>NC_142516.1:143455000-144937500 GCF_057876585.1 Rhinolophus sinicus | reverse complement strand
TTATAAAGTAGTAAATATACATCACATGGCAGAACACTGATAAATTTGATGTATGGGAGCCTTCAAATACATACATTGATGTTCAAAGAAAATTGTACAGCTAAATTATTATAACAAGGGTTTCTATTTTAGAGTTTGTAAAATATTTAGAGAATAAACTCACTAAAATTTTATACACTTGGGCAAAATACAGTATATAAAGTTATTTAGTAATCATTCATAGTTTCAGAACCTTTTATAAAGAAATGATACAGCGCCTGCTATATGTTTATGCACAATAGAAAGTTTTCTAATACCCTTATCTTTAAGGGTATTGGCCTAGCGAATGAGAGGGACTATTTGAATATAGATTTAAACCTCTGAAAAAGAAAGAAGAAATTAGTCAAAACAGTTAAAGGAGTTTAATTCATGTTTAATAAATGAATGAAAGAAGGTTTACTAACGATTCTTGCTATATGAACTCAGTGAAGTGCTCATGCTTGTTCAGCTCTCTGTTTGCCATATCTTTATTGTCTTACTATTGCTTTCTTCGCAAAAGCTGTATTTAATATTTAGTCTTCTTTTAAGCAGCAAACTCAAAACTATTTCCTTTGCTTCAGCAGACTGTCCTCCATTCTGGTGCAGATTAAGGCCATTCTGCATTTAAACTGGTTTCATAAATAGTAGTACAGCTCAAATGTTTCATTCCTTGCTCAGAAATTGTAAGAAGCTGCCATTTCCTGTTTTCTTTGTAGTGCCTAATACATAAACTCCTGTATTGTGGTAGTATGTGATCATATCTTGGTTGTAGATTCATTATTTAGTAAATATGTATTTAATGTTGATGTGTTTCAAGTAGACATATTAGTGCTAAACTCACAGAAGTGAGAGAAATAAGATAACTTCCCATACATAATTTGCATATCACAGGAGACCAGAGATGAAACACAGAAGCAAATGAAGACAAACCCAAGATTATTTGAGGTAATGAGAAGTGCAGAGAGCTAACCAGGTGATTTGAAGCACTGAAAGTGGTAGGGTTTGGCTTACTAATTTAATAATTTAGTAAGAAAAAGTTTATCTGAAGAGCAAATGTTGAAGAGTTTCAAAATCTTGAGTTAAAAAACTCATTCTCTTTTTTTTTAGTCATTTCCATAAAATTCTAGCAGAGACCTGTATTCATGTCACAATTTCCTGGAGTAAATCAAGAAGGGGGAGCCCAGAATTGTGAAGAAATACTGGAAGGAAATAGAGATGGTTAAATGCATACTGAGAATGGAGAGGGAAAGAGGAGGTTTACACAGCAATTTTTCAATCATCCAAAGGATTATTTTAGGAATTGTATTTCTTCAATATGTAAAACCAATAGATGAGGGATGGAAATTGTGAGAAAAAGTATTTGGTATTTGCTTTGGAAAGGACTATAGACAGCATCTAGGAATGGGTTCGGGCTCTTGCCCACGGCATTTCCAACAGGCATTCTCAATCTCTGTTTGAACACTCTGAATCACCTCTGTCACTAGACACTTAACATTGATTGGATATTGAACTTCATAATCATCATATTCTTATTAACTTTGCCTTTCCTGGTAACCATTCATAACTGCACTCCCCCCTCCCACCCTCAAAGTCTTTTGTGTTTAACTGAAGATGGTGATGGCTTGGGCCATTTGGGGGAGTTACTCTGTTTTTCTGGGTCTCTCCTATATAGAGAGGAGATATACATGTTATGAACCTTTTGTTTGTTTTTCTCTTATTAATATGTTTTTATTATAAGGAGTATCTCAGCCAAGAGCCTAAAGGGTAGAGGGAAAATAATTTTTCTTCCCCTACATCATCTTGTTGAAGTGGAAAGAATAGGGACTTTTCCTTTAAGAGTGTGCTGTCATCTTAAGGAATTGGAAACTTAGCGATCTGAGTTAATTACTAATTGGATGACACTGGGAAATTCCCTCAGTATATCTGCATTCACGAAATGGTGAAATAAGGGAACTGATTCTTATTTTGGATTGTTTCAAGTTTTACATCAAAGGGAGACATTGAGGACAGTTGAGATACTAGCACATAATAGCTACTCTATAAACATTTTGTTCCTTTTCTCTGGATAAAAACAGATGGTCATAGAGAAGACCTACGTTCTTATGTATTTAATATTTTATTTTAGGGAAGTTATTTACTACTAAAACTGTCAATTTTATATATATATATATATTGTATATGTATCTATTAGATGAAAACTGCTGTTTTTAAGATTTTCGGTATCTGATAAGTTAATGGAAAAGAATCTGCAATATATAAAATGTCATAAAAACTTACCATTGGAAAAAGGAAGGATACATAAAAAGATAGATTTTCTTGACAAAAGGTAATTTGATGAGGATTACAATATGTATTTCCTTTCTTATTTATTGATTTATTTGTTTATTCATTTTTCATTTATTGATTAATTCTGTTAGCATTTGTTGACATTTACTATGCGCCAGGGGTGACATATATGTCCTATTCATAATTAAATATTTTGATATTATACTACTAGCATGAATGCTACATGCTTTTGTTGATAGAGCAGAATTTTAATTTACTTTTTTTTTTCAACTGTCATAATTTTTAAGGTGCATTTTTGGAAAAGCTCCAACAATGGAATTCAAATACTATTATCAAAGGAACTCAATTTGATATTTCTTCTTGGAATTTTGTTGTGTTTTGCAATATAATTCTGAATAAGTCATGATTTAAAGAAGACTTTACAAGATATATATAAAAGACGTGAAAGACTAAATTCATTTCTTATGCTATTTCTTAATGCTAGGTACTGCTTTGCTTATGTATAGTAGAGATATAGCAGTAAATTTTTTAAAGAATAAGATACAGCTAAACAACTGGGATGATTTATGTAGAAAATTGCTTATTTTAAAATGCTTTTTATAAACTTTATTTAAAGTTGACGTATAGTTTAAGTGGATTGTACAGGCTTTTTGCACTACTTCTTATAAATGAAAGTCATCATTGTTAAGACTAGCTTGTTCAGAAGGTATTACTTAGTTCTTATATTATCATGAGTCATGCAATTCAAAGGGGACTACAGTACTTCTCTACATTAGGTTTCCTATATGGAAGAAACTGTTTTCAATGTTTGATAATAGTATTAATGGACTTTTTAAATGATGCCATAATGAAAGCACACTGCTATTTGCTGTGAACAATGAAGAGAAGGTAATACTGAAAATGGTTGGTATAAAACTGCAATGACAAATTGAAATTTGATCACATAAGCACTTGACACCCAGCATGTTTTATATTTTGAAAGTAAGAGTTTGGAGGCAAAAAAAATAACTGATATTTTACAGCATGAATGGACAAAAATGTTATTCTTAAAAGGAAAATTTTCTATCATAAATTCACTGGTAATTGTAGTTCTGCAATCATTTCATTATTATGAACTATAAATCCTAAAAAATTGTCAAATATATAATGTTGAGCAGATATGAAATCACCTGTATAAACATAGTCAATTATATGTAGACATACATACATGTGTATATACACACTTTCTTATTATTCTTGTAACTAATAATTAACATTAAAAGTGATGTCAATTAAAATAGTATAATATCAAATGCAATTTTTGCCAAAATACTTTTATTAAATACATTTTAAGCATTAATGTAAACTTTTAATTAATTATGCAGAAATTTGACAAACCAACAGAGTAAACATTTAATTCTATTTCCTTACATGATTAAGGAAAATCAGAATTGCCAAGTACAATGAAGTATTTATTTTTCTTGCTAATGCAACTTTAGAAATTTAAAAATCAAAGCAAATTAATTTACCTTGGGGTAAAATGATAAAGTATGTAAAATACTTTTATCAAATACTAGTAATTTAAAGTTAACCATATTGGATAAAAATAAATAACTGTTAATTTGCTAAGTCCTTTTTTAATTTGTGCACAATTCTTTTGATAACATAACCAAGAAGTTCCTGGGAACCATTATGAAGTGCATGTTTGATGTAGGGTAAGATCCTGCCCAAGAAATGCAAGCCTGCAATTTTCATCACTTGTAAAATCAACAATGTATTTTCATCTGAGGTCATGTCAGGTCAATCTTTGGTGAATGAAAAGGGTCAGTGGAAATTCTCAGACGAGAAGGTTGATGGAGATTAATTTTAGAGGAAGTTAAATGGACCAAAGCAGAAAAGAAATGACGATAAAAGATTAGGGTCTATGGTTTAGAAATACTCATTTTAGCTGAAGGATGCTTTTACCATGATCCCTTATTCAAGTTGACTCATTTAATTATTATTAGATGTTCATAATTCAGCAATTATGTTTGGATTTATTTGACCTTAATATTAATTATGACACCCTAGTATAAATATATAGCAATAAAATAAGCAAGAGACATCAGGACCAAATTGGATCTTCCGGTGTAATATTGCTATTGAGTACCATTGGCAATTAATAATACTTATGCCTACATTGTAGCATGACAGTGAGAATGCTATGATATTATATTATTATTAATCTTTAATTTATTTTTTGTGTAGTGCTAGCTGGAAAGAAAGACTTGCCGGGGGTTATTTTGTCTCAGATCATTAATCTTGGTCAAAAGGGTTGTAAAAGAAAGGTAGAAGGCTGACTTTACTGTGTAGGAACCGGGAGCAGGGCAGGGGCTTAAAGGCAGCATAAATAAGCATCTAAAACATTGCCACTAAAGATGGTAAACCAGTAGTTTGCACCTATGACCCTCGGCTCACTGTAGGACTCTAGAATTATTACAATGTAGAAAACCCAGAAGTCCACATAACACTGCATTCAGGTAGAATAAATAATACTATATATTCAGTCTTTTAACAGATACTTATTGAGTTCCCACTCTATCCTAGCCACTGTTCTAGGTGCTGGGGTTACAGGATGGGCATAACCATGTTGTGGGTCCCTGACTCATCTGTAAAAGCAAGAAGACACTTTCCATTAACTACAATAGAAAGGTTAATTATTACCAGAAGCAAACTATAAACACACTTGGGGTCCAGGGTTTATTTTCCCATTAGGTCCCATTTCAGACCTAGTGAGTTAGATGGGCATCTGACTGTGCGCCGTTTCCCAAGTCTTTCTTTCTTTGTCTACTCTTTTCTCCTCCCCCACCAGGTCTTGCTCCACCTCATGCATTATCACCATTATTCTTGACTATTACAGGATGCCACAGGCAAGTCCTCAAGATGATGGTTCCTTGAGGCTTTTGTGTTCATGAGAGGGATCTCACTTCTCAGAATTTCGAATAGAGCATCTGTGATACAAGTTTATCTTTCTCTTGCCTTTCATAGCAAAATTTCAGAGTTACTATGAGAAACAACAACAACAAACAATGACAAAAAACAAAACAAAACAAAAACACCTCTTCACATGAGGGTGAAGACAAAAAAGAACACAGGTTATGGTATCATAGAGGGTTAGTATATGTCCAAACTCACCAAATTGTACACACTGAATATGTGAAGTTCTTTTATAGCAATTATACCCTCAAAAAGCTGTTAAAATAAATTAACTTAAAAAACATATACTGTTTTAATGTCAAAATATTTTAATGGTTAATTTATTTGTTTAACAGATGCCTACTTATTTTCTTTTACGTGCCAGACTCTCTAATATTTCCAGGCTATTTTCTCAGTCATTGAACACCAAATTGCAACGATCTTGTGAGATTCATGTTTTGTTTTGTTTTTTTGTCATCTAAAACACAGGTTTTTATAAACTAGTAGGATAAGTGGATCAGGATATACCTACTGAATGTTTATCACAGTGGGGTTCATAAGAATAAAAAAATAGGAAACTGAGCCAAATATCCAATAATAAAAGTGTAATTTAATTCATTATGGAATACAATGGCATACTATGTGGCTATCAAAATTATGTAGATATATAATTATCGAAGTGGGGAAAAATTCTATAATACCAAGAAAAATAATTGCATTATAAAACATCACGTATTGTTAAATTCCTTTCATTAAACAATAAGACAATATTTAAAGAAGATTGTCTTCATTATTGCCAGCAATTTTCTTATTTTCAAGTAGTGATTCTACTTTCTGACACTTCCATGGTACACTGTGCCTTCCTCTACCCTGCTCATTGCATACTAGCACATAAGAGACGGTTATTGTGAACATGATTGTTTCTATTAAACAGAATTTGTTTTAATAGTGTCTAAGTGAAAAAATATGTAATTTAGGTGAAGGACAAAAATACAATTTCTGTTTTCACTTGCTACCATTTCCTTCTTTTATTTGATACCTTTAGACTGATCTTTTATTTTTCCATAATTTGCATGATTCTTCTGTGTTGTTCCAGTTTCCCAGACAAGTCAGTGATCTTAAATTCCTGAACTCCAGTTTAATTCCTAAACTCTTGCTTAAAACTGCTTTTCTGTAAACACTAAAGTTTTTAACTTAGCCAGGGTCTCCAGGTCCACTCTGCAGAAATGATTTATTTAGTCCCTATTCTTTTTCTATGTTGAAGTTTCCATTTTGACAACATATATTGAGTTTCCAACATGTTCTGTCTTGGTCAGGTTTCTCCAATCATTTAAAAGTGTTTGTCGTAATACTGTTGGTCCATATAACACGGGTTTTCCTTTTCTTCCAAATCAATTTTCTTTTTTTTTTTGTATTACATTTATTGGATGACATTGATTAGTAAAATTATGTAGGTTTCTAGTGTACTATTCTATAATATATCATCTATACGTTGCTTTGTGTGTTCACCACTAGAGTCAGTTCTCCTTCTACCACCATATAGTTGACCCCCAAATCAATTGTTTCTTTAAAATTACCCTAAATGCTATTTTATATCCAATGATCCCAGTGAGGAGCTGACTCTCTTATAAAGTCCTACAGCACTATAAAGTCTAATTTAATGAACATATAAAGATTAAAGGTTTGGTATTGTGCTTTTATGTACCACCTTTGCTTCTATCTGCAAGCTTCTCCTTCTAGCTTATTAACCTAAGTTGCCAAGGGACCCACAATAATTTGAGGACAGGAAGTTTTTATTAGGTATTACCAAATACTTATTGCTATGCAGTTTTCTGTACAATATTGGATACACATTATGGGAAACAAATAACATTAGGTAAGCAATGGTAGTAATGGCACTAAATGTTGATGCCAAGATTTTCTTGTGTATGGAAGGAGAGGACGGGATGGAGAAGTGGAATAATATTTGCATATCTTTACTAAAATTCCCCTTGCATCCCTTAAGTTTCAACACAAACACTTACATCATCAACAATGACAGTCATCAGTAGCTTGTTACACCATTATTTCAATGTCAACTTGCAAATTCACAGATGCCAGATTATTCATCATAGAATCATAGAGTCTTTCTTCTAAAATTTTATAGCTTTTATCTTAGGTTAAGCTATTCTGGAAATAGTTTCAATGAAATAAAATAAATATCATTCATATCAAAATTTGTATGACCCAAGACCAAGTTGTTTTCCTCAATCTTCCTACAGATCCTGCATTTTTGTTATGACAGCGAATTTTAGGGTACAGTGCTTTAACTAAAACTTGCAAGGCATAACAAGTATCTAGTTATTCCTAATTGTGTGCAACTGTTTCAATAAGCTATGTTAAAGATAACATTTAGGAAAATAATTTAAAAAATATGATATGGATTTGGCTACTGACGTAATCCATCAGATTGGTGAAGGAATTTTCAGATAATAGAGTGATTACTATAATTGAGAGGAGGCAAGGTCTAGTGGAAATGGTACCCACATGGGACAAATCAACAAAAAGCACATCTTGATTCAGCACCTCATTATACATGGCATTATACAGCGAGGCTAAAACCCAGACTCTTGTTCCATCCCTACACAAAACCGTAACTTTGTGTGAGCTATTTACACTTTCTTATTATAGTTTGCTAACTGGTAAAATGAGGAAGATATTATTTGATATGTCTTACCTAATTTATGTTCCTGGTAATTTATGAAAATAACTTTATATATGCAGAAGAGATAATCTTATAAAAGCTTATATTTTATACTTATTACATTACAT
Source organism: Rhinolophus sinicus (assembly GCF_057876585.1). Taxonomy (NCBI): domain Eukaryota; kingdom Metazoa; phylum Chordata; class Mammalia; order Chiroptera; family Rhinolophidae; genus Rhinolophus; species Rhinolophus sinicus. Next base: position 144,929,451 of record NC_142516.1, on the reverse strand, counting down.
GTAGTTATTTGTAATTAAATAATACATGCAAGGAATGTCATTTTTATGATAATTTCTAAATAACATATTACTTACAAATTTCTTTATTCACCCTTAAGGAAATGTTGCTTTCAGATCGATATTACATTGATAAAATCAAGTATTTTTGAGGAGCTGAATAGCAACTTTTCCTCAATCTATAAATTGCAAAGACAGACTCCAAATTTATTACTGAAAAAATAAGCTCTATAGTGTGACATTAAAGTAGGGAAATCCTTTAGAATATTTTAAGGTGAATTAAGTTTTGAGGTTCAGCTAGCTCCAACTCAAAACATATTAAACAATTTGAATCAGGTAAATTTACTTCAAAAATCAAGTGAAAATTGACAGGTAACACCATTAAGCCATTGCAAAATGGTTCAAACAAATCCAATTTTAGTAAGAAAAAAATAAACTTATTTTTCTTTTGATGGCAGTGGCTTTATAATCACAGTACTGTGATCGTTTAAATTAACAGTAACTAAGAGAAAGGTAGGAGGGTACAATTCTTTAAAATAATGGGAAAATCTGTGACTTCACATTGGGTTTTATATTAAGAATTCTTTCGCGAAAGTTCACTGTGAAAGTAATGGGGGATAAACTAATTTCCCATCAAGGAATGACCAGGTGAAATCGTAACGTATAAATGTAGCAATTTTAAATGTGGTGAAGCACAATCATGACATGTAATTTCAAATCTAAGCCCCTGTAAAGACCAGGAAAGAGAAAAAGTAAAGCAAGTGTAGGATAATAGATGGCTCTACAAATATGATGGGAGGTGAGAGAATACCACCCTGCTTGACATTGAATTGATACTCTGTTGATTCATTTTCAGCCCATGATTTTGGTAAATGTTCTCAAAAACTATTGAGAAGCAACAACTCAATAGAAGTCAAGTTGTAGCTGTTAACTTCATCTCAAAATAATAGAATATGTTCTCCTTTTTATAGGACAATTTCATGACTAAAATGAGCACCCTTTCAAGGCAGAACTAATATTTTCCATTTTTAATTTGCCACCATGCAAATATGTGTTTTGCAAAAAATGGTTCTCAATAATTAGAGATCATATTTCATTCTTAGTCAGGCTAAATTAAATTAAATTAAATAATTTTTATGTTTCAGAACAATGGAACATAAGCATTTCCATTATTTGCCACTTAAGTTCCAAGAGAAAATTAAGAATTTTTGAAAAAAATTGTACAATTCTGTACTTCTCTTAAAAGTATTATTTAGAAGATTGGAAACGTTACTATACGTATGTCACTAACAAACATAAACAAGGATATTCATATTTCCTTAATAATTTTTAGCATATAGAAACAATTTCACTAAAGTATTTTCTTGAATTGGTTTCAATAATAGTAGCAACAAGAATAACTAGCCTTTATTGGTGATATGTAAGAGCTGAACAAAGCTTTGACATATACCGTGTTTCCCTGAAGATAAAACCGGGTCTTACATTAATTTTTTCTCCAAAAGACACATTAGGGCTTATGTTCAGGGGATGTCATCCTGAAAAATCATGCTAGGGCTTATTTCCTGATGAGGCCTTATTTTCAGGGAAACACAGTAGTACCTTATTTAACCTTAACTTTTATACCATGAGAAAAGAATCATTGTCACCACTTATGATGGGCCTTTGAGAGTAAGATAGGCTGATCCAGTTTTGAATATTGAAAGAAATGCTCAACTGGATCTGTTTTCCAGTCAATTTACTACCAAACAAACAAATAGTAGTGCAAGGTATAAATTCAAGGTTATGAACATACTCGTTAGCAGACAGGACTCCCTGATAGTTCGTTGTCCCTCCCAGGGTCCCATTATAAGTTAAGTAGACAACGCAGTCAATATGGGCTGCTAGAAAGGCCCCACCACACTCAAAGATATACAGTCTTATCAGGTAAGGATATCCTTATTTGGTCAGAATTTCATTCTTCTCTTTGCAAACGTTTGCTACCTCATTGACTCTACAGCAGCTTTGTCCTGGTCCTAGCATTAAGAGGTTAAGTAATTTGTTAACCAGCCATCATCTGAGGGAAGATTTAAATCAGTATCTGTTTGGCTCCTAATTCTTCAGTTTGCCCATATTGATTTCAAATCTATGTCTTTTCCTTGCTTTCTGCATTGATTTAAAATTCCAATTTAAAAAAAAAAAATCCAGGACAACAAATGTTACCCAAATTAATCCAAATATATTCTTATTTATTATATAAAATATAATATTAGAAATATCTACATTAATATTCTTCAATCTTAACAGTTGTTATGTTCATTTTTTTCCATTGCAAACTGTACATTACAGTTGTCAAAACTGAATGTTATTCTTTAGAGAAAAGAAAAAATTCTCACAGAGAACTGAAGCTAAAATACATTGGGAAATGTATTAAATTTTCCTTAATTAGTCTTTTTGTCTGAACTCATTTTCTTATCACATCATTTGTTCATATTTCTTCAATACTATTGTCATATGCTCTTTCCTTCTATTTTTTGAGTACCAATGCATATATAGAATATATTAAGTTTCTAGACTAAAGAAGAGATTTTTATAATAAGTTTTATCTTTTATATTCTTTTACAAGGTGTATTTGGTAAATAAAGATGAATTATTAGGACACTTTAAGATGTATAAGCTTCAAAAAACTCAGAGTTGCTATAATTTTATAAACTTTATATAGAAAAAATTCAAACAAGAAAATAATACATGATGTTGCAATATACATGTGAGTAACATTTGACAGAGATGTGAATATACAGAAGTGCATACATGTAGGTACCTAGAATTGTAAACTTCATGGAAGATTACACACGTATGATAGATGAAATAGCTTAAAATCATTTATTGAGTGTTTTATTATTATTATTTTTTGTGTATAAAACACTAAAGCAGACAGCACATTATTCCTTTTGAGGACATTCTAGTTTATCCAGAAAGATAAAAATCTTCAGGAAATATGAGACCAATCACAAAATGAAACAGCTGACATATGAGATTTGACAGAGTCTCAATCACTGGACTCCAAAGGCAAGTTTATGTCTGTCTGGGTAACATTCCAGACACATTGGTCAATGCATGTAACTGCCTACTTGGCAAGTTCAGGATGAAATATGGAGTATTTGAAGATTAGCATTAAAATTCTCCTTCTAATACATACTTCTTTCAAAATAATGTTCAAAATTCATCTCATGCTGGATGCTTCCCTGACAGATCTGGCAGAGAGAAATCATCTTTCTTTCTTCAAATGCTGCTGTTAAAAATGTGTTTTCTTTTCAAATTTACATAAAATCTTCACAAAAAAATCAAAGTAGCGACTGAATCACTATCAATAAGAAAAAACTAACCACTTTGAAATTATTTCTTATGTTGAGGCTTTCTATTGAGGCTCTTTTCTAGTAATGTAGGTGTGTATATCCATTCATGAGACTAGGTAAATATGTGTTAACTTGGCTTACTTTTTCTGTTCACACTATAAACATCAGAAAGTGGTGATGGGTAAGAGAATGTGTCCACATAGCATCATACTGGCATAACAGAGGTTTATTTGTATCAGTGGGAAGAGGATTAGAACCTCACTTTGGTCAGTCTCATTGAATATGTTAAGTGCGTGCAACTGTAGTTACACTCATTCCTGTGAACAAAACATCAGTGTTTTCCTAGATTAGGTAGCAGCTGATGTCTCCCACCCGCCCATGGTTTATCCCTGATGTGGGGCAAGGTTCACAGAGGTGGTGAATACAACTGAAGCCAACCTGGTAAAGGACTTCAAGGAAAAAGCATGTATTTGATGCAAGACTTTTGGCTCAATGGAGTGTAGCTTCTACTTGGGAATCATGACTTCTGATCAACAAAACCACAGAAAAGAGACATCTTGTCAGAACACTTCATCATATAAGTAAGTTTACTATTTTAGGCTGAGAGGTCAGGAAAAACATCAATGATAAAATGACATTTGCGAAGTCCTGAAGGAGGTGAGTGGATAACCACTGGGAAAATGGACTTGAGTAAGAGGGAAGGCTTTCAGGCAGAAAATAAAATTAATAACATAATTATCATTAATTACAGTGCCCTATGACTTCCAATTTTCTTCAGTGAAACAAATAAGCATATGTTTAACTGGCAGCAATAAATACAGCAGCCTAATAAATGAAGGAATTGACAAGAAATTCCTGTCTTTATTTTATAAATGAAATATCAGAAATGTTAGTATTTTTACTCGCATCAAAGTGGAACGTGGGAAAAAAATACATTTGATTTCCTTATATTCTTTCAAGGCAATAAATGTGGTACCTATTCAATGGAGAATAAATGGATATCTTTCTTTCTAAAAGCAGTTAAGTCACAATTGAATAATCAATTTGAAAGAACCTTTTTAAAGAGTCATCATTGCTCATTCTCCTTTTCTTGAATGATCATTCGCCTATAATTGCATTTGCCTCATGGAACTTAAAAGAAAACACATGTAAGATCACTACCTAAGACATTCAAAAAGGTCTAGTGAACTAAAGCAAGTGGGTGGAATTTTAAGACTCCAGTGGAATATGTATGCAAAAATTAACAAATGATAGAAAGTTTAAATAGGCACAGTTCACAAATGTTTCAAAAAAGGGGAAGAATTATAAAGCACTATTCAAAATTGCTTTATAATAAAACTTTTGTTTTCCTGTTCCTTTTTTTTTTGCAGAACATATTTTGAAATTCTACCTTAAAACAATGTTTCATTTCTCTATGAAAGTCTGATTTCCTATTTATCTTCTAGTATCTTTTCATTTGGAGGCGACAATTTTTTTTTTTTTTTAATTTGTTACTATTACACCAGTATTTTATTTTTAAAGAATTTTTTTTAATTAAAGTTTTCTGATTTTTACATACATATCTTCGGTCTTTAAAATACCAGCCACTTGCTTTATGTTGAATTCCCTAAACTACTTATGCTTGCCCTGGGGAAAGATTCTTGTATAAATGAATGCCTTTTATGGTATGTAGATGGTTTCTGTAAGCCATTTAGAACACATCAGTGTTTAAATCATTTCTGGTGTTAAGCGTATTTTAGGTCTGTAATAAAGAAGCTCCACTCCAAAAATGTTATGATCTTGCCCGTGATAACTAATTTAAAGGCATTGATGTTGCCTGAAAAATTAGGATTGTTTCATTGAAAAGTTAAAATAATAAAATAAATAAATAAAAAGCAATATTTAGCTTTTGACTAAAAAGACTTAAATTTAAATTATAACAAAATTGGAAAGAGAATAAAGCAAGTGTAATGTTATGTGTTTACAGCTGGGATGTCTACTTGGGCCGGGAAGATAAGAAATAAATTGGGTTTGATTTTCAAGCAAGTCTGGGACTTCTGACATACATAAATATAGGAGATGAGTTGGGAAGTGTAGATAATGGTCAGTATTTACATAATGTTGAGACTTTTTTGCTATTCCACACTGAAGAAATACTGGGAGCAAAACCAAAGAGTGGAAGCAGAGATAATAGTTGGTAACTTTGTTCTGATGTTCAAGAGAACACTCAAGACCACCAGGGCAGAGAAGAAAAGTCAGCCCTGGCTTTTTTACATGGTAGGGATGTCTTCCCTGAGCTTCCTCCTAGTTTGTCAGCCGAAGTTGTCTAATTGAGCAGTGAAGGTTTTGTCATATCACCTGCATTTTGCCCATGCACTCCCTTTAAGTGTCCCAGGAAATTATTAAGCGCCCTCTCTGTCCACACATTTTTACAGAGAACGAAGTGGTATTTTGACCAGCTGACTAGAAGTGGTGTTGTGAATGGGAAAACCAAAGACCAGTAGATGTATTGTGAACCCACCCTAGTTACATACAGATAATTACTTTTACAGACCCCTGTATGAGCATTATCAACGAATGCTCATATTATTTACAACATCTTCTATCTCACTTTGATTATCTGCTTCTTAAACCCAGTAAATGGGTAGACAGCGGCCTTCAAACTGGAATGCACATAATTTAGGACTCAAGAAAATAGAAATAGTTGTGGGAATAAAAGTTAAACTTTTATTTAACCTTTTTTCTATTTTTAGTTTTGTATATATATTTTGATGTTCAAATAGATTTAGATAATAGTGCATGCTTATAATTTATAGATGTACAGATATTAGTAGGAACGTGTTTATTTATTTTGTATATATGTGACCACAAAAAGTTAGGAGATTAACTGAAATACTCAAAAGTCTTAGAAAAGACTTTTGCTTCTCAGAAAAACAAAATTAGAGTTAAACATATTCTGTTGTAATACTAGAGGAGGGAAAAGAGATACAAATGAAGCCCATAAGTAGAATCTTACTGCTACATTTCCTAGTATTCCCTGTTTCTCATTTGCAGCATCTGACTTCTCATAACAACTTTTAATCCTTGCTTGGTAAGGCTCACACTAGTAAATACTGTCTATATTTGATTTGATGGTGTTGATTCCCCTATATTATAATTTTGTTAAAGTAGATAAGTTAAAAATATATACTTCGGGGTAAAAAACAGGAAACAAAACTCCTTTTTTTCTCATGGTGTTTTCTTTAACTGCTTTTTAAAAATTGTTCTTTCAAACATATATTTCGAGGAAAAAGCCTACTTCAAGCATTCTATATTTATCTTAAGGAAAAAGCACCTATGTGAATTGGTTCCAAGCAATGCCATCAAGCTCTTAGATCTCAGGATGAGGTGCTTCCAAACGCGATATTATCATCATTACCATATGACCATTTATCCGCCTTTTGTGAGGTGAAGACCTCATTGAATCAGTCCTTTGCTCTGCACTATGACTTCATGTTCTCAATTTTTGTGCTCTTTCAGATATCATCTCTATACTTGTGCATGCCCAAGCATTCAATTCTGCTATTATTTGATAAAGACAGTAAACACATTCTTTTATTGCACACTCCAGATTTAAGTCTTTTCTGATACTGTGTCCAGCTGCTACTTGGCCTTCCCTAGACATAGTTTGCATGGATAATGCATTTGCATTTTAAGAGTCATCTGTTATTTTGATTCTTCCTTCCATAGCAATTTGTTTGATTTCTTGTCTAGTAAGATAATTCTCATCAGAGTTTTCTCTTCTAGTTCCTAAATTATTTTACTAGCAATGAAAATTTGCTATTGAGACATCTTGTCACCCTAAGGACAAAAAATGGCTGTAGATTTTTTAGGCAGCAGCAGATCAATCATTCTTCCATTTACCAGCATGGAAAGCAATTTGGAAAGGATGTAATGTGAGAATATGTCTTGGCTTTTTGAGTTATTATGGCATAATGCAATGTGTAACTGATGTTATTTTCTACATAACAAATTATTTTTATACATTTTTATAATTTATATAAGTTAAGAAAGTGTGGCATTCACATAGATAAAATAAAGTTTATGTATCCTAACAAATATAGGAGTAAAGAAGGATAAAGACAGTGAATATAGGAATAAAGAAAAAAGGGAAAAAATGTAATAAAGGGAACACTAAAATTTTTTCTGCACTAATTTTGTGGTTGGCATTTCCATCATTCCTTTGGGTCAAGATAATATGCCCATGGGCCCATTTCAGAACCAGGTATTGTATTTAGAAGTGCGTGCAAAGTTATAAATCTTATTTATGTAAAATAAGTTATAGATTGAAAGCATGTGAAGAAGATAATACGTATTTAAATATCAAAGTTTCCCTATCAATGCCAGAATTTACTTTCTATTTTAGATTATACTATAGTTTTAGTACTCTGCATTTTGACCAAAACAAAAACAAAAAAAAATTAAGATTATTTTAAATATACTTTTAAATATTTTCCTATATCCATATACATGTATACTTCCATTTTCAAAATTTATATAGAAAATTAATTTTCCTAAATAAAAATATTTCTTGTAGCTTAATGGAATGATCTGCAACATAAACACCCAATTTCTACAGCCTCTTCTTCAGTAATGACTGATTTGGTGACTTTGAGCTAATGTCTATTTCTGTCAGACTTGGCTTCTACCTCATAATAAGCAATATAGCACATTGAGGTAAATGGAAATTAAAATAATATAATCAGAGCATTTGTTACTGTGAAGTACTATTCATCCCGAGTATGCAGTAGATTTTGAAATAATAAAAATAAAAATACTATTAGTGAATTCTTATTCTATGTTAGGCACTTCACATGCATTTCCTATTTTAACTCACCTTTAATCTCCATGAGTTTGAGTTTACTCTCTTTATTTGAACTCTGAGGAATCTGAGACATATACAGTTTAAGTAACTTCTCCAAATTATTTCTTAAAAGATAAAAAATTAATTAATTGAAACTATCCAAATAAACATAGAGATTGTCAGATTGGGTAGAAAAAACTAAAATTCAGATATTTGTGGTTTAAAAGAAACACACATTAAATCTAAAGTAGCAGATAAAAAAAAAGGTGGTAAATGATATAACATGTAAAATTAAGCATGAAAAAGGGCTTGAGTTATATTAATATTAGAAAGTAGAGTTTGTGGCATCATTACAGATAAAAAGGAAATAATGATAATAATTTCAAACAGAAGACATAAAAATTCCAAATGTGTATGTTCCTCATAATAAAACTTCAAAATACATGAAATAAAACATTCAGAAGTAAATGGAGAAACAGACAAATCTACCACAAACAGTTGGAGATTTTAATATGACACTCTCAGTAACTGATGGAAGAAGTAGAAAAGAATAGGATGTAGAATACTATAAAACCACTATCACAGATCCATTATGATAGAATCATGCTTGGCTGCGAAACATGTCTCAGTGAATTTCAATGGATTTAAATGATACATATGTTCTTTGACCACGATGGAATTAAATTAGAAATCAATAATAATAATAATAATAATAAATTAATAATGTCAAATAATACAAATAATAAAATTCCCTAGTATTTTAAATTAACCAAGATAATTCTAAATAACCAATGGATCATCAAAGATATCATAGAGGAAATAAAAATATATTTCAAAATGAAATGAAAGACACAACATAACAAAATTCTGAAATAAGACGAAAGCAGTGCATACTATTAATTATCTAAGATTCCAAATTAATAATTTGAAGAAAAAAAGAATGAATTAAACCCAAAGCAAATATGAGGTGGAAAATAGTGAAAATAAATAATGATAAAAAATAAACATTTTAAAAAATCAACAAAGTGAACATTTGATTTTATATAAAAAAATAAAATTGGTAACCTGCTAGCAACACTAACCAAGTAGAAGAGAGAGAGATAATATAAATTGTGTCTAGAATGAAAGGGAGAAATCACTGCAAATCCTACAGAAATTAAGAGAATTTTTGTTGGAATATTATGATGTACTTATAAGTTTGAGAACTTAGAAGAATGAGATACAATTTTAAATTTCTAATTATGATAATACAAGTATTAAAGCTGACATTATAAAATATGCAAGATCTCAAAAACTTAAGTTTATTAATAAAATTGCATTCATCTTCAAATATCTTCCTCCAAAGAAAATATCCGATGTGCTTCGCAGGTGAATTATACCAAATGTTTAAGAAAGAATTAATGCAAAACTCATACAAACTTCTTTAGGAAATAGAAGACAGGGGGATATACCCCAACTTTTTTATGAGGCCACAGTAACACTCATCCCTATATCAGACAAGGATATTGCAAAAAAAGGAAATTGCTGAATAATATCCTTCATGAATTTAAACCATGAAAAACACTGACAGAATATTACCAACATGAATTTAGCAACATATTAAAAAGAGTAAGTGAGCATGGCCAAGAATAGTTAAACCAAGTAAGGGTGATTTCACATTTAAAAATCCATCAATAGAGTTTACAACATAAGAAAAGAAAGGAGAAAAATTATATGACTGTGAAAGGAAATACAGAAAAGCCACTTGAAAAAACACACAGCATCCATTCATTCATTAAAAAAAAAGAAGCGAAACTATTTTTGTGACTTATTCTGCTCCTGTTGATGTCAGTATGACTTGAATAAACATAGTATTTAACCTCTCCATGCTAGGTTTTCTTGTCTATGAAATATCCAGCTGTTTGAGTATGTTTGTGTGGGGAGCAGGATGCACACTCCAAGAGAGTTAATTTCTGAGTTCTTTCTAATTCATCGTTGGTCTTTGCTTCCTGCTTAGGGAACCCCTATTCCTGACAGGCTTCCCCATAACCTCTCATTCTCTGCTCACATCTCTCTTCTCCAGTCTTTAGTTCACTAAGAAACTCATCCGATGCATTACATTTGTGTTATACTCTTAGCCCCGTGGCTTATTTGAATCTTAGCTTTGGTTTGCTTGCGGTTTGGAAAAACGTCCAGTGGCATCTGTGATACCCGTGAGTGGGCGTAAAGGGAGAAAAATAAGTAATTCACACAGATGCGGCCTTTAATACATACAACCTTGACACTGGCGTGTCAAATCACTAATACATGTTGAACATTTAGCACAGATTCTGGAAAAATACAGGCGTTCATCCCTTGAGGTTTGCTGTTTTGGGGTTATCTTTGGTGTTTGAGCAGAGGTAAATTACATGCTGGGAAATGGCAAGCATGGACACAATTTGAAAAGCAAGTGAGAAGTTGGTGGGGAAGTCAAAATATTATGGGAAAGAGGAGTAGTGTTACAATTAAATATAAAAGTCTAAAGAGTCTGACATGCAGGAAATGTACAGAGGGTCATGTGCTCAACAAAGATTTCTGCAGGTGAGTGGTCAACTACTAAGTCTGAAAGCAGGAGTCAGTGAAGTGAGCCTGTGCTCCATACCTGTGTATTAAGTGGGGGTTAGCCAGTTGCCCAGCCATGGAAGAAAAGTATACAAGAAGGGAAGAAGCCTCCAGAAAACTGTACAAGTCAGAGAACCAAGTTTCCTATAAGTTTAGATAAAAAATAATTAACTAGTTAGAGAATGACTAGAGTTAGAGAAGAGACTCCATCATCAACTAACCTATTGCGATATGAAATTAGATCCATTAGACCAGGGAGGGGTTCACCAACTATAGCTGTCAGAACAATTCTGTTTTTGTAAGTACATTTTCCTAAATATCCACACTCATTTATGTATGTGTTGTCGATGGCTGCTTTTGTCGACAATGGTAGAATTGAGAATCTGTACCCTACCAAGCTTAAAATTCTTACCACCTGGCCCTTTATAGAAAAAAATTCCTGACCCCTGAACTAAGTGTTAAAATTTAGAGTAACAGTTTTTGAACAACTTGCACTTTCGCCAAGTACCCAAGCAATTGTTTCATAGTAGGAGGAAGTTACAGCTAATTATGAAGGTGAAAATTATATAACTTCACCCTTTAGAGGCGTCATGGAACCAAGGAAAGAACTGAAAACTCCACTCTGAGGCCTGATTGACCATCAATGACATTATTTTAGATACTACATTGACTTATTTCTTAAATATGTGTGTCTTATTTTTCTAAGACTGTGTGATCCTTAAGGGAAAATCAAATATTTCTGGTTTTTTTTTTTTTTTTTTTTTTTTTTTTTATACCTCATAGTTCTCATGACAGAGCAGATATTTTAGCAGACATGCTTTTGGAATAAATTGCATAAATATTGATCAGTACATAATGAATATAAATTTTCTTTCATCATAATTTCTGAAACATTAATATTGCATAATAATATATGCATTAGAGGATCTCGATGTTGTTCATTATGAGTTTCTTCAATGCCTATACTATAGTATTTTGAAATATTTCAATAAAACAATGCAAATAATGTTTCTATTTGCTTATATTTGTGTATTAAGAGGCAATAGAAATTATATACTAAGTTAATATTCATCCAACTGGAAATTGTTCAAGAAGACATTCAGAATACCAAATTAATATCATTGAATTAAAAAATGATAAAGTAAATTTTAAATATATTGTTTTACATAACAAAATTAAATACTACATTGCAAAACCTCAATAAATATTAAACTATATAAGGTATTGACAGTCTTTTTGGCACCTACTGATTTACTTAATTAAAACAAGTGTATGATATGAGAAAAAATTTAAGCTATTGTTCTTTAAATTTTATCTATCCATTTTTAGAATGAATACAAAAATCATTCTAGGGGATAAAATGATAAAACTAAATAAAAAATAAGAGTATAGAATTTCTAAAAAAAAATCTCTGAGTCATTCTCCTCTAATACTAGTCTTTAAGTACTAGAAGTGTAGCACTGTGGAGACAGTCACCTTTACTATAGAAAATATGCTAGAATGCATTGCATAAAATAAATATATTCCTGTTCTGTCAGAATCATAATTCTAGGTTCTATTGTGTTTCTCATATTTTTACAATAACTTACCATCTTTTGAAAATTGACAAGAAGAGCAATTCCTCTAAATAGATACCTGCTTCATTGCCGATGATTACAATGGCTAGCGTGGTGGTTGCACACCTAGAGTCATACACCTGGGCCATTCCCGACATGGGTTCAGGGTCAGGTCCTAAACTCTGTAGTTTGAGGAATGCCATTTAGACAGCTAATTCAAGGAGGGCTTATTCTTAGGAAATTAATGGAATTGTATCCAACTTAAGTATACTAATTGACTAACTGACAAAATTGATTTTGAAGAGTATCAATGCTGTTCATTTACGTAATGCAGCTATTCTAAGTGGACATGTCTATTTAGGATTAAAAACTACAGATCTGAAAGGTATTTGAGGAATCCAAAAATGGAACAAAGAAGATTGGAAATATTTTCTGCCATTTTATAAAGACAAACTTCTTCAATCTAGTGACTTTTTTTAAATTTCAATAAATGTTATGGCTCCTTAGAAATAAGATTGTATTGAGCTAGTGTATGGATTCCTAGTCTTTGTTCCTTCTTGTTTCTATATTCTGTTTTGTGCAACTTTACACAATGCCTCTATAATCTTGTAAAATTAATACAATTTTTATTAAACGTTTTAGAGATTATTTTATCTCACCATATTAGGATTAATCAAATATCTAAAACTTATGAAGGACAGACTTGAAAACTATAATAGAAAGCAACATAAAAACTGTATCCTTATATGAAACTTGTATCCAGACTGCATGAACTACACATAACTGTAGATAAGGCAATTCTTTTTCTCTCATCTTTCTTCTCTATCCTTACCTCCATTACTTCTTCCTCCTTTTATCTCATTAAAAATGTGATACAAATTAAGATCTTAAAAAAGATTTTGACTCTACTGCGAATCAAATATTACTTTTATTTGTGATACAGAAATAAGTCCTTTTGGAGGCCCTAACCTCCAAATAAATATAGTTATTTTATCTAATATAATCTAATTTACTCTGAAGAATTTACTCAGGTTTTTGAAATGACTAGCTTAATGCTATTTATCATCAGACTTAATTTATAAAAAAAGGTATTTTTGATATTTGATGATACATGGAGTACAAGAGACTGTTAAAAATTTTAATACAAGACTCTAAAACAATGTTAGGTGTAATTCTGTGTTTAATTTTGTGACCAATCTTAGTGTTAATATAAAAACGGATGGGAAATAAATTCTTTCTACCTGAATTAAGAACCTGAATTTGTGTAAATATCACCAAGAGAGTATAGACTCAATTGACTGAGTTTTTTTACATTAAAAATTCTCACAAATGCCTGTGTACTATTAAGTTACATAATTTCTTCCTTTTCTTTTAACAGACAAGATTTTTCATTTGTGGAAATAGCATTTCAGCTGTTGATTATTTTCCAATCTTGATAAATTAAAATAGAACAAAATGTTTCCTCCAGAGCAACGTTAATGCCCTCTCCACATCTCTCCTTCTTCCCTTAATAGCATTTAATGTGAGTTCTTTCTATTCATAGTGAATTTAATAAATTAGATATTGCATTTTAAATTTTTATGTATTATCAATATTACCCACACTAGAAACATTTTATTTTGTAGCTTAGTATGGCTGTATTTTCTTATGAAGACAGATGTCACAAAAAGGAAACACATTTACAGTAACAACAACAATTATGCAGAGGAAAACCAAGATGATGTTATAGTACGTACACAGAGTAACATGTATATTCTCAAATAATACAACCTTGGATAATATAAACACATGTTGAAGAGAACTAAAATTACCCCCAAATAAATGATATTGTGTTACAATTAAAAAAAAAAAAATTCTGTTGAAAATCATTGGACATTACTGAGAACAGGGAGATTCCAAGGGGAGAATCACTGCTTTAGATGAATACCTTACACATCTAGAGTTTTGAGAACACTCACTTAACTTGACTGGAGTCAAGTACATCCATTGCCAAGGTGATTTGATGGCTGCACTTCTACAAAGGAAAGGCATCATGATATTCTCTTTTTAATCCTGTTGAGCCTCATGAAATTGTGACCATCTACTTAAAAGTGTGATATATGAAACCAAGTACATCTCGACGTGCATCATCTCTCTGCCACTTATTAGCTAAGTTACTTTGAGAAAATTACTTAAGTCCATAAACATCAATTTTCTTTTTTTTTAAAAGGCATACTATAAAGCATTACATTAGTCTCTACTTCATAAGGTTGTTAAAATATTTAAATTGGAAATTTACTGTAAAACATCCTATGAATGCAGTCCCACTCAAATACAAGTGCACAGTAAATGTTAACTGTAATGATTATTTTGCCATTTAGTGTTGTTTTGTACATGAATTACCTTGCCTTGTTCCAAACAAATATTGTTTTCCATGTTATTTGAATGATTATACTTATATATGATCTAAATAAAATATCAAATTAGTTCTATTTCATTATTATCTTGAACAACCTTCCAATAGAATTTAATTGTCTACATTCTCTGCCTTCCCACATATCACATTACAGGGTCTTCTAGCAGAGGCTTAGGTTCTGGTGAAGGTACATGTACGTGTACGTACATATGGATATCTGCGTGTACTTTTGTGTATTAATGTGTATTTTAGGCTCTCAACATAGTCAGATGAGTTCAAAATCATTAGAGAAAAATTGTAGTGGGGCCAAGCCTCTTCCTACCCCTTTCTAGATAGCCAGTCCCATAATATGTACTGAATTCATCCCATACTTACAATCTTACTAGCTTTTCTTTCTTAGTATATTTTATTGGATATTCTGCCAGGTTCTCACTGTTCAATGTTGAGTTCTTCAGTACTCTACAATAGTCCTCCTTTTACTTCTTAATATTTTTATTCCTAGAATGCTTTCACTCATTTCTATAGTTTCAATTACTGATGATTCTCAAACTGTATCTCTAACACAAATCTCGCTAAAGATCTTGAAGTATACATATTTAAATATTTATATGGTATCTATTATCTTATCTAAAGGTCAAAGTTGAACCCCTAATCTTTCCCCTAAACGTGGTCTGGGCACAGTGCTTAGATAAAATCTGACCTTTTGCCTACAGTATCGTGTTTTGTTACATAATGCCATGCTTTGATACAGCATATTAGACTTGGCCTGTGGTTGTTCAGTAAGTATATTAGTAGTAATTATTATAAATTAAAGAAAAATAACCTTTGCCATAGTAATTGATCTGTGGTAAAAGATAAGTAAATCATTTTAATAACATTTAGGTATTAGTTCTTCTAATTTGCATAATTCATTTTCATATTTTGAATTCACTTAGCAAACCACATTGCTCATTAAGTATTATTCAGGCAAAGAATAGATATACTACAACAGAAAATGCTTTAATGGATGTCTAATTATTTGGCCAGGGAGACAGTATCTACATGTGCAAAATGAAGTGGAAAACTACTTCAATTTTCTGCATTATTAGAGATAACATATATGCTTTAATTAGATGGATAGCATAGCGTTGTCAAATATTGACATGAATTGGGCATTGCAGATATCATACAATGGGAGGTGCAGATTTCCCAAGCAGCTCACAATGAAGTCTACACATTATGGATCACATTGCTCTGGCTTTGTCTCACTCACACTTTCAGATGAAAGGCACAGAGAAATTCGGGGGAAAACAATACGTGTTTTTCAGTTCTATCTTGTAAAAAATTTAATTGTTAATTCAATTTTTAAATAAAGTATCATTTGTGAATAGCCCTGGCTAATTCTGACATTAATCCATGTCCTGATTATCAAACCTTAATCCATAATATATAGAAATTTGGGTTTGAAAGTATTTGTGTAGCTTCTAGGATTGATTCAACTCAAATCACTCCTTCTCTTTCTATTTTTAAGCTGTCTGTTCTGCTGTGGAAAATGGCAAACACGTGTTCTTGGCCCTATTCTAGATGCTTGGCTTCAATATTACTTAGAGATGTCTGCTGGTGCTTCCTCCATCCCCTCTTCTCAGTCCTTTAGTTGCTGTTCTCTACTTTAGCAGTTCCTCTGCGTGGATTTGGGATGGTGGCTATACGTTTGTGATCCAGATTCTTCCAGTGCCTTAAAATGAGTGGGGCAGACATTACCTTGCCAAAATCACTTATCCTCTTTGCCTCAGTTTTCTGATCTGTTAAATGGTATAATCGTAACACCCATATTATAATGTTGTTTTGGATGAGGATTAAATAAGCTAGTAAGAAGTGCAAAGAGCATTGTGTGGCACATAGGAGCTCTCTACAGGTGTAACCTCCTATTATTATTTTTATTATTATTATCATCATTGGTAGTAATAACATTAGTGTTAGGATTGATGACCTAGAAAAACATTTACCTTGCATTACTTGGTAGTTAACTCAAGTCAAAATCCAGGTATTTGCTCTTATTTCTAATTGCACAATAAAATCTCCATGTTACTTTGTCCTAATATTATTACCAAAAACGGAAGTATACTTTTTTTTAGAACTTGTAACCCCTTTAAGTTTTATGAATGTTTAGATTCTTTGCCCAAGCCCTGAAGAAATTTAGGTGTGATATAAATTAACCACCTTCCTAAAGCAAGCAGGTTTTTAAAAATTTTGTCCTCTTGGTTACAGGTCAGATACTGGGTGATGCTTAGAGGTTTTCATGATTGACGTGTGTAATAGTCCCTTATGAAATTTTCTAAGGGCCACAGGCTGGGAACATTTAGGTTACACATAATAGGTTTATTATTATTATTATTATTATTATTATTATTATTATCAAGGTGTTGCAAAGGACAATCTATACATGAGTTCTGAAATTTAATTGAACTTGGAGTAAGTTGAGGATAGCAAATCAAAATTATTGTAGTAAAATCTGAACCTGATATCACAAAAGGTTATTCTCAAAGGAATGAGGTAAAGCAAGGAGTTGTACCTTATTAGAAAGACAGTCAGTTTTTGAAGTTTTCTTCCAGAAAAAAGAAACTTCCTTGCAATCGAAATCTGCTTCTTGCACAATTAGGATTCTACTTTGCCTTTTCTGATGAGAAAACTCATGTTAGATAAATCCTCTCTGTTTTATTATTCTATACTTCAAAAAAATAGAGTAAGCCTGCATGAATTTTAAACTTGAGTATATTACTATTATTAATTTTTAAACAAACATATTCAGATAGATAGAATACTTCACACCTTTAACGTGCAGCATGCTAGTTTTGATTTACCCTCCCAATTTTATTTTGTTTCTGCATTCCACTGTCCAAAAAATGTTGTTGTTTCTCACATGAAACTTTAAGTTTTTCTCTCTTTTTCTCTCTGATAAGTTGAAATGACCTCAATAGCCTGTACAGTTTGCAGATAATGTATTCTGTGTCCCAGCTTTTATTCTTAAATTTAAAAATCTTAGTTCAATGATATCTATACACGTGAATTTCTAAATAGTAAAATAATCCGTATTGCACACTTCCTACCACATGTGATTAGGAACAGAATTTCCTTGGATGTATTCCAGGAAACCAGGCTACCACGCAGGTCTACCCTCTTCATTGTGTAGCTTCTGTGATTAATTAAGTTATCACCATTCACATTCTGCTGGTGAGTACATAGAGGCATAACCATATCTGAAAGCACAGGAGGCTGAAAATGTAACTAAACACCCAGATGTTTAGAAGGAAGACAAGAGTGAGTCTTAGGGGACAGCTGGAAGTCTCTAAAATACATCACAGCCTAGGCTTGCAGATATTATGATCTCTAAATACAACAAATATAATTGTGTGCATTGCAGGCACCCAGAACATCAAAATCCACCCAGGGTGAAGGGTTGGAGAACAAGGGCAGGGTGGGCGTAATAAAAGGGGGCACAGAGATGCCACTGAAAAACAAAAGAAGCCAACAAACAAACACAGGGAGATCACGTTTCCTTTATTTAACAAAGTTATGACATTTACTGGAAGAGACTCTTCTCTAACCACCACAATGGCTGTATGTTGAGAAAACAGTGCAGCAAGCAGGACTGTGATAGGTGACATCAATATGGGAGCATCAGTAATTTCTGAAGCCCCTGTTGATGTCCATCTTGTTTAATTGTAGAGATAGCACCAGGCGAAGCCACCAGGCAGTGGGTATCAGTTCTGAAGATGGCAACAGAAAACTGATGTCAGAAAATGTCTGTGACCCAACCCCAATGTTTTATGAAGAAATGAGTAGTATCAATATACTTATCACCTAATCAGAGATTCAAAAGACAAAGGTTGAGTGATTTTCTACTGTTATTATTTATTTTTTAATATTGTTGTCTTTTATTTCTTGTGAACTGTGATAGAAGGGGTAAGAAGTTAAGCTCTCAACAATTACTGAGTATTTGGAAGGAAAAAAATAGGGTGAAAGTTCACCATGGAAAACAATTGGAATTCTAAGCATTGGCTCTTCTTTATAGTGAGAGAAACTTTAGGAAACTTTTCCATCACAGACAGAAAACTTTTTTTTTCCGTATAAAAGGATCTCCAAGTACAAACTCCATTTTGGAATCCAAAATTCAGTAAGATTCCTCAAAAAGATAGGCTAGAGGTCATGGGCACTAGCTGAGAGAGTGATAATTAATCAACCCTACTTCATTAGCATTATGAGGGAAGCCATTCAAATACTGTACTTTCCCAAAGGTAGACAGATAAGGAGTAGCATATCTACATTGAAAGGACAGAACGTTCTTCTTCTGTTTTCTGAATGGAACACTTTTCTAAATGGCTCAACTATTTTTTAATTTTTTGCCTTTATTGTTCTGTAGCTGTATGCCTTTCCCTCCGATATTAGGACGTTTATAATTATTTCACAATTTACTTTTCCTGGAGGGGTTAACTTGCAAATGGTTTTCCCCACACATTATTCCGGAAAGACAAACCTTCCTGTGAAATATACTTCCGTTAACTCCTCTCTCATGTAGTCAGTCATGGAAAAAGTGCTTCATGTTAGATATTCTTAACCCAACTGAGGAAGGCATGAGCCCTAAGCACTTCCATCTCTAGGCAGCTGCCGTTTTGGCCTTTGGCCTCCATTTTCTTCAGGGACTGGAAGCCTGAGGATGTGTAAGCTTTCTAAAATGTCTTAAACATAAACTACTGATGACAAGATATTTTTTTTTCTTTCTTTTCTTGTATTAAAAACACAGCTGCTTCAGATTTTTATTTTATTTTTTTTGCTTCAAGCATTCTGGGACACTTCAGTTTTTAGTCCGGAATTTCAAGCAATCGGGACATGACTACAATCCCTCAAGGACTGAGCCATGTGACCTATTCATTCCAACATATTAACACATGGAATTGATTTCAGAATTAAAATGACATTTGAACAAGAAGCATCGGGGTATGAAAAAGCTCAGTGTTTTGTGGTTTTGTATGATTATATTGAATGATGAGATTTATTATGAAGTCGTTCATTCTCACCTTTGAGTCCAGACTTCTAGTCATATATCATTTTGGGATTTAAAGGAGGAAAAGCCATGCATTTTGATATTTTCCCTGATTAACTTGCTAAACAAACAAACAAAATCAAAGTTCTTTTGTACAAGATGTTACAATGTAGTTCAGCTCAATTCACTGCTGCCCAAAAGATACCCCCCACATGTATACACATCACAATTCATATTTGATCAATGAACACAGACTGAATGGACTCAAGGAACGTTATAGGTATTGGGGGATGCACACAAGAATAAGGACTAACCCCTGCTCTCCGACTTCTTTTATTCTATGCGGGAAGGGCAGATACTTGTGTAATAAGCTGAGAATGACAAAAGCAATGGTTAAATATAAATTGCTATAAGAGACTACAGGAACAGTTTTTTAGAAGGGTAAAGATACGTGATAGAAGTCTTATGGAAGCAATGATAATATTTGAATTAGGCTTTGATGAGGGGCAATTTCTACAGAGAAAAGTGTAAAAATGTTGAAGAATTAATGGTACAGAACATTAAAAAAACTTCGCTTTGAAAATATGGCAGTTGAGGATATGGGAAAACTTTGTTCTGCAATTCAGGATTTTCATATCTATATGGTAAAGATATGGGGTATACTAAGGATCAAAGCCATAAAATGTTGAATATTGTAACTTTGCAATTAAAAAGGATGAAACTTCTCCCTTGCCTAGGTGAATTCCCACTTATCTGCAGAAGTAGAAGCTGAGAGAGGTGTCACCTGGGATCTTGTGTGACTATGTATGGCTGATAGATCCTGACAGTTTGGTTAAGTGTAAGATCTCCAACAGGAAGCCAGTGAGGATTCAGGAGTCTACATTAGGACCAGATGTGCAGGTATAGCAGCAGAGCTCAAAAGATCTGTGCTGAGAGAGAGGAGAGGGGTCTCTTAGAGGTATAAGTAGGTAAGCCAGTTTGAAATCTGAACTATACTACTGGCTACCCTATACATCTTTGAAAATCATTTCATGATATTGTTTCCTCTGTGACTTTTTCCTTAACTATGCACCTACCATATATTTCACTTGCAAGTGAGTTACTCTACTTCCTCCCTCCGGTATTTAAAAATGTATTCCTTTTTATTAGGGTTATTTAACCTGTGTTTCACTTCCTTCAAACCATGAATCTTTAAGAATATTGCCATGCATTGTTCACCATTGTCTTACATCACCTAGTTTACAATAAATAAATAAATAAATAAATAAATAAATAAATAAATAAATAAATATCATCTAATAGATTCTTAGGGAATGTCTAAGTGACAGGTTAAAAGAATTCGAGAGATCCTGGAGCCAATCTCTAGAATGACTTTGATTTGTGAACCAGATCAAGGTCAGCTTTTAGCTAGACCTGACCCCATAGTTGGGACAATTAAGACCTAAGTGGAGGGAAGAAATGCAGGAGAAAGCTGTCACAAATTCCTTGTCTGTGGATTTCAAAGGTCTTAATGCATACTTCTAGGATGTTGAAACCAGGGATACATGAAATAATTATTGAACCAATCCTAAGTTATCAAAATGAATTACAAAAAAATTTAGTTATAAACCAGCTACAAATAACAGCTTTATGTTTTGAAACACTATAGTTTTTAAATAAATAGCTGAACATAAAAAATTTAAGTTGGATAAATTGTGATTAACCATTGAAAAGTAAAATATAAAATATGACACTGGCATTACTGAAATTTAGTTAATGAATACTTTCTTAAAATTTGTCTTTTTAATCTTGTATTTACTATAAAATAGCAAACATATCACTTTAATTTATACTTTGTATATCTATATAATATTTGGTGGTTGTAAGTTGCTTTCAAATTTATTTTCTACCCCTAAATGTTTAAAAATATCCCCAAATCTAGGAATGATAAGAGATTAAGTGAGTGAGTTATCAGAAGTATTAAGTACCCGACCTTGAGGGATTGGGCAGAGAATAGGCTAGAGAAATATTGGGTCAGAATAGGAATGGACAATCAATTGTGAGGTCTTATCAGTAAGTTAGAGTTAAGTCCCTTTGGTGAAAGAAAGCCAGACAAAATAGCCATCCCATGAGGAAGTAGAACTCAAATCCAGGGATAATGGTCATTTGACCATTAGAGGGAGGAAACACCTATTTGGAGATATAAGCACTGGATTCAGGAAGAAGAAAGTTACTGAAAGATTTTTTCCTTCATATAGTGTATTTGCTTGTTGTCATGAACATTTTACAAATAGTCATTCCTATAGATGCAAGGGTCTATTCTTTAACGTTGGAGGTATCTGTGTAGTATATTAGGCTAAATTTGAACAAAGTTCTTCATTTTAGCTCTAATATTAAAAAAATGTATTGTGATTATTTTATATAAATTATTCAACCTTTACTGAAAAGATAAAGATGCCAAAACCTTCACTGAGTAATGCTAATGTTGTCATACTTAATTATTTTTCCTTTTATACACATATATACTTCTGTTAGCATTGCTCTTTGATATGAATGAATGCGTATTCCATCTTAACAGAAAAAAATCATCCTAAATGTGGGGACTGAGCTAAGGATTTGATATAAAAGAAACAGAAGCCACCAACCACACTGTAGTTTCAAAAGTGCACAATTCTACCTCAAGTCATGAACCTTATTTTCAGTACAACTGGATTAATTAATTAATTAATTAATTAAAAGTTTATTGGGGTGACAATTGCTAGTAAAGTTTCAAAGATTTCAGGTGTACAATTCTGTAATACATCATCTATATATCACAGTATGTTTTTCTTCAAATCTGTTTTATCTCTTGTTGTCTCCATCTCAGTTAATTTAATCATCAATAACATACCCATGATATCAGCCTTTGTTATCCTCGCCTATTCTATCTCCCAATTTTTCATGCCTTCAAACATCAGTTATCATGTTTTATTAAGTCAGTTCTTCAATATATTTTATATTTGGTTTCTTGTTTCTGTATTTACTATCTACTGCCTCTGTTCTGTATCCACTATTGTGTTTCCCTGAAAATAAGACCTAGCTGGACAATCAGCTCTAACGCATCTTTTGGAGCGAAAATTCATATAAGACCCGGTGTTATATTATATTATATTATATTATATTATACATGGTATTATGTTATGTTATATTATATTATACCTGATATTATATTATATTATATTATATTATATTATATTATATTATACCCGGTCTTATACTAAAATAATATTAATAAAAGACCTGGTCTAATATAAGACCGGGTCTTATATTAATATTTGCTCCAAAAGACCCATTAGAGCTGATTGTCTGGCTAGGTCTTATTTTCAGGGAAACACAGTAAGGATGACCTGTTCCAAGTCTGTATCATTGTATTCCTTGAGAAATTTGAAATTCTTTAAAATTTGTATTGAATAAATTTGTATATGAGAGTAATAGTGCAGATGAATAAATTAGAGTTCATAAATAGGAGATACAAACAGAATATATTAGGTTGGTGCAAAAGTAATTGAGGTTTAAAAGGTTAAAAATAATTGCAAAAACTGCAATTACTTTTGCACCAACCTAACATAATCTATTCTTCAGAAAATAAATTTAGTTTTATTATCTATTTATACTTCAAAGTTTAAGAATAAATGTGGATTTGTTCTGCAATTGATTAATCTAGAAGTTTTGAACATTACATTTGGTTAGCAACAAGGTCATGGAAGATTAACCTAGCTTAAATTAAATCAGTATCATTTTGTTATTCTTTATCTTAAGCTCAAAAGACCATATACAAGTCAACAATATATTGATGTAACTAAATCTTCTTCAGCAAGATTTATGAGACCCTGATAAGAGAAAGAGGTTGGCTCACCGTTAACCAGGGATATGAAATCTGCACTTGAGTTTTCAAACAGCATTGTTTGTATATGTTTTCTTTACTGAAAATTCAACTGCATGCAGCAACACTATTACATAGTGTTACTTAATATGTGGTATATAGTAAATCTTTACATAAAATTACAATTTCAGTAATTTTACATATGTCACATATTTGATGCTAGTTTGTCTTTCAAATTTAAATGGAAGCCTAAGGTTATTTTATAGGCACAACAAATGCAAATATATAAGAATGGGTATACATAGATAAATATGTAAAATTATTTTATTAGAGAAAAAATAGGGAAAATAATTGACTAGGGCAGACTTAAGTTATCAAGTATTACAAGAGGTTTTCCATCCTAATCTATTTTTGGTCTCTGAGAAATGAGTTCCTTGACTTATTAGGACTGTATTAAATTTGCATTTTAGGAGAGTTTTATATATAATATTATGAACATTTTAATAGGACAGTTCTATAATATTTTGTTAGTTAGGTTCTTTTCAGTTTAATCATTTCATGGGCATTGGTGTTGCAGAATAAAAACAGAAATTCTGATTGATTTTAAAAATAATTGAAGTCACTATTTATCACTATAATTTGGTAATCAAAGTGCATTGTTTGTTCCAAGACTTTACCTTTTGACTGTAGTTAGCAGGAACTGGCTCTATTTTTTGATGCTTGTTTGTTTGGGCATTTATTTATTTTGAAGAAGATTGAGGAGTTTGATAATTACTATCCCATCAATCATGAGTTGAACATCCTCTGTTAAAATCTTGTACTAAGCATTAGACGGGAGCCGCAAATTTGATGCAGGTGAATAATTGTACTATAATTATCCCTACATGCACTGTGGATGAAAAGCTAAATGACAGAGAAAGACATGATTGTTGCATAGGATTCCATGTTTTGGGGTGATTTTCTTCAATGCAAATTTAGTAATTTGCACACATTGGTTCTCATCCAATACTCATGTCATTGAGTAGTTTTCATTTTTGACTTAAGCCTACAAGCCCTTTACATTTCAACCCTATGTCTATTGTACTGATTATAAGAAGGATGACTGCTCACTTTTTCCTCAACAGGGACATTTTTGTGTGTGAGTCTGAGGCATCTTGCTCTGCTAGACACAGCAGAATTGATTCACGAAGGCGTGTAAGTTCTCTGGGGTTAAAAATAAAGCCAGTAGGAGGCTAGGTATCATAAAGAGTGTGTAGGAATTATTCAGACTTAAAAAGTGTGGTCAGGGTAGGCTTCAGCAAAAAATGAAGTGCTTGAGTTAGAATTTGAAGGAGGTGAGGAAGTTGAAACACGTGTATTGGGGGAGGGGGAAATGTGGCAGGGTAAGAATACAACAAATCAGGGTCAATACTCTGAAGTAGAGTGTGCCTGATGGGCTGAAGTAAAAGGTGTGTGGTTAGTGTTTGAGTGTCGAACATGGAGGCAGTTGTGGCATAGGAAGTTACTGACTTAGGTGAGGTAAGGGAGGGCAGAGGGCAGATTATGATGGGCCTGTACGTCTTTAGTTTTTACTCTGAGAACACTAGAAAAATATTCAAAGACTGAACACAGATATGATATCTAATTCAAAGTGTCACTCTGGTGCTGTGTGGTATATATATTAATGCACCTATCTATCTTTAGCACTTATAATTTGTTTAGAAAAATATAAAAGTGGTAAAGAAAATTTAAGACTTTTTAATGACTGACATTTTTCACATAATTTTTAATAAATAATTATTAATAAAACAAATAATAAAGAATGGCATTTTTATTTGTACATGAATTTATTCAAAACCAGTTATAATTATTGACATTTGTTTTGTAGACTTTTTTTTAAAAGTCTTTTTCTTTATTTGCATGTCTTACTATTTATGATACAAGAGAGAGTTTGCTCTTCCTCTTTCTTTATTTCTTTCCCTTTCCTACCTTCACTTTTTTCAACTTAAAAAAAAATCAGGATGACAGTTTTGGTAACTTTCACTTAGGATTTCATGAAAAAGATTGAGAAGATTAAAGTGTGTTAAGGTGGTTAAAAGAGAGAAATATCGAAAGTCAGTTTTCCTGAGAAATGAAGGAGAAAGACAAGAGAAAAGGCGGGAGTAGGTCCGAAGAGAATGCTTTAAATGCCTTTGTCTTTACCTGAACACACTGCTACTGACAGTGAAACACGATTCAACACCCAACAAGGTGAGACAGGAGTAAACATCACATGGCACAGAACAGCGGTTTTCTTTGCTGCAGGAGATGGCCAACCTTTCACGAGCAGAAGGTTTTCTATTTTCTAATATCTAAAACACAAAGTCAGGCAACATAATTTTTATTGCTGGAAAAATCTCACACATGGATGAACATGGAGATGCCTGACGTGCATATTTTGTGTTTAGTTCTGACCTCTTGAGTGTTTTGGAATTACGTTTATTAATCGCAAACCTTAGTACCAGGTCCTCTAAGGCTGTATTCTGGATATGAAAGTGATAATGTAATGTCGTTATATGTGTCAATTATATAGGTATCTTGTGATTTCTCTGTGAATTACAGTTAATGTACCATATGTCAGTAAGAAATAGAACATGTTCATCAATGTAATAGTGTGCATCAGTAAAAATAGACAAGCAGCGACTAATTAATCTCCTCAAAGTCACCCTGCAGATGTCAATGTCAAAGTCTAGAGGTCTAGTAAGAGGACCTGTGTCAGGGCTGTGGATTTTCCTGCTGTGTTCCCTGTCCATCTCTTTAATTTTTGCTCGTTGGACAAATACTGATGATCAAACTATATATTTGATCTGGCAGGAAGCAGCATATCAAACTCGTCCTGTTTGCTTTGAAGATATTCATTTCTCTGTTATTTTTCTCTCCCTTGTTCAATCCATCAGAAAACAAAGCTGTCTCATATCTGTCATTTTTAATAACTTGCAGGTTTTTCACTTGAAATGTATCATATGCCATTTCCTAACATAGGACCTGAGTTTTGATTCCATTTGGTTAAGATTATATTTAGCATAAACTCAAGGGGTTTGAGTTATTACAGTGTTGTAATCAATAAGGAAAAAGTAACAGCATTCTAAATAATAGCATCCAGCTCACACTCCCCACCTGGGAAACTTACAATAATCTTTATACCAATATCCAACTTATAGAAATCTAAATTAGTTTATGGACTTAGTAAGAGTCTAGAGTCTCCAGTGTGAATATTTTTTACCAAGTCTAAGGGAAGAGCAGGTCACCTAGGAAGTGGCCCAATATGATTTGACTGTTGTCCAGATTACATACTTGTAAATAGTGGTTAGATAGTTGTTTAGAATTTTTAGCATTTAAAGTCAACTTCAGAATGGAAAAAATTCAGCAATTCAATTTCATGGAAGATGGGATGAATAAATAAAAATATAATATCATGCATTTTAGATTAATTTACGATAGAATATGACAACAATAAGAGATTCTTACAGCACATTGTAAAATTTTTTTTTTTTTAATTTTCTTTCAGCCAGTATCTGTGATTTATAGTGGAGGTTTCAAGGAGATAATATTTTGAAAACATAAATAGGTTTTGTTCTATATTAAATGTGTCATGAACTATTCTTTATTAAACTTACTATTTTGTGCATTTTCTAAATATCTCTTCTTGGTGACATTAAGATCAGTCTTCATAAGCATTTTAATATTATATATAAAACCTTTCCATATTTTTTATAGTAAAGTTAAATGCTTTAAAATATCAATTTGACCACGGGGATATGAAAGACAGTTTGGGGAATATAATCAATAATGTTGTAAAGATTCTGAAGTATGTAAGATTGGCACTTGTCTTATTAGGGAGACCAGTTCATGGACGGTGTAGATGCCTGACCACTGCAGTGTACACCTAAAGCTGAAGCTGAATAATAATGTCAACCATAATTTAATATATATACATATATATATACATATATATATATGTATATATATATATATATACACACACACATATATATACACATATATTAAATAATATATATATATATATATATATATATATATATATATATATTCACAGGATGTGGAGTACAGCATAGAGAACAGTACATCATAGTGGAATTGTAACAGCTATATACGATGTCAGAGGGTAGTAGAGGGGGGTTAGCACTTTGTGAGGTGTGTAAATGTCTAACTATTACATTGTTACATTGCTTTGTACATCTGAAAGTAATACAAAAATGTATCAATTTGATAAATACATTAGAATTTAATGAATCACATTAAATTTTACATAACTATGGATCAAAGTTTAACTGCATGTTATCTGAGTTAATCTTATTAGAAAGGTGTGAAAATTTCCATTAAAAGGAAAAAAAAACATTGAACAAATAGATGAACTGTTTTTATTGAGGAAAATGAAGTATGTTATTTTGTAAGTGCATAAATTTGTAATGTAAATGGTTCAATTGGATATATTTGAGCCACAGAAATATCAGGCATCTATGCCATAGTGATGTTTCTAGGAAGTTGCTTGTCATTTGGTTACACAATTCATTCTATATGAAATATGATTATTTCTAAATGAAAAGAAAGTAAATAGTTTTAGTATTTACCTCCTGGTACTATTCTGCAGCTTTACCCTCTGACCCACCAGGAAAAAAAAAAATAGAAGAAGATTAAACAGCAGTTGGTAATCACTTTATTTTTTACTTACACCTGGCTTTTCACTCAAAACAGCAAGACAAATAACATGTCTTATTGCGTCAATGAGAAATGATGCCATATTTGCTGAGGCTGGTCTGTCTTCCTATCTTTTGCAAAGTAAACGGGAACAGAGAGGGAGCATAGAACACAGGCAGCATTATGATAGAGTGCTGCAATTTAATCCATGTCATCTGTTGACATTACAAACAACAAAAACACATTAAGAGCAGTGTATGTGCCAGAGGTAGTCACTGGGTTTGAATTACAACGCTATCATTATTATATTATAGAACATGCTTGTCATTCTCAACACAGCTAAGGCGATTGTTACATGAAACTTTATCAATATGTTTTTAAAGTTTAAAAACATTTACTCCATGGAGTGGGAGATATTTATAGCACAAGAAATGTAATGGCAGAAGGGAAACCAAGAAGAATACATATCTGGAAGAAATGGATGGAGAGCTACATTAGGTCTGCTTTTCTTAGTACATCATGTAACTTTTTACTATAATGAAATCATGACATTGTGGGAAGTTGAATTGATAAAAACAGAGCTGTGACCAAAATTATCAACAATTGGGTATGGCTGCAATGAATGAATGGGAATAGAGCCAAGATCTTTGAAAAGCCACTTTTAAAACAGCACCATATATTTGTCCATTATCAATATAATGTTAATGTTAATGATATAGACAAAAGATTTGGAATGATTGCTGTTATGAAGCACTGCTTCAAAACAATTTTACCTCTCTTACCAAGCCCCTGACCTGGCTAATCTGTTTGAAGCAGGAGATGTTTATTTGTGCACAATAGCATTTTGTTTCCTAAAACAATACATTTCAATTATGTATAGTAAAGATATGAACAAATGTAGCTTAAATAATTATAACATATCTATTATATAGGAAAATGTCAGAAGAATACACACTACAAATGCTAATACTCACTGACAAATGGGCGAAGGGTTATTTGTGTATATCATTTAGAACCATATTCCACAACCAGCAATAAAAACTATGAGTAGCAGTAGAGTAGCAGTAGGTTAAAATATATGGAGTTATTTTTGTCTTCTAATCAGACATTCCAAAAAAAGCAGACCAAAGAAGGTATGGCTAGTTAAAAATGTCGTTGTGCAGCCTGATGTCTGCTGCTTTCTTGTGCTTACACTCACGTCTCCTCTCAAATCTCCAGGTGTCATCTCTGAGGACCAGAGAGAGGGCATGAAATTTTTTCTTCCACTGGACTTTCTATCTAGAAAGGGACATTCTTCCCAGAAAACTTCCATTTACAAGTTGTGGGGAAGAGTTCAATCAATAGCCAGCCCCGCCTGGAGTGTCGCTGGGAATGGTAGTTAGATTTTAGGTTTTAAGTCATGAAAGGTCTGGAAGAAGGTACTTGATAACAGACACTGTGTAAGGAAACTTGCACTGTATACCTCTATTTGAATATGATTTTTAAAAGTCAGATTAAGTTAACAATGTTTAGCAAACTGTTTCTGTATACATTAAGTATTTCAAAATATAAGCTCTTTAGAATACTCCATAGCAAAATGATACCAATGTGAACTAAAATCCTTGGTTTCGAAGTTAATCTTTTAAAGATAGTGCTTTCCTCACAATTCTCCTTTGTGTCCCCGCTTTCCCAAGAGGCACTATTAATATAGTTGCTTCACACACATTTGGAAAATTAATGGTGGTGTTGAAAATAACAAATGGAAAAATAATGGTGTGTTTGGAAAGCAACAGTAGTAGTACAGATTGATATAGAAAGAATAAGAATAAAGAATCACAACTTATATTCTTAAATATGTTTACTTATAAAGTGCAGCTCTTACCAAAACTCATAAAATGGCTTTAGAGATTAGGTTTTAGAACAGTGATACATTTACATTTTCTTTTGGGTCTGGTTAATACAGAAATGTGATTGTCATCATAGATAGATAAATAGATAGATAGATAATATAAATGCATATATGTATAATTAAATAACATTTTATCTATCTGTCTATCTATAGATAATATAGATAAATTTTTACCTAATTACACATGTATGCATTTACATTCTCTCTCTTTCTCTTTCTCTCTCTCTTTGTCTCTCTCTCTCTATCTATCATCCATCATCATTATCAAATACTGATTCCAGAGTTATGTCTGAATGTGTTGTAAATGGTGTTATTCATTAAAACAAAACTAGGAAAAGAAATTCAGTCTGGCAGATTCATCATGACTGGCAAAATGGTCACATCACTGACCATCTTTTTTCCTTTTAACCGTGTGTAGTGCCTACACGTAGATGAGAGAGAGGTAGTCCATCTAACCACGGTCTACAAGAGTGTGTCGGTTGCTTTTCTACTCTCCATGAGCAGAAGTACAGACAAGGCAGGTGGGCATGGGCCTTACCTGGCCTTGGTCTTGTGGCACCAGCTATTCTCCACCGAGTAGAAGTTATGGACAATGAGCATACCGCTAAGCCACGTTGGAGCCTAATTCACAGTGTTCCACTTAGCGCTATAGCATCCTTGTTCAAAGAGCTAAACCTCTCTAAATTTCAAGTCTCTTTTCTCTAAAAGTTATTTCCACAAGTGTTTTGAGGGATAGTGCCAGCCTGGAACAAGTAAAATTCCTAGTAAATATAAACATAAGCAAATCTACAGATAATGTTTATGTAACAAAAATAAAGTGAGAGCATTTCCTTTAAGAAATGCATTGCATATAGGAGTTGGAAAATGACTACCTTTTAGATCTTTATAACTTACTTTTGGGGGGAACGCCACCATCAAAAGCAGTTTTCATAATGGAATTCTAAATTCAAAATAAAATTCTTAAGTCAAAATTGAGGTCGAATTATTCCAGCACTCAGAATAATGCATTTACTGGGCTGTTTGTGGACTGTTATTTTTAAATGTTAAGTAATTTAGGAAACTATTATGTCACCATCAAATGATTTTTTTTTTTTCATCATCATCACACTAGGTTGACTTGTTCTGTGTGAAGGAGATTGATTTATCTTCAATTCAATTGTCGAAAGGTCACAGACTATGTGAGAAGAGTCACGGTAAAGAAAGTTCTTTATAAGAGGCACATTTTGGAGTGATGAAGGTACTCTTGCCAGTGCACTGGTAGGTATTAGTTTGGCAGGACTGAAAGGCCTGTAACGGTGTGCACCTGCACCAATTAGCGTTTCTCATACAGAAAACAAAGGGGAACAGGGGGACACATTTTGGTTGAATTTACATTTTGGTTGAGTGGAAAAGGCCTCTGATTTTATTGCATTTACTATAAGTGGATTCTTTTTATATGTGACCTAACCCATATGATGCTCTCATGAGATATGGGGAAAAAATATCACCATAAACATTAAAGAAAGGTAAACTGATATTTAAACATGAATACTGAATTAGTTTTAACTGTAAACTTTTAAAGTTTTATAGTATGAATTTATTTTCATTACAAACTATCTTAAATGTGTAGAAAAGCAGAGAGAATAGTATAACAGATGCCCGCACAGTTTTAGCTCAGGAAAAATACAGGCTGAATTTGTGAGACAATTATCTCAGCTTCTTTATACAGGTAATATTTTGCAGGTTCATTCTCTTCCAATCTGCTCCTTCCTTTCCTAGGTGCAGCCTCTATCCTTAAGTTGATTTTTGTCTTTGCCCATAATGGTTATTGGTAGCTATAAAAACATGAAGTACTTTTTAAAGTTTTACATAAACGCTATCAAAAGTCTCTTTTTGCAACTTGCTTTTGAAATCAATATTATTTTCAAAATTTATTCATTTGGATTAAGGTCAAATTCACTCATTTTAATTGCTTTTCTTTGCATATATTTATGCATTATTTATTCACTCCCCTCATGAGATACAATATAGATTTGCCAAGTTTTCAGAACTGCAAATAATTCTGCAGATAAAGCGATTATATACTTCTCATCCTGCGTATGTGGGATTGCTTTTCTAGAATATATACTTAAAAGAGGTATTGTTGTATCTTCCAACTTTCCAAATATTGTAAAATTTCTCCCCAAAATGATTGTAGGAAATTGTAATTAAACTAGAAAACATGAGTTTCTGTATCCCTTCGTCTCTGTCTACACTTGGAATCATCAGCCTCAATATGCTGTCAATTAGACAGTATCACGGTACTGCTTAGGTCACACTTGTCTTATTATCAGAGAGGTTCATCATATATTAGCCTTATATTCTAGGTGAAAATAGAATTCTGTATGTGCCTTACATACAAAGGTATTGGGGGATTTAAAATTTAAATGTTTATTGCTTGGATTATGAATTCATGTTACATGTGAATAATTATATGTATATATTGTAATACACTTGGAAGTAAAATATTTTTAATATTGTTCAGCAAGTTGAATTACCCAGTGTATTACCACATAAAGGGTGCATTTTAAATAGATTGATGTGTTTTTATCTTTACATGCATTGTTTTACAATTTTGAGACTATATTATTTTTAGTTTTAGTTTCTACCTAATTTTATATCACGAGTATTTTAAAATGTGGTACATGGTTCTTTTTTTTAAGATTTTAATTAAAAATACATCTAATGTACAATATTATATTAGTTCGAGGGGTAAACCATAATTATTCAACATTTATTTACCTAAACAAGCGATCACCATAAGTCCAGCAACCATCTGACACCGTACTATGCTATCACACTGTTATTGACTATATTCCCCATGCTGTATATTACATCCCTGTGACTTATTTGTTTTATGCCTGGAAATTTGGACTTCTTATTCCCCTTCACTTATTCCCCCATTTTAAACATTTTTCAGTTATAGTTGAAATTCAATATTATTTTATATTAATTTCAGGTGCACAGCATAGTGGTTTGACATTTATACAATTTAAGAAGTGATCCCCCTGACTAGTCTAATATCCACCTGGCACTCTACATAGTTATTGCCATATTGTTGACTATATTTCCTATGGTCTACTATACATCCTCATGACTGTTTTGTAACTACCAATTTGTATTTCTTAATCACTTAAACATTTTCATCTGCCACCCAAACCCATGCCATCTATCACCCTGATGAATCTAGTACCCATCTGACTCATACATGGTTATTAAAATGTTATTGACTGCATTTCTCATGCTATGACCTACATCCCCATAAATACTATGTACAACCAATGTGTCCTTTTCAACCCCTTCTTCTTTTTTCACCAACCCCCATCCCATCTGGTGACCATCAAAGGTTCTTTTTATCTATGAGTGTGTTCCTGTTTTGTTCGTTAATTTTCTTCTTTAGATTCCATGTAAGCTAAATCACATTGCATCTATCTATCTCTGTGTGGCACTCCACTCAGCACAACACCATCCATGTCCATCCATGCTGCCACAGGTGGCAAGAATCCATTCCTTTCCCTGTCCCAGCAATATTCCATTGTATGTATGTACCACGTCCTCTTTATCCATTCATCCATCAGTGGTCCCCCAGGCTGCCTCCACATCTTGGCCATTGTAAACAATGCTGCAATGAACACATGGTTGCACACGTCCTCTTGAAATAGCATTTTGAGTTTTTTCAAATAAATACCCAGAAGTGGAATTACTAGGTCTTTCTTTGTCTCTGGTTATAGTCTTTGTTTTAAAGTCTGTTTGTCTGGTAAAAGTATTGTTTCCCCAGCTTTTTTTTTTTTTTTCATTTTCATGAAATAACTTTTTTTTTTTTTTTAAGTTTATTGGGGTGATAATGGTTAGTAAAGTTACATAGGTTTCAGGTGTACAATTCTGTAATACATCATCTATGTATCACATTGTGTGTTCACTACCCATAGTTAGTTCTCCTTCCATCACCATATATTTGATCTCATTTGCCTTCATTTGCCACCCCTTCCTCCTTACCCTCTGGTGACCACTAAACTATTGTCTGCATCTATGAGTTTTTGTTTCTTTACTTGTTTGTCTTGTTCCTTTGTTCTTTTCAGTTTTATATCCCACATATGAGTACAATCATATGGTTCTCAACTTTTTCTGTCTGACTTATTTTCCTTAGCATATTAATCTCAAGATCCATCCATGTTGTCACAAATGACACTAATGGAATACTATTCTGCCATGAAATAACTTTTTTCATCCCTTATTTTCCATTTGTGTGTGTCTTTCAGTCTGAAGTGAGTCTCTTGCAGGTAGCATATATAAGAGTTTTGTTTTGTTATCCATTCAGCCATCAGAAGTCTTTTGATTGGAACCTTTAATATATTTATGTTGAAAGTAATTCTTGATAGATATGTAGCTATTGTTATTTTATTATTCATAATATTGATATTCCCTCCCCCATCTTAAAGAAGTCCCTCTAACATTCCTTTTAATGTTTGATTGTTGGTGATGAACTCCTTTTGCTTTTTCTTGTCTTGGAAGCAGTCTCTCTGTCCTTCAATTTTAAATGATAGCCTTGTTGGGTAGAGCACCCTTAGTTGTAGGTTCTTTCTTTTCCTCACACTGAATATTTTGTACCAATCCCTTCTGGCCTGCAAAATTTCTGTTGAAAAATCAGCTGACAATCTTATGGGGACTTCCATATAAGTTACTAGTTGCCTTTCTCTTTCTGCATCTAGGAGTCTTTCTTCATTTTTAATTACAATGTTTTCTATGTCCTTTTTTATGCTTGCTATCTCTTTGTTGAAGTTCTCATTAAGTTCCTTGAAAATCCTTATGACCATTGTTTTGAACTCTGTCTCTGGTAGGTTGCTTGCCTCCATTTTGTTTAGTTCTTTTTCTGGAGTTTTCTCCTGTTCTTTCATTTGGGATATATTTCTTTGTTTTCTCATTTTGGCTGCCTCTTTGTTTCTATGTAATAGGTGGATCTGCTACATCCCCCAGTCTTGGCCAGATGGCCTTATATAGTAGGTGCCTTGTGGAGCGCAGTGGCACATTCTCCCTGGTCACCTGCAACAGGTGCTTCAGGACTGTCCCTTGTGTGGGTTGTGTGTGACCTCCTGTAATAGTTGAGCCTTGATTGCTACTGGCATATCAGTGGGTGCGATTGACCCTAAAGCTGATTGGCTGTGGGGTATGGCCTCATCCACAGCTTACAGACTACTGTGTGTAACACCATTACACCATTCATTGATTGAGTGGGATTCACCCCAGTGGGCTCAGGTGCCTGTTGAGACCATCCTTTGTGTGTGCCATTTGTGGGGCTAATTGGGTGGTATTCAGCAGTGGTCTTATGCCAACCCCCAAGTATGTTGCTTATGAGGCCTCTTGTGGGGGACTCTGCTGCAGGCCCAGGTCACTCATCGTCTATGACCAGCTGAGAGGCTGGTAGCAGCTACAAAGCAATCCGTGGTTGTTGGTTGCATGTGCTAAATTTGTAGGCATGTGGGAGAGGCCACGCTGTGAACCAAGGATGTCTGCAACCAGTACCAGGCCTGGGGTAGCTATGCAAAATGCAGGACACCCCGAGGCCTGCTGACACATGCTGGCTCCCTTAAGGTTCAGCCACTGATAAAGCCTCTTGCAGTATGCAAGTTGTGTGAGGCAGGATCTCAGTGAGTGACTAGAGAGGTAAGATTTGTGGTCACCAGGTTAATGTAGATTCTGGTTTGGTGCCAGTGCTGAACCTGGAGCTACTCAGCAAAAGTCTCAGAGAACACTGAAGGCCAATTGCAGCCTGCCATGGACTCTGATAGTTTTTCAAGAAAGAGTGCAATGTGACAGGATTGGCTGCTTGAGTTGAAAGTGCCTCTGGTGTTGGAGGAGTTCTGTGGGGTGGGGTCTCAGTGAGTTAGTAGGGCAGAGTGGCAGAGCTCATCAGACCAATCATATTTAGATTTGGGGGTGGGCTCAACACAAAAAAGATGGCTCTCACTTGCCAGCTGCATGGGAGGAGCAGGACCCCACACAGGGAAAATGCTGACTGTCCCCCCCAGCCCTTGTACTGAAGCCATACACCTCAGTCTGTCCCCCCATGTACCACCGACATCCTCTGAGTCACCATTCGTCCAAGGGAGCCCAAGGTGAGTGCCTGTGAGCTAGAGAGTCTGTGCGTGGGCTGTTTAAGAGGATGTTTGGGTTTTTGACAGCCTTCCGTCCCGCCCAAATGGTCGGAATCCCCACTTTTTCACAGCCAGATGTTGTGGGGGCTCCTTTTCCAGGCACCAGTACTCCTGACTGGGGAGCCTGATTGGAGCTGGGGTCCCTTGATCCTCTCAGGGGAACCTCTATAGCCATGATATCCCTCTTGATTCTCATTCGACACATGCAGGTGTGGGGCCTGTTTTGCATCTTCACCCCTCCTACCAGTCTTATGTGGCTTCTTCTTTATATTCTTAGTTATAAAACGTCTGTTCAGGCAGATTTCAGATGGTTGTCCATGTTGATTGTTCCATAATTCAGTTGTAATTTTAATGTGTTCATGGAAGATTGCAGGCAGTGTTTATCTACGCTCCCATCTTGGATCTCCTTATACATGGATCTTAAGTGTTGAATTTAATGGCTATGTATGATTCCATCTAGAAGATAAAATATAATTCTTAACCATTCACCAAATGGTTAAATAGGGCTGAATCTAGGTTTTAATATTAAAAACTGTTTCTGACACCTAAAGTTTTGGTTATTTTCACCTTATATATATTTAAAGGCAGAAAACAAAACAAAGTAAAACAAAACAAAACAGACATACAGGGAATAATTCATAGGTTGAAAATATGTTCTGGTTTCTTATTTTACCACAGACATTTGTGTGTGTTTGTGTTCTTTATTTTTGAGCCCTCATAAATAAGAATGGCCAGTAATATTTTGAATTTCTTCAATACATTATTTGTGACTAATAATGAAATTCTAGCTTGACTCATTACCCTCTTTAAGAAATCAAAGCTTTAATTTTATGTTTTTATTCCCATCATTGATGCCATGATAGAAACATAGACAGTAGTTGCATGAGGTGCTTCTTGAATGTTTGTGTGTAAAAGAATTGACTGCTCAGAGAGTCTCACGGTTGTCGTACAAGTCTATATTGTTCACGTGTAGCCATATTAACTAGCTAATCTCGTGATCACACTGCTGTGAATTTCAAGTGCTGATAACGTCATTTTGGCTGAAGATCTCTTTGATCCTTTTGCCATTGCAAACATGACCACAGTCAGTATGATATTTAAGAACTTGGTTTCTTTCATCTCCTTTTCTTTTTTCTGTTGCCACTTGATGGCATGTAAAAGACACATTATAAGTGCAAATGGAATATTTCTTTTATAGATTTGCTATGAAATATAAGTCCCATTTTCAATAGGGAGAAACATTCCAAAATACATTGTCTTCTGGAAAGACAAGTCTATTTTGACGTGTGATTGAAACAATGAAAAAATTTTTTTTGATGATGTCTATAATTTAATGAAATTTGATTAAGTTTAGGATGAGAATTATTAAGTATCATATTTAAGATTCACTATTTAGGCATATTCCATTTGCTTATTTCTTGACAGTTTTTATCCTTTCAATATAAAGAGAGGCAAAATAATTGAGATAGCAGCTTACATACATGTGAAGAAAGATGGAGTGTACAGAGT
The DNA here is from genome assembly GCF_057876585.1 of Rhinolophus sinicus. Lineage (NCBI taxonomy): Eukaryota > Metazoa > Chordata > Mammalia > Chiroptera > Rhinolophidae > Rhinolophus > Rhinolophus sinicus. Next base: position 144,891,664 of record NC_142516.1, on the reverse strand, counting down.
TTAAGATCTAGCCTATTAATAAAGACGCTGGAGATCCTTTGGGCTGAGAGAATAACAAATGAATTCCAGGCCTTCAGCCATAAGAGGCTGAGAAGAATGGGTTTCTTTACAGGAAGTCTAGAGAGGTGACTTTCAATGGTGTGTTTTACCTATAAGGCAGAAGGCCCCTTGGGACAGCTAGCCCAATATCAGTTTATTCCCTGGTCTAAGTGAGAGACAAAGTTATCCAAAGCAAGTGGTTACAAACTGACTACACTCTTCCAGATATTTGGTCCTCCAACAGGGAGAGCTGATTCCTTTAAACAATTCTACTTGTCAATTCTGTCCTTATCATCACTTTCAAAACTGTCATGCATTCTTAATACAATTCTGGCAAACTGAGACCCTTTAAAAATCTTATATTTCCCTAAAACAGGAAGAATCATCTGGCTTTATCTATTCAAGTTCTAAGTTCCCTTGCACCTTGATTTTATACAGCAATTATTCATATGAGGGTTTCCAAGTACACTAAGAAATCATTGTTTTATATTTTTATACCGAAATGAGAAGAGCTTAGAAAATAATGCACAGCTATGCTTAAGTATAACAGTCACAAACTATGTTTACTTCTGCATGCTTTCTACCAGGCCTCTCATAATCAAGGAAGCAGTGAACAATGTTATAATAAATTATTTTTGCATGGGCTGACAATGTATTTGCCTTTTCACTGGGCTGTTAAATCCCCTCTTAACATCAGTATTTCAGAATACTTACATTTTTCTTTGAAAATTTCCTATTTTCTATTCTGTTTCTTGGTTCTGGTATACTATTTTTCAAACTGCAGGTCCTGATCATTGTGGGGGTGGAGAAATAAATTTGGTGCGTTGTGATTAGCATTTTTCTTTTAATATGAGAGCGAATAGAGCAGAATACAAACTAAGAGTACATCACACAGGAGAAAGTAAATATTATTTCAAGAGACATTTGCTTAACAGATATATATGGATTTGTGCACTTGAGTCCTAGGTCTTGTTGGAAAATGTTTATCTGTTATGGATGACAGACAGAAAAAGTTTGTAATCCACTGCTCTAGGCCATTTTAACCTTTATATCTGAATAAAGACTTTTTTCTTTACATAAAATGCAGTTATTTATTTTTAGCTTAACTCTAATAACATGGTACATTTTATTTGACAGCTTGATATTCCTTTGTGTTACCCCATTAGATAGCTTCCACAATACCAACATTTCAGTGGCAATTATTTGACATGAAAATGTCATTATCACTGCTCATCCTTCTAATTTTGTTTGAAGAGTCTTCTCTTTCACAGTTTTTACATTCCGTTGGCTCTTTCTTCCACTTCCCCACTATTCCTTTTCTAAGTGTTATTTTTGTCTACTGTTCAAGAATGGGTCAAGTTTAGAATGAAGGGAGTTTATTTAGGATTCATTGTAATTGACAATAAATAGCCTGGGGACTTAGCTGACACAGCTGTCCCTTATTAGATCATAGTGCAGGTCATCAAATTAAAATAAGCCGTCCTAAATTCTGCACTGTACAAGGGAAGAAAGAAAAAGCATTAGGCCCTCTCAGAAAGCCCTTTAGAGTGAATTATGTTGATGGTTTGTGTAGAAAATGGGCCAGATGACAGCCAAGTTAGAGCAGCCTGTCACTGCAGCTAATGCTCACATGTCAGCTTTTAGACTGGAGCACAACTGAAGGCTTACAATTGATTGGCCATCAGCTTTGGTTCAGAAGGTCAAGGTGCACAGGGTAAGGCTCTCTCCAAACTTTCAGCATGCTGTTCTGAGCCTTTCGTTCTCAAAGTCTGGGCTTTGTAAAGTATGGGATGTTGTGGGTCTTGTATAGAGTTTTAAATCTGGTTTGGAAGTTTTGCTAGAAACATGTTTACTTTTACCAAAATTTTTCTAGGTGGTTGACTTGAGAGATACACTTAAACTAATTGATATTGAGAAATACTGTTAGGCAAATGCATATAAGTTTGCATGCTAATGGTGAAAAGCAATTCCTTTGCTGCCATTTCCCCTAATAAATTTACATTTGTTTCTAAAAACAATATAAAAGCAGCGTAGAATGATACTATGCTGTGTGCTTTTAAAATGAACAAAATTCCCTTCCCTTCCCTTGTTTTCAGTCCCATAATACCATCTAAAGAATAGGACTGTAAAGACCTAGGCTATGATGGGGTAGGGTTAGGGGTGTGGCGACGAGCTTTCAATCATGCCCAGTTTTTTGTTTTTGTTTTTATTACTTTAAGGTGATCAAAAATAAATAGCAGAGAAAAACAAAAACATTGAAGCTTACTCAAGCAATTCTTTTTTTGTTGTTACTGTTTTTATTGAGGTAAAACATATATAACACAATATTTATCATTTTAACCATTCTTTAAGTGTACAATTCAGTGGCATTAAATATGTTCACAATATTGTATTAACCAAAATAGTTCTCTCCACTAGCATCTATACTGCCTCTGATGTGCTGGATGCAGGTTGGAATACACAGACCATAGGAAACGAATTTAAGTTATGCAGTGAGCTGAGCAGAGTGTTCTCCTGACCACTGCTCAAACTCTCTGATTATGTGCAGCCAGACATTAAAAGAAGGCCTTTATGGATGATGTAGCAATAGCCTAATACGACAAAGGACATAGAATACCATAGCCTCATAACCTGAAAATGGTTTATAGTCCAACCTCTTATAGCGTAAAACTATCCTGTATTTGCTGAACAGGAGATGGGCCATTTCTAATAAAGAACCATGAGGACCAAGTAAATACTGAAATTTGTATATAGCTTCTGTTTTCTGGCTGTTTAGGAAACCATAGGAAAAGCTACCATATTTTATTTCCTGTGGAAAATGAAAAGAAACTAATATTTGTAGAATATGTATTATGTATGACCATTTTGATTAGTAAGTGTTTATATATGATTTCATTTATACCCTGAGGTAAATATTAATATTTAGAGACTCTCAAGATAGTAAACTGCTTAAGATTACACAATTGTAAATCATGGACAGGAGAATATGTTTTCTCTCTATTTACTCAATACAACACTTGTCACGTGTCGTATGTGTATAAATTGAGCCTAGTTGGCTATACCAAGTTTAAAATCCAGTTCCTAAAATATTAGTATGCCTAATTGTCTTTCAATCTTTATTACATCTTTTTATATCAAATCCACTTAATATAAGATAGCAACTAGAGAACATATGAACACATTTCTAATTTGGCAAATGATGCTTCTGGTGATATTAAAATACATCTTTATCTTCTCACCTTGTAACTTTAATACATTATTTCTTTAGTAATTTTTCCTTGGAATATGATTTAGGTAGTTAAGTTGCTTTGATAACTCAAAAATAAGGACATCATGGAATTAAATATTAGTAGTAGCAATGAACACATCTCATTTGCCATAATTATTAATATAGTTTCTTGAAGACCAAAGATAAAATGAATGCTAAAGAAGACAGTTTCACAAAATGACTACTTTTTATTTGATTGTATTCTAGACTTGTCTGGTTTTCAGTGCCCTAATGGCATGTATGCTTGGTGCCTCAATTCATGGGAATAAGACAGAAATATAATTTCATGCTGAAATCGGAAGTATTATTTTCTAAAGTTACCAGATATAACACAAAATCAAAATATATTACTTATTAATCAGTCCTGCTTTAAGGTGATTTAAGCCCATTAGATTACAGATCTATGAATTTATCTTGAGCATGACTTCGCTTTATACATTATGAGATTCTGAAGAGAATTTCCATTTGTATAACAGAGACAAAGCATAGATTGACATATTGCAAACAATAAAGCCACTGACCATGGAGCTGGAGCTCAGGCTTCTGTGAAGTATAATTGACATAATTATATTTGGACCAATTTGACTGAATTTATTATAGCTTTCATATTCCCTGAAATGTTATACTCAATCTTTCAAATAATTATTACACACATAATATTTTTAGTTCCTATTTCACATGTACTGAATTTATTTTTTTCAAAATATGAAAGACCTTCTCTTTTACCCTTGCTTTTAATCTAGTCGGGGGAGAGAGTTTGCCTGCATTTGAACTCTACATAACCCCCTTTCTCTACATTTCCATGAGGTGCTGCTAACATGTAGGCATAGACCTGAGCTTTATCTCTACTTGTTAAAATATTTGCTAGTCTGCCTCAAAAGGACAGCTAAAAAGTATAGTGCAAGTTTTATTAATATTGTAATCTAAACCATTTTTGTCTCAGTAAGTGGCAATTGCGTTTTTGTTTAATACACAAACATTATATATTTAAAGGGCATCTGATAGTGAGAGGAAAGTTATTCTAAGAATTTTAAAGAGTGGAAACAAATACTTCATTTATTTATGACAGCAAAGTATTTACTTCTTTAATTTGCAAAATCCAGATGACCCCAAACACATTCTATTTGATCTTGATGTATGTACTTGTCACGTGCATTCTAACAGATTTTCATATACTCAGAAAATCATTCTTCACAATTCTGGTATATTTTAAATCACTAATATAGTTGCAGTACCAGTGGTTATTTTTAATTGCTATAATTATAAAAATGGTTCTCCCACTACTGCCTCTGACCTCACCACTCTTTATTATAATGGGGTACTGGGGAACATCACCTCACCAAATTCAATAGTAAGACTTGTGGGTGTCAATTGTGTGGACACAAAACCACCTTTTCAATAATTTCTTTAGCTGTTTTATACCTTAGGTCTCAGTAATTGAATTACTTTTCCTGAAAAGTCTACATGCAGGAAAGAAAATCAAATACTAATTAAAAAAAACACACAAACATATAGTTTGGTGGAGACTATCACATCTTTCTTTGATGCTGATAGTTTGATAAACATTTTATAATTTGGCATCCTATCTCACATGTGAAAATAAAAGAGTAAGAAACTATTAATATTTGTCATTTCAGTTAAAGAAAAAACAATGGCAATGTTTAGTAGTAGATTTTATTTACTGAGCACTTCAGAAATGTATATTTTATATAGTTTATTTCACTTAATTTTTGAAAAGACCCTGAGACATGAATACTCATACACTAATTTTAAAATTGAGAAAACTGATGCCTAGAATATTTTAATTTTTCTAATTCAAAGAGCTAATGCATGTCAGAGATGGATCTGAACCCAGATTGTTCTAATTAAAAAGCCTATGTTCATTATGATACAATGACCCTCTATTTAGAATATGATCTCTGTTTCAGTTTGAAACACAATGTTAAAGGCATTTCATAATTAATGAAGGACTCAGATAACAAAGAAATCAAATGTTTTTAGAGAACCATTTTGGAAAATTACTGATTTTTTAATTTTTAGGTGATGTATATTTCCACAAATATATTTTTAATTATTTATATAAATTACTGACAAAAAGAAATTAGTTCTAAGTTTAGCAGTAATAATGCATTTCTTACTATATTGTGATGTAGTATATATTTTTACAAAAATTTTTGAGATGTTTATGTAATTGAAAATTTATGAAAGCATTATTAAATTGATTTAACTTGTTACTTAGAAATGCCTTTCAAGAAAAATAAAAGGAGAAAATGATTTACAAGTTTTAAGAAAATATAAATTCTCAACAACTTAAAAAATTCTAGAACTGTTGGGATTAATCCTCTGAATGAGCTTTTGTTTGTGAAAACTTCGAGAGAATATTCAAATCTGTTTTAGTCTTAATCATTTTATTATACTTTTGTATTGCTACTAATGAAAATTGCCAACACTCTAATGGTTTGAGTAGCAAAAAAAAAAAAAACACAAAAAAACAAAAGATATAAAAGGACACATAGAATCAGAATCCCAAGAAAAATGTGCAAATGTACAGATTTTAATTTAGATACTAAGAAAATATTTTTGTATTTTAAGGTTTTAAAACCATTTACTACCTTTATTTGTCTACACCAAATATATGTCATGAATGCAATTTTCAGTTATGCATGTACTTGTCCACAAATGCACCCATAACCATCAGATGAGGCTGAGATTTTAGTGATTGGTTTCATCTTGCAGAATTCTGTGTGTGGACCTTGGTCTTTCTCCCTGGCCTGATAGTAGTTTTAGATTTTTAAAGAGAGTTGGAAAAATTGGAGACTGCAGAGGATTGCTGCAAAACAATTTCGCATTTTTAATAGTGACTGAAATAGAGAAACCATCACCCTAATAAATATAAAAGAAAAACCAAAGCATATACTTAGGAAAAACACACTCACACACACAAAACAAACAAACAAAAAACCAAACAACTTCATTTACTATGAATTAATTAATTCTTTGTCTTTAGGAATAATCTAAGTCTACCATTTTTTAAAAATTATATTGTATCTCATAAAAAAATACACATTCTCAAATTAAAGAAATTTATACATCATAAACTCAAATATTTCTGGCACTATAAAGACTGAAATATGGTGCCAATATATTCCAAAGCATTTTCTTACTATTAACTAAATCTTACTTAAAGGTTGTTATAACATTGAGATCCTGCTTTTGAGGCAAATGTACCTGATTTCTTTTTTGTAGCAATAACATGAATTTAAGCTCCTTTTCATATTCTGTAAATATATTTTACCAGTTTGAATTTAAAACATTAGATTTCAGTCATGCATGTAGCTCCCTAACTACTGCTTTATTAATTTGTTGTAAAAGTGTTGGCTGTTAGCTTACTTAAGTTACATAAAAGAACATTTGCAAGCGTTTATTTACAGTAACTTTGCTGCATTTTAACAAACCTAATTAGCATAATTGCTCAGGCTGCTATTTCCCCATAACTTATGATGATTAGAGACTTTAGAGTTCACTTAATTATCATCATCCATGCTAGTGTTTTACCTTATGTCTACAGAAGAGATTATACATGAAATTAAACATATATTAACAAAATCATTAAACACAGCAATGGACAAACTTCTAATGCAGGAAGAAATGCATCACAAATAGTCTTAACATCACCATAACCCAGAGTTTTTAGAGAACTCCATATACCAGTTGAGTTCTGCCATAATGGTATGTTGGAAATAAACATGTACCCAAGAGGAAAGGAGAATAAACTGATTTCATACAACTTAAATAAACATAATGTCAGATCTAGTTGCAAGGAAAGGGGCCAATCATAATGACTGAATCCAATGGTGCATGGGTGATTCATGTACTACCTAACCACTGCTATCATCTAAGGGGTTGATATAGCGGTCACAGCACAGGGAAGGATTTGGGCAGCTATATATTCATTCAGTTCCTTCCTCTCACCTCCGCTGTCCCACTCCAGGCCCCCACCATCTTTAGCCTTGATTCTAACAGCTTTCTCCCATCTAGTCTTCTGGTTACCAGGGAATCCTCAGCCCTCATCTTCAATCTGTATGTCTCAAAATTTGGTCTGCAAATCTAAAAATGTCATTTCACAGATTATAATTTTACAGTGTTTGGTGAATGGACACAATTCTTTATAAACTTTGTAATATGCTATAGGTTGGGTGAAATTGTCTAAAGGATAAGGAGGAGAAAGCCCCCCAGTAATTTACTGGAGAAGGAATCTCTTGGGATTTGATTCCTCAGTCACCTCCCCAGTCCCTCTTTGCAGAAAGTAGAAAAAGGAACATAGATAGTATGATTCTGACTATAGAGCTAATTATTATAAAGGGTAACAAACCATGAGTTATTAAATTATATTTTAGAGCTACAGCAGCTCAAAACATGTAAAATTGGATAATATTAAATCTACAGAAAATGTTAGAATTTATAATTCAATCAAATGGATATGTTAATTTATCACATTAGTAAAGTAACATTGCAAATTGCTGGAAAAAATAGATTATTCAATAAGTATTTTCAGGCAAATGACCTACATCAATTTATTACAAAATAAATTTAAGATAGATCTGATAACATTTAAAATTATATTAAAATATTAGAAAAAAATAAAGAATATTGCTATAAGACATAGATTTGAAATCTTTTCTAACAAGTTAGGAAATGCAGAAACTATTAAAAATATGTTGTAAATGTCATTCACAAGTTAAAACATTTTAATGGGGGAAAGGTAGATAAACAAACAAAACAGATAAGAGATTTTTACCAATACTTGTGGCGCATAAATAGAATGGTGAAATCAGATAACATGCTAAATACACAAAGAGACCCAACAAATTATTAGACAATAAATAAACAAATCAACTCAAAATCTGTCAAAAGTATAAACATGCAAATCACAGAAGAGTATGCAAATTGCCAAGGGACTAGTGGTTAAGGCAATAATTATTCAAAATGAAACTATTGTTTCTTGAAAATTATCTAAGTATCAATTTAAATTTAAAGTATCCATAATTTAATAATGTATACCCAACTATACCATGTATCTAGAATTCTATCCTATATAAATAAAAGGATGATGTCATCAATGTATTCTTTAAGATTAAAAAGAAAAGGAGTAGGAGGAGAGAAGGGAGGAAGACATAAAGACAAAATAAATGAAAACAATCTAACTACCTAGCAGTGGAAATGGAAGGAATGGATGGAAGAATGCATTAAATTGTGGTACAGCCATAAAACCATACTAGGAATACTATGGAATACTATATTACATAAAGAAGACATGCAATTAGGTATGTCTCCTTTGTTTACCACCGGAAGCTGAACAACAATGCACACAGCATACCAGTACATTGAAAGCAAGTGAATGCATCGTTGAAGTATGGACGCACATACATGATGCCTGTAACACTGGTTCTCTCAGGGTACTCAGGGTGGGACAGAACAGGAAGAATATAACTGGAAGAGAGCATGGATAATTATAAAAGATTTTAAGCAAGAAAGTTTTTCTAACGTGACACAAAAGTAAGACAACATAAATATCAACAAATTTACCTACTTGATAAACTTAACATCAAAACAAAATGTGACAAAATTATAGAAAAAGTTAAAAAAAATAATAAACACTGAAAACTCTTTGTAACTCATATCACAGAAAAAGGCTTTATCTCCATCATATGTAGAATTCTTACAAATCAAAAAGAAAAAGGAATGATCGAAGAAACTCACAAGTTCATGAACATACAGTGCATAGAATTAATAAACATTCAAATTCTATGTCTCTTCTCCTAAATAAAAAGCTATAAATAGCTGAATTAAAGAGTGTTTTTTCTGAAGGCAACAACCGGGTTTTTTTGTTGTTGTTGTTGTTGTTTTGTTTTTTTTAAAGAAATGGCTAGAGTGGCTTGTTTCACAAATTTTATTAATAAGAATATGTAATGGTTTTAATTTTTTGTGAATGAATAAATAAAACTATGTTTTAATTTGTTATCATATTATGAAAAGGTCATCATTTTAATCCAATTTAATTAAATTCCAAAAAATATCCATTAAGGCTTTTTTTTTTTTTTTTTTGTAGGAAAGGTCCTGGGAAGCATTATTGGTAAGATAGAAATACATAAAATACAAGTCTTAACTTCGAAGAACATAATTCACTAAGAGTTACTATCTCAATTACATATTTATAACATGAGGTTAATTTAGGTAAATGCTTCAGTGAAGAAGAGGGAGAACGTCCTATTGAGTTTTGGGGGACAACAGCCTAATTTGGAGTGGGGAATTTGGAACTGCATCAAATAGGAAAATTATCCTCCACAGCCATTGACAGTTTGACATTAAGAGTAAAATGTGATTTGTAAAACAGTACCAATAGTCATTTACTCAAACCTTTTAAAGTTTATTTTATTAAGGTTTTGTACCAGTTGGCATACTATGAGGAAAGTAGAAACCACTGTCGTTATTTGAAGTGCTAACTGCATTAAAGCTTGAGAAAAATGTGTTTGCAAGATTGCTTTGAGGAACAAAGTTCAGGCAAGGCCACTGTCAGCTCACCAGTTTGCAACTGTCATCAAGACAATGCGGAAATTGCAGCCGTTTCAGAAACTGCACTGCTAAGAACTGATGCTTGTTGTGACAAGGTGTGTATTTTAGGTATCTCACGGGAAAATATCCAGATCCTTCTGTAAAACCTCAGGTTTGCTGAGAACCACTTTTTTACCAGAAGGCTAGAGACTGACACAGAGACCAAGTACAGAGAGACTTGAAGGGATTTAAAAATCCTACATCCATTTGTCCCTGGGGCCAGTGACCCTTGCAGCATTTCACATACTTATGTATCGCTTGCTTGATTTGATAAATTCAGCCTCTTGCTTAAGTTTAGTTTCTGTCACATGCAATCAGAGGAGTACTCATAAATACAAGTCCATTGACATTCATGACATTTTTCCTTTGTTAACAAAAGCTTTCCCAACAAAGTTGTCTGTCTCCCAAATTAGTCCATTTTTCTTCTCAGCAAAATCTCTGTATCAGATACAGATAAGGTGAGATTTTCTATTCAGATTCAATCACAAATCTTGTGTTTCTTGCACTCCCCAGATTTTCCTAATTAGTTTCAAAGGCAGCATGGTTCAATGGGTAAGTACAGAGACTCTGGCAATTGCAGACCCTCTCAGTGACAATCCATGGGCAGGTCAGCTGACCATTCTAACTTCAATTCCATTTCCTACTTTAAATGGAAGAAGCAGCAGTTGTAATTCCTAGGCCTTTTGCAACAACTGGATGGAACATTGCATGTAAGGATCTCCGTGCATTAGATGCACAAAGCAAATGCACTTCAAGTACAGCCAGCATCCGTACTAAGTCCTATTGCCAGCATCCAAAGGTGAGAAACAGGCGGCAAAGTAGAGTGAATATGATTGAGGACAAAGAATAGAAAAACCTTAGAAAATATCTGTCATCGAATATCTTTCTTGTCTCTACACTTTCATAAGCAATATTCGATGTCTCCATGGCTTGACTTAAGATCTGCAGGCTGACAGGCTGTGGTTAAGAACGTGAGGGATGGAACCAGGAATGTTTATATCTTATACCAACCCTGGATTAAATGTACAATCTCAGTTTAATCCCTACCGACATTTAAATTACTGTCTGTGCAAATAAGGGAATATAATAATTCCTACCTTGTGGTTTTTTATAAAGAAGAAATGATATGCCGCAGGAAATGTATTTAACAGTGTGACTGGAACATAAATTCACCATGCATGGAGGCTATCATCCTCATCATTCTCACCTTCATTATTAATTCAATTTAAACATATTCTCTTAAGAACTGAATTTAAATAATTTCTGAAAGAAGGGGAAACAGAAAGCCACAAGAAATTTGTATTTGTATTATTTACTTATTTATTTATTTGGGAATATTAGGGAACAGTGTGTTTCTCCAGGGCCCATCAGCTCCGAGTCGTTGTCCTTCAATCTCCAAGTCCAGTCACCATTCAATCTTCAGTTGCAGCGGGGCACAGCCCACCATCCCATATGGGAACTGAACTGGCAACCTTGTTGTTGAGAGCTCACGCTCTAACCAACTGAGCTATCTGGCTGCCCCTATATTTGTATTTTTAGTAGAGATGTCTAGAGTTGATATTTTCAAAAAAACAATAGATATGAGGGATAAATGTAGTTCAGCTTATTTCTACCTAACTAGCTACTCATACAAAATCACCTGGAGGAACTTTTGAAAACAACTTTTGTGAGGCTCCAATTTAGTCTACCCTCCTGCCCTCAGCCAACTGTGGCCAGTCTCTAGAGATGAGGTTTAGCCAATACTTCTAAATATGTATCTCAGATTTTAAAACGAAACTAGGATTGAGAACCACTTATCTCAGTCTTATTTGTGTAACCCTCTCCCCACAAATTTCAAACAGAAGGAAAATGGTCCATAATGTGGTGAAAATGCAAAAGGGAATATTGTCAGGGAACTTGGGCTAGCCACATCATCCCTGCTTACTATTTGTCCTAGAAAAAGCACAACTTCCCTATCTCTCAACATAAAAACATGTACAATAAGTACTTGGAAAGTTATAAGTACAAAGAAAAAGTTGTTACTAAGTCTGGTTGATGTTTCAGATCAGTAAGTTCATAGCTATGGAAAATGAAAGTGGAATTTAGGGGTAAAAATGGGAAGTGGGACTTGTTGAAGCCTCAATTATACTATGTAGGTAGGCACTCAGGGTAGGTGATGGTGCTCAGTCCATATTTACTTTTTAATTATTCTGATGTTTTCCTTGTATTTTTCACTTGATACATAATGTCCAAGCCCAGTCTCTGTTACAGAAGTGTACTCTCTTTGAAGAGATAACAACAAGAAACTGAACTCAATTTGCTGAGTAAATCTGGATCAGGGCTCTTTGATATGTTTTTGCCTCATTCTGTCATTGTAAAATCACCCAATAAAGGATCTTAATGTAAATTATTAATAATGGTATTTGCATTTTATTCTAACTAACTGAGAAACACAACCTTGGTTTCTATTTAAATTGTTATTTTAGGAAACCAGTGAGAAGAAACTCATCCTCAGGCTCTATAACCTCTGAAATCACTATCTAATTAGTTGTTTTCTTCTAAATAAATTCCTCATCATAGTAAACCAAATTTTTGGTTCTCTTATACAATCCTATGAACATAATAGGTCAGAAGTAATGGATGCCATATTGTTTAATACAAATTAAAAAAAAATAATGTTTCTGGTCAAAGGAATAATTATCATATATAAAAATATCTAACAAGCATCTGAAATTTTTCACCTTTATTTTGGTCAGTGTTTTTCCAGGCTCTCAGATAAATAAATATAACAAATAAAAAAGGGAAAATAAATATTAATACAAAAGTTTGAACTTATTTATAATTTAACTGTATATATATGGTCTATATAACATACAGATATATAGATATAGGTATGTATATGTTTATATATGTATCATATATATATACACTATATATTATATGGCATGTCTATAACTATATACACCATATATTATATATATATAGACACCTTGCAGCACTTAAATATTAAGTAATGAGCATTTTTAACTTTCTTTAATCCCTGTTACTGGTAATTATTTGAAAGTTTAAAATCAGTGTAAGAATTGAGGGACGTGGAAGAGTGACAAAGTGAAGCAGAGCACGATGTCCTTGTTGCCTCATTACTCTGCATGGGTTGATGTTTGAAGACCTCCTCATCATCACCTTACTTTAATTTCCCTTTTGTGGTATCTCATGAGACTCCTGGCTTGCCTTTCCTTGAAAGGCCCTGCTGTCCATGTGGAAACCTGAAAGGTTTAAACTAATTATGGTTTTCTGTGGCTCTTTCTCTTTCTCTCACATTTTCCCAGTGGAATTAGTAACACCTTTCGTTTCTGATTTCTCCGGTGTCCAGAGGAAAATTCACCTATAACTCACATTTACATTGAAATATTGTCACCTGCTCAAAACAGTTCTTTGTGATTTTAAAAACTTCTTTGAACTGAAAACTTGCAACACAGCCACAAAATAAACTATTTATGCAAATGAGTAATGTATTTTGGTCCACTTACACTGGAAACTTTTTCCCCCTTACTCTCATAAATCAGAGAACATGAATTTTGATATCCTTAAACCTCAATTAGCAAAAGGGAAAGAAGGTCAGGGACTGAAAATGGATAATGAGGGTTTCAGATAAGGATGGGAAGCTCCTAATGTAAATGATGAAACAGAGCCTAATTCAGATAGCAGTTCTTTTCAGATAGGAAATTCACGTAATCAACTTTCCTGAGAGTTGAATACAAATGCAGATAAAAATGCATTAAAAAACAGTTAAGAATAGATTAGTAGAAGGCATACATAGAGATAGAGAGAGGCTCAACCAGATATATGACAGAATATTTCTTTTAATGAACATTCTTTTTTTGCCTACTTAACATTTTACTTGAAAAAGAAAGTCTGTCTGCATGCTGTTCTAATATGGGGAATTTCTATGGGCAAGGCCCTTGTGGAACACAGAAACTTGGTATTCAAATGTGCTTTACATTAAATACTGAGAAACTTTCCTGCCTTTGGGTCCTCATGCATCTTAGTAAAGTTATTCTCCATCATCTTCCAAATCCTTCACAATATTCTGCAATCTATTCAGCACTGTATTTGTGTCTATGTGTTGCCCAAATTAGCTGTTTGGTTTAGCCAATTCAGTTAAAAAAAAATGTCTATTCATGGAAAATAAAATGTTGAGTAATTGAATAAGCCTATAACTTTATTAATTTTGAGCATTTATCATCATTTCTTCAAATAAATTTTAAGAGTTTTATAGAATCATGTGTTTATTGAAAAAAAAAAAGTCTAATGGTAAGAAAGTAAGCATATCCTATAAATTCTCTGAATTGAACCTTAGACCCTCATTTTTTTATTAGTAAATCAGTCGTATCTATATTCTATTTGGAAATATGTCAGTGGTGATGAAATTATTTGTAATACTAAATTGATTAAATAATGAATTTACTTTAAATGTATTATTTAAAATAACTCATATAGTCTCAAGAAAATGGATTTTATAGAAATGTTAGTTTTTTCATCATATATATATCCATATGATTTTGTATTTTAAATAATTTGGTTGCAGCCTTATCTATCTAACTATATTTGTAATATTGTGTGTACTTGCCTGTAAGGTTTGAGATGTTGCTAGTATGTGCTTTCTTTTTTTAAGGATTTTAATTAAAATATAGCTAACATACAATATTTTATTAATTCCAGGTGTACACAACAGTTATTCAACATTTATATACCGAAAGAAGTGATAAATCCAACAACTATCTGACATTGTGCTATACTATCACAACGTAACTGACTATATTCCTTATGCTGTACATTTTATCCACATGACTTATTTATTTTATACCTGGAAATTTGAACCTATTATTCCCCATTACATTTCCTATTTTCCTTTTTAATTTTTCATTTACAGTTGACATTTAATATTATTTTATATTAATTTCAGGTGTACAGCATAGTGGTTAGACATTTGTATAATTTAAGAAGTGATTCCCCTGACTAGTCTAGTACCCACCTGGCACTATACATAGTTATCACCACATCATTGACTGTATCCCCTATGCTTTACTTTACATCCCTGTGACTATTTTGTAACCACCAACTTGTACGTCTTAATCCCTTCATCTTTTTCACCCTGCTCCCTAATCCTCTCTTATCTATCACCCCAACAGATCTAGTACTCATCTGACCCATACATAGTATTACAATATTATTGACTATATTCCTTATGCTATACCCTACATCCCCATGACTGCTTTGTAACAACCAATTTGTGCTTCTTAATCCCTTCTGCTTTTTCACTCACTCCCAACGCACCTCCCATTTGGCAACCATCAAAATGTTTTCTGTATCTATGAGTTTGCTTCTATTTTGTTTGTTGGTTTGTTTGTTTTTTTTTTCTTTAGATTCCACATACAAGCGAAATCACAATGCACCTCTCTTTTCCTGTCTAACATTCCTCTCAGCACAGTACCTTGTAGGTCCATCCTAGGTCCTGTTGCTGATGGCAAGAACCTATTCCCTTCCATGGCTGAGTAGTAGTCCATTGTATATATGTACCACCTCCTCTTTATCCATTCATCTATTGATGGACACCCAGACTGCCTCCACATCTTGGCCATTGTAAACAATGCTGCAATGAACATATGGTGGCAGAGGTCTCCTTATAGTGTTTTGGGTTCCTTTGGATAAATACCCAGAAGTGGGATTACTGGTTCCCTCTTTATCTTTTGTTATAACCTTTGTTTTAAAATCTGTTTTGTCTGGTATAAGTATTGGTAACCAGCTTTTTTTGTTTTCTTCATTTCCATTTTCATGAAATAACTTTTTCCATCCATTTACTTTCCATTTCTGTGTGTCTTTCAATCTGAAATGAGTCTCTTATAGGCAGCATATGTAACGGTTTTGTTTTCTTAACCATTGAGCTCTCCTAAGTCTTTTGATTGGAGTATTTAATCCATTTACATTGAAAGTATTATAATTGTTAATATAATAGATTTGCAGGTATTGCCATTTTATTATTTATAATTTTGATCTTGTTTTCCCCCTCATCTTAAAGAAGTCCCTCTAACATTCCTTAGAATACTGGTTTGCTGATGACAAACTTCTTTAGCTTTTCCTTGTCTGGGAAGTTCTTTAGCCTTGCTGGGAAGAGTACTGTTGGTTGTAGGTCCTTGCTTTTTAAGACGTTAAATACTTTGTGCCAATCCCTTCTGGCCTGCAAAGTTTCTGTTGAGAAATCAGCTGACAATCTTATGAGGGCTCCCTTATAAGTTACTAGTTACTTTTAGGGATTCTCTCTTTGTCTGTAACCTTTGCAATTCTAATAATATAGTATATTGCTGTGGGCCTTTTGGAGTTCATCTTATTTGGGACTCTCTACACTTCCTGGACTTTTATGTCTATTTCCTTCACTGGGTTAGGAAATTTTCAGTCATTATTTCTTCAAATAGGTTCATAGGTTCTTTTTTCTTTTTTTCTTTTTTTGGCTTTTAATTGATGTATTTAATTGGTGCATTAAAGATAATTATTAATGTTAGAACCTTAATCTACACTTTTATTATATATTTTTTAATTAAAATTTATTGGGGTGACAATGGTTAGTAAAATACATAGGTTTTAAGTGTACAATTCTGTGATACATCATCTATATATCACATTGTGTGTTCACCATCCAGACTCAGTTCTCCTTCCAGATAGTGGTAGAAGAGGGTAAATAGGGTCAAATATATAATCAAATAGTTTCTCAATACTTTGCTTTTTCTCTTCTCCTTCTGGTACCCTTGTGATGCAAATGTTACACTTGATGTTTTCCCAGTGGTCTCTTAAACTATCTTCATCTTTTTGGATTATTTTTCCTTTTTGCTGTTCTGATTGGGTGTTTTCTACTACATTTTCTTCCAAATGGTTGATTCGATCCTCTACTTCATCTAATCTGCTGCTGACTCCTTCTAGTACATTCATCATTTCAGTTATCGTATTGTTCACTTCTGACTAGTTCCTTTTTTATGGTTTCTGTGTATTTTAGTTATGCTTGTTAAATCTCTATTGAAGTTCTCACTAAGTTTCTTGAGCATCCTTATAACCATTGTTGTGAACACTGCTTCTGGTCGGTTGTTTGCTTCCATTTTGTTTAGTTCTTTTCCTAGAGTTTTCTGTTCTTTCATTTGGGATACATTTCTTTGTTTCCTCATTTTAGCTGCCTCTCTGTGTTTGTTTCTATGTGTGAGGTAGATCTGGGGTGTGTCCCAGGCTTGGTCAGGTAGCCTTATGTAATAGGTGCCCTGTGGGGCCATGGTACAGTCTCCCTGGTCACCTGCTTTAGGTGCTCCATGAATCTCCTTTAAGTGGGTTGTGTGCGCCCTTCTGTTATAGCTGAGCCTTGATTGCTGGCAAATCAGTGGGTGGGATTGACCCTCAAGCTGACTGGCTGTGGAGTTTGCTATGTTCACAGCTTATGCGCTGCAGTGCAGGGAGCTTACCTCACCAAGTGTGATTCTCCCCCATGGGCACTTGTGCCTGTTGAGATCACCCTTTGTATATGCCTCTTGTGGAGCTAATTGGGCAGTGCTCTGCTGTGGTCTGGTCACCCACTGCCTGTAACTGGCTTAGGACTACCTAGAAGAGCTACAAAGCAATCTGAAGTTGTTCCCAGCCTGTGCTAAAGTTGGAGGTATGTATGAGATGTCACACTGTGAACTGAGGACAACTGCTACTAGTACCAGGCCTGGGGTAGCTTTGCAAAAAGCCATGACACCCTGAGGCCTTCTGCCACCTGCTGGTTCCCTTAAGCTTCTTCCACTGATCAAGCCTTGTACAGTATTAGAGTTGGGTCAGGCAGGGTCTCAGGGGAAGAGTTGTGGTCACCAGGTTAATGTAGACTCTGGTTCAATGCCAGTGCTGAGCCTGGAGATACTCAACAAAAGTCTCAGAGTGCATTCTGAGGCTAGTCACCACCTGCCTGGAGCCTGCCGACTCCAACAGTTCTCTAACAAACAGTGCAATGTGGGTGGGGCTGGCTGCTTGGGGGTAAGTGCCTTTGGCATGGGGAAGTTGGGTGGGATGTGGTCCCAAGGGAGCTCACCAGGCTAATCCGATTCAGATTTGGCCATGTGGTGAAGGTCTCACCACAGGAAGATGGTGCTTGCCTGCTGTCTGCACGGGAAGAGGGCCCCACACAGGGAAAGTGGCAACTGTCCTCTAGCCCTTGACTGGAGGTCATGCACCTTAATCTGACCCCTGCATGCCTCCAAAGTCCTCTGAACCACTGTCCCTCCACTGGAGTCTAGGCTGAGTACCTGCAAGTGAGTGAGTCATTGTGGACCCTTAAGAGGATATCTGGGTTTCCTGCAGCCCTCTGTCTCACCTGGGTGGTTGGAATCCTCACTGTTTTTCACAGCCAGGTGTTGCGGAGGATCCTCTTCCCAGCACCAGTACTTCAGGCTGGGAAGCCTGTTGTGGGGGTGGGGTCCACCGCTCCCTTGGGAGGAACCTCTGAAGCTGAAATATCCCTCCTCATTCTCAACCATCACGCAGAGATTTGGGGACTGCCCAATTTGCATCTGCTTCTCCTACCAGTCTTGATGTGGCTTCTTCTTTATATCCTTAGTTACAAAACTTCTGTTCATCCGGACTTCAGATGGTTCTCCAGGTTGATTGTTCTATAATTTATTTGTAATTTTTTTGTGTTTATGGAAGGAAGTATGTACAGTGTTTATCTTCTCTGCCATCTTGGATCTCCTCATACCAGTATTTTGAACACTGTGTCTGATAGATTGTTCATCTCCATTTTGTTTAGTTCTTTTTCTGGAGCTTTGTTCTGTTATTTTATTTGGGACATGTTTCTTCATCTCCCCATTTTGGCTGCCTGCCTGTGATTGTTTCTATGTATTAGGTAGGGCTGTTATGTCTCTTGGTCTCAGTAGAGTGGCCTTTTATATTTGGTGTCCTGTGGGCTCCAGTGGTGCAGTCTCCCTGGTCTCTTGAGCTGGGTGCTCCAGATGTGTCTTTTGTGTGGATTGTGTGTACCCTCCTGTCATTGTTGAGCCTTGGTTGCTGTTTCTACATCAATGAGAGGGATTGACCCCTGGGCTTATTGGTTGTGAGGACTGTTTTTGACTACAGTGGAGGAGCTGTTGTGCAGGCGTTGAACATACAGAGCAGGATTTGCTTTAGCAGAGCTCCAGTTCCTACCCAGTCTTGCCTGTTGATGCATCACCTCTGAAGGTGGCCTAGTGATATGATAGCTGGGTCTGAAGCTGGCCACCTGGTGTGCCCACCTCAGGGCCTCCTGGAGGGGCCCCACAACAGGCCAAGTTTAGCTGCAACCTGTGTCCTGACGGGCCAACTGGCATGAGCCACAAACCAACCCACAGATGTCCACTGTTCATGCTGGGCTTGGAGGTGCCTTGAGAGGCCAAGCTGTGAACCAAGGCCAGCTGTCACTAGTGTTGGGTTTAGGGCTACTCAGCCAGGGGTACAGGACATGCTGAAGCCAGATGCTGCTTGTTTGAGTTTTTTGAACCTTTGAGAGATTTTATGAAATTCCGCAGCATATGCCAAGACAGGCAGTTTATATGGGAAAACCACTAGACGAGCATCAGTTGGGCCCAGACTTTGGGGGGGTAGGGTATCAGGGACTCAGGGCAAGTGAACAGTGTTAGCTAGGTTGATGGGGACTCAGATATGGCAGCCACATGTGTTTACATGCTGAGAGAGAGCTGGGCTAAACAGAGAATACATAGTTTCTGCCAGATCCTCCATTTGAGAGAAAGTTGCCCTTCCAGCCCTCATCCTGCAGCCAGACACTCACTTCCTCCCTGTATGTTCCTCATGCCTTTTGAGCTGCTGCCCTAGCACTGGAGCTCAGAGCAAGTGAGTCTGTCAGCAAGTAAGTTCATGTGAGGGCCCGTTAAGAGGAGCACCTTGAAACTGCAGCCTCCCCCTTGTCATTCAAGCACAATATCCACTGGTTTTCACAGTCAGAAGTTATGGGGATTTCTCACTCTGGCACTGAAATCCTGGTCTGTGGAGCCTATATGGAGCTCCTCTGGTAGTGGCGGGAGGAGGAGGACCCCCACAGCCAGGATATCCCTCCCAATTATTAATGGTCACACATGGGTGTGGTACCAGTCTGTTCTGCATCTCCATTCCTCCTACCAGTCTCAAGGTGGCTTCTTCTGTATGTCCTTAGTTGTAGGGCTTTGGTTCAGCTAGACTTCAGGTGACTTTCAATGATGGTTATTCTGTAGTTTAGTTGTAATTTTGCTGTGGTCATGAAAGAAGGTAAACACAGCATTTACCTACTACACCATCTTGACCAGATCTCTCATATGTGCTTTCTTAGGAATGAAGAAATAACTTTAATATAAAGTATTAATACATGGGCTTATGTTTACCTGTCCATAGTCAGAGAACTATCTAGTTAACTCAAAGTCTTCACTTTATGTTTCAAAACACAAGCAACTGTGTTCTTTCATTCTCTAAGAAAAATTATACTAAGAGATTGTATATATATATATATACACATATATACATATATATGTTTGTATATATATATATGTTTAGACATATCTATACATCTATACATCTACATCTACGTCTACATCTATCTATCTATCTATCTATCTATCTATCTATCTATCTATCTATCTATCTATCTATCTATATAATCTCTTTTAGTTTTTATTCTTATTGTTTTCTGTCTTAGGCTGTATTTCTTACAAGGAGAGCCTGAGACACGAATTCTTGTGTAAATGAATTAATGAAAATGTGCTCTTAGAAGAGAGCATAAGAGGGAAGAATAGAGTACTGGAAACATCTAAGTAAGAACATGATCTCTCATAAAGTCTATATTCAACCTGATCCCACAGGGAGCTCTGTAGTATGATGTGCACTCTAAGTTTCCTTCCCATTGGGGCAGGGGATAGACGCCTTGCTCTATTTTATTCTCTTTATCATATTCATATCCATTTACATATGATAGGTCTTGATTTTGCTTACGTAAGGTTGAATTTGTCTCTGTTTCTACTAACAAAATGATGCCTAACTAAGCTGAATGGCTCAATAATGGTGGAAATACATGTTGTGTTGTACCAGATATTAAAATGAAATGTAACGGCTACAAAATAAATGCTAAAAAGTAACTTTTAAATGAATTATCAGAAGAATAAAACAAATTAAAGAAATCTCCAAATAAGGTGGCAGAGAGATGATAAGATTTTATTTTAAGCTTGAACTAAAGTAATAATTTTGGTAAGGTGAGAGGTTGAGGAGAACCTTAGAGCTAGTGGAAACAAATACTTGGCGAGTCAGAGATTTAATAATAAACAATCAACTGAAAATATCAGTATTTTGAGTGAGTTTTTAAGAAATGTCAAAATGGCCTGAGAGAAATTAGTTGTAGCACTTAAAATAATCAAGTCATTCTTTGCCAAGAGCTCCTGGAAAAAAACAAATAAAAAGGAATATATTTTAACAATAGATGTGAATAGGCAAGCTATAGCAGGAAAATTATAGCTTATTAATAAACTTGTGAAAATATATTTCACTTCATGGCTAATCAGGCGAATGCAAATTAAAACAATATGACACAATTCTGAAAGAATTGACAAAATATAATTACGCTATAATTATGGACAAAACAGTATTCTTAGATAATACCAATGGAAATGTAAACGGCTAAATTGTTACAAATAAATATATATAGCATTTTTAATGTTTTAATTGCACATAGCTGTGATCCAGCAATCCAACTTCTAAGCATCTCTCCTAAATGAGAGTATGTATGTAAAAGAATGAATATATATATATACACATACATATACATACATATATATGTATATATAATATATATATATGTAATAAACACATATATATAATGTATAGATATACATATATATACACACACACAAATACATACATACATATACATATGGAGGGAAAGTGGAGAGAGCGAAAGACAGAGAAGAGCTTTATAATTAAGAAAGTACAATTTAAACCCAGACTGCTTGGGTTCTGCCCTGTACCTTCTAACATACCATTATAATTGTAAGCTAGTCGCTTATCTGCTTCTCCTCCGTCACTCAAACTCTAAAATTGGGATAAAAATAAAGTATCCTAAAGGGTATTTTTATGAAGATTAAAGGAATATACACACACATGCACACACACACACACACACACACACACACACACACATATACATACAGAGGGTGCCAAAAAAATGTATACACATTTTCAGAAAGAAAAAAAAAACTATTAAAATTTTAATAAAACTGTTATAATAATATATATCTATTTGAAAAAAATGAATACAAGTTATATTTGACTTCTGCAATTACAAGAGGTGCTGAAAGTAGTTACCATCAATATCCAGACACTTTTGATTACAGTGAATTACTGCTTGAGCAATGTTGACCTAAGTGTCCACTTGTATCACTGCGTGTGCCATTTCAATTTCTTCCCAAGTACCACGCATCTCAAACTTATCACGAATGCATGCAATTAGGTGTGATGGAGGTTTTGTTGTATACTCATACCTTCATTTTCATTGTACTTCCACTATGTTCTCAAATTTCAAATACCACTTCAAAATGGCCTTGTGCTCCTCAAATGACAATCATGCTTCCACCATTTTCTTTGACTGTCTTGCCTGTCGCATGGTGATGCTAGCATTCATTTGATGAATGCCATCTTTTGAGAGAACATTATACTACGCATTGCTACAGTAATTCAATTGAACTTCAAAAAGTAATACATAAATAACAGCTCTTAAAATGTGTATACATTCTTTTGGCATCCCCAGTATACATGTATGCAAATCCTTAAAAAGTGTGACACAATATAAATGCACAAACATTTAATTATTATCATCATTGTAATTACAAGGAATAGGAAATACTTTAAATCTCAGTCATAGGAAAATGATTAAATAAAATACAATTAGATGCTATGCAGCCATTTAAACGAAAGACGTGGGTATCTATGTATTTTTCCAGACAGATGTTATTTAGCTAAAGTAAGGATCATATTGTATATCAAATTTCATAGCATGATTCCATTTGGTAAAATAAAATGTATAGGCATGTATATGCATCTATATATTTTACAACCATTTTACAGAGTGCTTTCACCTCAATGGAAATAACCATCAAATATTTTTATTTTTCTTCTATCCTTTCATACCTTCATCAGAGTTCAGTACAGAAAAGAAAAGTCACTTTTGCTATTCCAATTAGGTGAGCTTTTAATACAGGGAATTAAGGACTTACATAATTGTTGGAAAAGCTGAGAAATAAACAATGAGGAATCTGCTGCTTGAATTCAGAAAATCAACAAGTGCCTGAATTATAGGAAAGCTGCCATTCACTAACTCATCTGCCAACAACACAAAAAAAGCAGGTGATTTCTTGGAGTTTGTCAAGATGTTGTATAATCAATCAGTGTGCTATCTGCAGATGAAGCTGTTTACAACCACAGCTGTTAATTAATGGCTCTCCTACCTCTTCTTCTTCCAAATCAACCAAGTGCCTTTATTTCCAGAATTTAACCTCTAATGTATAAAGAAGGGCGCCTTGGGAAATGCACAATCCCAGAGTTTGATGCAGCAGAGAATACAGAAAGGGGTGACAATGATGCTAAATCAGCAACAGAGTACCTGACACACCTGACACTTCTTCAGCACTACACACACACACACATACACACACACACACACACACACACACACACACACAATTCAGTTAGCTTTTGCTGCATAACAGGTCAACCCAAAACTCAATGTCTTAAGTCAGTGATTTATTATTTCCCAGATTTCTGTTTCTGTGGTTTGGTTGGGTAGGTCTTCTCTTGGTTTTACCTGGGCTCCTTGAAGTAGCTACATCTAGCTGGAAGGTACATTGTGGCCTCACATACGTGTCTGTAAGTTAGTACTTGCTGTTAAGTGAGGACAGCTGGGTTCTCCTTCATGTCACCTCACATTTACCAGCCACTCAGACCAGCTTTCTTTCATATCAGCCATCCAAAGAGTGAAAATGGAGGCTACAGGTCCTCTGAAGGCCGAGTCTCAGAAGTTGCAGAGAGATACTTCAGCTACCTTATGTCAAGTCAAAGCAAGTCACTGAGCCAGTCCAGATGGCATGTTCACATTAAAGAGAGGTATGCAATCTGGAATTATAGAAATGTGTGATACTATTTTATAATCTGCCATACACTCCTACCCACAGTTAACTATCCATAGCACAACAATAACAACGACGTTATCATCCAAAATTATGAAATTATGCTTCACACCAGCAAATTTAAACTCACCCTAAAATGAGGAGACCCATAATAAACAGACACATTTGTATACCTTGTTCAGTCCTTTTCTGGGTGAATCATCATTATTGGGTGATACTTTGTCAGGACAGTGTAGTGGGAAAATTGGGTAGTATATGCCTGAAACAATACACACTCAATTTCGTTGCCTTCATTTCTGTAGCTGGCCTTGAGGCCATAGTACTTAGGGTTCCCGACTCTACTCCTCATTACATGATCTCTTTGCATTCCATCAGCAATTCTTTGAAGCCTTAGAATCACTGAATTAACAAACCTTACTTAAAATTCTACTTCATGATATCTTGTTATGTTATCGTACCAGTCTGGATCCAGTCGGACATGATGATTTAAATAGGAAAGATTTAATGAAGATCATTATTATGGTATAATAAAAAATAATGATAATATATAAGGTACCCTAGGACTGATGGAGTGTGTTCAATGATACACAATATTGGCAGGCACCCTCTCTGCTAACTCTGGGTCTCTGATGGTATTGGAGAAGTTGGAGTTGCAAATCAATGAATGGCAGAAATTCTGCTGGTTTTCCCAGAGCAAAGCTGGTCTGTAGCTGCTGAGCAAGCAGGAAGCAACTTATGGGGTATGAGTGATCCACAGCCAGAGTTCAGATGAACCATGTGCAGAAGCATAGGGCTGTCAGTAGAGGTCAGACGTCTGCAGTGGGCAGTATTCACTTTAGAATGGCTACAGGATTGGATGGGCTGTGGGAGACAAGTTTGTAGGGAGGAACATGCAAGCAAAAGGAGTAGAGCTCCAGTATACGAGATTGGACAATTATGTTTGCAAACTCTTCCTGGAAAAAGTACTACATACCTCATTCCTGAGTATCACTACAGTCACCTTGGAAGTATTCCCGTTGGGAAGCTATGCACCAATGCCAGCACCTAGTCTACTCTTCAAAGCAATTTGGAACTTTTTTTTCTGCAATGGCCATTAGAGCTATCGTCGTATTACCCTTGATGTCCTGAATGTCATCAACACGTCATCTTCCTTTCAATATTTCCTTTATCTTTGGGTAAAGAAATAAGTCACTGGGGGGCAGACATGTGAGTAGGGATGGTGTTCCAATACAGTTATGTGTTTACTGGTTAAAAACTCCCTCACAGTCAGTGCCATGTGAGCTGGTACATTGTTGTGATGCAAGAACCATGAACTGTTGGCAAAAAGTTCAGGTCATATAACTTTTTCATGCAGCCTTTTCAGCACTTCCAAATAGTAAACTTGGTTAACTATTTGTCCATTTGGTACAAATTCATAATGAATAATCCCTCTGATATAAAAAAAGCAACATTGTTGTAACAATTTCACAAAATTAATTGTCAGACCTCATAGGCAGGAGTCTGGAGCACATGGTATAGGAGGTCTGTGACACTTGGTGTTCATGTCAAGTGCTCTGTGGAAGGTGATCACCATGCTGGTCTGAGACTCCAAGTTGCTGTACACTAGGCATTCTAGGCTGTGTCTGGGGCAGAACATCTTCCCATGACCTCCTACCCAGGCAGTTGCAGGCGGTGTAGACACCAGAACTAACACAAAGAACTTCCTCTCCAACTATGTCCCTCCAGCTCCCTCTACTGAGAAAGCCTGTTATGCGCACTATGATGGAGAAATGCTTAAAGAAATCCCTGCATTATTGCGAAGCCCAGGCTGAAAGGGTGAATTTGGAAATGAGAGCCAATAAACTGATAACTGCTGAGTTTTGTGAGGTAATAAATTCCTTTTACTTACACCATTAATCGCTACGATTGCTACTACTACATCTGAAAGTATACCATTTAATATAGAACTGTCCTGAGTATTACGTACTGTGTCCCTCAAATACAATAGATACACCCTGCATTGAGAAACCATTAGTCGAATGTTTGGTTTAAACAGGAATGGAAATATTTAAAAGAAATATTTTTTGTATACTTTTGTTTTATTTATATTTTGGCTAAAAAGTAAGTAATTTCTCATTAATTTAAAAACATGTATTAAAAACTGCAAGTATACAAATATGAAAACATAAATTGATTTTTATAGACTAGGATCCAGGCACCAGGAGTGAATTTTAATGTTATGACAAATATGAAAACTTTAGTTTCAAATTGTTATTGTCACATGCAGATATAAATTACAATCTCAATATCATTGTCTATATATCATTCAATTTGTAGGATGCTTGTCGTTTGTTTATTCTGCTGTTTTTTATTACATGCTTTTGACAAAAGGCCAAATTAAACAAAAAATAAAATGTTGGACGATATTTTGTCGAAGTCAAAGCTTTGAAATAATGAATGCTCCTTTTCAAAAATCTTAAGACATTTGATCTAAAGATAAAATTATGAACGTTCTTATATTATGCTGACTGGTTCAGGCATGCTTTTACCCAACAAAATTATGTTGGCTTTCCCTTACATTATGTTATGAAACATACACAACAAAACTTGATAAAGAAGATTCCAAAATTTGAGAATACTAAGAACTCATATATTATTTTATATCATTGCAAACAGGGACAATGAAATTTCCTGGGAGGAAAAATGGATATAATGTTTCATTTAGGTGACTCTGATAGAAATATGTTCAACAATATTTCAATGAATGAAGCATCGGAGAGTTCAAGTATCCCTTGAAAATATCAAATTTCTGAAACTGCGATTCACATTTGGTGAAGAAAATGTAATATCAACATCAGTGCTGAACTTAGGAATAATACATATCTAATGTGACTCTGTGCATTTAGGAAACATAATGGTATGATTTTACACTTCATCACTTCATGTTAAAGGATATTCTCTCTTTGGAGTCTAGCATGAACATCAAACAGAATATGATTTTTGCCGTCTTCTTGTAAATGAAAAATGAATGCATGATTTAAGGAAGACATGAAATTATATTTCCAGTTAGAGTTTTACATAAAAATTTCTAATGACAAAAGAATGAGGAACATGAAACTTAAAATTATATAGCTCACCCTTAAGCTCCATGCATCCAATACTCCTAGCATTCGTATTTTTATCCAAAATAATTAATAGTTACACAATTTTTATTGATCATCAGGAAGCCCTTATATATTAGCCAGGGTTCTTCTAAGGAAAAGAACCAATGGGAGATATGTATGTATGTATGTATGTATGTATGTATGTATGTATGTATGTATCTATCTATCTATCTATCTATCTATCTATCTCCATCTAAAGATTTATAACAGAAATTGGCTCATTCTTTTATGGAGGCCAAAGTCCCATATTCTGCTATCTTCAAGCTGGAGAACCAGGAAAACCAGTGTTATAATTTAGTCCAAGTCCAAAGGCCTGAACTTGGAGCACTGATGACTGAGGGCAGGAGAAGATGGATGTCTCAGCTCAAACAGACAGCAAATTCACCCTTCCTCTGCCTTTTTGTTCTCTTTAGGCCCTCAATGGGTTGGATGATGCCCATCCACACTGGAGAGGGAGATCTTTGCTCAGTCTAACCACTTGAATGCTAATGTCCTCCACAAATCCCCTCACAGATACACCCAGTAATAATGATTTCCCAGCTACCTGAACACTCCTTAGCCTAGTCAAGTGACCTATAGAATTGACCATCACACCTTGCATTTATGTACTTTCTTTGTAATAAATGTCTGACATTTTCACATTTATTTTTAAGCAATGTTAATATTCCAGTACAAAAGATAAACAAGTAACAACCATTTAGGTAAACGAGATATTTCAACCTTCTGTTAAATGTGTTCTTTACCTATTGTTTTTTATTTGCTTATTTGAATTTTAGCTATCATAGTTTAGTATTCCTTCCAAATACCCTGTGTTGCCTTACACCCCCTCCCCATTCATTCTTAGATACATTTTCATAATGAAATTGAAGACAGGACTAGAGTTCATTATGGAGAGCTTCTCTTAAAAATTAGATTCTCAAAAACATATTCACAATGGCATTGTAAGATAGGTCTTCATGCTGTGAGTGAATATTTAAATTATTATAATCAAAGCCATAAAAATAATAGTATGTTTAAATGGAGTTTCTGATCTTCATCTTGGTTTCTATGGCACTTTACTTGGTTAGTAAATTCTATTAGTCAACAAAATTCTATTGTCGTCTTTCTGTCATTCGTGATTCATTGCAGTTACAACTTCCAACAAATTGTCAGCAAATGTCAGTATTGTGCCTCACTTTGTTTCAGCTATACCATCCTGGTTGACACTTTTGACAGTTTCTTATGCCTTTTTAAAAAATTAATAATAAAAAAAAAGTTATTTGACTTGTCTGGAGGGATCTGTCTGGAAACAAAAGACACTAAAAAGTCATTCTAAATCTATAAGTAGAAGAATGACATAAACCATTTGCCAAGTCCAGGATGCTATGTATGTTAAGGGTTGCAAGATGGAGTGTCAAGTGAGGAGCCCAATGCTGGGCAACCATAGCTGGAAATATAGATTGCAAATGGAATTAAGAGAGGCCAAAAATACTGTCACAGTGTAAAGGACAGAATCAGAAATTGAGCACAAACCTTCTAACTATAGAATATGTATATTTCATCATACTTTTGTATAATTGTTTTGTGCTAGTGTTCATGTATGAACTCCTTCATGGATGGGAGTAAGGATCTGTCAATCCCTGAGGATTTATGATAGCTCCTTTGGCATATGGCTGAACTAAAATTTCTCTGGAAAAATGTAAGACTAATGGGGGCAATGAGTACATATATAACTTTTGAATTGATTAGTCTACATTATTGACCAATAGAAGTAAGAATAGAGGTTGCTCTGGAGCAGAGGGAAGAGTCGTGTGTGTGTGTATGTGTGTGTGTGTGTGTGTGTGTGTGTGTGTGTGTGTGTGTGTGTGTTGGAAGGGGTGCAACTATTGGGTTAGAAATAGACACAATGGTCATTAGTACTTAATATCAATTAAGTTAAATAAAGTGTTCACTAAAATAAAAACCAGTGAAATATCATGTGGCAGTGAGTGTAAGATGCATGAGCACAGAGTTTTTCTGAAGAGTAGAGGGTGGTCCACATTTCCTTTTGTGTATGATTCAGGCTGTCTAAGGGAGGCCCTCAGAATGTGGAAACATGGGAAATCAGAAAATTTTGACAATTTAGGAATTGTACTGGAATCTCAATACACCACTTATAGAATCCATAGAAGTGATGTTCAGCAGGGAAAGCTTATTTCAGAGTTTAATCCACTAGACAGATGGTGGTATATTAATGAGTGGGAAGAGAAATGGCACGCCACGTATCAACTTTCTTGGATGTAAAATGGCTAACATACAATTCTATTATGTTATTTTAAAAGACTTGGGTACCTCAAACAATGGGAAGAAAAGAACAAAAGAACAACTTCAATTTCTAATGAGTAACATATTACATTTGTAGAGTATTTTTAGTTTAAGAGACACTTTCATTTTTCTTACTTTATACACACCAACATTCTTCATAAGTGAGATATTAACATCATTACCATCCCTTGCATTTTTAAAAGTATGGGGTAATTACTAAGAAATTAAAGATGTTTTTCTGAGTTTAATAAGAATGGTGCTGTTGTTAATGCAGAGAGTAGGTACACAGAAGGTTTAGAAAGAGTCTGGTATTTTTTTTTGGCATATTATCATATTATTTATAATTCTAATTTGTCAATCATAATTGAGAATAAAATTACAAATTTTGCCTTGAGATTTCTATGTTGCCCCATAAATTAGTAAAGATTTTTCCATTGGCTCCAACCATAGAATGAAAATAAAAATACCCTGGAAATAAGCAACTACTAATTTATACTGAGATCATTATAATTAAAATTGTATTGAAGATTGCAACAACACGGATGGCTCTTGAGAATATCATGCTAAGTGAAATAAGTCAGATGGAAAAGGACAAGAACCATATGATTTCATGCATATGCGGCATATAAAACTGAAAGCAACAAACGAACAAGCAAAGAAAACTCAGACAATATAGACACAGACAATAGTATGATGGTTAC
Source organism: Rhinolophus sinicus (assembly GCF_057876585.1). Lineage (NCBI taxonomy): Eukaryota > Metazoa > Chordata > Mammalia > Chiroptera > Rhinolophidae > Rhinolophus > Rhinolophus sinicus. The sequence goes on along the minus strand of NC_142516.1, from coordinate 144,861,438 downwards.
CAGAGGGGAAAGGAGGGAGGATTAAGAGGGTAAAGTGGGCCAAATATATGGTAATAAAAAGATACCAGACTGGTTGGTGAGTACACAAGGCAATATACAGATGATGTATTATAGAATTGTACACTTGAAAATATAATGTATTAAACAATGTCACCCAATAAATTGAATTCAGTAAAAAAGTACACTGTAATTGTAGTCTTCGTTGAGTAAAATAACTTACTCAAATAACATTTACTAAAACTGAAGGCACTGTGTGTATGCCTTGTACCATAATCATTTTTATTCACAAAGCTATCTCCAATACTCATTTAAATCCAAGATTTGCAAATATTTCACATTTTTTCTACTTTTTATGTAAGAACAGACTACCTTTATACATAGTTCTTAGTTTACCTATTTCATGATCAAGTCATCAATTATATAATAATTAAAGAAGAAATTTTACTGTACTAAATTGATCTGCCTGGTTGAATCATACCTCACTGTTTGTTATCACACTTTTTTAACTGTAGTGTTTCTTTAACTGTTCAATCCAAAACCATTGACTTAGAAGGAGACATACATTATGAAGCAGAGGACTGAAGGCAAATGCTCTAAAACATCAATTTGCATCAATACAGTTAAACACTAAGAACTTCATGTGGAATTTGACAAAAACTCCAAATGTGCAATAAATGTCAACATTTCCCCCCTCCCCATAAGCTGCTATAATAAAATTACTTTTGAAATTTGTGAGACTTAAATAAGATCAAAATGTGTTCAGTGAGAGTATGGGAATCTTGGAATGTAAAATCCTGACAACCTCTAGACTCATCTTCTAACTAAAGGACTCATGCCATATAGTAGCATCAAATCATAGCTCTCACCATCCAAATGAGAGAGTGGAGTCCCCTTGCTTTTTGTAAGATGGAAGATTCCAGACAACTGTATTCCAAGGTTGTCACTGCTTTAGGTGAGGCAGACACAATTATTCTATTAAGGATTGCACTGTTAATCTTTGTGAGCCAAATTTTTCTCCTTGATTGAGAAAAGACAGTAGAGAAGTCTGTCTTATACAGTTTTCTCTTGCAATACTAAAAAGGCTATTAGTATTTACTGTTTACTGAGGTTAATCTTGTTTAAATTTGCGTTAGACAATCCATTTAAAAAACAACTAAACACTCATGATTACAATGTCTGCATTACATTAAAACTGTTAATTTGTGGCAGTAATAATTTAGGATTTTAATTATAAGCTTGAAAAGCAGATTTAGAAAAATAGCTGGCACGACTAATGCTAATTTGTCCTTTAATGTTTATTGAAAGCAATATATCCAATATAATTACAGTGCATGTCAAATAACCTACTATTTTACTTTTTAAATGTATGATCCCTTGATTTGCTTGATTAAGATGACTTACCATCTGCAAAGATTTTTGTTATGTCATTTCTTGTTGATTTTATATTCCTTATCAGCCATAAGATATTGTCTAGAGCACTATTTTCATTGATTCCATAATAATTTTTCTGATTCTTATGCATTAAATTTTTCACCGTGTTGTTCATCATCATTTTCTCTATGCTCAGTACATCAAGGATTGTGTAATGTTTACATCACTAAATATTGAAAATGTTTTTGGGAATCAGATGTGTGCTATCATAATAGATATCAAATCAATGCTAAGCATACAGTCCTTGGGTTCTTATCAGTAGAAAGCACGATTTTTCAAGCATTTTTACCTCTAAAGTAACAATACTGTTTTCAGCCAAATTGTTCTGTATTAACCTTCTTCTTACCTCTTCATTACTGCTTCATGAAGTTCCAAAAACATTGCTAATGCAATGTGTATTTAACTTTATGAGATTGCATTTTTTTATGTCCTTGGCTGGAGATACAGTAGAATCTGTGCATACAATTGGGCATTTCTGTTCTCCCTACAAAGTCTCATTAGAACTTAAACATATAATTCATGCCATTTGTATGAACTCTTTCATTCTAATTTTTAATTATTAAATTTTATAATCACTGATATATCTATAAATAAACTCCCTCCTTTATTTCAAGCAAACTATATTCTAACAAATATAAATCAGTAAGCTTTAAAGAGTGTCAAATGTATCCATTTCAAAATGTGCCTTCCAATTTTATTTGTTTTTGCTCACAAGGTTTTCCTATCAATAGTAAATTTCCTCAATAGTTTTCAGTGTCAAAAAACAATTTATGGTTATTCATGTTACCCTCACTCACAAAATGAATAGTCTCTGAAACTAGTATAGCACTAATATTTTTATTTAAACTGGATCAGTTTAGATATTTCATGAGTGTTATACATTTTCTGGAGTGGCTTTAGCAACAATTTATCAGTCAGAGGGTATTATAAGATTGGATGTTTAAATAAATTATGTAAATAGTTATTTAAAAGAAGAAATTATTGAAAATCAATGGATGGTATGTAAAATTGTTTAAAATAAACTCACATTTAGAGGAAAATTTACTTACCAGAAAGATTAATACATGTTTTCAATGATTATATCATAAAAACAAAAATAAAAGAGACATAATTTGAGGTAAAATAAAAATTGCTTTATAGAAGATAGTGCTGTCCACATATACTAGCTAGATTGTCATTTGAGCTGCCGTTAGCCTCTTTGAAAATGTGTCCCAGGAAAATTTACTTTAGATTTGTTCTAGAAATGTCAAGGCAAGGGCCTAGACTATTTACTACAAAATGAAATAACACTTATGGTGACCATTTTTGCACATCACCACGAGAACTGGTAGACACAGAAATAAGAGGAAAATAGTCACAACAAATTTTAAGATGGGCTGCTACTAATTTACTCCAAAAAGAGAACCTAGAGATTACCTACTTTAACCTAGGAATAACTTTTTTCCCTCAGAACTAAGGTAGGTTTATTAAATATAGTAAGACTTTCTATTTATTAATCATTTTTTTGACTATGCGCATGCACCAACACACACAGTTACATAAGCATATAGTTTTCTGTTTTGGATTATTTAGACTTAGTAGTGCTCCTTTATCATATGTGTAACACTATTTTTGTACCATAGAGGAGGGGTGACTTTGGATGATTAATGAATATTAACTTCAGTGATGGCAATAATCTTTCAGGATAGCTATTATTAGTTTCATTTTATGTCAAGAAACTAAGACTTAAAGAGATTATGGAGCTTGCCTCTATCAAAGTACTAGAGATCATGTTGGCTTTGTTTCAAATTCCACATTTTCTCCAGTCCCCTAATTTTTAGAGAACTATGTTAAATATAATCATAGTATTACAATTTTCAACTAGTTATCATGGCCACATTTTCTGAGCTTAACTAGGATTTATTTCAATTACTCATGGTAAATATACTAAGTAATAAATTGTTTATAGAAACAAAAATAAATTTTACCATTATTTTTTAAAAAGTGCTATTACATTCACAAGCAATCTGCATTTCCCAATGCAGATGTAAAAAAAAAAAATTGTGTAAAATATGTTTCAAAAACATTTTAAGACTACAGGAACAGAACAATTAGTACTTCTCTTGAAGCATGATTATGTACATATTGGGAATGCCCATTAGTTAAATTTGCTGCCTATGCATGTAAAATGGAAAATCACACAATATGTGAAGCTAGATCTCACACCTCCAAACAACAACAAAAAAGAATTTATGAACTATTCTAAGTTTACTAAAGCATGTTAGAGTCCATCTGATAATATTAGTATAATAAACTATCTCCTGTTTGTATATACATTCATTATGAGAAGGCATGGGTAATAATTAGCCCACATTTGTCTTCAAATAGCAAGAATATTAGAAGTTATATTCTTGCACGCAAATAACATTTAGAGTTCAAACATTAAATAGAGGCATTTTGCAGGCACAGACCATCTCTTAGTAAGTTATCTTAGGAGGCACTTTAAAGGAAAAATATATTTGGTACAGGAAATTACATTTAACTAAAAGCATTTTTTTAAATGAGCATTAACGAATTAGCAGAGGATGCATCATTCCCATCGTACTCTCTCAAGCACTTATTGTGAATGGACCTACAAATCACATTATAGTCACTTTCCATACCTTCATCAAATGTCATAGCAACAGCTGCCCTAGTAACTCTGAGTATGCCTTAGGCTAAAGGAAACATTTGTTTGCTGACAACCTCAGATCAAAAGACAAATGAGAGACAGAGATGTCAGTGCTTGGCAAGGTCAGAGGCCTTACCTATTTGTTAGTTTCAGTTGTAGACACTGGAGTTTTTTGTTTGTTTGTTTGTTTGTTTGTTTGTTTTGCTTTTCTTTGATGGACAGACAGGAAAATGACTAACATAAAAGCAGTTAATGATGAGACTAATTTTCTTCAGTCAAAATTAAGTATGATTTGGAAAGGAATACTATTCTTTTGTGATGGACAGGTGTTTGCTGACACTTCTTTTACTTGGTGTTGTTGATTTTTATTATACCTTAAAAATAATCACAGATGTTTCAGTCTGATAAATGTAGAATTGGGAACTACAGATTTCATTTATTTTGAGATTTAAAGAGTGGTCTTTTTATTGTATTTTTAAAGGCTTATTTAAAATATAAGTTTAGTTTCTTCAAACTAAGAAAAAGACGATAGTTTGTATAGTTTACAGTCAGTGAATGTGAACACTATTTTTTTAGTAAAGATAAATGCAAATATCAAGTACTTTCATTTCTTATTTCTTAGTCACTTTTTTATCAAATTTTTTTAAAGTTCTCTATGAAATCATCTTGAAGGATATTGTGCTATATCTTGTCATATTGTTTCCTCCCAAAATGGCAGAGACAGATGCTGTGCAAAGGAAAAGTTCTCAATGCTCAAAGAAAGATGCCAGAAGCCTTTCCGTATGGAGTTCTGATTGTGTTAGGTTTTATCAAGCCAGCTTGAGATTCCAGCCTTTAGTGAGAGAGTCTTGATGATAAAGATTACATAGCATTCTCATAGAGATGTGTTTTATCTTTGACAATTCCTGTGTTATTTTTGTAATACTCAGTTATTTATGCTTTATTTATATATGCTTCTATGTTTCTTCTATTGCTTTTTTGTTTTGCTGAAGTCTCATATAATCAATAATGTTTAATGATTTACCGGCACTATCAAAATTGATTAATTTTGAAATTTAAATGGAGAATCCAATGAGTTTATTATATGCAGATGAACTTGTCAATTACATGAATGTATAAGATTAGTCCCTTTAGGATCCTATTTTACTCTTCTTTCAGATCTCAATATTGAGCTATTTATCCAATCCATAAAAATCATTGATGTATGGTGGGAATTCCCAAAGTAAAGAACTTTTAAAAAATAAGGACAAATTATTCCCTGTATTTCTTCTTTCCAGTTATTCTCTTATGAACCATTTTTTTTTAAGTAAAAGTTTATTGGAGGTGACAATTGTTAGTAAAGTTACATAGGTTTCAGGTGTACAACTCTGTAATACATCATCTATGTATCACATTGTGTGTTCACTACCCAGAGTCAGTTTCCCCACTTTTACTCACTTTACTATTTTCAAATTTGTTTTTCTTTTCTATTTTATTCAGTATACAACAGCCATGATATTATGAAAACTTATCTTCCAAGTAATATTAAAGTTTGAGCGTTATTTCAAAATCAATCTGATGCAAATTTTATAGCAGATTAATATTGACTTATTTAACCCCTTATTCATCATACATTTGTTTAGTTTCCACTAAACTCCAAATACAATATTAAGACCTGGGAATAGAATTAAGCACGGAGAAGAGCATGAAGTAGTGGTTAAAGCAAATTAATTGAATGGCTCAGGAAGGATTCATTTGGGTTCCAACTTCTTAAGGACTTTGCTATCTCTTTTTATTATATACTAATTAATTCTCTTCACTTTATATACTTTGTTTAAAAAAATCTATTAAAATATGAAGTGTTATTTCCTTTAACCTAGGTCTTTTTATGATCTTACTGTTTTGTGGTTAGATGTTCCACATTTCTTTAGTTATTTTCCCAATGACAACAATAAAATCATATAGCATTCGGTATCTATAACTAGACATACTCTTTCAAATTCTTAAAATGTGAAGCACAAAATAAAACAGAAAAGTCAAGAGGTTTATCGACTAATTGAAAATATAGTAAAAGCTTTACTTCTTTTATTTTGGACATAAGGCTTCTAATAATACTGCCTTTAATTTACTAATTTCTTTTATAGGAATTTATATCAACCTTTTTCATCTTCCACCACGCAATGTAGATTTTTTTTTCCCCAACCACAGCAAGCACTTTACTAGTCAGTGTTGAAACAACCATGACTTTCATCCATGAGAGAACATAGAGGGAAGCCTTGTATGTCAGTGGACAAGAGTAGACCTATGGGTTTTAACCAGCCCTCATTGCCAGGTTACTTGTGTATGATATCTAAACTCCAAGGCAGGAAAAAAAGAAGAATGAAGCACACGTTTGAAGCAAGGTGTTATCAGGTTATGTCTGCATGAAACACTGCTTCAGCAGTGGATGGAGTAAGAGCTTGGGTGAAGAAGATTTGAAGTGGAGCACATGAAATGTGTGATAAAATATTCAGTAGTCACTCAAACCAAAATAGACGAAAGAGAAAAAAGGCACAGAACAGAGAAGTCCAATAAAATAATAAGTAAATAATTAGATGGTAGATTTAATCTGAAATATACTAGTATTTAGTTTACATGTAAATGGGCTAATACCCTAATGAACAGCAAACATTGTCAGACTGGAGTACACGACAAAACAGAAACAACCGTTTTGCTTACAGGAGACAGGTGTTCAATATAAGAATGTATAATATATGAAATCATAATTACAGAAAAAAATCTAGCATACAAACATAAAAACAAAGTGGTACATCTCTAATAATGTTAGAATAATTATGTTTTAAGGCAAAAAGCATTACTGGAGATAAAGGGGATACACTGTTTAACAGTAAAGGGTAAACTCAACAGCAATATATTATTAATTTGGCATATTCATAATAATACAGACTCAAACTAAATAAATCATAAAATAATTGCAAAGAGAATTAGACAAATCCATATTTATAGTGAAGGGTTTTAAACATTGACCTCCATAATCGACAAATAATCAGAATAACAATTGGTAATATTATCAGATGTTTGAATAATACTATAAACATACTAGACTTGGATTATTTAGTTATACTCAGAGATTGCAATTTTCAAGATCATCTGTATCATTTGACAAAATTGACTATATGCGGGACCCTCAAAAAAAAAATCTTATATTAAGTATAATTAGGAATGATTGGGATTCCCTACGCTGGAGTCATTGTTGAGTCTTTCCATTTTCTAGTGGGCATATTGAAAACATCTTTACATCTTTTTCAGTGGTTGTTCCCTTATAAAAAATTTTGATCCTTTATCTGTTTACAGTAAGAAATATATTAACAGATATTAATCAGGATGAAATGAGAAATATTAAAATAATTTTAAGTCTATAAACACAAATAGTGAATTCAAATAAAAACATCTCCATGAAAAATCTTCACGTTTTAAAATAGTAATGCTTGCCAGAAATTAAATACTTTTCTAGCCTCACAATCTCGTTTCCTCACAAGAGATTTTTTATCTCTTCACTGATATAGAAGTGAAAATTTTTATACTTCAGAATCATGATAAAGTAAATACAATTATGAAAATATACACAAGAAATGTAAATTATCAATGCAGTCTATATTTTTTAATATTTCTAATTGTTTAATTAGAGTTGATATACAATACAACATTATATCAGTTTTAGATGCCTAAGATAGTGATTAGACACTTTTATAACACACAAGGTGATCATCCCATAAATCTAGTACATATCTGACATCATAAATAATTATTACAATATTATTGACTGAATTCCTTATGCTGTAGTTTACATCCCCATGACTGTTTTGTAACTATCAATTTGTACTTCGTAATCGCTTCCCTTCTGGTAACCATCAAAATGTTTTCTGTATATACGAGTTTGTTTCTGTTTTGTTTGTTTATTTATTTTGTCCTTCAGATACCACATATACGTGAAATAATATGACACTTGTCTTTCTCTATCTGACTTATTCCACTCAACACAATACTCTCTAGGCCCATCTATGTTGTTGCAGATGGCAAAATTTCATTCTTATTTATGTCTGAGTAATATCCCATTATACCACTTCTTTATCCATTTATCCATTGATGAACATCCAGGTTACCTGCATGTTTTGGCTATTGTAAATAATGCTCCGATCAGCTTCTGGTTGCATATGTCTTTTTGGGTTTCTGTGAATAAATACCCAAAAGTAGAATTAGTGGGTCCTTCTTTGTCTCTTGTTATAGCCTTTGTTTTAAAGTCTAGTTTGTCTGGTATAAGTATTTCTAACCCTGCTTTTTTTTTTTTTTTTTTCATTTCCATTTTCATGAAATATCTTTTCCTATTCCTTTACTTTCAGTCTGTGTGTGTCTTTCAATATGAGTGAGTCTCTTGTAAGCAGCATATGTAAGGGTCTTGATTTCTTATCCATTATCTACGCTATGTCTTTTGATTGGAGCATTTAATCCATTTGCATTGAAAGCAATTGTTGATATTATAGATATGTAGCTATTGCTATTTTACTATTCATATTTTTATTATTATTATTTTTTTCTTCTTAAAGAAGTCCCTTTAACATTTCTTGTAATACTGGTTTGGTGGTGATGAACTCCTTTAGCTATTTCTTGTCTGGGAAACTCTTTATCTTTCCTTTGATTTTAAATGATAGCTTTGTAATCTTGTAAATGATAATGTAATCTTGGTTGTAGATCCTGACTTTCACTACTTTGAATATGTCCTGCCAATCCCTTCTGGCCTTGCTCTCTCTCTTCTCCTTCCGGTATCTCTATGATGTGAATGTTGACACATTTGATGTTTTCCCAGAGGCTCTTTAACTATTCTCATTTTTCTGTTTTTATTCTTTTTTTTTTTTTTTTTTTTTTTGGCTGCTCTGATTGGGTGTTTTCTGTTACCTTGTCTTCCAAATCCCTGATTTGATCCTCTGCTTTATCTACTCCACTCTTGATTCCCCTTAATGTACTTTTTATTTCAGTTATTGTATTCTTCTCTTCTGACTGGTTCTGTTTTATGTTTTCTATCTCCATTTTTATGTTTCCTATCTCTTTGTTTAAGTTCTCACTAAGATTGTTGAGCATCCTTATAACCATTGCTTTGAACTCTGTATCTGATAAATTTCTCTTTTCCATTTTGTTTGGTTCTTTTTCTAGCTTTGTTCTGTTCTTTCATTTGGGACATGTTTCTTTGTCTCCCCATTTTGGTTGCCTTCCTGTGTTTGTTTCTCTGTATTAGGTAGAGATGCTATGTCTCACAGTCTTAGCAGAGAGACCTTATGTAGTAGGTGTGCTGTGGAGATCATTGGTGGAGTCTCCCTCATTTCATGAGCCAAGTGCTCCAAGTGTGTCCCTTATGTTATAAGCAAAAGATTGAATGTTATTATGATAATGCTGTTGAAAGAGTCACAGAAATTACTATGATTTTATATTCAGTAAATATTTTCAGAGGAGTAATTGTGTGAGCCCAAATGGTGCATGTTTTAGCTCAACTTTCCCTTTTTTAGGAAATTAATAAAATAAAATAAAATCTATAGTGGCATAAAAACTAAAACATATATCACTAGCACTCCTCAAATTGTGAGTAAAGAAAAATCACTTTCAGATTCCTAGATTAATTTCCACTAACTATAACATTTATAAGGACAGGTTGAGAAAAATTAACCTACTCATTTATTAGAATTGTGTAGTATAATACTGCGTATATTATAGCATTACACAATAAGATGAGGTAAGGAGATTGTTCACCCAAAACCTATCCTCAATTTCCTGCTCAGCAAAGTAGAATTATTACAAAAACTTTATAGTTCTTCTACTGTGATTGCTATTTACTAAGTACAATTTCCAAAACTAACCTCACACTTTCCTAAACACACACATGCACTCACGCGTGCATGCGCGCACACACACACACACACACTCAAATATTTAAAAGGAACAGTAAAATGAAGAAGGGAAATATTCTTAGGTAGGAAAGCAAATCAGGATTCAATGGGGGCATTTTGAAAATAAAAATAAAATAATAGCATTTTTTTTAAAGGAAAATGAAAGATAAGGTTGAGGAAACAATATAGAAAGTATAAAGAAAAGACCATTGAAATGAAAAATAAAGAAATGATTAGATTTTTAAAGAATCAGTCTTCTAGACCAAAGAATTCAAATTGGAGTTTCACAAAGAGAATAAATTGAAGGGAAGAAATTATGGAAACAAAAAGTCTAGGAAATTTCTCTAAATTGGAGGACATGAATTCTCTGACTGCTAGGTCACCTTGTTCCCAGTCAATTAATGAAAATAGATCTATAACAAGGCACATTGTTCCAAATTTTATTTCACTGGGAACCAAGATCATGCCTAAAGGCTTGCAGAGAAAGCATCAACATCAGTATCAATGTCTCAAAAGAAAACCTAGAAAATGTGTGTAGAGGGAAGTAATACCTTCAAAAGAAAAGGCCTTCCTGAAGAAAAGGATTTCCCAATGTTAATTCTATACTCAATTAAGTATGAGCCAGAAGTAAAGACAATTTCATATATGTACTTTCTCAAAATTTTGCCTTTATTCTCTGGAAGGCCTCCATGGAAACCCAGGATCAGAATATAAGATCCACTTAGCAGAGGATTTTACATAAGACAGAGAAGAAAACACCCACATGTCTGAAATTATTTAAAGGAGATTGATATTTCTGGTAGAGTGCTAAGGGATGAATTAATAAAAAGTTCATAAAAGCTAAACAAAGGAAAATATGAAACTGTTATTAACTCCAAATAAACCAAAGTGGTACAAGAGACATGCAATCTTAGAATACAACCTGTCTCACCTGAGATAATGCACAGTCATAATTATGTAAACACGGAATATTGTCAGACAAAATTAGGAGAACTAGTTTAGATGAGGGAGAAGAGAAAATGTGTTATTCAATGTAGATGTACAAATTTGACAGAGCCAGATTCTCATTTTTCATAATTTTAAATCAATAGGTCATGCGAAACCTGACAAATCAATTACTAATGGTACACAAATGGCATTAAGAGATATGGATTTAAATGCCTGACAAAAGACTAGAAACTTCTTCAAAGAAATTACTTCTGTTTGCTGGTGAAGCTGGAAGGAGAAGGCCCAAAGAGTCTCCTTTCTATAACGTAAAATAATTTGACTTTATGTACTGTGCCTGTACACCTGCTTAAAAAATAATAATTAAAATGAAAATTAAGGGCATTTAGAAAATTAAGAAAAAAAGAAAATTAAAAAAAATAGTAAAACGCACAAAACATTGATTTCATACATGATAATAAAGAGTAGTTAAGAGACAGGATAAAAAATAATCTCAATACCAAAAATTAAAATAAAACAGTCTAGATATTTAGAAACACTATTAGAGATATATGTGGGCCTTGTATTTAAAAATACCCCCCTCAAACATTCTATAAAGAATACTATTAATTTGAAAATATAAAAAATAATTGAAAATCTTGAGTACTGTCATTGAATTTGAATTGTAATTGTCAGAAAGTACTTTAATCACCATTGGGATCCTATCCTTTCTTTGCTACAGAGAAATCATACATACTTTTATACCACACAAATACAAAAAACTGGAAATAAATAGTTGCAACAACAGCCATCTGTACTGGAAGTGATAGGTACTTCATGTTCTATTAATACAATTCTGTATTTTATCAGTTCTGTAGTACTTTCATCTTCGATATTATAAATCTTGGAAAAATTAATTTTTATTGCAATAATGTGTTCAGATCTGTTTCTTCCATTGTGTTGATGTCAACTACCCAATTAAACATGAACTCTAAAGTAGCCTATATTTCTTTTTCTTAAATAAAAAGAAAAACCCTAGTGTTAAAGGAGAATCTTGACTTAATAAGCAAGAAGAAGCAAAGTATATTTTCAATGCATGCCTGTGGGGAAGAGGGCTGTGAATTTCACCTAAAGGGATAATTTAAAGTACAGTTGACATTAAAATTCCATTGCATTAGCTTGATTCATTGTATCTTATTGCTTTGAAATATATATATATATATTTCCATTTGGCTCCCTAATAGGGATTGTATGTAAATATTCATAATTTTTACAGTCAATGGATGTAAAAATTATGGCATTCCTTTTTGTGAGGTGGAAGTATAAGCTATTTATTGGTTTGTTGCTTCTTACTTCTGCATTCATTTCTTAATATGTGGATTTCTTGATCCATTTGAAATTACCTTCCATTTCTATTACCTAGCATAATGCAACCATCACAAAATGTCATTTCAGATGATAAAGTTATGAGTAGGTTACCAAAATAAATATACATGCACTTATGAAGAACATAAATAATGGATTTTCCAATGCAAATTTGGATGCTAACAGTAGAATCCTCAGACATTTTTTATTTGTAGCTTCTTTTTTATTGTGTCTTAGAAGGTAAATATATCAGAAAATGTTTGGCATCACCATAGATATCAGTCTTAAAATATCTAAATCTAAGCATTATACATCAAACAAATAACATACACTAAAATTTGATCATTTTTCAAATATGTGTTACTGTTTTCTTCTTATCTGGCACTTTGATTTCATTCCTCTTGACAGTTACCTATTACCCACTATATATAGGAATTATACTAAGGACTGAATGGGTATGCATAGATCAATGAGACCCATTTTGTGGCTTCCAATAGTTCACAGTCTAGTGAGTGACACTGATGAATACAAAAATAGCTATAATGCAAAGAAGTCAGGTTAAATGTGGTACAGCAGTACAAAATGCAATGAGGAAGCTGTAGAAATAGATCACTTCATTCTAGAGGATCTGGGTAATCTGTGAAGTTTTGATTGGGGTTAGGTCCTTCAAAATTCAAGAGATTTTATAAAAAATTGGAGTTGGTGATGCTTAGAGCTCAAGGGGATAGAGTGTGACCAGTATAGTTGTTACTAGCCATATGTAGCTATTTAGTATTTGAAATGAAGCTTGGATAATGGGCTGAAATAACACTATTTTGTGTATAATAGGCTAATATAATATAATCCAGACAAAATTAAAGTACATGTATTTGAACTCTGGCTCTGCCACTTAAAAGCACTGTGGACTTGGACTAAACATTCTACCTTTATGAACTTGATTTATTTATTTTTTATAAAATGGGCATAATAGCCCCAACTTTAAGTGGTTCATGAAAGAATAAAGGATATTGTATGTAAATCTCAAACATGGGAAATATTCAATACATGGAAGGTGTTATTGTGACCACTTTAAAGGTGAGGACATTTTGAAGTTCTTATGCGTTAAGTAACTTATCCAAGGCAAAAGCTAGGGAGGAGTGGAGCAAGAAAACCCTACTATCATAGGATTCCATATGAATTATTTCAGGAAAATCACTTTGTGAATTCTTTCAGTGTGTTTTTGAAATGTTAAGCTCATTCATTCCCATTCTTTGATGCGTCTTTCCGAATTCCTATGGAACACCACCTCGGTGCTTGGTCTCCTACGATGCCAATGTCTTCATGTTACAATGGATTACCATTCTGGTCTGGGTGGAGGGTGGGGCAATGCAGCCCTGGACTGAATGCCTCCATATCCAAGACCTCTGGACCCTTCCACTCTGAAAATGGTTTATTATAAAAAGTGGGGTGGGCTTGTTTTTAAGGATGAGATGTGATAATTATTAATACATGTTTCTTAAGATAAAGAAAGTACAAAAATACTACCCATTGCCACCATGAACAATGTATGTAAACCTATAGAAGTTCTCATGCAAAAGATTTACAACAGCCCATTTCTAATCCCCAGTTTAGAAAAGCAGATCTTTTATAAACTACCCGTTATATTCATATCCCACATCAAACAAGCCTCAGTTAAATATATCAACATTTATATTTGTGCATATGATAAAGATATCTTTGTACTTTTCTGTTAAGATTCTCAATTTTTAAAAAATATTGTGTTCTAACTGTGGAGGTGACAGGGAAATTATGTATACCTATAGACCATTTAGATCATTTGTCCAATTTTCCTTTATAGCATTTCTTTTCCACAATAAAGTTTTTAGTAGCAGTGCACGTCTTATTTGGAATATAATCTGCTATGAATATCAAAGATCTTTGCCAATGTTTATTTCTAGATAGTTTTAGTTGTTCAATATGGTATATTCATGCCACATTTCCCCAAATCTAGAAGACTTTTATTCAGTTAATAGTATATTCTTCGCTTCTTGGGTGATATGTGTCTTTAAAATTAACCTTTAAGTTACCTATAATCAAATAGGCATGCTTAGTTGCAAAGATCTTACAAATATTGAATGGAAGTGATAATGTGCTCTTAATAATCCCATTAATGAAGGTGAAGTATACCGGGCCCAAATCTCTCCCATCTAACATGCTCACATTTTAGAGGTTCCCTCTAGCCTGGCACAGCATTTCCTTTCTGCTAGCTGAGCAGGTGAATTGAGTTACACAGGGCCAACCAGAGGAAGTGAGATCTGATGCTTCCATTTCGTCCCAGAAGCCTGGGTACATTACTTCAGAAATCCGCCTCTGGATGTCATGACTGAGAGAAAGCTGCTGTGCATGGTTTACTGGAGATTTGAAGGCTGGCTGCTGGCTAATAAACTCTTTCCAGCTGATAATGCTGCTCGCATTTGCCTCGTGGTGAGCTGAGAGAAAATTTTAAAGTGCCTCAAGCAAGCAGGTAGCAAGCAAGTAGATGTTCGAGTTTAATATCCATTGGCAAGTCCCACGCAGCAGCCCTGTTCTGAATATCAAGAGCAAAGATTAAAGAACAAACACCAGCAAAGCAGAGCTTAGCTCAGAGGTGAAAGAAAGGTGAATTCAGAAAATAGGAACATTGAAGATATTGAAATGTCTTCAATATACTGTTTCCACATTGTGAGGCTGTGAGAGCTCTGCAAACTCCAAGGAAACTGTGAGTTTGCTCAGTTTCTCACGTTTGTCCTCTCAAACCAGATTCATACGAACTTAGAACAAATGTATTAAAACGTGGTAGGATTTCACTTAGCATAATATTCTCTAGGTCCATCTAAGTCAGACGGAGAAAGACAAATACCATGTGATCTCATCACTTATATGTGGAATCTAAAGAACAGAATAAACAAACAAAACAGAAATAGATTCAAAGATACAGGGAATAAAAAAACAACAACAACGGATGATTGATAGATGGGAGCAAAGGTAAAGGGATTAGAAAGCACAAATTAGTAGTCACAATATTGTTATAGGGATATGAAATACAGTTTGAGGAATATAATCAATAATGTTGTAAAGATTATGTAGGGTGCCAGATGGGCACTGGACTTATTATGGAGACCATTTCATACACTGTGTAGGTGCCTGACCCACTACACTATACACCTGAGTCTGAAGTTGAATAATATTGAATGTCAACTATAATTAATTAAATAAATAAATGAATGAATAAGCAAACAAAGAAACAAATAAATAAATAAAGTCACAGGATGTGGAGTACAGCATAGGGAATATAGTCAATGGAATTGTAACAGCTATATATGAAGTTAGACAGGTAGTAGATTGGGGGGTGGGGTTATCACTCGGTGCTGTATGTAAATGTCTATTACATTGTTTTGTACACCTGAAACTAATAAAAAGAAAAAAGTGGTAGGGTTTCAGAAAATCTTCAAAATATTGATCTGCCTACAGATGATCAATAGAATTCCGAAGAACTTTACATGCTATAAGCCCTAAAAATGCAACTATGCAGGAAAGGGACAGCATTCGACATTCAGACACACATACCCCAGGGTGGAGTATGTCCCCAGTCTCCTGAGGGCAGAGACTCAGAGGAGCCTGATGGGGACAGGGGTCCTTACCGCAGGGTGGAGGGTTCTGGGAGGATGCAAAGAACATGGGAGGCAAAGCTGGGTGAACTGTAAAGAAAATGTCCTCCTCGTTTATTTGTCCTCTAGAGCATGGCTATTGAACACTTACGTGTGATTGCAAGTTAAGAAAGGGTGTATATGTGAGCTGCACACTGGATTTCAAAGACAGTACAAAAAATTGAAGGTAAAATATTTCATGAATATTTTTGTACTTAATACATACTGAAATGATACTCTTTTAGATATATTGGATTAAATACAGCATATCATTAGAAATAATTTTGCTTGTTTTTTTTTAATGTGGTTTGCATTTTATATCTATTGTACAGTGATGCTCTAGAATGAGATCTGGGGGTGATGGAAGTGCTCTGACTGACAAGAACATAATTCAGTCTGTTCTTCTCAATGTTCCTCACCATCTTTATGGCACTTATTTCTACATAAGTGTTTCTAAAGGAAAGTAGCTCCTAGCAGGTAAGATAGCCAGAACAAAAAGTGTCTTACATCCCCTGGGAAGGAGATTTAGAAAATTACCTCTCAAGGAATGAGGGGTACAGCAGGAAGGTTGGCCACAGATGTCTGAGGATCCCACCAGAGGGTGGAATAAATCCTGCCAGCTGAGTGTCCAGGACAAGGGGGAATCCACACTGACATCTCTGACAGCTCAGTTGCTCTGATTCCATGTCTGTGACCAAATGGCTTCTCAAAATGGCCCAGTATTTGGTAGCACACACCTAAACTTAAAAGTGAACAGACATAGTTTGCCTAAATATACATCATGTCTAGTAAGTGGCAGTGTTCCATTCTCTTTGGAAAAAAATATATATGTGGTGATTCAGTTTAGAAAGAGATTTTATATTCACACAGACTAATAACAGAACCAGAGTCTCGAAATCAGCTTGGGTCTTGTGGTCAGTAAACTTTTGTAGTGAAAGTTGAGTTTGATACCCCACTGACCACTTCTGACATGTGGGATTGGAAACACTATACTAGGGGACACAAGGACCCTGGCATTCTCACAAGTACTTCTTTTTCTGTGTTACTGAGTTTTACCTGCTCCCAAACAGAATATGCAAGGGGGGCATTTGTTTCTCTAGAGAGCATGTCAACACCAGAAGGCCAGCTACACTAAAATATCTCTTAATATTCACACCCTGATCTTTTGAGATTTTTTTCTCTGCTAGGCTACCAAAGTAGTTGTTCTGTTTCTATCTTTCCTCCTATTAAAATAAATTAATGCCCTTCTTTCATATTCCAGATTAGCAGAACAGAGCATGAATATTTTCATTATGATTTAGTTTCTACCTCTCTTACCAAACTCCATCTCTTTTACTTCTACAATAACCCTACGACCCACCAAATTTCCTAGCATGCTTAGCTCTATCAAGCTTCTGTGTCTCTGCAAATGATGCTATGTTTTTCTTCCATGCATTTCTTCCTTCCATCACTATGTTTGACTTGGTAACTACTGCCAGCTGAGATGACCACACTTCCAGGAAGCCCTCTCTGACTCCCAATACCAGTAACCCAGGCTTGGTTAGGTATACATATTTGCTTCCACAGCATCATGTACATACTGTCATTATAGAAGTGACTACCATGTCAGACAAGTCTCTTTACATGTCTATCTATCATAAGTGACCCCCAGATCCTAGAGATAAAACACTCCTGTTCAGTAAATTATATCATTATCTCATAGTACAGAACCCAATATGTAGTAAGTGATCAGTAAAAAGTTTACTGAGAAGAAGAGATGTAAAAGAATGTGTAAATGCTCTTCCCCATAAACTCTCATCAGGCATTTGAATCAAACCAAGCAGTATATATATTTGTTGAAGATTTACCAATTTTACGCATATTATTTTAATTGTTAAACATTGTTCTTAACAAAAATGGTAACCCTTGTTTTCTGTCAAGAAAAGATGATACATGAAATGGTTGATCTCAGAATGACACATGTATAGAGAACTAAATATACAAATGGATCCTGACATCCAAAACAATAATAAAATAGCTCTGTGTGTAGGAACATATGAATCACACTGTGTCAGGCCTTAAATGGCACTGCATTGGTATAGAAATGTCACGAAATACACATTGTGCAATAAATGTAAAAAACTATGAACTCAGGTTTAGGCCTCTGATTTTAGTTCTTCACAAATCTACTTAACTTCTGTTTCTAATTTACTTTAGCTTGTTTCTTTCTTCGATTTCCATTTGAGCTATCCTTCTCCCAATATAGATCCATATGGTGCTGTCTCTAAGAAAGTCTCGATAGCTCAGAGCAGCCAAGTGGCTTCCCTCCCAGACTTTGTAGTCCACTTAGTACCTCATGCATACCCACCAGATGCTTACTCTTAGCTTCAAGAGGGTCGCTGAGAGGCGAATTCTTCAACTACTGCCTTATGTAACAACTGGCCATCTGTCCCACCATTGCTCTAAGAGGCTAGAAATTCAGTTTCCAGAAATTTCACATTCACAACATGAACATTCAGTAAAAGTTTCAAAGATGTTTAGATTAACCACATTCTGCCAAATGTTGTTTACCAAAAATGTTCTGAGACTTAGTGATCAAATCACGACAATAAAGCACAAAAAATGGTGCTGTCATTCATGCATGCATGCAGCCAATTATATATCAATGATTTCCCAATATGTACAACACACAACATGTGTTTATAAATGTTGACACAAAATCAGAATACATGTGACTGCTATTGGATTTCTGGCTTGATAGAGAAGATTTTTGTGTAAAATTTATTATTTTTCCACTGGTACTTAAGGATTTTTAAAAAAATTACTGGATGTGACCTTAGATCCATTTTGGAAAGAAGCTGCATATATTACATTTGGGAGCACATTAAAATAGAAACTAACTGTGAAAAGTGTATCACTCCTAATGAAGCACTATAATTCTTCTAACCAGGAATTCGAGATGGAGAGGATAATTTGAAATGGCTAATATTGTGAAACCTAAACTTTGTATTAGATGCTTCTCTCACGTAGTCCTCAAATATGAGGTAAATACTGTTTTCTTATTCTATCAATGAAAAAACTGAAGTGTATAAATTACAAATCACAATTGTGACTAAGTCACAAACTTATCAAGGAAGTAGTAGACTCTCAATTAGAACACTGATTTCAAGCACAGATTTTGAACTTCTTTATTTTTTCTTTGAAACAGCTTTATTAAGGTGTAATTGATTTCCAGGATACTGAAAATATTTAAAGAATAAAATTTGATGTTCTGGAATAGATAATTACATATTTGTAAAAACACCAGTATGATAAAAATTGTAAACATACCAATCCTCCAAAATTTGTCATGTTACTTTGTAATTGCTCTGTCCCATCCTTTTTCACCACCACCCTCCATCTCCAGGTAACCACTGATCTGCTTTCTATCATTATACATTAATTTGTATTTCATAGAATTTCATATAAATGGCACCAAACACTGATTACTCTTTCTTGTCTAACGTCTTTCACTACCACAATTATTTTGAGATTCATCCATGTTGTGGTAGGCACCAGTAGTTCATTCTTTTTCTTTTTCTTTTTAGTTTCTGGTAACATTCTATTGTATAGATCTATAACAACTTGTTTACTTATTCACCCTGTTAATGGACATTTGGGTGATTTATAATTTGGGGTTATTATAAATAAAGCTTTTATAAACATTCAGGTATATGGCTTTGTGTGGGCATAGGCTTATTTTCTCTTTTCGAATTAGACAGGAGTGAAGTTGATATAATAATAGGTTTATGTATTACTTTTTAAAAAAACTTCGAAAGTGTTTTACTTGTAAACAGTTTTTCTCTGTTTGTTTCTTGCTTTTGAGATTATAAAAATCTAAGTAGTTCCCACTGCTGAGGCAAGACCCCTCTGTGTCCTCTGTCCAATGCCCCAGAAATCATGAATTTTTCCAGTTTGGAGGAAGCACACTACTCTGCACCCTTTGTTTATGATAGGTAACTTTCCTCTAAATCATTTTGATAGGTTCTTTTCCTCCTGGCATTACATTCTCAGTTTGACACACAAAAGCGCTTTCTGAATATCTCCAGAATTATCTCTCACTTCTCCTGGACTCTATCCTGTATACTCTAGTTTCCTCGGTTTCTGACTTTCAGTTCCATCTCCTCAACTCAGTGAATCTGTTCCTTGTCTCAGTTTCTCTATGCCATGGCCTGGAACTCTCAGGGCTATGAGCTGAACAATTGCAGGACTCACCTTATTAGTGTCTGATACCTCAGGGACGTTTGTCCTTCATTGCCTGAAGTCAAGCATCTTGAAGCGTTTTGAATGAATTTTGTCTGGTTTATATTGTTGTTTCAGTTTCTCTATCTTAGCTAGAATTTAGAAACAACTAAATTAAAAATCAAAAAGAGTGACATCAACAAATTATACTATAAAATTGTATTGGTTACTTCTGGGTAGGGAAATGATGGGTGGGGGAGTTCTCTTCTGCAGTACATTTTTTTCCTTTAAATATCATATGTAATGATTGATGATGTATTATATTAATAAATAAGGGGGAAAAACAACTCTCTAATTTTTCTACTTTTCTTTTCCCACCAAATCAGATACAAATAGATAGCATAGCAGATGTTCAGAGTGCATCATTCATATTCCCTTAGACCTTACTTCTATCTACTTATGGACATTTACCACACATCTGTAACTCTGTGGCTGTTTTTATTAGGCCATGGGGCACACTTGGCCTATACCGTAACTCAGGCACGATGGAGAATTTTTGGATAAATTCACTAGATTTCTTGCCTCTCTGTTGCAATAATGTTGACCTATGTTCTATATGTTCTCACCTAGTTCTCCAGTGGGGCTATGCTTAATAGCCCACACTGATAACTTGTTTAATATCTCAGATTTTATTAATTCTTTTCTCTTCCTTTTGTCTCCTCTCTTCTCTCTTAACTGTACTTTTCTAGAATCACTTCCTAAATGGGCTATTCACACTAGAATATTTGTCTCAGTATATACTTCTGAGAAACCTAAACTAAGGCATATATCTGATTGGTAGTTATAATAATACAGGTATATTTTCTCACAGTGGAAATATGGAAAGAATGCACCAGTGTAAAGCTTGTGTACAATTTCTATAAAAGGTTCTATTTTTTTAAATTGCATTCTGTATAAGTATTCAGAATATGACTAGTAAAATAATAAAAAAATAAATATATTATACCCTCCATAGCATAAACATATAATAAATACGGTTTTTCAATAGGTTAATAAAGTATATATCTTGGTAGACTGTATTAGAAAAACATATATATATATATATATACATATATATATACATATATATATATGTATATACACGCACGCTAGGGGTGCCAAACAAATATATACACCTGACCTGTATTCATCCATCTTTTGTTATCGGTATATATTATTACAATTTTAATAGTTATTTTTCTATTAAAATTTTTTCTGTCTTAAAATGTGTATACATTTTTTGGGCACCCTCTATATATGTAATTCACCACTGCAGATGTTCCAGATTTTCTTAGGCTATGTCAAGAAAGTTGAGGCTTGGGGCTCAACTTTCCTGCCATCTCCAATAGGTAGATTCCAACGTCGCTGTGAACATTGGCAATGATCTGCCAGATGGAGGATTATAGAAAGCCCACTGTCTTCCAAAATACCCTGGACAAGAATTGACCCACATTACTTCAGTTTTTATTCCTTGGTGAGAACGAATTATATGTCTCAAGACAAATAAGAAGGCCGGTCAATGAAGTTCCTAGCTGGGGAGTCACTTTCCAGTAACAACTGTGTATTTTAAAAGGGAAACAGGAATATTGTTGCTCAGCAGGTCATTTTTGCCTAATAGCCTAGACGACAAAACTCTAACTGTATGTCAAAATTCAATTTTATTTTTTTAATAAAGATTTGCCAATTTTTTCATGGTTTTTCTCCAAAACTAAAACTATTCTTGCCTTTGTTTCCTTGCAATGATTCTGAGGTTGTCTTCTAGATATTAAGTCGACAGGCCAAGTTAAGTTCATTGCCTAAGGGCTACAGCAGTGAAGGGCACTGCAAAGGGGAAGATTAACCAAGGAAACCAAACCCAGTTATCCTTTGTAGATGTGGCCTCTGAAAAGATCAATGTTTATTAGATGTAGAAAATATGTTTCTTGCAGATTATCTAGGCTAAAAGTCCCAATCTGTATAAATGGTTGGGATAATTTCAAGGCAGATTATTATGATTTTAAATTCAATAAAAACGTTCTATTTTAAATACAGTGAAACAAATTTAATGAAGGCTTCCCTTTGTAAACAGAAAATGTCACATATCTTTACTATAAAAGAAAGTTTCTATTTTGTGTCCAAACCTTTGTCTTTCCGCATCAAATACAGAGGGTGCTAGAAAAATGTATACATATTTTAAGAAAGGAAAACTGTATTACAATTGTAATACTCAATATATAACGATAACAAAAGATGAATACAAGTCACATTTGACTTCTGCAATTACAAGAGGTGCTCATAGTGGTTACCATCAGCGTCCAGACACTTCTGATTACGGTGAACTACTGCTTGAGCAACATTGACCGAAGTGTCCACTTATATACACTTTTTTTGGCACCCCCAGTGTTTAATTTTACTTTTATACACTAAAGACAATTAACAGTGTGTAATAGGTGCTGCATAAAATCTATTATTTTATCATATTTAACATATTTAACAGCTCCTTCCTTCATGTCAGTTAGAACACTGATGTTGCAGTTGTTTGTTGGTTTTTAAATTAAGACTTGTCAGGCTTTAACTCCCCTAAACACAAGCCATAACTCTATCCATCCATCCCTTTTAACATTTTCCAAGGTAATTCTGATGTAAAGTGTGTGGAGAAAAGCCTTACTAGAGAAGTAAGATTTGAAGTGGAGACAGAGACCACTGTATCTTTTACCAATGATTTTCTAAGAGCACCACCCACGTTAGTAGGGTTTCTGCTTGTCAGACATATGCAGCATCATCACATCTGTGTTAACTGGCTCTGTAACAAACAGGTCTTTCCTCCTCTTAATGGTTTACAGGAGCAATTATCTCAACTGTCAAAGGTTAAGGAAAGATTTTTCCTTAAAAGCACTTAAGAAGGCTTTTTCTTTCTTAATCATTAGCTAAGCTGACAATTTTATTCACAAGTAAATCATCTGACAGGAATGTTTTCAGATTAGTTTTTTGGTTCGATGAATGGATGTGTTTCAGTAAAATGAAAGGACATGCAAAAATAATGAAGGGAGAAAAATAAAGCTTTATAAAGTTACCATACTAAAGTCTTCCATTTCCGAATCGCCTAGTTTACCATGAGCTTTCAGAAACCTGCTCTGTTTTAGCATGAATGCAAATTTCACCTCATTTATAATTCTGACATTTTTTACTTTGAAATCAGAATAAATAGAATCAATTCATTCCCACCAAAAAAAAAAAAAAAAAAAAGGAAGAAAAATCGTTTTTGGTTCTAGTTATAATGTTTTTCAGACCATTTCATAATTCACAGCTAAAAAAAATCATAGTGAACATGACATGGTTAAATGTTCACGTTTGAAAATTCATACATATATTTTGAATCAGACAAGCTTTAATTCATATTATACTAGCACATTTTAGTTGTAAATATATATCTTGACTACTTCCCTGCTTCTTCGTAAATGCTCTTAACAAAAGAAACCCTGAGCTTATAATTTAATGTATTTTTAAAAATTGGAAACCACTGGGATTCAACAAACTTTTACTCCATGAACAGAAGTACATTATTCAGAAAGATCCCTTTGAAGCTTCCTGGGTGAAAAATTATCATCTAAAAGTCTTTCCCTTGTTTGTGGTAAATATGTTGTCACAGACAATATATCAAATGCAGCAGTAATTTCACTATAAAAAGTCCTCCTACTGCATGATTATAAGACAGATTGAATTAACCGGGATTTTTTTAAAGGAATGTGATTGCATTTAGTCCAAACATTGTATACTGTTTGCTTATGAAAGCACTATTTGCGTGTCGATAATTAAAGGTGACACAGTTATGAAGGGAATCATCTTTGGGGATGAAGTAAAGTGGATTTTAGCTTGTTTCTGCTCATGGACTTTATCAACTAGATTTATATAAATTCATTGACTTATCACCTTGTAAAAGTATATTGCATTACAGTTGCCATAAGAATATCACTTGTCTTTGTGTAGCAGAAAAATGGCAATGGTAATTATTAGGCCAATATCATTTGTCACAGATAGTTCCCCCATTTTCAAAGAATAAAAGTGTTTTATGTGTAATATTTTACATATTTTGGCAAATTAGCAATGTTCCTATGAAGGGAAATGTCATTTCCCCCAATTTATTGAAGGAAAGTAACAGAGGCATAAAGAGGTTAAGTGACTAAATACAAGTTAGAATGTGAGGGTAAAGCTAAGCAAGACCCAGGATTTTTTTCTTAACTTTTTACTTTTAAATACTTATAAATTAATAGGAAGTTGCAAAAGTATCTATATGGTGGTCTTGCATACCCTTTTTACAATTTCCTTAAATAGCAATAACCTGCATAGCTATAATACAATATCAATAGAAGCAAATTAACATTGGTACAATAAGCAGAACTTATTCAGATTTTGCCAGGTTTACACATACTCGTTTGTGTGTGTGTGTGTGTGTGTGTGTGTGTGTGTGTGTGTGTGTACCTGTGAGGTGTGTGTGGGCATGTGCAATTCTGTGCAATTTTGTCACATGTATAGATTCATGTACCATCCCCACAATCAAGATATAAAACTGTCCCTCCTCATAAGGTGTCTCACACTAACCCTCCATTTCCACCCCTCAACTGCTGGCAGCCACTAATATGTTCATCTCTATAATTTTGTCATTTCAGAATGTTCTATAAATGCAGTCATACAGTATGGTTCACAGGTACTTTTTGGGATTAGCTTTTCACACTCAATGCAAGGTCCTTGAAAGAGTGATTCAAGTTGTGTGTATCAATAGTTCATTCATTTTTATTGCTATATTTCATGGTAGATGTACCAGTTTCTTTAGCCCTTCACTGATTGAGTGAAATTTTGGTTGTTCTCAATTTTGCACTATTATAAAAAAAGGTAACAAGCGCCAGATTTTGGGTGGACATTATTTTCCATTTCTCTCAGGTAAATGCAAAAGTTCATTTGCTCAATTATATGGTAAACAGATGGTTAGTTTTTAAATTATTATTATTATTAGTTTCAGGTGTACAAAACCATGTAATAGTTATATATTTACACCCCTCACAAAATGATAGCCCCTTGCCCCCAATTTACTACTACTCCTCTAACATCATATATAGCTGTTACAAGTCCAATGACTCTATATCCTATGCCGTACTTCACTTCCTGTTGGGGGACATATATATATATATATACATATATACATATATATATATATATACATATATACATATATACATATATATATGTATATATATATATATATATGTATATATATATATATATATATATATATGATTATAGTTGACATTCAATATGCTTCAGCTTCTCAGCACAGTTAATTTTATAAGGGCATTTATGCAAGCAGGCAGAAATAGATAGTGCTGAGAAGGGCAGGATAGCATGTGGGAAAGGATGTGTTCTCTGAGACTTGTATATATTGGTTTTATATACAAGCTTCACCACTTACTACCCTTGAGGTCCTCATTGATAAAATGAAGAGTATAATGGTAATGATGCTATTTCAATAAGAAATTTAATTAATTAATTTATGGTTCTAAATTATTAGAACCATATCTGACACACAATGTCCTTTCAATAAATGTTAGCTACTATAATTTGCATGGCTAGGACCACCAGTAACATTAAACATTATGTTTGTTAACTTGTTGAATTTCTTCTCTTGTGAATTAAGTGCTCATGCTTAAATATACTGATATTGTCTAATATCTTATCTAATTCATTTATTTTATTTTATAGCCTTTTGGAAGCAAATGTAATTGAATGTTAAAATTAATATTTAAAATAAATAATTATAATAATCAACAGTGAAGCTTAAATGTTCCTGGGAATGTTATTATTATAAAATTTACTAATTTTACGATTCAAAGTGCTACCAGCAATATTGAGGGAGAGTTTTAATGAGCCAGTCAATATGGGGATGAAAAGTGTGGTGACTAATTTTCCTTAGGTCTGCACAATTTAATGGCAATCTGTCAAAATTAGCCAAACTTCTTTCTATTTGATATACTGGTGGTATTCAAATAATTTAAGTTATGGTTCCAGATAGAATATAAAAAGTGTGTTGAATATAAGGAAAAAGGAAACCTCAAAACCACCTTCACAACATATTGAAACTTTAAAACATTTTTGAACTTTTAAAAGGTCCCAAGAGTAGAGAACAAAGTCTGGGGATAGAGTCTTGAAATGAACAGACAAGAGCACTCTCTGGCCATAGTCCCTCAGGCCTAATATACTATGTGATTTGGCTTATGGCACCATTTCCACTTTCTAGTTTGCTTAACTCTAGAGTGTTTAATAAAATGCAGTAAAGACTAAATATTTGCTTTGGTGAGCTTATTTTTCTAACAGCTTCTCAATGCATCCAGCTGATGTATACACGTTAAAACTGTTGTTATTATAAAATTAATATAAATTTGTGATTTCTCATTTATTCATTTAACACATACAATGAATACCCACTGATATTCGAGGTACCCATCTGACCACCTAGATCCCATGGTTGACAAAGACAGACAAGGCCTCTGCTTTCATGAGACTTATTCCTTGGGGTGACTGGTAATTTACTGATAAACAAGCAAATGGCCATGGGTATTAGAGAATGAGGCAGGGGCAGGGATGAGGAGAGACAGATATACAGTTATAGAAGGCGATGAGAGAAGGCCTCTATGACCAAGCAATGAGAAAGAAACCCAGATAAACAAGGTGAATAAAGTTGTAATCATTTATGAAAGAGTTTTTCAATCAAAGAATAAAGTTCTAAAGCCTTCAATAAGATGAATGAGTGCTTTACCTAATGATGAGATTACGCATGATATATTATAGTTGATTGTTTTAGTGCATTCAGGCTGCTATAACAAACTTACCATAGACTGGGTAGCTTATAAACAACAGAAATTTATTCCTCACAGTTCTGGAGGCTAGAAAGTCCAAGACAAAGGAGCTGGCAGATTTAATGTCTGTTGAGGACTCTCTTCCTGATTCATATAAAGCAGTCTTTTCACTGCAACTTCACAGTGGTGAAGGGATGAGGGAGCTCTCTGGGGCCTCTTTCATCAGGGCATTAATCCCATTCATGAGGACTCCACCATTATGACCTAATCACCTCCCAAAGGAATAGCTGCTCCAACTACCTTCTTTCAACACAAATGTTACTTGAATAAAGATTTTATTAAATCAATATGCACATAGTAAATTTTAGGGTAACCACTAAAACAATATTTATAGAATTATTCATATGGTAGTGGCAATAAAAGGGAATAAATAAATATTGGTCAATTACATAGAAAACAGACAATGAATAAAGATGGTAAATAGAAAATGCAAAATAACATAATTAATCAAATCCAAATATATCACTCATAATAATGTTTGAAACTTACACTTTATAAGACCTAAATACTCAGATTGAATTAAAATAAAATCTAGATTGTTCACAAGGAGTCAAATAAATCTAAAGATATAAAAATGTTCAAACAAAGGACAAAACTATTATTCTAGGAGAATAAAATGAATCTGATACAATGATACTGATATTAGACTAAAGTATTTTTTAAGAAAAAAATTAATCCAAGGAAGATGAGAGGTATTACATAATGATGGAATAAAAAAATATAAGGGCTGGAGACCACTGCACTTTGTGATCAATTGGATATGGGATGTAGTTAAAGGGGAATTTGAGGGTAAGTTGATGGTGAAGTTTGTCATTTAGGTTACCGGGTGCTTTTACTTGGAATGGGGCCTCTAGAGGAATCACACAGCCTAAGCCACGATATTGTCACCAACCCAAATGTTTCCAGTGGGAGATGTCCGAGTAACCCACCCAAACACCCCATGAATTTAGGAGTTAACATTACACACCCACAACTCCCAGAAAGCACTGAGGCAGAAACATCTGTCTCTGTGCAGTCCAGTTAGATTTTGCCGTTCACTTCCAATCTCCTCTATCCTTATCTGTCACATGGAGGGGTCAAGAATAGAAGTTACTCAGTGGAGGAGGAGGCTAGTAAGGAAAAAGGAAGAAGCTACCCATTGGCTGCTTTTCTGGGGACTGCCATACCTAGGTAGATCTGGGAAGAATAAGAGTGATAATTTTAAAAAATAATTTTACATTTTTCAGGACTAAAATGTGTGGTATAGATTCTCAGTGATTGAGAGGGAGCCAAGGACTTTTGATTTTGTGAGAGTGACTGTAAAACCTAAGCCTCCTATCAGAGCTATCACTGAGCAGAGCAAAATGAAGGATTCCATAGAAAAGATGTAAGAGAAGGAGGGCAGAGAACAAGCAGAGGATTTTATGTCCATAATGCTCCATCAGATTCATTGAATAAAATGTTTTTAGTCCAAATAGTTGAAAGATTTAAATAAATATTTGGGTACTAAATTTTTTTTTGGATATTCTGTTTTATAAACTTCTACATTTCTGATGGCAAAATCCTATAACCCCAAATACAGCAACCTAACTGAACTTTCACACATTTCAGTTGCTCTCTATTAAAATAAAGAACATATTAATCTTGATGAGAGATAGCATATTTTCAATCAGGACTTTGGAAAATCATTTATTCATTAGACAGATATTTCTTGAGTGCCTTCTAGGTTTTAGGCAAAAGCAGAGGAAATTAAGATACACTAGTAAGGTAAACAAATATCTTTGTCCTCAATGCATTTGTAGTATAGTAAATTTATCTACTGAGGTCCACAAACTCATTTAACTCTGTACACCTACTGAATAATGGTGCCCAAAGTCCAATTTTTGCAGCACCATAAATAGCTCTTTTTAGCTATTTAATGTTTTCTCATTTTCAAAATACTTCCAATGTATATGCTCTTTATTTATTTTTATTGAAAGAAAAAGACAAATGCTGATTGAGTTGTGAGTCTAATAAACATAATATAAATGGGTCAGAGGTGGAAATCATTATCATGCTAATGCAGTGAATCTTTAATCTCAATTGGATGTTCAATGAACTTAGGCCAATAAATCATGTGCTTAATTGTGAATAAAAGGAACAAATTTACAGAACACGAAAAAATGTCACAAGAATTTTGTCAGTTCAGGTGTCATTGGGAATTTGACTTTTGGCTTTGCGTAGATAGAATCAGCCTTATAACATGTAATATATTTCCTACTTTACATACTTTAAAAATTCTTTTTTCAAGAACACACTAGGTTGTATTTGTCTTATCCAAATGAAACTGGTTTAAAGAAACCAAAATTTACATTTGTATGGCTTGCTACAAGGAATAGCAGGGATTCCCACTTCCTCTGGGCTCCACCTTCTTGCCTATGCCTGATTTTCCCAGCTGATAGCTTGATGCCTACAGTAATATCAGCTCACAGGTCTATGAATGGTGCCATCTAGTAGGAGTGAGGCAGAGCTTCTTATGGACATGTTGATAGTGGAGAAAGCACAAACATTTCCAGAAGTCCACAGAAAAATCTGGTTTGCTCTCTTTGGTGTGAATTAAGATACGTGCTTTGAATTATTCAGCCTTAAAAGTGCTGTCATTACCCTTAGATCTCAGGTGCTCTAAGAGTGAAATGTAGGGGCTAGGAGTGAAATGTAGGCCCCAAGAATAGATATCTTGAAATCAGGGACCCTTAGGCAAGAGAAAGGGAGAAATGGGTGCTGAGCACCAACCAATAATGTCTGCTATAGTCAGAAAATAGAAAACTGTATTCAGTTTATTCATAATACATCTGACTTTACCATTCGTTTCAGTGGTAACAATAATTAAATTTTAAAAAATGATGATCAGTAAATCATCGAATCTGGACATGTTAAGAATAGTGTTGAGGGGATATACACTAAAGGTTAGAAGATGTAATATGATCTTTGGGGTCCCCCTCAGCCCTGAGATTCTATAAAGTCATGTAATTGATGGGTTATTATACATATATATATATATATATATATATATATATATATATATGTTAAAGATTTACAAACTGAAACCTTTTTGAGACCCTGTTTTTATCGTCGTAATTTAACTTTATGGTCTTTCTTTCTTCTCTCTCTCTCTCTCTCTCTCTCTCTCTCTCTCTCTCTCTCATTTCATTAGAGTATTGGCTTTTCCTCATTTACACAATATTATCTATAGAGTCTCAAAACTAGAGAACGTTTTCTTTACCATTAGCCTGCGTAGATATCAATCTTTAACCTTCTATTGATAGGTTCATGCAAAAAATCAAAATTTATATATAAGTACAAAAAATTCTAAACACTTCAAATAAAGTACACATTGAATCAGCAATATGCCAATGTTAACATTTTTTAAAAAATACCTCTGAGATAAATTGTATACAAATATATTGAACATTACTATTAAATATTGGTCAAGTTACAGTGATAAAATAATTACCTCAGAAAGGCATGACGTTATGCTATACCAATATTATAAGACAAAGGGACTGTTATACTAATGTTAAAAGAACAGAGGGACTGAGGATTGCACTGTCTCCTCCCTCCTGTCCATATAAATGTCAAGTTTCCCTAGACTTTTGATCAATTAATGTCTCCAAATGGTAAAATCATACTATGTCTCGTAGCCAACAACTGTATCATCTTTAGTTACTGATTTCAAGTTTATTCGTTTTCACAAATCCCTCCCTCAAATGGTTTTACCTTTAAATCATTGTTTTGTGTGTTTCATTCATTTTTATACCAGAAAATATTTTCCAGCTGTCCATTATATGGAAATCACAATGCTATTCACATGGGTATTAGAGGAGCTGTATAAACTTGATATGACTTTTGTTCTGCAGTTTCCTGATCCGCTAAGTAAAAATATCTCTTATATCATTTTGCGGTTCAGATTCAATTAGTGCAATAGCAAGTGTTCTCTAAATGATATTTACCGTTATCAATATTGTTATTACTAAGTAGATGACAGAGTGTATCAATGAACAGAACAAAGTGTTTTTTTTGTGATAGCAGGTTTTTCCTTCATGATGTTAGCCAAGAAGGGACAAAACACATGCATTCTCTCAGATCTCAAAAACTCCTTATAGCTAGCAAGATATCCGTTCTTCATTGCTGCTTTATATTTGTCTTGGTTAAAAACAAACCAAAACCCAAAAACACCTAGTTGGTCTAAATTGGATTACAAATCATGTCACTAAAATGGAAATAAAAATTAAAACAGGATTTCAGAGGAAATAATTTTACATTAAGGTCAATAGAGGGTGGTTTAGAGGGTTTTCTCAAGTCAGAGTGATTAATTTCAATTTTCAATATACTTAATCAAAGTATCCACCTGCTTACTTTTTTTAAGGCTAAACAATTTTAATGTAATAATGTGACGCATTTAATACTGTAAATTAAGTGCAATAGAAGAAGCAAAGGTGTTATAAATGTTTCCTACCCTATACTCGTGATATATGTTTTCATACATATATTTTATTCTAACTACTTAAATTAGATGATCAATATGCTAGAGAGATAATTAATTATATATATATATATATATATATATATATATATATATATATATATATATATATGTAACGGCTAAAAAATACCAAAGAAATGTATTAAGCAGCTCAAATAAAAGTATTAAGCAGCTGTGTAACATGGACTATCTGTGGTAGAGAAGCTAAAAATATTAAGGAAGTGCTTTAAATTAATGGGGAAAGTCAGGAAAGAAGTCAACTGTGGCAAGATCTTGGGTTATTATAGATCAGTGAACCCTTTGGATTAGCAGTATCAGTTACTAAGAAACGCATTAGAAACGTGAATTCTCAGACTCTACCTGAGACTTTCTGAATCAGACATTCTGGGGGTGGGGTCCCCAAATATGTGTTTTAACAAGTGATTGTGATGGCTACTTAAATTACAGGATGATTGTGCTAGAGAAAACTAAGAGATTGGCTGTTGATATACATCAGTAAATCTTTTAAATTGACATGGAAACATTTATTACCCAGAATCACTCACTTCTCAATTACCAGGGCCCGGCGCTACAGCACACTGCTGTGTCTGTTCCTCATTCGGTCAGTCTCATCTATTTCACCCAATGCCTCTGGAGTCCCAAGGGAACTCAATTTTTTTTTTTTTTTTTCATTCTTCATGACAAATTAAGTCTCTGTCACATAGCCTTTCAATTAAAGGCAATCAAAATGACACATCATGGTGTCCTGCTTAATAAAAGATAATCTTCCTTCTAAGGAATTCTATCATCTGTTTTAAATACATTTTTTTTTTTTTAATCACTGCTACTTGCACATCTTCCCCTCTGGGATGTGAGCTACACCTAGGCCAGACACTGTTTTTGTTCATTTTTCTAAATTGTTGGTGTCTCCCAATGCTGGTCATATAGTAGGTAAAATTTTCTGTTGAGATGACCAACTAGAGTTCCAATTATAAGGGTCTGAAACAGGAATTTGTTGTTTTACACACGGTTCTGGTGATATATATATATATATATATATATATATATATATATATATATATATATATATATCATAATTTATCTTTTTATTGAAATAAAATATTTATTTATTGGCTATATTGGCTATTTTCCCTTATGGAATGCAAGTTCAATGAGTGCATAGATGTTGCCTTTATGGTTTCCTACTATATCCCTAGGACCTAGCACATCAGAATTAATAAGTGTTCAATTTTTGTGAATGGAAACTTTGTAAGTAAAATGAATAAACACATTTATTAATAAATAAATGAATTTTAAATAAAGCTGACCCTATGCTTTTGTTAATACACACATGGTTCTTAGACTATATTTCTTGAAATGGTTTTTATTAGTACTGCATAGTTCATTTCCAAAAATATTTCAATTTATTAGTATAATTAAAAATACATTATAGTACTCAACAGAACTTTCTAATCTGGGCAAGTTAAGTTCCATTTTTTTTCCAATTACTTGTCTCTTTCTTTCCCTTGTTTTTAACTTTCTTTCATTCCTTGGATTTCTCATAATATTTGGTTGGTTATTTAATAATTTTCAGATTTTTTATCTATTCAGGGAAATAACTGAAATATTCTCCATATTCCACATACATCTCTAAATAATAATTTATTAGTTTTGAAAGCAGTATTTTTATTTACACTATTCCTTCCTGAGAATTCTTAGCAACATCTTAGTAAATAAATTATCATTTCCAGAGCTCAAATTATCTAAGTACACATATCTTGAAGACATTCTTAAAATAACCTAATTTTCATTGTTCAGAAAGCTGAAATCTTCAGGGGTCATGGCTTAACCAGAGAGCGGTTCTCATTACCTTGAAAACGGTATCAAGAAATACAGAGACTGCTCACATTCAAGTGATCAAGGGGCCAGGATATTTCACATTTTACCTCTGGCATCTTCCCTATTGCTATTTATGTCCGTTTTGTTTTCATGGTGGCCTCATGGCCACCCCATCTCCAGGTTTCTGTCGATGTAACAGGCAGTAAAAAGGGCAAAAGACAAAAAATCTAAAGGCATATGTTAGCAGAGTCAGTTTTTCTCAAAAAGCAATAGCTTACAGTAACCCCCACCTTATTAAATTCTGTTTGTATCCCATTGCCCAGAACTGGGTCACATAGTAATTCTTAGCCTTAAGCAAGTCTGGGAGGAGGTGTGTCATATCGACAACACACATTGTCCTTTGAACAAAACTAGGGTTCCCTTAGAAAGGAAGAAGACAGATAACCATTATTATAGATGTCAGCCAGAAAGAGGTTACCTTAATGTAACTAATGAACAGTACAGATAATTAAATTTTTGATGAAATTCTTGTATAAATATATGCTTCTCTGTTTAAAAAAACAAACAAACAAACAAACAAACAAACAAAACCCCAAAAACCTCCCCCTAGACAACATAAGAACATTTTTGCTTTCTCAATATTAAGGGACTTTTATCAATATTAAGGGCCTAGACAGTTTATGTCAGTTTCATAAATGTAATGATGAGACCCCCCAAAAACAATTTAAAAATAGACATGAAAGTACCAAGAAATCTGAAAGTCAGCCCATATTATTTTATTAGCCTTTCATAGTAGCAGTTGAATTCATGTTGCCTTAAAAGAAACTGCAAGTTCTGATTTTATAGAGCCTCAGTTTTTTTGTCCTTTTATAGAGTTTTCAGGCAGTTTTAGACTCTTCAAACAGACATCCAAGGCACCAACGTGTGAATGAAGTTAAACTATTAAAGGTGCTTCCCTGGAGTTTTGCAAGCACTTGATGATGTCAGTCCCAAAGTTCGGTGCGCAGAAGCATAAAATGTGCTAACTATTATATATTTCCCAGATAGTTTACTTTTGACATTCAGGAGAGTCCAACAAAATATTTGTCTAAGAACTGACACATGAAGGAGTTGGGAAGACACTAAAGTGAGTCTTTTCTCCTCTCCAATAGAAATTACGGTCCAGTAGTGAGTCTTCCTAAGAGCAAAAATATTGAGTGTTAATTTTATGTCTATTTCTCATTATAAATGCATATTCTTTTTTATGTTACCTTATTATTTTTATATAGGAAAAAATTCATCAAATTCGATTATGCTTGCAACTATTTTTATCTTAGCTAGGATACCAATATACTTTAATCACTTAGAGAAGATATTTGTCTTTCCAATATGAGACATTAAGCAAAATTAATTTGACATAGAAGTTGAGCATATTATTGTTTGCTCTGTAGTGATTGTTCATTTTACTTCCTTTATTTCACTATTGTTATTTAATTAAAATATTGCATGCAGGATAGCAAACCATGCACCTGGAAAAAGAAAGTTGATTCATTTAAATGAGATGAACTTGATATGGTAACACCCAAATAGCTTGGAGGCCATATAAGTTTATCTGGATAGTATGATAATCAATTCATAAATTATGTATACCTAAGCCCTTTTCACCTTAGGCAGTTTCAGGATGTCCAAAATATCATCAAATTTAGCACACCTAAATCAATGGTATAAGCTATCTTAATGGCCAATTAGCACCACTGCAAAAATAGTCAAATCCATTATGCATAGTTGACTGTTAACAATAAAAACATTAAAGGATTTTTAACCCAGATTTATAAACATATTTTGTCTTTCTGAAATTTAACCTCTTATTCACTTGCTGATGTCCATGTGTATTTTTACCAAAGGTGGAAAGAAGTCATTCTCTCAATAAAAAGAGAAATATTTGGCCCCATAACCTCTGTACTAACAACATTAGACCAGGAAAATAGAAGGCAGATTTTAAAGATACACAACAAGTGATGCTTTGGTGAATGGTGCTGATGAGATGATAACACTGGTTAAAATTTTTAATGATATCGCCCATGCAGATTGTCACACACACACACAAAAAACATCAGAAAACATCCACATGAAATTTGTCATCCCACTTCTAAGGCATAAATGTAGTGACTAAATGATAGGGGGATATCCCTTTTTCTTAACTATGAGTATTTTATTATAAATATCACTAGATTTTTAATCAATTGATCTTAGATGTTTTAAAATTACTAGTCACTAAGAATTTTTTATTGGAGAGTTATCTTCTCCATTTTAACCAGGCCACCTAAGATCCTTCAAAAAATAGAAACAAAAATGGATTTATACAAACCTAATTTGCAGTGAAAAATGAAGTAATTATAGAAGTGAATAGAATTTCAGAGGCTGTAAGGAAGGATATTGAAATAACACGTTGAAATTTGAAACATTAGTAAAGCTTATACCTAAACCCTCTCTGTAAATGAAAACTTACTATCTTATTAGGGAGAATGCTGTTTCATTATTTCATAATCTGAAGTGTGAGAAAATTTTTTGTTTGGTCATAATTCATTCAATAATTGCTAATTGTTCATTTAATATGTAATAAGAACTGAAATCTACTCTCTAATTTGATTACTAATTTTCAGTCCTGTTGTTTGAAACACTGTATTAGAATAAAGGTATTTCTTTGTGCTTCCACATGGTAGCCCTTGTATATTTGAAGTTAGTCATCATTTTCTTCTTCAAAAATATGCTTTCTTCCAAGCTAACAACTTAATGCTTTCAGTCGTTTTACTATAAAACGGTGTCTTTACCTATCAACCTCACGTTCACATATCAAGCCTAATATTTCAGATATTTATATTTAACATTCCAAAAAGGGGTCTATGCTTTTCACAGTTCTGTATACTCAATTTCTGCTAATGCAACATATGTTTTTCTTTTTCAGCAGTCTCTTGGCACTGTTGGTGATTATTGAATTATGTCCAAGTCAGATCTTGTAACCATGAACTACCGTCTGCACTATCCACTAGTTTGCATGTTTTCCCTCTTTTTTTGAAACCCAACACATGACTTGAGATTCATCCTTATCAAATTTTATATTCTTGGTATCCATCCAGCATTCTAGTCTTTCCAGATAACCTAAATCTCAATCTTGTCATCAACTGTTATATTGTTTTTTCCTCCCAGTTTTGAATCATCTCAAATTTGGAAAGTGACACCTTCAGCCTTGTTTATAATCTGCACCCTGTCTTTTCCTTATAGCTGGGGCCAGTTGATCCATGTCACCATGTCAGTAAGCATAGCCTGTTGCCTAATTTCATGAGCTATCTTTCCCAAACATAAAGTATTTATCAGCGATAGCCTCACTCTGACAAAAATCTTCTATGCTATCATATGGGTATGATACAGACATGTAGACTGAATTTTGATGTGATTATGCGAATTTCAATGTTATTTCATATCTACTGCTAAATTGTAATGTATGCTATTTGATATCTTGGACAGAAAAAAAAGAAATCATATACTATTTTTATATGGGACTATAGATATTCAAGGCAAATTATAATATTGTTTTCATTACATTTTTTGCCAAACAATGAACCGAAATATCAAACACTATATTTTTAAATTTATTTTTAAACATTATTTATGAATATACTACCATAGAAAATGATGTTACATTTTTTACATTCAATATTATTTTGTATTAATTTCAAGTGTACAGCACAGTGGGTAGACATTTATGTAATTTAAGAAGTGATCCCCCTGATTAGTCTGGACTATACATAATTATTACCGTATCATTGACAATATTCCCTATGCTGTACTTTACATCCTGATGACTATTTTGTAACCATTGAATTTGTACATCTTACTGAATTTAAATTTTTCACTGTGTCACCCAATCCCTCTCCCATCTAACACCCCAATAAGTCTAAGATCCATTTGACACTATACAGTTATTACAACATTATTGATTATGTTTCTTATGCTATACCCTATATCCCCATAACTTCTTTGTAACAACCAGTTTATACTTCTTAATCCCTTCCCCTTGTCTGCTTACTCGCATCCCTCCTTCCATATGGCAACAATTCAAATGTTTTTTATATCTATGAGTTTCTATCTGTTTTATTTTTATTTTTTTATTTTGTTTTGATTCCAACTATAAGTGGAATCACATTATATCTGTCTTTCTCTGTCTGACATACTCCACTCAGCCCAATACCCTCCAGATCCATTGATGCTGCCATGAATGGCAAGAACATATTCCCTTCCGTGGTCCAGCAATATTCCATTGTACTCATATATATGTACTAGCTACTCTTTATCCAAAAGTATTGCTACTCCACCTTATCTTGTTTTTCTCCTTTCAATTTTCATGAAATATCTTTTTTCATCTCTTTACTTTGTCTATGTGTGTCTTTGAATCTGAAGTAAGTCTCTTGTAGACAGCATATGTAAGGGTCTTGTTTTCTTCTTCATTCAGCCACAGTATGTCTTTTGATTAGAGCATTTAATCCATTTACATTGAAAGTGATTGTTGATAGATATGTACTCATAGGTATTTATTATTCATAATTTTGATCTTTGTTTTTTCTTTCATCTTATAGAAGTCCTTCTAATATTCCTTATAACATTGGTTTGGTGGTGATGAAATCTTTCAGTTTCTTTCTGTCTGGGAGGCTCTTTATCTGTCCTTCAATTTTAAATAATAGCTTTGCTGGGCAAATAATCTTAGTTGTAGGTCCTTGCTTTTCATCATGTTGAATATTTTGTGCCAACCCCTTCTGGCCTGCAAAGTTTCTGTTGAGAAATCAGCTGACAATTTTATACGGGCTCCCTTATAAGTTACTAGTTGCCTTTCTCTTGTCGCTTTTAGGACTCTGTCTTTAACCTTTGCTACTCTAATTATGACATGTCTTGGTGTGGGCCTGTTTGGGCTCACCTTGTTTGGGATTCTGTGCTTCCTGGACTTGAACGTCTATTTCCTTTGCTAGGTTAGGCAAGTTTTCAGTCATCATTTCTTCAAATAAGTTCTCAACATGTTGTTTTTCTCATCTCCTGGTACTCCTATGATGTGAACATTGTTACGCTTGATGTTGTCCCAAAGGTCTCTTAAACTATCCTCATTATTATTATTATTATTATTATTATTGATTCTTTTTTTTCTTTTTGCTGTTCCAGTTGGGTGTTTTCTGATACCTTGCCTTTCAAATGACTGATTCAACCCTCTGCTTCATCTAATTTGGTTGCAATTTCTTCTAGTGCATTCATCATTTCAGTTATTGTATTCTTCACTTCTTACTGGTTACTTTTTATGATTTCTTTGTCATTTTTTATGCGTGCTCTTTGTTGAAGTTCTCACTAAGTTTCTTGAGCATCCTTGTAACCATTGTTTTGAAGTCTGTCTCTGGTAGGTTGCTTGCCTCCATTTTGTTTAGTTCTTTTTCTGGAGTTTTCTCCTGTTTGTTTTTCATTTGCGATGTGTTTCTTCTCTTTCTTCATTTTGGCTGCCTCTTTGTGTTTGTTTCTGTGTCATTCAGGGTCTTAGCTCCTGCTCCCCGCACAACAATGCAGGCTATCGTGAGGCCAAAAAGGAACACCAACGGAGACATAGATGGGGGGGTCATACCACTATATTCTCTCTGGCAGCTGAATTGGAGACACAGGAAGTGGGGAGCCCCACGATCCGCAATCTGCCATCCACTTCTCTGCCAAGCAACCCACCCCCCAGCATAGCCACAACAGTTATATTAGTCGCTAATGGCTAACCTGTAACAGGTGATGGCCACCCAGTCACAGCGGATGGCCATCTGATTACAGCTGATGGCCATCTAATAAGCGAGCCAGCACCCCTCCATGTGAAGGCAAGAGCCTGGAAACTGTTCTCTGGGACTCTGTTCCCACATATGTATTAGATCTTCTAGGTCTCCCAGCATTAGCCAGGTTGGCTTATGTAGTTGGTGGCTTGTGGGGCCCTGGCACAGGCTCCCTGGTCATCTGCTCCAGGTGCTCCAGAAGAGTGTCCGTCTTTTAGGTTGTGTCTGCCCTCCTGTTATGTTGAGTCTTGATGATATTGGCAGGTCAGTGTGTAGGATTGACCCTCAAACTGATTGTAGGGTTTGGCTGAGTGGGATTCACCCCACTAGACTCTGGTACCTGTTTAGGCCGCCCTTTGGGTATGCCCTTTTGGGGCTAATTGGGTGGTGCTCTACTGTGGTCTGAAGCCAATCTCCAAATATGTTGGTTCTGGGGCCTCTTGGGAGGGGCTCCGGTGCAGGCCCAGGTCACCCACTGCCTATCACCATCTGGAGACAACCTGGTAGGAGCTACAAAGTTGTGGGGACAGAGCCCCAAAATGCAGTTTCCAGGCTCTTGGCCTCACATAGAAAGCTGCTGGCTCAAGTAGTAAACGGCCATCAATTGTGATTGGACGGCCATCAGCTGTGGCTAGTTGGCCATCAGCTATAACCAGTGAGCCATTGGCCACTAATATAACTGCTGTGGCTACGCTAGCAAAAAAATTGGGGGCTGGCAAGAAGATGGTGGCTGAACCTGCAAGCAGCGCAGTGAGGGTTGCAAATTGTGTGGCTCCTGCTTCCTGTGTCTCCAACCCAACCGCCAGAGAGAATATAGTGGTATGACTCCCCTACCTATGGCTTCGTGGGTGTTACTTTTTGGCCTCACCATGTCCTGCGCTCTTATGTGGGGAGCGGGACCAGAGACTCTGCATGACACCCTGCAAGACAAATGGCGCAGCGAGCATGTCTCCCACATGACAATAGTGTTCCTTGGTTGTTCACTGGCTGGGCTAGCCCTGAATGCACTGGGAGGAGCCACACTGTTAACTCAGGATATCTGCCACCTGTACCAGGCCTTTAGCGCCACAAAGAGCCAAGATACCCAAGGCCTGCTGCCACCTGCTGGCTCCCTTTAGGTTCAGACACTAATAAAATCTTGAGCTGTATGCAAGTGAGAAAAGGTCTCAGGGAGTCATCAGAATGAGAAGTGTTGTGGTCACCTGGATAATATAGATTCTGGCTTGGTGCCAGTGCTAAGCCTGGAGCTATTGAGCAAAAGTCTCAGAGCACACCAAGGCCAATTGTTGCCCACCTGGAGCCTGTGGACTCTGATAGTTTTCCAAGAAAGAGAGCAATGCAGGTAGGGATGCCTTTTCACAGAGAAAGTGCCTCAGCTTTGGCGGAGTTAGGTGGGGCGGGGTCCCAGTGAGTCAGCAGAGTAGAGCAGGGGAGCTCACCAGGCCAATCAGATTCTGATTTGACTGTGTGGGGGAGGGCTTAACACAAGAAAAATGGCTCTTGCCTGTCGGCTGCACAGGAGGAAGACCCCATACAGGGGAAATGCTGACTGTCTTCCAGCCCTAGCCTGAAAGCCACACATGTCATTCTGTCTCCTGCATGCCTGTGAGGCACTCTGAGTCACCGTCCCTCCGCTGGAGCCTGGGGTAAGTGCCTGAGAGCGAGTCAATCTGTGTGTATGCCCTTTAAGAGGATGGTTGGATTTCCAGCCACCTTCCATCCCACCTGGTTGGTCAGAATTCCCAGTTTTTCACAACAACTACTGTGAGGGCTCCTCTTCCTGGCGCCTGTACTCTGGGCTGGGGAACCTGCTGTAGTGCAGGGGTCCCTCATTCCTTTTTGGGGGAAACTCCGTGGCCAAGATACCCCTCCTGATTCTCAACCACCACACAGTGGTTTGGGGCCAATTTGTTTTGCATCTCTGCTCCTCCTACCAGTCTTGATGTGGTTCTTCTCTATTTCCTTAGAAAATTCCTATTTGGCTAGACTTCAGATGGTTCGCTAGGTCGATTGCTGTATAATTTAGTTATAATTTTAATATGTTCATGGGAGAAAGCAGGCACAGTGTTTATCTACTCTGCCATCTTGGATCTCCTTCCAAATGTGCATTTTTTTAAATAAATGAAGTTGAAAGCAAAATACAAAGAAAGAAATTCTGTTTAACTCTCACATTATGCCATTTGCATCATCCTGGAATTTACTGAGATTATCAGACTCAAAGTAGCTTTCTGATTAATTTGCTTTAGACCAATATATTTAACAAATACAAATCCTCTTTAGATTTGTTTGTTATGGGTTTGAAATGGTTTCATAGAATATTTGTGGAAGTTTTTACACCCTAAAACGTTCATGATGTAATATCTCTGATCAGATTTACAGAAAAAGTGTAGTAGTTTCAAGAAATCCTAGTCATTTAATTTCAGCTTTGGGATGTGATATTTTGTTGTTGAAGGTAGCAGAGAGGACTGTGCTTCTTTTCTCATTTATTATGAAGAGGGATCTCAATTAGAGCAACATCCCTGGCTTGTTTCTTCTTCTCCTCATTTGTTTCTTTTCATGGGGGAGATCTCACATATCTTGGTGATGAATTTTGATGAAGAGGCTGAGCTATTTTGCTGAGTGGTCCTCTTCTTCATCTCTTAGCATGGGCCTACCTACAGAAGGCATTCATTCCTTCTGCTTTTCTATTATGTAAATTTGGAGGAGAATACGTAATTCTTGAGTGGGTATTAGAAAATTCTACTTCTCCAACAGACAGTTTTGGTAATAAAGGTGATATTTAATGTTCATTTTTGTAACTCCTGTGATTATCTCTAATTGAGAAACAATGCTGCCATGTAGTTAGCCCTCGGAAGTGCAATATTTTATTGATACATAAAATGTTACCAAAAATTCAGCCTAGATATATGTGATCACAAAATAAGTACACATTTAAACAAAAAAGGATTAATCCTATATGTATGAGTTTTAAGTATTCTCACCATCTCTCATCAACTCACTGATGTAACATTTTGGGGTTGGGGGACAAGGGCCAGACACTGGATGCAAGTACTATATTTGGCTTTTTTGTTTGGAATGAGAAAATATTTTATTCACTAATTATAATATTTTCTGTAAGTTTATCTTAGTTTAAGTTTTAACCTGCAAATCACAGATTTCTAGGACTGAGAACTATTTCTAAAAGTAATCTTATTCAATAACTTCTTATATACATAAACATCTAACAAAGTTATACAGGCAAAAGTTATTTTACTGAGATTCTAAAACAGTATAATAATTTTATTGATACCTAAAGAATAGTAGGTTATTTTCATCTAATGCATACTAACACTGTTACATAATGTGCAGGTTGTTTAACAATTGTTGAGAGGGTATTGCAAATTCCTAAGACTGGAGAGACTTTATGGATAACTATATAAATAATTCTGGAAGATAAAGGTAGAAATTGTACATACTTTGTTAGTGGCCCATTCTAATATTTAACAAACAAATAGTAGTAATTTTTGTCTACTTGCTATGTTCAGTCTTAAATGTAAAAAAAATCACATGCATTTATTTTATTGTGGTTTTTCTTCATGGTCCTTGAAGAAAGTAAGATTAGTCATAGGCACTAAGTAGAATTTTATTATTTCAATATAATTCTTCTGTAATAAATAGCACATGATTCTCTAAAATATTGGACTATCCTGGATGCTATTCTCAGGGTTTCTTTAGATAGCAGAAATTATTATGTCATTTTGTATTACATTTACTTAATTTAGAATCAAGTACCATTTTCTTCATTGTATAACAACATGATATTTCTAATGTTCATGCATCAGTATTTGTCATCACATTTATTTTATATTCCCTAAGCTAAGGTATAGTGTATATCCTGGAAGAAACATATTTGCTAGTGAATCTTGGGGAATAGTGATGTTTGTTACACTTTTTAAAAGATGACTATCAACTCATTAAAATACCAGTTGACTACCAACAATTTCTTAGAAAAAACAGTCTTAGCCTTTTTATTAAGATTATGTATATATTTACTTATTTGCTTTTGTACATAGCAATACTAAAAACATAATGTTGAAGTGCAGAGGTAAATTTTTGTGTTCAACTGGAACTCCATCCTCAAACTACTCTGTAAGCAAAATTCATATGTGCAGGTGCGTGAAAGAAAAAACTAATTTAGCACATTTATTAAAAATAATATTGAAAAGAATCCAAAACTTTAAGGCAGACTTTTTTTCCTAAAAAGACAAATAAAAATTTACCTCTGGGAGCTATATTGCAACAAAATAAGTCTTTCAATTAAAATACTTTGAATTAAATAGCTATAATTAGAAAAAATAGTGGGGTTTATAGTTCACTTTTGCCTCTTAACTAATTGTTTATCAATTATTATCTCTTTCATTTGCATATAAGTAAAATTATTTCCAAAAACTTGCAATGTAACAAAAGATAAACATTGATTTTATATGAAAAGTAAACAGAAAGGAGAACCTTTTACTTCTGCTATGGATATAATTTTAAAGCAGGTAAGGAAGGAGGAGAATAAATTGGGATTTTCACTTTTGGGTCATAAATAGAATAATTATTAATGTTTTCCATGAAGATGTCAGCCTACTTGAAAATCTCCCAGATTTAACGTTCAGGTGATTTCTAGTAAGTATGTGAAAATTATATTTATATCTTTTTGTTTGTATCGGAATGTCAAATATGCAACAAAATTAGTTAGAAGGATGAGCAACCTGACAAACTACACAAGGTGTAAATGGAGAGTGATGAGAAATGAACACCTACCTTCTGTCTGTGTGGTCAGCTGGAACCCTGTAGCCATTAAGCCACTCTTAACACTAGGGAGCACACTTTCCCCAGGAATTATCCTGGGAAGTAAGACAAGAGGCTTCCCTCCTGCAAATCAGTATCA
Source organism: Rhinolophus sinicus (assembly GCF_057876585.1). Taxonomy (NCBI): domain Eukaryota; kingdom Metazoa; phylum Chordata; class Mammalia; order Chiroptera; family Rhinolophidae; genus Rhinolophus; species Rhinolophus sinicus. The sequence goes on along the minus strand of NC_142516.1, from coordinate 144,817,306 downwards.
GGCAAGGTGCCAGCCCATGCCTTGCTGTATAGAATTACAAGGCACACAGCTATGACAGTGCTAATGGTAAACAATGACAGTTCTGTCAGGAATCTGAGAGGCTTTTCAAACTTCTGCATGTGCCGAAAAAGAAGCAGAGTTATTTTATTTGTGGGGAAAAAAAAATGACGGTATGAACTCTTCACCCCCTTTTTTTTCCTTTAAACAAATCAAAATTAGAAGAGTGTTAGCAGCTTTATGATGGTGGGAATGGAAAGCAGGAGGCTGTAGAAATTTGGAAATTAGAAATTTTTTCGCTAAGTAAAAATATGAACACATATTATTTAAATTTTAAAAATTTAAATGACTTTAGGTTTGTAGTTACCTTACCATAATGCTCTCTCTTCTTCTTAAAAGCATATTAAAGTCATTTAGAGACAGTACAGAACTAATGGGCACACACTAGAGAATGTCTGAAGGAATATACCCTCTGGAAACTTAGACAATGTATATTCTGACAAGGGTTCCATAAAAGGGAAGACAGAATGATCACTGAATCTTCCACAATGACATATGCCTCATATTTTTATGAGTTTATTCAAAACCTTATTATATATCTAAAGTATATAAAATGTCACTTAAACTCTTTGAGAGATAAAAAGGATAAAGCAAGGACCTTTGCTTCTGGGGAGCTGACCACTTCTCAGGGAAAAAGATAAACATGTGCATTACACGGTATATGAAAAGAAAAAATACAATCAAGACTTATATATCAAGTACAAAATTATATGTGGTAAATACACCTAATTTGTGTAGAGTGTCATGCTAAGTATTGTGGGGATAAAATGAAAAACATATGGACCCTGATACTGAAAAGCTTATGATATAATAAAAGAAATGACAATTATAGGTATGTTTTTATTTAAAAAGCACAATATGATCAATGACACATCAAGAGGAAAGGAAGGAGTGGTGATACTGACATCAGTAATAAAATGGTGCTTAAAACTCTTGAGTTATTAAATGAAATTATCACAAATCTCCCAAGCAATGAATTTATAGGTAAGGAAACCAAAGCTTAGAGAGGTAGCAGGCAAGTCATAGAGTGAATATTGAGCATTGAGAAACAATGCTGCCATGTAGTTAGCCCTAGGAAGTACAATATTTTACTGATACAAACACATATATCCAAATGCAAGGATTTATTTTTTTACTACCAAATAACGATTTGCCCTAGTGGCCCTTTTCATTTTGTGTAAAATATCTTTCCTATTCTCTGGTGAAAGCCTTCCTGGATTGTGGTTGTAGTGGAAGCCATTATTGTGGACTCCTGTCCTTCTGGATATAAGGATAGAAAATTGACATAGGCCTCCAAACCACCATAACCTGTCCAGAGATATATAGAAGGCCTACGCCAAATCAGTAAAATTTCTGCCTTGCAGCTTTTTGTACAAATGTTAGGAGAAGGCTGTTTATTCTCTTTTCTCCTGGATTTCTATTTTTGATAAGACAAGCTGTGACCTCCTGAAGCATATTCCTCCACTTGCTGCTACATACCTATTTTATAGACCCAGTCACAGTTAATGGAAGAGTGGCAGGAGCTCAGTAAGGTGAAGCCCAGAACTCAATCCGTTCATGCTTGAGTCTTGGTTCACTGGTTCTCTTCCCAATAAGTTAATTTGAGTTGCGTTTCTGTCATTTACAATCTAAAAAACTTAACGAATGCACTTAATGCTTGGAGGATAAAAGAATACAAGGTTTGTTATGCTTATGGTAGAATATAAAGTATGAATAGAATTCCAATGAGAATCATTCCAAGGGGAGGAAGGGTCCATTCCACACAAGTAGAAAATTATAAGGCCAGATAAACATTATGTATCAGGTTGAACATAAAACCCTTGGGATAGATTTCATTTGTGCTTGTCACCCCTTTATTCCATCCCCTGTTTTTCTCAATAGTTCCTCAGTTTTTATAATCAATTAGATAGTCAACCTACTAATATATGCAAAGTGAAGCAAAGAATGCATACTTAATATGTATATTTTAGAATTTAGGTTTCAGCTAGATTGTAAAGCCCCTTTATGTATTATATCAAAAATTTAAATATTATTTTAAGAATCTAAATAGTTTAAATCAGAGGAGAAGCATGGGCATTCATAGTTTCAAAAACTATAAGTTAGCAATGTTAAATATGGATTGGGTGAGTTATGAAGCTAAGAAATTATTATTATGGTCTATGTGAGAAATGATTAAGCTCTGAAAAATAGTGGGGCAAAAAGGAGTTTTAGAATTCAATGAGTTAAACAGTATAGGCCATCTCTTTGGCTAAGTATTCCAACAACTAACAATGCAAAGAATAGAGTCAAGATATCCCTTCCTTCATGATGGAAAGAGGGCTGAAAGAGCTGGAAAGAAATTTGATGCCTTATTAAATGGTCATGTATTAAATTACATTTATATCTAGCCCATAGAAGCATAAACTCTATAAAAATAGTTTGCACAAACCCATGGGAATTAATGAAAGCCACAGTTTTCTGGTGACTAGGTCTATTTTTAAATACATAAAATTCTTAACTTACGCAACACGGCATAACTACTTTTACAGTGCACCAGATCTTGCACCTGATCTTTTTGCCTATTTTAATTCAAATAAACTCCAGCCCTGAATGGAGTTACTACCAATTCCTTAGCTAAGAAGGATTGGAGAAAGCAGAAGCGGACATGGCAAGAGATAGTATGGAAGTAGAACTAATGGAATGTAGGTCATCAATGGCATATGAAGCTCCAAAGAGAAGTTAATGTAACCAAGTCTAGTTTTAAAGTCTAGATAATGGATAGATGATGAGTTCCTCAAAACAGATGGGAAAGTAGAACATACAAGCTTGTAAAAAAAAAAAAATGCTGGAGAAAATCATGAGGTCAGTGTTATACATTTGAGTTTGAGATAGTGGCCAAATAGTTTAGCGGAGTTTTTCATAATTTACTCCATATGTAAATATAAAACTGAAGAAAATGAGGCTCTACACAAAATAAAGGAAATGCATTATTTCCATAAAGAGAGAAAAGAAAGCTAACATCCAGTCTTTGTGGAAAGGCCTGCATTTCTACTTTGAAAGAAAAGGGAAGAAGTAGTTTTAGAGAGTAAGGGAACCATTAGATTTGCCATTTTGTAATAATTGAAGGAGGAATATCTTTCTATAAAGGAGGAGGTGTTTAATTATGTCAACTGTTTTTTCAAGGTACAGGGGATGAAATAAATTTCATAATTATGAGATAATGTTTGAATAAAAACAATTTCAATAAAATAAGTACACCAATAACAAGAAATTGAGGCATGAAAGGGTATTAGGTGACAATGAATACAGTAAAACAACCTACATTAGGAGGAAGTTTGATGGTGGAAGGAAGTAGAGAGTAAGATAACAGCTTAAGGCAGTAGAAAGCCAGAGAGAAGTCTTCATAGAGTAAATTACTCAGTATGGGTTAAGCTGTGTTGCAATATTAATTTAATCAACAAACCACAGAAGTTTACCATATTAATTTGTGGTTCATGCAAAGTCTGGAGGAAGTTGGGTGACTCCCCAAGCTCAATCCTGTTCCATGAAGTGACTCAGTGATGTAGACTACTTCCAATTCTCTCTACCGTATTCTGTGACTTCCAAGGTCTTTGTGGCAGAGCACTAAAGCTCAGAAAGAGCTTACCTTGCTCTTCTCTGCTTTAGCTTTGAAACGATACACAACTCTTTCATTTATCACCAATTTACTAGAATTAAATACATTGATGCATCTTCCCACAAGCAGTTGGGCAAGGAAGGAGGCAAGAGGCTGATCTTTGAGTAACAAATGGCCACATTAGTATTTGAAAGAAAAAATTCAAATGAGGGGAGAGTAGCATAATACACAAGAAAAAATACAATCTAATGCAAGTACTATTTCTTTAAGAAATAAGGAAGTTTTTTACACAAAATTCTTGTTCAAAGTTATGGATCATTTAGACATCAAATTGTATTGCCTGCCACAAAAATCAGTCACTTCCTCTGTATTCAGTAAATGCCTCTTTTTTTTGTAAAACTCAACTGTAACATTCTATAATTCATAGATATTTATGTCATGAGATCAAGATCAAATGCTACTGTATCTTTAATAATCATTTTGTGTTCAAATAACTGTTTGTCTCCATACTTATTCAATAACAATTTGAGCTCTCCAGGGTACAGAAATTGGAGTACAAAATTAATTATGGGAAAATACATGTATCGTGTCAGGCTTATTTTCTACTAAATGTATATGAATGCCTTACATTCAACTATATTGCCACTTAACTTATTTTGCTATATCCACAAATTCTATAGGTAGCAATTGAGTTTTCCTGTTTGTTTTTCTTTCAAAATTACTTATAACTTTTTATTTCTGAAGAAATTGGTAATAAGTAGGAAAGAGAATCATCTTATACTAAAGCAGACAGAGAAATGAACACTTCAGCGTTTATTTTTTAATGGCCTAGTTAACCTCACTGAATTTATATAGCTGCCAGAGTTTGACCTCTTTTACTGCTGAAAATTATTCCATAAACTGCACGATTGATTACTTTTAAAATAAGACAGGGAGACAAAAGTAGCAAGACTTGATCTGATCCCTGTGTATCTTATGCTTATATGAAATCTTATAAATATATAAAACAAATTCAAATAATCCCGTTCTTGTAGGGCCATTGCTTAAATAAATCCAGGTTAACAAAATCATTACCTAGAAAAGAAGATATTTCAATTAAAAAAATGTTTAATTGTCTTACGTGGGATGTAATTTTGGTCAAAATAAAAACAAACAAACAAACAAAAAAAACAGCAACATTTAATCAGAGCAGTAAAAAACTTCATTTTAAGTGGTTCAAAATTGAGAGATTATTCATCCTTTTTTCTTATTAGGAAGGCATAAAGGATAGACATGAGTATATGAGTAAATGATATTCACTTCATAAGCTAAGAGATAATTCTAGGGTCAGTCACCTTGTATAATATGCTGTTTTTCTTTCTTTTTTTATTGAAGAAGTAGAGGAAATAAGTATCAAAACATAATTAAAATAGTTTTGATTTATACTTGGTCTCTGGCTATTATTGACTATAGTCAGGACTTGGTTTAAAAACGAAGATTCTTTATAATAATAGGTTTAAGGTAGAATATGAAAAGTTGTACTATAAATTCAGTTCTGGATTAATAAAATATATTAGTCATTGCTATTATAACACTATCTCATACAAATCATATCAGAATTTGAACAACATTGTCAGAACTATGGGATTTGATATGAGTATTTTAAATATATATATTTGTAAATCTCATAGTGAAAGAAGAAATGAAAATAATCCATACAGGAAAATAATTACGCCTATAATTATCCTTTTGTTTCTTGGCATTTTGTAACTTTGGGAACAATCAATATAGAAAACATGGCCTTTACTAGCTCCAGTGGGTTTATACAGACATTTTGCTTTGGGGAAAAATATCTATGTACAGCTTTTAATCAGCTGATTTCCCAATATAATATTAATATTGAACATTAAAATATGTTCAAGTGATTCTTGATAATGAATTGTAGATAGAACATGAAATAGTTCAGACTTGAATGATGCCAGTTGGCTCATTTAGATTTTTAATAAATGGAAGGACTATTCTTTTTTGTTGTTCTATCTTTTTTTTTCTTTCATTTTTATCAAATTAATTAGGGTGACATTGGTTAGTAAAATTATATAGGTTTCAAGTGTACATTTCTATAATACATCATCTATATGTTGTATTGTATGCTCACCACCCAGAACCAATTCTCCTTCCATCACTACATATTTGACCCCCTCTACCCTCTTCTAGCACTTCCCCTCCCCGTTACCTCCTGGGAACCACTAAACTATTATCTGTGTCTATGAGTTTTTGTTTGTTTGTCTTCTCCATTTGTTGCTTTCAGTTTTATTTTTCACATATGCGTGAAATCATATAGTTCTTGACTTTTTCTGTCTGATTTATTTCACTTAGAATGATAATCCAAAGATCCATCCATGCTGTCGCAAACAGCAGTATCTCAGCTTTTCTATGTCAGAATAGTATTCCATTGTGTATATGTACCACATTTTCTTTCTATAGTCATCTACTGAAGGACACTTTGGTGGTTTCCATGTCTTGGCCATCATGAATAATGCTGCAATGAATATATTGGTGCATATATCTTTATGGATAACTGTTTTCAGATTTTTGGGGTTAGATACCCAGAAAATGGGATTGCTGGGTCATATGGTAATTATGTTATTAATTTTTGGAGCAACCTACATACTGTTTTCTATAGTGGATGTACTAATTTACATTCCCATTAGCAGTGTATGAGATTTCTTTTTCTCCATAACCTCTCCAACACTTGTTATTACTCGTCTTGATGAAAATAGCCATTCTAACATGGGTGAGGTGCTATCTAATTTGATTTACATTTCCCTAACAGCTAATGAAGTTGACATTTTTTCATGCATCTGTTGGCCATTTGTATGTCTTCTTGGGAGAAGTGTCTGTTCAAGTCCTCTGCCATTTTTTAATTGAATTGTCTGTTTTGTTGTTGGTGGTGGTAGTAGTGGTGGTGATGAGTTGTGTGAGGTCTTTATGTATTTTGGATATTAAACCCTTATTGAAAGTGTTGTTTGCAAATATATTCTCCCATTCTGTTGGTTGCCTCTTTGCTTTGTTGATGGTTTCTTTTGCGGTACAGAAGTTTTTTAGTTTGGTATAGTCCCATTCATTTATTTTTGCTTTTACCTCCCTTGCTTTTCAGGTCAAATTCATAAAATTCTCTCCTAACCCAAGGTCCATAAATTTAGTAATTAGGCTTTATTCTATGCAATTTATTGTTTCAGGACTTATATTTAGGTTTTTGATCCATTTTGAGGTAATTTTAGTATATGATGAGAGAGCAGTCTAGTTTCATTCTTTTGCATGTGAATTTCCAGTTTTCCCACCACCATTTTTTGAAGAGGCTTTCATTTCTCCATTTCCTGTTTTAGGCTCCTTTGTGGAAAATTATCTGCCCCAAAAGTATGTGCGTGTATTTCTGCATTCTCAATTCTATTCCATTGGTCTGTGTGTCTGTTTTTCTGTTAATACAATGCTGTTTTCATGATTACCACTTTGTATTATAGTATAAATTGAAGTCAGGGAACATGATACCACCAGTCTTGTTCTTTTTTCTTAGGATTGCTTTGGCTATTTAGGATCTTTTGTGATTCCATACAAAGCTGATGATTTTTTGGTTCTATTTCTTGAAAAAAATGTCATTGGGATTTTGATGGAGATTTCATTAAATCTGTATATTGCTTTGAGTAATATGGCTATTTTAACTATGTTGATTTTTCCAATCCATGAACATGGAATACTTTCCATTTCTTTGTGTCTTCACTTTCTTTTAATGATGTCTTGTAGTTTTCAGTGTATAGGTCCTTCATGGCCTTCATTAACTTATTCCTATGTATAGTATTCTTTCTTGTTAGAAAAAAGGAATTTCATTTTTTCATTTCTTTTCCTGAAATTTCAATGTTAGTGTATAGGAACACAATGGATTTTTGTACATTGATTTGGTGTCCTGCAACTTTACTGTATTTATTTATTGTTTTAATAGTGTTTTCCTATAATCTTCAGGGTTTTCTGTATAAATAATCATGTCATTTATAAAAAGTGATAATATGACATCTTCATTTCCAATTCAAATGCCTTTTATTTATTTCTCTTGCCTGATTGCTCTGGCTAGGACTTCCAATATTATGTTGAGTAACAGTGGTAAGAGGGGGCATCCTTGTCTTGTTCCTATTCTTTGAGAAAATGTGTTCAGTATTTTACCATTAAGTATGATATTAGCTGAGTGTTAGTCATTGCAACTTTTATTATGTTGAGGTACTTGGAAGGACTATTCTTAAGGTGTCTGCAAATACTATTTTCAACTGTTTTCAGCTTAATTTATTTTTTCATTATTACTTGACACATTTATATAGAAATTCCATTTATTGATTCTTTCCCAAAGACAATATGGTATTGATGTCTATTTCCTGCATTGTATAATCTTTACTATAGCAATTACAAGTTAAAAAATACAAAGCCTCTAATGAATTCCTATATGGCACTGTTTGTATCTTATACTCATGTGAATATGGTTCTAATAACTAGTGGAGACATTTGCACGTTGCCTTCTGATCTTACAAATCTTAACTCAACTAATAATCTTAGGTTAAACTCTATTTCCATCATCTAATGGACGATAAAACGTAGGAATGAATTTTATGGCAGATTAGTTCCTTAACTGTCTCAGGAGCGAATTACTCTGGTTGTCAGTACACAGCATTTTAGCAGCTGAGTTATAAGCATGTCAGGTTGGTAGTTGTGTTCCTATAGAGGAAGAATTACTGCAGCAGTAAGTACTAATTTTGGCCTCCTTTCCACCTGACTTTTGAGTTCCTAAAGGCTATTTCCTTACAAACAAGTTAAGGGCAGTAATTCTTGTGCATAGACAGATTGTTAATATTTAAATAATTTATTTTGGCCTAATATTTTATTTTATTTTACCAAAATGGATAAGGCAATCATTGCATTTACTGAAAATGTGCTGGCATTTTTTAATGCAAATTGATCCTTTGTTTCTAAGGTAATTTATTGCATCTCATAGCAGACTCTACATCTCACTGATACATTACAAACAATTTTACTAAGTTTTGCTTTTGTACTATTTTTATGTGGAATTGTCTTATTTCATTCAGGAAAAGAATTAAACATTAAATTTGTCTAGAGGGTTTATTATAATACAGTGAAATGTACATTAGATTTGAGATGTGGTTGGGATGATCAAAATGAATAGATGACCCTCTGAGGTTTCGTTAGTGATATTCATTTAAATTTGTATGCACCACATGGAAATTGAGTTTCCCTCTCTCCAAAGATTCAAGATGGTGTCCCTTGATAACAAGCTAAATTTAATATGAATTCCCAAAGTCAATTCCTCTATTTTTGGCCACATACAAAGAAATTTTTTAAACCTTTTTTATGATTCTCTCTTAAATTTAAGTCAATTACCTTGCTCAATTTATAAACTATAGATAATAACAAAGGGGAGAGAAAAGAGAAATTGAGACTTTTCCTTCTTTATCTTATCCTTGTGATCTTTTAAGTATTGTTAACTTAGAGAAAAAGTAATTTGTTTAAAAATCATTAAATTAATTTATACAGATTATAATGTAGTAAAGGTCACAAATTTAATCATACAAATCTGATATACAAAGTCAACTTATTTTTTTAAATTTTATTTTATAGAAGTCATTTAATCTTTCTTATAAGTCCCCAGACTACTTAATAGAGGAGAAATTTAGATCTCTTAATTTTATCTTAATTTTTATCTTCTTTATAAAGTCTTCTTTGGTTACATTTCAGTTCATTCTAAGTCCAACTAAGTTTTTATGTTTTCTCATATTCAAAAGGAAGTATCGGAAATCTGATCATATTTCTTAACTACAATGCAAGAGTAGGTAGTCCTAGTGCTCTCTTTTTGTCTGGTTCATGTCATTGGATGTTGGTTTGATTCATCTCTGCACTGTCATCAGCTGAGATTAATACATTCATCCATCTATTGCTATGACATAGTAACCACTGCTGACAGTTGACCATATGCAACCTATCCCAGGTCTCTGCCCACTGAGTGCATCTTTCAACAGCTATATATGTCTTCATGAGGACACACAGAAACTTCTTGATTTCTGAAATGCCAGGAAAAAGTAGCAATGTGATATCACTGATCTAACAAATTCACTCTTTTGCTTATTATTGTCTAACATCATGTTGGATTTTGCTGCATAAACAACTTCAACTGAAGGCTTGGTAAAACAAGAACAGCTTTCTTGGGTTGTCTCATGCTTATTTATGTGTTTCTATTTCTACCTACTCTCATCTTGTCCACTTGGATTTCAAATTGGACTCTAAGAGACCCAGAAGAGGCAGGCTTTCTTCCTTTTCTTTTTTATGTGAAAGATATATGTCATATATCTTTCTCCTCATATTTTATGAATCCTTTTTATTGAATAATCAGACTCTAAACATTATATTCCAGAATTTGTGTTGAAATTTTAAATTTATATTTTGTTTTTAGATCTTATATTTTTCTCTTTTTTATACCTTTCTTCTTTTAATTTATGAATACACTTTCTCTACACTTTTCATGGAAAATACTATTTTGAACACATTTAATTTCTGTAATTTTCCTGAATTATATCTCTGGGTATTTTTTGTTTATCTAAAACTTCCTTGTTTCAAGCTTTCCTAAAATGTTTGACGGTTGGTATTTTAAATTCGTCCATAGAATATTGTGAACTAGTAACTCTGTGAATGTGGACAAGGCTCAACAGCTGTTCACACTTGCTTTAGAACAGAAACAGCTGTTTTGTGGAAAGCACTCATCTGCAAGAATAGAAAAGCTTTACTGTGGGATGTCCGACTAGGTTTTCTGTTGACATTTTATTGTTTGGAAAGCAAACCTCCATTTTTGCTCTGGTTATGATCACCTAGCTATATTATTTCTGCTCAGTAAAATATGATCAGATTTGAGATGCTAAATGTTCTATATACAGTCCTTCACTTATATTTTGTACGTTAAAGCACATCTATTTGGGGTTCTGGCTCCAGGCTGAGAGCCTGTGGATTGATTGTATTAAGATCAACTTGCCTCGTTAATCAACTTTCCTTCTTACTGAAATTTTGGAAATTACTTTTCTAAAGCCTGCCCTATTTTTTTTTGCTTTTTGGTGATTCTTTAAGTTTTACTAATTTTTGTTTAATTTTAACTTGGTTTCAGGAGAAAATATTACAACTGTCTATGGTAAATCTGTCTTCTAAGTAGATGTTTATACTTTTGAGCAGGATGACCTCCTCTCCCTGCAAAATTGTTGTAGGGAATTGGTTTTTTGGGTTAAATATTCAAAAAAACAGTTACTTAGAGGAAATAAAAGAAAAAGCTCTGTCACCAAGGTAAACCGGGCTTTCAATTAAACTAAGAAACTATGGCCATAGAACAAAGAATATTAATTTTTCAGATATATATATATATATATATATATATATAACTATCCCAAGAAGCCAAAAAAACAAACAAACAACAACAACAACAACAACAACATTTTATTCTACTCTAGTTTTTCTTTACTTTTTCTATGTAATCATGTATTTTCCTTTCTGCCCATTTTTTCTCTCTGTTTTTCCCAGTCACCTCCAGCATCCTATCAATCAAACTCAATTTGTCTTTCATCCTAAACTTCTGTAGGGCCAGAGGGAAAGCTGCTGCTCTTGGTGAGCTCCAACGACCTATTCTGGTTAGAATAGCACTGCCTTGTATGTTGTATTCCACTCATGCCTTGTGTTAAATAAAAAATCAAATCTTACAAAAATATTGTCATGACATATTTATAACACCTGGAAGATATGCAAACCTTTAAATTAGTATACAACTATTATTTGATTGATTTTATAGGCAGATTCATTTGGATTTATAAATATGAAAGTAGAATTTATATAAAAAATACATACATTTGTGGTCCTTGAGATGATATCTGTTTCTTTTGTTTCAATATATTGTTATTTTTTACATTTTTACTTTTCATTTTTTTCTATTGCACTATTTCTAAGCTTTTATTTTTATGATCTGTTTGTTTAAGATACTATTTGGGGGTCATATTAGTCAGCATTCTCCAGGGAAACAGAACCAATTATATATATCATATAGCTACATTATAGGTCTTCTATTCAGGTCTTCAATGGATTGAATGATACTAACCCATATTGGGGAGGGTGATCTTCTTTACTCATTCTTCTGACTCAAATGCTAATCTCATCCTTACAAACACACTGAGAAATGATGTTTCATCAAATATCTGGTTATCCTTTAACCAGGTCAGATTGGTGCATAAAACTAATCAGCCCAGGTGTCCAGACATAAAATAAATAGATACAAATGCATATAGTCTTGAAGAAACATTTATTATAAAATTACTATGGAGCAGGCTCTATTTCAGTACTGAGATTAAAATTTTACTAATGGATAATTTCCCTGCATGAATAAGTAGCTTATTTAGTAAAGAAAATGGAAGTAAATTGCGAACATGGATAGTATATGTTAATGTCTACTGTAGTTGTATGTACAAATTACAGGATTAAATATGTTTTTTTCTGAAACAGCTCACCTATCCTAAATCAGAGACATGCAGGAGTGGAAATATTGGTGGGGATGGGAGCAAGAACATTTCCCATGATACTCTTTCAAAGAACTTAAACATGCTAGATTTAATTTCTCTGTCTGAACATTCTCTCATTTGTCCATTCTCAACCCGCTGAACCCTACTCATTACTCGGTGATTGGCTCAGTGATCCTTCTTCCAGGAACCTCTATCACTGTTACCATCACCAGCACCACTACCCACATCAGCTCATTAACACCTCTCAGTTGCCACCACGAATGGCGTAACCTCCCTCCTTTTTTAGGTTTGAAAAAGTGAATTTTCTATTCTGTCATAAAAGTGAGCAATTTCCTTCCCTATGTAAAACACGTATGTTATAGTCTTTTTCATTTATTTCTTTACATGCAGAGGACATTGTGTATCATAATGTTCCAGGCAAGACATAACATGGTAGGCATTTGAAGTGTAGCCCTCCATGGAATTATTTCCCCCTACTTACAAAAAATAAACCTTCACAAAAGAGGTGGAACACTTGTTTAGCAATTCATGTAATGTAGGTTGGAACAAAATGGATACATTTTACTACCACTGTGTCTGCTTTCTGTTATAACTTATATATGGCCTTGGTTTCATAGTTACGTTGGACTATTAACCTACTAATGCCAGTTATTATTCTTCCATACTGATTCATTATAAGGAAAATGAGTTCTTATTAAATGATTCATGTTTAGTGAATGTTACATTAGCACTATGGAAATGAGAAGATTCGGAAAACTTTTGATGCATACCTAAGGTTTGATTTTTTTCTTTAACATTGAAAAACTTGAACCAGCAGTACAAAAATAGTGTTTCTGAATATAGGCTTTCTAGGCAATCATTTCACATTGAAACACACACTCATAAACATAATATATAGCCAATTACTTATAACAAAATAACTTCCAATTTTCTTCATATGACTTATAATTTTCTGGATTTGAGATAAAATAAGGGAACCTTGCAATGACCAAATACTGTGGGACTTATTATACCCTATATGTGTTAAATTACACACATATCTACAGAAGCAACATATGACTAAAGCATGGTATAAATGTATGTAATTTAGACAAACAACATATTGCTAGATAAATCCTGCAGATGTGAAAAATTTAAGCAAGGATTTTAGAGGAAAACTAACAGTTGGAATTTTCAAATCCTTTTGAAAACATTTGTAGAAAGAAATATTGATACTTTTAGTGAAACAGTATGAGCGTACATGAAAGACTCAGCGGTCTGAGATGATGGTAAACTATTTCCGCCCCCAGCAAAGGAAAATGAATGAGCAGACACTTTCTGTAACCCACCCACTGAGCTGGCAGTGCCCAAAACTCCCAATAACCTCTGTTTGATTTGTCACTTGCAAGACAAATTTGCTCATATATCATGACTGTCAGAAACCCTTTTCAGCAACTGTATCAGTAATTAGCTATGCCTTGTTAGTGCTCAAGGCATATGTATCTGTCACACTGATAAAAAAGGTCTAGTTTTTTTTCTTTTAATTTCAACTAACACGTTAGCCTCTCAGCATTATAATACCATGAAGAGCCACATATTGATCAAACCTTCATTGATGACCTTTAAAACCTCTTACGGTGTTTGAGAAAATAAGAACCCGTATGCTTTGCCACCCTAAATAGTATTACAATTTGAGAAAGATAATAAACCCTGAAATTAATACTTAGAATAATTTGGGAACATTTTCCTAAGTTCCTTGGATAGCTTTTCTGTTTGAGTCAAGCAATATGAACTATGTTCTGTAGAGTTTTCTGAGAAATTTTAGTGATAAAATGTATTCACACATTGTCTATTATAAAACACAAGAGGTGATTAGAAGTGTTTCTGTTACACTGGAAAAAATGTCATTTTAGATGTTTATTCATGATTAGAACAAATTAAAAGGTAGACATACAATTATATAAATCAGAGATTTTTCAATTAAAATAATCAACAAAATAAAATGTAGTGAATTTTTACAAATAAAAATTATCAGACCAAAATCAACTGAAACAAAATATCTTAACATAAATGACACCACAAAAATAATGAAAAAGCTAGAAATAGTCTTAGATACACTATTTGAAAATAAATTACAAGCTGATATTATAATTGAAATTTCAAAATTATTTAATTGAAATATAAAAACATAATTTAGCCGCTACTAATCAATGAGATTAATATTAAATTTAGCATGGTATTTGAACAAGAAATTTAGAAAAAATACAAATGGCCAACAAATATATGAAAGTATAGTAAATCTCATTTGTCATTGAGAATAATCAAAATAAAATAGCAATGGTAAGTCTCTCCTTGTCCATCAGATTTGCAAAATAAAAAAATAAACAAATAAAAAAGATTTAGAAATGATTACCAGTAATTCTGGTCATGCTGTGGAGAATTTAACAATATAATCAACTATTGGTGAAATTGTTTATTTTGTCAGCTTTGAAAAGAGCTATAAAAATATCTACCCACAATAGATTCTCCTCATAAAACAAGCATGTGAAGGATGTCTTCTGTTGTGTCTTTTCACTACCTAGGATAGTGACTCAGGCTAGTAAGCACATGATTTTCAAATTTAATCAGTACAGTTAATTATTAACTACGCAAATTCTCTGACCCAGTTCTCTGATTTGCAAAATCAATCCTATAGAAAACATAATATAAATGATTGTGTTCTAAGATGTTCATTGTAATGTTGCTTCCTGTAAAAGAAAGGCCATCTAAATGGGAATCAGTTAAAAAGAAAAAGAAAGAACTAAACCTCATACACTTTGGAAACATATCCAAGATATTAAGTTAAAAGACAAAGGAAATTGTAAATTTAAATACAGTTTTGTCATGGATCCTATAGAATGTTTAATTATTGGGAGTAAATAGCTAGTAGTTTGACAGATTTGTTGGTGTATTTTAAAATTTGAGAGAAAAGAAAAACTAGATGCATGGAACATTAATCAAATGAAAACACATGAATGAATTATTAAATGTGAAAACACCTATGAAAAGAAACAATAATAATAGTAATAATAATAATAATAATAATAATAGTAATACATTACTTGACTGGCAAGTTAAAATACTGAAGTAGTCATAAAACATAAATATTTGCTAGTTATACAAAAATTCAGATGTCTTTAAAATGGGTTGTTTCAGGCAGGTTGTGGAGGATGTGAGAGAGACTGAGCCCTCACACAGCAGTACAGGTCTTCAAAAGATCTTGCTTGTAATTATTGAATCAAAAATTTGCTACTAAGTATGTTATTATGAAAATTTTAAGTAAATACCAGAAAAAGCATTTACAAGAAGAGCAAGAATCTGTTAAGAAAGGTTGTAGGGGAAAGAGACTGGACAGAGTACTGCTGATTTCAAATTTAAATCTTTAGCAAACAATTTTAAGATTATTTTCAGTTTGAAAAATAAGAAATGTTTTTGCTTCCATATTTTCTGTTTTTGTGTGTTTGTTTGTTTTTTCATGGAGCTGGAGGTTGGCTAGAACGGGTTTTCAATACTTTGTGAGAAGATCCAGTCAAATTATTTAACTACTTGCTTTGCATTTCCAATATTTGTTTTCTATAAATTTTACTTGTGAAAAGAGGAGTTGGTAGTTGTGTGGGGGTGTTGACGTGCATATGAAGGAAAAAGGTTATAGAAAAGGGATTAAGTACCATTATGGCATAGCAGGAAACATCAACAAACACTGAATAATTTCTCTCTTTTGAAGCCAGAAAAACATCAATTTTAATATCGAACAGTGTTAAATATAGTATTTTATAGATATGGTTTGAGAAAATAAATTGTTCATTTTTTTCTTGTGGATTTTATTTTCGTGTCATATAAAAATATATGATAGTAATAGTTTAGGTACTAAGTTTGCATCCTCTTATGATTTGAAAAGAAAAAGAAACTATATTAGCTCAGCAACAAGATGAAAGTTTTCTGTGCCAGGGTATCTTTTACTTAAGGTAAATTACACTTTCAGCAAGAATACATTTAATACTGATGGGCAAGTAATTTAATTTTTGTATATATTTCATGAATAATTCCTATGAGGTATGTAACTTGGTTGATTTTATTAATCAATTTGAACCTCAATTAAACATTTGTAAAATGGGAATTATACAAGGAAATTTTTTTTTTTTTTTTTTAGTTTCAGGTGCAAAAGACAAAGTAATACTTAAACATTTATCATTTATATCCCTCACACTGTATGAACCCCCCTCCGCCTATCCACTATCCCTCTGACATCTCACAGAGCCATTACATTTCCACTGTCTCTATACCTAAAGCTGTACTCCGCTTTTTGTAAGTATATAAATACATATATATATATATATACATATATATGTATATACATATATATAATATATATAATATATATGTATCATATATATATATATATATATATATATAAAATTATAGTTGGCATTCATTATTGTTCAGCTTCTGCTTCAGGTGTACAGTGCAATGATCAGGCATCTACATCATCCCTGAGGTGGTCTCCCAAGTGGGACAAGTGTCCATCGGATACACTACAAAATCTTTATAACATTATTGATTACATTCCCGAAATTAATTTTCAAAACCCCATGGTCATCTTGTGGTTACTGACTGTTTTCTAATCCCCTCACCTTTCCCCTTATCTCCACCCCTTCTCCCATCTAGCAACCCTCAGTTTTTCCTCTATGTCTCCAAAACTGTTTCTGATTAGTTCATTCACTTATTCTTTTCTTTAGATTCCACATATAAGTGAGATCATATGGTATTTGTCTTTCTCTATCTGACTTATTTCACTTAACATAATGTTTTCTAGGTCCATCCATGTCGTTACAAATGGTAAGATTTCTTTCTTCTTTATGGCTGTGTAGTACTCCGTTGTATAAATGTACCACAGTTTCTTAATCCAGTCATCTACTGATGGGCCTTTCAGTTGTTTCAATGTCTTGGCTATTGTGTACAGTTCTGCAATAAACATAGAGGTGCATAAAATTTTTGAATTAGTTTTGGATTTCTCCAGATAGATACCTAGGAGTGGAATTGCTGGATCATAAGGTAGCTCCATTTTCAAATTTTTGACATACCTCCATACTGTTTTCCATAGTTGCTGCACCAATCTGCATTCCCACCAACAGTGCACAAGGGTTCCCTTTTCTCCATATCCATTCCAGCACTTATTGTTTGTTGATTTATTGATTATAGCCATTTTGACTGGGGTGAGATGGTAATCTCATTGTGGTTTTTATTTGCATTTCTCTGTTGGTTAGTGAGGTTGAGCGTTTCTTCATATGTCTGTTTGCCATCTGTATGTCCTTTTTAGAAAAATGTCTCTTCATGTCCTCTGCCCATTTTTTAATTGGGTTGTTTGTTTTTTTGGAGTTGAGTTGAGTGAGTTTTTAATAAATTTGTGATATTAACCCCTTATCAGATATTTCATTGACAAATATCTTTTCCCATTCAGTAGGATCCCTTTTTGTTTTATTGATGGTTTTCTTTGCTGTGAAAAAACTTTTTATTTTGATGTAATCCCACATGTTTATTTTTTCTCTTACTTCCCTCTCACGAGGGGATATATCAGTAAAAATCTTACTCCAGGTAATGTCTGTGAAGTTTCTTCCTATATTTTCTTCTAGGAATTTTATGGATTCAGATCTTACATTTAAGTCTTTATGCCATTTTGGATTTATTTTTGTATATGGTGTAAGGAGGTGGTCCAGCTTCATTTTTTTGCATATGTCTGTCCAGGTTTCCCAGCACCATTTATTGAATAGACTGTCTTTACCCCACCGTACATTCTTGCTTCCATTGTCGTAGATTAAATGGCCATATAGGCATGGATTTATTTCTGGACTCTCTATTCTGTTCCATTGATCTATGTGTTTGTTTTTATGCCAGTACCATGCTGTTTTGATTACTGTAGCCTTGTAGTATAATTTGATGTCAGGTATCGTTATACCTCCCACTTTGTTCTTATTTCTCAAGATTGCTGAGGCTATCCAGGGTCTTTTATGGTCCCATATAAATTTTAGGATTATATGTTCTATTTCTGTGAAAAACGTTATTGGTAGTTTGATAGCAATTGCGTTGAATATGTATATTGCCTTAGGCAGTATGGACATTTTAACTGTATTAATTCTTCCTATCCATGAACATGGTATGTGTTTCCATCTATTTGTATCTCCTTTCATTTCTTTCTTCAGTGTCTTATAATTTTCTGAGTACAGATCTTTTACTTCTTTGGTTAAATTTATTCCCAGGCATTTTATAGTCTTTGAAGCAATTGTGAATGGGATTATTTTTTTTAAATTTCTCCTTCTGATGTTTTATTATTGGTATATACAAATGCAACTGATTTCTGAATATTAATTTTGTATCCTGCTACTTTACTAAATTCATCTATCGGCTCTAATAGTTTCTTGATGGCGTCTTTAGGGTTCTCTATATGTAGTATCATGTCATCTGCATATAATGATGATTTTACTTCCTCCTTACCGATTTGGGTGCCTTTTATTTCTTTTTCTTGTCTGATTGCTGTGGCTAGAACTTCCAGCACTATGTTGAATAGAAGCGGAGAAAGTTGGCAACCTTGCATTGTTCTTGATCTTAAGGGGAATGGTTTTAGCTTTTCCCCATTGAGTATGATGTTAGCTGTGGGTTTATCATATATGGCCTTTATTATGTTGAGATATGATCCCTCTATTCCCACTTTCTTAAGGGTGTTTACCATAAATGGCTGCTGGGTTTTATCAAATGCTTTTTCTGCATCTATTGATATGATCATGTGATTTTTATTTTTTCATTTTGTTAATGTGGTGTATCACATTAATTGATTTGTGGATGTTGAAACACCTACAAGTAAAATTTTGAATTGATTATTTCATTTGAGTTTATCATTTCACCATAACTTAGCATGCAACTACATCTAGATATATAAATGCAATGTCATTGATGTGTTAGAGATACAAAAAAATAGCAAAATTATGATTTGATTTAATGACTGATTGGGCTATAAAACCAATTTATAAAAATCTCAAAAATGATCTAAAATAATTATCTTCATTTTGCCTGATAATATCAGGCAAAATAATCCCTCAAGTATTTATTTTTCAGGGCATTAAGACAATACTCATTTCTATTTTTGTTTCAAATGAAAGGAACTAAAGAGACATTCCCATCCAAATCATAATCAATTCATACTGACAGGGTGGCATCAACATTAGCCATGCCATATGCCTGCCTATAAAATGGACTAATTAGTATGTGCCCCCTGATAAGTAGATTGCTAATTTACTGTGAACATATTATGCACATTAATAGGAAATCATAGAAAATTGCAAAAATATGTATCCATTTATTTAATGAGTATATATCCATCACCCCAATAGCTCTCTCATGTCCTTTATAATTCCCCTTCCTGCAGTCGCCTCTGCCATCCAGTCATCCTTAGGCAACCACGGTGATCCACAGTTTTTTACTATAGGTTAGTTTGTATTTTCTTGAGTTTTATATAAATGAAATTATACAGTATTCACTCTCATTTTTTGCTCCTTTCACTCAGCAGAACTCTTTGGAGACTTGTCCATGTCATGTGTACCAACAGTTCATGCTTTTATTGCTGAGTGGTATTCCATCCCACCATTTGTTTTCCAATTCACCTGATGATGGACAATAGGGTTACTTCCGGTTTGAAGATGAAACTAATACAGTCATGTACAGCATAATGACATTTAGGTCAATGATGGACTGAATATGCAATGGTGTTCCCATAAGATTATAATGGAGCTGAAAAATTCTTATGACCTAATGACCTCTCCACCATCCTAACACAATGCCTAACTCATGTGTTTGTAGAAAAGTGCATAATTCATGTGTTTGTGGTGTTGCTGGTGTAAACAAACCTACTGCATTGCCAGTCATATAACAGTATAGCATATACAATTACAGTAGTAGATTATACCATCCATCTAGGTTTGTGTAAGTATATGCTATGATGTTTACCCAGCTACAAAATTGCCTATTGACACATTTCTCAGAATGTATCCCTGTTTTTAAATGGCACAAAACTGTATGTATATTATTTATATTATAAAAAATAGTAAGAAAAGTCAAATTCAACTTCTTGAGCTTATAGAAATAACACAGTTAAATAGTTGCATAATTTATTGAATAGATTATTAAGTGGCATCAAAATAAATCAAATTAAAATTTATATTCAGAAATAAAGTAATATAATATATTGAATCTAAAATTTATATGAAAACACAAAAAGCCAAGAATAGCCATAAAAATCCTGACGAGAACAGCAAAGCTATAATATGTATACTTGAGATATTAAAAATCATTAGAAATCCATAATAATTAAGAAGTGATATTATAACTCAAGTAGAAAAAATGATCAATGACATAGAATAGAAGAACCAGACACTACCTATTCATATATAATATTTATAAATATTCATGTAGGTTTCATCTGAGATACAATGGAGTGGAAATAATGTGTTTTTTATATAAATGATGCTGAGTCAATCAGATATAACTCACTTACATGCAAAAGTTATTTCCAGATGGCATAAAAATATTAATATAAAAGGTAAATCAGAAAGACAAAAATGTGAAGCATCTTCCCATCGCAAAGTTGGCATTAGCAAATATTTCTTCATTAGAAACACAAAATCACTTACCATAAAAGAAAATTTTAATGTATACAACTTGAATTTGGAGATAAATATACATCCATGAAATCACATCACAATCTATGTCATCAACAGATCCATCAGCTTATGGTACATATATATTCAGACTTGAATAATATTCAAACTTGGAAAGGAAATCCTGCCATTTGTGATAATATGGATGGAGCTGGAGAACATTATGCTAAGTGAAATAAGCCAGATACAGAAAGATAAATTCCATATGACATTAATTATATGAGGAATCCAAAATAGTCAAACTCATAGAAGCAAATAATTCACTGGTGATTCTCAAGGCTGAGATGAGGGGAAAATGAGAAGGTATTAGTCAAAATAGATTATTACTCATCAAGAAAATATAAATTAGAATCACAGTACAAAAATACTTTCCACTACCATATGGCTTAAGAATGGAAGCCACAATAAATAAAACCAAAAAATATGAAATAATTACGTTAGAAAGACTGTGGAAAAACTGAAAGGTTCTGGCACCTGTGGAAGAAATATGATTTGGTAATGACCCTTTTGAACCACTTTGGAAAACTGTGATGATATCTGCTAACTCATATCTCATATTGTAGCAATTCCACTCTTAGATATAAACCCATAAAAATCCATACATATATACACCAAGAACATATACTAGAATGTTTACAATAACAATATTTTTGATGGTGACAAACTGGCAGCTGCCTAAATGCCCATCATCAGTATAATGGTGTATTCATACAAAGGAATTGCAGAGGATAATACAAACGCACAATATAGAATTGTTCACATCAATACGAATGAAGACAGACACTGAAAAACACATATTATATGATTTACTTTACATAAAAACAAGCAAAATTATTCTCTGCTGGTAAATGTCAGGAGAAGGGCTAGTGACTGGGAGAGGGCACCAAAGGAACATCTGAGTATTGGACATACTCTTGTTGTAGATATATATACTGGGGATGGTTACACAGGTGAGTTCACTTGGTGACCATTAATGAAGATGCACAGTTATAAGATGTACTGTTTTCTGTATGTAATTTAATAAAAATAAATGCTAAAATATCATGTGGTAGGAAAATGTCACTCTAGATAATGTGAAAAACAATAATCCCACCCATTATATTCAATTGCACAAAAGAATAGTTGACACTGCATTTTCCAAGCCCTTTTATTGGAACATTCTGAGACAGATATTGTGCCTCTCAAAGGAAATCTGGCTTGTGGTTCCCTGACTTACAGAGTTTTGTGGTTTTAAAGTAATGTAGTCAAATTGTCACTGGGTTGAGTTGGTTTCAGGGCATTCATTTTGAGTGAGAAAGAAAATTCTTATTTTAAGTAACACTAGGGTTCTCAAAACTAACCAAGATTTTGGGGTTGGGGGAGACATTTTTACCTTCTTTATGTAGGGAACAGATTGTATTCATCACTATTTTCTTAAACTTACACTTCTGTTCTCAATTTTTAAAAGGGAAAGATGTTAAGTAGATCATATAAACAAATGAAAATAAGTAAAAGGGTAATAAAAGAGACTTCTACAAGTGCCACTAGAGATTGCTTATCTGATTTATCTCTCAGCAAAAGCTGTTCGTATATGTGTGGCAGGAATATTAAAAAATGAAGATGTTCATTATTATTAGTTTTAGGATAGAGTCAATTAGAAACTAAAACAGATTTATTGATAAAAATTATCAAAGACTGTGTTCCTGATCACAAAGACTCATGTGATTGTAGAGTCTCATAGTGACTCTAGTTAATACTTTCAGATAGAATCTGACTGTTGGTAATCAGATTGGTGACTGGGTCTACCGTCGGTGCAGGGCACAACTCAGATGTGCATGCACTCTTAAGCTCACATTGACTAATGAACATGTAGTGGGAGCTTTCTGGATAAGCCTAACTAAACCAACTTCTCTTCTTCATTTAATTTTGGAAAACAGACTTCTTAATCTAAACCCTTATTAGCATTTGGAGGTTAACATTTACGTATGTATTTGTAATAAAAGCATCACTTTATCCAAAACCCATTCTAGATGCTAGCATTTCCTCACATTACAATTTTTGTATCCTTGGCAAGGCATTAGGTTCATTTGCTTTTACAAGAATTATGCTATATTGTTTAGAAATAGATGAATAACTTACTGACTTATGATATCTGATAAAATAATAGGAAAGATGAAACCAAATAAAACTAGTATGTGTATAAAGGCAAGAACAAATTCAATTGCTCATAATGTCTGTTATTTATCACTTTCCAAATAGGCCTCATTTTGGAAAGATAAGGAAAGTAATAGGAGCTATTTCCAGACCATATGGAACTGCATAATTTATTGGGGATGTTGCCAGATTCAAGGAAAGTGACTGCATTTCACAAGCTGGAGAGTCCCTTTCACAAGTAGAATTCCAGAATGAATATGCTCATCTTTAGAGGCTTTTGAGGGTTTTCATTGGATCTATATATGATGATAAACAGAATGATGATGAAATTTTTTTCAAAATTTTAAATACGTAATGTGGTTCTGCTTTTTTATTTCTGTGTAAAGTAAAGCTTTTATGTCAGACTCTGTTTGGTTGAGTCAATAAGGACACTGCAATTTTTATTTTCTTAAGATGATATTTTTCACAATTTTCTAACCTCATTTTCCAAGAAGAGTTATTTCTTGGATGGGTTGATATTCAATCTAAGCATTAACAAAAAATGTGTGTATTCTGGGACACACCAAAAACTTTGGACAGTCTCTGATTTATTTCTTTCACAGGAGTGAAATAGGACAGTTCTTACAACTGTCATGGACTGAATTGCATCCCCACAAATTCATAGGTTAAGTCCTAACCCCTGCTACCTCAAAATGTGACTGCATTAAGAACAGGGCCTTTAGGAAGGTAATTAAGTTAAAATGAGTCATTAAGGTGGGTCCTAATCCAACTTGATTTGTGTCCATATAAGAAGAGGAGATTAGGACTCACAGGGAGACACGATGGATGTGCTCACACCGAGGGAAGGCCACACTAGGACACAGAGAGAAGGTTGCTGTCTGTAAGCCAAGGAGAGAGGCCTCAGAAAAACCAATCTGCTGTCACTTTTCATCTCGGACTTCAGCCTCCAAAACAATAAGAATAAATTTCTGCTGTTCAAGCCCTCCAATCTGTGGTATTTTGTTATGGCAGCTCTAACAAATTAATACAAAAACTAACTAGTCTTCAATAACTAGTCTTCAATAATTAAGTTTCCTGAATGGATGGATTGAGCTAGTTCCATCTTCTAGTTAGAAAGGTAGAAGGTATGATTTAGCTTCTTGAGAACGCTGATATGGATTTCGATGAAGATTTTATACATTTAAGGTCCTTAAAAATGTATCTTGGAATGACTACATTTTCTCTGGCTTCAGACTTTCCCTGCTCAATTTAGATGGTATAAACAGGTGAAAAGTTAGCTTTTAAATTTTGTGCAATTTTAGAATTTATTACCACTGACTATAGCAGACCTAGTGATGCAGGAGCATTCAAATAATTGAATGCAACATCTATTTAACACCCCGCTAAAAACTACATCCTCAAGGGCAAATTTAGTAACAAACATTTTTGTTATTTGTCCCTCGTGCCAAATTAGGAATTAAGGTTCTATTTAGCCATTCACATTTTTGTGTTTACAGCCTCTAAGAATGTAATTATACCTCTTTTGCTTTTTGGATGCTGGATTGGAAATAACTTCTCTTCTGTTTTTGGTATCACTCTGCCCCTGATTAGCAGCCACCAAAATAGAATGAGACACTCTGTACCTGAATGCTCAGACTACACCTAGGTTCTCCACACTCTAGAAATAATCTCACTGGAAGTGACAGTTGCATGCTCTGTTTAAAATCCATACAATTATGGACTGCTATCAATATTTCACTGTTTCTAACAGCTAATAACATTTTCAAAAATCTCTCTACCTACTTCAGGTTGAATACAAAGCCTTGAGCAACACTAATAGCTTGTGAGTCAGCCATCATTATGAATTTTCTAGGGATACTCATACCCTGATTATATATTTTCACTAGTGATATCAATATGAAAATGCAGGCTTGATTATTGTATAAAGAATGAACCAACCTATCCTTAAACTGGTTACTCTCCCAGAAACTGAGCAGGAGGACATCTCAGTTCACTGTGTTCTTGGCTTCAGTATTTCACGTGTTTCCCAGTGGTGCCCTCTTTATGAATCTATCAAAGAACAAGTGAAGAAATAGTACAAGCAAACATTTTCATTGCATTTTTCATTTTACAAAATGTGCTTTTACTAAAGTTGTTTTGTTTTATACTCTATGAAGTCCAGTGAAATAACATGATATTCTCATAGGATCTTAGACTTGGCAGACTCCTTACTTTATCTTCAGGTTTATAATGATCATGAATGATTTCATATACCATAGCATATGGCAATCATTTATCTTTCAAGATACTTCAGGGTGAAATTTTTAAAACACCACTACTCAAACTTTATGAGATGCTAACCTACAAAGTATTATAGAGACATTGGATGAATCAACAAAAGAATGAATGGAAAATTATAAAGTTCCGTTTCTATGCCATTCATTGTGGTCAATGATTTCTTGATGATTTATTGCTTTTCCTGCATCCAGGGTCGGAAGTTGCCTCATGGATGTCTACCCTGGCTGTGAACTCCAGGAAGACAAAACAGAAAAAAAACAGGGGAAGTCTCTCTCTGAGTCTTTCAGATGTTTTTACCCCTTTGTTTTATTCCCCCAAATCACCTATTAGATTAGTACAAGTTGGAGGATAACACACTTCTTGTTTCTTTAGGACCAGAAGTAGAAAATAGAAGATTGAATGTAGTATTTGTTCCAACTTCAGACCTCACTTTCACAGAAAAAACAACAATGAAAAAGCGAAGCTTCAAAACACTTATTTTTGGACAACTAAACCTTAGTGATTCTCTTTATTTAATCAAACATGATACATTTGATTCAAGTAGATTTATTTCCTAAGTGGAAGTGTGAGAACTCCCTTTAATTTTATTTACATGGTTAACAAACTTCAACTTAGACAATATTACCTTCATTCAGTAAAACACATATACATTAAAGAGCAGACAGCTCCTGACTTTTCTGGTTGACTAGTGAAGTAATCAACATCCAGAAATAATGAAAAGGAATAATGTAATTGTTTCCTTAAACATAGATCTCCAATTTGTCACTTCCAGTAGCTCAAATACGTCACCTTTTTCTCATCTTTTTATCCAACATTAACGTGTTTTCTATTTGAGGGAAATTGCCAACTTGACGATATTATGGGTGATATCTAACTTTCTCTGGCTCGTGTTTAGAAGAGTGTCCTCTGTTATAAACCGCATTTGTCTGCTAGTGTGTAACAGATTGTTGGCATTTACTGAACTAGAATATTGTCTACAAATATTTTAGATTTAATTTTCAATATGTTTTTATGCTTTCACTGTTTCTTCTTTCAACAAATAAATTCAGTGATAATGCAGAGTAAATTCAGAGAAGGAAAGGGTAACACCATTTGAGAATAAAAAGAAACAGTTTGCTTTTAAAACACTGTACCTTCAATGTATGACCCTATTAGTCTATCACTTAAATCAGTGAGGATAGAATGCAATAGTTCCAAGGACATGCAGAGATCATGCAGTCCTATCTTCTCATCTTAAATATAAAGCAGTGCTCATATGTCTTAGTATAGTTACATTAAATTGTGTCATGTAAGTTCAGCAATTATAATATAATGAAAACTTAGAATTAATATTTATACATCTGTTTTAATGGATTTCTATAGAGGTTATATTTTGTTTCACAATTTGTTATTGTTAGTAAAAGAACTAAAATGTGTTGCCTATTTCATTATAATTATGAAACAGACACTCTGACCACGTTTTAATCAACTAAAATTTGGCTGTTTTCTCAATTTATCTCCTAGCAGCCCCTAACTACCTCCTCTTGCTAATGGAGAGAGAGCTGTCTGGAGCTTGTTCATTAGCTCCTAAGTCATTTGATGATGTAAACCTTCTTTTCTTCTAGAAGTAAAAACAATGGCAATAAAAGTCCACTGCATAAAAATGCAGTAAATTAAAATAAAAAGTAAGTTTCTTTATTGTTTTTCGAGGGCACCTGACTATGATCTTTTACACATTGTCAGAGAATAATGCTTCTTAACATGAAAATCACAGATATATTATTTTAGTATATGCATATATAATATGCTTTGGGTAATTACATTTTTGTAGTTTAATAATAAGTGCCTCAAATATGTTAATTTCCCTCTTCCCCTCTCTTTTTTATGGATCTATAAATGCTCATAAATTTTACTTAAATGTTTTTCTTTTGAGTACATAATCTGAAAGTCTTCTTTTTATTACATTTAAGAATATGGAGTATCCTATACTAACAATTCTAGGTACAAACATTATTGTTCTAAGGTATTTAAAATTCCATTAAACTAATTTAATTTAAAAACAGGCAAAATAATATTCAAAAGAGCATTTTCTGTTTATGTTTTCAAGTAATCAGGAGCCAATTTCTTGACATTGAAATTATGTTGCGTATTTCCACTACAGACATTGGTAAAAGAAGTTATCTTCAATACCATTTGTAAAGAGAGCATATGTGAAATACAGACACGTACACTCAACATTAAAAAATCAACTTGCCTTTGTGCAGTACATTTTTGTTATTTTATTAGCTGTGATATCACAAAGGATAGATTTATTAATATAATTGATTTCTAGACTTGTTCCTGTAATGGATTCTGTGATAAAGAACTTATGCAACTTATCTTAAACTCATATTCACATTTCTGTGAATATTGTTCTGGACAACCATTTTATATGTTATGTAAATTGGATCTCTTAATGGCTCATTTCTTTCTTTAGGGTGCATTGCAATGGCATAAATTCTTTGGGTCTCCATAGCACAGGAGCTGTAGCCTGAGGTTCCTGTTAATGGAAATAAATTCTACCTATATAATTCTAGTGGGAAGCAAAGGTGGCACAATTGAGTGAGTGTATGTTGAATAAATAATCTGCCTTTACTTCAATATTACAATGACTGATAAGATTAATTTGTATATTGCTTTATGGTATAGATTACGTTTTCCCCATACATATGATACTTACTTTAAACACTTTTATTCCTTGAGCTTTTCTCTAGCATTATAAAAAATGAATTATCAACTATTTATATCCAAAGTTTTGCAATGACTTTTGAGAGTATGCCAATTTGCCACTGACCATGACACTAATTTGTCACTTGATTGTGTCCTTTAAACAATATTCTCCTAGGAATTTAGAGAATCCTAATATATGACTAAGTATAAGACCTGTGATCATATTAATGTTTTCTGGGCCAGCTCCAGATCTGGAATACTCAATAATTTTTACAGGACTTGTAGGAAGCACCTGCTTCTCGGTTGAATATTAAACATCAAAGAAAGGGTTCAGATGTAAGGGATTATATCTAGCATGAACCTGACTAATTCTTGCTCAGATCCGATATTAGTGGTTACACAGTCTTGAAAGGAAAAAGCCCCTTCTCTTCTGTCTTCCTGGGAATTAATACCATAAAGAACACTGACTTAACAAATACATTTAAATTCTTGGAGTGATTCTGATACTTGCTACTGTAGCACCTATGAAAAATGAACAAACATGCACATACAATCATAAAATATTCATAATGAAAATATTACACATGCAATTCCTGATGTGAAAAAAACAAATATCTCCCAATTTAACAGATGATTGTTCTGTTCTTACTAAAAACACAATTCCCAGCTCTGAAATCCTCCTGTTGACTGGCAGAATGACAAAAGTATTATTCTGGAATTATCCTGGAAGAGGTTGACCTTCAGAAACATTCTCTTCTTTGCATGTCTTCCATGTGCATGTCTTTCTCTCTTTGGAATACTCATTTTAGCACGTTGGCCCTAAACAAACCAAAGTCCTAAAAATCAATTGTGGTTTTTGAAGTAAAACACAGCCAGGCAATAAATCAATGAAATATACAAAGCCCTTTACATATTTTAAGGCCAAAATCAATAATGATGACACGTTTGGCTCCAGTTGTTCATGTATTATTGTTTGTCTTCAAATTTTTACAACAGATAAGGTTAAAAGTTCATATAAAATCTGTGATTTTTCCTATGGAGAAAAGAACACACTACTTCTAGAAAATAACAATAGTACAAATGATATTGAAAGTTATTTTACAGTATCATAGGTAAATATTCTTAACATATTCCAATAGAGCATGTATTATATCTACATGTCCCTAGTAAAATAGCAAATAGTCTTAGAAAATTATATCTGGCATATGGTAGGTATTCATTAAGTACTTATTGAATAAGTAAAATCTATTGTTTAGTCTGGAGGAGGGAAATTATTATAGGGATGACTTTTTCATGTGTCTCTTAACCTACGTTCGCTCAGCAAACATTCATGTAAAAGATTTAGGCAGAAATGATAAAGTCATTTTATGTAAGAAATTTGGTATGTAGATTCACCTTTATACCATTTTATTATTAAAAATTTATTTGCTGATGTCATAATTTGTAAAGTCGGCTTGGCATTTCAGTTGTAGCTAATTTACTCATAGATTAGAAGATTTCATATAATTATGTTGCTTTATTTCATACATCCTCATAGTAATTTTCATCCAAATAGTAATATTCATAATATGGGGAAAAGGACACTTAATCACGAGGGAGAAAATTTGAGTTGTCTGAATTCTGCTCCTATTGGCTAGGAGACCATTGGCAAACCACTTGTACTCTGAGTCTCATGTTCCTCAAGTATGCATGGCTATGTTATAAATATGTAGGCACTTGTCATGCTTTTGTAAGAATCTAGATAATAAAAGCAACATGAAAACCACAAATACAAGATATGAAAATGCTTCATACTTATTTAACACCTTACTCTATTTTAAGAATGTTCACATATGGGTTGTGATTTGATCCCACAACAACTTTATAGGTGAGGCAGGGAAGAAACTTTTCCTCCAAATTTAATTACAAAAAAGCAGAGGATGATAAAATTTATATGCCTTAGACAAATCAACAGTTACAAAGTTATGTCATTCCTGAAATAATATTAATTTGTGTGTTTGTGTATTAAAGCAGTTCCAGATCTATGAGAGGAATTTCACATGTACAGACTGATGCTATTGAACACTGTGGAATCATTATTGGATTAGAATATAAGTGTTAAGTAGAAATTTAGAAATCATTTCAAAATCCTCCTTTAAAATGAATGAACTGAATCATAAAGAAGTTAAGAAACTTTTCTTTTAATGTAAGGTTGAAAATATGTGAACTAATATTTATTGTGTTTTTACACTTTTCTGAGTATTTCATAGAGGTCCATTGATTGTTAATCTATACAATTGACCTCAGAATATCCTTACAGCTCCTTATTTTTCAAGTAAGAAACTAGACACAAGCAAGATTGAATAATAGAGCCAAGGCAACACATTTGTAAACGATGAAACCAATTTCAATTTGAACACATGTTTTTTGGCTTGTACTTGTCTCAATCTACATCACTGCCTTTGTTGTGTCATAATGAAACATGCTTGTTGGTAAAAATTCCAGAATTAGACATTTAGTCTCCTGAATATGTCCAGTGTTTTCTTCCATTTAATGTTTTATTTCAGTTATAATTATTGGCTGAGTACATATGGCAATGTATAAGATGATTCTAGGTTTTGAGGGGTGCAAACACTATGAAACATAAACATGTGTATACATACGTACTTTAATATACAAGTATATGGCTGTGAAGGGTGGGGAAAGAGAAGTATACAATTAGTGTTATAGAGAAGACAAGATAGGTATTCCATTATGAGTAAACAGCAAAGAGCTCAAGAAAATATGTTACTTAATGTTTTCTGTAAAATATATCCCAATAAACAACTAGCATCGTCAAAAATAGAAGTGTGAAATGAGCATATGTGTAGAAACGAGCTATGGACAATAAGTCAGTCAACAGGCACAATGTCAAGAGATCGAACTCGGAGGAATGGAAATGCTGCAGATTGTGAAGGGCATTGAGTATAATATTGAGGTGTTTAGTTTTATTTATTTAGTTAGTTAGTTTTCTTGACGTGATGAGGAGCTATCAGAGGTATGAAGAGATATATTCAAATAGGGAAATGGCATGATTCAATTATTAGAAGCATTATAAATATATTTAAAATTACATGGAAATATATCAAATGTGGGGAGTCTCATATTTTTCAATGCCAAGATTAATTAACAGAATACTTGAAGGAAATCTGTCTTTGATTCTCTTATTAATTTTATTAAAGTGAGAACTCATTTATTTTGTAAGTTTTACTAATGTAACCTTATTTCTTTACTCATAAATAATGTCTTTAGGTACTGTCTGGAGCAAATCAATAATATCTAAAGCTTAGGTGCCAAGATACTTTAGTGTAAGAAGGAGATAGATTCTTAGTAATTTATGAAACTAAAATGCTATAAATATATGAAATAGTTTCTTAAAACATTTTCTTTTCATGTCTACATGTATTTGTGAATTAACAAATTTGTCAAGCAAAAATAATTTTTTAGAAAGGTTTGATTAGTTTTTATTTGTATTTTAGGAAAGATATTTTGCATATATCTAGAATCTTCTTAACATTTCATCACTTTTATACCTCAGTTTATTTATTTATGCTATCTTTCAACCCAACCCAGACTACTAAAAGTCCATAATTTTGTGTTAGGTCTATAAAATGAATGGATTTCATGAAAAAATCACATAAATCTAATTAATTCAAGTGACATATAGTATTTACATTTTAAAATCATTGAAATAATATTGACTATTTTAAGAGCGTCTGCATAAGGGTATTTAGTTTTTAAATCTATTTGTTTTAGTGCAGGGTAGACCCTAATGGATAAAATTTGACTTTCTGGTCAATGGGTAAAAATTTCAAATTAAAATATTTCAAGCTATAAATGTTATAGTACCTCAAAATACATGACCATTACCTAGTATTAAATAGTATTTTATTCTCCACCATCATTAAATTAAAATACATTTGAAAGATTATTTAAACAAAGTATTCTGAAATGACTTTTTTTTTTACCTCCTCTACTCAACTATTTTTAGTGACCTTTCAGAGACCTGCTTTTCTCAGTCATGTCTTCCTACTCCTAAAATTAACGATGTGAAGGAATTACATTTTATTTATAAATTATCCTCACAGATACCACTTTTCAATCTTGCTATTCTCAAAGATTTTGTTTATGAATACTCCATTGATCCATCGACCCATTAAAATTTATATTGAGAAATATGCTATAATTTAGGAATATAAAGACTCATAAGGTTATAGCCTTATTTATAGAGGGAGAACCAACAAATGAACAAGTCATAAAATTATGCCTGATAAGTGCTGATCGGTAGCTAACTGAGAACACAGAAGTGACATTTAGTCTAATCCTTCCAAATCCTCGCAAATCACTTCGCCAACTTACTACCTGCATAGACCTTAAACAATTGTGTAATAATATTTAGCACACATCTCTTGCACTCTAACTTTCTGTCTATGAATTTTCTAAAGGAAAAACCAGGACATGTCTCAGGTTTATTCATATGCAAAGCTCCTTTCTATTTTGCAGCATAATTAACCATGATATGTAAGGATTCACCATATGAGGTGAATACTTTATTTTTATGTAGTTTTAGAAGCCATCTTATTGTGGACTATTTTTATGTCTATATCTAGAACACCTCTATGTCATCCTAACCATAATTTTCTATCTTCCTTCTCTTCACTCTTTAAACTCTCCCTCAATGCCTGCCCATCACTCACCCTACTCCAACCTCCTTCACTTCCTTCTGATCATATCTTAGATGATCAGTGATGATTACATGACTTATCATATATCATATATAATTTACTTATTTTTCTCTCTAAGGTACTATGTAGTAATTCTTATTCGAACTGTTCTCTCACTATCCACATCTCATTTGCTTCTACTCATAAGATGCCTTTCTGATTAGACACATATGTCTTTTAATATTTTCAAATTTTCCTTATTCCACAAATTCTGGTTCATTTACTTAAGCAGTTTTCTATACTCATAACATTTTTACATTTATCTGATAATATGTCTAACACATAAGCCATTGAACCCAGTAAAACACATGAATGAAAGTAAAAGTCACATTTAATCGGCTGACAAACTGAGGACAGGGGTTGCGATTTGTTACAGTTAGTTCAGTCCTTTATTTTGTTCAAACAGAAAACACAGTTATTTAAAACAATGGAAGAAATTATTTCTTACAGATATGTAGCCTGATTTTTCTTATTTCATTTTATTTTTTAATATTATTTTCAGTTTTACAAAACAACATAATGATTAGACATTTATACTCTCACAAAATGATAACACCCTTCCCAGTCTCCTACCCCTTCTACATCGTATATAGCTTTAAAACACCATTGGCTATATTCTCTATGCTGTACTTTACATCCTGTGACAATATATACATATTTCATTATAGTTGACAATATTATTCTACATCAGCTTTAGGTGTATACTGCAGTGGTCAGGTATCTACACAATCTATGAAGTGATCCTCCCAATAAGGCCAGTACCCATCTGGCACCCTACATAATCTTTATAACCTTATTCATTATGTTCTCCATACTGTATTTTACATCCCTGTGACTGTTTTGTAACTCTCAGCTTGTGCTTTCTAATCTCTTCACCTTTTCACCCATCCCCTCACCCCCTACCATCTAGCAACCATCAGTTTTTTCTCTGTATCTATGAGTCTATTTCTGCTTTGTTTGCTCATTTATTCTGTTCTTTAGATTCCACATATAAGTGAGATCGTATGGTATTTGACTTATTTCACTTAGCATAATACTTTTTAGGTCCATCCATGTTGTTGTACATGATAAGATTTCATTCTTTTTATGGCAGAGTAATATTCCATTGTATAAATGTACCACAATTTCTTTATCCAATTGTCTATTGATAGGATTTTTATTTTTTCTATGTATCTTGGCTATTATAAATAGTGCTGCAGGGAACAAAGGGCTCTATGTGTCATTTTGAATTAGCGTTTGTAATTTCTTTGGATAAATATCCAGGATTGAAATTGATGGGTCATAAGATAGTTCTATTTTTAATTTTTTGAAGAACCTCCATACTATTTTACATAGTGGCTGCACCAATTTGCAATCCCACCAACAGTGCATGAGGGTTCCTTTTTCTCCACATCCTTTCCAGTGCTTGTCTGTTGATTTATTGATGATAGCCATTCTGACAGGAGTAAGGTGGTATCTCACTGTGACTTTTATTTTCTGGTGATTAGTGATGTTGAACATCGTTTCATTATATCTATTGACCATCTGTATGTCCTTTTTGGGGAAATGTCTATTCATATTCTCTGCCCATTGTTTAATCAGATTGTGTGTGTGTGTGTGTGTGTGTGTGTGTGTGTGTGTGTGTGTGTGTGTGTTTGTGTGTTGAGTTGTATGAGTTTTTATAATAAATTTTGGATGTTAACCCCTTATCAGGTGTATCATTGGCAAATATCTTCTCCCATTCACTAACATGTCTTTTTGTTCTGTTGATGGTTTCCTTTGCTGTGCAAAAACTTTTCAGTTTGATGTAGTCCCATTTGTTTACTTTTTCTTTTGTTTCCCTTGTCCTAAGAGATATATCTGTAGAACTACTCTACTAAGGGTAATGTCTAAGTGTTTACTTCTTATATTTTTGACAAATGAAAATGAAAACACCATGACCCAAAATGTATGGGACACAGCAAAAGCAGTCCGAAAAGGGAAATTCATAGCAATGCAGGCCTACTGAAAGAAATAAGAAAAATCTCAAATCAATAGTCTATCTTCACACTTAAGGGAACTATAAAAAGAACAGCAAACAAAGCCCAAAGTGAGTACAAAGAAAAAAATAATAAAGATCAGAGTAGAAATAAACAAAAGAGAAACAAACAAAAAAATACAAAATATCAATGAAACCAAGAGCTGATTTTTTAAAAATATAAGCAAAATTGACAAATCTTGAATCAGACTCATCAAGTAAAAAAATAAGAGGACCCAAATGAATAAAAGCAGAAATGAAAGAGAAGTGACAACCAACACCCCAGAAATACAAAACATTTAAAGAAAATACTATACGAAACTATAAGGTAATAGATTGGACAATCTGGAAGAAATGGATACATTCCTAGATGTATGCAATCTTGTAAGGCTAAATTGAAAAGAAACAAAAAATCTAAACAGACCGATTACTACCAATGAAGTTGAATTAGTTAACAATGGGCTCCCAACAAACATAAGTCCAGGACCAGATGGCTTCACAGGTGAATTTTATCCATTTGCTTTTAAGGAAAGACATTTTTTAAAATAATAAAGCCAAATATCAAAGACACTGAGAGGGGCCCAACAGAGACACGATATTTCAACATATTTCTCAAAGAGGAGCAGAGTGAATATGAAGTGAGGTATTTAAAAATATGCAGAACATGATTTGTTAAAAAGTGTCTGGTTTCAAAGGCAGTAGGTATGGCTGAAAGCAAATGTACTCAGAGAGGGGAGTAATCAATTAAAATATGTCTGTGGAACCACAATGCCAATTTTTAAATTGTACCTCCATTTTATTGCCCTTCTCTGATATTTATGCAGGCTAAGTTCAGATAAGATCTCATTTATCCAATCGGGCTAAAAGACAAAAAGTCGATGCCTTCTTTCCTAAAGGTATTGAAAGAAATGCCAATGAAGAATTAAGGTAGTGGTAGTCTTACGTGCAAGAAAATCCAACTACTCTGATATTTTAAAATCCAACCTGACGTGAAGATCCATGATTGTTCCACCTTTATTTAGTCTCTACCTTATTGAAGCTTGGGAGTAATAATATAAAAGTAAAATTACACTATTCCTTTTTGTTATTTTACATATAAGAAAATACACTTGCATTATTTTTGGTCTCTCCATGATTTGATAGCTATTGCCAGCACTTTGGCACTTATTCAATTATTTTAAAAGATTTTCTTTTGTGTAATATTTTTAAATTTATAACAGAGTTAGTCTTTTTACCAGCTAAGAAAAAAAAAAATCATGAATTATTTTAGTATCAGCTTTTTTCTTTGATGTTTAAATTGACTAAAGTTAAAAAAAAAAAAAAGAAAATTAGACATATCCTGCAGTTACCATACCAAATCAAGGGAATTTAAATAATGGAATGACCTAAAGAATGTTAAAAATTGAGCATTGTTTTGACTAGCCATAGAGATATTTGTACTTAGCACAACCAAAAATATACAATGCAAAATTCATAAAATCTAATTGAAATTGCTTAAGTTGTGTAACATTTCCTTGTAATGATGTTCTGGAAATCTAGAACAAGAAAAAGGTAATTTATTTGCCATGAATATGGTATATATATATATATATATATATATATATATATATATATATATATGTATTTTTTCTATACAATGATAATTCTATATTCTTTTTACCTGTTGTATAGAATATATATATATATATATATGTATATATATACATATATGTATATATATGTATGCATATATATGTATATATAGTAAAACAACTAGAATAATAAAATAATAAAACTGATCTCATTCACAATGTTTATTAGTTTAGTTTCCTATTAAGACAACATTTATTTGGCTTCAAAGAAAATTCTTTATCTAAAAAATAACCAAAAAAAAATTAGGTAAGAAAGCAATGTAAATCCTAGATCAGGCAATACTGAAATATACATACTATAGTATTTGTTTGAAAATAATTTATGTGAATTATATTTTCATTTCCAAATATTATGATATCAGAGTTTTTCATTGAATAAAATGAAGCAACATATTAACAGCCTTTAACAATGTTTTTGAGGGT
The DNA here is from genome assembly GCF_057876585.1 of Rhinolophus sinicus. NCBI lineage: Eukaryota > Metazoa > Chordata > Mammalia > Chiroptera > Rhinolophidae > Rhinolophus > Rhinolophus sinicus. The sequence goes on along the minus strand of NC_142516.1, from coordinate 144,780,462 downwards.
CAATATCACAATCATATATTATTCTATGGAATAATTGACTTAGTGAAACACATCTTATCAACAGTAGAGGTATATGGGAGCTAAACATCAGTGGGACATCAAAATTCATGACTTTTGATTTGATAAGCCAAAAAACACCAATATAATTTCATTTATGAGAGTCTTAGGAAAAGTAAATTGATCAACATGAAAAGTCTCATATAGAAATAAAGGAAGAATAAAAACAAACTCACACACATTTGCTGAACATTCTAATTGAAGACCACACATTTCTTTTTTTTTTTTTTTTTAATTTATTGGGGTGACAATTGTTAGTAAAATTACATAGATTTCAGGTGTACAATTCTGTATTACATCATCTATAAATCCCATTGTGTGTTCATCACCCAGAGTCAGTTCTCCTTCCATCACCATATATTTGATCCCCCTTACCCTCATCTCCCACCCCCCACTCCCCTTACCCTCTGGTAACCGCTAAACTATTGTGTGTGTCTGTGAGTTTTTGTTTCTCATTTGTTTGTCTTGTTCTTTTGTTGTTTTTGGTTTATATACCACATATCAGTGAAATCATATGGTTCTCTGCTTTTTCTGTCTGACTTATTTCGCTTAGCATTATACTCTCAAGATCCATCCATGTTGTCACAAATGTTCCTATGTCATCTTTTCTTACCACCGAATAGTATTCCATTGTGTATATATACCACGAATTCTTCATCCATTCATCTCTCGAAGGACATTTTGGTTGTTTCCATGTCTTGGCCGCCGTAAACAAAGCTGCAATGAACATTGGAGCACACGTGTCTTTATCTCTAAATGTTTTCAGATTTTGGGGGTAGATACCCAGGAGAGGGATTGCTGGGTCATATGGTAATTCTATTCATAATTATTTTAAGAACCTCCACACTGCCTTCCATAATAGCTGCACCAGTTTCCTTTCCCACCAACAGTGTATGAAGATTCCTTTTTCTCCACAGCCTCTCCAACACTTGTTACTATTTGACTTGTTGATGATAGCCATTCTGACTGGGGTGAGGTGATATCTCATTGTGGTTTTTATTTGCATTTCTCTGATGATTAATGATGTTGAGCATTTTTTCATATGTCTATTTGCCATTTGTATGTCCTCTTTGGAGAAATGTCTCTTCAGGTCCTCTGCCCATTTTTCAATTGGGTTGTTTGTTTTTCTGTTGTTGAGTTGTATGAGTTCCTTGTATAATTTGGATATTAGCCCCTTATTGGAGGAACTGTTTGCAAAAATCTTCTCCCATCCAGTTGGTTGCCTCTTTATTTTGTTGATGGTTTCTTTTGCTGTGCAGAAGCTTTTAAGTTTCATATAGTCCCATTCATTTATTTTGGCTTTTACTTCCATTGCCTTTTGAATCAAATTCATAAAATGTTCTTTGAACCCAAGATCCATAAGGTTAGTACCTATGTTTTCTTCTATGCAGTTTATTGTGTCAGGTCTCATGTGAAACTGGACTGCTATCTGTCACCATGTACCATAATTAATTCAAAATGGATCAAAGACTTCAGCATAAGAGGATTCTTTCTTTGTCATTGATTTTAGACAGCTTCAATACAATGAGCCTTGGAGAAGGCCTATTGGGATTGAGGTAATTAGGTGTTCTATTTGCTTCTTGGGTTCGAGGATCTAGTTCTGTCCACAAGTTTCGGAAGTTCTCATCAACATTTTGTTTGAATATATTCTCTGTTCCCTTCTCTCTTTCTTCTCCTTCTGGTATGCCCATTATTCTTATATTGCTCTTTCTGATGGAGTCAGAAAGTTCTTGTAGAGTTCTTTCATTTCTTTTAAGTCTCAAGTCTCTTTCTTCCTCCATCCATGTCATTTCCAGGTTTCTATCTTCTATGTCACTGATTCTTTCCTCCATCTGGTCAACTCTACTACCTAAGCTGGCTATTTAATTCTTAATTTCTTCTATTGAGTTCTTAATCTCCAGAAATTCTATGTGGTTCTTTTTTAAAATTTCAATCTCTTTCATAAAATGCTCATGTTGTTCTTTGATTGTGTTTCTGAGTTCATTAAACTGCCTTTCTGTGTTTTCTTGATTCTCGTTGAGTTTTTTCAGAACTGCCATCTTGAATTCTCTGTCTTTAAGTCACATATATTCATATCTTTAAGTTCCTTTTCTGGAGACTTTTCACTTTCTTTCTGAGCTGTCTTGTTGTCTTGGTTATTCTTGGCAATTACTGATTCATTATTTTCTTCCTAGACATCTACAAGAGTGGCTTCTACAACAGGTTGGTAGGAAGAGGTCTTTCTTTTGTTTTCCAGTACTTATTGGTAGAATGTTTTATTTTCTGTCCAACTGCAGCCTTTTTTTTCTCTCTCACACAGTAGTGCTATGTTTTCTCTACACTATTCCAGCTTCTCACACAATGGGGGGATTCCCTGGGAGATGGTCTTCTCCTCTGTTAATAGTTCACCTTGGTCACAGGGCGCAGTGTCCGTGTGGGTATGCGGAGAGCTTTTGAAGTTCCAAAGCTCTTCCTGCACCAGATTCAGAGCCCATATGTTTCAGCAGTTCTGTTTACTCCTGCAGGGATCCGCCCAGATAGGTGGGGCCAGGGTTGGGGTGAGTTGTTGTAGGTGGCCCAGAGCAATGGCGGCAACCACCACCATTTTCCTGCTTCCACATCTCCCTCCCCTTTGCATTGTCCATGGTCCTGCTTCCACATCTCCCTCCTCTTTGCTGGAACTAGTTGGGCTGCAAATCTTTGTCTGTGGTCCACAGTTCTCAGAACAGCAAATATTCTGTTCTTTTGATCTGGCAGTGCTGCTGTTCCGCTTCTAGCACTGGGCAGGTGGGGGCGGGGTGAGCTCTGGGAGGGTAGGGAGCGGGCGGCTAGTCTCAGTGCCTAAGGCTTCCATTCTCTGCTCGGCAGTGAGGGCTTAAACCACCGTTTTCAGCCTTCTTCCCTCAGTCTTTTCTCCGAGGTCTCTGCCGTGAGTGTTGGGTTCTGCCGCGTTATGTGCTGCCCCCTCAGCCCTGTGGGCCATAAGCGGAGCCCTAGCAGTCCGATCTCCCGCAGCTGCGGTAGTTCCTGGATGCAGTGAGCTTGGAGCACTGAGCTAGGTCTGCGTCCTGCGCCCGCGCATCTCCGTCTCCGGACTTCTCCCTTCCCTCCTCCCCCACTCGCACGATTCGCCCACCTTTAGGTGAATTCAGTGGTGGGCCTCTTCGTCTTGCCTGTCTGCTGTGCAGGGAGTCCTTTGTGGAGTTATTGTTGTTCGATTAGTTGTAAATTCCAGGGGAGCTTTACAGAGGCTCACCTCACACCGCCATTTTGATGACGTCAATCCAAGACCACACATTTCTAATTGTATTGAAAAATGATTAGAACATCGGAAATTATGACATAAATATGGACTGTCATAAGACCAGAGGACCCAAGGAAAATAATAACAATGTAAAGATTTTAGAAGTCCCCTCATCCACCAGCAACTTAAAATGTAGCACAGAGGAGGGGTATCATTTACAAGAGTTGGTAGAACTTATTTGGCTAAGATGTATTTCCAGTCCTTCTGACAATGAATTAGACAAATGGTAACAGTTGTGTGGATAGATAACTCTGCAAGATCATTGCTTTTCTTTTAAAAATAGCCTTTAGAGGTTTCCAGTCAGGATGGCAGAGTAGGTAAACATTGTGCTTGCCTCCACTCATGAACACAGCAAAATTACAACTAAACTACAGAACAACCATCATTGAGAATCACCTGAAATCTATCTGAACAGAAGTCCTATAGCTAAGGATATACAAAAGAAATCACTTTGAGATGGGTAAAATAGGCAGAGACGTGGAACAGGCTGGTTTCAAACCTGCATATAGCAGTTACAAATCAGAGGGATATCTTGGCTGCTGAAGACCTCTGTGAGGAGCGAGGGTTCCTAGCCCCACAATGGGTTCTCCAGCCCAGGGTTCCAGTGCCGGAAGAGAAATCCCCTCAATTTTTGGCCATGAAAACCAGCAGGGATTGTGCCTGAGTGAGACAGAGAGCTGCTGGAGTCTTAGGCGTTCTTCTTAAATGGGCCCCCACACAGGCTTACTGGCTGATGTACCCACTTGTCCTGAGCTCCAGTTCTGGGGCAGCAGCTTGAAACATATTAGGGATATATGGAAACTTAATTGTCTGACTTCAGGGCAAGAGCTGGATGGGCAGCTTTTTCCAGATAGAAGTGGTAGGAGAAGCCATTGTTCCTTTGTTGAACTTTCCCCTACCCAGCATGCAAAGCAGTCAAACGCCATATCTGAGGCTCCATCAACCTGGCTAACAGTGTTCACCCTGCTCTGATGATTCCCTGAGACCCAGCCCCACCCAAATTTTGTCTTCACCCAAACTGCTTCCAGTGGTTTTTCAATATAAAGGCCTGTCTTGGCTTATGTTGTGGTCTTTCCTAAAATCTCTCAAAGTTTCACTACTCCCGAGCAAGCACCATCTGGCCTCATGGGGGAAGGGAGCATAACTCTTGCTGAGCAACCCCAAGCCTCTCTTTAGTGGCAGGCAGCCTTAGTTCCAGGCTTGGTTTCTCCCAAAAACCTTTAAGCCTAGCAGAGGTGGCAGCCATCTTAAAATTGCTTTGTGGCTCACTCCAGATGGTTCCTGGTAATGTACAGGCTGCGGCTGAAATTGTCCTGCACTGGGACCCTCCCAGAAGACCCCAGGGCTGGCACCCATTGTGGCCGGCTTCAGACTGCACCAGAGCACCAATTGGCCACCTCTGAGGACAACACACCCAAACAGCAGACTGGGCAGGCATCGGAGCCCTGCAAAAGCAAATCTTGCTTTGTAGCATCAGTCCCTGCACAAAATATTCTCCACTGTAATCACAGCCAGTCCTCAAAAACAATCATCCCAAGGGTCAGTCCCTCCCATTGATGTGCAAACAGCAACAAAGGCTGAACTACAACAGAAGGGCACACACAACCCACACAATGGATACACCTCAGCACCCAGGCAACTGAGGAGCCTTGCCACCCTGTCCCACAGGATACCTACTTATATAAAGGCACTCTACTAAAACTGTGAGACATAGCAGCCCTACTTAATACATAGAAACAAACTAAGGGCAGCAGCTAAAATAGGGAAACAAAGGAATATGTCCCAAATAAAAGCACAGAACAAAGCTCTAGAAAAAAGAAAAAGAAGAAAAAAAAACAAAAAACACTAAACAAAATGAATACAAACAATCGACCAGATGCAGAATTCAAAGCAGTGTTTATAAGGATGCTCACTGATCTCAGGGAGAACTTCAACAAAGAGATAAGAAATATAAAAATGGAGGTAGAAAACATAAAAAAAGAACCAGTCAGAAATGACGTATAAATTAGAGTAAATCAATGGTCGGTTAGATGCACCAGATAAATAAATCAACAATTTGAAAGGTTAGGTAACAGAAAACAACCAAAGAACACCAAAAAGAAAAGGAAAAAAAAAGAATACAGAAAAATGAGGAGAGTTTAACAGTTCTCTTGGACAATATCAAGCAAACCAATATTTGCATCATAGGGGTATCAGAAAAAGAAGAGAGAAAGCAAAGAATTAATAACCTATTTGAAGAAATAATGATAGAAAACTTTCCTAACCTGGTGAACGGAATACACACAATCTCAGGAAGTGCAGACAATCCCAAACAAGATGAACCTAAAGAGGCCCACATCAAGGCACATCAAAATTAAAATGCCAAAGGTTAAAGACAAAGAGATAATCTTAAAAGCAGCAAGAGAAAAGCAGTTATTTACCTACAAGTGTGTCCCCCTAAGACTGTCAACTTATTTCTCAAAGAAGCTTTGCTGTCCAGAGGGATTGGCATGACACATTCAAAGTGATGAAAAGCAGGAACCTACAGCCAAGATTACCCAGCAAAGTTATCATTTAGAATCAAAGGACAGATAAACAGCTTCCCAGACAAATAAAGTGAAATAAATTTATCACCACCATACCAGTATTACAAGAAATGTTGAGGGAAGTTCTTTAAAAATAAGGAAAACATTAAAAAATATGAATAATAAAATGCAATAACTACATATCTACAAACAATTACTTTAAATGTAAATGGATGAAATGCTTCAATGAAAAGTAATAGGGTGGCTGAATAGATAAGAGAAGAAGATCTTAACATATGCTGCCTACAAGAGACTCACTTCAGTTCAACACATACATAGACTAAAAGTAAAGGGATGGAAAAAAATTCATAAAAATGGAAATGACAAAAATAATAATAATAATAATAATAATAATAATAATAATCTGGGGTAGCAATACTTATACCAGACAAAATAGACTTTAAAGCAAAGGATATAACAAGAAACAAGAAGGACCTAGTAATTCTACTTCTGGGTGTTTATTCGAAGAAACCCAAAATACAAATCAGAAAAACAGATACATCCATATATTCATTGCAGCATTTTTTACCACAGCCAAGATATGGCAGCAACCTAAGTATCCATCTGATTACTTTAATCAGGGACTTGCTATATCACAGCTGTGTTGCAGTCCTGGAAAGGTTCACTTTATCTATTATGATCTCCCTGATCCTTTAGTGTTTTAAGTAAGGTCACAGTGGGTTCTCTGAGGCCCTTCTCCATTAAAAAAAAAAAAAAAAAAAGAAGAAAAAAAAAAGAATCATATCCTTGTCTCAGAAAACTAATAAAATGCTCTGCTTTATTTTCTGTGGGGTTTCAACATAGGTGTTTCATCTCAGTCCCATGGAATCCTAGTATTCAGCAAATGTGCTTAGGGAACAACAGGCTGTATGTTTGTGGCCTCTCAAATCTCTGCAAAAATATTTGCCAGTTTTATTTTTCTCTCAGCAGTTGTCCTCCATGGGCACATAAGCAGATAGTCCACCTACTGTAATCACCCAGAATTAGAAAATTGTTCCATAGTAAATTTGTTGGCAGAAGATTAGCTCACTTCTAAATTGTTCTTTCCTTCCTACAGTCTTTGTTACTCTAGTTCTTTTTGCTTCACCAACTCTCATTGCCTTCTTGTAGTTGTTTTTTTTTCTTCTTTTTTTTTTTCTTTATGATTCTGCTTTTCTAGTTGGCAAGGAAGGAGAACTAGTCTACCACCAGCCATTCTATATCAGCCAGTGAACAGCCTGCACTTGACTTTTATCAAATGTTGCTGTATATAACAACCCATGTGAAATTGTTTTTGCTTTGTTTTGTTATCTATATCTATGTCTATATCTATATATCTATATCTATAGCTATAGCTATATCTTTCCAAATTTTTCCTTTGGACCTGGTTTACAAATTCTAAGTGCTCATCTCATTATATATGTTTTACTTTGTAAGCCACCTCACATATTTCTTGGGAATTGGACAGCAACAAATGCATTTAATGATTAACAGGAAAGCCATAGAAATATCTGTTTTTTGCATTTAAATAAAAGTAAATGAAATATATTTAAATAGAAAAAAATGCATTTCAATAACAGTAGAGTTATATCGGTTCATTCACAACCTCTTTCAAAAGCAGTCTGACAATAAAATAGAAACAAGTTAGTTCCCTTATAAACACAGTTCATCAGAAATTTCCTTTGACCTAGAGAACAGAAATCACCTTACCATTCAGTGAACCTAGTTATTATTCAAATTCATTAGCACTTCTATATTCTCTAGTGCATATACTTGTCACTTGATTATCCTTAGTCATGTAATTTTCAGTTGCAACTTATTCACAAACAAGATATCCTAAATATTACTACTGTTTCAGCCCTGCTTTCATAATGATTGGTTGTTAGCATAAAATAAGGTAAATATTAAAATTTAATTGTACTTCTTAGGGATGCCTCTTGATAGATGCTCAACAAAAGCTGGGCTATTTTTTCTTAAGCTTTCCTTGAAGTTGTTTCATGTGCTGATATTGCCCTTCCTAAATCTGCCTCATTCACTCATTTTTTCTAATTTTGAAGTTATTTGATATTATTTTATATAAATATTTCATTGAAATAATACAATATGAGGGGACTAAAATTTATCAAGACACTAATATGACCTAGTAACTGTGCTAGTTATATTATACACATTGTTTTCAATTTAATTCCCTATATTACTACTCATGTTTAATACATGAGAAAACTAAGCTGACGAAAAGTTTAATGAACATCCCTAGATTACTTTCCAAGTTACAATTATAAGTCCTTGAAAGTTACCAATAATTATTTAACATGCATAAATGTCCCATGCTCATTTCCCAAATTGTCTTATAACAGACATTCTAATGTATTCTATATATCATAATTACTAATAGATTCCTTAAGTCTGTTACATTTTTTTTATTGCTACATAAAAAAAAACCTCCTAAAATTTAATGGCTTAAAACAAAACAAACAAAAAAACAGTATTATTTCCTTTTATGTGTCCGTGGGTTGAAAAGAATAAATGTATTATTTTCTGTTTTGTTTCTGAGGGTTGATGGGGTTTTGCTAGGTAGTTTTCACTCAGAATTTGCTTTGAGGATACAGTTATTGATGGTTGGGCTAGAGTAGTACTATATTGGAGAGACAATGTCAACATCCAATTAAAATTTCACAATCTTCATATATAACTTAAATAAAATCTATTCTCTTCCACACTCTCTGTTTGGGGTTGATATTCACTTATGTATTCATATATTTATTTTAATAAAATTTATGTATTGAAAGAGTATGATGAAGCCAACATAAGGAACAATTCTATAATTACTTAATAATATCCTTCTATCTTATAGAAGAAGATGAGACTCTATTTTCTTTCAACTTCAAGAAGAACAAAACTAGTCAAATACTCCTAACGGGAGATTTCAGAAACTTCTAAATAAATAATTTCCAAACTAGTGATAAGAGTTTGGGAACCATGAAATTAGAGAGATAATATTGGACATTCATTTCATTGTAATATTAATTTGAGATGACTCTGTAAGTCTGAGATAAGACTAATTCTGGAGGTTTTTCTTTCCATTGAGTTTTTCAATAATATCAATGGATGAGAACAATATCATACTGGATGAGATGCTTTGATTTTCTTTTAAACTCAGATCTATTACATATTACAAAGTAGGTCTTTTCTCAAAAAAACAAAGGAGAGGGGGAAGCTATTATATGAACCTAAACTAAAGACACTATAAAACATAATTTTAATTTTCTATTGGTAGTCAATATTAAAAAAAAAAATACAAATTGAATTAATGTTACAGGCTTACATGTGAGAATGCTAAATAACTACCTAAAAAGAAGATTTCTGAAAATTGGTGAGAGTATTGATTAGTGATTTTTATATTGGCTTAAGTTTAAGGAATGGCAGCTCTTGTGCCATTTATTCACAATCTTTGGTTTACAACATCTTAGAACTTGATGGATTCAGTGTTTTAGAAAGTGCAGGATTAGTGACTTAGAGTATATGATCTGAGTTAAACAGACCTGGATTGTAAAACTTCATAATTTAGTAACTAAGTGAATTTGAATAGATTATCTCTGAAAGTTGGATTTCTCACCTGTAGAACTGGGGAAATTAAAACTACCTCAAAAGACTGTTGATGAAGGTAAATGAGGTTAAACATGTAAAACACTTAGCCCAGTAAAGGGAATATGGTAAGCATTCAATAAATAATAATTATTGCCTGTCCAGAGTGGAATTAGAAAACCTTAAGACAGCTCTTGTATGGAGCTTTTTCTAAAATAATATGGAGAGGAAATATTTAAATAAAAAGTATGCTTATTATTTTAAAGATTAAACACTTAATATGACAGTAGTATACATTTAAAGTGAGAAAATGTGGTTTTCTCATGGAGGATGGAGGGAAAAATTCAGATATATTAAGGAATATGAAATCACTAAGTAACATATATCTTAAGCATTTATCATTGACTGTTACTGTGTTAAGCACTTCCTTCCATTTTTATAATTGTAGTTTTGATGTAGGTGATGTTGGATCTGTTGACAGTTTCTGGGTGTGGGCCGGCATCTTGTCTTGTGAAGCCGAAAAATGGAAACACGGATCAGGGAGAGGCAAAAAGTTTTAAAAACAGGATAGTTTATTAGAGCAGGAGAAGAGGTTGCAGCTCCCGAGCTGGAGGGGGCCCTGAATGGGGGGGTGCCCCATGACTGAGGCAAAAGCTCTTCCTTTTATACCTTCCCTTGCCTGCTTGGGGAAGGGGAACTGTTTGAAGAAGGGAACTTGTTTGAAGAAGGGAACTGGCGCCTTCTAATGAAATTCATCTACCAGGTTTGTTCTGCTTGCCCATCCTAAAGGAATTAGCAAAGTAACCCACTCTTTATCTATCAGAGCTGCTCCATTTGTCAGGCCAAAAGGAATTTTATGATTAATCTCAGGGCCTTGTTACATTATGTCCCGGAGCGAAGGAGTGATTTCAAAACCTGAAGATTCAGGATATGGCTGTCTTTTGTTTATTCTACCAGGGACCTCCTTGTCTACCTAGGGACATGCTAGCTAACCTGTATCAGTTTTAATATAGAATCTTGACCAAGTGTAGTGTGAAGAGTTTTACATTCTTCTATAAATGTATCTTACTCCAATGACAGAAGAATAGTACTTAGAGACTACTATAGTTATAACCTAGAAAAAGGACAGTTTGGTGCACAGTTCCCTTCACATCTATCAGAATGAAGCACATCTGCATCATATGCAAATATATATATATTTTTAGTATTACTTGTGTAGAGAAGTACAAGTGCTAGCCAAGAGAGTGATGATGAATGAAATCTTATTATTTCCAGGTCAATGCTCCATCAAATAATACATTCCAAGATAGATTTTCTTAAATTGATATTTATTAATTAGCCAGAGTATGCTAAGATTCAGTACATTATACATTCTAAGTAATATTTCGTTTTAATCTTCTTAAAGTATTAATTTTAACCTTACAATTAATGTTATTTCCTGATTAAACTGTATTGGAATGAGCCCTTAAGACTTGTTAAGTTTTAATCATAAAACATATTTTGTTGTAAGTCTCTAAAACCTATTTAAAAGTTTTGCTATTATACCTATCAATAAAGAAATTGATGAAAAGATAGAAGGGGTTTTTAATATGATATATATTTATAATCCAAAGTAAGTGAGTTATGTCATGATGATAAAATTTGCTTCACTAGCTTTATTTCATTAAGATTCATGATACACAGTTCAATCAAAATGAAAATGTTTATAGAATTTTACAATGAATATTATTTTTAATAACCTAAGATACAGAACGTTATTCTTCTTCATGTTTATTCTCATTTCATAATGAAATTCAGTTTTAAAGAAATTTTCCATTTTTGTACAAAATATAGAATTGAAAACAAGACCCTTGTGTGCATGCTGGTGTGTGTGTATGTGTGTGTATACACCATATTTAGGTATATAACTTTGTACTTTCAGTGTTTCTTTGCAAGTCAACTTTATTTGTTTAGTAAAGGCATGAATTAGACAGTTTTCCCTGTTGTTTGTCATTGCATTAAAAAAAAAAGGCACTAGGAAAAATAAGTAGATAAACATAAATTGTATTTGTTGTTACAATTTAGGATGAAAGATGTTTTGGTAAGGCATTCTAAGAAATTTTCATTTCCATCCAGATATATTGAAAATAGTAAAATAGAAATCATTTAATGTCCATTCTGAAAACATATCTTCCTTTTCCAGATTATGAAGTATTTTTGCCAAAGAATTTTAAATATCCTTTAATCCTAAGTTTGCCATGATATGTTGAAATTTGCTTTCCTTAACTCTATTAATCCTATATTATGCAATTAAAATAATTTTCTTTTTAAAATGAGAGAATTTCTTAAATAATTTAACATATGTAATTAATACTTTGTAAATATGAATATTTCATATGTTCTGTTGCCACCATGATATTCCTGTAAAAGTATTTTCACATCATTAAATTTCCTAAATTTAATATCACAGCTGAATAGTGATGCGTAATTGGGTTAATTCAAAAACTAATTCAATTTAAAAACAACTTCTCATCATCACAAAATGAAGTTCTCCTTTGGTGATTCTACTAAGGCAATTAATTTTTTTCTTCCATATAGATTTTAGTATTGTATTTGGGCAGTCCGGATATTCAGTGACTCAAACGTTTTAATGTATCCTAAGCAGACTTCTCCCTTTCTGTACTGAAAATTTTTATTATAAAATTCAGATGTCTACATTTATGTTAATTAGTATTAAAATGTATTTGAGTTTCAAACCTTAGAAATCTGAGCTACTCGCTGGGTTTAAGCATGGAATTTTGACTCTAAAGAAAAGGCTTACATCAGGTCCAAAGTTGATTACTCTATATAAAAGCCACCTCAAATTTTTATCATGAGAGATAAAGGAAAATATTTAATTTTATTAGTGAAATTTACAAAAGTCCATTATAGTTGGAAAAATACCTTTCAATTTAAAATATTTCACTATGATATTTTTTCTATAAAATAATGTAGCAATTACAAAGGCAAGTAAAAATTATCTATCTATCTATCTATCTATCTATCTATCTATCTATCTATCTATCTATCCATCCATCCATCCATTAACCCATCCATCCACCTATCCCTCCATCAAGCCATCCATCCATGCATCCATCCATTTATGTATCATCTGTCTGTCTACTTATCAGCCAACTCATCTCAAACTCAATGAAACTTTATTTAGCAATTTATTCACAAAGTTGTTTCAATGTTTATATCTAACACTGTAGTTTAATAATTTGCCTAATTGGGCCTTATAAACTTTTAGTACAGGAATTTCATTTGTAAATGTCACAGGGAACGAAGTTCACCCTCAAAAATTAGAAATACATGTGTGAAATGCAATATACCAAGCTGTTGTTCTGGACAACATGACATATTTATGTGCAATATGAGCAAATGACAGAGCTATTTCTACCCTGAACATAAAAGCTCATTAGCAAATGCTTATAAGTACATAAGAGACATTGTGAGGCCCTGGAAATGATGACGCTGAGTTCTAATTCTGATCTTAACCACCTTGTGGCCTTAGTAGAGTCCTATATTCTCTTTTGGATCTCAATATTACCAACTTGATGAGAGGTGCTAATCCAGATACCATACAATTACAAGTATCTATATATGTCTGCACACAGGGACACAAATATAGTGTTGTATGTACATGACCATGTATGCGTTTTGCACTGTTACTTTGTTTTCACTTGTCAATTTCTTTGGGAAAACTATCCTGGATATTTCACCTCCTTGTCTAAGCTATGCATTTCCTAAATACAAGGTACTGACACATGGCTTTTCATTTGCTGGCGAACTTATCCTACCATCAGCTGTCAATAATGATGTTTCCTAACAATCCACAATTACTGAGTTGCCTAAATGTTTGGTTCAGAAAGTCCTAATGCTATCTAACAGAAAATGAAATGTTGACAAATGTTCAAAAGTGTCAATCAGGAAAGTGATAATTAAAAATTCTGAAAGATGGTAGTTGTGATAAGATGTCAATGCCTGAGGGGAAAAGACCTGACAGTCAATGAAATGTGGTCTGAAATGTGGTGGCACTTGAAAGTGCAAATTGTCCCTCTAACAAAGAATGCAGCAACATAAGTATAAAGGTTTGAAAGTCTAAAAGCTGGGAACTTCAAGATAGATAAGATCACACATTCAACTCAAAAACAGAGGTTTGACTCAACTCTGGCTTTCCTAACAGTCTTGTGTTTGTGTAAATCATTTATATTTTTAACACCTCATATATAATGTAATATAGACTGGAGGTTTCAAAATATTTGTTTATTTAATGAATAAAAAGAATGAATAAACAAATATGTCACTTGGACAGCAGGCTAAGGCAAAGTACCTTAAACAGCAAGATCCAGGTGATCTGATTTTAAAATGACAACAAATGCATATGATTAATTTGCCAGGCAATGCAAATTAAAGAACACTGTGCAAATTAGTAGCTACTCATACAGTTTACAAAACATGTTGGTTAAAAATAAAATGCTAGTAGTAATGTAATTCTTCAAGCAATACCTTTAAACAAATTTAGAGCAAGGATTTAAATGGAGACTGAGAGTAGATATACTGGTAAAATAATTTAGTTCTGATTGAAAAAGAGTTGGGGTGCACCCAAAAATAAGCAAAAGAAAAAAGAAGTAAGTCAAATTGAGCAAGACTCAGAAAGGATCAAATTGGTAAATTGGACTGAACATTAAGAAAATATTTTTAGAATTTCATGGGTAAATACTTCAGTAGCTTAGTAGCTATATTTGAATTTAATATCAGAAACTCATTAGAAGTATGCTTGTAGAATGATGGATAGATCATAAAAATGTGTATTAAGTCCTTCTCAAATAATACCTATGTTATATTGAGAAACATACTTCAAATAGTTTTATAGGTAGATTTGTACAACAAATTAGTCATGGCTTACTTATTTTGATTGGAAATAGAGAAAATTAAAACAGATTAGTAGGACCCCTTAGAGAACGTTGTCTTATCCAGACTAAATTGATATGCTATGTTACTCTCTCATCTATATTACTCAATATTCAAATCAGCATATTTGCAAAACTTCAAATAGAATTTTCTGATTTATTTTGCTTGCTGAATTGATAGCATTTAGCTTTGAGCATTTCTGTAGTAATTTTCTTTACTATTTGTCTTTTAATGGGTGCCACAAAACAATTCACATTAGAGTCATTTTTATTTATTGCACCATTTATCAACTCTACTACTTATTTGACCCAAACTGGGTCCTCACAAAACATAATTATTACTACCAGGACTATTACTTCTTAGTCTTATAGTTACATTGGTGTACACACCCTGGAAGTAAAAAAGAGCAGTAGCAGCAATGGAAACAAGCAGTGAAGCATAACAGATCTCACCCTAGAGTAATTGGAGGCAGTGCCAACCTCATTCCAGAGCCAGAATATTCAGGGAAAGTAGAGCAGAGGAAGGAGCTACAGCAAAGGAATCTATAAATATCACCATGTGCAGGACATGATGAGCAGGTTAGAATAATTCTGAGGCCACATATACTTTAGTAAAAAAGATAATAGTATCTCCATTGTAGGACCAAAGACTCGATAATAGAGATGTAAACAGGTTGAGTTTAAAAGTCCTCTTCTGTACCTACCTAGTCTTGTTTATGATTATTACAGCATATGCTTCTTATAAAAAGAAATCATACTCTATAATTCTTTGGTAAAATATTAAAAATGCTTTATATATTTTGTTGCCATCCTATTTGTTAACTAAACATGCATAAGTGATTACTCATTGTGGATTGGAGATTTTGTCAATTTGAACTAACCCTATTTATCTTGGTCAAACACCAAACACTTTCCATCAACTCTTTCTTTGCCTGCAATTAATTTGCCACATGTGCTCTTTTTTGCGTTCTTAGACCACATCATTGTCCACCTTTGTTTAAAAGAAGTATCATGTCAAATTTTGTTTTAGATGTGTCTCTTCAAAGTAGTATTTATTTGGGTTTAATATCTTTAATTAAGCTGAGCATCAAAGGAGTGTTTAACTAGTTTACAATTATTCTCAGAAGTAATTCATTTGATCTTCTGCTGTGTTTGGTCATATTGATTATTTTATACTTCTTGGATGTTTGTATCCCCTCGATTGTAATGTGAGATTTTCCAGTCTACTACTGACTGTTAGAAGAGAGATACTAGGGAGGTTGGATCCACATCACTGAGGCTGCCTTAAAAACAGCAAAGGGGGCAGCTGCTATTATTTGGTATTTGTTTGTTTGTTGTTTGTTTGTTTTGCCTTTTTTGTAGTAAAGGGGCAGTTATTATCATTTTAATTTTGAGGACAAATAGTGAGGACGTGTTTCCTGCTTTGCATCTTGACAGAGCAGTACAGTAGTTCTAGTAACTAAAAATGCCATCGGGCCCTCCTTTGGTTTCTCATTCGCTGCATTACACTTGTAGGTGAAAATTCCCTCTCTAGTCTGTCAATGACTTTATTATAAATTCTAGTTGGTGTGATGGTGTGAGCCTGCATTATGTCTGTTTCTCTAAAGCCGTTATGACATACAGCAGTTATTTCAATCCTTGTTCTCTTTCTTCATATCACTAACCTTACCTGTGCACAGTAACTTATGGTAGATGCACATCGTGTCAACATCATAGAAATGACTTAAAATAACCAAGTTAATCCCTAAATGCCTAAATTTCCATCATGAAGCCTTCATAATTATCTTCTCCAAGCACATATTTTCTTTCTTAATGAACGTCTCTGCCCTGAGCTACGTAGCGCTCCATTTCATTTTGGACTACAGACTCTTTGGCCTCCCCAGGGACCTTACACTCCAATCACACACCCCGTCTCTGATATTTTCAGAGACTCCTGCTTTGTTCACTCCATTCTATTAGCTTTTACATCTTAATAAGTTTTCCCATTTTAAAAACAAGCCAACCAACCAACCAACAAACAAACAAAACACCACAAAATTAAAACTAAAACAAACTCCAACTTCACAACACCACCCCTGCAGCTACCACCTTAAATTATTCCTTGCTTTCATACCCAGACTTCTTGTTTATACTTAAATCTCTCATTTGACAACCCTACTCATTTCTCAACAGTGGTGAGTACCTGCATTTTGTTTCTCAGAACCTGTTTTTTGGCCTGGATAACGTCCCTTCCCCATTTCAGTGAAACGACTTTTTCTTAGCTAAAAATATGAGATTCTGGTGGAGAATGAGAAATATATTACTCCACCTATATCATTTGGTGACCACAGATTGGCTGTGTGTTGCTGCTTCAGGATGAGGTACAGATGTGCTTCAAGCTACACATCTGGCTGGGCTTGACTTCTGTTGCACATGGACTCCCGTTTGCTCTACATATGTTCATTCTTTGGCTCAGAATGAAGGGGTGAATACTCAAAAGAATTCCTCCAATCCTGATGGCTTAAGTGTGAGAGTGTAAGCTTGACAAAGTAAGCATATTTCAAGGTCTTGCTATTAGGTTGGTGTGAAAGTAATTATGGTTTTTGCAATTATTTTTAACCTTCTAAACCACAATTACTTTTCAATTACTTTTGCACCAACCTAATAGTTCCAGGGCCACTGAGGTCCATTCACCAAGGCAAGATATGTACCAAAGTCAAGGGAAAGTACCACACCCAACCATAGCTGTCACACAGTCAAGATCATTCCGTGGACTTTGGGGAAGATGTTGGATCTTTTGGAACAGTAATGCAATCTAACCCCCAATCCTCACTGGGCAGAATTTATCAATTGAGGGGCAGAACCTGAATCAAGCTGCAGGGGTGTGGCATGACATGCATTCAGACCAAGCTGAGTCACAGTTCTTGCCTGTGAGTTTTCAAACAAATTTTAGTTTAGTGAAATATTCAATTCCTTGGTGGTATTCTGAGAATGTTTTAGTCAACCTCCTCTGGCTGCCATTTCTCCTAAACTTAGAGAAATCACATTAGAAAGAGTAACACTTACGTACAAACCTTGGTCAGGGATTAAATGCAGAAAGTGTTCTAACATCCAAGAGCCTGGTTCCAGTTATTCGTGAAGTCCAGCCACACTTGTACTTTATTTAATGTTACTAATATAGATTATGTAGATGCTTCACATCTAACCCTGAAATGGCCACAGTTAAACTCATTTGATCATCAAAATACCTCCACTTCTTGCCAGCTCTCCTTCATGTAATGAATGTCTCAGTCATTCATAAACTTGGATGTGTTTTAGACTCTTTTTTGGCCTTCATTGCATAATATAATTGTTCACAAAATCTTGCAAATTCTACCTCTTAAGTATTACCCCAAACATTCCCCTTACTCCAAAACCCACTGCCATTTTTCTATTTCAGGTTATTCTTATTTTTGCACGTTGCTTGCTGCCGTAAAAATCTTCATTGTTTTTCTGTTATCTGTCTTCCAAACTATACTCCATATTGCACCCAGAATTGTGTTTCTTTTGTACTAATAAAATCAGAACTTCTTGCCTTGGTGAAAATTCTTCAATGCTCCCTTTTGCTTTTAGAATCAAATTTAAGCTCCTCATGATGATTATTTCAAGCCATTATGGTCCGATTTCTGCTTACCCTTCTCACTGTCTCCTTATCACTCTTCACTAGCACTTAGTCGTTAAGCTATAGTGAACCTGTATCAGGTTCTTATGTGTATAAATGCTCTATCTTGTCTCAATTCCTTCAATAAGCATTTACCTTTCATTGCAAAACATCCATTCACTTTTCCTTCCACCCATCCCTTTGCCTTGCTAGTAGTTTATATTATATGGCAATATTAAAATACTCCAGGCAAAGAAACAAAAAGATTTGGATTTACTTCTTCTTTGAAAAGAGGAAAAATGTCATTAGAAGAGATAGAAATATATTATTTCAAATATTAGCATGCTATACACTAACAATGGAAATTTCTGCCTTTGATGTTTCTTTAAGAAATAATTTTATAAGCAATATTTCATCCAGGCCATTATAGAAATTCTTGCTTTTAAATAGTTGACTGATATCACCTTAGCCCCCATGAGATAATTTCTTAACCCCCATGAGGTAACATTAGTTATTAGTAATTTAATTTATATATATTCCTTTAAAATAACTTATGTCTACCATTAGACAATCCAGCTGAGGGATACTTCTTTTTCATCTTCAATATTTTACTCAGTTTTGAGATAGAGAAAATGAATTTGGTCAAATAATTGGACTTTTCAAAAAAAAAAGAAACAATGTGAAGACATGATTTAGAAAAATGTTTGTAAACATAAAGATGGATTTAAAGTCCATCTGGGTAGACAGTTTTTCAAAGCAGTGTTCAATTAGTAATACATTTTGATGTGTGAATTGCACAGAGTGCTAAGAGCATATATCACTATTCTGGTGTGCTGCCACGACTGGAAATATAATTTACAAATAAATAATCAGAAGCTGGTCACTGGTATTATTGTTGAAAACAGGCCCTCTCCCTACTCAGTGTTAGGAGTCACTAACCGAAGGCCACTGGGAATATTCCTGTAGTCCAAAAGTTAGGCTAATTTAGCTTGTTGCAGCAAGGGCCAATGTAACCCAGAGGACTTGCGGCAACATCTCAAAAAGGACTGGTGGGCAGAGCATTTTATAGAATTCAGGCTTGTGTCAAATGTCTCCTGGGAGAAATTCGGGAAGCTGTGGCTGGTTCTGAGTTGAATATTTTCTGTTGCAGAGAACATTCAGAAATTGTGTATCTTTAATGTTTTATCTAGAAAGGAAGAGAATTAAAAAGGGCAAGGATTGTAATGGGGGAAAAAGCAACAATCATGCATGTTAGTCAAAAGCTCAGGTTGTATGTAGTTAGGGTTCTGGAGTACTTTTTCCTTGTCTCATTCCAAACATGTTTGCAGCACAGCCTTACTTGGATTTTTTTTTTTTTTTTTTTTTGTATTCACTTGGTAACACCTTGTTGTGGCTGCAAGTAATGCTGTTTATAATTTTCTCAGAAATGATTATACATTTTCTCCACACTGATAGCATCTTGACTGTAAGTCTTGCTTTGGTCAGTGGACTATTAGTACAAGTGATATGTATTGGTTGTAAGGAAAAGCTGGAAGACCCCTGTGTTTTTCACCCCATCTCTCTATTTTCTGCTCTGCAAACCCCATGATATTTCAGGCAGGGGCTGATCCTTTCGGCTGCATGATAACATGAAGATAACACAGAAGAGAATCCTGGCTTCCATTGCAGGTCAACCAACATTGGCTCTAGTGAGTGCTGAGATTTGAATTGTTTGGTTCTTTGATAGTATTAAGTGTAAACTGTATGACATATGAAGTTATCAGGACAAATTATTGTCTACTAATAACCATTCTCTGAAAAATTGCCTGGTTTACATTTTCTGTTATCTTCAGAATAATGGCAGGCTAGCAACCTGATTTGTCAGTGTACTGATTTGTCAGTATACTGATTATAGATTCATCTCTCATGCACGGAATCTGTAAATAACACATAACAATGGATTTCCAGCATTTTAGTTTGCAATAGGTAAATATCACACTAGATTATTCTCTCAGCAAGGTATATTACAGAGAAATATGACTGCCAAACAGCCCAGGAGACTCCAAGTTCTTATAATCTGTGCATACTGTTTTTATAGGCAAATCTACAAAGGAAGATAAACCATGATGGAAAAAAAAATGCTCAGAAAACATGAAATCATTACACAATCATTTAGATAAATCAAATGTTTATTTTCATTAGACTAAGAGACAATAATCTTTAATATCAAATGACTGGCAAGAAAGAAAGACTTAAAGTTGATTTGTTCTCTCTTCCCTGGACCACTCATGGCTGGATATTGACCTTAACGTTTGCACCGATATAGGATATTATGATGCGACCTAAATTCTTCCCTATTTATTTAAACTACATATATATATATATATATATATATATATATATATATATATATATATACACACACACACACACACACATATATATATATGAAAATATGGAGGCTCTAATCCCAACTTTGCATTCAACACTCCAATGGCAAAATATATACTCACACACTATTGGAAACATATTTTCCTAACGCCTTAATGAAGTGCTAGTTTTTTTAATGGTGGCATTAAACCCTGATGCAATGATTGCATATTGGTCACCATCTTCTTTCTTTGTACATCTATAAAGTATTTCTCATGGGACAAATGAACATGGGTTCTTTGTGTAATGAAGCTTTTCAGTCAGGCAGTTAAAAAAATATATTACTACTTCAGCAGATGGAACATCAGTAATTTAGTACTAATCAGCTCAGCTGGTTTTACAGAATTTCTGCCTTTAATGTTCTGTGCCTTCATTGTGTATGATTTACATCAGAGCTGAGAAGACTTCAAAAGCTGGCAGCTATCAATGGCTGGTTGATGTTATCTCCCTGTCATTAGTGCTTCCATTTCCAATGGTCTTCGGATCAGGTGACCAAGTATAGCTATAGAAAAGAGCACACCTGTAAATAGATTTTCTTTTATATGATCCAGATTAAGACTTAGTAGAAAAATGGTGTACTGTGTGTGTTTCAGACCACCAAGTGACTGCTCTGTTATTCCATCAGCCATCAAGGATAAATGAAAGAGATAACGGTAAAATACTGCAGATAGAGTCACTTTCATCAAGGAAGAAGGTACCAGAAGCTCAAAGACTGATTAAGCCATAGATTAAGTATCTGTTAAATTATGCATCCATGCATTGTCTAAAGTTTTAACATGGTAAAGTTTTCAAAGTTTTTGAAAAATTACTTACCAGTGGAAATCATTCAAAAATAATATAACTTACACTGGGTGCTAGAGTTTGGGGAAAGTAGCTATTTCATTTTTTTTGAGCTTCATTTCAAGATGTTGTATTCCTGAGTGTGATTACATTGAGCAGATGTTCAATAGTTTATCCAGTTTCTTTTAAATGCCTGAACTGAAACATTTTATCCACACTAAACTCCTCTAATTTCATTTCAACTCTAAAAGTGGAATTTGCATTAAGTAGAATCCCAAAGGAATTTAGATCCTGTGATCTAAGCCTGAGCTGTTTTTGTTTAATTTAGCCATCCTTTTGAAAGGCATGGGAGAAGCATCCAGGATGTTGACTCATAAATGTTAAGTAGCATAGTGCTTTATTTTATTTTATTTTATTTTTTCAGTTTTACTTCAGTAAGTCCTCTTTAAAGGGAAATGGAGTTAAATTACTTTTAAACAAATACCAGCAGTAGCTATAACTTGGTAATCTGATATCAATCTGATAGAGACAAGCTACCTCCTTTATTTGATGATGGATATAGAGTAAAATTAATTTTAGAGCTAAAGCCATTGTAGAATGTGCAAATATCTCAAGGAATATCTTTTTTCTTGTTGTTTTATATAAGAATGAGGATAATCACTGTGTTTGCAAAATGTGCTTTGCACTACTTTTCAGTGTTGATTTCATGTTTATACCGACATGCCCATCAAGCACTAAGATTCAGCTTCTTTTCTTTGAATTGGAAGTGTACCTATACATACCTCGATACCAAAATGTTGGCCTACCAATTCCTAAGAAACAGCTGCTAGAAAACTGGCTTCTATAGAAATAACAGTATATTTGGTCTGTTTTGATAGGATGAGGGTGGAAGAAACGAATCCATGGAATCTATTAAACTTGTTTTTTTCTTTTTATTATGATCATGCTGAAATTATTTGTTTGAATTTCACTGTGGTTATCAATGTCACTGTTGTGTGAAAGTGCTGTTTATATGTGCATGGAGGTCAGAAAGGCTGAATTCATTTTTAGTAGGTTGCTAGGTCCTCTACAACAAACATAAATGAAACACACTTGAGTGCTACATAAGTATATTTTAAAACATTTTAATATGTAAAACCTCAAGCATATATAAAAATAGAGTACAATATAATAAATCCAGATATACTCATCACCTGCATAAACATTTTTAAACTCCTATCCAATATAACTTCATCTGTATCCCCACCCACTTCCTTGGAACCCATATAAATTTAAAAGAAATCCAAATATCATTTCATTATATTTATAACTATTTCAACAACCATCACTAAGAGATAAAGTTCATAACAAAAGAAAACAAACATTGTATTATCATTATTTGTAAAAATCCCTTGAAATCAGTAACTGTCTAGTCAGTGTTTAAATTTCCCCATTCGCCCCATACATTATTTTGTTTTGCAGCCTAATTTTTGAATCAGAATTCAAAAAAGCCATACATTATAATTGGTTGATACATTGCAAACTTCTATTAATATGGTGGTGCCTTCTTGCTCTCACATTTTCTAGATGATACTGAGACGCTTGTGCCATAGAGTGCCCCCTGATCAAAATGTCTTTTTTCTTCTTGAGGTTTTCTTTATTTACACTGAGTACAACTTGAATGAAAGGCCTTACTGTCATATTCAAAGTTCATAATAAAGTTAATCAAATGCCATAATTAGATTTCATATAGAAAACCATTATCAATATATCACAAATAAACTCTAGATTCTAATGCTTGAATGTTTTACCCGAACTCCAACACTTATTTTATTATGCATTAAATTATTACTTCAGTGGATTTTTTACTGTCATATAATTGACACCTAATATGTTAGTTTCAAGTATACAACATAATGAGTCAATATTTGTAAACTTATATCGTGAAATGATCACAATGACAAACTGAGTTAACATCACTTTTTCTGATTTTATTTATTGGTTTCATATTTCTTGTTCTCTACTCTCTGTTTTTCTGTCAATTGGTAGATACCTAGAAAGAGTAAAGTTTGATTTTCTTTTTTTTTGGCGAGATTATTTCATGTGATTGTCTATTTATATTAGAAGATAGATATTTCATTGATGACAAGATAACCAATTTTTAAAATATTTGTAACCACTTGATTTATCTAACACTACCAAACCTATAAATATTTTGTTTTACAGTTTTTAAAGTCTCACAACAGAAGTTGTAGCTATTAAATCAATTAGTAATTAATTCAAAACTGGTTGAGGGCATACCATGTAGTAAGCACTATCTTCTTAAAAAGGGAGGGGATTAGGATAAAAGATAGTCCCTGCCTTAAAGGATCACAGTTCAGTGACATGAAGATGTGTGTAAGCGAAAACTCCAGCATTACATGGCACTCTTGAGGTGTATGAGTCTAGCAGGATGAGGCTTCTCTTGATCTGGGAACAGAGATCTAGTCTGGAGGAAAAAGACCTTACTGGAAATGGGAAACAGTAGAGCAGGGCAGGTTTGGTGTGACTGAGTAATAGGGCTTACACACCATCTACTCAACTAGGAGTGTATATAGGAGTCTACAGAGAAAGCAGTAGTTTGTTAAATAGAAAAAAAGACATGATCATATGTATGTTTTAAAAGAAAATTCTGATGGGAACATGGCAGAATGATTACACTGACAGAAATTTGGCTAAACTGAAAGGAGACAAACTAGGTAAGAAACTCTTCAATATAAGCACTGATTAGACAAGTGCTAGAAGCATAAAATCCAGTGGAAGGCAACTGGGACATCGTCATTCAAGTCTTGCATTTAGATCTCAGACTCTGCTGTATATTACCTGATCAAAGACAAACTACTTTACCTCTCAGCATCTGAATTTTCTTACCTATAAACTGGGTACAATTGTATTCCACAAGAGAGATTTGGTTTCCAGTGACAACAAGCCCAACTCAAACTTGTGTAAGGAAAAAAGAATTCACTGTGTAATGTGAAATAATATTCAAGGGGATATAGGAAGTGGTTTAATCCAGGTATTTGATGTGTAACCAGAAACTGGCATTTCTCCATCTCAGCTCTATTCACATCTATGTTGGCACTGTACCTGAAGAAGTAACACCCCAGTAACAGGTCCTGGAACTCCAGGATTGCATCTTTATCCCCAAGTCCAACAGAAAAGGATGAGATGCTGTTCCCTACAGGGCATATACAAGTTATAAAAGTTCTAAAACTGGATCCCACTGGCATAAATGGAATTACTTGCACATCTTTAGACCAATCCTTTGAATGGGAGTTTGAGATTTACTAATTGACTTCTACCACGAACATCTTCAAAAATTGAGATTGAGTGACTCCCAACCCCAAGAACCGAGAGTCAGGGAGGTGCTCCTTTTAATTAAAAAAAAAAAAAAAAAGAAGAAGGCAAATGAGGAAAAACTACTAGGCAATAAAGTAACAAATGTCTATTACCAGATAATTAGAGTTTAAAAATAAACAAAACAAAACAAACAAACAAACAAACAAAGCAAAACAAAAAAACCTTTTGAGTCAGCACCTTCAGAGTATTCTCTCACGTACTCTTAGCACACATTTTTTGCTCTGGCCATTGCTGGGGAACTCTGGATGCATAGTTGCAATCTAATAGGCCCTCACCCCAGCTGTTCTATGTATTTTACTTTCTGCCTCAGAGATTGTGACAAACACAGATACATTCTGTTTATACAATCTTCTCAAGCAAGAATCACTGCCTTGATATAAGGAGGGTGAGAGACTCCGACCATAAATTCTTTCAGGGTCCAGTTCAGCTTTTTAGCCAAAGTCACACTATTCTCCATGTGGTTATTTAGAATTGCTCAAACTCCAGGTATATGAGCACAGAATATGGATGTTTGTGTACATTCATGCACTTGATCCACCCACATCTGTGCAATGGAAGAACGGAAATTAAAGTACTTTTCAAATGTTGTCAGAGTTACTGAAACAATGAAACCTCAGGCCAGCCTATATAGTGTTAGGAAAAGAAGTGAATGAAAGTCACTGTAGTAGAGTAGATTAAAAATCTATAAGGCAAAGTATACTAATGTCTACTATATATAACTCAGGTATTGGTGGTAATTCAGGGAGAGTGTATGAGACAGTTAAATAATGTTGAGAAGGACTTGGAATTTGGTAGAAGTCGGTGGCAAATATGTTTTACCGTATTTCCCCGAAAATAAGATTGGGTCTTATATTAATTTTTGCTCCAAAAGACACATTAGGGCTTATGTTCAGGGGATGTCATCCTGAAACATCATGCTAGGGCTTTTCAGTTAGGTCTTATTTTGGGGAAACATGGTAAGAGCAAAAATATTCAGTAAAATGGATGTCAAAGATGAGGCTTTGCAGAATAATAATAAATTTAAAATTCTGCATTGAAAAATTTTGGGAACAATTTTGCTATCAACCCTTTTTGGAAATATAGATAATATGGGACAATGAGCAGATTTAACTCAAAGAGATAATGATAGAAGCTGCATTCTAAGGGGAGATTCAAGTATCAATTAAGTCAATGAGTGAGAAGGAAGTTCTCTGATGAAACTAAGAAAAAGCAAAAACTGAAAACACAGTGAAAGCATTTGGTAAGAATATTAGCTGTAATGTTTGTGTCAGTGTTAAAGAATGAAATAATGGAAAAGAAAACAACAAAGAAAAAGAAAGAAAGGTTTAAAAGTTTACCCAAATATATCATGGATGGGAACGTGGCTAGAATTGTCTGGCCTTGAGATTCCAGATGGCACTGTAATGCGAGGTTGCTTCTGGGCCGGGACTGAATGTGCTGAGGTCATTGCACACCCATGTCTTCCCACATGTTTGTCAGTCTGGAAGCTACATTTTGCTCTCCATTTCTGTGCTATTATGCAATCAGCAAACCATGATTGAGTACTTCCCCTGTATCAAGTGCCATCTAGTTGAGAATATAGGATGACTTCGCTCCTGCTTCAGGGATTTTACAGCCTCTTGTGGGAGATAAACAAGTAAACAAGCTAGAAATTGTAGAAATGGGAGATGCTATAATTGCCAAAGTGAATCGTGCTATGGGAACACAGAGGAGAGTCTACAGACCCAATTATGTGCAATTAACAAAGACTGCTTGGAACTAAAGCCTGTTTTGAAAGGTAAGAAAGAGCCAGCAAAGTCAGTGAGCAAAATCTCTGTGGAGAAAGCATTTATGCATATATGTTAAGTTTTACACATCAGGAGACACCTGTACAATGCTTCAGACATAAATGTGGCATATTAGGGAATTTTAAGCAGTCAATATGGCTAGAGTCCTTGTGAAAATAAGGAGATGAAGGAAAGGCTTGTGGGAAGATAGAAACACAAAAGCAGCTCATGGAGGGCCTTGCTTATCAGGAGAAGGAATTTGAACTTTGTTCTGCAAATGAGAGCTTGTAAGCAAGGAAGGCACACCATAGCGTTTGATTTTATAAAGATTACTCTGAATACTGTGAAAATTTAATTGTACGAGTGAATGTCGGTGTAGTTAAATGTCTTGTTTTAATCCAGGTTGCGTTCTCTAATAGAGACATGGGAATGGAGAAAAGTAGATTTGAGAGGTATTGTCAGGGTTCTAGCACATTTGGAAAACATTGTTAGTATGCCATTGTATTTGCTATGTTTATGAAAATAAGCAGAAACAAATATAAGCAGTGTAAATATGTATATTAAATAAACTTCACAGATGCATGCATATATACTATTACATATATTAATATATGTATACATCTTACAGATTCACATACGTAAAACATATGTATAAAAATAGATATATCGAGTTTTAAAAAATTATTTCTGATAGGCTTAAAAATCACTGCTCTGTTAAGTCGAACATAAATATCAATTCTATATTAGTGCTCTTAAAAATTAGGTAACATTTTCGTGCTCGCTTCGGCAGCACATATACTAAAAATTAGGTAACATTTTCCATGTACACTTTCCACAAAATACTTTTAATTGCTCTAAAGTTTAAAAAGCTATTCGATTAGTATCTTTTCAGCATTGTCTAAACATTAAAACAATCTAAGCAGATATAAAATAATTATAATATAGTAAAACTTATTGAGGGCTTAATCTATGGCAGCCACATGATTAACCAAAGTACATTTCGTCTTTTGTTTAGCCCTTACAACAAACCTACTGCCTGGCACTACTAATAGCAATATTCAACAGATTTTATTTATTCATTTATTTAAAGTACATTTATTGATCAACAACTATGTGTCATTGAACACAATTTGTTAATGTCTCTACTCTGTTGGATCATATATTCTAGCTGGGAGAGATAAATAATAAACAGTAAAACTATTGATAAGCACAAGATCTAATTTTGACCATGCGGATGACTAAAATTTAGACGAACTAAGATTTAGATTAATTGATTTTTCAAAAGTTAAGTAGATTCATGCCAGGATGCAAACCCAGGATGCCTGACCTCAAAGCTTATGCAGTAGTGCTTTAAATTTTCTGTTTTCATATTTTCTACTTTGCTATAGACTAATATCAACTACTTGGTAACTTCCATTTGCTGCTACTACTGTCAGAAAAATGCAATGTATTGGGCCCTAATGATGTATAACTTTCCATTTATTCTGAGAAACGTTGGAAAGTTTTAACATCGGCGGTCTTTCAATGAACCCTCAGCAGCATATGATGCCATCAGTGTAGGGTACCCAATCATACTTCACTCTAGCAGCCCTCAAAGGAGTTTGTAGTGAGGGTTTAGCTAGGAGCTAAGTTTCTTTTAGAATTTTACTTCTTAACATCTCACTTACTCCTCCAACTTCCAGGAAATAGTCTTCCTTTTCATAGCACGCTCAAATTTAAAATGCACATATGTTAGTCTTGGAATGGTTTATGTCTGTATTTTTAATGCGGATTTGTAGCATTGACCGACATTGTAAATTCCTGCAGCACAAGGGCTGTTTGTATTTAAACTACTTTTTATGTCTCATAACTCAGTGTGAAATGTACATTTCTTAATAAATAGTATTGATAGTCATACTTATTTGAACTAGTTAAAGATTAAAATCATTCTTATAATTACCATATAGTAAACCGTGGTGGGGTGGTGGACAGAAGAGAGAAACGTTTTATTCCTATGAATGCTATACACCAATACACTAAAAATGAATCTGTGTAATAATTATTCAAGTAAAAAACATCATATGATTCTTTTCTTCTAGGTTTTCTGAATTCAGACTCAGAGCCAAGCTAAACATTAGTAAGTTTGATTATGAATGCCAATTATGTAATCTGTCTCCTAAGTATAACTTCTGTAACCATTTGTTGTTGTTGTTCTGTTATTTTAGGTTTTTTTTTGTTTTTTTTTGTTTTTTTTTTTTTTACTGTTGTAAGGAAAGGGGAAGAAATCTTTAAGGGATGAATCTTGTTTGTCATGCTTCATAATGAAGAAGATGTTAATTTGAACACATTAATAATTATTCAATTTGGTCAGAAGTCATATTTTTAAAATTGTCCCCTGTTAATTTAAGTTTGAAGATAGTTTCTATTAAAAATAATGTCTACAGTATCATTTCATTCTGTAAATGAGGGCCTACTGACAATAAATCAGTTACAGATGTGTAAAAATCTTTATCAATTTTTTCTATTCATGCATATTCTACGCCACACTTACTGCTTTATATAGTTTCATAAAATTATTGTTCAATTGCAGAAAAATCTGACTGAAATTTGAAGTTTAATCAAGTTCCTAAATACCCTATTTTCAGAATTGAAAGACAAAGACAAAATGTAAAAGAAAGAAAGAAGGAAGTAAAGAAACAAGAGAGGGAGGGACAAAGGAAAAAGGAAATAAGGGAAGGAGAGGCATTATCATGGTATATTAATATACAAGTTCTGACAATTAAGTTCACAAACTTGTTACAATGATGTTGCTGAACTTTTTTGCTATCAGAGGGATTAATCATTATGAATTTGTATCAACTGGACAAACAGTTAATCAAGTTTACTATTTGGAAGTGCTGTAAAGGCTGCGTGAAAAAGTTAGATGACTTGAACTTTTCAGCAACAATTCATGGCTCTTGCATCACAACAATGCACCAGCTCACACTACACTCACTGTCAATGAGGGAGCTCTTAGCCAATAAACATATAATTGTATTGGAACACCGTCCCTACTCACCTGATCTGCCCCCCAATGACTTCTTTCTTTACCTGAAGATGAAGGAAATATTGAAAGGAAGACATTTTGATGATATTCAGGACATCAAGAGTAACGCGACAAGAGCTCTGATAGCCATTCCATAAAAAGAGTTCCCAAATTGCTTTGTAGGGTGAACTAGGTGCTGGCATCAGTTCATAGCTTCCCAGGGGGAGTACTTCAGAGGTGACTGTAGTGATATTCAGCAAATGAGGTATGTAGCACTTTTTTCTAGAATGAGTTCACAAACTTAGTTGTCCAACCTCGTATAACACCAAAAAGTTATTAGAAAATAAGTAAATAGAAATAAAATGCATAGAGTATATCTCATGAATTCTCAGCTTGTAAAAACAACAATTCAAGGACATCTGTGGAGCCAGAGAGAAATCCATTAAGTCACAGAGATGAAGATAGATTTGGGTTGGGTTGCTTAACAAAGAAACCTAATATTAGAGTGATACATTTAGAGGGCAGTTGTCCCACAAAGAAAGGTAACTTACACCAAAGATTGGGAAAGAGCAGCAGCAGGGGTTTTTGTTCGATGACCAAAAGATGATAAAAAGGACAGGCGGAGGTAATCTGTGAGAAAATAGCAAAGTCCACAAAAATAAAAGTATAAATAAATAAATAAATTAATTAATTAATAAATAAATAAACTATGAACTCTACTTCAAGAAACAGAAAAAATAATAAATATACCATTTAGTTTCTTAATGTGTTTAAAGACGGCATTATATAGGTGTGGGGATCAGGCGGAATAGAGTATAGCTATCTTGCCGACAAGTCATATGGGTATGTAATAGTATAAATTAATTACATGCTGGATAATGAAATAAATCCTGTATTTACTGAGAGACAAAAATGTTACTAATACTATGTCAGGTTTGATATTCTGTGTATAATTCTGGAGCACATATATGCTCAATATGTGGAAACTGCAGCTCATAAATATAGTTGTGATATTAAATACATACCTTGCCAAAATCAGAATACAAATCCACTTCTTCACCAGTACAAATTCCATGTTCTTTCCTTTATAATTGATTGTTCTGTGTATTGAGTGACATTTAGGTATGTGAGCAAATATTATCAAAGAATTGAAAAACAAGATAAATACTGTAAGCTACAAGAATTAAAAACTTAAAAATCTGTGGTGGGAAGAAACTTAGATGTTAAATTATTGATTTCTTTTTTGAACTTTAGTTTTTACCTGAAGGATTTGGTGTCATGTGGACAAAGTTCAGACTGATGCATTTTGGTAAAATCAGTTAGAGCCATGATATTAATACAGAATTTTAAAAGATTTTTTAAAAAATATAGCTAACACACAATGTTATATTAGTTTCAGGTGTACATTATGTTTATTCAACAGTACCCACCTGGCACTATACATAGTGATTACCATACTACTGATTATATTCCCTGTGCTAAAGAAGTGATCACCATGATAAGTCCAGCAACCATCTGACACCATACCACACTATCAAAATATTATTGATTATATTCCCTATGCTGTACATTACATCCCTATGATTTATTTGTTTTATACTTGGAATTTTGAACCTCTTATTCCACTTTATCTTCCACCCTTTTTAATTTTTCAATTACAGTTGATATTCAATAGTATTTTATATTAATTTCAGGGGTACAACATTGTGGTTAGATAATTTTATAATTTACGAAATGATCCCCCTGACTAGTACCCACCTGGCGCTATACATAGTTATTACCATATTATTGATTATAGTCTCTTACTTTATATCCCAATGACTATTTTATAACTACCAATTTGTACTTCTTAATCTCTTCTTTTTTTTACCCTGCCCCCAACCCTCATCCCATCTAGCAACCATTGGAATGTTTTCTGTATCTATGAGTTGTTTCTATTTCATTGTTTGTTTATTTTGTTCTCTAGATTCTACTTATAAGTGAAATCATACAACATTTGTCTTCCACTGTCTGACTTAACTATACTCACATAATATCCTCTAGGTCCATTGATGTTACAGGTGGCAAGACTTCATTCTTTTTTACAGCTCAGTAATATTCCATTGTATATACATACCACCTCTTCTTTATCCATTCATCCATTCAGAAACACCGAGGTTGCCTACATATCTTGGCTACTATAAATAATGCTGAAGTGAACGTATGGATGAACAAGTCCCCTTGAAGTAGCATTTTGTATTTTTTTTTCAAATAAATACCCAGAAGTGGGATTACTGTGTCCTTCTATGTGTCTTGTAGTCTTTGTTTTAAAGTTTTTGTCTGGTATAAGTATTGTTACCAAGACTTTTTTTATTTGTTTTTCATTTGTTTGTTTGTTTGTTTCTATTTTTATGAAATATCTTTTTCCAACTCTTTACTGTCAGTCTGTGTGTGTCTTTCAATCTGAAGTGAGTCTCTTATAGGCAGCATGTGTAACGGTCTCGTTTTCGTATCTGTTCAGCCCCTACCCATCCTTTGATTGGAGCATTTAATCCATTTACATTGAAAGTAATTGTTGAGAAATATATATTTATTGATATTTTATTATTAATATTTTTAATTAATTATTTATTTGTTTGTTTGTTTTAGAGAAATCCCTCTAACATTCCTTATAGTACTGATTTGGTGGTGATGAACTCCTTTAGTGTTTTCTTGTCTGGGAAGCTCTTGATCTGTTCTTTGATTCTAAATGATAGCTTAACTGGGTAGAGTAATCTTGGTTATATGTCCTTGATTTTCATCACTTTGAATATCTCATGCCAATCCCTCCTGGCCTGCAAAATTTCTGTTAAGAAATCAGCTAATGTAAGTAACTGCTTGTCTCTTGCTGCTTTTAAGATTCTCTCTTTGTCTTTAACCATTTTAATTATGATGTGTCTGGGTGTGAGACTCTTTGGGCACATCTTGTTTGGGATGTTCTGCACTTCCTGTGCTTGTATGTCTATTTCCTTTACCAGGTTAGGGAAGTTTTCTGTCATTATTTCTTCAAATAGGTTTTCAATTCCTTACTCTCTCTCTTCTCCTTCTGGTACCCCTATAATACGAATGTTGGGATGCTTGATGTTGTCCCGGAGGCCCTGTAAACTATCCTAATTTTTTTGGGTTCTTTTCTTTTTTGTTTGCTGTTCTGATTGGGTGTTTTCTGCTACCTTATCTTCCAAAATTGCTGATTTGATCCTCTGCTTTATCTAATCTACTGTTGATTCCCTCTAATGCATTCTTCATTTCCATTATTGTATTCTTTATTTCTGAGTGGTTCTTTTTTGTGGTTACTCTCTCTTTGTTGAAGCTCTCCCTGAGATCATTAAGCATCCTTATAACCAGTGTTTGGGACTCTGCATCTGGAAGATTTCTTCTCACCATTTTGTTTAGTTCTTTTTCTGAAGTTTTATTTGGGAGGTGTTTCTTTGGCTCCCCATTTTGGCTGCCTCCCTGTGTTTGTTTCTATGTATTAGGTAGGGCGGCTATGTCTTCTGGTCTTAGTAGAGTGTCCTTATGTAGTAGGTTTCCTGCAGAGGCTGGTGGCACAGTCTTTCTGGTTATCTGAGCTATGACTGCCAGGTGTGTCCTTGTGTGGGTTGTGGGTGCCCTCTTGTACTTGAGCCTTGGTTGCTGTTTGCATGTCACTTGGAGGAACTGACCCTTCGGCTTATTTATTGTGAGAACGTCTGTGACTACAATGAAGGAGTTGCTGTGCAAGGACTGACCCCACAGAGTAGGATCTGCCTCAGCAGGGCTCTGATGCCTGCGCAATCCACCCCTTGTGTGTGTCATCCTCGGAGACAGCTAGGTGCTGCTCCATCTCATTTTGTAGCTGGCCACTGCATGCACCTGTCCCAGGGCCACCTGAGAGGGGACTTGTTGCAGGTCAAATCCAGCTGCAGCCTGTGCCCCATCCGGTGCCACCCAGTAGGAGCCACAAAGAAATCCGCAGATGGCTGCTGCCTGTGCTGTGTTTCGAAGTGCCTCATGAGGCCAAGCCATGAACCAAGGCCAGCTGCTGCTCATTCAGGGCTTAGTGCTGCTCAGCCAGAGGTACAGGACATGCTTAAGCCAGCTGCTGCTTATCTGGGTTCCACAAACCTAGGAAAGTCAGCAGCATCAGCTAAGGCAGGCAGTTTATATAATAAAGCCACTGGAAGAAGCTTGGATGTGCCCCAAAGTTGGGTGGGACAAGGTCTTAGAATTACCAGGGCCTGGTGAATGAATGGTGTCAGCCAGCTTGATAGAGACTCAGATATCATGGCCACCTGTGTCTGCACACAGGGAAGGGGGAGGGCTGAACAAGTAAGCAATGGCTTCGACCAGTTCCTTCATCCAGGAGAAAACTGCCCCTCCAGCCTGTCCTGATGCCAAACAACTCAGTTACCCACCCCCACCCCCATATGTCCCTGTTGCCTCTCCACCTGCTGCCCCAGCCCTGGAGCTCAGAGCCTGTGATTCCATCAATGAATAAGTCTGTGTGAGGTCCATTTAAGAGAAATACCAGGAACTCTAGCTGCCTTCCATCTCACTCAGCCACAAGCCCTGCTGGCTTTCGCAACTGGAACGTATGGGGACTTCTTTCCCTGGCTCTTAATCTCTGGGGTGGGGAGCCTGGTGTGGATCTGGGACCCCTTGCTCCTTTGGGAGGAACCTCTGCAGTGGAGATACCGCTCCAAATTTTTAATGGTCATGCATGGGTGTGGGACCAGCCTGTTCCGCATTTCTGTCTAGCCTACCAGTCTTCAGGTAGCTTTTTCTGTATGTCCTTAGTTGCAGGACTTTGGTTCAGCAAGATTTCCGTTGATTCTCGATGATGGTTGTTTTGTAGTTTAGTTGTAATTTTGATGTGGTCATGAAAGAAAGTAACCCAGAATTGTTCCAAAGAAGAAAGACAAGTTAAGACGTCTTATAGAAAGAGTACATTCTTAAGAATAACCAGTTCTGCATTCTTAGCCCTAGGATTAGTCCAGGACAGTTATTAGTCAGGTGTCAAGTGACCTGGATGATAGATACCAGGTGGTCTGGAAGATGGGTGCCAGGAGGTCCAAGCACATCTGGTGGCCTGGATAATGGATGTCAGGTGGTCTGGGTAAGTGAATCCTTCAAAAGGTAATCAGAATTTTATCTGGAGGTCTGATGTATATTCAGGCATTGATTCAGGATTGGGAAGTTCAAAAGTTTAAGTTCCCAGGCTAATTAAGAATGGAATTGTTTCCGCATGCCTCAATCTACTTGATTTTAGTAATGTAGCAGCTTGGCTATTGTGACTTCATTTTATTTCTTCATTGTATTCCTCACAATGTCACTCAATAACAACATCCTGTGTCACTTGATACATTTTACATGGACAAGTTATTATTCCACATTAATTAGTATCAGCATCATCCTACACTAATGTGTCTCAAATATGCACCAAATTCCTGAGGTTTAAGTCAGTGTGGATAGCTCTGTCACCTGTGGTCATGGTTTTATTTAATTGGTCTTCAAGGGACATATATTCTCATTAATTTTAACATTATTTATTAATTTTGTTCTTAGGAGTCATTATGTTAATAGTGATTAGTATGTCAAACCTTTCCTAGTAGTAAAAAAGAAATTTAAAGTGTATGCCTTAAGAAATTGTAAATAATTCCCTGGAGATCATAGATAATATATGTAAGATAGCATGTCTGAGTTGAATTGCATCAAGCAAGGACCATGAAAATTACACTGATTATGCTGGGATGGAAGATGGCTATATTTGCCTGTTACTCCTGAGCTCTATTACCCTTTGTCACCACTATGGACCACTTAAGGTCTTTATTAACTTGCTTTGTAACTTTATATGTCAATAATGATTACTGCAATATCATGTAAGGTGCTTTTTAAATAATTATTTTAGTTTTATTTTTTTACAGAAATCCACTCCATTATCTTATTTTTATTTTCTATTCGCAAATGTTTGGGATTTCCCACTTGGAAACAAAAACAAACAAACAAACAAACAAAAAAACCCTCCAATGGGTAAAATTCTATCAAACCATATGATTACTTTTCATTACTGTTTTATTGTCAAATGTCATTAACATTTTCTAATTTACAAAAGAACAGATAAGACAGAGTATTCATTTTACCTCCAAAAACCTTGCCATTGCGTTAAAAATTTTTGTCAATTTTATGGGATTTAGTTCACAACCTAGCATTTAGGCAAATTATTCATCCTATCTTGAGGAATCAATAATCATGATAATAAACTGATTCATTTTTAACTGCATGAGAGTGTTATATAAATTTAATAAAATAATAAATTAAAGCAACTTAACACATAGAAATCATCAGTACTCTGTAATGTTGTTACTGTTATTTTTATTCCAAACAACCTCTCTCACCCCTTGAAAATACCATTGCATGTAGTAGACTTCATAAAATTGACTTTTAAAAATTGAGTACCTAAATTACAACCTTCTCATTCAAAGTTTAAGCATTTTTTAGTCACAGCATTACAAATAAACCTGTGTTGAGATTTAATACACACTTTGTGATTCTAATTTCTTTAAAACAAGCTTAAATTTTTCAGGATCAGTGTTATATCATATCCAAAAATGCATTGTTATCTAAACAACCTACAACTGGTGCTCTATTTGGGGCACATAACACTCCTGCCTGTTAAGGTGAGTCAAGAAAAATTGAGAGAAGTAATTAAGGAATGTCAAGGGTAAGTATATCTGACATTAAAATAGCCTGACTCTCCTGCTGTGCAAGGTACAGTTGTGGAATCTGGTAAGCAACTTCATTAATGAGGCTAATTATCTCCTCCTGCTTTTCAACTATTGTTAATTTTTGCAAGTTCCTTTAGCAAGAGATTGCCAGAAGTTTTAATGATACTGCAAACAAGGTCATTAAGCAGATATTAAACTTTCTGAGGTGAGGTACACATGCAGAATAGCCTTTTAAAATTGTCTATTTGTATATTATTAAAGATTTTAAACATCCCTGAGGGTTTAAAGTATCTTTGATTTTTATGTCTCACCTAGATTAATGTACTGAAATATTTTAAACGATGGGACTACTTGAAAAGTGATGTAAAAGAAAATATTTTAGGATTTCCCCATCTGTTTGATTATTAGTGCTCATTAATTCAAAAGATTTGAAAAATAGGATTTAATGAATTCTTATGACTTTTTTTTTCGTTTTTTTTAAATTAAAGTTTATTGGGGTGACAAATGTTGGTGAAGTTACATAGGTTTCAGGTGTACAATTCTGTAATACAGCATATATATATATATATATAT
Organism: Rhinolophus sinicus; assembly: GCF_057876585.1. Taxonomy (NCBI): domain Eukaryota; kingdom Metazoa; phylum Chordata; class Mammalia; order Chiroptera; family Rhinolophidae; genus Rhinolophus; species Rhinolophus sinicus. The sequence continues at coordinate 144,743,812 of NC_142516.1, read as the reverse complement.
ATATATCACGTTGTGTGTCCATCACCCAGAGTCAATTCTCCTTCTATCACCATGTATTTGATCCCTTTTATCCTCATTTAACACCCCCTTCCCCGCCTACCCTCTGGTAACCACTAACTATTGTCTGTGTCTATGAGTTTTTGTTTCTTCATTTATTTGTCTTGTTCCTTTGTTGACTTTCTGTGATATTGTGATTTATAGCAAGAAATATATATTTGGTCTTCCTCCCACTTGTGGCACAGGACTCCTAAAACCCTTGGAATTCCTTAAGTGGTGAGAGCAATGAAGATGTCCTTTGGAAAGTACCTAAGATTGGGTCTGATTGCCAAGGGAGGCAACCATGTTATTAGAGGGTTGACATTTTTGTCACACCCCTAAAAGTTGAATCAATCACCAATGGCCAATCAGTTAATCAATCATGCCTCTGTAATCAAGCTTCCATAAGAATCCAAAACGATGGTTTTCAGAGAGATTTTGAGTAGTGAACACATGGAAATACAGGGTGAGGGATGTCTTTGGAGAGGGCATTGAATCTCAGCAATCTTTTGCACACATTGCCCTATGCATCTTTTCCATTTGGTTATTCCTGAGTTACATCTTTTTATAATAAAACAGTAGTCTAGTATAAATAAAATGTTTCTCTGTGTTCTGTGAGCTGATCTAGCAAATTAATCCGACCCAAAGTCATGGGAAAGCTTTTCAGGATGTGTAAAGACTTACAGCCAATTGGTACAACCTGAACTTTTGACTGGTGTCTGAAGTTGGAAGTGGTGGGGAGGAGCTTTCTTGTAGGTCTGAGCCTGTTGAATCTGATACTATTTCTGGATAGATAGTATCAGAATTGAGGAGAATTATAATACATCCTTCTGATGTCTGAGAATGGTGTGGATGTATGGGGGAGCCCCCTCTATGTGTTGGAAATTGGTGGTATGGAACCCAATTTACTTTTCCAAACATCAGCTTAGGTCAGTCCACCTATACCCTGAAATTTCATTTGTCAAATATGGAAGAGATTTCATCAATTTGTTGCAGTAAATTCTAAGTATCCTCTAAGTTTTATGTTAAATTATTAATTTTTAGAAACGTACTGGTTGTTGTCACATTTTTATAGCATCTCTTCTGTGTTTATCCATATGTGTGTGTATTTTAATTTCCTTTCATGGGAATTATTGCCCTATCTCTTTTGCTGTATTTCTGACTTAGTCCCACTTGCTTTACTTTAGCTATTTTGTAAATAAGATACTACCTTAAGTATTCAAATTAAAATTTAACATGTCGATAACCAGGTATCTCTCTTTAATAAAAAAGCTTGAGGATTTAGGAAAATATTTTACAGAGCCAACCCTTCATGCTGTATACTTCACCTTTTAAAATACGGAAATTAATAGAGTGTAGTACTTGCTAATTTTCCATTTGAACACAAGTAAAGCTAGTATTTCCCCTTTCTGGTCTTAAAAATAATCTAAAAACAACAAGGAGAACTAAAACAGAAATTAAGCACATCATTTTCCCCTATTAGGAAACTAGGAGAAAATTAGGACCTCCATTAGCTGGAAGACCTTCCAGGATATGTGATAGTTCAGAGAATTATAAGGAGGTATCAATGAGAAAGGACCCAGAGAGTAGTGATCAAAAAGACCCAGTCAAATACAGTTCTGAAGGGTTAGGTGCACAATAAAAACACCTGTTTCATACAAGAGAAGAACTGGATACACTGATCGCAGAGAGGTGTTTAAAATCGTGCTTGGTTTTAGAAAGTGACTCTGTAGAACATATGAGGGATCATATGGTAAGACCATTATTGTAATATATAGACTGTCTTTGTGGAAAGGAAAAAAATCAGTCTTTACTTTTAAAATAACAACACAAATAATAAAATAACAAAAACAATTCATATGGATTTTATTCCCTCTTGGTTAGGAAGAAACAAACAAAACCCAATTTACCCATATATTTTGGATTATTAAGGAAAATTCCAGGTAATCAGAAACATTTCTGGTCTTCACTTCTCCCCCTCAAAAAACAAAAACAAAAATCACCAGAGACCTTGTGTGTAGATAGATGGATGGATAGATAGATAGATAGATAGATAGATAGATAGATAGATAGATAGATAGATAGATAATCCAGGATAAACTGGTCTGAGAAAATAAAGTAAATGAGGAAATAATCTGTTAATTTGAACTCAAGTGACTTCAGATTCCAAATAGAATAGAGTAGCTGATGGCAGATCAGAACTTCTGTCCAAACAACTAGAAATGATGCAATAAAAAAATAATACATCATCTTATAAGGGATTCAGAATGATACAGGGACAAGTGGGAGAAGAGGAGCTAAGAATCTGGAGGGTGAATCTTATTCAGGTTAGTGACTTACAACAACTTCACCAGGCTGACTCGTTGTGAGGGAAAGTGAGTGAGCATCAGGTGTTATATCCATTGAGACAAGCTTAGCATAAAGCGGAAAAAAGAGCAAAGCTTTGGCAGAGACCTGTGGGCTTCAAACACCTGGAGGTTTTCCCCTAGGATATTTACAAATACTGTGGTGTGGGTGGGACAGGGGACGCTGCCACTGTATTACCAGCAGCAGACTAACAACCTAAGCAGAACACTTTTGAAAAGCAGGCAGGAGTTTTTCTGCAGCCGGGTCAGACAGTGATGGGAGGTGCCTGATGTAAGAGGCTTCACAGAATGTAGAAAACTCTGATGGTTCTTGACTTTTTCTGTCTGATTTATTTCACTTAGCATGTTGATCTTAAGACCCATCCATGTTGTCACAAATGATGATGTTTTATAGAATTGTACACTTAAAACCTATATATTTTAACTACCCAATGTTACCCCAATAAATTTAATAAAAATAAATTCAAAACAAAACAAAAAAACATCTCTGAATGGTTAGTTACTAACCAGAGGTAAATAGTATTGTTACTTATTGGATTACTGTGATCCACCTGACTCCATATGACCTTCCAAAAGCAAGTTGAAAAAGAAAGAAAATTGCACAATCTTAGTGAAAGATTCCAGTAAAAGGAACCAGGGTTCCTTTTCCAGAGCTGAGGTAAGAAAAAAACTAGATGAGTATAGAATATATTATTGTGCCACAAAATGAGAAAGTGCTCACAGAATATAATGACAGGTCTAATGGACAGATGATCTATTTTGAAGGAAAATTGGACCATCAAAATTAATTATTCTAATATATTATAACCCTTTAAATGAAACATGAAACCTGAGTCCATTGAGTTATAAATAAACAAATAAAATAATTAAAAGTTTCATGAGACACAGTATACTTACATAGTTTAAAATACCTCCTTCCTAAATTCTTATTAATGATAAAGAAAAAAAAATGATAATTTTACAGTGGAGAAGCCTGACAAATACTTTTTCAAGTGATCAACATGAACATCATCAGTAATGGGCAATTTGAAACCCTGTCTACGAATAGGATGCAATCAGAAAAACACAGCATTAACTACAGACAGAGATGCTTAATTTGAATCTATTAGGTTGGTGCAAAAGTAATTGCGGTTCTTGCAATTATTTTTAACCTTTTAAACGGCAGTTACTTTTGCACCAATCTAATAAACATGAGGCAACATCAGACAAACCTAACCACAAACTAAGAATCACTCTACAAAATAAGGGATCTGTGATCTTTAAAAAATGCCAAGATCATGAGTGATAAATAAGAAACCTTGGACTTTTACAAAGTGAAATAAACTAGAGCAAGCTGAAAACTAAATACAAGGATTCTAAACTGAACTCTTTTTTCATAAAGATATTATTGAGACATTTGGTGAAACATGAATGAGGTCTAAGGATTAGACAGTAGTAATTTATGACTGCTAATTTGTTGAATTTGTTAGTGGCACTGTGGTCACTGAAGACTGTTTTGTTTGTAGAAATTAACGTTCAATTGTTTGGGGTGATGGGGAATCGGGAAGACAACTTAATTTGAAATGATCCAGGAAAAATAAAAGTTCTCCATCTTAAGCTTGCAAGATTTTTGTACCTTTGTGAATGCTACAAAATACAACACCTTTTAAATGTTTTTTTAGCCATGTAAAATAAGTGTTATTTTAATGATTTACATATTAAACCTTTTCTTTTCTTCTTTTGGACTTTCAAAAGTTGTTTAAAAATAGTTACTTTGGTAGAATGTCCTTTTTCACAGAAAGACAATCTGTGTGAAAAAATCATTCACATACAGAAGAATGGATTATACAGTTCAAATCAATCGAGAGAATTTCAACCATTGAAATAATAGAATGCTTGAAATTTGAGCTAATCAGAATATTTTTTAAAAATAACATCAATGAACCAGTTCCTACAAACTACAAGACAAATAATACTATATTAATTTTAAAAGAAAAAAATGGAAATGTAGACTTTGTTATCTTTTTCTTAGCTGTTATATATTTGACCAAAAGGAAAGTAAAATCCACTCCAAAGAAATGTAACTTATATTGTTTTCTGGAAATCAGAGTCTCATGTATTTGCTACTTCAACACGTACAGCGCTCGTGATAGCATGATGTGGGATCAGTTTTGGGAGAGTAATTTGTGCCATATGTATATTCAATAATAGAAATAACTGTGACGTAAAATAACAATTTATATAAGAGACCTTAGAAATATGGCACAAATGTTTTGCATTTTGTTAAAAATGAATATATGCATTAGATCCCTTTCCATGTTTATCTCTGAACAACAGAGGGATGTGTTAGTCAGCATGGTTTTTGTTGTTGTTGTTGTTTTGGGTTTCTTTTTTTTTTTTTTTTTTAGGTTTCTAAGTTTGAAATAGGTATGCTGAAAAACAGTGGGGATTTGGAGGAAGAGTTGGGATGTTATGGGATCCGTTTAGTCTGTGTTGCCGCCCTCCTGGTGGGAAGACACCACTGTGATTTAGTGCAGGCTCTGGAATTAGACTAATCAGCACCTACAGACCATTTGACATTGAGAAATTTGCAAAGTATTTTCTCTTTTCTGAAGTTTTGTTATCTCATAAATGGGTCTAGTTATAGTAGCTGTTTTATAGACTTTCGTCATGGGACCAGGATATAAATGATTCCATGATTCTCAGATATCATTCCAGTGGTCCCAAACCTCAGTATTAGAAAATATCAATTTTAAGTATTTTCAAAATTTCAGTAACAATGTTGATAGTTAAGTATTTTTTCTATGTTTACCATACCATTATCCAGTGACTTCTGAAAGTTTTCTTTTAAAAAGGACATATTTTTAAATAAAGCAGTAACTTATTAGTTGCCATTTTGTAATTGTTGTTTTAGTCCTTTCTTAAGATGGGGTTTGGATTTCTGTTTGTCTGCATACATAGAATACACAGGCTGATGGAGCACTATGAAATAAGATTTCCAACAATTTAATGCAACTATAGCAAAGGATGGATCATGGCTTTGTCCTCTTATAACACCGTGAAATGATGAATTTATATGTAATATGTATATTACATACACAAGCATCTTTTAATGCTTTGCTAGCTATAAATACTAATGAAGTGATAAAGTAGGGAAGCAAGGGACTTTTCTGAGGTGGTCTTTTTTCCTTTGGGGAAATCTCCCTTTGCTAATTCAGCTAAACTCATATCAAATATTTTATTTCTAGTTTAATTTTTGCTTTAGTTTTTGTTCAGCTTCTCTTTTGCTATGGTCATATGATACAACTCTCAAAAGTATTTTGATATACAGCTCACATGTAATAAGCTGTGACAAATAACATTACATCTGTGACTGTGCTACATAAGTGGATTTTGAAGTGAAATTAAGATGGACAGGAAAAGCCCCTGTTTGAAGCAGAGCAAGTAGCTTGGCAAAAATAATGATACTCGGGCTCTTTGCAGGTAATTATGGCCTTTTCTGAGTCCTAAAATACCCTTCTATACATTTGAGGAGAATCAGTGAAACAAACATTTGGCTTTTCAGTGCTTCTGAGTGCATCAGGATTGAACTTCTGACGAGAACTGCAAACACTGTAAAAATAAAGGTAATTGCACGCACCACATTTTTAGAAACAAAGCAACCATTTTATATTTGATCTCAACAGAGCTGGAGATAACTGATGCTTATCCACTAGGGTTTCATATAGTTTCTTACCAATATTCTCTGGGCACTGAATTTACCTGGACAATATCCTGAGAAAAGACTTATTCAACAGAGAATCACAGTCATTTGGGGAAAGGCAAAAAACATAAAAAAAAAACACTCCCCCAATAGCCCTTGGGATATCTTTTCTATCTCACACTTCACTTCCAGTCTCAGATGAAATCTGCATGACACTGAATCTCTTATTTGGGGTTAGGTTCTAAAATCAGCATGGGAAGTGAAAATGTATATCATCAAGCTAACATAACCAGTGAACTGAGGTGATCCCTCTGTGAAAGGTTGACTGCCTGAGAGAACAGCAAATCAAATATTTCCTCTCACAATCTCATGCTTCTCTGCAAGACTTACATATCTGCTATTTATATGACATTGATAATTTAGAAGTACAGCCACATAGATCCTCTTATTTAATTTATATGTGACCTACAAGTATGCGTGGTATTATCCCTGTATTATTATTATTTTTTTTTAAATACTCAGGCAGACTATTTTGCCTAAAGAATCTCATTTGGGAATCACATTTCAGAGTAGCTAAATTTTGCTTTTAACTTCTTTCACTAAGACATAACAGTGTTTTGTTTTTTTTGTTTTTGTTTTTGTTTTTTCTTTTTTATTCTGCTTGACACACACTTACATGAACACACACTGATTTGGGGACACCAACTTCATGTTCATAATTGTTTGTTTCTTTTGTGTGTCAGTATACTTCACAGATCTTTAGTTCTTACCTATTCTAGAAAGTTGATCAGTCTATTTCCTCAATGTCACCCCTCCCCATTCGATGGCAAATGTTTCAGGATTATAAGCCACTGTATCCTGCTTTTGTGGCTATAAAATTTAAAAAGTTACATGTTATCCATTCATTCTTAGTTTGTTTGCTCTATCTGTTTAAATATCTACAGGCCAGAATCAATGACATGAGAATAAACAACACTTCTAATCTCTTGTTGCTATCACTTTATTATTTCAGGCTTAAAATACAACATCATTTTTCCTCATTTTTTTTTTCCATTAGCAAAATCTTGACAGCTCCAGCAATGTGTTATATAACTTTGAAAATAGATTAAAAATATGTATTGCCATTCAGTCTCTCCTAATCTTTATTTACATGCAAAATTGTCACTAACCCTTCTTACAGTTTTTTTTTCCTCATTTTTGCATTTAAAAAATTGAGAATTTCTTTGAATGTAGACTTCTATTTAAAATATTCTGATGAGTTATAATATCTTCCAAAATAATTAATTAAAATTGATAGATTCTTGATCACAAATGGGATATTTGATAATCTAAATACTCCAAATGGCAAATTGTTGTTGTTGCAAATATTTCAAGTATACATCAAATAAAGTAAAAATTATCTTAATTGTAAACAATTCACTTAATAGTGACCTTTCTCAGGAGAAAACTTGAGCAGCTGTGTGCTTAAATTTTGGTTTGGGAAAGATAATATAAGAAGAACATTGATTTGTGGATTTAAAAAGTTTGCATGTTGCATAAAATCTGACTTTAATCAAATTACAAATGATAGATTAAAAACTATCTTCTAGGAAGTATATCTGTTCATGTAATACATGTTTTTTTTGTTATTTTCTGATGACATAAGCATGACACAAGAACATGAACAATTCATGAGATTGATTAGTAAGATAGCAACTAGCATTCTTTATGATTTTAAAGTACATTTATACAGTTAATATCACCCACATTATAAATCCTTCCTCAGAAATGTAAACAGTAGGTAAATACTTTTAAAGAAAGGGAATCTCTAGATTTTTCTCTCTGCTGAAATTATTTGACTTTTTATGAATAAAATGTAAATCTTCCCAATTGTTTCTTATCCCAATTACTGCTTTTTAATTTATCCTTGTTTGTGTGTCAGTTGTTGAGAATTCTTAGTTGGATTTAATTAATTTTTGTTTAGCTTAATCATAGATGATAAAATCTGGAGGATTTAAACTAACCTTAATTTTAGCGTCTTTATTTCTCAATAATTTTTGTTATGACTACAGGGAAAATTTGTTAGAGACATATAGACTCTCCATAAGAGCTATTTATTGCTCCTAAGATTTTTAAACATGGGGTATGTACATGCCTGAACCTGAGCCATATGAGTGTATATTCTGAAAGAGGGGCAAAAGGGCAAAAGAGAGATTTTATGAAACAAATCTACATATTATGCGTCTATATAATTCAACATGTTTACATTTTTAGTGTGAGCCATAGAAAGAACACTTGATATCAAAGAGCCACAGTATGTTTACTGAATCCAGATTGTGTTGTCTATAATAAACCCATAGGGAATATTCCATGAACCTAAAGGAACTTAAGCTTCAGGGACCCTCCTCCTCACTTCATGGGCCTTTCTAAGGACCTGTGTGTTCTCGGGATCATGTTTGTAAAATCTGCAAAAGCAAGAAGCTCTGTTAGGGTCACTCTTTCTTTTATTCCAAATGCCCCCTCCATCACCTTTTCCTTTGAAGAACTGGAGAAGTTAGGAGTGGTGTGAGCCTTTCTGGGTCCTGTTAAGGGGAGGCTGAGTGAGAAGACATTTAGTGGATATAGTTTTGGGGTTCATATCACTTCAGTGTATAGCTTACTTACTTCCAGCTGACCTGGAGTGGAAATGGTTTCCAAGAATACTCTGTTTCCTCCTATTTCATCACACTCTGTGTTTCAACTTGAAGGTTGAGGGCCTGTAGTCATATTGTGCTATGAAGGTGTTCTACAAACACACCTTCGAAGTATGTGGGTTCTGAAGGGAAAAACAACAAAGTCAACAATATGTGGAGCCAGACCTAATACATATAAAAAGTCAAAACATCATACGTAGACTGTTATAATCATTTCCATGGATACCTTGTCATTTGGAATTTCTTTCCTGCCAGGGATATTCTCAGTAATGATTGTACAAAATTATAAATGTATCTTATACTTTGTTTTTTAATTGACAAGTATCATGCAAAATGGAGTATATCAGAACTCTTTTGTTTGCAGAGCATACTCTGTAACAGCACTACAAAAATCGGAAGTGTTTGGAATAGCTCATATATAGAAGAATCTGACAGATTTCCCAAATTTGATAAAAATCATGGAATTGTGAAGCTGAAAGGAAATTTTCTAAGCTGTCAATAATGAAAAGCAAATTGTGATTAATCAGTAAAGAAAGACTGAATTATCTTTTTTACTTCTGCAGAAAATATAAATAATATTTTGTCATATGTATGTAGCTAAAAATTAAGAAAGTTTTATATAGTTTGTCAAGCAGTCATTTAACAAAAATATATTTTCTAATTTGAGATTTTGTTTATCATTGATTATTGTGAGTCGTTTTTCTATTCTGTATTCACTTTTTCAACAAATTTACTGAGCTATCTTTAACATATAAAACTTGTATGTATTTATGGTTTACAACTTGATGTTTTGGTATATGTATACATTGTGAAAAGAACACCATAATCAAGCCAAGTAACATATACATCACCTCACAGTTACTGTGCATGTGTGTGTGTTGAGATTTAATATGAAATCTATCTTCTTAGCAAATACTATTGTCCATCAGGCTGTACATTAGATGTCTTTAAACACGCATTTTTATTCATGAGTTTGTACCATCTTTCTTAAAATAGAACCCCAAATTGTGTAGATTTTTTTTTCTCTCCCTCTCTCTTTCTTTTTGGTAGTTATTTTGAAGATACGTTTTTCTTGGTTTTTTTTTTTCCTTCTTCTTTCACCAATAAAATTATGAAAAAAATAAGATCCTTATGACTTTTCTGATTTTAGGTTTATTAAAGTGATTCTCCCTAAAAAAATGAGAAAACAAAAATTAAACAAACGTTGACTAAATAAAGTTAAAAAAGCCACAGTGATGCAAAATTATGTTGGCATGCTGAATTAGGACAACAAATTCATTATAATTATAAAAATGATAATTCAAAGTAAATAAAAGAAGCTACATTAGGACAAACATGGATTAAATATCACAAAAATTTGTGAAAAATTGTCTCAGATTAATATTTTATAAAGAGAATCAACACATACATTTTGTGAATAACAGCTAATAAATTCCAATGAAATCATCAAATAATTTTTAAGACCTGTAAAAGTATATCTTATTGTTTAAGGGAAAACATAATATTAGGAAAGTTACCAGAATTATAATAACAAACATATTCATTTGTATATAATGCCGTTTGCCCGAAAATAAGACCTAGCCAGACCATCAGCTCTAATTTGTATTTTGGAGCAAAAATTAATATAAGAACCAGTATTATATTATATTATATTATATTATATTATATTATATTATATTATATTATACTATATTACATTACATTAAAGACCCGGTTTTATATTATAGTAAAATAAGACCAGGTCTTATACTAATTTTTGCTCCAAAAGACGCATTAGAGCTGATGGTCTGGCTAGGTCTTATTTGCGGGGAAACATGGTGGTATACACTCTGTATTATAACACAGATTTTATAAAACTTTTATTAAACATAGAATAATTAAATCCTTGTGCACTTTGAATTTTTTATTATTTGGTAAATCATATTCATCAATGATTTTATATCTATTAAATTATTCTGATTAACTAGTTAAATATAGTAAATTAATTTTATTTCATGGTGTGTTTGTGTAAAATTCTGAAAAGCTTTAAATTATTTCCGAATACATTCTATCATAAAATACATCCCAAGTTTTTTCATTTTGTTAGTTTATAGGTGATTTTGTTGCACATTCTGTGAAGGAATGAAACATGTTAAAATGAAATTATTTACAAAAATTAATTTAAACAATTTGAAGAGCATGAGAACAGGTTCATTTAAAAGCATCCACTTTATATCCAGATCTTTGCTTCATGTTTAATAACTGACAACTTAATTCAACCAAGACAGCAGCATTGGAAATCAGACATTTGGAAGAAACCTAACAAACTTCCATATAATTCCTACCACATAAAGGATAAAACAAACGGTCAGTTCTTTCATGTAACTATGTTTTGTACAAATTCAACTTCATTCTGGAAAAGTGCTGTTGAAATTGTATATGCACATTTAAAAATACAACTTGTGGAGTTTTTCTCTGTTGAAACCATCTGAATTGTCAGTTTAGCTAACCTTTGTTTGCCTGTCACTGAGTTCCCATGATTAAATGTGAAGATTATAATCATTAACCATGCCAGGAGTTCACTGTGGGTGGAATTTGATGTGAGGATGACATTTTATTTATATGATGAAGTCAAAATCAGACTTCAGTTTTTCTAGCTCAGCACCGAGAGGTCTCTGGGTTAGCTATCAAGGGCCAATAGTGTAATACTTGTATTTCCTGACTGTGTATTAAATATTGTATTCATGTTGGCTCAGGACTATTTCCCTACATCCTGTAATCACTGCCTCCCCACTAACTGGGACACATATATATCTGACACCACAGGGGCAACTTAATTGAATAATGTTCACCTATTTTAAAATATTAGTTTTAAAAAGTTTTAGCAATTAATGAATATGCATTTGCAATTTAATTTCTCATGTTAGCTTATTGTTGTTATAAATGGTAGTAACACCAAGAATGTTACATGTTGCTGAAATTATGCAGCTACAAATGATAGTAGGGCATTTATAGTTTTAATAAGGCAAGTGATAAAGTACTTTTTCCAAGAGTATGCTAGTCTTTAATACCTTTCTCTAAATATTATTAATAACTCTGAATGTGTTTCTTAACTACTGTGTTTCCCTGAAAATAAGACCTAGCCGAACAATCAGCTCTAATGCGTCTTTTGGAACAAAAATTAACATAAGACTCAAAAGACACATTAGAGCTGATTATCCGGCTAGGTCTTATTTTTGGGGAAACATGTTATGTGTGGAAAGGATTTACTTAGTAATTAAAATGTTTAGTAATTTTAATTTAAATAAAATAGTTTTTATTTTAATTGATTTAAACTCTGTTGAGAATGCCAAAACCAGCCTAAATTTTTGGCTAAGATTTAACAATTAAAATAATACTAAATTGAAGGAATGTAATATTTTGACATTTATATTCTTTTATTATCTATAATTTTTACCATGCTCTTTTTCAAAATTGAGAGCAGATTTGTAATTTTTAATTCTAACTCCTTATAGTAGATTAAAATTTTATTTTAAATATGTTAATTTGCCAGTCAACTTCCATCAAAAGATATGTCTTTTGCAGCTGGTGCAAATGGTTAAAACCCATTGATTTACTGACTTCCTAGGTTTGTAAAGCCCAAGAAACATAATCACTAAATGAGTCATGTTTCAAAGAGAATAAATGAAGCTTATCAAGAAGCTACTTCTAATTTCACATCACTTTCCTAGAGTCTATTAGGCTTTAATAATTGATAGAATAAATAAAATTAGAAATAACCAGATTTGAATTATATATCAATAACTTTCCTTTTTACTGTAATCAGTGAAAATAAATATTATTGACCATGAAATCATAACTCATCATCTTCAAATAATATCCTAACATCCTTGGAAATAATGACTTTCTGGTGAAAAGTAATAAAATGTTCAGGCTATATGATTCCAAAAAACTGCAGATATGGTTGTCCCATACATGAAACTTCAGCCCCTTTACAACATATACTGCACTCTGACATTTACTAAAATCCTGATAAGGTTTTTTAAAATATTTAGAATGATGACTTAATAAATATGATTATGAGTGTTAAAATGCAACATGTTTATTATGAGTTCAGGTTATCATTAAGGCAAAAGCTCTTGAAGAAATATTGATAATATTTGAAATAGGGTAAATCATGGCTGCCAACACTGATTAAAACCAATAGGTGAATTGTAAGGGAAGACAACTTGAACACTGCATTTAGTGGGCGTATCTGTCAGTGCCCCATGTTTCTGGCCTGCTGCTAAATCTTCTCTGACCTTCTTTGTTGTTTTCATTAATACTGTAGTGGATTTTCCAGGGGATCTCTGCAGTGTGACTGCTTTTTCCCTTCTTTATCATGCACACTGTTGGAAGGGGGACAAGGGGCAGGACTGCAGCCCTTCTCAAGACTCTGTAGGTGCTCTTCAATATTGCCCTTTTGGGAAAACTAGAGGAGCAGTCAAGGTCCAGGGAGATGTTGTGCAAAATGCCTATAACTGAGACAGGTGCCTTCTTATGAAATGAAAATTTGACCTTAAGACATCATCTTGTGAGACCACAATTATCCCAACACAATTTTAATGGACAAAGCTAACACGTCCTTCTCCCCCCACCACCTGAGTGCATATGGTGCATCATAAAAGAGATCTATGGGCACTTCAGGGAAATACAAATGTGGAACAGAGTCAGATAGGGGTCATACATGGTTCTAGAGCCGAGGATGGAATAGTAATAACCATGGTAATTAAAGTAATAGCAACCAAAAATGAGTTATTGTTTATTGAGTAGCTATTATGTGCCAAGCGTAATTCCAATTGCTTCACCTGTACATATTAACCAATTTAATTCCCAACCACTCCATAAGGTTTTATTTTTTACCCCTATTATAGTAAATAAAACAGAGTGGATAAGTGACTGCCCAGCATCACACAGCTGGAAAAAAAAAAAAAAAAAAAAAAAAAAGAAAAGAAAAAGAATAATCAGGATACAAGTGCAAACAATTTATCTCTGGAGCCAGAGGTAACCTCTTTTACATGCTGTCACGCTGATGCATTTAAGTATATTATCAAACATAGTCAAATGGCCTGTGTCTGCCCCACATTATTTTCATTCTATTTGTATTGTCTCTATGTGATAAAGACAAAACTTTGACCTTAAAATCTAACTTATTCAAATAATATTTTAAAATTTTCAATGCAAACTTTTTAGAAAGCAAATCAAACAGGTTGATATTATTAGTTATTTAGGGAGGAAAAGATATGTAAAAACAAAGTAAAACAGAACACAAGAAATGAAAACACTTTAAACTGTGTCTGTGATGAAAGCACATGCATGATATAATTCCATGTTCCTGCAAGAGACATGTGGAAAGATTGTCGCAAAATCAATGATGATAATTTCAGAAAGGTTGGAAGTCTGATGGAAATTTTTTTTTATGTATTTGTCTCTCTTTTGAATTTTGTTTTTTACAATGGCCATTAGGCCATATAAAGAGCTTATATGTTAACTTAAAAAAACCTAGTCTAGACGGCTCAGCTAGAAATTTGATTATGGAAAGATCTGAGCAAATGTTGGAACTCTCATGCTAATGACATGACTCCTTTTGACTCTCTTGATATTTTGAATGTCTCTCTTCCCATGTCTCATACATGTCTAGTTTCATATTTTTTCTGATCCTCTAACTTACAAGTGGTTTGACCTCCATGATTGGTTCAAGTTCCCATTAATACCCAGAGGATGGCTTATATTGTTTGCTGCACATTACTTAATCCCTCTATTTTCCTATTAAATAGACCAAAATATTAAACTTAGCTCCTTCTTTTACTCCTCACATACAAAACTTGACATAGTAAAACTTTCACATCAGCCTTTGCATGTAAAACAAGTTTAACAATAACATCAAATTTAGACACCTGTGTTCCTAAAAAATTGTCTGTGAATTTTGGCTAGCTTGCTGTCCTCTTCTAGATTTTTGCACCTTTACTCATTTTTCCTGACCACTATTTTGTGTGTGTGTGTGTGTGTGTGTGTGTGTGTGTGTGTGTGTGTGTGACTTTCCCCCCTGACTGCTTTGCTTACTGTGGTATATTCCCCATGGGACTTACCCTAACCAACTACTTCACATGGTAATTATTGACCTTATTCATCTCAAACTTCATATCTTCTATGAATGATTTAACCTCACCCTAGGTTGATTGAGACTCTCTTTTTGTGTCCATGAATCCTCTAGCTTCTAAAATACAGCTAGAGACACTCGTTTTTATTTCTTACCCATGTGCCTTTGCTTCCTGAGCCAAATCACAGGTATTTTTTAACCCTAATAATTTAAATAATACCTCACATATATTAAGCATTCAATAAATGAATGAATGACTTTAAAATTTAGCAGTATTTTGAAAGAGTTTATGTTCAAGACAGTTAATAAATAGGAAAAAAAATGTGACACACCACAGTTGAACATTAACAACCATTGTAAACTTTTCACTAAAAAAAAATAAACAATGGATTTTGATTTTATCCTAATGTGGAATTTACATAACATCATAATACTAGATATTAGAGCATTATACCTAGAGTGAAAATTTCTAGCAAATCATACTTTCAAAACTTAAACTTTGTATGTCTAGGTATTTCACTTCATTGATATATGTTATGATAAATGTCTATGGCATCTGTCAAAATGTTAGACTATTTTTTAGCATGTTGTTTCATCTAATAATAACACAATACTTGAAATCAAAGCAATCCTGAAAAATCAAGAATATACCATCTCATCTGTGGGGTACTAGCACTTCTTTATCTGAAGCCCTGATTTGTGGGTAGGGAAGTAGAAGACTTGATTCTGGTTTCAACGTACCACTATTGCATAAATCTGTAACTGAAATGTAAAATGAAAGGTTGGTAACACAGAATTCATAGTTATTTTCATTTCATGTCTGGATACGTTTTTATGGATTCTTAGATGGGTCAGAGTTTGGCCATGTCTGGGCCACTTAAACCTGTGCCTCTGTCTGAGGTAGCAGGCCAAACTTCCCATGAGAAATCCCCAGTAGGTATCTGTATTTCTGGAGTTAAGTCTCATTGATTTCAACTTTGTCTCGTTCTACTTCTAAAGTCCCTGTCACTGGTTTTACTTATCTTTCAGTATAGCTCCATGAGAGGGTTTTAGTTTAGTGTTTCTTTAATGTGATTAAGTTCCAGCTGTAGAGCATGTTCAAATGCAGATTCTACTTCTATGGTCCTGGTCTGGGCTATGAGAGTTTTCTTTTCCAACAAGCTCCCAAAGACATGCTGGTCGCGTATCACAGATCACTTTGTGTAGCAAGCATTTAGTTCACAATCCATGGATTATTGAGTGAGTTTGTTTAGATTTTGGACTCTGGTTTCACTATTTACTGTCAGGAACCTTGGATTACCTATATAAGTGCTCTCAGCTTCAAGGGACTTTTTCTATAAAATGGGCTATTAATATTTCATTGGGTTCATGGGAGGACATGGGATAATATACTTAAAAGCCCAGTGCTGTTTGAATGGGAGATTGTTTCATAACATAAATGCCCTTCCTTCCTCTCCCTCTCTCCTTGAACTTTCAGCCTGATTCACTATTTGAAAGGGTTTGTTCCTCACTTTAGCCTGCGACCACTTGCTCTTTTTCTGGCTTTCAATTTTATCTCTAGCGCTGTGGTCTATCCACTAATTAACTGATCATTAATATTCACACCCACAGCTTTGCTCATAGACCCTCCTAAGATCATGGAGACCCACAATCATAAAACCTAAATAATAATAGCACTCTTTTGTTGAAACAAATTTATCCCCCCAGATCTAGAGTTAACATTTCCCCAGTAAATACTGTGAAAATCATTGAAGTCAATGAAAGTCAATGAGAGTTTCTATTGGGCTGTCTAGTTTTAACATAGTAGGTACTCAGTAATGGTCAACAACTTTCCCTCTTATGAATTTTCCTCCTAATAAATGGAAATTATAATAAATGCCCTTTTGCTGTTACATATGTGATTTTCCTGAATTACGTTTGGTGGAAAGGTTTACTTTAAATAAAGCAAGTTATTTTGTTACTTATATGACCCAGAATAATCAGTTTTAGTTGATTGTTATTTTTTAAATTTTTAAATAGTTGTTTGAGTTCAATTAAAAAGAGCCACAGAGCAAAGAATAAAAATTATCGTCATCATTGAAGCATTTGATGTATAAACAATCAGATGCATTTGATCCCAAAATTAGACAAGCAGGGAAATATTAGATCAAATATACTGCAAACCAAAATAACATGACAGATATGATTTATGCATGAAGCAACTAGGTAAGATTTTTGAAATTGTCTGTCATTGATGTTATATTAAAAAAACACACACATGTTATTTGTGGTATTTCAATCTATTATATATTTTATTCCAATTTTTGGTTTGAAATTCAATTTTGATGCTATTCCCTTTTACTCAATTATAGTGGTGATTCCCATCCACCTATAGTGGTGAACTATAGTTGAGTACAACATATTATGAATATCACAACTTTTTACATTTCCTGAATTTCTCTGATTCAAGAGGGAATAGTTATGTTAACCATTGCATTAGATTCTTTCATACACTGTTAGTCTAGCATAATATGATATATTTATTTATTATTAGTTTCAGGTGTGCAAAATAACATAGTGATTAAACATTTACACACCTCACAAAGTGATAACCCCAATTAGTCTACTATTCTTCTGAGACCATACTTAGCTATTACAATGCCATTGACTATATTCCCTGTGCTGTACTTTATATCCCATGATTATATACAATTTTTTAAATTATATGTGATGATCAATAATACTTTATATTAGTTTTAGGTGTATAGCATAGTGGTTAGGCACTTATATAATTTATGAAGTGGTACCTCAATAAGTCTTGTGCCCATCTGACACAATATATGGTCTTTACAATATTATTGTCTATATTCCACGTACTGTACTTCACATTCCTGTGACTATTTTGTAAATATCAAGTTGTCTTTCCTAATCCCTTCACCTTTCTCACCCAGTCCCCCAAATTCCCTTCCATCAGCAATCATCAATTTGTTCCCTGAATCTTGAGTCTGTTTATGTTTTGTTTGTTCATTTATTTTATACTTTAGATTCCACATATAAGTGAGATCATTTGGTATTTGTCTTTCTCTGTGAGACTTATTTCACTTAGCATAATATCCTCTAGGTCCATCCATGTTATCTCAAATGGTAAGATTTCTTTTTTATGACAGAGTAATATTCCATTGTATATATGTACCACAATTTCTTTATCCAATTGTCTGTTGATAGGCATTTCGGTTGTTTCCATATCTTGGCTATTCAAATTAGTGTTTTGGATTTCTTTGGATAAATACCCAGGAGTGGAAATGCTGGGTCATAAAATAGCTCTATTTTTAATATTTTGAGGAATCTCCATTCTGTTTCCCATAGAGGCTTTACCAATTTGCAATCTCACCAACAGTGCACAAGGGTTCCCTTTTCTCCACATCCTTGCCATCACTCATTGTTTGTTGATTTATTGATGATAGCCATTCTGACAGGTGTGAGGTGATATCTCACTGTAGTTTTGATTTACATTTCTCTGATTAGTGATGTTGAGCATCTTTGATATGTCTATTGGCCATCTGTGTGTCATCTTTAGAGAAATGTCTATTACTGTCCTCTGCCCATTTTTCAATTGGATTGATTTTAGGTGTTGAGTTGTATGAGATGTGTTTTTGTTTTGCTTTTTTTTTAAAATAAATTTTGGATATTAATCCCTTATCAGATGCATAATTGGCATATATCTTCTCCCATTCAGTAGGATGTCTTTTTGTTCTGTTGATGGTTTCCTTTTCTGTGCAAAAACTTTTTAGTTTGATGTAATCCCATTTGTTTGTTTTTTCTTTTGTTTCACTTGTCCGAGGAGATATATCAGTAAAAATATTGCTATGGGTAATGTCTGAGAGTTTACTTTCTATATTTTCTTCTAAGAGTTTTAGGGTTTTGGGTTTTACATTTAATTCTGTAATCCATCTTGAGTTTTTTTCTTGTATATGTTGTAGGAAGGTGGTCCAGTTTTTTTTTTTTTTTTTTTTCATATATCTGTCCAGTTTTCCCAGTACCATTTATTGAATAGACTGTCTTTACTCCAATGTATATTTTTGCTTCCTTTATTGTAGATTAAATGACTGTATAGGTATGGGTTAATTTCTGGGCTCTCTGTTCTGTGCCATTCATCTATGTGTCTGTCTTTATGCCAATACCATGCTGTTTTGATTACTATGGGCTTGTAGTATATATAATTTGATATCAGGTAGCATGAGACCTCCAACTTTGTTGTCTTTCTCAGGATTGCTGTGGCTATTTTGGGTCTTTTATGGTTCCATATAGATTTTTAGGATTATTTGTTCTAGTACTGTAAAATATTCCATTGGGATTTTGATAAGTATTGCATTGAATGTATAGATTGCTTTGGGTAGTATGAATGTTTTAACTATTTTAATTCTTCCTATCCATGAGCATGATATATGTTTCCATTTATCTGTATCTTCTTTAATTTCTCTCTTCAATGTCTTATAATTTTCTGATTACAGGTCTTTTACTTCCTTGGTTAAATTTATTCCTAAGTATTTAATTTTTTGATGCAATTATAAATGGGATTGTTTTCTTAATTTCTATCTTTCATCAAACAGAGTTTAATTATGCTATATGAATAGACTTATTACCCAGGGTTTACATTTATTAATAATTGCTTGGAGTAATAGATCCAATCAATACCCTTATTCTTCTTAGAATTATATGATCACAGTTCCAATCCCATACTGGACTATTTCCTTCTCATCTCAAGGAGAAAAAAAAAAAAATCATTCAATTTTGCAATAACCTATCATCCTAGATATTCTAAAAATAACATATATAATCAGTGATGTAATGAGAACATTCAAAGTAAAACATTAGCAACTGACAGTCCTTAATTTGGATGCCTCTGTTAAAAATTAACCACATAAATTCAATAAATATGCCTACTTTTGTTTCCTAACTTTGCAATTCATGGACCCATCCAAGAACCATCACATTTTAATTTCAATTACTTTACTACATTTTCAGCAATAAAATGTGACAAAAATAAAATCACAACAAATTAATTATTTCATAAACATAATAATCATGAACAAATATGGAAGATCCCTATCAAATAGATATTTTTATTAGATTATATACATATGATATTTCTACTGAATTTATGTTTGAATACCACTAATTTTATATTTAACAAAATAGTATACATGAAGAAGTCAACTAGAGTAAATGTCAATTGCAATATAAATATGTATAGAATAAGACGAGTTTGCTAAGCTAAGTGTAATGTAAGTTCGTAAACCGTTATTTCATCTCTAAAAATTGTGTCTGAGCCCAAATTTGTTTTCTGTTTTTAATTAAAGTTTATTGAGATGATAATTGTTAGTAAAGTTACAAAGATTTTAGGTGTACAATTCTGTAATACATCATCTATATATCACATTGTGTGTTCACCATCCAGAGTCAGTTCTCTTTCTATCACCATATATTGGATCCCTTTACCCTTATCTACCACTCTCCCTCCCCTCTTACCCTCTGATACCCACTAAACTATTGTCTGTGTCTATGAGTTTTTGTTTCTTCATTTGTTTTTCTTGTTTTTTTTTTTTTGTTTGTTTTCAGTTTTATATACTACATATTAGTGAAATCATATGGTTCTCAACATTTTTTGTCTGTCTTATTTCACTCAGCATAATAATCTCAAGACCCATTCTTGTTGTTGCAAATGGCACAATTTCATCTTTTCTTATTGCAGAATAGTACTCCATTGTGTATATGTGCCATAACTTCTTTATCCAATCCTCTATGGAAGGATATTTCAGTTGTTTCCATGTCTTGGCCACCACAAATAAAGCTGCTATGAACATTGGAGTGCATATATCTTTATGGATAAGTGTTTTCAGCTTTTTTGGGTAGACACCCAGGAGAGGGATTGCTGGGTCATATGGTAATTCTATTCTTAATATTTGAGGAACCTCCACACTGCCTTCCATAGCGGTTGCACTTGTTTTCATTCCCACCAACAGTGTATGAGGGTTCCTTTTACTTCACAGCCTCTCCAACACTTGTTACTATTTGTGTTGTTGATGATAGCCATTCTAATTGGTGTGAAGTGATATCTCATTGTGGTTTTCATTGGCATTTTTCTGATGATTAGTGATGTTGAACATTTTTTCATATGTCTATTGGCCATTTGTATGTCTTCTTTGGAAAAATGTCTCTTCAGGTCATCTGCCCATTTTTCAATTGGATTGTCTGTTGATTTGTTGTTGAGTTGTATGAATTCCTTACGTATTTTGGATCTTATCCCCTTATCAGAAATATTATTTGCAAAAATCTTCTCCCATTCAATTGGTTGCCTCTTTATTTTGTCAATGGTTTCTTTCACTGTGCAGAAGTGTTTTAGTTTGATTTCTTATAGTAAAGCCTCCAACCAGAAAACCTACCCTATAATGAGCACCTCTATCAAAATTCATGGTGAGCTTTACTGTGAAACAGAGCTATAATCACTAACATTCATATTCAATACACAAATCTGTAGTGAAATAGTGTAGATTTCATAATACAAACATCAGTTCAATAACCCCTAGATTAAAAGAAATATTTAATTTCATAGCATGTGTTTTATTACTTTTCTCTTTATAATAAACTTATTTTTTATTACTGAGCGTTCCAGTACAAACAAGTTTCCAGTCTCAAATGTGTTTGAATGTAATGCTACTTAACATCTACCTAAATGCTGCTATTAAACACACACACACACACACACACACACACACACACACACACACACTTAAAATTGAAATTAGCCCTGATAAGCAAAATTAAGGTGTTCATCCCTATCAGCATGTATCCATGTAGTTCCTTTTCTATATAATAGAGATGTACTTTGAATTACATCTATTCCAGATTTTTCTTTTTCCTTTTTTTTAATGTCTAGGTTTTAGGATTAGTGTGATTATTTAGTTTCTTATCTAGAATAATTGCGTTCATTAGAATCTCTGACTTTAAATAATATTTTCAGTATCTGCAAAACTCAGTTTCAGCATCCTTAACAAATGTCCCCTGTCCTTTCTCACTCTCCAGGGTTACATTCCTCTTCAGCATTTTACATGGTGTTTGCATTTTGAATCAATTCATAAACATAAGCTCTACACTACAAACTACAGTATGAATTACAATTTAACTTTTGTTTCTTAGATCCTAATTCTTAAACATTATAGTCACCCGAAGACACCCCATCCTTTGCAAACCTCTCATTGCTTCCTAAATCACAGATTCATTTCAGCCTCCACAAACCACAATTACATTAAAATACTGTCCTTGAAATCATTCTCATCATTACCCCGATAGTGGGGATTACATAATGACCTCCCAGGTAGTCACTATCATGTAGTATTATTTTTAACACAAGGTACACTGTCTTCCTTCTTCCTCACAGCTTTTGCATCATTCCCGGAAGCGTTCACAAGATGATCCATCAAACACTGATCATTGGCTTTTCAGTTCCTAGACTTCCTTTTCTCTGCTTTCTTCTCAAATTCACTCTAGACACTCTACTGCCCATCTATCTCCCCATGACCAATATTTGGGCTACCTCTGAATCCTTATTTCAAATGTTTGTTTCTTATTAATCTGTCTCAGATTTTGCAAGCTGATTTTCTTTACTGCCTTAGCAACCTCTGATGAATGCGTTGGCCCTACATCATGTTTACTGTCTTGACCCTCTTTGTTGCAACTTCCTTTTCTTACCTAGCACTGTAATCTTTATCTTGAAAATGGCATTAACTCCCATGGCCTTGTTTTGTTTTTTGTTTTGTTTTGTTTTGTTTTTTCTATTTTCATACTCATCTGTTGAAATACCACTGCTTCAGAAGCTTGATGATCTGTAGGTGTTGCACCTACCCACGAAGTTGAATGTTGCAGGATAAAAATTTCACAAACTTGCTGGATGTACTCATTTCAAATTTATGATCACGGATGTCAAATAGGCTTGCAACACTCTGGGATAAAATAGTGAATTACCCTTCTGGTCTCTGGGATGACTGTCTAATTCCTCCTCAAATCTTCTACTACTTCCCAACCTGACTCTCAACACAAGAATAAGACATTTGAAACTAGTGAAGAACTACTTGATTTTTCAATCACCACTTAAATAATATAGACCCATGGGCTCAACTCTCCCACCTGTGGAGATAAAAGAAAGGTTATTATTCAAAGGCCAACCTCACTGCCTGTATCTTTGATGCTATTCCTTCCTATCTTTGTACTGTGATGTCTCTTCCTTCCTAGCTCAATTTCTTCAAAAGTTTCCCATCCTATTGGTCTTATTTCCTCATCGCCCAGTACTCCTCAACTACTCTAGTCACACTTTCTATACCACCATTTGAAAAGCTATAAAGTTTGCCCCACCTGAAGGTCAATTTTCTGTCTTCATGTTACATCATATCTTGGTAGCATTTGGTACTCTCTGTCTTATGAAATTTTCTTTCCTCAGTTTTTTTTTTTTTTTTTTTTTTGACATTTCAGTCATTGGTAATGTGGTCAGATTTCCTTTGTTGGTATTTTTTTCTACTGTATCAGTTCACTGAATAAAGAAGTACCCTAGGGCTCTTTCCTAACCCAGTCCTGCACACCCTCCCAAAGTTACCTTATTTGTCCCATGAATGTAGACAACATCCGTGCACTGACTTTCAAATGTACGGCGATAGCAGAGCCCTATTCCATGACCATCAGATCCCGATATCCCACTTCCTACTTACTGTCTTCACTAAGACATGTACTAAGTTTAGATAAAACAGAGGTAATGGTTTTTCCCTTCTGCTAATATCTTCCCACACTGCTCAAGCATTCTCCCTTTCAATAAATGCCATGATCCTTCACCCTGCCACGTAAGGGAAAACCTAGGAGTAATGTATCTCTTTTGCTCATACCCACATTCACTCCATCACTTAGTCCGATCACCTCTACTTTCAGAGCGTCCAGAATCAATCTGTGCTTTTCTACTTCCATGGCCAAAACCTGTGTCACAACCACCATCATCTCTCGCATGGAGTGTGTCCACAGCTTGCTAACCAGTTCCTGCCTCCACACTGACCTTCTTCATGTTCTATAGAACAACCAGGGTTATTTTTTTCTGAAACATCAATCACACCCTTGTCAACCATGCCCAGTTGTTTTCTGTAGTTCTCAAAATAAAACTCCAGCTTTATATTACAGGCTGAAAGTTCCTACATAATTTGATGACTGCTTGCTTCTCTGAGATCCATCCTGACCACTCTTCCCCTTTTCACTATACTTTAGCCCAAATAGCTTTATTTTAGTTTTACAAAACCAAGGTATTTTTATTACAAATTCTATAAATGCTGTTTCTTTGACTTAGAAACCTCTTACTCTAACATCATGCATAAGTAATTCTAAAGTCAATATCCAGGCTTCAGAGGTGTCTTACCCAACGAGATCCCTAAACACCCTCCACGTATCCATCTCTCAAAACTCTTAACCAGCTTGCCCATTTTTATCTTAATCCTAGTGCTTCTTAGTAGCTGAAGTTATCTCAATTATTTATTTGTTTATATGTTATATAGCTGCCTAAATCCAATGCAGGCAAAGGAGAACAAACGATCAATCTTCCTTGGCACTGTGTACCCAATTCAATGGGATTTTCTCCATATAGTACTTTAATCAGATGTATTTTGTTTAATTGGAAAATGTTGGGAAAAGATAATCATTTGTATTAGCATGTTGAGTGAAAATGAACTTAAGTAAATTATTTCAGGGTTTAATTTAGCATTACAGTTTTATATAATCTCAGAATTAACCAAAATAGACTTCATAATTGCAGATATGTTTCATAAGTTTGTCTACAGTTATGTTATCACTGGTTGAATTTGCAGTTCTGAAGTATGCATATGTGGGTAGGCATGCATATGTATGCTCATGTGTGGAGTAATTTTTAAATGTATCAAGAAAAAAACAAGTTCAGATCCAAATGCAAGTTTCGAGAAAAGCCCCTTTGCCTCTCGTGATAGAGGAATTGGATAGGACGAGCTGATGTACTTATCACAGAAATCAGTTAGAGCCCCTGAGCCCTGGAATCCTCTGAACTTCAACACAGGATACACATTATTGAAGCCCTCCCCTCTCACAGGCCCCTAAGGCTTGCCTCAACCTATAATTTCTATTACAAATGTAACAACAAAATGTAACAACAGGTTATGAGAACTTGTTTCTTTCTATCCTCCTGCACCATACAAAAATAGTGGGTGGTCCTGGGTGCTCTTACCAAGTCTAAAGGTGTTAAGAAAAGAAAATAATTTCCTTTCTCATAATGTCAGACGTTATGTATCACAGGAAAAACCCAAATGACCCCACACTCACATGTCGTCTATGACATATGTGTCATAAAAAGGTTAATCTGGTGTTTGAGGTAAAGTAAGTCTATCACATTTACATTTCTTAACGACCATCAGACTAGTGTTCAACAAGGCTAAAAGTTGTAAGAATCTCTAAATAAATATTAATAATAAAACATATATTCTCTTCAATTTTTAATCAAATTTTAGAAATCTGGAACAATCCCAATCCCTCTCTGAAAAGACTGAATGTGAAAGGCTGTAAAAGACGTCAAAGAGCAATAGTAATTTCAAGAACAATTGTTTTTATATGTTACATTCTGTTTGGAATTATCACAGCCCCCAAATATCTGAAAAATAACTAAGATCAGACACTTGTATCACCTGAACTAGGAAGGGGGCAGATAGAACTCAGGGCATAGGGTTTGCCCAGTGGGTATACCCCAGACCAGCCCTGGGCGGCCACTCATGCAGCAGCAGTAAGATTAACACAGGCACTTTGTAGGAGGGGTCAGGCCCAGTGAACTCTGCTTTATCGTTTATTTCTAAAACGTGGTCTCACGTATCAGATCCATCTCTCTTCTATAATTTAAACTTTGGTCTGTTGAATTGAGATGTGAAAAGATGCCACATTCAACGAACTAGGATCTTAAAGATCTATTATTTCTAATTTTCTAACTGATATTCTTTACATTATTGTCTCCCTGAGGTGAATTGACATTTGAAGTTTATTTGACTGCTGAAATAGTATGAGATTCATAATTGTCAAATAAAATCATGAGAATGAAATTCTGTAGCATTGGAAGAGCAAAATCTACTGTATGGGCATAAATGGAAATAGCGATACATGTAAAGGTGAGCATCTTTCAGAGAATGTGTACTCAGAAACAGAGTACCGATAGATGTTCTGGATTTATCTTGCTGTGTAAATGTATGTACATACCTGAACTATATCCAGAAGGTATGCAATAGGGTAGGAAATGTAACTATTCTAATACAATAACCACCATCCTCTTATAAAGAGGATTAGAAGTTTTTCTTTTATAGTTTTCAAGCTAGGTTATATTGTTATGCCAGACTCTGAAGAATAATCTTAATTATAATTACAGATGGCTTTTACAAAAAAAAAACAAAAAAAAACAAAAAAAAAAATTTAGGACATTTCACGCATATTTTATTATTTACTTTATCAGTCATTTGTCTGGCTATTTCTCACACGATAATATTTTAAAACACCATTCCTCCAATGGTAAAGTCTCATGTTGGTTCATTGATTTGTTAATCTAGAGTCTTTTGGGCAAGAACCTGGGTTTTAAGTTACAGGAAAAAAGGAAATGCTTAGTAAAGATTAGAAATAAACTCCTTACATGATTGTAGTAGAAAATTCCTTCACTCTAGCAAAAGTTTTTTCCCCTAAATTAAAACAAAGCAAAGTAACTCGTGTGGTTAGAAAGAATGTCAGAGTCAGACCTGGGACCCTGAAACAATAGAGTCATCAGCCAACTTTATAGCCTAGTCTAATTCAACGTGTCAGGTCCTAATCAGCTCTGTTTCACAGTGCTTTGCTCCATAAAAGCAGATTTGTTTAACCACAACCTCTGTTTCAGCATGACTGAAGACCAAGAATAACGGACAGAACCAGACAGATCTCACGGGTTATATGATGGAGATAAAGTGAATCCATCATATGCTGGAGAGGCAGAGGGAAAGTGACAGGCCCATTCATGCCTTCGAGACATTTTTTTTGGTCTATTGAAAATTTTAATCTGTGCACTCTAGATGAACCTCCACACTCCCTAATTTAGAACATGTAGCCATGTGAGGAATCTGTCTGCCTCAGATAGGGCAGGCTGGCTGCTGGAAAATAGCAAGCCCTCCGAGCAGTTTTCTTCTCTAAATGCATCCTGCCTTGAACTGTACACACACATATCAGCTCCATTTACAGGAGGATTTCAGAGTTAATTAAACACTGAATTTGTTTCTTTAGACATCACATATGCCTTGAGGTTAAGTAATAGCATTTCAGCAACTACTTTAATTTAGGATTAAGCATACTGTACATATTCTGAGGGAATTTTATTTTTATAAGTACACATCTATAGAGATGGGGAAATTTCCCCCCTCTGTTAGGTTTTTAAAAATACCTTTAAGAAGGCACCATATGCTAGGGGATGCTGCAAATCAGCAAATACAAAATCATGTTTACTTGACAAACATTGGAAACAGACAAATAAGGAGAATGCTGGTAAAATTGTTGCTTTGCAGATAAGGCAGTTGAATGACTTTCACCAGAGGCTTCCATGTTTGAGTTCTCTTGGCTCTGGATTTGCTGTGTGCAGGCATGGGAATAATCCCAGAAGAATAATATTTATAAATATTTGGATCAAAGATGACAGGTCAGATTTTTATTATCAAACTAGCATGTCAATGCCAACATATATCATGTTACTCTCACTAAAGAGTCCTACATACAACAATAAATATTTTCATTCTTAATTTTCTGAAAGGATGGTCTCTGGTGGACAAAATGTGAGCAAATAAAGAACTGAACAAACCAGGAATCTAGTATCATCCTTAGTGGATTTACTTTTGAAACACTGTGCTATAAAAACTTCACAATAAAAACAGTACCTAGAGTTCATGTTCATTGATATCTTTGGGCATCCTTTGCAAAGATGTTGCACTTTAGCAAAATGACCAATCTATTAAGTCTTAGATTTTTAAAAAGCCAGAGGATATTTTCAAAATAAAATTTAGAAAGACACACAAAAAAGAAAAACAGACTTATTTAATGTTTGGGACCTGCCCCAAGTTTTTCTCTTTATGTTTAAATTATTGAGAATTATGTGTTCATCGCAGCGTGGAATACTTCTTTTCTTTCCTGAGTTTTTTCACTGGCGGTAAATCTTGAAGTGAAAATAATTGTTGCAAATTTTGAAGTAGAGATACAATTAGGCAGCATTTGGCGTTTTCTGTAGTCGGATGAGCATATGGACTCTTGGAGGTAAAAAGTTCAATTCCTGAGGAAGAACAGAGACAACGGACGGCTAGAATGACTACAGTAAAATAAAACAGCCCCAAATCCCCGCCAAGTAAGTCCCCATCCATAAATCTTATTAATCAGGGATATTTCAAAATAAAGTGAGCAAGGGAGAAAAGTATGCCCTGGTTCAGACTTGCCCAAATTCTTTGCCGTTTAAAAGAGAAGATTGAAAAAAAGAAATGATTAGGAACATGAAAACTGCATAATCAAATCAAGAAACAATGAAACCTGGAGTTTGTAGTATATAAAGCACATACATTTTGAAGAGATAAACATATCCTGTACAGAATGTGTCAAAACCTTATGTTTGCGTATGTGAAGATTTCTATTGGTTGTATGATTCTTATTTTAAGTAGATGTATCTATATGTCATGTGATTTCCATTGTTTGACCTATTAAGATAAAAATAACAGTTAATCTAAATGTGTCCCCTGTTCAAATACACTGTCTAGAATTTTAATTCTGGAACATTTCTTGTTTCAGTTCTTACTCACTGGGAGGAAATTTTTTTTTTCTTTCTGTTTTCTAAAAACAGTCATTGGGGAAAGGAATTCAATAAAACAAACTAATGTGATCTAATAGTAAGTGAGTAAAGGATTCAGAAAGCATTGTAATTTAGAAACTTTAGCTTAATATCCGGGGTGAATCTGCTATTAAAATAAAACCACTGGTCTTGAGAAAAATAACATATATAATAATGCAAACATTTAAGAGACATAATTTAAATATAATTTACCCATTATTTGGTAAAAATCATTTGAATGATTATTGTTTGGTAATTATAAAACAACAATTTTATAAAGAAAATTGATTTTTAAATGATTTTTACTTTTAAATAATTTATGCTTGTTAATTATAAATAAAACATAGTGATATTATAAAACTTCAACACTATATACAAAGTAAAAAAGGAAAAATACCCCTACCTCACAATACTAGAGATCGTAACATTTTGGTACACTAAATCTTTCCTGGTTATTTCACTCAATTCACACAGACATAGTTATATAAATATGGATAAATACAAAAATGAGATTTTGCTGTTTATTTATAAGGATGTGATTTATGCTTCTACATAAGATTATATCCTAAATACTTACCATGTCAGAAAGTATTATTTGGGGATAGGAATTTTGTTAGCTTTGTGACTCTCCACATTACAAAGACAGAACAATTTAGTTGATCAATCAGATTTTATAAGTATTTAGGTTATTTCCTTTATCTTCACATTAAAAACAATCATGGCTATTTGTTTTTCTTTTCCTTTTTAATTAGACCAATGGTAATTTTAAACTGTTCATTTTATAGCATCTAGTACAAATTTCTTAAATAAAATTTCTAAAATTATAAGAAATATATATTTTAATTGTTTTAAATTCCTTTCTTGGACTTTTCTAAGATTATTATACATACATGTTGGATTTTTTTATTTTATATAGTCGTACATTGGTATATTTTTTAAGTTGGTATTAATTTTTTTATATAATCATTATTATACATTACAGCTATTTTGTTTTATATTTTTAGCAAGTTTAAGAAGTTTATTTTTATTTGTATATATAATTTTTAATGTTGCTAATTAAATGAGGCTATTTATTATAATTTATGTTTTGTATAACCACTTACAAAACTTTCCCTTAAAAAGCATGAAACTATTTATATTTATTTTACTAATCTTTTATTTTATTTTGAATACTGTGTCATATAATCTATATGTACTGTTTGGACGTATAGTGGGTAGGATAGAATAACTGATTTTATTTTATTTTTTTTAATCAAAAGTCACCCTATGACTAGTATTAAATAATTTATCTAATTTTTTTCATAATGTCACCTTTAGCATATACTAAAATCTTACACTAAGGTCTACTTCTGCACTTTAGTTTCTTTCCATTAATTTTTTTCTCTCTTTCCAATTCAAAATACACTATTTAAATCATAGATATTCTTAAAATGTATTTTAATATTTGGTACAGCAAGTCCTCTCATTTGTGTTATTTTAAGAAAACAAAGGTTGACAAATTCTCTCCCATTAATACTTCCAAAACTATTATATCATTCTCTTTCTAAAGAGCCCAAAATAATATTATGTTATTTACATTTATGTTTTATTTAAGGATAAGGTATATTTTAAATGTATATTTATGTTCATTCATACAGTTTTATTAAAACCCTCTCTGTATAGATAAATAAGTAGATATAGATATACATACATATCAAGTTCATTTTTATGTGATGTGCATTTTCATGGTAGGTATGAATGAAGTCTTTGAATCCATATACATCTTAATTATTATTGCTAGATTTTGGGAAATTTCAAACCAATATCTATGAGTCTTAATATATATTAATTTTATTTCTTTGGCTTATCTACATAGTACATTAAATCTGTAAAGATAATTTTCCACAGGTTATTATATCAGTTAAAAACATTAAAAAACACACACAAAACTATAGTAAAACAGAGTGACCACTATGCCCTAATAATTTTTCTAAGTGCCAGAGTAACAGCACTAAAACACCACATCTGCTATTATGGAGGATATGGTTTTATTTTACACCATAGTTGCCCCTATTTTGACAGTTCTGATTTATCTTACTGTTTCTTAATAAACTATTATATATTCTTTTCCAAAGAATGATCTTTAGTATTCATATGTTTCATTTTCTTTCATTTATGTCAATATAAGCTTTATTGTTTATTTATTTGTCTGATGTTTGGGCTATTTTACATATTTCTGTTTTTACCAAGTTGATGCTTAGTTCAGTGTAACTGTTTAATTAGATTAAGGTTTTTTGTGAATGACTTCTAGATTGTATTAAATTTTATGCTTTGGATTTTTCTCCCCATCGTCATATTCTCTCTATCTAAGATTTATATCTTGCATAAATAGACGTAAGTAGATTTTCTCTATGACTATGTATATATATATAGTGGAGAGAGAGAAATATAGATATAGATGCAGATATATTAATAGTTCTAGTATGGTATCATTAAAAAGTAAATGGTTCTTATGTTCAGACTTTTTATTTCTTGACTTCCACATTTTTGCCTTGCGTAACCTTTTGTGGAAGTATAGGCATATTATATCTCATATATCTGATTTACCTGTGTTATCTCTAAATCTATTAATAACAACTTCTTTAAGTCATACTCACAGGTATGTTATATATAGACACAGAAAGTTTTCTTTTTTTCATGTCACAATTTTCCATATTCACTCATTGTGTAAAAAAACCAAAGAATCTGGAGATAATTTACTATTTTAGGGATTATTTGCTAAACATCTATACTGTATTTCAGCCCAAGCTTTTTTTTTTTTTTTTTTTGTAATTGGAAAATATCTAAATTGTATCTGAAAAATGTTAAAGCAAAATTAAATTCTCTGTCAAGCAAAATATTAAATTTGAAGTCACAAATCACTTATTCCTTTCCGATGCATATTTGCATCACTATTATTAATGATATTTTAGAATGTTTGCACACCTTGCTTTTGATATTAATATATAAGGGAAACACTTTACACAACAGACATTGTATGTTTTTCACGTTCACTAAACATGATTGAGATTTAGCTGCTGCTTTTAGAAAGGTAGACGGCAGAGGGCAGAGGGCACTCAGTTATGAGTCTGGAATATTGAGCACAAATATTACATAGTCCACTAATTTGTCATGGCACTTTGCGAAGTCTCCAATAGAGATAAGCCATCTGAGGGTCCATTTCTCCGTGAATGGGTTTTGGCATTTAGCTGTATATTTAAAACTTCAAAAATTGAATCACTGTAGTAAATTACATTAATTGTTATTGTTGTTGTTGTTATTATTATTATTATTATTATTATTATTATTGACACATTGATGCTAAAACCAAGATGTATAATTATCATGCAACATGTAAATAACTCTATTGGATTGGAGCAGGTGACCTTCACTCCGTACATTTTTTTCTAAATGTGGATGATCAGGTGCTAAGCATGAGACAAAACATTCAAATAAACAGCTTCTTCCACTTTTCCTGAGTACCAGATGAACTAGCTGCAGACAGAGGGCATATTCACTGGACATGAAACATAAATACATATGAGCAAGGACAGACCAGCTAATGGAAAAGTACAGTAAGTTCAAGCATACATGCAGAAGAAATGTAAGGTAAGGAGACCGTTGCTATGATCAGAGGTAAATTTAAAGAGTCTAGAAGAGCTGAGTGGATTACCACTGCCCTGAATCATGTGGGTCTGTTTCTTGACCAAATTTTTA
Source organism: Rhinolophus sinicus (assembly GCF_057876585.1). Classification (NCBI taxonomy): domain Eukaryota; kingdom Metazoa; phylum Chordata; class Mammalia; order Chiroptera; family Rhinolophidae; genus Rhinolophus; species Rhinolophus sinicus. The sequence continues at coordinate 144,711,306 of NC_142516.1, read as the reverse complement.
CTGTACACTTTTGGAGAATTGAAGTAATACTTCTGAGTGGATTTAATGTTGAGAATATTAACAAAGATTAATGAAGTTTACGATTAAAGACAGATTCATCTCATTCTGTATTTCTGAATCTGGATACTGAACACAGATAGAGGAAAACATCCCTCTAGCATGGAATTTTTTATTTTTATTTTTGTTTAATTCAGCTAACATAAGGCTTCATAGTCTCATTAGCACATATGGCTTAGTGCACATGCTCTTTGCGCTGTTTGTATTTTAGTAAAATTCACTCGGAAACTCCCCGCAGTCGCTTGCTGTGTGACCTACGTGTAGTCTCTGCACTCTTAGCTTGCCTTACAAATGGACATTGGCTTCTCATATAGCACATTTTAGGTAGTAATCAAATAAATTTGTTTCCACTCCACAGCAATGGCCTTGAATATTTCTCCTGTGTATGTTTTTTGCCCCTCTCTGTTAGCTGCCCCCTGCAAGTTTGACCTTCTGTACCTCTGGTTTTGACCCTGGATCAGCATAGTTATGCATGTTCTAGGTCACCTTACACATAAGAGGAAGGAAAGGGTTCACTTATTTAATGCTTTTCCCTCCAACTTCTACCCTTATCCACGAGTCTCCTTTTTTCCCAAATCTCCAATCTTACTTAAACACAGGCCCTATTCTAAATGTTTCTTAGAGAATTACCAACCCCACCAAAGCTGCTAACATGACCAGAAGTTCCTGAATTTGTCTTAGTCCATTTGGACTGCTATAACAAAAATACCATGGACTGAATTGCTTATAAACAAGCAAAATTTATCTCTCAGAGTTCTGGAGCCTGGAAGTCCAAGATAGAGGCACCAACAGATACAGCCTCCGGGGAGGACCTGCTTCCTGGTTCATAGATGACCATCTTGTCAGTGTGTCCTCACATGGTGGAAGGGGTGAGGACACCCTCTGGAATCTTTTTTTCTAAGAGCACAAGTCCCATTCATGGAGGGCTCCATCCTTATGTCCTAATCACCTCCCAGAGGCATCACCTCCTCATACCATCACTTTGGGGCTTAGCATTTTCATATATGAACTTGAGGATGGGCACATTCAGTATGAAGCAATCTGATACTCTGTTGAATTTTGAAAACTCACATTTAGTTTCTCATTCAGTCCACATCAAACTGTGTTTCTAGGAGAATGGTTTACTCCCTGACCAATTCTGCCGCCGTTACCACCGTGGATATGACTCATCATGTTTTTCTAAAGATGGAGAACCCATTTAAAGGAGAGGCAGAAATGAAAAGCTAGAGACACTCTGGGTGGAAGCTACAGGTGGGGGGAATAGGGACAAAGAGGTTGGCGAACATAGGGCACATGTGATAAGTAAGAATGGTGGTGATTAGGAAACCAATCAAAACTTGTTCCTAAGGAGTGTCTGACGACAGACTGTGGCCCTTGAGCAACTTTCAACATTGGTAGAGCCCTGTTGTCTTGGAGTTACTGGCCCACTCAAGAGTGGCTACACTGCCCATCCCTCTACTAAAGAGGTCCCCTTCCCTCAGAGTCATCGAAATAGTCATAGGTGAGGCAGGGAACTGCCTCTATATCCCTGTTGGAATCCGATGTGCTTCTTTCCTCCTCATTTAGAATGCTTAGGAGATTTTGCCATAGAAACAATATTGGTACAAGGGAAAGGGTGTTGATGCCTCCATGGATTTGAAATCAAACCTGTATTTGTTATGCATTTGGTTGGGTTTTATGAATTTGCCTCAGAAGCCAACCACGTTTGCAACACTCCTTTCATAGGAAAAGGCAAAGTTCAGGGGAATGGGTTAATTAACTATTGGAACATAGCACATGTATCTGGAACTGGAGTGAATCTCTACACTGTGAAGGAATCATAGGGAAAGCAGGCACCTCAATGGCATTGCTTAACTAAGTTTTGGAAGCCAGAATTCTAAGCAAAACATCAGGGTTATGATGTCCTTCAGGAACAACACAAAAAGCTCACTTTAGTTTGAATGTGTGTGGTTCTATAGATAACAAATTGAATTAAACATTGTTGCATTGTTTCTGTTTCACTTACAAAACTTAACTGGCATGTTGGCTTTTCAGTGCTTTGTTATTTGAGTCCAGCTAAGTGATTCAGGGCATGTAAAGTTCAGTCCCAGCCCACAGTTCTTTAAGCATTTATTTCCTTGTCAGTGTTGTTATGTCAGCAAGTATGTGTGGGTAGTGAGGGGGGCCCTGGGAACACTAACTGTTCACCTGATTAAATAAAATAGTGCAAAAAGAACACAAATGAAGATATGAAGGGCTATCAACAAATCCCAGTGTTCTGGGTTTAAAAATTAAGTTTTTTTTTTTTTTGATAAAAGATGTCAGCAACACATATATGAACATATATGGTCAAATTGGTCACAGCCCTAAAATAAACATTTCTCACAGGGAGTTAATACCTTATCTTTGAATATGCTTTAATCTGGTTTCTTATCCTCCAGAAAGGGAATCAAAAGTCTAGGCTAGGGAAAGAGGAAACACAGACCTCAATGTTTTCTCCTTTTTACATGAATAATTGTACGCACCATATTAAGTGAGTTGACTCCTACGAGGGAATGGGTTGTTTGTTGTAAGCATTTGGCAAACAGAAATAGGTAAACCTGTCTACAAACAGTAATGCCTGAAAACTAGTGATACATGTGTCCACTCAAGAAGAATGTGGTGGTTTCACCCAGTGTCATCCCCAGAAGTCTAGAAACATTGTAACCTATTTTCTAGTAAGCATAATTTTAGGAGCAGATTATGTATAAAATCACTTCCCCAGGTGAAGGGTTAAGATGGATGAACAGAACTGTTTGATCTTAATGAAATCATTAATGGGAAAGCCAACCCAATTATGTGTTTCCATTTGCGTGTTCTGCATTTATTCATGTTTTCTGGGAAAAAAAAAAAAGAAAAAGAAAGAAGGAAGGAAGGAAGGAAGGAAGGAAGGAAGGGAGGGAGGGAAGGAACTAAGGAAGAAAGAAAGGAAGGAAGGAAGGAAGGAAGGAAGGAAGGAAGGAAGGAAGGAAGGAAAGAAAAGAAAAGAAAAAAGAAAAGAAAGAGAGAGAGAGAGAAAGAAAGAAAGAAAGAAAGAAAGAAAGAAAGAAAGAAAGAAAGAAAGAAAGAAAGAAAGAAAGAAAGAAAGAAAAAGAAAGAAAAAGAAAGAAAGAGAAAAAAACAGAGCAATATGGGAAGTATATTAATCATGTTACTACTCTGGCTGGAATAATTTATTAAACAGTATCATAGTTTCCTGGAAGATTTACTAAGCCTCTTCAATTACTTAAATCTTGTAGAATAATTTACATGCTGGCAAGAGCTGAAGAAAAAAAAAATACATGAATGAAGTCACTAACTTAGAATGTTTCAGAAGCACCTGGACAAAGAAAATGTTTCTATGTCCTCGATTCATCATAAAATACTGTTTTCTATGTATTGACTTTTCTTATTTTAAAAAGCCTTTACAAATGATTATTTCACTTCATCTTTTTCAACTTCAATATTGTAGATAAGTGGTAGAGACTTATTAATAAATTAATTTTAAGTAAGTAAACATTTCTACATAAATGTGCTTGCTTGTGGCTTAAATATATTATTGCAATTTGCTGGTACATCAGGCACCAGACAAAATTGTATGTTGTTTTTTTTTTGTGTGTGTGTGTGTTTTTTTGCAATGACCTCTGTATTTTCTGTTATTATTTTGTCTCTTCCTCCTGATGTTCCAAGAATTACTTGTACGAAGTGCCTACAGAGCCTTGTTCTCAGATGCCTTCAGATCAATCTAGTGAAGTAGTTTCTAATAAAATTTGCATTGTTATCTCTTTAAGATGCATTTGAACAAAGGCTTAAAAATCTGAATAATGGAATTGCAGGCTTCTATAGATATAAAAGAGATAATGTTTTTGTTTACGTCTAGAGGCTTTTAATTATTAAATGAACCATTATTTTATGTAGCACTCAGAAAGAAAAAAGAATGTTCATAAACTATAATGTATGCTTAGGAATAATTTACATGAATATATAATAGTCACACTAGCTTTTGGAAACTTTGAAATTTATTTAATATGTTATTAGTGAGACGTCATTTTTCTTTCTTCCTTACATTGTTTATAGGTGATAGGCAATCATTTTGCACATATTTCAGTTGCAAAAATTGTGGTGTTTTTTTTTCCATTCTTAGGTACAACAAAGCATTTTATTTTTGCTTTGCAAGAAAATAACGACATACAATCATTTCTCCAATGGCTAATATTTACCTGTAGAGATTGATGCCATCAAATCTAGATGTGTCTTATAGTTGATAAATTGGGACAAAAGGTGTTTCTAGACAAGATAATGTGTGATATTGGGGAATGATTTCATTTCTAAAGCCATTTAATTTTTCTATTCAAAAGAATGAACTGTGTAGTTTCCCTATCCACCTATGGTTATCAATCCTGGAACTTCAGAGACATAAATAAAATATTTGTTAAGAGATGCAACATATAAATACTTCCTGGTATCAGCCTGGGTTTTTATTACTGATTTTCTATACTGAAAATTACAGGAATTATTTATTAATATCTTAATTTACTTTGTTAGTTATAAATTATATTTATAAATAAATATTTGTTCTCAGAAACATTACAAATAAGTTCATAGAGAATGCAAGCATATGTGAAATAAATTAGTATCATTTCAAAATAGTGCATGAAAAAATACATAATTCTGTACACTCTGATGTATGAATATTAAAAAATGATTGTTGACCCTTTATAGTTTTAAGTCTGTGATGCAGTTATTAAAAACAGTTTATAGTTCCTTGATTTTTGCTGAAATTTTGGACATATTCCTAAGCAATTGAAAATGGCCTATCATGTAATCTGAACAATAAATTTATGAGAATGGTTATTTGAAAGTAGCATGTTTTTTAACTTAAATTGTTTACTGGAAACCATTAAAACTATAGACATAGCATTTTATATATTATTAAGCCCTGCGTTTAAGAAAACATTTGTTAATACAGAAATAAATATGTAGACAGTCTTTTATAGTTTTGGCACTAATATACATAGCTTTACATTTTCATTATTTTATCACCTCAAAATTTAAAGAACATTTACTATTAATATTTTTTCTCATTTGTCATTGTTTTTCTGATAAAAATCATCATTGCACATGATATATTTAAATTTTCAATTTTCTTTTTAAAAATTAAAATGCAAATTTTAAAAACCTATAGCTACTTGACCTAACAATTTCTTTGAGGGTACTTTTTGAAGTGATAAAAGGCAAACTTTGCAGACTTCATGGCTTGACAGAACTAAGTCATAATCTCAGCACTTACCCTGTCTCATCCATTTCAGTTTTTATATCCCACATATAAAGTGAAGTCATATGGTTCTAGATGTTCTCTGTCTGACTTACTTTGATAAGATTAGCACAATAATCTCAAATTCCATCCATGTTGATGCAAATGGCAGTATTTCATCTTTTCTTATGGCAGAATAGTATTCCATTGTGTATATACATATACCACATCTTCTTTATCCAATCACCATTTTTTAATTGGATTGTTTGTTTTTTTGTTGAGTTGCATGAGTTCTTTATGTGCTTTTGATATTAGCCCCTTATCAGAAGTGCTCTTTACAAATGTCTTCTCTCATTTGGTTGGTTACCTCTTTGTTTTGTTGATGATTTCTTTTGCTGTACAGAGCTTTTTAGTTTGATATAGTCCCATTCATTTATTTTTTATTTTAATTTCCTTGCCTTTTAGGTCAAATTCATAAAATCCTCTTTAAACCCAAGATCCATAAATTTAGTACCTATGCTTCTGTGTAATATATTGTTTCAGGTCTTATATTTAGGTGTTTTATCCATTTTGACTTAATTTTAGTATATGGTGACAGATAGTAGTCTAGTTTCATTCATTTGCACGTGTCTTTCTAATTTTCCCAGCACTATTTATTGAAGTGGCTTTCTTTTCTCCATTGTATGTTTTTGGCTCCTGTGTGAAAAAAATATCTTCCCATATATATGTGGGTTTATTTCTGGGTTCTCAATTCTATTCCATTGGTCAGTGTATCTATTTTTTTTTTTTTTTTTTTTTTTTTTTTTTTGCCAAAACCATGCTGTTTTCATTATTGTCACTTTGTAGTGTAAATTGATGTCAGGGAGTGTGATACTTCCAACTTTGTTGTTTTTTCTTAAGATTGTTTTGGCAATTTCAATATAATGTGATTTGGAGAAGTCCTTTCAGGATTGAGGTAATTAGTTGTTCTGTTTGTATCTTGATTTTGTGGATAAAGTTCTTTCCATAGGTTTGGGAATTTCTCATCGACTGAATAGGCTCTCCGTCTCCCTCTCTTCGCTTTCTGCTATACCCATTATTCTTATATTGCTCTTACTGATGGATTCAGATGCTAGTTCTTGTAGAGTTCTTTCGTTTCTTTTAGCTCTAAAGTCTCTCTCTCCTTCCATCCACATTATTTTCAGATTTCTATCATTGATATTACTAATCATTTCCTCCATCTAGTCAGCTCTGTTTTCTAAATTCACTATTTCATTCTTATCTCTTTTATTGAGTTTTCCAGATCCAGAATTTCTATTTGGTTCTTCTTTTAAATTTCAGTCTTGTTGGTAAAATATTTATTTTATTCATTATTTTTATTTCTGAGTTTATTAAACTGCCTACCTGAGTTTTCTTGCATCTCATTGAGATTTTTTGTTATTTAAGTCACATATTTCCATGTTTTTAAGTTTATTTTCTAGAGATTGTTCTTCTTTCTTTCCTTTTTTTTTCTTTTTTCTTTTTTCTTTTTCTTTTTTTTTTTTTTTTTTTTTTTTGAGCTGCCTTGTTACCTTGATAATTATGATATATGCCTGGGCTGGTACATACAGATCATGGTGCAAGGATTATAAGAAATAATCAAGTATTTTAACCCCACCTCAAACATAGTTATATACCATAAAGGGAAGTGTTTTTGAAATTATTTATGAAAATATGAATACCCATAACATGTACACAAATTGATATTTGAATACAAATATCTGAAACCCAAAACCATTTGTAAACTGAAAAGAAAGTAAAGAAGAAAAAGAGTAGAAAAGGAGAAGAAGAATGAGGAAGAGATTCATAAAAGGAGGGAGGAAGGAGAAAACAAATAAACATGAATTAGCCCTTTTCTGTAAATTATAGTATTTGATATAGTATCAATCAGTGTTTAGAGTTTCTATTTCATTTTTATTTATTGATCACTCTATTATTTTTGTTGATATTAATGTCAACAAAAATAATAAAATGCTATGGTTATTTAATAATTGTTAGAATATATGAAAGTCTATATTTCGTTCACTGAGCTATATGCTTCATGAACAGTATCTTTTTCAAATATGACAAAAAAAGCACAATGAGTTAGGCTTAACTATTTTTATTTTACTGATGAGATGACAGAGAAGGTTTACTGACATAATTAAAGTTACTTGAGAATGCAAACTTATTTAATAATGTAGACATGAACACATATTATAAACCATAACATTTCCTTTCAAATAAACACTATATAGAAGGTTGTTACTCATTAGCCAAGAACCAAATACAAACACAAAAAGTAAAACCAATCTAAGTGTTAATAAATTTCTTTGTGGAGTAAGTAGATGTAGTTATAGATAAAGAGTGTGAGAGATATTTGTTAATGGAGAATCAGAAACACCCCAGGTTGTCTGTTTGCTAGCTGGCTGAAGTCTGGCAAACCCCTTAATTTCTTGAACTTAAAATGTTTCTTGTGTATTTATACCATATCATAAATTTGGTAAGGAGCTAAAATGAAATAATATATACAGTATAGAGTCAAATTTCATGTATAATTATTTTGGGTTATGATCTCTAAAAGAGTAACTGTTTTGATCACTGTTTGGATTATACAATAATTTGAAAATGTTTATAATAATATTGTTAAGTCAAAAATATTAAAGAACCATACTCTATTTTTCTAACTATGAAAATCTCTAGTCAATAAGAGACCATAAAGAAATGAAAAGTCCCTTAAGTGACATATTATTAATTGAATACCTTAATTTTTTATGTGTTACTTATTCAATAAAACATATACAATTATAGTGTTTTAAAAGAGATTATAAGAAGGATTGTCAGAAGGCGTTATTTAATATATGAATTGTGAATAAGGTGTGGAAACTTACCAAGAAAGTGATTCAAATAAGGATAAATGACCTAAATCCTAAAAATATACACATAATAATATGGCATATTTTGATTAAGAGCCAAGTTTAGCATGGATGTGCTTTCAATTTGTAAGACCAGAATACAGATTAATTTTCTCGGATTAATAGTACAGAATACCAGCAACAGAAAAAAAATGCAAATATTACTTTAACATAACTCAATAGAGAATGTGAAAATTTAATCTAAAGTTTGGATGAAATAAAATATAAAAACATGAACACTTTTTTAGAACAAGGGAGAGGTAGGTTGAAAATGATGCTTAACCTTATCTCTTAATATGTATATTAAGTCTTTGAGACAGGTAGAAATGAGAGAAGTTGTTTTAATACATTTCATTGCATAATGATGAGGTTAGTTAGTCCATAGACTGTAGAAATCCAGGGAAAAAATAGTTGATTCTGTAAAAAATTAAATCTATTAGCATCAAAGGAAAAAGAGAAATAAAAAAATCATTCAGCTTGCTTGGCACATTAGAAGGATTTGATAGTACTTTAAGAGAAATTGAAATTTTAATTTGGGAAGAGTGGAGAGTTGTGAATGTTCCACCTATCTTAAATAAAATTTTCAACAGTTATCAAAGAGAAGATGGATATTTATTCATCAGTTGTATATATACTCACATTTATATTTATGAGACAAAACACATTGATGAACACTCCCCAAAACATACCCAAATGTGTGCAGTATCTGTACATGTATATATTAACAACATAAATACTTAATTATTTAGGCATTAGCCCATATAAGAAGTGAAAATCTAGAGAAAAGCCCCATAACAAGTTTTAGGATGTTGTTTAAATTATATTAAAACCTTTATTTAACCTTTGTTCCCACCAAATATCTTACATTTAGTTCTTATTTTTATTCCTAAAAGCCAATCATTTATGTGTATATATATTTATGTATATAATGAGGAAACACACACACACACACACACACACACACACACACACACACACATTTGTATACATATGGAGAGAGAGAAAAGGAGAAAGTTTTTCTTTTGTATATGTGAAAATGCTTTAAGATTCTCATATGGTGTTAATGTAAATGTGTATAGCATTTACTCTGTTAGAAATTAAATAAACATAAATTGTCTTTGTTGTACAGATGTAATAAAAATTAGATCATGTTATTCCAGAGGTAAGTAGATGACCAAGAGTTTAACAAACTTGCCAAAAATCATATAATAAGATAGGCATGAGATCAAGACCTAAATCTTCTGTGTTTTAGATAATATATCTTTCTTTCTGCTTTATAATAGGTGAAAATATTAATCCATTTGCTGTGTCTTTTAAAAAATGAAACTATTATATCCTATTGCTCACTATGTTGTTGAAACATAAATACAATATATTGCTTTGTGACTTTTGAAATCAAAAATCTTTTGAAAATGATGTTTTATATTAAGCTTACCAAAAATTAAAAAAAAATCAAAGATCAATTTAAATTTTATATTTTCTTGAAAACTTACTATACTGCATAATGAATTTGAGCTTTTATTTACAAAAATGTTTTATTTCTTCTTGTCAACATTTACAAGAACTGACATTTATTACCACAAGGTTCGAAATAACTTTGTAGGTATCTTCTGTTCTATGTCTTATATATTGTAGGGTGTTTATTTATCTCCTGTCATTCAAGGCTGTAAGACCTGATAGATCTCTTCAGTAAGATTATACCCTATTCAGAGAAAAAACATGCATATGAAATGCAAAATGAGAACAATTGCAGAGTTTTGTACATCAACGATAACAAAACTACCAACATAGAGTATGCTTACGTATTGAGGGTGTGGTATTTCATGCCATTTAATAGGTTTGGGTTTCTAAAATGTATTCACTTGAAAACATATTCAGAATATAAAATCATGTGATTTTTATTACCATTTTACTTTGAATAATTCTACCCTCTGTATTTTTGGGGAAGAAATGACAGCTATAATGAAGATTTCTGGTTCTACTTAACCATATAGACACTGCTTTGTGAATTTTGAGAAAAATCCGTTGAACACATTTATTCTGTTTCTTTCAAAAAGTAGATTGGTAGAGAGAACTAAAATACCCAAGCATTTCTCCATTATTTCTTTGCTAACATGTGAAGGCACATGCATGCAGCCCCTCATCTGTATCAGCTTCACAGCTGCCATATTGAGTTGGGTTGCATCTGTCGTACTGTGTCATGTCCTGTTACATGGTGTCTTATAATGGATGCAGACATGAGGGAGCATGTTGCCTTCACACCTATGAAAACATATTCAGAATGAAAACAGATGGTACATTGTTTGCTGAAGTAACTATTGTGGCATGCAAAATATTTAAACCTAATTTTGAAAAAGGATATCATATTGCCAAACTTAATAGTCTGAACTGTATCTACCATATCCTGATATAAAGCGTAAATGTTATTTGATAGAATATATGCTTTTTCTTGAATCACGTGATGAAATAGAAATCAGACTAAGAGAAGTTGTTTATTTTTCTTAATATTGCATGAAATTAAACGAGAAGCTACGATGGAACCACATTCCATGCTACTGTGATTATTTTTAAATTGGTTTCTTACAGAAACAGTAACACTAGTGGTTTTGCATTTACGCACAGTGACACTGAAGCTAAAATGATTTAATAGTCAATTCCTGTTTTGGAGAAAGTGACAGTAGCCATTTTTTTTGTCACTGATCATATCAGATTTTTAAATTGTGGCAAAGACTTGCCAATGCAGATGTGAGCAAAGTTTTAGAGATGATAACCATGTTAATAGCACACAGAGTGAACAATTGCTGCTAAATAAGGCCAAATGCAGCTAAACTATTCCTGTATTACATTAAATTGCAGGCTAGGTCTGTGAACACTGCAACTAAAACCTAATTATTCTCAGTTGAAAAGTTCAATATCTCCATTATGATCTGACCTACTTCATAAATTCTTTAATTTTTTTTTGCTGCAATGAATAATAGGTCAACTAAACTATTTTTTTTTAAAAAATTCAATTGTTGTATGCCACATCATAGCTATGATTAGAAAATTGATATTTTATATTATGAATGAAGTTAATTACAAGAAAAGAGAATTTATAATTTGGTGAATATCCATTTAATCATAGAATTAAAGGTAGTCTCTTATTATCAATATAATATTTTAAGAAAAATACAATTAAATAGGTCAATTAACCTAATGTATTAAGTTTGACACTTCACTAAATTCATAATCAGCTTATACAGACTTTTAAGATGTAGTTATTTCATATAAAGATTTATTTCATCTTAGAACTCATAAGGGTATGTGCTAGTTTTGGTTTTTAAGTAAACAGATACTATCGTGTGAAAAGTTAGTATTAGTACATAGGTTGGTTGATCAGTTCAAAATTGAAGCCATAAATAAATGAACTGATTCAGTACTTTGTGAAAAATTTTTCCTAGAAGCTTGAATGAAATATCTCAGTATTTCTAACTTTTCCTATAGCAACAGAAATTCATATTTAAGTAGTGCTGATATGATTTATGTAAAAGTATAGTGTGAAATTAAGCAGAAATATGTTGATAATCTTTTATAAATACAATGTATAATTAATCTCAGGATGTCACAGAGGTTCAGGTTGCATATTAGGTTATTTTTCCTTGTTAGAACCTTAGCTGTAGCAGAACATTCATTCTCAGTAGATAGTTGGATTATTTTAATTTGCTCTGTCCATGTATATATTCTATAATCACCTCCAAGAAGAAGCAAGGAGCAAACACTAGATACATAGATCATAGATAGATAGATAGATAGATAGATAGATAGATAGATAGATAGATAGATAGATAGATGATAGATAGAAGATGGTAGATAAATACTGTGATTTTATAATCTTGTTAAGAACTGCCTGGTGTGGTGTTATGCTCATACTAATTATCATCTTCCAACCATGGTTTCTATTCTTGCTTGTTTCGTTAATTGCAAAATCAGCCTCTTCTCTGTCTTCATTCTCTAGATCTCTCCTCAACATTTGAAGCCCTTAACCAATCCCTTTCCCACTGATATGCTCTTCTAGCTACCTGGGTGCCATCCACATATCTCCAGTAATGAACAAACTGTCTTTGGGACACCTAATTTATAATTACAACTGCCTAATGGACAATGTTGGTTCAAGAGTCGTTTATTCATTCATTCAACACATGTTAATCTGCCCTGGTTTCATTAGCTATTGGACTAGAAAACCTAATACAATACAATGTCTCTCCTGCATTGTGGGAAACAAGTATGTAAACATTGAATTTAGTGAAGTCTATTATGAGAAAATTATTTGCCGAATACATTCTGGGTCTGTAAATGTATTTTGTGAATTTGATCCTGAGGGTAGATGCTCAGGGAGAAGAAAATAAAACAAACAAACAAACAAAAAAACAAAAACAAAAAAAATCCTCCATGAGAGTGATTATGTTGTTGGGGTATTTTGGGGTAAGTCTTGATACATAAGGGTTCACCCTACCTGAGGTGAGTACTGTGTTTACAGAAGCAACTGTGCAAAGGAGATGAGAAATTAATAAAAAGGCATGTTTAGAGAAGCATAGGATTTAGGTATAGCTAAAGTAAGTTCATGAAGGTAGCCAGTCAATACCCACACAGAGATGAGGGTGGAGAATCATATTTTAAAGGCTCTGTTAGTACATATTAAATAGCTGAACTTTACTCTGAGAACAATGGGAAGATTAACAATGTTTTTTTCTGGGATGCGAAGACCAGGTCTTCATTTTAAAGAGGTAATTCTTAAAATAGCCTGTACATCCTACAGACACCCTATCCGTCTAAAACATGATATTTTCTTTCTATCTTTGTTTCTTTTAATCTCCTCCATCATATTTTCTGTCTGGTTACATCCATGATGGAAACTCCAGTTGTCATTAAGTTTAGCCATTATTCTACATTAGTTACCATAGTAAGTCAATCGTACCTCAAAATGTCTCTTTAATCCACTCTTTCCTCTTTATCTCGAGTGAAATTTTCCTATCTCAGCCTCTCAGAATCCCTTACTTAAAAGACTTCTAATTTTTCTAACTTTACTCATGTCTTAATCCCTTCTAATTTATCACCCACCTTGTCATCAAGGTTGCTGTTTTAGATTAACTTGATCACATCACTCCCCTGTTCGCTCATTACTGGACAAAATCCAAACTCATCATCATCGAGTCAATATTTTCTTCCTAACCCCAACATTCTGGTTCTTGAACCCCAGCTTTGGCCTTGACGTAAAAGGTTCTGCAATACTAGCAAGTAGAAATGCGACCTGACACTTTATATGTGCCTAGTACACATAAACTCTATGCAAGTGTATGTATGGCATTTGCTACCATATAGTTACTGAAAACCAGGGATGTTGATGAAACCAGGAGAGCAAATTAAATGGAGAATCAAAAATAAAGCTAGGATTAATGAACTGGAAACCAGACTCAGAACACATCTACAGGATTGAGGTTTCTGAAATACAGGATGTATATACAAAATGGGGTAATCCTAGAAGAATATAACGTAGGGAGCAAAAGGGATAGAATACGAATACGGCTAGAGAATTCTTCAGAATTCCTCACCCACAAGCAATTATGCCAGATGAGGCCTGTAGCAGGCTAAATTTCACCTACACTACCCTATCACTATCTTACCTGTCTTCCACCTTTTCATGAGCAAGCCATATATAGGATTGAGCTTATTTAATTGACGTTGATGAGTAACAGTCTATTCCCCTATAAATAGTGCAGTGCTACTTTTTTTAGCATATTATTCTAATTAGCAATGAAGAAATAAAACCTTGATTTACATATGACGAAACGTCAAACAGATTATGTCCTCAAGATCTAATGACAATTTAACTTGTCCTCATTTTGACCTGCTGCCAGCTAATCAAATTTGAATTTCCAGTCACTTGTGTCCAGTGAAGTTTTGCTTTACCAGCTCAAACAAGAGCTGAGAGGCATCTTTTCCCCAGCAGATGTAGCATAGTCTCTAATAGGGAGAAAATACATTATTATCAACTCTCAGACCTTCCAGTTTGAATCTTCTCAACCACATCTAAGCACTTGGCACTGAGCTGCTTTTTATCCTTGGTACATATGGTTTGTTTTGGAACAAAATCTGATTTAGCTATTTCTAAATGCTGTTCAGCAAACCAGTGTCTTCCCATAATGAGATTTTACTGGTCCATGTCAAAATGAAAAAAAAAAAACCAAAAAACAAAAAACAAATACACACACACACACACACACACACACACACAAAGGTGAATTCAGTAAAAATTTTCTAAAGACTAGATTTACTTATTATTAAGGGCTTTAAATTCAGGGTTGAGATAATTTCTTTTCTAATTTTTAGTATTGAAATGTCTTTCCCTCATGAAATGACAGACATGAAAGATTCTACTTTGGGTGGTAGGATCTAGTTTTGTTTTGGCTTTTTTATATCCCTACTAGAAAAACAAAACAAAATGTTGCCAACCTAATTACCACTCTCCCTTATATTCGTATATTTAGAATTTTACTGGTCTGTAACATCCAAATATATAAGAATTCTTCCAACATACCTTAAGAGAACAAACTGATGGTTGCCAGAGGTGAGGGAGATTGGGGAGATAGGTGAAGGGATTAAGAGGTACAAGCAAATTGGTAGTTACAAAATAGTCACGAGGATGTTAAAGTACAACATGGAGAATATAGTCAATAATGGTGCAACTATGTCTAGTGCCAGGTGGGTACTAAACTAATCAAGGGGATCACTGCATAAATTATATAAATGTGTAACCACTATGCTGAATACCTGAAACCAATATAAAATAATATTGAATGTCATTAAAATGATCATGATCTGATCATTTTAAAGAAGCATTTTAATATTAGTCATAGCTTACAGAGAAGAGCAACCTCTGAAGTTGGGTATCTCTCTCACCAGTGTGGACAAAAAATGGGGTTCTAAGAAAAGTAGCCTCACAAGGTGATCGGATCATAAATTCCTAACAGGGCAGGTCATGGTGGGTAGTCATGCCCTGGGCATATAAGTTTTTATTAAAAAGTGTTTATTTGCCTTAAGCAAGCTCTGTCCATTGTTTCTGTGCATCTAGGTTAACACACCTTTGCAGTAAGCTGTAAACACCCTCAAGAGACCATGTAATCTTGTTGACTATCCTGTTTTTCAATCACCTTGCTTTTTCCTACCTCCATGTAATCTTCCTTAGCATTCCTTCCTGAATACCAAATGCATAAAAGAAGCTGCAAAAATTTTATTCACTGGAGCACTTGAGACCTTGCTCCCTGGCATGTGTCATCAGTTTGGATCAAATGAACTCTTATAAATATTCTCTACAGGTTTGGATGTTTCTTACATCAACACCAGAGCATTTCTATAGCCTTGATCACTGGTACATTCTCTGGATGGTCCTATGGAATATAATCCTTGAGAAGGTCTTCTGGCACCGCGTATTATATCTATTCCAGCATGCGCATCACCCTTGAGCTCTTTATACCTTTCCTGTTAACTGTTATGACAGTTCAGATTTGTTTACTTCACCAAGCACTGGCCCCCACTATCCCCAAGCTTCTGATAGCCACACCACCAGTATGTTTACCTCACCTTTCGGGTCTTTGTCAGAATGTAAAATAATGTGTCCTAAGAAAGTGCCACCAGGTCAATGAATACTTGCTTATCCAGTCTTCAACTCCAGTCTTTTTAATCAAGCACACTCAAAATGTAATCCAAGGAATACCTCCTGGGACCCTACTAGTACAAGCTCTTAAGAAGAGGAAGAGACACCAGAGCTCTTTCCATGTGAGGATACAGAAAGAAGGTGGTCATTTGTAAGCCAGGAAGGGAGTTCTCACCAGGAATAGTATGAGCTGACACCTTGATCTTGACTTCTCAGCTTCTAAGACAGATAAATGTAAACTTGTGTTGTTGAAGCTGATGTAGGATGTTGCTTAGTGAGTGCTGGGGTTCGTAGTCTCGTGGAGCCGAAGAATGGACCAGGGAGAGGAAAACAGTTGCACAGCAAGATAGTTTATTATAGCAAGCAAAGAGTTACAGCTCCCGAGCGGGAGGGGGTACCCGAACTGGGATGCCGACTAGCTAAGGCAAAAAGCCTGTGTGTATATACCTTTATTTCTACCTGGGAGGGGGATGTTGGGATGTGGGTGCCTATGGATACAATGTTTCCCAGGCTCGCTGTACTGCTCAACCTGGGGGAAGACCACTGAAAAAAACCCATTTGTCCCAGAGTATGATTGATGACATTTTTGTCCTGGTACATTGTCCTGGTAGGGTTGTACTGTGCTCTGTATTTGTTCTGTTTTTGTTCGTCTAGCAAGGAGTCTGTAACTGCCTAATGTCATAATAACTAACCTGTCTGAGTCCCCCCTCTGAAGACAAAACCCTAACTGCCGTTAGGGAGTGGGGGTGATGACCGCTCTGGCTATTTCAGGCTGAGGAGGGACGTAGAGACACCATCAGCTAGGGCTTGTCCAGAGGTGTATCTAAAGACACCTGGTAGAGGAGCGATTGTGGATGGAGGCAGTGTTGTTTCCCAGGCGATCGCAACCGCCCGAGGGCTGCTCTGTAAACCGAGATACACTGTAGGCAACAACATGAAGTAATTCCCATAATAATGAATAAAAGAAAAATTAGAAAAGCTTCTTTAAGTCCTGTCAACCTAGGAAGCCAGGAAGTAAGGAAGGATAGATCTATGCTGAAAAATCCTGTCTGCTGTTTAACGTTGGAAACTATGTTATGAATTTGTTGAACTTTATCCTCAATTAGCTGAGAATTGTCAGAAAGATTGAAACAGCATAATCCTTAAAAATGTGCGCATCCTTGATTATGTTTGAAGAGTAGGTAGTCTATGGCAGCTCTGTTTTCAGAACTGCTTCTCTGACCTGTCCTAGCTCTTGTCCCATGGCATGAAGTGCCTGTGAAGTAGCATTCAGGGGCTTTGGCATTGAGCAAACCATAAGACTAGTTTCTACGTTTAAGGCAATGGTCATGGCAGGAACCACAAAAAAGAGATAAGGATATGTATTCAGCTGGGCTGAATAAATGTACATCAACATTGCAGCTAGGATCTAAAGTAGGCGCTCTGTGGTGTCTACCTTGATGGGGCTTTTGGGGAAAGAAAACAGTTAATTGTCTGAGAGAGCATGGTCCCCCAGTGCTGTAAGCTGGAACATAAGAGTAGGCAACCTTTCCACAAATGAGAAACAATCCAGCTGGCAATTTGATATGGGCATTAGCATAACTCATAAAAACGATGGAGCTACAATTTAGGCTATAAGTGGTCGAAAGACTAAAACATTGTCTAGAGCAGCCAGTAAAAACAACACATTGGTCAGCTTGAGTTACACTTCCTACCTGTAAAGAAAACATTACTCTGTCCTTTGGGTTGCTGGTGGGACCCCAATTGTAATCAGTATATATATATTGGCTCTCCTTCCCTTACTTAACTCTAATACTCGGGTGAGCGCTATTAACTCAGTCTGTTGTACCCTGGCACCAAAGGGAAGGCTTCCATTTTCTAATATGTTATGCAAAGTAACCACAGCATATCCAGCTCTCAGAATGCCATTTTCTACAAAAGACCTCCCATCAGTGAAGAGCGTCCTATTTGTGTTTTCTAGGGGTGTTTCTTGTAAATCTGCTCTAGCAGCATAGGTTTGTAGTAAAATTTATTGTTTGAAATTGTTAATGATGGATATTAGTCCTTTCAGTGTCTCAGATTTTAGAGGGTATTGTCTCCAGCTAGGAAATAGAGTGGGGTCCTTAAGATGGATGTCTACCGGGGTGGCTGTTAAGGCACGGCCAACTACCCCCTGTGTGGCCCAAACATTAGGGTTGATGTCGGCCTCTATTACTGGGAGGCAGCTAGGAATACTTCCAGTGGCTAGGAGAATAATAGTTCCCATCTCAGTCATAATGTCTCTTCCTAATAGTGGGGTAGGGCTTTCTGGTATAATCAAGAAAGAATGGGAGAACATTAGGTCACCCCATATGCAGCCTAAGGATTGAGAGAAACATTTAGTACTTGGTTTGCCAGTTACTCCACAGATGGTAACATGTCGATTGGAGAGGGTCCCTGGGTTGGAAAGGAGGATGGAGAAAGCAGCTCCTGTGTCTAAAAAGAAATCAATGGATTTTCCTTCTACTTCTAGTGTTAGCCGGGGCTTGGGAGTCCTGATAGTGAAATGGGATGAGGGAGCCATTGATAGAAGCCCTGGACCCCATCAGTCCCGAGCGGGGGTCAGGCCAGGCGAGGCTGGCCCTAGGGGTGGAGGCCTCCAGGGAGAGTCTGACTTCCAATGATCCCCTTGGCAAATGGGACAGGGTCACGGAGATCTCTGAATCAGCTTCGGTGGCCATGGACATTCCCTTTGCCAGTGGCCAGACTGTCCATAATGGTGGCAGTTGGACTTTCCTCAGGTACCCTCTTGAGCTGTCGTCTGTAAGGTAGCCACTAATACCTCCACATTTTTTCTTATTTTCCTCTCCTTATCCTGGGCTTCCTCCTGGTCCTGATTGTAAAAGACAGCATTGGCCACCTTGAATAACTAATCCAAGGTGCCTTCAAGACCAATAGCCAATTTCTGTAATCTCCTGTGGATATTTCGGGCAGCCTGAGTTATAAATTTATCCTTTAAAAGGATTTCTGTTTCAAGGGAGTCTGACCCAATAGGAATGTACTTGATTAGGGCTTCCCTGTGTCTTTCTAAAAAGGCTGAGGGATTTTCTTCTGAATTTTCACTAATGGTAGATAGTTTTGAATAATTGATGGGCTTAGTCCACGTTCTCCTCAGACCCTCTAAAATGCATGCCAGAAAGTGTTCTCTCTGCCAAATTCCCTTAGGTGTATCAGAATCCCACTGTGGATCTGTAGCAGGTACTGCTCGCTTTCCTGTAGGAAAGGCTCCAGAGTGGGGTCTCGTTCTGTTTGTTCATCATGATATGTTAGGAACTGATCATCTCCAAATTTTTCAGCTGCTTGTAAAGCTTTTCAGAGTTGGTGAGAGTCTGATTTCAAAGTAACATAACATCCTTCCAAGATAGGTCAAAGACCTGGGTTAGGTTCTGGAAGGCTTTTATATATTTGTCAGGGTCATTTGAAAACTTCCCTAGGTCCCTCTTTATTTGTCTGAGATCCTGTAGGGAGAAAGGCACTTGAACCTTGACAGGCCCAAATTATCCTGGCATCTCCTGTAAGGGAAGGAGATTTGTTCTTAATTGGGAGCGCCTTCGTACAGGAGGTCCTGAATGTAGGGCAACAAGACGGAGCGGGGGTAGGAACGAGCTCCAGAGGAAGAGTAGGGTATAGAGCTTCGGGATGATCCCTTGCCTGGGTGTTTATTAAAGGGACCTCCCCAGGAGAGGACGTTCCTGCTGGGGGTTCCTTTGGAGAAGTCCCTTTAGGAGGGGTCACTTCAGGGAGAGTCTCCTTAAAAAGAGTCTCCCTAGGAGGAGGGAGGCAAGAGATCATGGCCCAAAGATCCGGTTCAACTCTACATTTCTTACAGAGATCTGGATTGTCCCTTAGGGAGAAAAAAGCCTGCACATAAGGAACATCTGATCATTTGCCTTCCCGCCTACAAAATATATCTAATTGCATGATAGTATTATGGTTAGTACTTCCCTCAGAAGGCCAAGTTTCCCCATCTTCCAACTTGTATTGAGGCCAAACCTCAGAACAAAAGAAAACTAGATGCCGCTCCTTCAATGTCTGAGGATCAAATTGTCCCAGTGTTTCAAGATGCAATTCAGGGGGTTGAAGGAGCGTGAGGACTTATTGACCATTTGGAAGGGAGGAAGAACAGAAAAGCGTCCCTTTGCAATTCATCTCCCATAACTTGTTCTAGAGCATCCCCTAGGCCATGGACATCGCACGACCGATTTCGGGGCTAGTGGGGAGACACAGCGCGCCAGGATTAGTCATGCTCACCTGGGCAGCCTGGCCTAGTCAGCTTCTGATGGGCGCCTATCCATATCTGTGTGTGTGTCCCTGCCTGAATGTCTGGTGCTGGCCCACAGGTAGGTAAATGTTGTGGCCGATAATGAGGTAATTTAAGGTAGAGGGGTGTATGCACCAACTCTGGGCATCACAAAAATTGATGGCACAATTAATATAATAGAGGCCTTCTAAATAAAGATGTTTAAGGTGGGAGGATATGCTTAAAGCTTGTAAGGAAGGCATTCAGTCAAAACAGAAAGGCGTAGGGGGTTGCCATTGTGATTGGGAACTATTTTGTTTCCACCTATGGTGAACGTGAGGTGCTTGTCAGCTTGTAGGTGCTGTGCTGGCCAAGGGAGTCAGAGGCAAGCGGTTAATGTTTAGCTCATTCCTGTTAGCCCATAAGCTCACTCCTGTTAACTCTTTGCCTGTCCCATCCTACCAGCTCACAAGCCTGCTTCTGTTAACTGTTTATTTGTCTCATCAGGAAGGTCACAAAAACAATAGAGAGATTTGGGGTGTGTATCAGGACACTTCCATCTATGCTTTAAAGTTGAAGGAGATCTCAATAAAAGGATATAAGAGGGTGAGCAAATGCCAGAAAATCTTATCTTAAGCAACAAGGGATGTCGTATAGAGACAAAGATCCATATTATTACCTTAAGGTGTCTTGAGGCTGGTGAAAGGTGTTGAGGTGATTTCACAGGGGAGAGACCCTGGACCAGCATTTCAAAAGCTGAGGAGAGGTGGTGACAGGATGAAAAGAGCAGTATAGATGGAGGAGACATCCCACTGGCGCCCTTACTGGCAGTTGGGCTGGGAAGGGACCAAAAAGACCTTTGGGACCCACTGCAGAGTAGCCATGACCAGGGTCCCTACGTTGTCTGCAAAGGCCCACAATCCTGACCACATACCAGTATTCAGCTTCCTCGCAGAAGGGGGGGAAAACAGCACAGGTGTAGGAGAAAGCAGCAGAGGGAGAGGGAGAGTCTCTGGACGGCACCCTTCCAGGCATTCAGGCAGGGGGAAGACCCTAGGAGCCTTTGGGACCCACCACAGAGTAGCTATGACCAGAGCCCCTCAATTGTTGCCAAGAGCCATTCACCCCAACCTTGTGCCATCTTTGGGCTCCCCTCCTCACAAGATAGAAGGTCAGAGAAAAGACAGTCGGACTATGGCCAATGTTCCTCTGGCTCAGCATCGAAGGGGATTAACCAGAGCCCTTCTGCAAAGCCTATCCTCCAAGTCTTAAGGTTGGCAGCTATGCTATTCACTTTTAACTGGCTGACAGTGGCCCAACATTTGTGTGACAAAAGAAAGAGACACAAATAATGAAAGCCCATAAATGGGAAGTAGACAAGCACAGATAATATTTACCTCTCCCAGATCCCGGACAAGCCCCCAAATGATATAGGATGTTCCTCAGTGAATACTGGGGTTCTTAGTCTCATGGAGCTGAAGAATGGATACATGGACCAGGGAGAGGCAAAGAGTTGTACAAGAAGATAGTTTATTATAATAAGCAAAGAGTTACAGCTTCTGAGTGGGAGGGATACCTGAAGCAGGGATGCCCAGTAGCTAAGGCAAAAAGCTTATGTTTATATACCTTTATTTCTACCTGGGAGGGGGCTGTTGGGATGTGGGTATCTATGGATGCAATGTTTCCCAGACTCGCTCTAATGCTCAGCTTGGGGGAGACTATTGAAACAAACCCATTTGTCCCAGAGTATGATTGATGACATTTTTGTCCTGGTACATTGTCCTGATATGTTTGTCCTATGTTCTGTTTTTGTTCTGTTTTTGCTCAGTCTACCAAGGAGTCTCAACTGCCTGATGTCATATGAACTAACCTGTCTCAAAGCCACCCAGTCTATGGTATTTTGTAAGAAGCCCAAGCTGACCAAGATAGAGAGTTAATACAATTTTTCAGTAACCAGCCAACTCTGTATATGCATTGATTCCTACTTGCTTCTATTTCAAATGCTTGTATCATACACTCGTTTCTCTCCAGCAAAAAGTTTCCCAAGTCACTACCAGTGATATTTTTATTAATAAGGTTGTCATCTTGTTCCAAGGACTATCTCTTCTCACATATACCTCAGCATATTCACCAAGTGATGAGTGTGCCTGTCATGAAATCACATCTTCCTGTTTTCTCACTCGTCATATCACCTGCGTTAGGGTTCTCTGAGAAGAACACATCAAAAGTGGATCAGACATTTAACAGAAGTACGAGTGACTCATTTTCATGGCCTTCATGGTTACATGGCATATTGATAATACAAAAGGAAGATCATGCAGGGTAGGGATTATGTCTAATATTCATCTGAATTATCAATGACACAGTTGCTAAAATGAGTGATATAAGTGTATACTGGATTGAATTGCTATACATTGAACATGTTTTCATTGTTCAGACACTCCATCCAATTTTTCAGGGGTCAATAGCACTGAAGAAGGTAAAGAGGGCTAGCTATAGTGATTAAGATATTACAATTATCTTTCTAGATAACTAGATCTAAAATAAATGTAATGCTATCTCTACTATTTTTTCCCATTGAAGTATGATATAGGTCTCTACATATTTTTTATTTTTGTATTTTATTTATTTTTTTAAGTAAATTTATTAGGGGTGACAATGGTTACTAAAATTACATAGGTTTTAAGTGTACAATTCTGTAATACATCATCTATATATTACATTGTATGTTCACCACCCATAGTCAGTTCTCCTTCCATCACCATATATTTGATACCCTTTACACTCTTCTACCATACTCCTCACCCCTTACCCTCTAGTAACCACTAAACTATTGTCTGTGCCTATGAGTTTTTGTTTCTTTATTTGTTTGTCTTGTTCTTTTATTGCTTTCAGTTTTATATTCCACACATGGGTGCAGTCACATGGCTCTCGACTTTTTCTGTCTGACATATTTCACTTAGCATAATAATCTCAGTATCCATCCATGTTGTCGCAATTGGCAGTATTTCATCTTTTCTTATGGCAGAGTAGTATTATTCCATTGCATATATATACCACGTCTTCTGTATTCAATCACCTATTGAAAAATGCTTTGGTTGTTTCCGTGTCTTGGCCACCATAAATAAAGCTGCTATGAACATTGGAGTGCGTATATCTTTACGTATAAATGTTTTCAGATTTTTTTGTGTATATACCAGGAGAGGGATTCCTGGGTCATATGGTACTTCTCTTCTCAGTTTTTTTAGGACCCTCCACATTGCCTTCCATAGCAGCTGTACCAATCTGCATTCCCACCAACAATGTATGAGGGCTCCTTTTTCTTCCCAGCCTCTCCAACACTTGTTGTTATTCGTCTTGTTGATGATAGACATCCAGTAGGAGTGCAGTGATACAATATTGCGGTTTTGATTATCATTTCCCTAATCGCTAGTGAAGCTCTCTTATATTTTCTTATATCCACCAAACAGAATTATAAGGTAATACTTTGTGATCTCATTTCCCATACAATATTTTGCCTCCACATCTCCCATTTTGTAGCCAGCGTGACAGTAAATTGGCATTATTCTGTGAAATTAATGATGGTGTTGGGAGAGGGATGGGCAGATTAGAGAGGTGGACGAGACAGAAGCCCTAGATGTTTAGCTAAATTGGATATTCCATAAAGGTGAATGATCACTTACAGAAGAAATATCATAGGATGAATATCTGACACCTTACAGCAGAGAGTCACCAGATAGTCTAATACATTGTTCTTTTTTAAAACCAATATTTTGTAAATATTAAAATTAATTTAGAGGAAATGGAAAGGAATGTTTTATATTGTATTTATATGTATTATATTAGTACATATTGTTTCTAATTTATCTCTTAGTTTTATTTTCTATCTATCTATCTATGAATTATTATATAATACATTCTATTTTATTTCCAAATAGCAACAGATTCCCTCCTTAATTTATTACACTAACAAAAATAAACAATGATAAAAATGGTATAAGCTTTACTTTATTTTTGTCTAGCTGTTATTGTGTTGTCAGTTCCCTTCTGATTTTTTTCCTAAAATGGACAATTTATTATGAGACATATGAAGGATTTGAATTTTAAATGAAATATAATTTATTCTGGGAAAATAGCATTAGGCTCTGCATTACTCTGTTTTAGAATTTTAAACCGTTGAGACTGCATTATGTTTATGGAAAAATATTTCCTACATATAGATGTGTACACATGAGAGTGCTTATCTGGGACTGATTTATATTTCACCAATGTATTGGTGTAATGTTTCAGGATTCCTTACAAATTGGTTGCCTGCTCTTATATTTCTTGATGTATTGATGTTCTATAATCCTGGTTGTGGAGAAAGGGAAAAGAGACTTTCATTGGTAATGGGAGTGGGTATTGTAAAATATTGCAAATGGATAGGGTTTTGCTTCTTCTACCTCTTATAAAATATAAAATGTCACTTTCTGAAACTAAGATTAAAAGAAATCCTAGGATGTGGCAGATAGACTGAGATTAATAAAATATTTTTAGATACTTTAAGTCAGCCACAGAACAACAAATTTCAGCTATTATTGAAAATAAGACTTTGGAAAAGCCCCACAAGAATTGACAAGCCAGACGTTTAAAGATAAAAGAAAAGTAGCTGCTGAATTTCAAATTGAAAATCAAATAATCATGGTAGTGTTTAATTGAGTAAAATTTTTCAAGGGAGGATATTTTTATATTGGATTTTATATAAGCATTTCACTATGTCTCCATCTCTAAGAGAGGAATAATACAGAGATAGGATATTTTGTTGTATATAATGTCTTAATGTCATGAAATCCAACAATAAATGCATAATATTCCATTAAATATAGTGTTTAAATGCCATGAAATCCAATAGTAAATGTATTTCAGATAACTCTTATTAATGCTTTACTTTTGTTCATTGCTCAGCTACAATTTTAGTCTAAACTCTTCCTTTCACAGTCCAAATCTAACCCCGTTATGCTCCTATTTATAATAGTTCTTTGCTACCTCCATGACCAAAACAATACAGGCCATTAAATATAACACCTCCTAACTTCCTATGGTTCCAAAAGTTCTTATTTATCCTTCAGTACTTCTTATTTATCTTATTTATCCTTTGCTACTTTTTGCTGGTTTCAGAGTAGAGATGCATCTCTTTCTGTCCATAGAAAATGCCTTAATTTCTGCTACGGGTCTCTCAACTTCTCTCCTTAACTAAAAAAAGAAGAAGAAAAGAAGGAAAGAATTAAAGGGCAAAAAAGCATTCTTCTTTGGATATTTTTCCAAAGAAAATTTACTTCCTTCCTTTCATTCTCACTTCACCTTCTTAATGGGTGGTGTTAGAACAGATGTCTCTATGTTCTTAGGCCTTATTTCATCCACAGTTAACTAAACTCTTGCTCACACCAAAGGTCATTAATGCTTGTCCAAATTAAAAAAAAAAAAAAAAAAAAAAAAAAGAATCTAACCAGGATTTGCAAGTGTGATTTATCTGGATGCTATAAAACATTTAATAATGTTGGCAATGCACTAACTCATAGGATCTTATTGTCAAATCATACTACCAGAATCAGCAATATTGCTAATTGTTAATCTATTAATAGTTTCAGTGCTCAGTTGAAGCAAAAAAAAGATGGGGGCACCAAGCGTAGCTCCTTGGGGTCTGTCTTGTTGTATCATTGGTACACCTCTGGTTCAAAATAATAAAAGATATCTCCAATGAGGGATGTTCACCAAACACAGTGGGAGTATATAAATTATGAATATCTTTATTTTATATCCAGTTAAAATTTGTTTAGCTTATGAGATATTCTCCAGGGAACCATGCTTCGTAGGTATTGGATTCAACTTCTTATAGGTTATCCTAAGTTAGGGATATCCTTCTAAGAATATTTCAAAGATAAATTATTTTTCTTATTGCAAATATCAGAGGACCATTTGACAAAGGGATTAGACCAGGCCACTTGCCCATCTGCCTCCTTTTCTGTTTTCCTAGTTGAGTCTCTGATGAAGGAATAAATAGCTAGCTCACAGGCCAACGGCTTTAACTTTCCCTTTCCATTCATTCACTTTCCTTTGTCTCTGTCTTTGCTCCTATAACATGATTCTCTCCTGGTTCTCCTTCTAGCCTCTGAATGTATCTCCAGTCTTCTTCATTGGAACTTTTCCTTTACCTCTCCTCAAATGTCAATCCACAATATTCTGTTCTCAAATTCTTCTTTCTTCTTCCTTTACATTTTCTTTATATGTGATTTTTACCTTTTCTTATGTTTTTAGCCATTACCTTATATCATGACTCAAAATATAATTTGCTAAACTGGGTAAAGAGTTCTTGACCGGCATATACAAGTAACTGCTAGACAACTCTACCTAGGTATATGAAAAGCATCTCAAAAGCACCTCATTCTAGATGAAAATGATGGTCTTCCTTCCAGTCCATAATCTGATTTTCACCTACTCCTCCTCATCATCATTATCAATTACAAAGAGAAGAATAATAGGATATTTTCTAATATGATTATCAGTTTCAACTCATCATTCAATAACATAGTTAAATATTGCTTGTCAACTGTGGGTTTTTTTTTCCTGATAATGATCTACTGTCTCCAACTCTTTAAAAGAGAATTATTATTGTGTCCGTTTTGTGTATGTAGAAAATGAGGCTCAGAAAGTTTAATTGACCTATACAAAGCTTGTCAATGAATGGCAGAGTAAGGATTTGAACAAACTACCTCCACAGTAACTCATATTCATGACTTGCCAATTAAACTACCTCCAGTTGAACCTCTCCATTTAAAACACAGAGGCATGAACAAAAAGATGCTGAAGCATTGGAAGTCTGGGCTCCTGAGCTTTGTACAGTTCTGTGTATTTTTGAAAGCTTTAGAGTCAGCTTCAGGGAGGTATGAGGTAGAAATGCTTCCAAGGTACCCTGTAACCCAGGCAGGGATAAAGGCAAGATCAGTCTAGTTGACTACTATCCTACACTGAATATATTAGTTAGGGTCCAAGATAAGAATCCTGAAGCTCTTCAAACAAAGCAAATTCCAAATCCAGCAAGTTAAATAAAATAGTTGGTGTGATTTCTTTGCCATTCTCAACATAAAGGCTTTTATCTCTGGGATCATATTAGTAACTCTAGTCTTTTACTAGTCAATAGGAATGCGTCAAATATTTATAGGCATTTTAAAGCCTATAAACAAGAAATGCACAAATTACCTTTACTCACATTCCATCTCAGTAAATTTAATCACTTATTTTTTTTTTTACTGAAAGGGAAAAAGATATAATGTATACTGGGGGAAATTATTTATCTATGGCATATTCATCTATACAGAGAGAACAACAATCAAATATAAACCTGGAAATACAAACTGACTTGTTCAGACAAATTTACATGCCCAGGTAGGTGAGCCATTGAAATAACATGTGTGTCCTTGACAAGCTTACTTTTCATACCTTATTCTGGGAAAGCTTACCCAGAGAGCACGGCCTGGACACATGAAATATCTAAACCCACTGGCAGGTTTGATTCCATACTTACTCATTATTTCCATAAAGATACTTCTATTCATGCCCATTAAACAGGTGAACACTTCATACATTCCATATCAATAAAACCTAACAATTGACCAACTCATATGTATTTTTTTCCTGAGATTTAATTGGGCATGATCCAAATATAACACATATAAATATCTAGACAGCTTGCAAGCCATGACTGTTATTTTAAAGATGTTGAAAATGACAGGCAATCAGGTATTTTGAGACAACTCACATAAATTTTATTTATTTCTAATCACTTGTTTACTTAATAAATTTCCATCTGTCTTCTAAAAATGTTCTATCACTGCATAAGAAATTACCACAGCTTTAGCAGCTTAAAACAGCAAACATTTATTGTCTTATAGTTTCCCTGGGTCAGAAGTCTGGCACATGCACAGGATTTCATAAGGCTGAAATCAAGGTATAGATTAGGCAGCATTTGCATTTGAAAGCTTTTCTGATGAAGAATCACCTTCCAAGCTCATTCAAGTTGTTGGCAGAACTTATTTCATGAGCCTGTATGACCAATGTCCCCACCTTTTCTTTTGTTTGTTTCTTTCTTTTTTTTCCCTAGCTCTTAGTTAACAATTGCTTTTAGATCTTAGAAGCTGCCCATATCCCCTTTCAAAACATGGTAGCCTATTTCTTTCATATATCAGTACTTCAAGTCATTCCTTGGTCTACTAATACAATGTCTCTATGTAAAACCAATAAGTTAAATGCATGAAGCTTGCAGTAGATATAAGCACATATTGTACAAAGAAAAAAATTAGAAAAGAAGCAAAATAATAAAATAAAATCTTCTTTACAGATATTTCATTTCTGCTTCTCTCTGTCATGTTCTGATAGCGTCTGGAGCAAGGCGAGCATAGCATTCTATATATCAGAGGGGAATCTGTCCATGTCTAGTACACAATGGGGTGGAAGTGATGTCAAACCTGGCCTGAGAACTGGCTACCTAATTCTTACCATTTGGGCCTAGTAGATAGGCAGACATTATGCTCTGATGCCTGGTTATATTCTAGACTCACTCAGAGCCATATGGATGGACAAAGACAGAGGTCTGTCTCTTGGCAAGTTCCAGGGGCTAAATGATTTCAAGGAAATACAGGGGTTCTGATTTGTTTATAACCTTTCTCATGGAAAAAAAATGGCATACATTGAAAAACTACACGTAGAGATATTCTTAAAAGGAGGCTAAAAAGGAAGAGGTGTGTGTTCTTACTTTTCTATTTTTACATAGAAACATTAAGTTACTAATGATACACAATTTCCAGATAAAAGTATTGGGAATTTTGCAGAGTATTACTTATTTCTGTTTTCTTTTCTTCTTGTAGTAGTATACATTATCTGAAGATGAACTGTCAAAGCCTTGCACTACCAACATTCAGGAAAAACAAAAAAATGATGGTTTATCAAATCCATCTGTTCCCAGGAGAAGGAAACATTACACATGACTGATATTATGTGGCCTCAAAGAGAACTTTCTTAGTTCCTTAACTCCCTGTACAATTGATTTTTTTTTATTAACCAATCCCCATAAATTGGTTTTCCTTTACCTTGATTTGCTCAGCTTTTTAGAATTTACTTTTAAATATATATCAATTTTATATGTATGTAATAGAGAAAAGGACAATGAAAAAAATAACAATGAAATAACAATGAAAATAATGACAAAGGAAGAGCAGCAAAAAGAAGAGAAGGCAGGAAGGAGGGCAGAGAAAAAAAGGAGGGAAAAAGAGGAATTTATGAAAAGAGACAAATTAGAGGGTGGAAACATAATTTGTCTTTTCAGATTAATCTAGGACTCTAATTCAGGTTGGAATGTTTGTGCACATGCTTTTCATACAAACAGAATTTTAGTCTCTGACACTTTTGACTTGTTGGATTCTTTATTATATTATCTTTTGCAATATCTCTGACAGCAGTAGACATTCTCTTCTAGTTTTATCATATTTTTCAAAATTTCTCATAAATATAGTCTGTCCTTCCTCGCTCACTTTCTTGTGTGTCTTTCATACTTTGAAATTTGCCTTCTGCCTACCACATGCTACTGAAACTGATTTTTCTAACTTGGTCTCCTAATTATTACATGCAACGGCTTTTCCTTTCTCTCTCTCTCTCTCTCTCTCTCTCTCTCTCTCTCTCTCTCTCTCTCTCTCTCTCCTTCTTTCTACTTTCTCAGTCCATCTCTTTCTAGAGGTCTCTGCCATCATTTTTGTGAACTTGATTGCAAGCATTCTGGCAATGTTGAAAACTTTCTGTTTCTTCCTGGCAAATTCCGGAGTTCTCCCCCCTTACTTCCTTCACAGATTTAAAAGGTGGTATCCTCAGTTTTCCATACTTCCCTCCTGACCCACCATGGCTTGATCATCCCCCCACCCCCACCCCAGTTTGTATGCTTCAAACCACTATATGCTAAAGACTGATAAATCTCTTTGCAAGGCTGTAGCAACTCAGCTGTACTTCTGAATCATGCACCCAACTGCCCGTTCAACATAGCTATCTTGACATTCCATAAACATCTCAAGTTTCATATTTAAACACATCCTTTTCTTGAATAAACCTGCTCCTGTCCTTTTCTGTGTCTCATATGTACAGTCAAGAACCTGGAGGCATTTATCACTTTACCCCCTATATCCGGTCAATGTCTAAATTTTATATGATTGTAGTTTCTAAGGTTTAAACAATTGCTCCTTATTCTCTATCCTTATTAATGATAACTGTAACACACTTTCTTATCTTCTGTGCTACTGTTATTAAGTGCTGCATGACCATTGTGCGTTGAATGAGAAGTCTCTCTAACCTACCATTTGCACATATACTCAAGATTTATGTAAACTATAAAGCTCATCATATTACTTGTAAAAACTTTCCACAACATCTCATAATCAAAAGAACACAGTCTAAGCTTCTTAAAATGGCATGTGGTATCTGGGACTATCTCCCTTTCTACCACTAGTTCTTGACATTCTTTCTCTCAGATTTTAAGCTGTAACTATTGCCATCTCTTTATGGTCCCCTTGATCACTAAATGTGGCTTTCTTGACAGACCCCATACTCTACTTTCTCCCTGGGAATTCCTCTTGTTCTGGAATCCAAATTTTTTCCTTTTAAAATAAATTCTGAAGAAAGTTTTCCTTACTGCCAAAGACTGGGGTAAGTCCTTCTCTTCTGTACGACCATCATAGTAAGCCTGTGATTGCTATTAAAATATTATATTTAATGGTGTGTCTGTACCTGTCACAAACTGAAAGCTTGGATATGTGAAAAGCAGGAAAGTAATGCCCCTCCTTTTCTAACAATAACAACAACAACAACAACAAAAAAAAAAAAAAAAAAAAAAAAAGACAAACTTAAAGTTAGTAGCTTTCCTTAAAACCAGCAAAAAACACCTGAGATCTCAGGGCAATTCAATATTCCCAAATCTGGAGAGAGACATACTCTTGCATGGAGAAATAGGATCTGAGCATTTGCGTTTCTGAGAGAGACAGCCCTGAATACCACAAAAGCCGGTGAAAGTCAACTAGAAATGTATAACACATTGCAAAAGCCAACTATGGGCTAGTGAGAGATGATGGAGCACTTGAGGGCTGCAGACCTAGGGAGGGTGGAACCCTCTGTCAGATTTTACACCAAGTGTTCACCAGGAAGATTGGAGAGAACTCTGAGAAAGCACATCCTTTGTGGTGGCTGAGGTTGGAGAACAGCTGCTTCTGCCTAAATCTGCACAGACCTACTTTTACTATCTGCCCTACAAAAAAAAAAAAAAAAAAAAATGCTTGATATACAAGAGATGAATAAGAAAATTTCAGCCTGAGTCTTCAGCCTGAGGACATTGACTGTCAAATCACTCACATTTATTCTGTTAAAAATGAGAAAGGAAACCTGTGAATTTGCATTCCAAATATCTATATCTAAGGAAACACATGGTTTCAAAATGCAAAAGAACTGGAATCTAAAGACTGAAAATGCAATTTAATTATAATTAGTTGTATACTTTTTTGGAGTTAATGCGTCATAAAGTGGAACTTGCTTTGATTATGAAGCTAAGTTAAATTACTAGGTGGTTGAACACATTTAGTTAGTTTGTTTATTGATGGCATAAATGAAGGACCAGTTTTCCCTGGGGAATTACCTCCACCAGGAGTAACAGAGCAAGGCAGTAGGTCAAATTCTGTGTTCACTGTCTTTCACTCTACATTAAGCATAAGAAAGTATTTTCCTGAATATAGTGCTGCCCTACTATGGGAAGTTACATGATTGATGTCCAGGGTATTCAACATCTAGGCAATTGTTTCAAAGTTGGCTGTCTTGCCTCAAACAAGTTCTGATTTTCACCATCTTCCTTATAGGCCATAGCTGATGACCACTAAAACTAGAAGAGCAAAAAGGAACAATAACTACATATTTGTTTTAGGACTGTTAAGTAGCAGAATGGCTTTGGGACTAGTTACTTCTGGGCTCCAAATCTGACTCTGCTTTGATTAACTCTGTGTCTCTTGCAAAAATAATTAAAGTCTCTGAAATTCAGTCTCGTCAATTATAATAAAAGGAAAATAAAACCTACATGAAGAGTTGTTATGAGCTTTGATATCATTATGTCATGCCAGTCTTCAGTTTAATCTAAGTGTTTCATAAAGAAACCTACTACCTTTATGGTTATTATTAGAGTTGTTTTTATTTTTTCAATAAATAACATCGGCTTTATCTTTTTATGTTTTATTTGACTAAATGGATTCTCTTCCTGGGATACCTATAAATATATAATAAGAATACTGGTACTAGTCTATTTGAATTTGCTGTAATCTTTAAATTTGAAGAGGAAATGCACCTCTTCTTCGTTTTGACGAAGGGAGCCTTGTCCTAGGTGAAATAGTTCACAATTTATCAACTGCTAAAGCCCATTAAGAGTTCTTTCAAAGAATAACTGTCTAAACTTGCAAATTGCAGATGCCATAGTTGATGTGCTTATAATGGACTTGCAGTACATGACATTTCATCAGGCATTCAATGAGCTAAATTTAGAACAGCAGCTAACATAATGGTACCATGGAGTCAAATAAAATCAGTTCTAGGATGGCAACCTGCAAAATTCAAAGGCATTTGCAATGTTAATGAATTTGATTTATTAATTTTTTCCATTCAGTATCTTATTAGGTTTTAAATGGTCAATATTTAGCATCACATTTCTGGAGAGAAAATGAATCCCTGCCATACACTAAATTTAAAATAAAAGGCTTATACTTGGTTGCTGGAACTGACCCCGTTTGCATTCATTATAGATGAATCAAATGCAGTATGGAAACCATTTTCTCTGTGATTGAATTCACTTGAGATGGAGACATTTTAGACATGTTTCTGTCTGTGAAGTTCAGTACCTCATAAATATGGGCTGGTAAGAATGAAGTAATACCTAGGATAGAAAAGGCTGTACATTGAGAGGTCCTAAACACACACACATATACACACACACATTTCAATTAATTACGAAGTGCTGTGCAAAGAATCATAGGAAACAGTTGGGCAAAAAGAGCATGCAACTGAAAATGTAAAGTCCCCAATTTTCCCCTTGAACTTATAGGACTTTCTTTTCACCCCATCCCTCCATGCCTTCTCTTTTATAGACTCCCCCTTCCCTACCCTCTCATTCATAATTTGATTAATATGTGTCAGACTAAAACTCACAAGGTCTCTGAGAAAATCTGAGAAGCAGGGCTTGCAAATAAAAAAGATATGTGTTATAATCAATTTGCTGTTTGATATCACTTGCCTTTTGTGCATTCCGTGTATACATAAAATTAACTGTGGTATTTAAATGCAGTATGGAAACCAAAGTTTAAGTGCTCAAACTTTGTCACCACAGTATCCTTAAGTAAACCACAGTTAGAACTGATATTTCTAATCTAGTTTTTGAGTAAATAAGTTGGTGAACAGAAAGACTGTATTTTTAAAAATTGTAAATCTGAAGCCTTTCGCCCCTACAGCGAAACCAGTAGATAGAGCTGGTTTCATTGGGCATGAGAAGAAATAAACAGCATTTCTTAAAATTACTAAAAACAGAAAATAAGAAAACTATCAAAAATATATCAATATTTTACTTTATACTTAGCATAATTACTTCTGCCTTTGAATATCTAGGGATCCCTGTCTTTTGAGATATTAACAGCATGTGATTTGAAGAGGACTCACGCGACAGGGTTTAGTAGTGGTTTTGATAAGACTGTGGATTGTGGAACAGCGAGTTCTGTTTATTGCATGGGACTAACTTGCAGGGAGATGGCTTGTACTGTTGAGGTAGGCCTGGGATAACTTAGCACAGGCTTAAAGCGGTCAGAAGAATGTTACAGAAGCCAGTCCATCTGGTGCAAGGTAATCTTTCTTCAGAATTCCAGTGTCATGGGACAGGCCAGTCAACAAAGAAGTGCCTGGATTGAGTCAACAGTGTAGTTCTGGCAATCCTTACCTGGGCTGAAAAGGTACAGAGACGACACAGAGTCCTTGATGATGGCAGCAGTGTGCCCTCCCTCTACGTGGGACTTATGTGAACTCTTCTCTTGTTTGCCTGTGATTAAATACCTTTTTATTATCAGTACCCAAACCTTTCAGGTAAACGGTACCTCAACTGACCGTGCTGAATAAATCACTTAGTAAAAAGAAAACATTCTCCTTTAAGTCTCAAATGGTTTCAAATTTGTCCAGTGGTAGGTACTTATAGATTGGCTCTTTGGTCAGCTCAGTATGTACCATTAATCTATGAAACCTGACAAATTTTCTGGCTAAACCAGATGGCCCAGATTTAGTTTTCAACTTCCTGCCTTAAACATGAAACTAGCCATTTATCCAAGGAACTCTTCTTCCTTTTAGTAAAAAGTAATATTAGAGACCAGAATTTGTTAACAAGGGTAACTTTGTGTAAGGAACATTGCTTCTGTGCCTTTCAGTGGATAGAGCTAGGCAATATATTTATTCTTGAATTATAAATCATGGATATATAATTATTTTAATCTAGTTTTAACATGACAGTGGTCCCACTCAAATTCTTGATTTCATTATTACATTTCTCTTACTATTAAAAGTATAGATTCCTCACAAAATAAATACAATTAGGTTACATCCTAGCATAACGACATACTCTTAATATACAGGTATTGAGTAAAGTCAGATTGTTTTAGACTGCGTCCATCTAAAGATTTGTAGTAGAATTACTTTGTTCCAGTATCACCAAAAATACCAAGCTCTAATGAAGTATGAATTTCTACTTTTTACATCCTAGTTTTTAATTTTATTGAGATATAATTACAAATAATTAAGGTGTAGAATTCAAATAGTTTAGTGTAGTTATAGATATGTGCATGCAACCATTATCACAGTCCATTTTAGAACACTTCCATCACTTCAGAATGAGACCCCTATCCCTTTATCTATTTCTTTTCTCTTTCAGTGTGAAGGCACTGGCCTTCTAACACCTAACAGTTCTAAGTTCTAAGGTGACAGATTCCAGCTACTGTTCCTTTTTTTTTTTTTCTTTTTGTTTTTGTATATATTGTCAGCCCCCAAGAGATAAAAGGTCTGTTCAAGCTTGAAATTATTGAAGAGATATCAAATAGCTCAGTTTCCAAAGTTCTGTATAGTAGGTTAAGTCCATCATCACCCAATTCATCTAACAACAGTTATAAGTATGTGGTAAATGTATGGTTCATACGTATGGTTTTTGGCTTCATCAACCAGTTCTTCCTCTTATTTGATTTCTGTTAGAAGAACCCAGGGAATTTTTATGTTTAATTATTACTGATTCTAATAATCATATCCTGTTTTTCCAAACTTTGTATCTTACTACTTTTTCTGAATTGCAAATTCATTTTCTTTTACATTCCCTTATCAACTTTATACATCATACTATATTTGCTATACTAAAGTTTCAGTATATAAATGCAAATACAGTTCAAGTTTATTGCCTTAACATAGGACTAGTTAATCTTTAATTTTCTTGTAGGAAGTTTTAATATATCTAGTAATTTAGAATTTCATATGATTAGCAGAGAACAATACATGAAAAACAGGCTCTTGAGGTTTTGCCTAAAACCTTCTTTTGATTGATCAACCCAAATTCTGACTCTCTCTATTTCTGTATATGTATGTGTAGTTGTATTATATAATATGTGTGTGTTTATATAATATTATATAATATATATGTATGTACAACACACATAGTAGTGTCTTTGGTTTAATTATAAATATAGTACTGAATGTCAATGGCTCTGAGACATTTGGATAAATATTAATGTTCAGTACTGTAATGTTCTTTAAATTCAAACTTCCTAAAGACAATTAAGTATATTACAAATTGTAAGCAGAACATAAGAATTTAAAATACAATTGGATCTTAAAAGTTGAAAATATGCCAGATATTATACTTCTAAATCATGACCCTCCAAAATTAGGTGAAAATTTTTTTTCTGATTATTTAGGCCATGCTACAACTATTTTCTGAATACACTAGTGCTTATGATTATAAAACATGTTAACTGCTGTATATTTAAATCAAAGTACTATGTGTTACATAATATTTACGTACCAGAATTATGTCACATTCCCATCTGAAAAACTCTCTCTATAAGGAAGAATGAAACCACATTGATTTCTTTAAGTCCATCAGAAATTTTATCTGGAGAATGAAATAGTCTGAAATTTTGCTGAATTACATAGGTGACGAGTAGATACCTAAACAAATTTACGAAATTGTCAGAGAGAAGAAAATTGTCAGGAATGAAAGCCATTGTGTCTGTTACAACATCCATACAATGAAATACAATTCATAGCCATTAATATAAAACTCTTTACTCATTAATAATGATATTGAATGTTTAAAGAAATAGAAGTGATGGCATGTTATGTAATTAAATGACAAAATTCAGATTATAAAATACTCTGTGCTATAATCTGGTTTGATTCTCATATAGTAAGACAGATAATATAGATACAGGGATAGATCGATGGATGGATGGAAGGATGGATGGATGGATGGATGGATGGATGGATGGATGGACGGACGGACAGACGGACAAATAGAACAATAGGTGGATACCTAGCTAGCTAGCTAAATAGATAGGTAGAATGAGAGAATATGTAGAAAATAAGTCCTAATTCACACTGTACTGGGATTATGGTCATGTATGTCTTCTGTTCGTTAATCTATAGTTTTATTTCCTTTTTAGAGCAAATATATTGCCTGTAACACATTAGGGATCATTTCTGGTGATGTCTCCAATTTGTTTGAAAATGCTAAACTTGAACGCTAAACAGCATTTGAGCAAGATTGTCTCAGTACTTAAAATTGTAATACATATTTTCTTTGTAATGAACTCTAATATTGTTACTCTCGTATTTTAAAAATTGTACCTTTGAAAACATATTTAAATTATTCAAAACACTCTCCTTCTAATTTCCTACAATTTAGTGACTGTTAGCCATATAAGCATCTGAAAATTTAACAGCATAAGACTTCATAAGAGAAACTAAAGTTTGCGGTCAAAAGAAAAATAATGAACCATTGATCACAGGTTACTTTTTAAATCTTATTTCCTGTTTGAATGTACAAAGCTCCCTTTTCCCCACGTTTGATCATGCGGTGATTGCATCTAATAGGCCCTCAGAAAATTCCTGCTGAGCATTTTAGAAAAGATTAGATGACAAATTCAGTAAAGTTGAATTGAAAAAGATATGTACGCCACAACTGAGGATTTAAACTATTTTCTTTTTTAGCTCACATCGTTTTTGACTGTTGCTTTTATATGGGATTAAAATTATAGCAGTTGAAAGTCAGTGCTATTGAAATAAATATAAAATATTATACATTGTATCACCCTAAGAAATTGCCTCAATTTCTACAGTAATTTTACAAAGCTCAAATATGAAACACACAAAAAAATTAGGAATAGGTAAAATAGACTCTAATTTCTTAGGCTACTTTGCATGTATCTATAAATGATCAAAACTACATGTATGCTAGAGCAACCATTAAAAGAAAGCTATAAAGAATTAGTGAAAGACAAATATAATTTGATGGCGTTATTAGTAAAATATAAGATTGCTTTAGCCAGAAGAATGACCAATGGCTTACAGAGACAATCCTTAAGAATTTTCATCTTTTCTTTTTACATGTGATTCTTCCTATACATATTACAACTGAATATGGATGGTGCTAAAAATAGCTGATGCCATCAACATATCACATCTGGTAGCATCATCTGTAGGATTATGAGTCTTCCTAGGTAAAAAAGATAGAACAGTATTGAGAGAATGCAAACTGACTTTTCACATACCATATGTTATATTTATAAGCTAAACAGTGATAACTTTGCTTATAGACTAAGTCAGTTATTTTGTTCATCCAGAGAAATACTCCAAACTCAGCACAATCTCAGTGTAGAGTGGTAATACATTCATATTAAAATAATAATAATAATAAAAAGCAGTATTATTTGGTCAACTCACATATGATAAGAAATAGAGAAAATTTTATTCACAGATGATCCATCCACTGTACAACAGCCAGCAAGAAATGAAGGATTTCTCTTAATGAAGGGTCTCCAAGTTGGGGTACATGTCCAAGGAAATTTATTGGAGCACAGGAAGAAATGATTAGAGATTCTACTTATATACTTATATAAAGATGAAAGAACTAATATTTATTAACAGTCGGTATTTGAATTGGTAGTAATATATTTGTAAATGTATAGCTAAGTATACAAATATTATTTCAATTTGTATTCATTAATAGTTCAAGGCCACATTATTTATGTTGATGTGCTGTTGTGGCAACACAGGATCAAGTTGCTTTGAGAGTATTTCTTTAAGCAATGGGAAGGGGCACAAGGTTAATATCTCAGTGAGTACCCTGTCTTAAAGTTCTTTTCAATAGTGCTTTTTAAGCTCCACTGCCATATCTAGGTACAGAAATTTGTTGCAGAACACACCCTAGAGTAAAGCCCTTCTTCTGCACTTAAAATACCTACAAATTTCTGAGTGCGAACAACAAAAACAGTAAACAAACAGAAACAACCCACAACCACAACAAAACATGGGGCAATCAAAATTAAGGAAAATAATTTCAATTAAATGATAAAATAAGTTTTGCAAAGGACCCAATATGGTAGTGCTTGGTATATAGCACATACAATCGATGTCTTTCCTTCTCCTGAAATGTAACCTTTAAAATTCATGCTAAGAGAGCATCATAGTCAGCCTGTGCAAGCTGACTGTAAAGGCTATGAAGAAAGGTGGATGGTCTGGCACATAGAAGAGATCAGTGAGGGGACTGATGATGGAAGAAGGGGCTCTGCAAACATTTCAGTATTTCTCCAGTCACACCCAGTAGATTTTTACCGCTGTTGTATGGAATTATCAGCACTGTGATATATGCTTGTTATTAAATATGCGTTATATATGTAATTAATTTATGATATTTACAATGTTAGGAAAGCAGTCTCATGCACACAGCCTTTCAACTCCCACTCAGCTGTTTAAGATGGGCCTTGGGCCTGGAACACTTCCTTACCAAGAGATAAAGAGCCCACATATCCTGTGGGCCTATCCCTTTGTGTGAGAATATCTTGTTTCAGGCTCAATGAGTACTCTTTTGTCTCTATTTAAAATGTGTGCATTGTGTATCATATACCCCACTGTTATATCCATCCTCCACAGGGAGGGAACAGGGTCCTTCTAC
Organism: Rhinolophus sinicus; assembly: GCF_057876585.1. Lineage (NCBI taxonomy): Eukaryota > Metazoa > Chordata > Mammalia > Chiroptera > Rhinolophidae > Rhinolophus > Rhinolophus sinicus. Next base: position 144,671,847 of record NC_142516.1, on the reverse strand, counting down.
TGAAGCACAAAAGGGGTGCATGTAGGCCAATTGCCCTACGCTGACCATCAGAAGAGACCCCTGTCCCTGGGGAATGAGGCCCACCACCAAACCTGATCTTGCTTTGTTTCTTCTCTATGTAAGAAAGTGTTGTTCCAGCCAGTGATTGATTGCAATGTATTTTCCTTGGCTACTCTGATACCAAGATACAATGGATAGAAATGTTTGGACTTTTATTCCTGATGGTTGGCATAGTGATGATCCTTGTTATTTATGTAGCTGGAGTCCTCCTTTGGCATAGTATATGTATAAGCATATAACAATTAAGGACAAATTGCATAAACATGCATTTTAAATATTATATATATATATAAATATTCAAAATATTAACTTGACAAATATTTTAAATATTATATATGTAACATATATAGTAAATATATATATATATTTAAAATATTAACTTGACAAATGCATGTTTATGCAATTTGTTTCTTAATCGTTTACACCAAAATTGACTCTTTATTAAATTGACTATAATTATTGCATTGAACAGTATAAATCAGTTTCCTCTCAAATAACCAATATGATATCTTTAAAGTTTTGAGAACAGTTTCAATTTTTCTTAGATATGTAATCAGGTTGAACGCAATGTCTATATGATCAGAATAAATGGCAAACAAAAGCAGCGCTAAGTGCGATTTGCTAAGCCTTGCTTCAGAAATATCTTTAATCCTTGTTTAAAACACACCAACAACCAGGACTCATTTTGGTAGCATAATTTTCAGGTTTTGTAAAATAGCATCTCTATAGAAAGACTTGGAGATCTCCATGTTTAACAATCTCCCTCAGATTTTCCTTGTCCACCTGAGGTTTGAAGACTAATGTTTACCAACTGGTAGTTGAAGAAAGCTTATTTATATTTGATATGCCATTCATAACATCCTTATTAAAAATTGTGTTAGTAACTTTCAATGCTTCCTCATTGAAGTCTCTGTTGAAGTCCGTGTTAATCATCAAAATTATATATTGGAGCTTTAAGTTCAAATGTGTCCTGCAGCAAAGAGTTTTAATTGCTATCTACATTAAGCTTTTAAGTTTACCAAAATATCTACCATATGGAAAAATGATATTTTCATAGGTTTGTTCTCTGTTGTATAAATACAATTTTCTTTTCCTTCTTCATTTCCTCTTCATCCTCTTTACCTCTCTATAGTTGATAGCCAGGAATTTGTCATAAAAGTGGTAAAACAAAAAGAGGGAAAGACCATAATATCATTTCTAGACTAATGAAATGTCCATCTGCTATATCTACATAATAAGCATTGTGTCTTGATTTTGGAGTTAGTATACAATTGCCTAAGGAGTTATAATGCCCATAATGTAATCAGCCAGGAAACTTTCTAAACTAGATCAAGATCCTCAAAAGACTCAACCATATGTTGTCTCCATAATTTTGATGTTTTGTGAGAATTTGAGAGTGCTTGGAATTTCTAGTCCATTTACATTATTTCCTAATAAAATAGAATTTTTCTGTCATTTGCTATTAAGTCTTTTGTTCATCTGCTGCTCCACTGTTGTAATTTCTTGTGTAAAATAAATATTCTCCAGTGTGACATTATAATTCCATTGTCATTTCTTTATACTATATTTTTCTGTTATTTTCTTAGTGATTGCTATGGAGATTTTAACAAATATTTTAAGTCGTAACAATCTAGTTTGGATTAAGAAAAACTTAATTTCATTAGTATATAAAAACCTTTTTCCTATATAGTTCTGTGCCCTCACCTCTCATTTGGGCTGCTATTATCATACAAATTTCATATTTAGTGTTGTGTGCTCATCAGAACAAATTTATACTTATGCTATTATCTTTTAAATAAAATAGAAGAAAAAGAGTCACAAACAAAACATACATTCATATCATCTTTTATATCTACCTATGTTGTTATAATCCATGGTGCTTTTTATTTCTTTTTGTGTATTTGAGTTATTGTGTAGTGTCTATTTCTTTAGGCCAGAAGGACTCCCTTTAATCTTTCTCAGTTATATCTGGGAATGTCATTATATATTAATTTCTCATTTTTTGAAGTTTTTTTTTTTTTTTTTTTGCTGTGTATCAAATGTTTCTTTGACAGTGTCCTTCTTTCATTAGTTTGAATACATAACTCCATACCTTCTAACCTCTGTGGTTTGATGAGTCATTAGCTGGTTATCTTAAGGATCTCTTGTATATGATGAGTAACTTCTTGCTGTTTTCAAGATTCTCTTTGTTTTTCTTTTTACAGTTTGGTTTTGATGTGTCTAGGTGTGGATCTCTTTGAGTTTATCCTGTTTCCAGCTTTGAGTTTTTGGATGTGTAGATTACTATTTTTCTTCATATTTAGGAAGTTGACCATTATTTTTTCAAACGTCCTTTTTGCCACTTTTTCTCTTTCCTCTCCTTAGCCTCCCATTGTGAGTACAATAGCAAATTGGCAGACATAAATTTTATTTTATGGACTACTTGATGCCCATTGGTCTCTAAAGGTCTGTTTATTTTATTTCATTTGTTCACTTTATTTCATTCTTTAAACTTTCTGTTCTCAAACTAAATAACCTGAATTGACTTATCTTTGAGTCTGTGGATTAATTTTTTACTGACTCAAATGTGCTATTGAGCCCGCTACTGTATTTTTCTTTTAATCATTGTACATTTCAATTCCAGAATTCCTATCTGGTTCCCTTTCATAACATCTGCCTTTTTATTGATATTCAATATTAGGTGAGAAGTCATTCTCACTGTGTCCTTTATTTATTTGGAGATGATTTCTTTTAGCTCTTTGGACATATTTAAAATAGCTTTTAAAATCTTTGGTACTTCCGATGTTTAGGCTTCCACAGAAAGAGTTTCTATTGATTGCTTTTATTTCTCTGAGCATACTTCCTTATTTCTTCAAATGACCATAACTTTTTTGTTGAAAATTAGACATGTTAAATAATATAATGTCATAATCTGGAAATCAGATTCTTCTCATTCCTATAGTTTGTTGTTGGTGGTGGTGTTTGTTTAGTGACTTCTCTGAACTACCATAAAGTTTGTATTTTTTTTGTCATATATGGCCACTGAAGCCTCTCATTGGTTAGTTTAGCGGTCAGTTAATCATTGGCCACATATTTGTTTATATTTTTGAAATCATTAATCTCCCAGTGTTGCTGAACCAGGAAGTAGATACATCTTTTTCAGGTCTTGCTTCCAGTAAGCCCCAAGGTCAGCCAAAGGTGAGAGATTAGCACATTCTCAGCTCTTTTCTGACATACACACAGCCCTATATGATGCTTGAAGTCTTCTCGTGTGTCCCCGTAATAAGTCTGATTTTTTTCAAAGCCCTTATGGACATCTCATTCCCCAGTTTTCCCTTGTCAGCTTTTTTGTTACCCTATTGTTTTCCTCAATTCTTATCTACTAAGTTAGACAGTTGAAAAGAAACAAGTCCTCCTAATTGTTTTTGACAAATGACCCTAGAGAAAAGCCTTTTGCACTGGGTGAGCTCTGTATCTGGTCAAATAAAAATATCCTTGCAAGTGGAGTCTTCAGGGGTTGCCCCACATACCCAGATAGGTCAAATAGTAACACTTTTCTTAGAATGAGATGTTGAATGTGTTCCAACCTTGTTTGGCCCCCTCTGGTGGCTGATAAGCAACTTAACTTTCACCATGATTACAGCTGTTGGTTTTCAAGGCTACTGCAGAGCTAGAGAAAGGAGGGTGAAATAGCAAGGAGAAATGCCATAAGGCTAAGTGTTCTTATTGAAATGTGGACATTTTACTTGAATAAACACTTCCCAGAGCATTCTGCAAGTATTTTGTTACTATTCAGATTTATAAAATGTTGATTCTGACCATTTTTGCCACTTTTCTTTTTGCTGTTATATTGGAGAGGATTTTTGGAGTTCCGTATTCTGCCATTTTCACTGACGTAACCAGCTCACCTCATTTTAAACTATATTTAGTTTACCTATATCATAATATATTTTTCAAAAAAGTTTATTTATAAAAAAGACTATCGTTCTAATATAAACACGTATTGGGTGGCTAATTGGTTAGAGCATGGTGCTAATAGTATAAACACATATCAAAGATTTTCTTAACTATTAGTGAGGTAATAAATAGATGGTAAAATCTGGTTCAAAGACAGCTGAAGACATTGAGTATCTATATTTAAATAGTTAAAGGAATAAAAAGATGAGTTTGCTAATAGTTTGAAAACTGGTTAATGGCTTATAGGATGATACGACCTTAACCTCTGTGGTTATTCTCTCTATAAGACAGAAATCATTTGCATTTTGCAGCGGGAAGATATATATACGTAACTGTACAGAGCCTGTGTCTTAATCAAGTGTGCATAATAAGGCTAACAAAGGTTCATCAGCTAGAAAATTAATCATTTTGAAGACCCATTAGACAATGCTTCACTATAGCAGTTGAATCTGTAGCCCTCATTTTGCCTTATTTATCAGTTTTGGATAACTTAAATTCTTCTAGCATTTGATATTCTGGTTATTTATTGTTTCAAAATAAGCCACTCTAAAACTTAGGGTTTTAAAAACAACTGCCAGGTATTTTATTTATAAATTAGTAATTTGGGCAGGGCTTGGTGGTGCTCTGTGGAACATCAGCTGGGGCAACTCCCCTGAGGGCTGGAGGATCCATTGCCAAGATGGTCCATTTCCCACATGCCTTGCGAGTTCTGGCTGGCTGTTAGCAAGGAGATCAGCTAAAGATAAGGGCTGAGATTTCAGTTCCTCTCCACCTGGGTTTTCCCACAATAAAGAAAACTTGAACTTCACAATAAATAAAAAAGATCCCGCAAAAAGCTCTATCCCATCATATGGTCTAATTTCAGCCACATAGCACCACTACTTTCTATCCTATTACTTGTAGCAATCAGAAAGACCCTTCAGATTCAAGGAGAGGAGACATAGATTCTACCACTTGATGGAAGAGTCACAAGATTCTGGAAGTAAATGTGTGATGAAAAGTAATGTTAAAGACATTTTTGAAAATTGTACTCTTTCACAACCCTCTTGAATTATTTTATGGAGTTTTGGGGGGATTGTGTTTTTTTTTTTTTTGGGGGGGGGTTACATAATGCCATTAGGTGCTGAGCATTTGATTTCTGGACATATGACAAAGCCTAAGCCTATTGAATAGAAAGGTGGTAAAATAAGTTGACCCAAATATTTCAAGGAAGTCAGAAATCTAAATAACCTGAAAGTGTCACCTAAATAATTGGTGATTTTCAAACTTATGGCTTTAATAAAATAAAAGTAAAATAGGTGCAAAGATTAGATCCTACCATTTTAAGTTATTAATGTAGTGTTTGAACCATCTCTTTATAATTTCATACAAAAAACAAAAACAAAAACAACAACAGCAACAACAACAACAGCAACAACAACAAAACCCTCAGCAATGTGAGCATTATGAAAGTGCATGGGGAGACAACTCCGCTGGCCATATTTTATTTTAAAACTGATTGCCTCTGTACAAAGTCAAACAAACTACTTGAAAACTGAAAAATGCTGTGAATCACCTAAATGGTTTTGTTGTTGATTCATCACTAACTTAATGAAATGTCCCTCCTTGTTCTTATTTACTTTTGGGTGAGATGACATGGTTTGGCATCACAGTGCCTCAAACCAAGATCAAGAGAACGTATTTGTTCCTTTAAAGTCCTACCACCGATGTGTGGGACAACAGAGCTTACATAAACATTCATGTATTAATTAGTAGGGCTTTTAGATCTCACCTTTTATAACTACAGGAATTCAGCAGCAATGACTCTTGGTTGTTTCATATAATCTCTGAGAGTTCCTAAGGATAGCTCCTTTCATGTGTTTCCAAAATTTTCCACGCAGTTTCAGCAGCTCTGGCTTCTTCATCACAGTACTTTACTCAAAAAAAAAAAAAAAAAAAAAAAAAAAAAAAAAAAAAAAAAAGTACTTTACTCTTCCTCTAGTTAGAATTTATGAGCCCTCAGGTTACTGAAGATTAGGAAACACAATAGCAATATGTGTGAGATAGAGGAAGGAAGCATTGACCTCAACCCAAATTTGTATCTCATTTGTCCCTATAAATTGGACTGTAACAGATTATAAAAAAGCTTTTGTTCTTGTTGTTTAATTGCTTTTCTTAAAATAGCTTGCTTATCTTCTGATCCTAACACCACTGTGGCTAATTTTATGTATCAACTTGACTGGTCATGTGGTGCTCAGATTGAACTTTATTTCTGGGTGTGTTTATGAAGGTGTTTGTAGATTAGATTAGCGTTAGAATTGGTGAACTCAGTAGACTTCTGTCACCAATGTGGGTGGGCATCATCTGATCTATTGAGAGCCTGACTAGAACCAAAGACAGGAAAGAAAATTGTATCCCTTTTTGCTTCCTTCCTGCCTACTTGAGTCCAGGACATCTAATTTTATCTTCTCTGGTCCCGAAACTAGGATGCAAACCATTGGCTTCCCTGGTCATCAGGCTTTTGGACATGTACAGAATTATACCACCAGCTTCCCTGGGTCTCCAACTTGCCAACATCAGTCCAAGAACTTCTCAGTCTCAAAAATTACATGAGTCAACTCTCTGGACAACTCTAATACAACTACTTTCACTGCAGAGCTCTCTCAAAAGTAGTCTACCATGATATGGGCAGTCAAATGCCATTTCATCCCTTCATTGTTCTCTCTCTCTCTCTCTCTCTCTCTCTCTCTCTCTCTCTCGTTCTCTCTCTCTCTTTCTCACTCCCTCTCTCTCTTCCTCTCTCTCTCTCTCCTCCCCTTTACCATTCTCTGTGTCTCATATTTTGCACACATATCCCTCTATTTCTTTCCCCAATCCTGCAGAAACTCCTAAAAGCCCATGGGCAACTCATACAAATGTATGCCAGGAAGATGAACGTCTTACCAGGTGCACAAACATTCAAAGGGTTCAATGATACATTGACAGAAAGTAGAGGGGGCCCTGAAGTTAAGGAATTATTCTTTTGAATCAGAGGTGCTTCTTTCAGGATATTTGAATCTATCAAATGACATATTAGGAAAATGCAATGACAAGTGATCTTTAAAATATCAGAGAAACATCATTTCAAGTCAGAATGGAATTCAAAGATGCTGAATGAATTGTTCCTCTGTGTCTACTGCAGATTTGATTCATCAGAACCTCCTCTCCAATCAGAGGAAGACATATTGCATTCATCTTTCACATAGTGGAAAGATGTATGTTCTTCCAAATGTGCAATTCCTTTTTGGTTTGTTTCTTAAAATTTATAGAACTTCTTATAAAAATGAGACTCAATAAAGGAGACTGCATTTATGGATTAGAGTATAGGTCTGAAGAAATAGCATTTCTAGTTCCAGAATTTTCAATTGTGCCCCTGCCCCCAAATGCAGGTAAGTTATTTAGAACCCTCTCATTTTTAAAAATTTCTGACCCTAAAATGAATGAGTTGGAAGAATTTTTAAAGGAAGATAAAGGCATTTGTATTTTAGCATGTGTTCTAGAACAGAACACTTCACAGACCTAGCATATGGCAGGATTCTCACATGGTTATTGATGTGGTTCCTTACCTGTCACTTTCTCAGAGAGACCTGCCCTGATTTTTGAAACAAAATCAGATGTTCTACTTATTTCCTGCTTCAAGCTCTCATTTTTTTCTTAATTAAAATTTATTGGGATGACAATGGTTAGTAAAATTACATAGGTTTCAAGTGTACAATTCTGTAATACATCATCTATATATCACATTGTGTGTTCTCCTTCCATCACCATATATTTGACCCATTTACCCTTGTCTACATCCCTCTGGTAACCACTAAACTATTGTCTGTGTCTATGAGTTTTTGTTTCTTTATTTGTTTGTCTCGTTTCTTTGTTGCTTTCAGTTTTATATCCCACATATCAGTGAAATCATATGGTTCTCTACTTTTTCTGCGTGACTTATTTCACTTAGCATAGTAATCTCAAGTTCTATCCATTTTGTCACAAATGGCACTATTTCATCTTTTCTTATGGCTGAGTAGTATTCCATTGTGTATATACAAAGTCTGACAATTAAATTCACGGGCTTGTGATGGCAATATTGCTAAGTGCTTTTGAGATCAGAGAGATTATTCATTGTGAATTTGTACTAACTGGACAAGCAGTTAACCAAGTTTATTATTTAGAAGTGCTGAAAAGGCTGCATGAAAAAGATGACCTGAATTTTTCACCAACAATTCACGGCTCTTGCATCACAATAAGTCACCAGCTCGCACAGCACTGTCTGTGAGGGAGTTTTTATCTAGGAAACAAATAACTGTATTGGAACCCCTCCCTACTCACCCTGATTTGGCCCCCAATGACTTCTTCCTTTACCTGGAGAAAAAGGAAATATTGAAAGGAAGACATTTTGATAGAAAGGAAGACATTCAGGACATCAAGGGTAATACCATGACAGCTCTGATTGTCATTCCAGAAAAAGAGTTCCAAAATTGCTCTGAAGAGAGGACTAGGCACTGGTGTCGGTGTGCATAACTTCCCAAGGGGAGTACTTTGAAGGTGATTGTAGTGATATTCAGCAATGAGGTATGTAGCACTTTTTCTAGGATGAGTTCACAAACTTAATTGTCTGACCTCATATACCACATCTTATTTATCCAATCCTCTGTGGAAGGACACTTTGGTTGTTTCCATATCGTGGCCACTGTAAATAAAGCTGCAATGAACATCGGAGCACATATATCTTTACGGATCAATGTTTTCAGATTTTTTTGGTTATATACCCAGTAGAGGGATTGCTGGGTCTTATGGTAATTCGATTCTTAATTTTTTGAGGAAACTTTTTTTGAGGAAATTTTTTAAGGAAATTTTTTGAGGAATTTAAAATAAAATCATAGCCTTTGTGAAAATCAGAAATCATATATTAATCTATGGACTGATTTCTTTTTTATTTTTTGTCTCCATTGAACTGTAATGGGGATTATATCTATTTTGTCCGTTCAGCACAGTTTTGATACAGAGTACATACTTAATAAATATATGTAAATTAAAAAAATAATGATACCATCAACATATATAGCAGTATTATTAATTAACCAGCGTTAAGCTTCAGAAATCATGCTTTTGAAGAGCACTACTCCAGGAGGTCTTGTGTTCTTACACACTTTACTGTCTATGCCAAGAATGCAAGGCTCTGACCTCCTTTTGCCCCAGACATTTCTCAGGATTGTGTTTATTGCAAAGCCAACTTAAACCAAACCACGTCTTCATTGTGGCACACACATGGCAACAATCTGAACGAGATAAGACACATCCATTTTCCAGTTAGGACATTGTCAGCAATGGAGCAAAGCAGATTAACACAGTTGGGGCTAACATGGGAAGATACGAAAAGCTTAAATAATCATATATATATTTTTTACCCTAATGGTTACTTCCATCACGTCATTTTATAAGAGGAAATGACTTGCCCAAGGTTATGCATCTAATATGTGACATAACAGTATTTTGAACACGGGTCAACTGGCTAGAAAGTCAATGCAATTAATCTCTCCACTCGATTGCCTCCTGCTACATTGTATTCTCTAAATACCAATATAGAGAATGGGTATCGAGGGCATTGTTAACCGAAGAGTTATTAAACCAATGTCAGTTCAATACCATCCAGTGTTTTCATTTTATTTGAATATTCAATGTATTCAGGATCTCATTTCAAATCAAAATAAGTATCTTTTTATAATTTCCAACATTTTATAATGACAAGTTGAATGTAAATTAAACATGTAATAAGAAATTTTATAAATCATGAAACATTTATATCAATGTGATGCCTCCCTTAGGACTAAAGTTACAGAAAGCCTCTGAGAGCATGAGAAAATGGTTTTCATATACAAAAGGAGCTTCAGTGTGTAACCAGCAAAGGGAAAAAAAGAAACAAAGTAGTTATGTTAATAACGGTGTTAGTATTTCTAGGTGGTGGGAAATGTTTGTAACTTTCTTCTATCATTTCAAATGTATTTTCTTATAATGAGATAATATTAATTACTTAAAATGTTAACATTACAAAACATTTATGAACATTATATTTTCAAAAGAAAGAAAATTGGGCTATATGTTTATAATGATAGGGTTTTTTTTTCAGTATGGGGGAATCAAGAAGTCCTCCAATTTTTGTTGTAGGTTACCGACAGCAAGTATTTATAACTTTGACTATGTGTACCCTCTATTCTGAGTGAAATTCTAATGAGGCATGCTTAAAACATTCTGTTGTGAGGAAAAATAACCAGATACAGAAATGGAGTACAAAGAGTGAAAAGAAACTTACCCAGCTTTGAGTCTATTCCTGGACTTCATGTCTGTAGAATTGGAGTTTCTATAAGTTTCTCCTGAAAATATCAAGTTTGGAAATATGAGGAATTACAACAAAGTATTATTTAAGGTTCCTTCTCATTTTGCTTAATTAAGAAATGTTATTTTTGACCTCTGATACTGTTTTGTTTCAAGCTATATAGCTGGTTCAAAAATATTCTAAAAACATGGTGGGATTTCATATACCTATAAAATATATTATGTTGGTTTTGGTGCTTCCACATATTTCGGTATTTAGTTTGCTCTGGTGTTTACAAAGGAATTGAAAGCCTTGTTAGTAATCCATTGTGCAAATATTTATGCCTTGTGAGAGGATATCATAGGGTTTCTCCCAAAGTTTAGGTTAAAATTAGTACCGTGGCCTTTTCCCCTCACTGGTAAAACATTTTGGTTGGAATACGAAAAGATTTAATAAATCCGTTGACATTTTGGTGACTGTCTTAAAGCACCAAGAGAATAGGTCACAATACAGAAATGAAAGCAAAGAAAACAAAAACACAGCTCATCTAAAAAGTTTTGCTTGGCTATATAATTTATAATCCTGTAAAAGGATATCTTTATTGGTAACCATAGGGAATTGGGATAAATATTTCCATAGAATGTGCCTTATGTAAGATCAAGGTTTTTTTTTTAATCCACAATTATTTATCCATATATATATATATATATATATATATATATATATATATATATATATATATATATATGAAGGTTAACACTATTTTTTCAAGTTGGAGCTTATACCAAATTGGACTTGTGAATTTCACCTGCATTCACATTGAAGTCTACTCTGGCTCTGTCAACAGGAATAAAATCTTTACATATTTTTAAGAAAAAAAAAACCACACACACAACTTAAACTAAAGCACAACTCTGTATGTCTTTTTATTTTATTTTTGTCCTATTTTCCAAAACAGTTGAGCCTAATTATCTTTATTCCATATCAGTGTTATTTATTTTAAACTACTGATTTTTAGGAGACAGGTTTTTTGTTTGTTTGTTTTAATTTTCAGTATAGAGCACCTGCATTATTATATACAGAATTTGATGACTGTTTTTGATGACAAAGATAAGTGACTTTATTTTCAATAAGTATGTTTTGTTACCTTTATGCTGAATATTTAAAGACATTTATGAGAAAAGAGAGTCCTCAATTACTTATATCTTTGTAATTGGTTCAAAAACATCATACCTAAGATGAAATTTTATAATGTAGAATTATGAAAAATAATTATTGGGAAGTCAGGAGTCAAACTTATTTTGTAAATTTCATTTGTCTGTGAATGTTATTTCCTTATATGCAAAGCAAATAGAAAATTTCAAATATCTTTTAATTTATTTGTTCTTATGTCCTTTCTTTAATTTCTTATTTTGTATCCTCTTCCCAAAATATTTATTGAAAATATATTACGTGCGTTGTTATGCATTATACACTACACATGAAAGAATAAACTTAATGTAATATAAATTATTATGACCTGAGTCTATATAAGTCGTGTTTGAGTCTAGACCAGGATGGTGAGAAGAAATACGCTATTTTAAACATTGTTCTCTGCATCTTTATGGGTTTAATGTTATGTTTCTAAGTTAATACCATTATTAAAATAACGAAAACCTACTCTGTGCAGAAGTATATTATTTTAATGATATGTACATGGCATACTTTACCCTAAAGGACTAGGTAATAATAAAATGTAATCTGTGCTTGACCAGACTACCTAATTTTATATTAATTGATGGAAATTTTCATTACTTTTTGTGCCTTTGAATGGAATTGATTTAATTTCAAATCAAGGGAACTCATTGGAACCTTGAAATATAGGCGCACGAATAACTTTGTCAGTAGCAATTGTTCAAATTATGCATTGTCACTAATTAGCACTTTCTCCATGTGGTGAAGATCTGAGAAAAATCTTACATTCGCTCTTGTGCTTTTCCTGGAGTGCTGTAATACATGTTCTTTAAACAAGGGCATGCTTAAACAAACAAAAAGAGTACATGTTTTGTTTCCTTGAAAAATGACTAAGGGCTCTTTGAGAGCATTCAGGGAATCTCTAAGGATACTCAAGAAAAACCTAATGACCATGCAGTTTTCAAGGTATAGCCAATGTTAGGTGGAACCCTATAACATTGACACATTTGAAGCTCAAAGTGGTTAAGCTTATGTAATTTCTTATGGCTCAATCTATAATTATTTGGTGTCATAAACCAAGGTCTTTTGTGTGTTTTTTTTCTAATTTGACAAAACTACTTTTCCACAAAGCTTGAACTTCAACTCTAGCAATGTTTGTTTGTTTGTTTGTTTGTTTGCAAAAAGAGTTCTTTGAGGAAGTAAAAATAATTTCAAAACAATAGTCTATGCAAAATTATAAAAATGTGTGTTGACTATGATGCAAATAATGGAACAACAATTTATTTTTCATTAATAACACTTTTTGAGATTAAACTAAAGGGAAATTCTTTAGTAGTTTAGATTTTCCTACTTTAACAGTATAATTAATTTATTAACAGTAAATTCACCATAACAGAATTTTTATTTAAAATTAGCTCTTTTAAAAATCATGTATGCAATGTAGAAACTTATGAGAGCAATTATATCCATTTACATAGTGTGTGTTTGTGTGTGAATTGAACTTCAGTAAAATTTAGAATTTCTGTTCTTCATAAGGCACTATTAAGAGTATGAAAAGACAATGCATAGTTTAGGAGAAATTTTGCAAAACAAATATTTGATGAAGTGTTTTTCTTCCAGAATATATTAAGAATTCCTCCATATCTAATAAAAATGATGCAAATAATTCAATAAAAATAAAAGGATAAAAGTCTCAGGCACTTTCTCCAAGATATGTGGATGTCGTATTAGCAAATGAAAAGAATGTTCTGGGATGACAGAAAGTTAATGGTTACCCTATAACATTGACACACTTGAAGCTCAAAGTGGTTAAGCTTAGGTAATTACCAGAGGGTAAGGGGGGAAAGGAGTGGTAGACGAAGGCAAAAGGGATCAAATATGTGGTCATGGAAGGAGAACTCACTCTGGGGGGTGAACACACAATAGGATATATAGATGATGTATTACAGAATTGTACACCTGAAACCTATGTAACTTTATTTAAAATTGGCACCCCAATAAACTTTAATTAAAAAAAAAGAAAAAAAAGAAACTTTGTATATGTACACATTTGTGAAACAGTAATAAAAAGTGAGTTTTGGGGTATGGATTGCGGGTGATGGTATGATGAAATAGGAATGGCAGAATGTTAACAATTGTCCAAGATAGGTGATGAATCAATGGGGGATTAGTTAAATATTCTGTTTACTTTGTATGTTTTTGAAAATTTTTATGATAGAAAGATTTTTAAAAATATAGGATTGAGTATGCTTTCTCCTGTTCTACAAGCTCTGGACCACTTACTAATTGACTGCTTTTGACAAAAACATACACGCTTATAAATTTAAACCACTTCTTTTTAAGATGGTGGCTTAATTTTGCTCTCTCCAGTAAAAAAACAGATATATGAATTGTGTGTGTGTGTGTGTGTATATATATATATATATATATATATATATATATATATGGAATATAATTTATAATATATTTAAATAATTAAAATAATTAATATTTGATGATATATAACTACATTGGATACATTTTAATTATACCCTCATAATTAAACATTTTTGTGTTATTTTTAAACAAACACAAATCTCTCTCTCCATTGAGACACTTTACCACCTTCTTTTTGCAAATAAATAAGAGACATTAAGAAAATGTTTTCATCCTTTATCCCAACTCAATTCCCAATACTAAAATTTTGCTGACCTGGCTTATTCATTTTTGACTATTTTGAGGTTTTTCTAGCAGAATATTTCTTTTTAAAAAACCCCTTACTTAGCACTCATATAATGAATTTCATTCATTCTATTCATTATTTATCTTATATTCATGTATAATATAGAAATATTGTCTATGCGTAAATATTATATATGATATAAACAGTTTTATTTCCATCTTTTATTATAAATGAATTCAGTTAATAAAATCAACAAAAGCACTTATTAAATTTGCTTTATTTGAGTATTGTTTGTAATTTGAAATCCCACCTCTCTATAACCATTCTCCTTGTATTAGTGACCCTTAATATTTATAATCTCTTTATTATACAACACATATAAATGTTTCCTAATTTAATTATTTACCTGTTAATTGCTTTTTTTAAGCAAATGTTCATTGGATGCATTTAAAAAACATTCTATTTTGTAACACAAAAAATAAAAGAAAATACGTATAAGAAATTATATCACTGAAAAAACTGCATGAATATTGCTGTGAAAATTTTATACGTAGTCTGAGTTTCTTCACTGTATTAGAATTTCAGAAGAAAATTCATTGGCAACACAAAACTAGGCTAAGGATCTTGATTACTTAATATGATAGAAGATACACAGATACTCTATCCCATGAATAGGTTCATCAGATGTGTAATGAGTTATGGAAGAAATCATAAGAAGAGAAAGAATCATTAAATATGGTAGCACAGAGTACTTGGAGTTAAACACATATATATTTTTTTTTCACCATGCTAGTACTTTGTGAAGAACATATTCAATGGCCATTTATCCTTGTAGTGTGCTCTTACATGAAAAAAAATAAAGACGTTTTTGGCATTCTTCTAGCTTTAAATAAATCATGTCACAATTAAATATGTTCTAAGATCCTCTGTTGGAAAGATTCTATATGAAAATAAATGGGTTTTTATTTGCAACTTCAAAAGCAATTTTCACTAATGAGACTCTTTAAATTCATATCTGTGCCTGCATAGTGAATTTGGGAACTTTAAAATTACGTTTATAGACACTGCAATTATATAAAAATACAAGTCAATAGAAAATAACATTAATTAAATTTCCCAATTGTGTGGATACATTTTATCTATATTTGTGTACATCATTTAGCTTTTTGAAAATGAGATGTTTAGAATTTTCTGTGAAAAGGATGAAAGGAAATCTATATTATAAGATAATATGAAAAGTACGATTTATTTTTATATTATAATAAACAATTTAACTTGAAAAGTTCTAATAATGTTATGGCAACCAGTTTTCCAAAATTGTAATATATGTTTCCATGTTTTATTTTATCTTCAAAACGGAAAAATTAGGGCAATAATTTATTTTTAGTATTTTTAATATTTTTCCTTTTCTTTCTATTTTTAGTATTTTTTAAATATTTCTCCACATATCTAATGTATAAAATAGTACAGTTGAAAAGAATGATCCTTAAGGTCATTTCCGAATCTAATATACTCTGATTAAAGCCCAGTTTGAGGGTAACAAAAGCACATGTGGATGATATTGGGTTAAAGGGACTTTGCAGAGTAGTGAAAACTACTACCGTGTTTCCCCACAAAAAAGACGTAGCTGAACAATCCGCTCTAATGCATCTTTTGGAGCAAAAATTCATATAAGACCCCGTCTTATTTTACTGTAATACAAGATTTATATTATATTATATTATATTATATTATATTATATTATATTACATTATATTATACCAGGTCTTATATTAATTTTTGCTCCAAAAGATGCATTAGAGCTGATGGTCTGGCTAGGTCTTATTTTCAGGGAAACAAAGTATGCACATCCTCACTGCTGCTCATAGAACAATAACAAGAATAATAATATGCATGTCTTTTTTGAATGTTCTTCAAACGTTGTTGCCAAACCTTGAATATTAGTCCTGCTCTTTTATATCATCAGTTGTCTATCTTTAAATCTACATGAGCTCATTCTTTACTTTGTTTTGAAATAGCCTCCATTCATCAATGATTACCAAATTTATATACCTCACACTTATCTTTCCTCTAAACTCCAAAAGCATATATCTTTTTTGACATCTCTGCTTGGGTGTTTTTTCACATATATGTCAAATGTAACATGTCCAAATCAGAACCTCTTGTTCTGCTCTGTATTTGCCCCTCTCACTTTCTTTCTAATCTGTAAGTGATACTGTTATTATTATTTACCCAATTTCTCAAATCAAAAATGTTGAGTCAAGCTTTCTTTTCCTATCTTCCATATCCAATCTATCAACAGATATGGCCAAGTCTTCCTTCCACATATTGTTTAAATCCATCACCCATCTCATACTTCAATGCCATGTGTACTATTGCTTTGAACTCTCAGTGGTGTGCTTGCTAGCTTTTTCTTATTCTAAAGGCCTCATATTGAATTTCATCTTAGAACAACATTCATTGAGCATCTTGTTTAAAGTAATTCCACCACCACCCGACCCCCCCCCCCCCCCATCAAACTCCAATTCCACAGAATGAGTTACTCAATTTCATATATCTGGTGCAATTCTTACCATTAGGATGTAACAGCTTTATTTGTGTGCTTATCTATTGTTTATTTTTACCTTCTAGAATGACAGCTACAGGGAAGCGAGTATCTAATCAGTAAAAAAAGAATACTTAATAAGTCAATTAGTAACAATAACTAACTTCTAGAGAATTCTAATTGGGGGAATGGGAAACTAGACTTTTAGTTTCCTGGTAGATCAATTACTTTACACACATAAAATAGTGTAAGGTTTTTAAAACTTTGTATTATTGTTGTTGTTGCTATATCTTTATTATCAAATGAAACAGTGCATCAAAATCAGTTAGATCAGTTATTATTACACACATTATATACATAGACAAAACCACTATCAGGAAAGTTAAGTGACTTGTTAAATACCATACAATATTTGTTTGATTTGAATAACACCAGAATTCAAGCCTTTTAATCCTTCAAATTAGTAATTGTTTATTTAAAGCACTAATATTATCAAAAAGATTGAAGATAGATTTATAAATCATATGTGTGGAGTAAAATATTTTCCTGTTACTGAACATATTAGATATAATAACCTAGTGTGACAGTTTATTCCACACTATAATGTATGCAGTGGATATGCATACTCTTTTCTTACTGACATAAAATTGGTTATATACATGATAAATATATAATTTATTATTTTAAATAATATTTATTGGAACACTTATAGATTTTTTTAAAAAGTAAGGATGAAGAATTGAATTCAGTGCATTTTAGTCTGCCCAAAGGTAAAACACAACAGCTAAAGAATAGGGTCTTATAACTTAAGCTATATGTGATCTTATGACATCTAAACAAAAATAAAAACAAAGACTATATAATACATATCAAGAGACCATCAACCCTGAAATAACCATGAAGTTGCATATCAGGCAAGGCCTTAAAAGAAGAAGTCGATTCAATAGAAAAAAAAAAAAAAAGAGTCTAATTCTAAAGCAAAGGACCAGAGGGGCCGTATATGGCAAATAAATGCTGAAAGGTGCAGGGACAGATGTAACACATGGTCATCAATCAGGGTATGCAGTGCCACAGAAAAGAGTGCTGAAGAACGTGCATCAGGATGTGGTCAGTATAAGAGAAATCAATAAAGATTAAGCAAATACCAACAATATTGGGAACACAAAGCAGCTCTTTAATTTCAAGTACAAAAATACACTAAGTTTTGCCACCTGATTTTGGATGATGTATTCATTGTGATGAAATGATGTTGTCACAGAATGGTTAAATTTACTTAGATTTTTAATTAAAGAAAGGGTTTGCAGGAAATATTTCACCTGAAAACATTTGTCTCATGGTATTTGGTGCAAATTGTGCTTAGAGTTAGGACAATTAGAGAGAAGAGTTTGCTGATAATGAAGTTATAATGGAATATTTGTCAAAATCAGTATATATAAGCTAGTTGAGAAATTTAATAAAACTGTTTCCTTTGGGAAAATTTCTGTCAAAAAGTGAGGCTATGTCTATGCGCAGTGTGAAAGAGCATGTCACCTAGAAAAATGAGTTTGGCTGCTGTTCACCAACACCACTGCAGACTTTGGACCCAGTTAAGCTACACCATGAACTGCATTGTTGGGAATCACTCATCTCCACATCATTGACTTGGGAAAATTTGTTGTACTGGAAGCAAAGGCAAGATATGTTTTTCTGCCACATAATATTATTTATTTAATTACTTATATTTTTTTATTTAATTTATTTATATTTTTTGAACAGGCTCTGTCATGGAAAAAGATCCCAAGACCAAAATTGAGTATAATCTAGAACAGACTGTAGGAGCATAATTCAAATTCATTGTGATTCAAGCCTACCTATTTATATAACAAAATGATTGATACTGGAAACTTTGTTATATGAGGAGAACAAAGCTGACGTGGAAACACAGAAATATATAACAAATATTGGAAAAATATAACAAATTCAATGCAACTTCAATGCATAGCCATGTATCAATATATAAAAGAGAAATTCCTACGAGTCAAAACCAAAGGTGAATTCATAATGAGAACACTCAGTGGTAGTTTAAGCCAAGGTGTTAATGAGCAATATATAGAATAAGAACATAGGAGACTTCGACATTTGGAGCTGGGGTATCGATTTCTTTTGGAGGATGAGACCTGCTGTGTGTTAGTGTGGAACTGAGCAACTTGCGTAAGATTAGGATATGTGCAAAGAGGTTTGCTATTTGAAGTAGGAATTATAGAGTTTTATTCATCAGCCTTGAAAGTCTTTCTGTCCACTTGCATATTACTGCATGCTTAGAATATAGACATGATGGTTTTCAGGCTACTGTAGCCATATTGGATTATGAGATTACTTGAATAGGGAAGATAGTAATAAAAGGGCAGAACTGACAAATAGAAGCATGTTTCCCTAATTACCTGATGGAGTACCTATTCTAGCTCTGGATTGCTACCTCTAGAAGTCTTTTACTTGTGAGAATACACACTTATATGTTTAAGGCAGTGAAGTCAAATGTCTGCTAATGGAAGCCAATATTAGTTGCTAACTAATAAATTGCTCCTGAACCAAAAATACAGTCTTAAGCATAATCAGAAGGGATTGAAACTCTCCAAATGGTCATCCTTAATTATTCCTTAATTATTTGTGGGCTGATTGATCATACTTACTTACTCTCTTTTAAAAGTAAAATATGTGTTTTTTTTCAAATTTAATTATATATATATAATATATTAAGTATATATATTATATACATATATAATGTATATTATATATAATTATATACACATGTATAATATATTATATACATATATAATATATATACTTAATATATTATATATATAATATATTTAAAAAAACTTTTTTATATATTAAAGTTTTTTGGGGTGACAATTGTTAGTAAAATTACATAGATTTCAGGTGTACAATTCTGTATTACATCATCTATAAATCCCACTGTGTGTTCACCACCCAGAGTCAGTTCACCTTACATCACCATATATTTGATCCCCTTTACCCTCATCTACCACTCCCCTCCCCCCTTACCCTCTGGTAATCACTAAACTATTGTCTTTGTCTATGAGTTTTTGTTTCTCATTTTTTGTCTTGTTCTTTTATTGTTTTTGGTTTATATACCATCTATCAGTGAAAACAATATGATTCTCTGCTTTTTCTGTCTGACTTATTTCTCTTAACATTATAATCTCAAGATCCACCCATGTTGTCACAAATGGTCCTATTTCATCTTTTCTTACCGCCAAGTAGTATTCCATTGTGTATATATACCACAACTTCTTTATCCATTCATTCATCTATCGAAGGACATTTTGGTTGTTTCCATGTCTTGGCCACCGTAAATAAAGCTGCAATGCATATTGGAGCCCACATGTCTTTATGGATAAATGTTTTCAGAGTTTTTGAGTAGATACCCAGGAGAGGTATTGCTGGGTCATATGGTAATTCTATTCTTAATTGTTTGAGGAATCCACACACTGCCTTCCATAACTGCTTCACCAATCTGCATTACCACCAACGGTGTATTAGGGTTCCCTTTTCTCCACAGCCTCTCTAACACTTGTTACTATTTGTCTTGTTGATGATAGCCATTCTAACTCGGATGAGGCGATATCTCATTATGGTTTTTATTTGCATTTCTCTGATGGTTAGTGATGTTGAGCATTGTTTCATATGTCTATTTGCCATTTGTATGTCCTCTTTGGAGAAATGTCTCTTCAGGTCCTCTGCTCATTTTTCAATTGGGTTGTTTGTTTTGTTGTTGTTGAGTTGCATGAGTTCCTTGTATATTTTGGATATTAGCCCCTTATCGGAGGCACTGTTTGCAAAAATCCTCTTCCATTCAGTGGGTTACCCCTTTATTTTGTCGATGGTTTCTTTTGCTGTGCAGAAGCTTTTAAGTTTGATATAGTCCCATTCATTTATTTTAGCTTTTACTTCCATTGCCTTTGGAGTCAAATTCATAAAATGCTCTTTGAACCCAAGGTCCATAAGTTTAGTACCTATGTTTTCTTCTATGCAGTTTATTGTTTCAGGTCTTATGCTTAGGTTTTTGATCCATTTTGAATTAATTTTGGTACACGGTGGCAGATAGCAGTCCAGTTTTATTCTTTTTCTTGTGGCTTTCCAGTGCAAAATTCTCCCAGCACCATTTATTTTAGAGGTTGTCTTTTGTCCATTATATGTTTTTATTTCTTTGTCAAAAATTGTCTGTCCATATTTATGTGGGCTTATTTCTGGGTTCTCAATTCTATTCCATTGGTCTGTGTGTCTGTTCTTCTGACAATGCCATGCTGTTTTGATTATTGCTGCCCTGTAGTACAAGCTAAAGTCAGGGAGTGTGATACCTCCAGTATTGTGCTCTTTCTTAAGATTGCTTTGGCTATTCGGGGTCTTTTGTGGTTCCAAATAAATCTGATGATTTTTTGTTCTATTTCTTTAAAAAATGCCATTGGGATTTTGATGGGGATTGCATTAAATCTGTATATTGCTTTGGGTAATAAGACACAAAGAAATGGAAAGACATTCCAAGCTCATGGATTGAAAGAATCAACATAGACAAAAAATATTTTAAAAAATACTTGATGAATCATGGTATCCCAAGTGTTTAGATAATATTATATTTTGTTTTTCCTAACTTGGGAAAAGGTACTTTAGTTACAGATAGAGGCTTTGGAGGTAGACACAGATATTGAGAAAAGCAAAAGTGTAAAAGAAATTGTAAAAGATGGTGTTTAAATCATGACAGCAGAAAAAGTCATCTCATTTCCCATTTTCGAAAAAGTATTTTAAGCATCAAAAGCAATACACAAAACGGTTTGATGGAAATAGTGGCATAATGATAGATTGCGCCTAAAAAAGCATTCAGTGATTTTTGCAGAATTTACTTTCATCTTATTGTTAATTATATGATGAATTGGAAAAACCAAATAGCTTCTCTTGTGATTTATGTAACACACTGCAAATTTTCTAAAAAAAACTGAGATTAAAAAATAAAACGGTTCTTGTTTTCTGTTTAACTTTTCAATACTAATAGAAGGGTGACCTCAATCTCTATCTTATTTGTTTGTTTGTTTTTGTTTTGTTTTTTGGGGGGAAGTGTTAGCAAGTGTGATAAACTAAATGACTGGCGTCTAATGTTACAGATTTACTGTTATTTAACATTTTTATGTAACTCATTATTTCATTCCTTCAATATTTATAAAGCACTTACTATGTGCCATGTAATCTGTTATATGCCTGGCACCATGACAGTCGCTGAATGAAGGTAAGTCTCTAAGCCACTAGAGTCCTATAGAAAGTAAATGTAGTTGTGGGCAGTTTATAATTGAACGCTGAGAAGTGTGATGCTTTCAGACAAATAGGTCTTTGGGTAGATCTCAGATCATACCAAGTTGGTTGCTATTTGCCTGCCTGCACTGGGGGTTAGGCATGCAGTTGGAGATTGATCCCTGAATAGACATTCTGATTAATTTGGATGAGATTCCTGATAAATTAAGTTTTACCATATTTTAGAGTAAGGAAATCAGGCTGCTCTATACAAAAGACCTGGGATAAGTTTTAATTTTTTTCATTTTATAACTGAGAAACTCAAGGACCAAATCAGTTAAATGACTTCTCATTAGGCCAGTTGGTAAAACAAACTAGAATTAGACCCAGGACTCCAGAGTGCTCCAGCAAGCCTTCTCTGAGTTAAATTAGAGATGGTCACCTTGAACCAGGTGATCGGCTTGGAGAGCTTCCGCTTGGAAGCTTCCAATGTACTGGCATCAATTGAGCCCTTCCTATTGCTCACCCCCTCCCAGTAAAGACCAATATACCACAAACGTTCCATAGGAGAATATCCAGTTTCTCACTAAAGAAACAGTACACCTGTACTTTCTTCTCTACAACATCTGCTTGTCATTGTGTAGCCATGTGCTAAAGACAAAGCAAAATTTGGTTCAAAATTGCAGCTGTGTGCCTATAAGACTCTTACAATCTACAAGATGGAAAGCCACATATATAGCAGTAAATAGTATATAGAATGAGTATTCTACCCTACAAGAATCTCGGGAAATTAACCAATAATTCAGGAACAATATTAAAACATGTTCTTATGATTTATAACCCTATATTTACATATAAAAATAAGATTTATATGGATTACTGTATGTAACATGAGAAGACTCAACATAGAAACAATAAACTTCAATTTTTAAGACATACATAATATGGAAAATAATATATATGACATTAGTTTTAAAGAACTGAAAGCTAAGTTTAGTGGAATTTTTGTTTGTTTGTTTGTTTTTTTGTTTTGCTTTTTTTTTAGCATGGATTCCGTAGGTCCCTAATGCTGAGCTTTTTGGCCCTTTGGATTTCAGAATTCTAATCCTCTGAGTAGAATGAACAAAAGAGTGATTACACAGAGTATGTAATAAATACTGAACTTGGGAGGGACCCCAAGCTCATACAGTAAACCTCAATAATAATTGTCAATAATGTCAATAATAATTTTGAACAGGTTATAATAACATTTTGGAAATCCACACACGATCCCTTTTAGGAGAACACTGTGTTATATAGCATTAAGAAAATGAAGGAAATTAACAGAGACAAAAAAAATTCATAAAAGAAACTCTTCATCAACAGTCATAAATGTGAGAATAAGACCCCACAAGAATGATGGTGGGTCACAGAGATATTGGATAGTCACCTTCCCACTTGCAACCTATTTCCTCCACCACAGATAAAAACAAACAAACAAACAAAAAAACCACGGAGAATCCCAAATGCGAAATGGCTCCAGTTGGAATTCCACTCAACATTTAAGGTGGCATTATAGAAGTGAGCTAGAAGCAGAAGGGAAAATTATACGTAAACAATAGTCATCTGGATAGGAACACCAGAAGAAGCAGTGTGTGTTTGTGGGAAGTGGGACATTGGAGATTAAAACAGACAAGTCGAGTACAAACAAAAAAAGAAACCCTCTTATTAGAGCAAACTTTAAGGCTGAAGAAATACTAAAATTTTGCCTCAGACAAAACTGGAAGTGCATTCCTAATTGATCAGGATATTTCCAACCTGACAGACCTGCCCTGAGAAAGAGTTATAATAACATCCACTACAAAAGGCACATCATAGTTTCTCAGGTTCTAGGAACTTTTTAACCACATTAGACTTCTCAAAAGCTGAAAAAAAAAATACACATCTTTGATACTGAGCAACCTAGAATAAATATTGAGGCAAATAATTGATCAAAATGTCAAAAATCCCAATGACTTGATATTTACAGAACTAATCCCTCTTGGGTGAGAAATATTATGGATGGTGAAGATGATAATAGTGATGATGATGATGGTGATGATGATGATGATAGCTAACCCATACTTACTTCTTACACTGTGCTAGGAATTGTTTTAAATGTATTACTTGTATTTAATCATTTATTACTCTAATCAACACACTTAGGTCAGTATCTTTAATATCTTCATTTTCTAAATGAGATAACTGAGGCATAGAGAAATCACGTCTCTTATAGAAGACAGAAAGATGCAGTAAGTGGTGGAGCCAGGATTAGAACACACAGAGCTATGAAAATCTTGATAAATACAAATGATTGTATGATAATAATTGGTGCAGCTCTCTGCTCAGTAGTATGGGATGCTTGTTAATCCTAGAACACATAACATACATCCCTGCTCCATCCATTCCCTCTCCTGAGAAATGTCTTCCACTAATTGTTTAACTTTTTCTCTTCCATCATCCTTTTTCCTTCCTCCGATCTTACCTTCTCAATGAGACCACCTAGAAGACCTGTTTTAACACTGCAAACTGCTCCCCTCCCCCATCACACCGACACTCTAGATGCTTCTTAATCTGCTCTTCTGCTTTCTTTTTAGTATGTATCAACTTCTAATGTACCAAAAATCTGTGCATTTTATTTATTTATTTTTTATTTTCTCTCTCCTTTTGCTTTAATATAAACTCTGTGAGTCCGAGGATCTTTAACTCTGGTTCATTGAGAATATAGAACTGTGCCCGGTATATGGTCAATACAAAAAAAATGTTTAATAAACAAATGGATAAATAAAAAAATAAGTAAAATATAAAGGGAAATATCACAAATGTATGACTCAAGAAGTATTAGAAAACGAATGCACTTGTAACTTTCAGAAAAAGAGAAAATTCTCTGAGAATTACTTCACATAGTAGTTTAAATAGAATTAAAGGTGAATTATTTCAAGCCTTCAGTAATCACACCTTCTTAATAAATAAAACATTACAGAATATAGAGAAAGAATGAGCACTCCATTATTTTTAGAAAAGCAGAATAATGAAAGAAATGTAAGCAATTGTATCATGACATTTGTCATCTGTTTCAGCATATATACTGTTTGCGTGTGTGTGTGTGTAATAAAATAAGTTTTCCAAATAGCATGGATAATATGATTATGCACATGTAATTTACATAGATAGATAAATAGAGATACATAGATAGAGATACATAGATAGATAGCGTGTGTGTGTGTGTGTGTGTGTGTGTGTGTGTGTGTGTGTGTGGTTGCACACAGACACCTGTGGAGAGACAGAAAGGTAGTTGAAAGTTTTCTTTCTGAGATTTGAGATGTTAGGGATGATTTTCACTTTATTCTTTTTGAATTACGTTATATTTCTACTGCAGGTATAAAATACCTTGCAAGTTCTTTTTTTGGTTTTTTTTTAAGTTGAATTATTGGAAAGAGAGAGAAGGGAGTTAGAAATAATTAGTGGGAAATGGAGGAGGATAGAAGGAGCTTCTTTAGCTGCATAGTAACTAATTCAGGTTTGTAAAAATTATTCCATTTGTTTTTCATTGCTGCCATGGCTTGCTGAGCTCCAAGAGAGTGAGGGAGCCCCTAATTTACTCCTCATTCTGAGAGGTGTGGCAGTAACTATGATGGGATATAGAGAAACCCCAGTGTTGATTCCTATGGCACTATGTTTAGAAAGACACATCTGAATTCAAATCAGTCTTTCATTTACCAGCCATTTAAGCTTGGTTATATCTCTTAATTGCTCTGAATTTATATCTAACTTTCCAATAGGCAATGTAGGGCAGGGTGAAAGTAGTCATGAAAGGAATAAATGGGATGATGTATCTAATGTCACTCATTGGCACTCAACAAATATCTGTTCTCTTCACACCTCATTCTTTCCTCAGCATGATTCTAATTGAACTAAAATTTAAAAGAAATTACAACATTATTACTATTTCTCTTCTAACAGCAGTTTTTTTTTTCATTTGAGACATGATTCACCATGAACCTGTACCCTGACATTGTAATTATTATTTTTTTTTATTTTAAGATTTTTATTAAAATATAGCTAACATACATTATTATATTTTCAGGTGTACACCATAGTTACTCAACATTCATAGAACTAAAGAAGTGATCACCATGATAAGTCCAGCAACCATCTGACACCATACCACACAATCACAATATTATTGACTGTATTCCCTATACTGTACTTTAAATCCCCATGACTTATTTATTTTGTACCAGGAAATTTGAACCTCATTTCCCTTCACCTTTTCACCCTTTTAAATGTTTTAATTACATTGATACTCAATATTATTTTATATTAATTTCAGGTCTACAGAATAGTGGTTAGACATTTATATATTAAAAAATGACCCCCTGACTAGTCTAGTACCCACCTGGAACTATACATAGTTATAACCATATTATTGACTATACTCCCTATGCTTTGTTTTATATCTGCATGGCTATTTTATAACTACCAGTTTGTACTACTTTATCTCTTCACCTTTTTCACTCTGCCCTCTAACCTCTTCCCATCTATCACCCCAAGAAATCTAGTATCCATCTAACACCATACACAGTTATTAAAATATTATTGACTATATTCCTTCTGCTATACCCTACATCCCCTGATTACTGTGTAACAACCAGTTTGTACTTCTTAATCCCTTCCCCTTTTTCACTCACCTCCAAACCCCCTCCCATCTGGCAACCATAAAAATGTCCTCTGTTTCTATGAATTTGTTTCTGTTTTGTACCTTAATTTTCTTCTTTAGGTTCTAATATATGTATAAATGAAATCACATTACATCAGCTTGAAGTTCTCAGCTTGAAGTTCTGCAAATCACTCAGGTTTTAAACAAACAAACAAACAAACAAAAGACAATATTTTTTACTCATAAAGATGCCTCTAGCACCTGCATGGAGAAAGGCATTTGGGAAATAAGAGCAGATGGAGGCAGAACAGTTAGGACATTGTTAAAATTAGTGAAGATGACAATCACAGGGACAGGGCTGCTAGCAGTGAAATGGGGACAGGGTGCCACATGCAAGCACTGTTTTGGAGATTGACCTGGAAACACTTGTAGATAGACTGGATGTGAAGAACAGGGAAAAGAAAAAGAAATGTAGGGTTTTACAGAATTTCTTTGGGTGTGTATGTGATATTATCAAGGCAGTCTAGAGAACAGTAAATAATTGTTTTACAAAAGAAACAAAATTAGTAAATTCAAGTAAAGCTTCATAGAAAATTATTTTAATTGTTTACTTTGAAAGCAATTCAGATTTTGAGTTTATGGCCTACAATGTCAAGAATTATTTCACAGAGATCCCATGTTTTGGCCCTTCCGTAACTTGGTTTCATAACTGAAATAGGAAGGAGAGTAAATGGCGTTCGTGATTGGCCCATGACTAACTTCTGAGCACTGTTTTAAATAGATATCTTCTTTGGTAACTAGTCATTATATAAATAATAATAATAATTTGGTTAATTAATATGTAAATATTTAGTTTGGGCAGTATATTTTGGTAAGAACTTATCTTTGGAAACTTATTCAATTTTACTTTAAAGGTCTGAACTATATTAATGAATGTTCCCTAAAAGATATTGGGTGACATCTTGAAGTATGCTTAATTTACATTTTAATACAAGAAATTTTACCATTGTAAAAATGATAATACAGAAATTGGTCATTGTAGATAAATGCCAATTTTCCCCTTGAGTACCCTTCACAGAATGAGACTCAACTTTGTGGTGAATTCACTATACTTCCTCTTTTATGCTTTATAGCCAAATTCACATTAGTTTCTCTTTCAAAAAATACCTCCACCCTTATAGTCTCTAAAGTCACAAAATTGAGGGGAAGGTTTCCACTTTTGGAGGCCAGTACCTTGCTAGCCGTCTCCACTTAACAGAGAAAATATAGAGGAAAAAATTAGGGTGACCAACTCATCCCACTTTGCCTGGGAATTTCCACATTTAGCACTGAAAGTTCCACATGTTGGGAAACTTTGCAGTCCAGGGCAAACCTGGATGATTTTGGTCCACATTTATAGAGCACAAAAATGTGTAACATCCAGGAAATACCCAATAGGCAACCTTATGCTGTTATACATAGAGAGTATTCTTTATATTATTTTAATACAGAGGCTCTATCTATACATTTACAAACTAAATACAATATTTGGATTCTATTTCCAGTAGCATGGTGATGAGTATAGATATGAATGAAGCACAATCCAGAGGTAAGCAAGCCGTGGTAGGACGTAGTGGAGATGACTGAATGTTGGTCTCTTACACTCTTGAGGAAATGGAAAGAGAAGCAAAACAAAACAAAGATGAAAACAGTACTGTCACTGCTTTTGTCACTGCATATGGGAACCTGATTTGTCAAAGTCATGCCCCATTGTCACAGCTGAAGTCAGTGCTGTCTGCACACCCACTGGGCCTCTTGAGGTTCTATCACTTCAGGTCGTTCAGTAAATGGTACCTACCAACTATCTCCTGACAATCATTGTGGTAACTTTTAGAAAGCATCTCTCCTCACTTTTACCTAGATCTCAAGGGACTGCAAAAATAACAGTACTTTTGTTGTTGTTGTTGCTTTTGTTTTCCTCATACTGAACAGGATCAGGTAAAATATGATAAGTTGTTGTCAGTTATTCGTTGTTAACATTGACAGTGAAACCATTTCGGTCCTGGAAAGGGTCCATAGACAGGCCAGTGGGAAGCTGCACACACATAGCCCAGTCACAGAAAGAGCAATGAACCCAGGAGAGAAGAACCAAATGCAATGTCAGATCTCAGATTACAACTCAAGCTGGGGCTAAACATAATACTGTGATTCATCTTATGACATCCTGAATGCTTCTGCTTAACACACATGCAATTTAATTTTAATGGGCATTTTACTATGATTAATAAATGTCAATTCAGCGTGTTATCTTCACATTATAGCATATTCACAGACTTTATCTACGCCAAGAGTATTTTTATTGGACTTTATGTTTTAGAGAATTGTGGCACAGTTGACAATAGTTTCATGGTTTATGTATTTTGTAAGGCTCATTTTTTTTAGTGGAAATTCTTTGTGAACTCAACAGACATGTTTTCTTGATAATAAAACATTTAAGAAATATAAAAGTGGGCTGGGTAGTGCTGGTGTCATTTAGGGTAAATTAGTTTTAAGATTTTTGTTAATAAAAATACTTGACATTTTTTTAAATATAATGGGAGATGATGCTAGATAATTTAATCAGGCTTCTTTTATTTGTTTTATTCAAAATTGTATCACCTAAATTTCATCCAGCATAACTTACACAGAATAATACAAAGTTTATTACTTCTAATAACTGGATAATATTACTTCTAATAAATGTGGAAAGAATAGTTAATTTTTGACAAGTACTTTAAAAGTAAATTTTTCCTATGGTGACATAAGACATTATACTTCTGCAGTTTTATTACTGAAAGCCAAAGATCAGAAGTCTCATGTTTCTTTTGCAGAGCTATTTCAGTAATCTTTAAATTGTGCATATAGAATAACAGGGTGGAGACCACAGAGTTCCAAAGCACCCTCTTGAATCTGTGTATTTTACAGAGAGTTCAGTGTATATGTGCGCACACACACACACACACACACACACACACACGTGTATGTATAGTTTTTTTAATACTGGGTTTCTCTTACAGCTGTTATTTGAAGAATGAGTTTAAATTGAATATTTTTTTTGTACTTGATTTATGACACCAGAGTAAAAGCATTTGAATTTTTAAAGTATGTCATTTTTATAGACACATATGAATATACAAGGAATAAGTCTATCCATGGTCTCCTGGATTTTCAAAAATATAAATTTTTATGCATTTTTCTCTTCTTTATAATGAATTGTCTTAATTTTTCTAGAAAAATTGTTCTAAAATGATATGGAAACCACTCATTTAATATGATAATGTACTCTTTTAAAAGAGAAGATAGGCATTTACATAGCAAATAGGAAAGACGTAAATACTGACTTTGTGCAGTTGTCCTTGATCTTCTTTAATATGCCTGGTGTAAAACCAGCTGGTGCATTTAAACTTGTCCACTAATACCATTCAAGAATAGTAAGTGCGAGCCCCCAAATAATATTTTACGGTGTTTTGTCATTAATCTTTCACTCTACCCCTTGAGGAAGAAACCATTATTTAAATGCTATTCCAATTGATCTGGGAAAACTTTTCTGACAAGTTTCGTCAGTATTGAACATCACTGTTCTTCAAGTCCCATAAAAAACACTTATCCCTCTTATTTATAGAGTGTTTCACAGTTACAAACCTTTTGCGCATGTTCACATATTATTTCCATCCCAATCCTGTAAGGTAGGGATTTTTTTCTCTTTTAGGGATTTATGTGGAATTTTTTCAGTGTTACCAACTTTGAAAACTCTTTCTTCCTTTCCTTTTTTCTTTTATATTTCCTCTAAACATGAATACAATAGTTAATTCTCTTACAATACATCTCACAATGATTACTGTTAACCAATATTTTAGTTTGTTACATACCTTAAATTCCTTAGAAGTCAAATATTGAAGTAAAATTAATGCAGAGTCACATAGCATAGGTCAGAAAGAGATTTGGTAATAGCTGGGCTGGCACTTTTTCTACTCACTACTAAGTCAGAAGGCCTCTGGTTTATGAGGACTAAATGAGAAATGCATTCTTTTGTGATTGAAATCAAAGTAAAACTAGCTCAGTGTTTTCCCAAAACATTAGTAACATAAAAACCACTCAAAAAAAAAGAAAAAGAAAGAAAAAAGAAAATGAAAAGAAATAAGATGGGTAGAAACACTTTTTATGAGTTCATTGGGTTCCAAACCTCATCTGTTTCATCTGCTAATAAAAACGTATTTGCTATAATGATCTTTATCACCCAATAGAAAGAGAAAATATCTTTTTAAAAAATGCTATAAAACTCTGTAACCAGGTTAAACTATCACTAATAAACATTTTAATCAGGAAATCTTATAATAGACCAAACAAGATAAAGACGTTGATTTAAAAGAGGAGAAAAGAAAAAGGCCTAAACTCAGGGCTTTCAAAGTAACTAAGAATCAATGCAGAAAAGTCTCCACATAGGTCACTCCCTCTTGTGTGTTAAAGGAAGTAAGCAAGGGATCTCAGGTAATAAGCAGAATGCCAGTAGTAGAACCATACAGGTTGTCACTACTGGGTGGCTGGTGTCAGCGATTAACAGTTACAGAATGGCAGTCATCGGAGTAACCTGTTATTGCTGATGAATCCGCTGGGCCCTGCAATTGTACATACAGGCACTATGCTAACAGCCACCGCAACATATCCATAAAATGAAGCGACTTTAATTGAGGAGAAATATTTTTTTTCTAATTTATGATATTCATCAATTCCAGTAATTTGTTTGCTAATATGCCAGCAATCGATAGATGACAACGAATAAATTTGTTTTCAAAAGCACTTCTTCATTAAATCATGTTGGCCCCACACACTGCAACTGTAGTTTGCTTCATTATTCAATAACACTTTCATATCCCATGTGTATGGCTTTCATTATTACAGATCATTTTTCCTTAGGATGTGTGATTTAATTTTAATGCCTGAATCTAAATCAAAATCCTCTGCAGCTTAGAAGCTCTCTGGTGTAATAAGAAAGGGAGGTTTATTCTGCTTTTGTGTTTGGGAGTGTTTCTAAATTATGATAAAAATCAATATGAACAAAAGGACAGTGAAAATGAGGCATAAAGTTTTCCTTTCCCAGATAAACATATGATTCAATCCCCTCCTAAAACAATGCTGTTACCACTGGGTAGCTTCCTAATTCTTGGTTGATATGATCATTTAGTAATGTTTTAGTTTGAGAGGTACAGTTATACTTCTGAGACATTTCCTTTTGGAATATTTCACATGCTTTACAGTTCAAAACTAGTGTGTTATTTGTAATCGTTCTCTTAATTCCTGAATTGCTCATGCACACAGTACCCTCTTTCACTGATGGTCTCTTCAGAATTCTAGCAAAAATTGAAGCATTTCCCCAGCTGGATGATTTCCAAGATAAGCCATGACCTAATAGAGCAAATT
Organism: Rhinolophus sinicus; assembly: GCF_057876585.1. NCBI lineage: Eukaryota > Metazoa > Chordata > Mammalia > Chiroptera > Rhinolophidae > Rhinolophus > Rhinolophus sinicus. Next base: position 144,639,752 of record NC_142516.1, on the reverse strand, counting down.
ATTTTCTTTGTTTCCACTGGGAAGCCAGTAAGTTAAAAGCCATCTCCCCAGCCCACCTTCCAAAGACCCACGCTCCAGCAGGTGTAGTGGCTTTGACTGTCAGCTGTGTCCCCACTCCCCCAGTGCACAGAAGGCCCACAAGTGCTTGCTTGAGGTAAAGCCAATTCATTCATCTCTGTGGAAGTTTTTCAATTAGTGTTAATAAAAGACATGATGAAAGCCCTTCTCGTTTCACAAAATTTAAATTTCAAATATGTGGTTGGAGCCAGAGTGGAAGTATCAGTTTAAATAATTACGCTCATAATACTGTCAAAAGACAAACAAATGTGCTTGAAATCAAATAAGAAATATTTACATTTAGAAAATAACGGTGTTATCATGGGTTCTATTTTTCACACTTATACTCCTAAAGTTGATGTTTTCCTTTCTTTAAGGAACGTGTCCTGTTGCATGTGGGAAAATTATTGGCTCCTGAGTTGTCCAGCTAGTGATTTCTCTGCTGTGTCTGAAATCCCTCCAGTCCTGCCATGGGAATCTCTTCCTCTCCCATGGGCTCCCCCAAGAGTCTTGGACACTGGCTACTTCCTGGCCATAGGCAGACACTAGGAGAGAGGGAGAGAACCCTTTCTTCTTCTCTCCTGCCATTTTTCCTGCAATGCCACTCCACAAAACTATGTGTGTCTGTCACATTTTATCATAGAAAGCAAAAGGATTTATGAAGAAGAGGTAAAGGTTTTATTTGTATGCTATGTAAAACTTTTCCGACATAGTTAGGTGAAAGCATCTATGGAGAGAAACCATTCACATTTTTCATAGAAATCACCAGGTTTTGACCTGATTCCTGTGCCCTCTGCTCCCTAGCTCTCTGAGAAAACACTTTTTTTCTTTTAAAGTAAATCATATGACACTTAATCCCTAGCCTTTTTGTAAATCCACTAGGTGACTAGCCCATATTACTTCATTTCTTGTCCTCACAGGTGTGAGATGTTATGTCTAGAGTCTACCTGGCTTTGGCAAGACTGCCTGTGGGAGCCTCTAGCATTTCAAATCCTGAAGAAGGGCACGACAACTTACTGGATCCTTCCATTGGAAAGTTCTCCATCTGTCTGTGTGGTGCAGATTCACTTTAAATTTTTTCCCAATGTGTAACTGTTGAACAAGAAATGCACACACGTATACACACACCATTCAACATTCTGCATTACTTTATTTAAAAAGTGTTAACTTGTTGTGACTAGCTATATAGAACAATAGTTCAGTATTGCCCAAGAGGAAAGTTTAATTAGAAATATTCTGATCTTTTGATAGTATACTTCATGTGAATTCTAAATACAGGTCATTTTTCCTCAGAGAAAGATTCTTTAAACATTCTATCTTTTGGAGTATTAGAAACACGGTTTCTAATGTAGCCATTGTATGTAAGCATCTACGTACAATTTATGTGTTCATTTTTTACTATCATAAATGTTTTAGACATAGCAAAACTATAGATAACAATATAATGGGAAATGTACATGGTCACATTAATTGATATAAACAAATGAAGCTCATCTGTATCCCTCCCTCACTACTGTGCTCAAATTTTGAGATTATTTTTCAAATAAAAATTGAAAAGGCCAAAATTAAACTTATTCTCCAAATTGGCTGAAGCTTCTAAATTGAAACTATCTATTTCCTCCAGATTTTTAGAAATGCATTTTATAAAATATTTGCAGGCTATAGGAATCGATTATTATTGTAACCAAACAGCCACTTGGTGGATTTAAAAATTGAAAAGGAGATAGTAACAGGGTAGAGACCAACAGGCCATGTTTGAACTTGATATTTGCATATCTTCAATTTATAGAACCTGGAACTTTGTATGTGTGTAACATAGAATATGATGAAATGGGACATAGATAAAATGGTTAACACCAAAAAAAAGAATAATAAACAAGAACTTCGGGGGACACTATCATGCTTTTGTCAATGGTGCAATACATACATACATACATATAATATACGTGTGTGTGTGTGTGTGTGTGTGTGTGTGTGTGTGTGAAATAAAAACCTGGCTGTTTATAACGTTAGTATAAGCCTGAAGAGAAGGGTCTTAATCCAGTAAACTTTAAATATGATGAAGGATTGACATAAGAATGTGTTAGATTAAGAAAATCTATGGTTTAGTTTCTGTAAACTATGTTTAAATATTTTGTAAACTACTATTTCCCACTAATTAATGAGTATCTGATATAAGGACCTATAGTGACAAATTCCTATAAGAATTTAAACCCAGGGAAATCTGATGCCTCTTGACATAACAAGCATATTTAATATTAAGTAATGATGCTCCACACAGTGTAGTACTTTTGCTTTGCCTGTTTCCCTTTGATAACAAGTCTCTGAGAAAAAAATTGGTGCTCTGTTGAATAGCATAAATGAATAGTATTTTTCCTTCACTTTTAACATACATTTTTAGATTATTTCATTTTTCAGGACACTTTATTTTCCAAATATAAAACACTAGAAACTATGCTTTCTGTTTAGAGTCCTTTTATAAAAAAAAATTTAAGATGCTTTTGTAAATGGAATCAGATGATAGTAGACCTAAAAGCATTATTCAGATACACATAGCAGAATTTGTATGAGCTTTGAGTCAGGTGAAATTATTTTATTCCTTAATGTTCGTTTTAATGCAATGTTGTATTATAAAAATGCTAACAACTGAGAAAACACATATAAACAAAGTGACATGACAAGATGCAAAATAAAGCATCAGAAGGAATGATTCCTTTTATTAGTTCCTTGACACAGCCGAATCACTAATGATTGCCTTATTCTGTCTTTCTCTCTTTGTGTGCTGTCTCATTTTCTCTCTCCCCCAGTGCTTATCAGAAGAGTTATATAAAGTACATTTTTACAAACTATATACGTTTTATAGGCTATATTGAGTTCACTACAAGGGCATTTTACTACCCACTTAGCTCATCCGAGGCTTTGAAGGAAGGGGGATAAGAGTCTTGAACTCTTCATGTTTTATTTTTGCAAGCTTTTGTTAGTGCTTTCAGAATACATCATATCTGTGAGGCAACACCCTGTCCAACTTTCTGCACATTGTTTTTGTGCAAGATTCAGAGCTGCCATTTCACATCACAGCACATTGAATTTTAATGATCTTCTAATTTAGGCTAAAGACGTAGAAATCTTAGCTCAGTTAGGCTGTACGGTGACCTGTGTTTGAACTTCCTCCCAGCTACTCCTGGGTCCCTTTCAATATTGTTTTAAGCTGTACAATTTGGGTAAAGCAATCGCTATATATATAGGCCAAAGCTATTTTTATATGAAATCACTGAGGGCAATCAACAATAAAGATAAAATTAGGAAATGGCTGTTATTTTACTAGATTTAATCATACACATATTGTTGATCTCTGATCTTATTTGCTCTTTGGAACCATTGCTATTATTTCTTCTATAAAATATTGTAGTTTATCATTTGGGGGTTAGCACTGAGCTACGTGTATCTGGTCTGAATAGCACAAAAGCAAGGCAATGGTGTCACCCAGGTTTTGTGTGTGTGTGTATGTTGGGGGGGGTGGATTTGATGCGTGAAATTATTGTAAATAATTTGGTTAATACAATGTCCAATGAAATATATATATCTCCCCAAATCATGGAATTTTAAAGAGAAGGAAATGTTTAGAGAAGTTGAAGCACTTTTAATAGAGATTGACACAGGGGATGAAGAAGGGGTCTAGCACATAGAAAGTGTTTGGTAGGCATAAGACAACAAACAGAGTGGCAGGTGTTTTGAACTTTTCTAAGTGTCTTCTTTTGAATATAGTAGCTATATTTATATTAGTTATTAATTTTTTAAATTACCCTGCTGCCTCCCAAGCCAATTAGTTCAGTGGGGCAAGGTGGAATAAACATATTCATAATATAAAACAATTCTACCCAGTGTAAAACATTTACATTGTATGAGTAAAATAGTTTTACATTTGTAAATACCTTTCATTTCTTAAATTTTACTCTGTAGCGCAGAAGCTTGTAAAAGCTATACACATATATATTTTTTCCCCTTCTCAATTGTTGTCTTTATATTGATATGCTATATACAGCCTTGGTTCATTTCCTATAAGATATTTAAAATAACCATAGTTTGAATATGAACTATTATGTAATGATGCCTAAAAGACATTCAAAAGTACTGTATTCACTTTTTAAAAATTAAAGAACTATTCTACACATCATGAATATTTATTGCTTTCTTCTAGCTTTTTCAGTGCTAAATAAAAAAAATCAAATATTTTAATTGTCAATGAGTAAAACTGTGGTGCTGGACTTGCAAATTTAAAAAACTTATTTTACGTTTTATGTCTTTTGTATTAAGGTATAATTTATATATTATAAAATCACAATGCTCAATGAATTTAGGTAACTGAAATCCTGTGTTTCTACCACCTAAATGAAGATAGAGAACATTTCCATTACCCAGAAAAATTGCTTTGAACCTCTTATCCATTAGTCGCACTGCCCACCATCTGTTATAAATTTTATCACCAAAGATTGGTTTTGCTTGTTCTAGTACATCATAAAAATGAAATCATAGGCAAATATTTTTTACATCTAACTGTTTCTACTTAATGAGATCATTCATATTTTCAGTTCTATTAGTAGCTATTTTGTAATTGCTTAGTAGTACTGCTTAGTAGTATTTCACTGTATGAAATATGGGGAAAATGATTATCCATTCATATGTTGATCAACATTTGGGTTCTTTCCAGTCTGGGGCTAATAAGCACTAGACTATAATGAATGTTCTTGTACAAGATTTTTGTTTTAAGACACACAATTTCTTTTTTCTTGGATAAATACATGGCAGTGAAATCATTAGGTCACAAAGTAGATGTATTAGGTCACAAAGCCAAACATTTTGGGTAAGAGAATAGTAAAAGTACCTAAAGTATGAAGTACATAATATTTACACCAGAAAACGTCATGGGACTCCGTCTGTTGGTATCCTGGCATGTGCAGCTAAGTGAGTCTATTCTTTCTAAAATAGATAAGCTAGTTCAGAAGTTTGTTGCAGCATTTTTAGAATCAGTTCACTAACAACTCCAAATATTTTGAATGTGAAATCAGGGCAGCCTTTTCAACATAGCTGAAATCTAAGTCCCAGTGGGACTCTGAGATGTACAACTCAGTCACCAGTTTTCCAAACCATTTGAGACTTTGTCTGCTTTAAAATGAGGCTGCAAGCTTTAAGCAACACTGGGAAGTTCTCTTCTCCCTAGTTCTGTCCCTGGCTTTCTATGCCTTGGGAAAGCTCTGTTTACCCTGCCTTACCCCAATCTTTGCAGAGCAGCTCTGTGTCAGTGAAATATTTGAAGGGATCTCCATCAATGCCTTTGCCCCTATGCCCAGCATCAATGGGCACTGTCTTACACTTGGAGAAGACTCCACAGGGGATCCCCCTCAGCAATCCCGGCCTACGCTCAGTTTTTAGAAAAGTACCCCAATGCACTTAATGGAGGTCAGTGGATATCTCTGGGTGTGAGTATATATTGTCCATGGAGCTGGAGCGTCAAGCCTCAGCCTTTACAAGGCTGCTGAATGTGTATTCCAAGGTGTTCTATTTCTCCTTATTCTCATCTGTGGCACATTACTTGTCTCGCAGCAGTGCAAACAGTCATGGGTCTTCTTTATCGAAGAAGGGCTCATCACTTTCTGCATTGTAGTTCATTTAGATTTCTAGCATCTGCAGCTTGCAGCTCTCTGATGGGTTAAACAAAGGAAAAACAAATCTAAGATTTTTTTTTTTTTTTTTACCCTAGCTAGCTTTCTTGTTTTTAGAATAAAGACAATAATAATAGTTTGTTATGCTTTCTAACTGTAAGTGAAAGTCATAATGCTTGAGTTTCAACTAATTGTTGTTTGTATTTTGAACTATAGAAAATGATATTTATCTGTACCAGGTAAAATGGTGTCTTGAAGAACAAATTAATTATAACTAAAACCAGAATCCAAGAAAGATAAGGATCTTCTTCAACAGATGCTATACCATATGGCTGAAATCTCAGAGAACATAGTCAGGTATAGGAAAAAAAATAGTTTAATAAGTGCAAACTTCCATTTTATGTTACATATATTGATACTCACTAAAAATATAGATTCATTGCAAAATGAACTTCTTAAATTCACAATTTAGTTGTCTTCTAAGTTTAGAAATCTGATTGTACTGCACAAGTTTTCCCTTCTTTTCCTATATCCATTTCATTTTTAAAGTAAGATATAAAATTGGAAATAAAACTCCAAGGACAATGAAAAAATTAAGAAATATAACAAATTCAGATATTGAACTACTTATATTTGAATCTCTAAGGCTTATACAACTATAAAGGCACTTACTCAATATTGTAACTAGAAGCACAAAAACAATGTTTAGGTACCTCTATATTAACGTAAGCATGTCACAAAATGCCTTTTTAAATTTTCTGATTTAGTAAGGGATTTTTAGAGTCCATCAATTTATATGAGTATCTAGAAAGGGAATATTTAATTAAACGCAGTAAATACTATTATCAGTGTATGCTGACACACAGTGCAGGGAGAACCACACCACTTATATGAACCTGAGCAGATGCTGAACAACAAAACCAATTTCCATTACTGCATCTTCTCCTTCAGACCTGGTTAATAGCATGACCACCATCAAAGGGAGGAAACAAGTATGACACTGAGAAGGTTTTTATGTAATTGCTGAAATAGAAGAATAAAATAATACTTTCCAACTAGACACTGTGGAAGAGTGACAAAAGAGTCCTAATTTCCAAATGCAATAAAGAAAAAAACACATTAACTAATTAAATTTAATGTGATGCATAAAGCTCTTAGTGTTTGTTTTTACATATAAGAATGTATTCCTCCCTGCAAACGTCAGAATTATATTGTTACAAATCTCACTGACTTCCCAGTTGTTCTTTCCACATGACCGTAGTACTGAGAAGATTCCAGCTCTGAGTAGTTATTTTCAGAGTGTGTCACTTAGAATCTTGTAAGATCCAAGAAATTGTCTCTCCTGATTTTACATTCTTATGTTACTGTGCAAAAGGAGCTCTAACCTTTTCTTCCTGCAAAAACTAATTAGAATATTCATTTTTCTATTAAATGTGAAATGTTATTTCAGTCTTACCTCCACACTCACACTCTCTAGTATTTTGTTCATCCATGTGTTGTACGTCTAATCATTTTATTTTGGATTATTTGTTTTCACTAATTATTTTACTAATTAGGCTTAGAAGTTCTGAATTAGACTAACTTATTAGCCAAAAATCAGCTAAATATCTCACACATAGTCATTTATTTTAAGATTATTAAATAAATAAATGGATATAAAATGAATGGTCCTTTTAAGTGAAGTACCTGGTTATCACGAGTTCAGTGCAACATATTTGGGTCTAAGTGATCTCACAATTGTCTAAATGCTGAGTTCTAATTGGGGCTGTAGATGAATTTTCTCTGATCAACAGAGTGATTTTAATATAAGGTCTGTATGTTCAACTCTTTGACTCTAGACCACCAACACTGAGGGTGAACTATATTCTTTATCTTGCAAATAATCAATGTGCTCTGTTTGTAATATAGATATGGTGAGATTATTTGCACAGAGGCTTTAGTAGAAACCGTCTCAGTTAAAAAATAGCACCCGAAAGTAATGTAGAGGAGAATATAATTGAATAATAATTAATGCTATGAGACATATGTTTAAGTAATTGAGATGGAGTAAACCATTACCAAATACAAAAGAAAGAATACGCACTATTTTTCCACAGTGTCATGAAACATAAAGGAAAGTTTCTTTTTATGCAATAGAAAAATGACAGGATTTTAAAACTAGCAAATATTAACAAGCAAAATATTAGTAAACAAATATGATCACAAAATGTTTATTTGTAGGTATATTAAAGTTTTTGTACATTAATTACCAATATTTATCGCATCTAGATTAACTGGATATGTCATATTTGGGTTTTTACAAGTTTAAACTAGAATATTTAATATAGGCACTAGAAAACATAAAACAAAATTCACCCAAAATTAATAACATGAGGTTATGAGAATGTTGAATGTTTCTTTAAGTATTACAATACACATATTTTTCACATTATTTTAACTTCTTAATAGCTCTGTCATTTCTTAATTAATATGAATACAAGAAAAAAAAGTTTCAGAATGATTGACTAAGATTTCATAGTTGGTAATTGTTAGTACAGAATACAAATACTTTCAATTCAGGTATTAATTTATAGCAGTAGTGTATCAGTATAGAGATAAGATTTTTAAAACATTTTATAAATGTGGATTTAAGTGATGTATTATTTTAATATCCAAATACTGAATTTATTATATATATATATATATATATATATATATATATATATTTATTTATTTATATTTATGTTCTTTCTATTGACATTTTTACTAGTATATAACCTTTTAGATTAGAACACAATAGGGAATTTCATGGAAATTCTTAAATATTAGTTCACATTACATATTTCACAAGACACTTGTGAAAAACTGATATATTCAGTAAAGCTTTCTGTGATAGTTCATATTATTTCATTAGTACTCAGTTTCAGAGTGTAAAAAATTAGATTGTGATGGATGTACCACAGTAGGACCACACAAAACAGATTCAATATTAAAAAACAATTCTTCAGCAAAAAATTTGTGATATTGATAATTTTTATAATCATAAATTTATTTTTCTTCACCGTATAGTCATTGAAAGTCTAAAAAATCCTAAAGCTCATTGAAGTGATTATTTTTACCTCTGTATATACTATACACACTAATAACTTCAAAATGTAATACTATATTTTAACAATAAAATTTATTATAAAAACTGGAGAAAAAATCTTTACATACTCATCTAAGCTAGCATTGAATGCTTCGCCTTTTGCCCAGTACACAGCCATAGAAATAATGGATCAAAAAATTATAAACTTAATAGAAAAAGTCATGTCCACTATGGAAGTAAGTATGGAACTTAGATTAGTAAACTAGAATTGATGCCTCAATTGGCCAGTGAGTGTCAAGGTCTGTGTGGGTGATCTCAGAGGCTTCATGGTAGGAATCTGAAACAAATACCTTTTTTTTTTTTTTTTTTTGGTAAAGCCTGAAATCTGCAAGAATGTCTGTTGTTAGAAAAGTCCTGCTCATCAGAATAGTAAGCAGTCAAGATTATCCTTTTTGCTAAGGGTCATGGTTAGAGAAAACAATAACAAAAACAGTAAACAGTTAACTGCAAACAACTAAAACTCCAGAGCTGTTCCAGCCATGCTCAATGATTCCACTTTACAACGTCTATGACCCCAAACCAAGAAATAAACACTAAAACTAGTCCAGGATCAGAGAAATATTTTGTGAGCACTGGCAAAACAAAACAAAGCAAAGCAAAGCAAAGCAAAGCAAAGCAAAGCAAAGCAAAGCAAAACAAAACAAAACGGTACTCTATTTAGATACAGTCCTGCACTGCTAATGACATCTAAGTCAATGAAAGACCACATAGATGAAGGTGGTTCCATAGCATTATAAGGGATTATAAGCAAAATGTTTGTTTGTGATGCTGAAAGAAATGGCTGGACCTGGCTAACAAATTTACTGCTAGCTCTGGGCGGTTTAAATAGACCAGGAGGCTCAGCATGCCATCCACCTGCCTTGTGCCTGCCCGCAGCTAAGGCCCTGAATTGGTCTCTAATACTTTGTTAGAATACATTAGATTTGGCAGATAGGTGACTGAAATACTCAAAGACCACTCCCAGATTTTACCTTGAACAACTCATTGCTTAGTTCACTTTCCTCGTTGTTCTCTCCACATTCTCTTTCCTCACAAATACTACATATACTAAAAGGAATGGCCAAATTCTTTTCTTCCCCCCTGTCTTTCTCTTTTGAAAAATCAGGATGGTTTAATATGCAGAATCAAGAGTTGTTTGTTCTTGATTACAGTATTCACCATGCAATGGTACCTGGCCACATCCCTGGGACAGTTAATTCAGATAGGATTATTCTTAGGTAACTCTTATCTTTGTGTCTGTCAGCAATTGCCTTCTCCCTTCTTAGAACAATATGTAAATTCTGTCTTATCTAGAATAACTGTGAAATAGGGTCTTTTGTTCAACTGAGTAACCATATACAGTACAGCACCATTGATTTGAAAATGGATTTGATGTATTTTAAACTCCAGATCAAAACCTCACAGTATTTACCAGGTCTTTAAGGATCCCCAAGGCACTTGAGAATCTGGCAGTGTCTAAGGGTCACTGATTTTCTCTGGATGGTATTAAGAGACAGAAGTTTTGCTACTGCCTTGGCCCTGGGTATGCACCCTGAAAAGAGTTTATTTATCATGTCATTCAAGACAAGGTCTGTGAGGAATCACATCATCCTGAAGAGGAATGTGCAGGAAACTGTGTAGAATGTTTTACCTTGGCATTCTCCCTACAAGTTGATACAGAACTTTCTTATTAATTATCAAAAGAAAATGTGCACATGAGTCCAAATTTACTCAAAGCAGAGAATGCTATGTCAAAGATGGAGACTCATTCTCTCTACAACCATAGAGGAAGTAAAAGGAGAAGGGAAGAGTATGTACAGAGATAGAGAACTCTGTCTATATATGTATAAAGTAATACACGCAATGAGGTATATATGCAAAATTAGTGGAAATATTAGTAAATCAGGAATAGATGACTTGCTTTAAAATTGACAAAAGAACCCTTTAGTAGCTTGATCCCAATTGCATTAGAAATGTAACTCCATCTCAAATAATTGATTAAGATCAATATTCAAGAGCTTATTTAGTGCATTGTATAAGCAAAGCTAATGAGAGCTCACCAAAGCAAAAAATATACTCAGTGTTTAATCTCTTTGCTGATGAAAATATTATGCATTGGATTAAAATTTCAAATTATTGCAAAATCCAAGTTTTCAAGTGAATGAAAATTGGTAGTTTCACACAGTTCTAAACATTATTCGTTTGTATAAAGGAAAGGTCAAGAAACAAGTTCCCACTATTTGATTATTTGTGCATTTATCATCCGTCTTGTCTGCATTTGTCTCAGTGCACCCTACAGAGGACTGTATAACTAAAAGGTTTTCCATTATATGTAATTTAAAGAGCATAAATAATATGCAATCATATATAATGTGAGAAAAATTATGACTGCCACTATTGTGTCTCCAGGGAGATTCACATTTAGCTTCAATTTACTCCGAGAAAGCCTGGGATAGACACCCTCTGCAGTTTTCTGAGGATCACAGGTGGAGAAAGGGCATGCTTCCTGCCCATGCAATAGAAATACGTCAGTTGTCTGCTTACTGTACATGTTTTATGCCCACACACTGTAGATTTAGCTGGGCAGAGAGGCAATGTGCCAAGAACATAAAAAACATGATCATCTTTCCATTAGATTGTTTCCCTTGCTTTCTGTTAAATTTCTAGACATTTCTAAATGTCTTCACATTTTCTGGCTTCCATTTGCACAGAAATACGAATAGATATAAAAGATGAGCCATCACAGGAAGCCTAGTATTTTAGAAAAACAAAATTGGATATAAAGAAGAAAATCACATTCAAGTTGTTCTAAGAAAAGCATGGATGGTGGATTTAGGGTTAAGAGACAACATATTCTATTACCTAACTGTTGAGAAACTTGGTCTTTCTTTTTGCTTCTCACAATCTCTGGAACAGCATCACTGGCAAAACTGCTGTCTCTTCCAGCAATTTCACCATCCGTGCTGGTATTGCTAGTAGGGCATCTTGTAATATTGGGCTGGGACTGAGGCCCTTAGGGGCAGGAAGTCCAGTCTGGAAAGTGGATGGGAGTAGAGGTCCTGATGAGCTCTAAGTGTGTGGCTGTGGTCCCTTCAGTCGGTCTGTCTTTCAGTTTTTGTGTCTTTGTCAACCTCGTCTCATTCTTTTCATTCCCTCCTGATGTCTAGGCAATAATGAAAGTGAACTTTACAGGTCTTAGTCTTAAAATAACAAACTTGTTGGGTGAATCACTCACTTTCTAACTTGATTTCTTCTTGTGGCCTTAGAGACTTCCGTTAATTTTTATTCATAAATTATTACGAAGCCTATTCAATAATTATTACTGTATATATTCAGTATCTGTTGTGTGCCGGTCATCGCTTGAGACACTGGGAAGTAATAGTGAACATGTCAGAGAAAATCCTGCCCTGATGGATCTATAAAATTCTAATGGGTGATAATTAATAAGGTATCATTTCAGGCAGTAATTAATATTAGAAAGAAAAGCATACATATCAGCATGGGGACTCCACTGTGCTTAACTCTGACAAGATTTCCTTGTATGCTTACATCATGTTTTGGTGGTGTACAATAGACCAATATTTCAATATTAAGCTTTCAGTTTGAAAATGTGTACTCTAACTGCCAAGGCTCCAGTAGAAAAGAGGATGTAAAATGCTGGTGACTTTCTGATTGGAAAGAAGAGGAGAGGGAGTGGCCCTAAAACCCAGATATGGTAACAGAAATAGTTTCTATTATATTTTTTTGAAATATGGCTTAAGTAGTTATGACAGGGAGAATTTTTTTCCATTGGTGTGAAAATATTTACTGGAAAGTTAGTGACTAAAATGCCACACATTTATTATTTTGTAGTTTCTGTGAATCAGGATCTGTCTGGACATGGCTTAGCTGGGTGTTCTGCTCAGTGTTTCTCGAGGCTGAAGTCAAGGTTTTGACCAGTCCATGTTCTCATCTGGTACTCAGGGTCCTCTTCCAAGCTCTGTTATTACTATTATTATTATTATTATTATTATTATTATTATTATTGTTTCTTTTAGGGGTAGGTGTGGGGGAAGGAGAAGGGGCAGAATTCAGTGTCTTGCAGCAGCTAAAGGGCTGAGGTCGTCAGATCATGGAGGCTGCCTACCCACAGTTTCCTACCACGTGGGCCTCCCCATAGATAGTCACATTGTGGCAACTTGCTCTTTGAGGTCAACAAAAGAGTATATCATTCTATCATAAGTCTGGATTCTCAGACAATATAATCATAGAAAGTAACTCTTTTCACAATTTCCATATAACTTAACCTAATCAAGAGGTGAAGTACCATCACCTTTGCCATGTTCTATTAAAGGAAAAAAACACACAAGCAAACCACAGGGTTCATTCATACTAAAGAGGAGGAAATTTCACAAAAGCCTGGACAGCAAGGGGCAGGAATTATTGGAGATGACCCCGGGGTCTGTCTGTCACATGGAGTATCTGGGAAGAATAAAGATAATGTTCTTTCTTTTTGTATTTATAACTCAGCTGAACTCACAAGTGAATGCTAAAATACCACAATTCTTTAGTTGGTATCAAACTGTTCTAGTTCATATGGGTATGTTAAAAAGCAGACCCTTAGTTCAAGATGCCTCATTCAGCTTGAGTGGCTGTTTCTTTTCCTTCCTTAGACCCCATTAAAAATATGAAATGAGGAATCGTACAGCCAAGGGAAAGGGAGCGGAGCTTTTAGTAGAAAAGAGATTTCAACAAATAGCTAGAAGAGACTTGAGAATGAGACCTATTGATAAATGATACAGATAAATCATGAAGTGGAAGCCCAGAATACAAAGAAGGGGATGGACATGGGCAACAGGACTCCAAAGGGTTTCCAGGCTGTGAGTGCACAGGTCAGAGACCTCAAGGAAAAAGTGGGACCTCCAACAGCAGCAGGAGGACTGCTGCCAATGGAAAGCTGCTTATGGTGAGGTGTTAGCTCACCCCACTCTGCTCTGTCCCTGCTATCCTTGCAAGTCCTGAACAGAACACACTCCAGGATAATCGGATAGTGCTGATTATTTTTTACATTTTGTTATTTTTTTTACATAAAATTTTAGCTAAATGAAAATGAAGATTAAACCAAAAAATGCAGAGAATCTGTCAGCCTCCAACATTACATCCATGGAGTCTTGTTTAAAGAAATTGAGCTATATTCTGCTTCTTTAAGACACTATATTTTAATTGATAATTATGCTAACAGTTAATCATGAAGCGAGGGATATCTTTGTTTACTAAATCTTCTGAGCAGCGTTTTTCAAACAAACTATTTTACTTTAGCCATAAAAGTAATACCTATTAATTAGTGAAAATGTACAAAGTAGAAAAAAAAATAAATACAGAAATAAATTAGTTTGCCATAAATACTTCATTCAAAAAATATCAGTATGTTATGAACTTTAGAGTTCTTTATTGTTACTAATCTTCATATATTTTGAGTTCACAGTGTAAATACCATTACATTGTTTTTCATTTATGGTATTATTTTCATGTAACTAAATGTTATTGCTTATAGTTATTTTATAGTCCATGTTTGAATGACCATAACGTATTTAAGCATTTTTTTATTACTGCACATTTAGAGTTGATTGCAATTTTACCTCTTCCAAATGAAAATGTTGTAAGAATCGTACACAGTAATGTGTGTGTGACTTTTTGTGAGCAATCTTAAAATAGATCCTAGAATGTAAATACCTGTTTCAAGTTCTTGTCCAATATTCCCAATGTCCTTTCCAGAAAGATTAAATGATTTACTTGTCCCCACAAAACACGAGATTTGCCTTCTCAGTGCTGCTCTACCAGCATTGAGTATTATCATTTTAAGACTAGAATCTCAATTACAGAAGTAAACAGTAGTGCACATTGCAAAAATTAATTAATTAATTAATTAATTAATTAATTAATTAATTTATTTTATTTATAGGTTACCAATGAAATTAAACTTGAGAAACTTGGATTTAATATGGCTGTAATTGTCAGGAATAGCTATTCCCAGGCCATCTGGTTTCAACCCCTCCTTCCAGACCTTCGCCTACAGTGACATTTCCTGAGGCATTGAGTCCTTCCAGCCATCCCAGATTCTCCTACATCCTTCATGTGAGTGCACATGTGTGTGGTCCCCACTTAGAAAGGGAAGAACAGTTTGCACACTGTCCACCAGTCCCACGACTTCGCTCTGGTTCCAGTAGCATGCGGATGGGTATGGAATGCTAAATTTATATTTTAATCCAATTCTATTTGGGTTGGTAGTGACTGCTATTTCTTCCTGCATTCAAGCCTACTTCTAGTTTCTTGGGAATTTTCATCATTTCTTCACTTTTGTAAAGAGAAAGGTTGGGGGTAGAGATAGTACATGTACTGCTGGTTAGACAACGCAGAAAATGACAATTTCTTTTCTCATTTATAGGAGGCCTATGCTGATTATCTGATTTATATTTGGAGCTCCCCATTCCACCCCCGCACTGCTCTATTTCTTTTTGTTTGTTTCCTTAGAGATTCTCATTTTCTAAAAGACCACATGATGTACTTATTTATTGTGTTTATCAGTTACGATTCTCTAAATAATACGAGAATGTCAGTTCTACCGGGGAAACGATTGTTTTTTGTTGTTGGCTGATACAAAATGCTAGAACTGCAGCCATATGATAGGTGATCAATCAATGTTTATGGGACACGTGTATGCATTTAAACACTGGCTAATAACATATAATCACGTTGTAGTGCTCTCTAATTAAAGGGCAACATGTTGAGTATACTGCCTGGTCATTCAAGAGCACGCAAAATTTTTATTGAATAAAGAAATGAATCTATGAGTGAATGAATAGTTTTTGGAAATATCTCTAATTTGCACTTGATGATAATGTTCATTACTCATATATTTAGCCTAATTTTCCAAGACTATTTGGTGTTAGTTACCCCAATTCCAAGTACAAGAAATAATAAACTCTCTTTACTGAGCATACAGTTCCAATTGAATAAAATGAAAATTGCCTTCAAATGTTAGAAATATAGTAGAAAAACATTGAATGTATTTTTACCGAAATTTCCTTACTTATATTTTCATTTAATAAGCTTTTATTACAAATGCAAATCTTTTGTAGACTCAGTTTATTTTAATTATCATTAAAAAATAAAACATCCACATAAATTGTCAAATAGAACTAGGAAGGTGGTGTCCCTGGGCATGGGGTGGGGGTGGGGGGGCCTCTATGCTATGATCATGTGCCCACAAAGGAAAAAGTTAATTTGCAGGTATCTTTCTGCAGGACCTCGAAAATTCATTTCGGAAGCTTAAGCAACTGGTCATTGCTATTTCAGCAGTTCTGTTTCTAGTTCTGACTTCCTCAAGTCAAGATTCTGTAGATTTGGTACCCCAGGATATATAAGTCTTATGCTAGTTTGGATTTAATGTGAAAAAGAATCCCACTGTTGGGAAGCAAAGGCCTGTTCAGAACAAATTGGCATTGTTCCACCTCTTTCTGTGTAATATAACTTAAGATTAGGGGGGGAAAATAAAACAGGCTCTTTTTTCTTCATAAGGAAAAACAAATCAAATTACTCAAAATTTTCTAGTGGTTTTTGGGTCTCTAGCAGCACTTAGCTGATTCCCTACTGCTACCACTTACTTTTGTTGATCAAGTTGAATTTCCTAATATCCTCTGTCTAGCCAGAGCGATAACAACTGAAAAGTCAATAGAAACAGGAGAGAAGATTCTTTCTATCTAACATTTATAATAGCGAACAATTCATATCTTCAGGATAAAGGCACGTTTATCCGTGCATTTATGTCATCCTGAGGAATATTTGTCTATCCTTCTAGTAACTTTAGGACCCCAGGGGACATAGGGAAACTGTGCAGATGCCAATCTTGATCTGAGGAAAGTCACTCTCCTCTGAGACGAACTTTTCTTCCTTGGTGACAGACTCTTCATGTATGTGCACACACAGGCGTGTGTGTGTGTGCATATGTGTGCCTAATGGTAGAGGAATCTAACAGATCTGTGACATAGCAAAGAGAAAATGCAGCTTCTATTTAGAGTTTGACTATAGGAAATGAGGTGCAAGGCAGACAGTTACTTAGATAATCTGAGAAAAACAGATAACAGGTCCCTTAATGCCTAGAGGACACCTCTCTCTCTCTCTCTCTCTCTCTCTCTCTCTCTCTCTCTCTCTCTCTCTCGTAATTTATTCTGATAAGTTAGAAAAGATTAAAACCTTAAATGTTTATTTTAGCAGAGTGTTTATTGTAATCATAGCAAGCTATTGCCTTGAGAAAAGCCACTGAGAAAGTAGGACACCAGTGACAAGTCTTTCTCATTACGGGTGATTTCCTCTGAAATGTGTTATTTGTGTAAAGAGAGAAAATTTCCACTTTTTGCATAAAGCGTGTTTACTTCTTTTAATAGAGAGCACTCAGAGCTCTAACAAAAGAGCCTGCATTAGCGCGCACATTTCCTCCCAGTTGTGTTCAGTGGCATTTCGGAGCTGATATCCTGCCACTGCGCTCCATGGGGAGTGCTTCAATACGACTTTCTCTCCCTCAATAATACTAAGCAACCACATGTTGTGCAAAGCTGCCTAAAACATTGCACAAGAAGAAAAACTTAAGACTCTTTCCAGCACTTTCTTATCAACGGATGTATTAAAAATAAATATTTTGGCTATTATCTCTATTTTATGATTGAAATGAAAGAATCTCTCCTAGCCCTGGTTTTGGAAGAATCTTTGTTAAATGACGTTTCCTGCAATATTTTTCCAAAATAGATGCAAATAATTACAGATATGTTTAACTATACATGTTAACTATGTTAATACTATTTGGCCAATCTGGATTCTCTCAAAATATACAGATGTAAGTTGAAATAGCATAAAACAAAATTAAACAATCTTACTACATAAATTGCCAACATTCTATCAAGTTGGTAAATCCCAGTTAACTTGACTTATAATTATTCATGGGTTAAAAAAAGCACTTCCTTTTTAAAGCTTTAGTGAAATCTTGCAAAAGGAAACGATATTTTCAGAATCATTTTGTATCATGCTTCTCTTGAACAAAGGCACGTTTCTTTTTAAAAGGATTGACTTCGGTTTTCTTGTAAAACTAGCTTATCTTGACATTTTGGATTGAATACAAGGGTTTTAAAAGGTAATTAGTTCTTGCAGTGTTATTTTTGGAAGAAACATAGAAAAATGTAACCACAATTCTTACATTAATTGCAATATGTAGTAAGATAATTATTTATTGTAAATGTTATAAATCTGAAGAGACACATCTACTGAATAAGGCTGCACAAAAGCTATTCAAGTCTGTTTCAACATTTAAATTATATCTTAAAATTGATAATTTTATAATTAATCACAACCTTATCTTGCCCAAGACGTCTATATTCTTAGGGAGAAAAATGCAAAAAACTCTGTTTTTAAAACTGTATACAATCCAATTTTTCATTTTCCTACATAAGTAACAATATAATTGGAGAGGACTGTAATGTTTACTCCAGTATGAATTTTAAAGAGATGCTTTTGTTTTTGGTCTGATCATACTAATTCTTCTCTTGCAGATAGATCAACATTTTGCAATTGATTCTTTGATTATTCAATTTTTCCAGTTATATTTTACTTTGAATTAGGTATTGGACATGGATTTAAAGGATAAAATGTTGTGAACTGTGATTCTTTCTATATTAAAGTACAATATGATGAAGTCTATTACATAGAAATAAGCTATATCTACATGATATCAATAGGCGACAGCTTTAGGACGGTGTCAGTATTTTCAGTACAATTGGTGATACATTTAATTTTGTTATATTAAAAAGAATGATAATTAAGCATGGGTATTTAAGCCATTACATCAACTTTTTCAATAGTTTCAACTGCTCAGTGATTAATTTAATATGCAATTCATATAATTCTGAGAAACCTAATATGAATTGCTTTATTAAACCTCAGGAGTCAGCCAATATCATTTTGAAACTATGATAAAGTATTATTAAATATTCTCAGTCATTTAAAAGCCCTGAAGAGGAACTTATTCAGGAATTTTCTCTACCCATAAAAACTTGTTTTCTATTGATGTGAAACTTAATTTTTACATGTGTACACCATTAGGGACCTTTTACCAAGTGGAGTATTTGTGAAATCATTGCCTATGGAACAATGTGTGCAATGACAGCATATTCAATAGCTTATAAGTTCAAATGTCTCTTACATAAATCTGATACCTTGTTTTCCTGAAAATAAGACCTAACCAGAAAATAAGCCCTAGCATGATTTTTCAGGATGGCATCCCCTGAATGTAATCCCTAATGCATCTTTTGGAGCAACAATTAATATAAGACTGGGTCTTATTTTCAGGGAAACGCGGTAAGCAGGAAAGTTTGCTCTCCTCTGTTTCAGTGCCTCTTTAGGGGGAAACAAACAACAAAAAGTATCTTCATTCTGCCCTTTTCTATCTGTGTGGAAGCAGATGTTAATATTTTATATACAATTTTTGTTAACCAGTAATTGACAATAAAGACAAAATAATTTACTGTTTCAAGATTCCTCAGTGTTAACTAATTAAACTAGCTGCAGGCCTGGAGCACAGGACAATGGCAAACTTTCAGATGAATTAATTTTATGGAAGACCAGCTGAGTAATTCGACTCCAATTACAGGCAGTTTAGCTCCATCATCACCTTCATATATAATTAAATTCAATTGGTTGATACAGCTTCTATTTTTATGAGGCCACTTACCAGCTTTTTGAACCCCACTGTGACTTTGGATTCAGGCCAATCAATTATTAGTCATTTCTCTTTCAAATGGAAATGCTCTGGATTAGTCATATCTTCCATAATGGTTATATTTAAAATATCTCTCTTTCAATAAATTGTGATATACTTGAATCTCTCTTTTTGATTTTACATAGACAGGATCTTCATTTACGTTCAAATAAAATAAGATGAACACTGATGATAGGGCCTGGCTGTTTGAATCTGAAGCCTCACTGAGATAACATCCTGCACCATATCATTTGCAGATGAATTTTGTACTTTTGGAAAACAGCAGGAAGGACTTTCACTTGTTTTTTTAGTTTTTTTTTTTTTTGCTTTTCCCCCCAAAAAACTCACCCAGCAATAATTTTGCATATTATTTTAAAGTTCAGGCTATTTAATGTTCTCAAAGAGACAGTTCTGCTTTGAAAATATATACCAATGTTATAATAAAACAGAGTTTACTTAAATATCTCTGTAAAAATATTCCATATATGTACGGTGATAGAGCGATTGATCATGAGGTTTAGATCTGAATGTGCATACATTTCCATTATTTGTGATTGCAAATGTATCCTTAGTTAAAAAAATATATATTTTTAGTACAATACATTTTGAGGGTGTATTTTTATTGGCATTTATTAATTGTTCAAAAGTTTAGATTTGCTTTATTTCTCTAATAATCAATTCTTGGTGAAAGAGAAACATTTCTTTTAAAATAACAATGGGGATATTTTTGTTCAATACAATATGTTAAAATGATATAAATTATTGAAGAAACAAAAATTGAATTATTTCTAAAGTCTTATTTTCAATCACAATTAAATACAAATTACTACATTGGTAAGGCAGTTTTGTTTTTTGTTTTTTTAATTAAAGTTTATTGGGATGACAATGGTTAGTAAAGTTACAAAGATTTCAGGTGTACACTTCTATAAAACATCATGTATATATCACATTGTGTGTTCACCACCCACAGTCAATTCTCCTTCCATCACCATACATTTGATCCCATTTACCCACATCTACCATTCCCCTCCCCCCTTACCCTCTTGTAACCACTAAACTATTGTCTGTGTCTATGAGTTTTTGATTATTTATTTGTCTTGTTCCTTTGTTGCTTTCAGCTTTATACCCCACATATTAGTGAAATCATATGGTTCTTGTCTTTTGATGTCTGATTTATTTCCTTCAATAGGTGATTGGATAAAAAAGATGTGGTATATGTACACAATGAAATACTATTCTCTCACACCATAAGAAAAGATGAAATAGTGCCATTTGCGACAACATGGATGGAGCTTGAGATTGTCATGGTAAGGCAGTTTTGACTATACTGCAAATAGCATATTTGTCTTTAATGGTGATTTTTAAATATAGTAATATATTATCAGTGGTAAAACAAAATTTAGCAGTTATATTGTGGTACCAGTCATAACCTTTAAAAATTCACTAAGATGACAAAATTACTTCCATTGCCATCTAAATCAAAGGTAGGCCAAAACTTTGCAAGAAATTAAATTGGAGAAGTAATGAAATAGTCTGAGATCAATAAAAGAAAAACATTTTGTTTCAATGAAACAATGTAGATAATCAAAGTAGAAGCATTTTATTCTGTTTCCTTATGGCTTTAGTTTGAAAGGTTTTGAATATTACTTGAAGTCTCCTTTTTTACCCTCCTTTTCTGGGTTCAGTTTTCTGAGGAAATTCTGGTTCAGAATTCAGGAAATTATTAACAGAGTAGTGAAACTTCTCAAAGACACATAAATTCCAAATGGTAAATTAATAATTAACATTAATCTCCAGAACAGTGAAAACTCTGAGTTGCAAATGTAATTTTAAATAAAGTTACTGAAATAAAATTATAAAATTAAATTTACTCATGAAGATAATTTAAACTATGTACATAAAGAATAGGTTATAAATATATATTAAATACATATATAAAGAAAAGTGATGCTAAGTACATAATTAACAAAAATAATGTTAAAATGGGAAAAAATAATATTTTGACTATTTTATGCATTTAATAATAACAATTTGAGCTGCTTTGTGTATAAATGACATTATTTTTATGTATAAAAAATACATATATTTCCTTTATATATGTATTTTTATATATCTGACCATCGTGGAAAAAGAGTTAAGAATGCAGAGCCTATCTGATCTACGCATATTGCTTCTAAGCTTTCTTAACAATACTTTAAAATTACTTTAAGACATAGTGTGTATTAGTTGTGAAGTTGATGTTTCTATACCAGTAATTAAGTCAGACAGGTTTAACTCTGTGGGAAATAAAGAGGATTAATTTAATATTATTTATCATCCATAATCTTCATCCTCAAATACGTAATTTAGTTTCACATTTTATAAATAATTCTATACATTTATTAAATATTCTACATATTTAGCAAAGTACACTGAGCCATTTCTTTTAACTATACTTTTATCATTTTTATTTCCATTTGAAGATAATGAAAAAAGTCATTTGGTATGGATAGAATTAAAAAGAGAAAATGTCCTTATTAAGTTATTATTTGTTACCAAATAATGGTTTTCCCACAGAGTTCATTTTTTATTGGATTGTGTCCCTTATAGAAATAGGAAGTATTTCCAGAATATATCTGAAAGCCAGTGCCAAGGGTTACAGTGGACCATGGTTGATTGTAATAGCCTTTGGTAAAAAAAATCAATGCTTTGCTTTCTAAGGAAACTTTACTATACGGTATCTCAATCTCTCTCACCTTAAAGACACATCCTCATTGAACTCAAAATAATTTAACAGAGAAGCATTAGTTTTCCTTTATGAACTCCTAATTACTTAAAAAGCTTCTTGTACAGAAGTTGCACATTATACAGAAGTTACACACACATTCTGAGTCTTTAACAATGTCAAATTTAACTATGTATTATGTAACCCGAAACTGAAATAAGAGAATTGAGGCTGTCACCAAATACTTCATAGTCCCACATCAGAATTGGGCCTAAAATGACCGTTCATATTTGTATGAAGGGGGAACAACTCAGTTATCCACTTTGAGAATATATAGAACCTGTCTGACTTAATTACTGGTATAGAAACATCAACTTCACAACTAATACACACTATGTCTTAAAGTAATTTTAAAGTATTGTTAAGAAAGCTTAGAAGCAATATGCATAGATCAGATAGCTCTGCATTCTTAACTCTTTTTCCACGATGGTCAGATATATAAAAATACATATATAAAGGAAATATATGTATTTTTATACATAAAAATAATGTCATTCATACACAAAGCAGCTCAAATTGTTATTATTAAATGCATAAAATAGTCAAAATATTAATTTTTTGTTTTTTGAGGATTTCTGACACATTTTAAAAAGAAACTTGAAATCAATTAATGCAGTGAAAGAATTAAAACACATTAACTCGTGACCCCAAAAAAGTAGATTGATGGTTTATCTAGTATACCATTTCTAAAAACTGGAGCATCAATAAGAAGGGGAATGAATGACCACCCCCAATTTTTAACAATAATTTAAATGTTAACATTTATTTTCTGAATTATATTATATTGTCTTTATTACATTTTGTTGCATGTTTTAGAACTAAACACAGCAATAGAATTAATATAGTTAAAACCAACTATTTTACATATAAGGACATTGAACACTAAAGAAAGAGAGGGCACATCAACATTTGATCAGAAAACTTAAGTTTCATATTCAGAATTGTACAAACATTTGTGTTAATTTCACTAAATTTTTGTAACTCTAAAGTTCATTAGTGTTTTCTGCTTTATGTTCATATTTCATTGCCATGTCTAATATGAATATATCTCATCAAATATTAAACTATTATAGTAAAGACTCTTATATGGAAGTAAAAAATATATCACTAGGAAACTCCATTTTGCAGACATTCTTATGTTGCCCTTAAGTCTGTCTTTTTTGTGGGGGATATAAAATAGTGAAAATGGCAAATGATATTTCATGTATTAAGTAATGCTGTCTAAATTTTTCTAAAATATGTAGTTCATTTTAAGTATGATATTTGATTTTTCTCTGAGAAAGAAAAAAAGGATGATGGATGAACTCCCAATTAAATCTAAACAAAACTAAAAGCAATATATATACACTTTTTTTTCATTATATAAGACAGAAAACGTAAATAAATAATGATACAAGTTTTCATTTGCTGTTGGCTAATCAATGCTGGTTTGTTTTTACTTTGGTCATCTTAAGTCACCGGTCAGATATTATGCAAAAAGGGCTCTTGATCATAGGGAAGAACTGAACTTTGCCTTTCCTGGGAACAGAATAAGCTTCCAGGTATCATCTGAATAAGAAGAATGTGTAATAAGATGCCTGTCTGTCTCTCCTGCTTCTCTAAACAGAATATAACTGAGATATTCAGCGTCCCCCGCCACAAACATTCTTCTTTGCCTATGGTACAACAAAAGCTTGTGTGTGCCCATGGTGTCAGCTTAACAAAGTGCATTGAGAGCACAGGCTTCCTGGGCAGAGACGCACATCAATAACCCAGTGGGAAGTGGCACCGACAGAAGGTAAACACGGGTCAGTCAGCGAAAGCCTGGTGGGTGGTGGGGCACAGAACTTCAGACACAATAAAGAGAATGACATCAGAGAGATTCATCCTTCTTTTTAACCTGAATTCTCAGTTATTAACTAAGGCATAACATCATATAGGCACAACAAAGGAAAGCTCAGCCACTTTCAGCTGCCTCGCAGATGGCATCTAAACGGCAGACTCGGGTTCCTGTGAGAATTTGATGGTGGCCATTGTGTTATAGGAGTTATTTAGCTTGGGGGAAAAGAGACACATAAATGTTCCTGTTTAAGTATTATTCAGTCATGTATACCATTAAGGCTTGTCCAGTTCTCTGTCATTTTTTATTAGATACATGTGAACGTCATGAGAGATTTTCAAAATTCTGGGCATAATTTTTCTGTCAAGAGTTGGCAAAAGAAAATAACACTACATAGTCATCACGTATATGTCAGGACTTGCTTTTTTTTTTTTTTTTACAGCTGAGCAGAAAATCATTAGATTTACTTCAACTAGGTTTAATAGACTTTATTTGCAAGATAGTTGCTTTGATATTCATATTTGCAAAGAAATATACCCTTATTGTTTTTTCTATGCTAACTATAAAGTCAAGGGGAAACATAATTGGGAAATGATCATTCAGTTGGTTGAATGAAATTCCATGACATCAGCAAAGCATGTGGGCACCGTAAATGGAATAATTTCTATGAGAATTCCAGGCTCATTTTCTGGACTGTACTTAATCAGGAAAGCAGCATAATCCTTTGGACATTTATGTTATAATAAACAGAAAGTATGGGGGATGCCATTACCCACAAAACACTACTGTGTCTGATAAACTGAAAGTTTCACTCTGAGTACTAATTCAAATGCTTAAAGCACATAAAGATTTACTTTAAAGTGTTTGTTTTGATTTATCTTGATAAAATATTTACAGAACATTTTTATAAATGAAAACGCAGTCACATAGATTTTCCTACAACAGTTATAAAATTGAATATTCCAGACTTCCACTCAAATACATTTACATCTGCAACATCTACAAATTTAACTTATTTCTTATTTTTTCCAATTCCATTCACTTAATAGATAAGTAATAATCAAATTGTTTTCCCTATGCACCTAATAAAATATTTTTTGAATACAATCATGTTTGTCCACATGTTTACTTTCTTTTTACTGAAAAAAATATCACTTTTGTTTTTATTGCATTTTTAGACTTAGTTAAATATTATAATAATGCTATCTTTGGGGCAATATTGCATCATTTTGTAGAACAGACTTCTCCCATTGGTTTTTTCTTGTGGTAAGTGGATAACCATACTCCATGTCATATTCAAATGCATGCAATAATCAAAAGCTTAAAAACGTAGTTCTGCCTTATTAATCTGTATAGGATATTTGAAAAATAGAATTTTTGAAAAGAGAACTACATTCACAGCAGATAAAAAAATAGTGAGCAGTCATCACTATTAAATTGAACTAATAAAATGAAACTTTGTGATGGAAATTTATGAGTATGTTCAGAGGTATAACAACATGAATATGTATTAAAAATGTCTGCCAATTCAATTATTTTTTCCACCTCATCAGTTAGGTAAAAGCTTAACTAAACAAATTAATACTGAGTAGCTCCCTGAAGGCCAAGGACTTAAGCTTTGTTGTAATGAAGAAAAAAAGAGGTCCAGATATGTGTATCCTTTGGGGAAAATGGCAGAAGTTCAAATCTGAGGATCATGCCCAGGAGAACCCTATTGACCACATTTGTCCAAGGGTGGATATCATGTAGGTAACTAAGTAATATTTGAAGTAACTAGGGATTTTACTATTATATAGAACAAAGCCAATACTTGTGGATTCTACAGTTAAGCAAATGAGCTTCAACTGTAGTTTTCAGATGTAGCTAGCTCATTAAGTCGAACAGGAATGATCTCATGGTTTCAACTGAGATACAGAGAGAAATACTTTTTTTGTTTTCCAGAGTTATAATTTATGGCATATTTAAAAAGCATGAATACTATCTATCACATAGAATTGTTCAAAGCAAATGGAAATTCAAGGTGATAAAAAGAATGATAAAGTATCATTCTATATTTTCACCATTGCCTTCTTTAAATATCATTTTAGAAACTAAAACTTAGTGCAGTTAATTCACCTCTGTGCTCCCCTTGTATAGACATTTCATAATGCAACTGATGAAAATGGTCTACAATTTTGAGAAATCCAATTAGTGTAAGGATTTCAGTTTGAAAAACTTTGAAACCTATTACTTTCATTCATTCATTAATTTATTCATTGATTATTTATATGAGTGAATAATATTTGCTAAAATTGCCCTGACATTAAGAATACAACATTGAAGAAACAAGAAATGTCCTATTTATGCATGGGGTGATATTTGTATCTGAGTTTTACTCAGTTTTCGGTATCTGAGTATTCCTAAATTTCTTATCAGGTCATTTTTGCACTAATGACCTGGTAAGGTCTGAATCACCAGCTTTCCTGAGTTTTACCGGTTATTTATCTGCCATATTGGCTTAAATGAAAGACCCAATATAATATCTGCATTTCATTTCAGAAATGGAGTAGTTAGTGTCCAATTCTGTATATATGATAGATGATGTCATAATTATCACTAAGAAAATTTGAGAAATGTTTTCCTTTTAATAAAACTAGCTTGATAAATATTATTGAATCAGTAAAACAAAATCTTCCCTTTATTTTATTTTATTTTATTTTTTACATTTTGAGTAAATTATCTTGATTCTAGCACACAATTTTCTTATATAGTTCATTTTCTTGCATGGGCAAGATAGCCTCTCTTGACCAAAACCTGTGTAAAATTAACTGTTATCATAAAAGGACTTGGTGCTTCCACTCACAGAAAGTTACACAAAAATACTAATATTGTTACCACGTTGTGATGATATCCCTCAGCTCTTGTGTCTTGAGGGAAAGGATTCAGTCAAGAGACAGTGTTTTGTGCAAGTGTAGGGTAGGAAGAAGTTTATTAGTAAAGGAAGATACACTCTGCAATGTAGAGCACACCAATCCCAAAAGGAGAAAGAGGTATCCTTACATTGTCTGAAGGCTTTTATTTCTCTGGGTAGAATTACCTCCTCCCCCTCTCCCTTCTCCTTATTGTTCTCTTTCCTGCTGAGGTGCCCTGTCCTCCCTTTTGATTCTCAAGGTAGTTTCTGTCTATTATCTTTTTCATGATTTGTTTGAGGACTTGATTAAAATGGTCCTGATTAGTAGGATGTATATTAAGATAAGCAGAATGTCTTCTTTCTCTGGCTTCTAACATCACATCCCTTTGATTTACGAGTATGTGTAAGCCTGGAATCTATTTGGGCTAGTAAGGTTTTGTTGCCCTAAGTGAGGGCAGCTGCAAGGGGTCTTGACCCAAGTAGCAACTGCAGCTTTCTCACTGGGGCTTTCTCACTGGGGCTAGGTCTCTCCTTCTCCTGTTCATTTCTACCAGTCTACCTACCCTATCAATATTTCAATGTCTAGCTTAGGTACAGGAAATGTAGTGTAGTGGACATGGGTATGTTGTATTTTTATGTCAAATTATGTAATTTGGAACTACATTTCCCAAAATGCTTTTCCCTGTAATCGAGCCAAGGCCTGATTGCTACACTCTGACGTTGCGTCGGGCTCTGCCATTCTCGTAGCTCATTACTTAGTTGTCCTCACCTTTGGAGCCTGGTTGTGCAGGGCAACAGCCAGGCTTGCACCAACTCTGGCTCCCACCTCAGCTCCTCTGTGGTTAATTTTATGTGTCAATTTGACTGGAGCAAAGGATGCCCCAAAAACTGGTAAAACGTTATTTCCGTGTGTGTCTGTGAGAGTGTTTCTGGAAGAGAACAACATTTGAATTGACAGAATGAGTAAAGAAGATCACCTTCATCAATGCCTGTGGGCAATATCTAATCCTTTGATGGTTTGAATAGAACAGAAAGGCAGAGGAAGGAAAAATTTGATCTGTTTGCTTGACCTGAGAAATCCATCTTTTCCAGTCCTTGGACATCGGTGCTCCTGGTTCTCCGGCTTTTTAGACTTGAACTAAACCGCTATTTATAGGATTGGCTCCCCAACTCTTGAGCCTTTGAACTTGGACTGGGACTTATACCACTGTCTGCCCTGGTCCTAGGCCTTTGGTCTTCGGACTGAATTACACCAGCAGCTTTCCTGAGTCTTCAGCTTGCAGACAGCAGATCTGGTACTTCTCAGCCTCCATAATCATGTGAGTCAATTCCTATATAAATCCCTTCTTACATGTATCTATGTAAGAAGATATATCTTACTGGTTCCAGAGAACCATTACTAACACCTCCTTCAGTCCTCCGAATCCTGGAATAAGCAGGTATCTGCAGTTTCATGTGCGAGAAAACCAGCTTATTCCACAACTCACCATCTTCAGGGTTGTAGGCAGTAGGAGAGAGATATGGGCTCCAGTTTTCCTGTGAATTCAAGTTTTCTCTTGCTCTTCGTACTTCCTTTCTATCGTGCCTTCCTGATCCTGGTCCTGCTCATTTCAGATCTAATAACTGGTTGCAAAATCAATAACTTTATAGAATGTTTAACCAGCTGCCACAATAGCATAAAGGCTAATCATTATAATGTGTTCTTTATTCCATATCACTAATAGTGGTTCTACTTTGCTGATCAAACGCTAACTAATACAATGAAAGAGAGCAGCCCCAGACTGCCAGGGTTTAAATTCTAACTCATTTGCTTAGCAGCTGTGTGACATTTGGCAAAATTATTTAACTTCTCTTGGCCTCAAGTTTCTTCATCTGGAGGGTACTGATAAAAATAATACTTAGTTCAAAGAGTGTCCGTGATGATTAAACATGTTGTTACATGTAAGCAGTTTGAATAGTGCCTATTTATAGTAAGATCTCAATATATGATGATAGTAGTATTATAAGTAATATTAGTATTAGCCCTAGTAGTAGTAATGGTGGACTGATGGGCGTAATACACTTGTCCATAGTTTATCTGAATTTTAGTAGGCAATGACCCTTTAAAATATGAATTGAAAATGATGAGATATAAGGAATCAATATTTGTTTGAGGAGGAAACTCCTCAAACAACAATAGTTGTATGTTGTTCATGTGTCTTTTCCAAAATATGACATTTTTCTCTCTTGTTTTTTTATTTAATGGATTCTATGTGTTGTGATATTTGAAGTATATTTATAAGTAAGGTACAGTTTCAAAAATACATGTAAGTGTTTATTTTCCTTCTATATTATTTCGTATTGCAATATATGGTAAAAATTAAGGCATTTTAAGATAGGGCTTCATAAATGAATGGTTATGTGGATTACCAAAATCAATATTATCTACCAAAGACATCTATATTTCTAGCACACATTCATTAAGGAGTTATTAAATATTAAATATATTAAAAAGTAGTATTACCTATAAATAAAATACATTAGAACCTTAATTTATGACTATAACTAAGTTGTAGATTTTTATTCAATATTTCTTGTAATCATACTCTGCTAAAGAAAGTTTAATTGGAAATGTTTTCTATAGAGGCAGCATTGAATATTGAAAACAAAACAATATATGACAACAGTGGACTCTAAATCATTTATTCAATGGATGTTTTTTTGAAGCCCTATTCTGTGTTATCTCTGCTCTTCAACTGACTAGCCCTGAATCTCAAAAAAAAAAAAAAAAAAAACACTCACTCACCCCTAACCTAACCTCTCTGGACCTCAGTTTCCTGATTTTAGTGGTTGAATTAAATAATTCACTGTGGTCCCTTTCTGCCCTAAAATCATATCATTTTATATACTCCTAAAGAGGTTTATAATACTATTTCATATGTATTGTGTTTTCCCGAAAATAAGAACAGGTCTTATATTAATTTTTGCTCCTAAAGACGCATTAGGGCTTATGTTCAGGGGATGTCATCGTGAAAAATCATGCTAGGGTTTATTTTCCTGTTAGGTCTTTTCGGGGAAACATGGTAGCAGACTCTTATAGTAAAGTCCCACGACAAATAGCTCATACATATTCAGATAGTAACCTAAATTGTGTTCCACCAAGACAAAGGGGAGGGCACCTTTTATAGAAAAAGTTCCAGCCCAGGGTCAAATTAGGTCCATTTTATGTACATGAGGTACCTAAATTTTTCAATTCTGATTGCATGTGGAAGGTCTCAGTCCATTGGTAAAATGATGAAACTAGGGTTTCCCTGTAATGATGTCTCAGATGGTGTAAACAAGAGGGACACAGTGTGGGAAGCCTAGAGTTCAGTCTGAGCTTTTTCCCAGTGTGCACAATATGTGAGGAGCCCCTGTCAGCAAATAGATGCTAGGCTCTTATTCATAAAACTTTGTCCTTTGGTTGACCATGGGGAGTCCATCTCATCATATAACTGCTTTCTTGGGGTGTTACACATCAAGTGAATCTTCTCAAGGTCCACAGTATTCACCAGATTTCTTCAAGAAAAAAAGAAAGCAGGAATATTCTGGGCTGTGTATAGTCACCAAAACTTGACAAATTCTGAGAGTTCATCATGTTATGAGCAATAGCATGAAAAAAAAAGTACTCCCCACTGTTCTGTTTTTCAAATATAGTCCTCACTTAATGTTGTCAACAGGTTCCAGCAAACTGTGATTTTAAGCTAATTGATGTATAACATAACCAGTTTTACCCTAGGATAATTGATATAAGCAAGAGTTAACGTCCTATGGAGTACTTCTGGTTAGGAAAAACGTAACCAAACTTATAAATAAAGACCTGAAAACACTTAGAATATTAAACATTTCAGTACATGTGAGCTATACACACATTTAAGAAAGATTAATAAAAATCCAGTGGGATAATTATTTTCCAACCCGCTGATCCCAGTTCAGGAGTATGGGTGGCCATAACCTCTCCCAGAAGCTCAGGGCACAAGGCAGAAACACACCCTGGACAGGACACCCTTCCATTGTAGGACACACACACACACACACACACACACACACACAGATTGGGACAATGTAGACACACAAATTTACCTAATGTGCACATCTCTGGGATGTGGGAGGGAACTGGAGCACCCAGAGGAAATCCACACAGACGTGGGGAGAACATGAAACTCCACACAGACAGTGGCCCCAGCCAGAATCAATTTTGTTTTCTCATCAATGTTATAACAAAATGATGTTGAATGAAACAATGTTATTTGAAGATGTGCTATATAAGGTCCTTTTCCCCTTTTCTTGGTTACAGTGTAAAATGATGATATATTTAGCAGATTCATTAAAAAAAGATTAAACCATATGGACTGAGAAGTGCTATTCTACCTCAGTGTTTCACTGATATAAATCACCATGCATTTTAGCATTGAAGTGCTTCAAGAATGCAGAAAGCAATTGAGTCAGGTTGCGTTCTTTTCCTTTCCTTTTTTTATTTATTATTATTATTTTTAATCTTTGTGTAAACATATGGAGGAGTCAGTATGTATTGGAACAGAAATTAGAATGCCTTTTTATGCGTCATAAGAAAAATTATTGGAAAACAAGTTATTTGGGGGGTACTTGAAGACTTTTTAAATAATTAAGGCCTAAGATTTCTTCTCTGTATATTTTAAAGACACAGCTAGTTTAGAGGTCCTTCTATAATACATTAATCGCTGCACTTCAGTTACTTAAACAATCTAAATGGGGTTTGGCTTTTTCTGTGGAGAGAACTTGGTTTAACTAAACAATTGTCAGATTTTATAAAAGATATTTAACCCAAGTTTCTAGCACTTACATTTTATTTAAGAAACCAGCATTGAAACATGAGACAAACTGCGATCACTAGCTGGGAATGAATAAGATTTTTAGTTACTTTTAAATCATGACTAATCTAATTTGAATTTTTAACCCCCAAGTATAAACTGGGAAGAGGAAAGTTAACTGTTGCAGCTTGTTAATGGTAAATGATACACAAGTTTTAAAAATAACATTTGACGCATAAGAGTCACTGGTGAGAATTTAAGTTCCATATGATGGGGCAAGAATAAAGTTAAATTATTAAACAAAAGCTTTCTTTTTTAAAAGATTATATTTCTGCCCCTGAAATAGTTTAAATGAAAACAACCATCAAACTGAACACATTCTAAGACAGAAGAAAAAGAGTCAATATTTTGTGGCTTATAATATAGATATTTTCCCTGGAAAATAGATTTACACCTAAAAAACTAAATTAAAATAACCTTTAGGTATTATCATTATTGTAAAAATATTAAAGACACTACAGAGACACCTAAACCAGTATTTGAATTTATATTCATTAATAATTCATCTCAAAGATATGAATGCAGTTGCCCTTAAGTGCAAATAAGATCATTTTAAAATAAAGGGAAGTAAAATGGGCTGCAGAACAGTGCTATGAAATATCCCAACAATTTACTAACACATGTTTGAAAACAATATGTTGTTCTTTCTATGTAAGGCATACCATTGCTATGCTATACTTTTTAGTAGTTTATTAGAGATTTATCTAACTTAGATTTGATTATTTATTGTAGTTTTATACATTGATAATTCCATCTGGTATTAGACATATCAAATATAATTGTGTTTAGTACCCCCCACTGCTTAACAATTGATATTCCTTTACATAATTTAATAACTAATGTCTAGTTGAGAATACTTCTGCCAATGACAATGGAATGAGTCAGCAAAAGTGAGAGATGAAGCTGATTGGAAAATATAGAAATGTTGTTATCAAAATTGAGGGGGCAGAATTAAGACAGCTTGGCTGAACATTTGATTGGACCATTAGCTCTGAAATTTTATGGTGTGAGGAAATGTGCTGAGCCAAGAAAATATTGTTAAAAACAGCAGAATTACAAAGGGCATAAGTAACTTCTACACTCATTGTGTTATTCACGAATTAAGGGGAGAAAAGCTGAATTCAGGGGAGCGCTGTACTAGTCAGGGTTCTCTGAAGAATGTGATTGTGGAAGCTGGCAAGTCTACGATCTGTGGGGTATGCTCTCAGGCTGAACATGTAGGGAAGAGTGGGTGTTACACTTTGAGTCCAAAGTAGGTGTGGTGTCAAAATTCCCTCTTCCTTCAGAGATACCAGTGTTTTTCTTAAGGTCTTCAACTGATAAGTACCACCCACATCATAGAGGACAATCTATTTGCTCAAAGTTTACTGATTTAAATATTAATTCCACCTAAAAATATCTTCACAATAACATGTAGACATGTATGAACAAATATCTGGGTACCTTGGCTTACCCAAGTTGACACAAACTTAACCATCACCGGAGCCATATTGAAAACTTTTCGAGAAAACAGGTACTATGGCTCAGGCTTTTAAAGATGAATAAATATAGTAAATGGAGTGAACAAAATAAGATTCTTGCAAAGGATAAACTATATACTATATTATATCCAGCACTTTTTGTTAGGTGTTTTAATAAACAACCCTTTAGAGGATTAACAGAGCTGACACACAAAATAAGGGAAATCCCCAAGGGACAAAAATGAAAAGGAGGAAGTAAAAGAGTATTAAGGTGGCTATCTCTGGCTAGTCTCAAGATGTTTGAAGATTCAAAGGTTCTTAATAAGGAATAGAAAAGGTCTTTAGCCCACAAAGGAGGGATATTAAATTGGTCACTGGAGTTAATGAGGTAAAATAAACAGCTAATACCCTTAAAAAAAAATCTGCCAATCGGACAGGGAGAAAGCAGGAAACTTGTTTGCTTTTCTCAAGGCACGAAAAAGATGAAATAAAAGACCACTCTCAAAAATATATTACTCTAGTCTTGACTTTTGAATTGGAATTTATAGTACCTGAGTAGTCCAAAACATTTTAGACAGAGTAATTAGCATAAATTATGTAACACATGAGACACAAGACATAAACTAACACGTATCTTTTCAGTGATAGGCCCTCAGCAAATGCATAAGGATAAAATATCCACCATGAGCAAAACCCTAGAATAGTAATTAGAATTATTCCTCTTATAAATTGATAAAATATATTTTCCCAATACTGCACATTGTGTCAAAGAAGACCTGGTAAAACATATCAGAAAATACAATTGAATAAAACAAAAGGATTGAAATGTTTAGTTTAATTGGTATGCATGAAGGTGTTAACGACAGGAAAATTTCTAGGAAAAACGCACAAGAAGAAAAGAAGAAATGAGCTGTTTTTAGATTAAGAACAGAAGTGATTCACTCAAAAAATGTAGCAGAAAACAAATAATAAAGAGTTGGGATTACCAAAATTGATACAAGTAAAATTGAGGAATATTAATAGTCCTATGGCCATTTAAAAAATTGATTCTTGAGCAAAACAAACAAACAAAAAACAAAAGAAAACTACCCATGAAATTCATCAGACTCACTTCTCATTTATTGGGCTAGTGTTATCTTGATATCAATACCTGACAAGGACAGAGCAAGAACGAAAAGTTATACACCAATATCATCAATTAACCAATTCATTAGCCCTAAGTAAATTATTAGCGAACCAATTATATATTATATTTGTGAAAAATATATGATTAATTTGGGTTGAATCACTTGAAAGCAAGGATGGCTGACCCTTGGAAAATCTATTAATATAACTCACTACATTAACTGATTAATGCAAGAAACTAAAAGATGATCTCATAGATGTAGAAAAAAGCAACAACAGTTTTTCAGACTTCCACATCCATGCACATAAAAAGAGATACAGCAAATAAGAATTTATTCAATGTTAAACTTTCTTGTAGTCATGTTTAAGAAAAGAAAAATGAAATTAATATATTACTGTTTTATTTAACCCAATACAAAACATTATTATTTCAACAAATTGTCTAAAGACAAAAAAATTATTAACTAGAGATTTTGCATTTTTTCATACGTTTTCACTTCTGGTACACTTAACCGTATGTCTCAGTTTCAAATGGTCAATAACAACATGTGGCTATTAGAAAACACAGCTTTAAAACCTTCCAATAAAAACTTACAATTATTATACTGAAGGGTAAAATAAAACGACTGAAACATAATGCCACATATTGGTACTTTTATTCGACACTGTAATAAAGGGCCTAAGTCCAACATGATGAAATTGGGACAGGGAGGATCTATTATTACATGAGGCAGGTTTACCAACCACCTTGGTCATCCCCAGAAGGAGCTCTGGAGGTAGATTGATCCTTTAAAGTTATTCCTCATCAAGTGGAAATGGCCATCTCTTTATATCCTTCATGCCCTTATGACCTAAAGACAGTGGCTATGTGTAGTACAGCAGTGCTGTGAAGGGGCTCATATCTAAACACTTCCCACCCATCATAATACCACCAGCTGTAACAAGCCATGCATAGCCCAGCTTGGGGCTGCACATTTGAGTTCCACTACACCAGAGCAAACACAGGGCTGGATATTTTCTTTATGTTCTGAAATGAATTCAGAATAGTAGTGACCTCTGGGGGGTAAGAGGGACACAGAGTTTCCATGACACTTGTAGTGTTTCAGTTCTTAAAATTTGAATGAGTAATGTGCAAATGATATTATTTTCTATAGATTTTTAATAAAATAGTTCAAAAACTGAATGAGTGATACTGGAAGGTATGGAGGTGGGAGATACTGAGAAACAGAGAGAGGTAGGGAAGAAAGTCAGGGATGGCATTACAGAAAAAACTGGACCTTTTAGGAAAAGTAAAAAGAGATTCTAGTCAAGAAAGGTATGATTAATTTTCAAGAGAAAATGAAGCAAACAAACAAACAAACAAACAAACAAAACAAAACAAACTAGAGCTTTTCTGTAGAGAAATTGAATTAAACATATTGAAAAAATAGATGAGAACCAAGCTGGGTTAGCTACTCAGTTCCTGGCTAAGGAGTACGGCTTCATCTCATAGTCCGTGTGGAAGGCACTGAAGGAATTTTGTTCTTAAAAATCACATTTGAGATGGCCCAACCTTGAAAAACACACTAAATGGAATACGTACACCTCGCATTGATACGAAGTCTGTGTTTTTGAACGTAAGTTGTTTTAGTGCCGTTTGAGGTGTGGATTTGATATTGACCTAGCAAAAAGTATTTCACAGTCATACTGAGTTTTTCCTAAGGAGGAAAAGCAATTATTATCAAGTGCTCACTGAGCATTTATACAATTAGTAATGTGATTGTCTCCATTTAATATGTAGCATCAATATGAAGTGGAGTATCTTGCAACAAATCATTCATATGATTCATCTTATTTGTACCTAGTTTTTTTTTTAAGCATATAAGTAATTAAAGAAGCCATAAAGAAACAAAATGCTACCATATTTTAAAATATATATTAGCTCTTAGTGAAGTGTGACGTAGTACCATTACTGAATTTACATCTAATTTGGCCTCAAGTTATCAAGATAGTTTTTAATGGGGCAAGACTCATTTTATAAGGTATCTGTTCCCTTTCTGTCAGAATCATATTCCTGTAGGATGTCTGGTCCTTTTTTTACATTATAATAATCTTTCTACAACTCCACAGAGTTTTACCTTAGTAATAATCCTTTTAAAAAAAAAATATATGAGTGATTATGTCAAGGTTGGCCTGCCTTCACTAAACTGCATTATTATGCAGGAGAAAATTTGAAATCTATCACCACATGTCTCCTTTTTGGTCTCCAGAGACATAATGAGTCTCCTGATGGGACCTAACATCAAGTAACTCATGGAGTCTGTCTTTCCTATTTTCGCTGACTTGCCTATGTACATACTATCAAAAATCAACAGTCCTGATGCTTCCAGCATCTTTGCTATGAGACGGAAAAATGCTAAATGAATGCAGTTTACTGTGCTTATGATTATTAATATGTGATCCTCTCACATAATATATTTATATTTTAACTGTATTTTTTCTTTTTAATATTGTCTTAACCACAAATAATAAAAATAGTTCTTGTAGTCATCGTTTATTCAGTCTCCTGACACAGATTGTTCTCCATTATTTCACTTGATTTTTACAACTGTTTAGGGAAGGAATTGTTCAAAGTATTTTACAGATTAATGAGCTGAAATCAAGGAACTTGATTGAGGTCATACAGATAGTAAAACTGGATTTGAGGATTTGAATCTAGCTTTTTCAAATTCAAAAGTGTTACCTGTTTTAACCAGTTTTAAACTTAAGAAAATGAGCATTTTTAAAGGATGACTATTTTTTAATTTCTGTTTTAATTTATTCCTTTTTGCAAAACCAGCAGTATTCAAAGCATGTTTTTTATCAGGTTGAGATGAGACGTAGTCAGAAATATGATTGCATATCAGATTTTTTTTTGTTTTAGCTGAAAAAATGCTTTATTTCTAACAAACTGAAAAGTGGGAATCATTCTTTAGGCAAGGTACTTACCAAAATAAATAATAAAATTAACAGTTAACGTAACGTGGATATTAAAGTACAGGTTTAGATACTTGGAATTAAGTAAATATACCAAAGTCAAGATGGCTAATCATTGGCACACAAGGAAGAGTGTTCTGATTCATAGTAAACAAACAAACACCTTTTGGGAAATTTGATCTATAATTTCAAAGTACAGTAAATCAAGAAGACACGTTGTCATTGAGATACAAATTTGATTTCAGTTGAGATTTTGCATGAACTAGATCGTAGAGCAGGCCTTTTTTAAGACCACTTTTAGATTATTTTTGTTCTCTGTGCAAATGCAATTTTCCTTCTCCAGTTAAATCCAAATACATTCATTCATTCATAAATGTTTATATATCTATATGCATAGATTCATCTGCCAACTCAAAAAGCCTTATTGTCCATACAGTGCTTCGTATGGAACTACTACTGGGTTCTAATACTGTGAAATTAGAAAAGATTAATGAATGGGTTGGGAGACTCCAAGCCTTCCATACGAATCAAAGTGATAAGTGCAGTGTTATAATGATTCTTTGTATCCTGAGTTATTCATTTGTAAATAAAACATTGGATAGAAATGGGATGTATATCTTGTTCAGGTTTAAGGGTATGAAATTTTTCTAAAAGTATTGTACATGAAGGAAACATCATCTGGGGACCTGTGGTTTAGTGAGCAAATGTAAATAAAGAGCAGGGTTGAAAATTTATCTTGAAAGCAGTATTAGAGCAAGCAGTTAGCCTGTACAGATTAAAATAAACATTTTAAATTTTATTTCAAATATGTCTAAGAAATGTTAATCTTGACAGCTATTAGTTTTATTTGATAAAATAATAGAATATTGTGTCTCATTCTATTGTTTTTTGTTTTTATTTTCCTGGTAAAGAAGAAATGTGCTAGGTGACAAATTTACATATAAATCAGTACTTCCACAAATAAAAACAATTGAAAAGAACTAGTTAATCGTTTATTTAAACAAACCTAATTCACATGGAGAGCTACTTTTGAATACTTTGAATTACAAATTGAAAAAAAAAAATTTTTCCCTAAATGTTACATTTTATTATCTCTTTCAAAGATCTCTATTAAAAACAACACAAATACACAACAACAAATAAACTGATATACTATAAAAGGCTAATTTTTATATTTACATAATTCATTTCAGAACATATTAGTCTTGTCAAATTAGCTTTTGTTAGGGAACAAAAAAATTTTCCTCCTACTTTTCTAGGTTCTTCTGCCTGGTACAAAAGTTAAATTGACATGAGGCAGAGTAACAGGAGAAAATCAAATTTAATTACATATGTATGGAGGTCTTATAGATATGGGACTCTCAAAGTGACCAAAGCACGCTTTTTTATATATTACTTTTAGACAAAGAAATGATTACTTGTGAAGATTGGACAAAACAAAACGGTTTGTGTTTGAGGTAGCTAGTAATAGAAAAGTAATAAAGTTTATTTATGTAGCTTTTTTAGTCTTGAATTCCCTAACACTGGTGATAGGATGCTTTCTATCCTCCTGGTATAGGGAGGGTGATTTCAGATGGGAGATTTATTTCATACTTTCAGGAGGAAACATAGTGGGGATCAGAGTGTCTTTTTGTTTTTGTACAGGGTGTTTATCAATAATTTTAATTCAAAATGATCAACACACAGGTGTTGCTCTTTATACCAATTTTGTGAGGGAACTTGAACCTCATCTGAGTTTTAGATATCTGAAAGTCAGGATCCTTTATCATTTGAAGACCCACTCTGACTAAAATCTAGAGTTACACTTTATATATATATATATATATATTTAAGTATTGTTGATATATAATACTATATTGGTTTCAGGTGTACAATATAGTGATTTGACATTTTTATACCTTTCAATGTGCTCATCCCATAAGTCTAGTAATCATCTGCCACTGTGCCAGCTTATCACAATATTATTGACTGTATTCCCCTTCACCTCTTTCACCAATCCCCCAACTCGTTCCCTCTGGTAAGCATCCATTTGGTCTCTGTTTCTATGAGTCTGATTTTGTTTTGTTTTCTTTTGTTCATTTGCTTTGTTGTTTTAGATTCTACATGTAAGTGAAACCACAGGGTATTTTTCTTTCTCTGACTTAATGTCACTTAGAGTTAAGGTGTTCATCTGTGGGCAGGGGTTGAGGAAACACTGACCACCTTGATCTTGGTTATGCCCCTCAATCAGTGTTCTGGTCACAATGTTGGTGGCTTGACACATGAGTGGGTCACATTTTATCTCTTGGGTATCAAAAATAATTTACTTTTACTAATAATATACTTTTAAATTTAAAAAAAAATAATATAAAAGTAGTTATCCCTACAAAAAGATCAACTCATTTTTATTCTGATGTATTTTTCTGAGACGGAAGGACTAGGGTTGTAGCGCAGCTAACATATAGGATTGTGCATATGCTAGAACCTAGAGCAACTGGAGAGTGTCAAGCAGATGATGTCATCTGTCATGTCAGTAACCCAGAAATTAGCAGAGATCCATTTATAGGGCATGAACATTTTGGGTAATGCACAGCCCAGAGACATGAAATAGGACTAACATTGGAAAGGGGGGAACAATGTAATATTTATCTTGCCTACATATGGAAGATTTGGGCACATGAATATGTTCTGTGGGCTCATGACACACTCAAACGTCTGTTTTCCTCTAAGAAATAGCTCAAAATTGCTCATAACAGGCAATTTCCTTCTAATGTGTTTATGGTATATAATGTATTTGTTTCAAAAGCTACAGCTCTATGGGTTTTGACTTCCACTTTAGTTTAACAATTTTGCCTTTTTATTTGTTTACTTACCTCAACATAATATATAAATGTTCTTATAAAATGTAGCATGCTGATTTTCTAAGATTTCCTTACGTGGATATAGTTTAAAGTCTAGTTGGATATATGCATGTCTCAGTATACTTGGAAAAGTAATACTGTTCCAGCACCCCCCCCCCCAACACACACACACACACACACACACAAAGAATATAAAAGTCTTTTTGCTAATGTGAAGATGAGCTGTTAGCTGTGTGTATGTTGACTTTTCACCCCTAATTTAGTGCATTCTCTCAATGCTATTCGTACTCACTTGAAAGTAATGAATAGTTCCATTCATTTTACAAGTTGATCCTTCCCTGAGTGCTTTTAGCAAACTCTGCCTTTAGAGAAAGTGGGCTTGATTTAATAGAAATTGAGGCATGGTACACAGAGATGTTAGAGAAAAAGTTTCCAAAAAAGAGAGTGCAATTTACCGTTTTGATGTTTATCTGAATAACTACTTCACTTTAGTAAAAGAGGAAAGAAAACACTTAGAGGCCACTACAGTCCAGACATTTTAACTAATAAAATCCCATCAGTATTTTTTTTAAAATTTATGCTGCCTAACCAAATTTATAGAATGAGTAAGTCAATTAAGAAAATATGATATATAAAATTAATGCTCTTACTAAATGTCTCGAGTTGGCAGCCAGCCTTTCAGCACTGGCATTCTCAAATTTAAGAAGTTCCCTCTTTAAAAAGATTCATCCTAGTCCACTTAAATATGATAGTGAAGTTATTTTTCTCTCTCTTCTTGTATTTCTCTCCCTGGAACGTGTCTAGAACTTTTTGTTTTCCATGGAAAGAACAATGAGTGGCACTATTTGACTTTACTTTTACTGTTCTCTAAACCCAAATATTTGCAACATTGTTCTAAGATAAGGTCTAATGTCACTGTGACAACTTGTGTGCAATGGTTAAGCATTATTATTTTCTACCTCGTTTCCTCTTCCAGGACACCTTGACATTAGAAAATAACTTCACCCAGAAAGTTAATTTATTTAAGTACTTGGCAGGCCATAGACAATTGACTCTTTTTGGAATGCCATTAACAGAAAGAGGTGTTCTAAACCAGACTTTCTACGGGGACCACACCGAAGATAGTTTATGACTCAAGATGCTGAAGGTTAATAATACCTGTCCCTAAAATTTTACAAGCAAGAATCAGTGCCTCTATGGAATTGGGTTAAACTACAGTAGTTTTTAGGTCTCAACTGGACACTTGTTCACAGACTTAAGTAGAAAGCATTATTACAAAACTGTAAACGCAGGGCCATTGAAATTAAACAAAACCAATTTTGAAACTTGATTCTGTCACATAACTGATGTGTTATTTTGAGCAAGGTACACCGTATCTTATATCTTGGTTCTTCTTCTGTAAAGTGTGAATCATCCTTTGACATGCCCACTAAAAATATGACATGAGTTAATGTATGACATGTGTTAGTAAAGTGTTTGACAATAAGAAATTAAACTGTAGCTTTTACTGATATTTCCATTAAACCTTCTACCATCTGACCTTGGGAAAGTTACTTCACCTACGCTTCAGTTCCTCATCCGAAAATGGAATCACATACCAACTTCATAATTCAAGGTTGTGTGTGAATGTGAAGATTAAATCAGGCAATAGCTGTACTTACATATCATAAACTACATAAATACTAAAACAGACACATGATTTCAAAAGTTAAAAAACATTGTTTAAAGGACTCTGAATAATGACATTTGTAATAGTGACAGGTTACCCAGATAATTTAGTAACACAGGCTTGGAAATAATATAGACCTATCTTTATATCTCAGTTCTGTCCTTTATTTGCTATATTTTCCAAAGTGAAATATTTAAACTCTTTATGCCTCAGTTTTCTCATCTTGAAATGGGAAAGAAATTACCTTTTTATAGAAAAATCAGCGAGACTTAATAACAGTATGTAAAATAAGACATATGGCCTAGGCCTAGAGCCCAACACATAATTATAATAAGAACGAGGGTAATAACATTTACTGAGCACACATTATTTCCCAGATACTTTACTAACCACTTTACATGAATTAAATTACTTTATCTTCACCACAACATGACTATTAACTCTATTAATAGAGTAGCACAGAAATTGTGAAGGTACTCAAAAAAAGATTTTGTAAAGTATTCCTAATGAAAATATGATTACCTTCTGACAGATTAGGAGTGCCCTAGAATGTATGTTATATTTGTATGATCATGGAACAGACTCCTGTATGATTCCCATCTTGTTCTCACCACTAGTGATGTAGCTAACTTCTATTTAGCCATTTATTTATGAAACATTGATGATGAATGGTAATACAGAGATCAGTTACTGATACCTCATGTGCTAGATGCTTTCTATGCATCCTTTATCCCCATTCTTGACAATGTCCTTACTAGTCACTATAGTGTTTTCCGTTTTACAGATACTGATAATCATATTCAGGAAGGCCAGATTACTTCTCCAGATTTATGCATCAAGGGATTTGAGGACGTATGAGTAAAGTTGAAGGTTTTCTAACTGCAAAGCTTAAATTTGTTCCACCACAATATGTTTAGTTTTTGCAGGATCTCACACACATCTATGAACCAATTATGCCATGAAAATTGTAATAAGAAATGTCTGAAGAATGCAGATTTGGTTTATGTCCACAAGACATTAATAATTCTTTAACAAAAGAGCAATCGTAAATAAGTTCTTTAGTACTACATATTACATTTATGTAACTATTATAAATATATGCATAATTCTCATTACTATACTTATTAAACAACTGTATGTTTATCATATACAGTTTTGTATATATATCATATAACATAGAATGTTGCCTTTATATTTCAGTTATGAAGATGGTTCATTTTCCTAAATTATTGAAAATGAAAGAACAGTATCATTTACAAATAAATGAATGGAAGTGAACAGAGAAAATGAAACAAGGAATAAACAGACTGATGGGGACATAAGAGGGAAGCAGAATATCGTTTCCCAAAAACAAGCAGAGAAAAATGTTTCTGAAAAGAGAGATGACCAAATGTATTAAATGACTTGAGAGAGGTTACATAAGATGCTGTCAGTTTCAAGAGATTTAGTAAGTGACCATTGGTGATCTTGAATAGATGGTTTCAGTAGGATAATAGTCAGAAATCAAGGTAGAGTTAATTAACAATGAATGGAATTTGAGAAAGTGGAGCAGCCTATGTAGAAATTATGTCAAGATGTTTTGTTTTACTGTAAAGTGGAACAAAGAAATGTGGCAGTAGGTGGAAGGGGTACGGGGTCAACAAAGGACTGCTGAGTTTTCTTGGTGGTGTTGCATATTTTGTCTCATTTTAGGAGGAAAAATACCAAACCACTGTCTCTCAATGTTGTTATTCTATTAATTGACATCTACAATGGAATGTCCTAAGCCCTTTTAAAATGCTGCCTCATGAACCCTACCCTAGTTTACCAAATCAATGTGAATAGAGGCTCACAAGTCTCTATTTTTAGCAAGTTCCTCTGAAGATAGAGGTGAACTCTGCAGTTTGAGAAACGTTCACTTCAGTAGCACAGACATAGTCTGTATTAAAAGTGTCAAATGCATAGGTCGAACTGTGCGTTTTATATATTGGCATTATCCAACAGAATCATCCCCTTCAGTTTATTCATACGGTTCCTTAGAAATTTTGAATATGTGGATTTATCTAAATCTAGAGTTGTAAGCATGTTGCTTCACAATCTTTTCTAATACTCCCAAGCACCAAGTGGCCAGAGACGGCACCTGGGATGAAATATATTTTTCATCTCTGAGTGTGTTCTCTGATTAAGGAAGCTACCAAAGGAATGACTCCATTTTTCCTGTTTAGTCTAGATAAGAAAAATCTCCTTTATGAATATGATTTTTCGTTTGTTTGTTTATTTACAATACCAGACTTTCCATGGACTCTGGGTAGTTGCAAATGCTATTCTACACACTCCTGTCTTCCTAGATGGCCTTTATGCC
Organism: Rhinolophus sinicus; assembly: GCF_057876585.1. Taxonomy (NCBI): domain Eukaryota; kingdom Metazoa; phylum Chordata; class Mammalia; order Chiroptera; family Rhinolophidae; genus Rhinolophus; species Rhinolophus sinicus. The sequence goes on along the minus strand of NC_142516.1, from coordinate 144,595,415 downwards.
TCCTTGTCTTGGTATTTCTGAGACATTTTGTATTTCTTTCATAAGTTCCTCAACTTTATAAGTGATCCTCCTGGCTATGAGTTCTATGCTCAGCACTTTCCCACAACCGCTTATTTTTTTGTATTACCCTGATAAAGTCCTTTTGCTTTGTGTATAGTGATTAAGACAAATGTAATCACAATGTCCTCTAAATTCCACCTCTTCTGCATGAATCTGTTTCTATTACTCTGCATTCATAAGCCTTCAGTTTCTGTTTCTGTAAAATGGAATGAATGACACCTATCTTGTAGTGTTAAGAGTCAAAGCATTGCAATATTTAGACTACAATCTGGGAAGGAAGACATATGCATTACACAATCTCATTTTTCTTCTAATCAAAAATAACAGAGTAAGAGGGAAAAGTACTGATAAGTTCCTCAAGTATTATGTCTCTTGCTTAATGTCTCAGAATCTACCCTAATGAAATTGTTTCAATGATTTTGCTTTCCTGAACGTTCATAATTTCCTATAAGCTCAATGCCTATGAATTAATGACAATATCACTAATCTTTTACAGTGAAAGACAAAAAAGTTTCCTGTTAATTTTAGGCTAATTACATACAATGATTTTGGGAATCTGCTTATTGTCCTGAGATTTTTCTGTTTCCTGAACTTAAGCAAAAGTGCAGTAAGTAAATTTATACTATTTCATCCTTCCTCTCAAATTAAAATGACCAAGGAGACATAAATTGTGATGGAAGAATGTCATATGAATGTAAAAATATATTCTTGCAGGTAATAAGAAATACCACTATGCATAGCATCATATTAGGGTTTCCACTAATGTTGTTAAAAAGGTTTGTATTATTGAAGAGGAAAGGGGACTTAATATTGATAATTACATGCATTTAAACTTAAATAATTATTCATAAATAACATATTATGAAGTTTCCTTAAAGGTTTTCCATATCTTTTTCTGTAACAGTAACCATCAGATTTTTTTAAGAACTAAAAAGTAAACAGATATATTCAAATACACTGGATCCATACCTCAACTAGGGATGCAAAATAAAGTACATATTTTTAACTCTTAAAATAAAGCATATATTTTTAACTCTTATGAAATATATTTGTATATTCAGAACTTGTTCAAGTATTACCAAACAAATATTTCTACTTGAATCTTGTAACACTAGGATTTTGCATAAGTCATTTGGATTGAACAGCGTCACATGATTGAGTACTTAGACATTTGTGAACCATGGAATTGAGAAGTTTAATTAAATTTGAAAACCAGTAAAAGGTTCTGAATACCATGTAAAATACCCATTTTAGCAGTACAATATTGCCTAGCACCATCCACTTCTCACTTGGTAGCTGTTCATTTTATGAAAACAAAGACAATAAGTAATATGTGTTAGACCAGCCTTTCCATGAATTATACATCTCTACTGTGTAATTAGAAATACTGGTTAAATGGGTGCTTCTATAAGGAAGAAGCATATAATTACTAGAGATATTTACATTTCTAGATGTCTTAACTATCTTATCAATTACTCTATAAAGTATGGTGCGTGCATGGTTTGAGATTTTTTTGTATTTTGGGGAAAAATGCCAAATTACAAATAGTGCAGCAGGATATTACCATGTTAGCGGAAATAATTATTTGAGGTTTATTCTTCTTTATCCACCTGTAAATTCAAATAGCACATTTTTTCTATTCTAAAAAAATTCTTACACAATCATCTTCACCTTGCATTATTGATACTAAGCATGTGTCTAGATTTCCCTGAAAGCTTTCAAACTCACTGAAATCACAGGCTGTGTTGTACACCCCTACTTATACTTCACTTTGACTAGAGAATTGCTTTCAATTCTGTAAATGTCAGCAATTTGCAAGGGATTGAATAAATGATTGAGTGCACATGTTGAAACACCTGTGACTGCCATACCTTGCTGTGAGTACATTTTTGGATGGAAAGTGTACCTCCCTTCCTTAAAATATTTAACTCTGAAGGATCCCTTTCCTCTTTCCTTTTAATTTCCTACAATACTTCTTCATGGCTCTTTTGATATCCCTTTCGTTTGGCTCATGGAGATTCAGAATACAGTTCTCCCCTTCGCAGCATTAATTTTTAAGTTTGTTTGGGTTGGGAATGTGACTGTTGCTTCGATTCTGTCTTGTAGTCTGTACACAGACACCATAACATATGCGCCGTAATGGAGTGTGTCGGTTTTGAAGAGCCAAGCCATTAGGCAGTGCATTAAGCAAAGCCTCTCCAGCTAGTGCACTGAGCATGACTAGATCTTAGAGAGGCCAGATCTGTACAAACAGAGCCCTTGAGATGCATTTTCTTGCACTCTCTTTGTTTGTATTCTCTGATGTTTGCAGATGCTCTGTGAGTCTTTTGATTGATTCCATTTGGTTGGTTCAATGAGCACGCCCAGTGGGCTTTGTTCTCTGTGAGTTGAGACAGCAAAGAAGTTTAATGAAATGTTTCTACCTGCACATAAAGATCTTATCATATGTTACAGCAAGGTTTATCACATCCAATGCTGATGGATTTTCTGAGACTTGTTAACTAGTAACAAAATGTCTCTTTTAAATCCTCTACAAAGTCCATAAACATCAAATGTCCACTGTCAAATATGTATAATCTTTTCTCCACCAAAAAAGCTCAGCCTTTCATCTTTTATTAAATTATCTGAATGATCAAATATAAATACTTTTGATTAACAATTATCTGGGCAGTTGCCTCATTTCTGCATGTAATTTTTATGTTTTACGGCCCATGGGATATGACACATTTCTAAAGACTGACCAAGCTAAGGCTAACTTTTAAGTTTTACATATAAGCTTAAAAAAAATTGTACATTTATTTGCATGCTTATTTGCTTATCCCCCCAAAATATATCTCTATACTTTAAATTATAAGTGGAGTGAAAACAAAATTCCATTTCATCAATGATACGAGTATTTACTTAAAATCTTTCTCCTCTACTAAACTGTTTCCTAGTTGTATTAATAGTATAACTAAGAATAATAATAAGTATTATTAATTATTTTGTTCTTTTATCCGAAATCATTTAAGACTTATAGCTTTTATTGGCTCCTGTTGAGATTTTTTTCTAAGGTCTGTTGATTATTTTCCTCAATCTAGTTTCCAATAATTTATTATTATTAGAATGTCCTCAACTATCATTATAAATATTTACTTTCTGTAAAATTTCGTTTTGCAAATTCTCTTTTTAATGGTAGTTGAATGGACAAACACAACTACATCAGCATTGTCCTAATTTATAAAGATTATACATTATGATATTAATTGAAAAAGTTTCCTATACACACTATACCTGTTACAGATACTTCGTCAAAGTGGAAATTTAATAAATAAATAGATGTGTGCCAAACATACAGAATTACAATGAGAAAATATAAGTGACCAAAGCAGTTGGCTCAGTATTTTTTGCTTACTAAATTAGCAAAAGTACAAAATATTTATGGTTCTCAAACCCAAGACAGACTCTTACTGATAGCAATAAAAATGAGGATACAGACTTTTTAGAATCAATTTAATTAAACTTTTAAAAATCTCAGGATTTTTCATATCTGAGAATTATATCAAAGACCTCAAGTGTTATAATATTTATACTCAAGAGGATGTTTATTTGAAAAGTGACTGAAAATAGTCACATTAGAAACAAAACTTAATAAAAGCCTCCAAAATGTCAAAAATCAAAAGATGTGTGAAACATATTGGGAAATAATACAGTGTTGTTATTAAGAGACTGGGCTTGTCTTCAGTCTGTGTTTAAATGTCAACATCAGAACTTACCAGATTAAGTTATCTAGGGCATATTACTTAGAACCCCTGTTCAGATGTAGTTTCTAGAACCACCTATACTTAGAATACCAAAAGGCCAACAGAAAGCTTTTAATTTACGCAACTAGTTCTTTTTTTTTTTTTTTTTCCTCAGTGCTTCAGAGGTCATTTATAGCAGGATTCCAACATCATAACCTTTATTCTCAAAAACCCAAGTGAGAAATCATATTATGTCATTTGTCAGATGATACTGACTCCTTCAGCTCCTTTCCTTCAGGCAGAAGTCATCGTGGCTGCTAGTCTGGTCTGTGGGAAAAGAAAAAAAAAAAAAAATAGGCCATAAAAATCATGTCCCACTGTCTATTCTAGGTGACTTCCAAATTTTTATATTTTAAACATTCATCCTTCTTATGTCTTCAGGAGAATGATGAAAATATTCATGCAGAAGACCCATGACAGCTGGGTTTCACCTTTAAACAAGTTAGCAGTGATAAATACTGTTCTCACATCAAATCACTCAGGACCAATATAATTACTTTAGTCTTTTCTGGGATGAAGATAAAATTTGCTTTTCTTTAAAAATTTTTGTCTTTTCCAAAATACCCATTATGGCTATTATTAAGTTTTCTTCTTTATAGATGTAATGATATTTTTAAATAGTCTGAAATACTTTAAAGTAAAAGTTGAAATTATGTTTTTCTGAATACATAGTAGTTCACAAACTCAGTTGTAAACATCAATTTGTTTACTTTAAATTAGCTACCCTCCCCCCCCAATAAAAACCCACAAAAATCTCTTGTATCTATGACCTTCACCATGTTACAGTTCAGCCCCTTCTGACTTGCTCTGGCTAATGGATATAGAAAACATTGAGTCAAATTGCCTCAGTTGTTCCAGTCCATCCTTGATTAGGTGACACAAAGCTCAGTGAGGAACGCACTAAGGCCAGAAGACCTGCTTAGCCAAGGCCACCCTAAACTGTCAATTCATAGTGCGCTAAATAAATGATCATTGTTAGTGAGTTTGTGGTGTTATTTGTGCAGGCTTATAATGGTAATAGGTAACTAATACAGAAATAAATGGATAATATTTTTATACAGATAATATTTTAGGCCATAAATAAATGAATAATTTTTTTTTAATTTATAAAATAAATTTTCAAAAAAACAACTATTATAGAAATAAAAGGAAGATAATAATATCTTGTTTTAAAATTAACTGAAACTTGTTCACAATTATCGGTATTTCTCCTATTGCAGCGCCACTCATGGATTTCAAGTTAGTTACAAATAGAATATCCCTGCATCAGTCTGTACTTTAGATGCCACCATGTATGTGATGACTTTACGTGTGTACTATAATAGATAGATAGATAGATAGATAGATAGATAGATAGATAGATAGATAGATAGATGCAATCCTCATTATTTGTAGATTCCTTATGAATTTGTCTAATTGCTAAAATTTTTTTGTAACCTCAAAATTGACACTTGTGGTACTTTTGTGGTCATTCACAAACATACACAGAGTGGTAAAAAATTTGAGTCCTTTGACACGCATATTCCCTGCTAAGGTTGAACGAGGTGTGGATACTCTGCTTTCTTGTTTCAGCTCTCATACTGTAAATGATTGGCCTTTTCACAGTCTATTTAGTGTCATTGTTGGTTTGTTTTGCATTTTGATGCTTTTTGTTAGTGATTTTGCTTTTCAGAATGGCTCCCAAACATAGTGTGAGTGCTTTCCAGTATTTAGAAGCGCAAGAAGTCTGTTATGTGCCTTATAAGAGAATAGGTGAGTTAGATAAGCTCAACTAGGTGTGTAACTCTAGTGCTATTGGTCATGAGTCCAAGGTTAATGAATTAATGATATAACACATCCAGAAAAATGAAGCGGGCATTTTCCAATCTGTACCTGAGGCAGCACCAGAAAATGTTAGAGTAACATTTTGAGTTACTCTATAAACTGATAAAGCTATGGACAGTTAGAAAAAGCAGCTAACTTTGTGGATTTATGATCTGGCAACTGATAAAGTAAGATTGTTGTGGGCAACACCATTGTGAGGCTGAAAGCAAAGAAACTTACACATTACCTGGAGTGGGAAAAATGTTAAACTCGGTTCTCAGCTAATGCTCCCTGACTCCCATATTTCATAAGGTAATCTAGCATGAAAACTGATAAACTTGCAGGTGAGACAGGTTCTGCAGATTAGGAGGCTGTGGAAGAACTTTTAAAATAACTGCTAAATGTTATATAGGAAAGGGTTATGTATAAGATCATGTTTTTAAAGCTGATGATACTGGCTTATTTTACAAGGACATTGACAAACAAATCTATAGAACACAAATGACATTTCATTCAGTTGATGAAAACAATATAGGAATTTAACCCTGTTTTTCTCACGGGAGAAATTGCTTAATATTTGCCAATTCTGTGCTAACAGCAACCTCATAGAACATAGCTACAATGGAAAAGGAGAATCAACTCTGTGTGTGTGTGTGTGTGTGTGTGTGTGTGTGTGTGTGTGTGTGTGTATGCAACATTAAAGGAAATGTTGACAATATTAAGTTAATTGTTTTAACTTCTCATACTCATTTTATTCACTACGAGTAGATGTGAAATTCTAACCACTGTATTATGGCTATTAGTTGCGCTTAAGCATTTAAAAAGGTTACATATATAGCGAGCAAGTGAGTGAGAGAGATAGAGAGAATTTTAACATGAATCACTTTTTGAATTTATATTATAATTATATTATTTTATTGATTTTAAAAAAATATGTGTGAAGTAGGTTATATTAATATGAGTTTCATTCCAAGTTTATAAAAGGAACATTACAAAAAACAATTTGAGTCTGCTAAGATTAAATAGCACTAAGGTATCTTAAACATACATTTAAGAGAGGTCAGAAGATCTCTAAATTATAAGTATTTAAAATATGCTTCTAGTGAGACAAGTAGACCAGTTGAAAAAGATTATGTAATAAAAGATGATGGGACAACTATTAATCATTTGGAAATAGCATATTTTGATTCCTAATGAATATCTTACATCAACATACGTTTCACATGAAATTGATGGTACATGTAAAATCTGATATAATGCAATAAAAGAGATCTTAAAATATTAATGAAAATCTAGAACTTTTAAATACCACAAAAACTTTAAGAGAAAATACTGATTATATAAAAAGTTTAAAATTATGACAAAAATCACCACAAACAAAGCTAAAATGAGAAATGATAACACGTTTCCTGATTAGATTAAGAATGCCTAGCTAGAGAATTCAGGACCAATTTTGATGAGTCAGTAAGAGATTTGTACTCCCATGATGGTGGTAGAGTATATTATCATAAATTTTTTGAAAGAGCAGTTGGCGGTATACATCAAAAGCTCTGGACCTTTTCATCTAGCAATTCCACATTTAGGGATGTATCTCAAGGAAATAATTGAATAAGCCCATACTACACACACACACACGCACACACACACACACACACACACACGTAATATGTGTATACATATCATATAAATATATATGAGACTCTTTACAACTTTGTTTATTATAGTGAATTAGTAAAGGCAACCTAAATTTTAGCAGTCAAGGAGTTACTGAATAAAATTGTTGAAATTATTTTATTTTAAGAAAACTGTTGACAAGCTCAAAAAAATTTGAAATTTTAGCTGTTAATAAAGAAGAAACAAAAGAAGCAACAACAGCCATCTGGAGACTAGATAACCATTTGAAATAGGTACTGACAGGTTTTAATTATAGTTGTAATGGAAATTGACAAAAAAATGTAGGTAGTTATCTAAGGAAAGTTGCCTAATTCAAAAAAATTAGTTAACTAACTAATTAATTAATTCAAAGAATTGTATGGGTTAATCATAATTTAATTTATGATCCTTCTATCGTTAGATATTTAAATGTTAAGTTCTCACCTTTATATGCAATTGATGAGGTTTATTCAATAAATATCACTCTGCATTTCTACTTTAATTAGAATGCTTTACTAAAATTGAACAGTCAGATCAAAGTATAATGACTTTTTAAAGGCTTTTGAAAAATAAAGCAATTATTTCTGCAACAAATATATATTAAAATACTCTCCTAAGGAGGGTGTATAATATATTCTATCTTCATTATCAGTGAGTATTAAGAATTTTATAAGTGGCTTGTTTATTTATAAGTGGCACGTTTATTATTAATACTTAAAACATCAAAATTTGGCTCTAAATTTTCAAGAAAAGAAAATGTCCTTCCAATTTATACCCAAAACAATAATTCCTCTTTTTCCTCCTCTCCTTTTCTTATTTTTGAGGTAACAAACTGAAATCTGGGGAGCAACTAAGATACAGAGAAAATAAGTTTCAAACTATGTAGTTTTGACAGAGGTTTTATTTTTTATTCTGTGATTGCTAGGGCTCAATGATACTATATTAAAACATATTTTTTCTTTATAGCACTGAAAAATAAAATGTTTCAGATGGACTATAAGTGCAGTTTTATGAAGAAAAGAAACTATATGAAATTGACACTTTTGTTCTCGACATATCTATTATAGGTGTTATTTTGAGTCATAAATCTGTTTGCTCTACACAAGAGCAAGTTGTTTTTGCTGTTGTAGGAACTAGAGTCAGTGTAGTTACAGGAGAGTGAGTTGAGTTCTATGCTTCCTTACACATCATGCGCTAAATTGTCACTGAAGTAATTTGTAAGAAGTTTTGTTATTAGTCCCCATATGAGAAGCAGAAAAAACAGCTTGATTTTTAAGGTTCCAGATTGACTCTGTGGTCCTGATAGTTATTGAAATCACTTTTTTCTATATAAATGTAAACTATTAAGGTAAAATCATTGAGAAAGAATAAATACAGAATACCGCAATCATATTTTTACTGAAGTACTTTCCTGACTTTAACTGTACTTAGATAAATACCCTTTTTTTCTCCCTTCAAACTGATATTCTGTGTGTCTCTTAGGGTGTTTCCTTCAGTTCTTATGTTGGCACCAGTGTTGAATACTAACGTTCATAATACGTGTTGTAATCCCAAGAGCTTTATCAAAGTCATAGATTTGCATGTTCTACACCCATCCATCGGATACTTTTTCAAGTAAAATTTAGTAAAACTGTACCAGATGTTTGTAGATTTTTTTCAGAGTTCCTTACTAGTTTAATCATATCATTAAAAAAAAAAAAAGGTATGGCACTTTTCCTTCAGTGATTGGGTTCCTGAATTTTCTTTCTATCCACTAGAAATGGCAAAGGATTTGCATTATTTTCATGTAAATACTTAGTTTTTAAAATTTAGGACGCTGAATACCTGTCCCTAATATATACAAAAAATAAGGACTGTACTTAAAAAATTAACATGTTTGAATTATTGTGTTATATAAAAATGTCAATGGATATTTTGGAAAAAAAAAAGATTCTTAGTGCTATATTTCATAAAGTACATATTAAAAATATATTAATTGAGTTATAGTTTGAGCAACATGTTGAAAATCAGCATGAAAACAATTCTTATCTATATGCCTGATCATCAAGTTATTTCAATCCACCAAGTATTGTCTTTAAGGCAGGTACATTTCATTGTGAAATGCTCAGTATGTCTAATAGTTAAAAAACCAAGTGGGGGTAAAAGAACATACATAAAGTATTATAGTTGTAAAAAATTACAATAATATATCCTAATAAATGAATTTAGCTTTATATCCACAAAAATATCATAACAAATAATAAACTTCTGTAAGGCTAAATGCAAGGCAACTGGATTTGCAGGATTTGAGCTTTGACAAAATGGTAAACATGACTATCCTTATGCTGTGCACTATAGGAAAGGCCTGCTATGTCCAAGTCCAAAATCTACTAAGTGTCAAATATTTATGACAAAAGATTTTAGTCTTTTGAATAAGTCTTTGATTTACCATTCTAGTCCCTTCTTTTTACCCTTCTGGTACTTATTGTTGGTAATTCAAGAAAGCCGTTCACCATTACTCAGACACACAATGCATTTTTATACCACCATGCTCTAACGGGCACAAGAGTTAGACATGAGGAAGCACCAGTAAAAGAGGGAAATAAAATTACCCTCGAGATTGAACTACAAAATCAACACGTAAAGAAGAAAATTCAATTTAAAGAGACTACAAGCCTCCAGGGCCAGCAGAATTTAACTCTAAAGGATTAAACATGTTATCTAAAGACACAATATAGGAATGCAGCGGAACTGAGAGAATCTGAGTGGGCCTGGAATTGGGGAAGGGTGTGGATGAGTTTAGAAAGTATCAGAAAAGGACAGATAAGGGAGAAAATTATTCAGAGCATCTATCAAACAAAAATTCTACATAAATCACATATATGAGTGTATTTACATGTGTATACTCATAAAAACACACTTATATACGTATCTATGTGTCTGTCTGCCTTTCTTTCTATGTCTGTCTAATCATCAATCTGTTTATTTATCATCTGTCCATCCTTGTATATGTGCATGAACATAAGGTTGCTAGATATGCTTTTTAAATTTAGACCATCAGCCATTATGAAATGAGTGAAATAGAGCTGGAGAAGTTCATTTTATGGACTTGGACATTGATGAGTTCATGAAGGAACTTGCATGCCTACTCGTTCAGTATGTGTCACTTTCAAAACATCTACAGGTATTAATTATTTTGTGGATTTCCCTTTCTGCACATTCTCATCTGTAATCTACTCAGATTTCACAAGTTTTGGCAAAAATGTCATCTCTTTATGAAAACTTTTTGGACCTATTGTGTTCTAATTATTTGTTTCCTTAAAACTTCATATACTTATCATAAATCCTATCACAGGTTATAATTCATTCCTTATATGTATGTCACCCCCATCAGAATGCAGTTGGTATATCTGTTGTGAAGCACACTGACAAACACCTTACAAACACCAAACAGTCAATAACTGTTTGTTGACAGACCAGTGTTGAATGAATAAATTAATGCATTAGGAGAAGTTCTCACTGCTTGCAATGTCCTTTCCTTTACCTATATGAATCCTACAATGATATTTTAATCTATATATACTGATAGTGACATTATTTTGGGATCAGTTCAGAATTATTTTTTACCATATATTTTATCCCATATTAATATACTTTGTAATGACATTCATATAGTATACTCTAGTTCCCTTATGTATCATTGGGAACATAGAGAATCAGCAATTTTTGGCATTTAATTTGAGAACTTGTTTGAAGAATAGAATCACTTCCCATGCCTGCTTGTATATACAGTACTGCCTACCAGTAATTAAGGTATGCCATTTTCCAGAGTAATTACATATCTTGGAGTGAATCATTTTACTATATGTACCACAAATCATTGAAATATTTTATGGATGTCCCAAAGAGCCTAACATCTCAGACAGTAATTTATCTGGGTAAATATTTGCAGTTTAAGCAGGTAATTTTTTTATATAAATGACATTGTAGTGCACACAGCCATTATACAAGTTGTAAATGTACAACTGTGAGAATGATTGTCGGCACTGATTGGCAAGATTATACCCTGTAGTTAATAGAGGAATGTGTGGTATGAAGCCCGTGTGAAATTATGGAATTCATGTTTTCAGCTAGCTTAGACCATATAGATTTCAATTTGTGTTTACACCTCGTTAAAATGTTAGTTTTTGATTTTTTTTTTAATGTCTGCTTGAGAAGATCAACAGTGTTTTGGCCCCCAAAACAGGACTGTTTTTATAACATTGTGATGAGAAAAGATTAAATGAATCAGAAATGATACATTAATTCCATATTACAATATGCAGGGGTTTAAATATTAGGAGGGTGAATGTCCTTGTCTGTAATCAAGAATTTTCTATTTCCAAACATTTAAAAAATTACTGATGTTTGACAGGAAAGCAAAACAAAACAAAACAAAACAAAAAAACTGTTGCTGGCTTACTAATCTTTATTCATTATAGTATTCTATGCAAGGAACAAAGCTAATCTTAAACTTCACCAGTTAATATGCCCATGGGAACTTGCACAGTACCAACCAGAGCCAGCCAATGGCTCTATAGAAAAATGGAGAAATTTTCATTTCAATTAAACACAGCACAATATCCCAAACACCAAGCTAATGGCAGTCCACAACTCCCAATTTTTAATTCCCTTTGCCCAGCCCTATCCTATGCCTCAATTTCTAAGTCTATGACACATTATGACTTACTCTTTAATTTTTGCTATTGTTGTTATTCTTATGATAAAAAACAAAATCATGATTATTTAAAATGTGGCAAAATGCATCTCTTCTTTCAGGCAATATGATTATCATTTATGCAGCATTTTTCTAGTGTTAGATTGTTAAATTAATGTAAGCTAACAATTTTAATTTGGGGTAGTTTGGTTTTGGAGAATGAAGAGTTACACCTTTTGCCAGAGTTGTTTTCAGTTCTTTTTGTGGCTGGCTAACATAACAAAAGCCTCCCTCCCACCCACCCCCATACAAAAGCTTCTGAAAAACATTTTTTGGAGAAGATTAGCTTTGAAATGCATTTGTCCCAAGCATTAATATTATTATAACAAATGTGTAAAATTATATTGAAACAAAAATAATAACTTTTGAATTGTATGATTTTAATAAGTGCTTAATGCTTACAATGTTTTCAATTACATTATGATTAATATCTCTAGAGTTGAATTTAAGTGTCTGTTTTGGAAACCTGACAATTTTTGAAAGTCTATCTTATCCTCTCTCCCTAGGGGAATTTTTTTTCCCACCCTACATAATTCTGTGGACAGCCATTCATCTGGACCTTGCCACTTAGGGATGGGTGTATGACTCAGCTTAACTGAGGTAAACCATCTTTCCAGAAAATAAAATAATCCAGGGATAGTTAAAGCTGGTCTGTTCAGGGTTCTTTAGAGATTTTTTAATGTCCACCTCACTCCCTCCATCCAGATCTGCTCTCTGTAAGGATAGAGACCAGCCTGAAAATAAAACTGGCAAGACCTAAACGTTGAGAAAGTTTACATAATCAATCCTGTCACATAAATGGCAGATAATATACTACCTGTTTTGTCATAAGAATCACGTAATGTATCCTTCAGGACCATAGCTTTAGGGGACTGGGTAGAAAAATTTTAGGACATTGAAGTGTACTGAGTACTACTTCCTACAATTCAGTAACATCCTATAAGAAAATAACCTTTTGCCTACATGGGCCATCTGGAATAAAACAAGAAAAAGAATAGTTACAGGTTTCCAGAAACACTTTCTGATGGTGGTCAGCAACCACTATGTCTAAAAATCAGAACAGTGTGCATTGTGACTTTGGAAAAGTACGTCAAAATCCCTACCCCAAGCAGAGAATCATTGAGGCAACAATCACAAGAGACATAAGATTTCAATGTAGGAAGAGAGAGAAAAAGGAGGGAAGCTTGATCCCACAGCTCTTCTGAGTAGTACTTGCTTGACAATGGCTAACATTGCACCAGAAAAAGAAAAGTTAACTTCTGTTAGTCTAATCTAGCCTCCTCGCCGTATGCCTGTTTCAGGGTCAGAAGCCAGGAGGGGAGTAGATGAGTCAGGACAGACTGAGTGGTGAGGTCTGTAGCTAAGTAACATAGTCTGCAAGGGTATGGCACCTGCATTATATACATCATGAATGGAGATCTCAGACTTTGCCAAATGGTCCTTTCAATTAGCAGTCAAGGAAAGTTTGAAGGAAATTGTCTCTGTGTCATATAAGCCTAGTAAATAGTTGTCTACCTCCCAAAGTGATCTTCTGATTTCCATACCCTTCTTAGATATGTCTATGGAAGATTGAATAAGGGATGTGTTCTCAGAGATCAGACATAAGAACAATAAATTGACTGACCATGAAACTCATTTCACTGTGAAGGCAAATGTCCTTGTTCTGTGCAATGTATCCAGTGCATTCCTGTTCCAAATGGTGATATTTTCTGTTACATTTGTGGTGTTTACAATTGCTTTATTTCAGACATTTTGTAAGTATAATGATTAAATTTGTGATTTAGGTATAGGTAGCTGAATTTAGGTGTAAGTAGTTAACCTCATGAAGAATTCCATCTGGTTGAGAAGAAAGCTCTTTACTCAGAACAAGGCAATACTATTTTTTTTCTTTGAAGTAAGGACTGTTAGATCAAGTTGGACTATCATCCAACATGCATGAGACTTTCAAGTATAGCTTATATGCGTCTTCAAAATGTGATTCTACATGCCTCTCAATATGGCTTTACAGGATACTCACAGTCAAATGCATCCTCGTGCAACAGTGTCTTTGCTATTTAACCTGAATCAGTGTATGTTCGCAATGTTTTTTGTTTTGTTTCCAAATCGTCTTGGACCAATACTTTTGTGAAATATAAGAAATATATAGAAAATGCTAAATTTAAAACCATAAAATAAGCCTAAATAATTTGTTATAAGCTTTAATGGACAATAATTATTGTTAAACTACTGTAAAAATTAGTAAACTACTATAAAAAATAGTCTCAATTTCCATACATATTTTATTGCAGGTGGGTAACAGACAGTCTGTAGATCACATGATACGCTACACTGGTTTATGTTATTGGTGGCCACCGCTTTGTAAAGCCAGCCTTACTTAGTTTGAGATTCAGGGAGGCAAGCAGATTGATTGACACAGAGTGAATCTCTAACAAATGTTTGGTTAATTTCTAATGAACTAATGAATGAATATATAAGGCAGCTTATTAAATTAATGTGTCAAATTCCTAATTGCCTGTTCCAATATCCAATTTCCTTATTCTTTTAATGAGAACCCTATATTTAATTGAATTTTATTTTCAATTAGAGAAGTTTTAGCTGCATAAGATGAAAAGGCCCACACAACAGAGATGAAAAAATATAAAACTTTAATCTCTTCCCTGTAACAAAATCCAGAAGGAGCAACCCAGGTCTGCTATGGCCTCTCCATGGCCATCAGGGACCTCAGTCCTGACAGACATGATCCTGCCAAATCTAGCGTATTACTCTCATCATCCTCATCCAGAATTGCCCTGGAACCTCAGCCAATAACTCCATATTCCAAACAGCAGACTAGAACAAAGACTTAAGAATGGTGTCTGCAGTCTTTCTCTGGAAACTTGACTAAAGTTGCACAGCATGCTAGCCCTACTTCTTGTGAGGAGCTTAATCACATGGCCATACAAATTGACTGACCATGAAACTCTAAGAGAAGCTGTGAAAAAGCTATTCTTTAGCTTAGTAGCAATGTGTCCAGCTATAATTAAGGGTTTCTTTTGAAAGGTACTATCAAAAAAATCAAAATATAATACCAGCCCTCTCTGAAAGATCATGGTATCTTGTAAAAGAAAATGGAGAAGTTAGGGAAGTGGGGTCTAGATTCAGTTTCTGATCTTAGCTCTGAGTGATTTTAGACAAATCATGTTGCTTCTCTTGCTTCTCATTCTTTAATTTCAAATTAAATTTTGAATTTCAAAATTTCAACAGAAACTGCATTAGTCGATAACTTAGTCCCACTATTTTCAGTACCTTAATAATAATCACAGCTATTATTTCCCTTTCTTTCTATTTTAATTTACAAGTATTTCATTCACCTAATCTCACTTATTCTTCAAAAGAGCCATGTAAAGTATTTTCATTTTTTCACGTTAAAGTGAAAATTCAGTAACCTATCCAAAATCAAGCTTCTAGAAAGAGATGGAGCCAGGATTGCACTCCTTTATACTGAGGTGATACCATGAAGTTGAACTCAATATTTATAGAAAATTAATATTGATAAAATTATTTTAAACATGCACTCCATTTTGAATGCCTGATTATGGCCTAATGGTTCAACATATTTTCATTTGAAATACATTTCCTGCAGGTAGTTAAATAGACTATAGACATTTAATTCAGAGTCTTTAACCAGAGTTCAAGGTTCAATGGTGTTGAGGAGCAATCAAGTATCAGTATCTTTTAATACATTTTTGTGTGTGTGTGGCTACGGAGAGTTAAGAATACTTTTGTGTTGTGCCTTTTGCTGTTTTGGACTCTATTATGTCCTTCATAAATGTACATAAAGCAGCACTTCGTAAAACTCACTATAACATTTATTTTAAGTACAAATAATATTGTTTCATAGCTTATTTGGGAAATAAAAGGGTGGGATTTTATACAATTACAGTTTGGTTTGCATCCAGTTTTTGATAACTAAAGATTGGATTCATTTCACATTACAATTGATGTTCCCCATTTGTTCCACTGAAATTGTTAGTCTAATGAATCTCGGGCCTCCATGCGAGGCTTAGTCTAAACAACATTCTCACACAGTTTACATGTGAGAAATCAAATACTGAGTGACTATTATCTCTACTTCATAAAATCTGCCTGGATTTAAACTTTAAAATTTATCAGATGTATTTATCTGTCTACCACCTTCCACCTTCCTAAGAATTGCAGAGTAATCATAGTGGCAACAATGAGTTCTTTGGGGAAGTTTCCATGTCTTTAGATTAGGGTCTTCCAATACTCTACATGGGTGTGAAACCTACAGCTGGTGTTCAGAGAACAAGGTGGGCATAGGGGGTTTTACTCTTCAGCATGTAGGGTTTTCTTAATTCCACCTCCCATTCCCTGTTTTCATTCCGTTTCTTCAGAAACGACACTCCTGACTTCTGTGGAGGCATAACATCTGCCTGCCCAGCATTGCCATGATGACCCAACAGTCCCTTATGCAGGCTTCTGGCAAATCCACCTCTTTTGCTGTCACTTTTAGAGTAACTGGTGCTTTGTTCTTGGTGGCCTTTTTGTGGCTTTTTAGACCTTGGCTTCTTCACCTCACTATATCAGTTATCTTGCCGCTGTATGCAGTCTGCCTACATTGAGAGTTACATCAAAGATATATTTTCATGAAGAAGGAAATTGTATATTGATTCTCATTCTGTTTGCACTTTATGGGATATTTGCAAGAGAATTGAAGGGTCAGAAAATCCTTTATTACACCATTTGCAATTGGAAGTTGGCTTCATAATTTTCAACATGAGGATGATAATGTCTACCTTGTAGGATCCTCTGGAGACGAGGTAGGAAAAAGAAGTGTGAAGTTTCTTGAACGTTTAAAGTTTGAGAATGTATTGAGATTTGGTTCATCTGGAAGCCTTCTAATAACAGTTTTACCGAATAAAATTTCATATGCGTGCAAAAGTATCTTTTAGCTCACAGGAAGTTGATACATTTATTTTTTCCTTTAATTTGATTGATATTTTTACATACAAGTAGAATTATAATTGTATAATTTTATTGTCTATATTTTAATTATCAATGTTAGATGGAATGCATTCAAGTTTTAGTTCTGCTTGCAGAATCAATATTCAATCAAATTCTGCTGGTTTGAATTAGCCTTCAAACAAATGAAGGAAAACAATGTCTAAATAACTTGGGAATATTTTAAAGCTTTCAGAGAATTAATGCTGTTTAAGGACACCTCACTGTTTATTTCATGCATAATTATATTTAAAGCTAGTGCAGGAAGAATGCAATTCTACTATATTAAAAAGAAGTAAGAAAATACTTCCTAAGCCATCAAATAGCCACAATTTATTAAAGAAAATATTTAAGATTTTTAAACTTGGCATGCTACACAAAAGGCTGAGATATTTCAACTTTAATTTGAAGGCTATTAGAAATTAGCTCCACTATTATCACAACTTAAACTAATTAGAACAGGTAGCAAAGTTTTACTTATTTTTATCACCTCCCCCCCAACACACACACAACTGAGTAATGATCAGATATAGGCACATGAATATAGTAGTGAGTTTAATGCCCATTAAAGACGTTCAATAATAAATTAATCCCCAAATAATTTCATGATATTACTGAAACATAGATGTGTAATCATATTATGTGGCAAACAAAAAGATAAATGGAGGGAGGAAGAGGGGAAAGCAGAGGCAAAGAGGAGTTAGAGCTAACTGGGAAATAAACAATAGTTGTAGCAGGCAAGCGGTTTAAATTTAACTTCAAAACGATGGAAGGCAGCATAGAGTGGAGAAGAGAAAGCAAATATCCACTGCTGGAAGAGTTTGGTTGTTTCTATTTGTTTTTTCTTTTGCTAATGCTTCCGTCCTCATACATTTGCACAACACACAAACACACAAATCAGGGTAATCAGAGACATCACACTCCTCAATCTACCATTCTTGAATTCTGTATTTTGGTCAGATGTTTCTCTTGGCACTGCAGTGAAAGAGGAAATAAAGACCAGAGAAGACGCGATGGATTTTGGGGTGAGGAGCAAATGGAGTCTTGGTCCCACAGCTTGTGCCCCAGGCTTTTCTCCCTGGATGGACTTAATCTTAAACATATTATGGGATACAGTTTGGAGTTTATACATAGCAAACATTTCCATTTCTAAACAGCTGCGTTTGTGTTGGCACAGTTCTCAATCAATTTGATACACTATCCAGTTGGGTAGAGAATGCACAATTTACTCCAGAGGGAAAATAACATTTTCAAATGGTTCTGTGGCTTTGATATTTTAAAAGTGGAATCAGTGGATTAAGTTAAACCTGCCACCAAAATGTTATGGGTTAGCACTATTCTGTGGCTAAACAATCCTACCAGTTTTTACGTAGAAGTAGCTTTGATGCTTTCATGTAGAAACAGATTTAAATATCAACAAAGAAAGGCTAGCAATGCGATGCTTAACAAGAACCTTAATCAGGTAAAACACAGATTAATCAAATTGGATTAGTTTACATTACTTATATTATAAATCACTTATTACTGAAATGATTCCCAAGATATATAAGGAAATATTTAATAAACCTGAAGGATATTTATGATTACTTTAACAAAATTGTTTAACACATGTGACTGGATTCCTGGTAATTGAATGCAGTCACACAGAGATGCTATTAGAAGATATGGAAATAAAGAGTTACCAGCTGTTTGAAGAAAACACACAATAAAAGTTTCTATCTCTGCCTAATATATTGAAAACCGTATATGTATTTTAAAAATATCTTCCTTCAAAGTTTGCTCTGACTTTCACTCTTACAGCACATCTCATTTCAGATGCTCAGTTTTCATGAGAAATACTTGATCTGTGTTTAGCTTCCATTAAACTTACTGTTGGAAAAGGAAATTTCTATACCTCAGTTATTCCAAACATACTTACACATTTTCAAGTAACTAAATCGGCCTTTAATATTTAAATTTTCATTATTTAAAGTTAAAAAAAAAAATCAATTGCTCATTTATACTACAGCCATATATAATATTTTCAACAATGTGATCAATCACCACCACCTTATTCGACAAAAGATTAATCTAGTATACCTCTTTCAAAAATCTATTTTTAAAACCAGAAAGAGAAACATCACTGAGGACTAGCCAACACAGGTTTCCAAAATTGATATTTTCAAATTAAATTTTAAAGCTAAATAAATCAATAACACACCTGAATTTGGGCATTATTAGTTGGGTAGCATCATATGCGAAGCTTTGTAATGCAAACTAATAGTCTCTGATGATGTGGAAAAAAATGCTTAAACTGAATGTATTCAGATCAGTAGTGAAAACAAGCACAAATATAAGTTGGAAGAACAATTTTGCTGTTAATGCAGAACTAAATCTCAATAAAGAAAGAGAGGAAGTAACTCTAACATTCACTGAGGTCATATAAGAAGAAAAACACACTTTCAATTTTGAAATAGATTAATAAAAGTATGTCATGAAATATCTTATTGGTAACATGTTAACTTCTTCTACCAGGATACTCTAACTGTTGTAGCTAACTCCAAGTTTCTCAGTAGTCTGTGGAGTGTATTATTTAAATAAAAAAAAAGAAAAAAGAAAAAAAAATGGTTATTTGACTCACAGCTAGCCTACCTACTAGGGAGTGAGTAACATTGCATCATTCATGAGAGAAGTAAGGGGACCCATCAAGTCAAAATTTTATTATGTGAATTTTCTGGTCTTAGACAAACTTTGGCACATTTACTTTGGAATCCTGGGGAAAACTGGGGGGAAGATTTCAGTAGCCTGTTTTGAAACAATTCTTTGTCTCAAAACTCTGCGTTGTTATAAGCAGAGGCACTGACTGGCACGGTATAGACTATCTTGTCAATGGCGTCTGTGTGGTCAACAGCCCTGGAAGATAGAGATGGTTTCTTCCTCTGAACAACAGCCAGGCAAACCTACTGCCCATGACAAAACATTTGGGTTCCCTAAAATCAGGGTTCTTCTATTTTCTCACAACCAACTCTGTGTGAAGTTGTCACTTTAGCCTCTTTGCATGGAAATTGGAGCTCAAGGAACTGGAGTAAAAATGATGATTCTTGGCTACTGTGATGGCTGAGAGTAATAAGCCATGCTTTGGCTCTGATCAGGAACCTCATGTCTTCTGCAGCATTCATGAAAATGTGGCAGGCTAAATTGTTAGCTTTCAAATCGGGTAAAAGTCGTAGATTCATCCCAATTCTTGACAAAGTTTACTTTGACAATGGTTATAAATGCTTTGCCTAATGACCCTTTTATTTTGTGGAAACTTTTTATTCCTTTTTTTATTTAATGAGGGACAAACTTTTATATTAAAAAATGAAACTATGTAGATTTAAGTTTGAATTAACCGTTCAAAGTTAGAAGTCATCATAATTTGCACTTTTCCATTACAATGTAAATTTTAAATCTGTTAAATATTTAAGGCTTTAAGTACCTTTTGTTTAATCACAAATATTTCAACAATTTCAAATTACAATACCATGTGACACAATACAGATAAAATTTAGTCTGATGAAATAAGATATTCTGACCGTTATAAGTATCCTACTAGCATGAATTACATCACTATGACATGTCATGTTTTGAGGATTTGTGAAATAAGGGGAAAAAATGGATTGCTACTTGTTCTAAAAGTATTCTAGACAAAGTGTGAACCGATTCATTTCTTATTAGGACTTTTGAAAAGTGTTTATTGTAATAATGTGGCAATGCAACATGATATTTGGAGGAAAATAATATGTAGTCAGTTGTGAAATATTTTCATTTATCAATTTAGAATGAAAGTTCCAAGTTCTGAAAAATACTTCCTTTATGTATTCAAAATATTTTCTTTTTACTTTTCAGTCATGGTAGATGAATTTTAATGCAAATGTCAATAAAAATGTATAAATAAAATGATTTAGTTCAATGTTCCCATTACACATTTTATTTTCTTGAACTATAGTAGAGAAAAAATGTGAAATATTGGCCCATGGAAGGTATTTTTGACCACAGTTTTCTCTTTTTTTTTACTCCTCTCTTAAACAAATATTTAGTACTTACCATAGACATAAATTAGAATAACTATCCAGCTCCCAGCAATGTCTCCAAAGACTTGAACAGTACTACTTTTCCTTTGCAACAGTAATAACTGATTGTTGCCAAGACAGAAAGCATGCCCCAAAACAGAACTGAAACCTTAAACATAGATAGTGAACCTGTTTGGTGCTACTCTGGCTTCTAGTTTCCCTGAGACTTAGTTGTTTAACTCTTCTTTAAATTATATGAGCCTCATCAGTACCCATCCAATAAAGTTAATAACCACAATTTTTCTCATGTTAGAATTTGCTTCTGTTGCTTATAATTAAAAGGATATCATTTAGTATATGCCAGGCAATGGGTATGTTAAAAAATGTGTAAGAAAGTCACTATGATCAAGGATCATGAAATTTAGTGGAGACAAATCATCAGTTGCAAAAAAAAAATGAGCTAATTGCAAAGGCAAGCATAAATGTTGGGTTCCATGGAAGACATTTGATAGACTTTTAACACAGTCTCCTTTGATATGGTACAAGGGTAAATCACTCTCCTTTTCTTCATTTCTCACATCATTAAACATGATAAAATTGACCTGGAATGGCACTCCATTTTAAATTGCATATCTAATCTTCTCACCACTCTTGGATGTCTGTACCATCACAGAGTTACCCTGAGGGAGCCAAAGCTTTCTCAGAACCATACATACTATAGAAGAGTCCTTTTCAATCCTAGCTGTTCCAGCTACACCCTTTTTTAATAACAAAAATTATTTTGTAATGGTCCATTTAATATCTAGAAAAAATTATAAATAATGTAACTTATTATTTTTAGAAAAATTAGAAACAAAATTGACAATGCTTGTTGATACAAAGGCAGGAATAGGTAAAGTAATTTTGAATACAATAATATGTATTTTAATATGAACATATTGAAGTATAACTGCACTAGAACATAAAGTAAATAGATGTTTACAACTCTATATAAAATCAAGGCGAATATGGCAGCTAAAAATACAGAATTATACACATGTATTTTAATTGCAACTCAAATACTATAAACAGCTTTTCACTCTTGATGTGATTTTCCAAGGTGGTGACAGTGCTTAGTAAAAGATCCAAATAAAGCAAAGTAAAATATTTCTTCAATTTTCATCATAGTTACATTCCTGAAAAACAAAGTGTTTATTAAAATCATTCAAAGACTTTGGTTTCTCTGTGAAATAGTATCAGGTTCTTGGCTCAAATGATTTAAACAAGTTGTTAGCCAACATCAATATCTAATAGAACTTTAGTGAGGTGGGAGGGACACAAGACAGTTATTAGGTTGGTGCAAAAGTAATTGCAGGTTTTGCAATTTTTTAACCTTTTAAACTGCAATTACTTTTGCATCAACCTAATATATAGGCAGAACTGTCACATGCATTGTAGAATATTTAGTATCCCCTGACTACATGCAGTAAACCACAGCAAACATCAACCATCAAAACTATTATGACAAACAAAATCAGCTCTGCTAGTAATTTCCGCAATGATCCCTAGGGAACAGTGCCACGTCTATCGAAAACCATAGTCATATAGTATTCAGAATGTTTAGTATTCAAACTATTTATAAAAAGCTTTCCTTTTGTCCCAAATGATTCTTTTAATTTGGATTACATAGAAATAAATCAAAGAAAGTTGGTTCATAAAATGTAGAGATAACATAACCAATTGGATATGGTTCAAGGGAGTTGGAGAAAAATGGTCCTGAATTTTACATGAATAAAGTAGAAATGAATAGTACAAATTGTAGAGCTAGTGAGTTTTTCTCTATGGAATCCATGTTATGTAAGATGATTGGGGAAAAAAGGTTGGGACAAGGGCAGTTAAGCAGAAATTGACCATGGACTATTGACCATGGACCAAATCTGGCTAGCAAACCATTTTTTGATTGACTCACACATAGGTAAAGAAAGTAATACCAAATTTATCAAATCAGGAGATTTATGACATTTCTCCAAAATGGATTTTTGGATTCTTTAGATAAATTGAAGATCTTAGATCAATGAGCCATGTTTCCACATGGCAACATCATGTTAAAACTGAATCGTAGCTGCTTCCTTTACATGGAGCATGCATTCCCATCCCTGCTTTTGACGCATTTCAGGCTTTACTCAATTTTTTTCACCCTGATAAAGATTTTCCATCTGTGACCCTTGGTTTATATTCTTTAATAACAGAATAAAGAAGTGAGGTTTATTTTAATAGGCCATAGACATTTTTAGCAGCATGTGTGTGTGGGGGCCCCAGTATTCCATTAATTGTCATTTACAGAATGAATTTTAGGTTATTGTGATAGAGTGTCTGAGAAATAGTATTTGTGGTAGTAGTAATGATAAATCGGGAGAAAAAAACTGATTCAAGGTCTAATTTAAAGGTAATATAGACTTTCCTGGTTCGTCTATTTATAGGAAGATGAGGGGAAATAGAAGCCTCATACATAACACTAATATTTCGAAACCAAGTGAGGGGAAACATGGAAGTACTATGAGTATCTAATAGAGTGTTGCTGGTTTTGGAGGAAAGAGGAGTTTATATTTATATACCAAGCTATTGAAAAAAAAAAATGTCAGAATCTTTCCATGAAGTATTTGGCAGACATAAAATTGTGGTGATCATTGAAGCAACAGAACCGAGTAAAACTGGAAATGGGATACTGTTTTGGATAATATAATATTTAGACTATATTTAGTGGGAAAAACAGAAAGAGAAAAGTGAGAAGTTCAGTAAAGAATGAATCAGAATGAGAAGAGAATCTGTACAGAAGAGGATGGTGAAAGGCAACGACAAATTTTAAAAATTAAATAGTATGAAATATTACAGAAATATCCAGGACTAAGGTACAGAGATGCTGTGGATGAAAGAGAAGTGACTGGCCTCACCTGAGAATGCAATTTACATGAGCTAGTCTCGCTTGAATTCTAATTGTAAGATATTACATGAATATTAAGAGAGAAAGTGGAGATTATTAGTACAAATCACTTTATGTATCAGGGCATGAAGGAAAGTAGTGACTTAAGATGCTAGTTTATCAGTAGGTTTCTGGAAGGATTTTGTAGGCATCCCATAGGATCCAATCTTTTTTGTAACAGTTCCACAGGCATAGTATCTAATTCCCTCAAAGATTATATCCAATTGTCATGCTTTACTGTACTCTAGGAAGAGATACTCCCATGCAATATTTATAGTTTATTTGTAGTTCCTCATCGTCCTTACACCTTAAATAATGCTGACTACTATTATAGTTGATGTAGTTCATCTTATCAGATCAGAAAGGGAACACAACTAGGAAGTTAATCAAAAGCCTAATTCTTGTGCAGAAAGGGAAAGGGTCTTGCTAACTTTCACCTATATTCTCTACATATGACTAGATATCTGCATTGATGTTAACATTGTGTTAAAGATGGTTAAATTGAGTGTTTATTTTTTACTTCATTTTTTACATATTGGTGTATTTCTTAATTTATTTATAATAAATGTGACCATCAAAGTGAAGTCCAAAAGATTAGACAACTAAAGTACAGTGCTTTTTTTTTTTTTTTTTCCAAGTTTGCTGTAGAAAAGTAGGAGCTCAAGTGGAAAAGTGAAGTAAATTTTCTTAAAGGAAGATTTTGAAACAGAATGATTGGTTTATTTGAAAAAGCAGAATATAAAGTTCTATCGTACATCAAAATATAAATTTACAAACAATGAAATATTGCAAAACGGACACAGCAACAGTAAAATATAGTGAAATATTGAAATCAAAGGCACATTTGTGAGAATTTTTCTTAAATATGTAGGATATGTATGAAAAGATCTGATTTATTTATCAATTAACATTGGCTCTCAAAGAGATAACGTGGTGTGACAGAGATTACTGAATGTGCACTAAATTCAGATTTTATCATTAGAGTGTGTAGGTGTCACAGGGAGGTAGTTTTCCCTGCACAGGTATTCTCATAAATTCCAGCCTGAGCAATTCACATAAAAAATAAATAAATAAATAAAGTGTATGGTCCTTTCATAATCGTATATAATACATACATATACGCATGCACCCACGTGCAAACAAACATTTTTGTGTATTCCTGGAAGGAGGAGTTGAATTTCTATTTTGATTAAATGTCAATGAAACTTGAATCTTATGCTCACAATTTGACATTTCTAGAGACTGGAAGAATGGTTCTCACCTATTTCGTGGCTTTGAAGGCTGCTACACTCTCATGTGAGGCCTGATGTGAGGGCTTTGATGTGAAAGCTCTGGCACCTATTCATGACATGTTAGTATGGCCCTGTATTACAATATCGAGACTGGACAGGTCAGCACAGAGGACAGTAGGTATTTTCCGGAAAAACCTTTCTTTTACCATGGGTTGGCCCACAAGAACTTTCCATCGAAGTAATGAAAAGCATAAAATAAACCCGAAATACCACATTCAAAAGAAAAGAATTTCCAAACCAACATCCCTCAATTGAATCCTAATATTCAGAGTAACTTCTTAATGGTCAACTAAAATAAGGGGTGGTGTAGTGGAAGGAAAAACAGAGCAGAAAGAGACAGTGATTTTTACAAATCATAGTTAAAATCTTTTAATTTTGAAAATTTTACAAAGAAACATAAATTTATGTGAACGTTTTACCAGCCCACTTCCCCCTGGACTTTGAGGAGTTCTGTAGTTCATTATAAATATGCCCTCTGTAAAGAGCTATTGTCCTTGCATGTATAACTCTTTTTTGTTATTATTTCTTTTTTCCCCCCATTATCACTCGATTTTCAATATATATCCACATGTCTGTTTTAGAGAAAGGCGGATCTCTGGTTTCTTCAGTAGAATGCATTTTTATCCTGGGTACCACCCAGCAATGCCCTCAAGCCTGCCACTTATTTCCTTTCAACACTATCCGCTGGATCCTCCAGGCAGTTCAAACTTTATACCTGAGCCCAAAAATAGATAATCACAGACAATTAAATAACATAGATCACAAAACTGTATAATATTAAAGAAACTTAGAAATCACTGCTTTCTAACTCCAGGTTTTCAGATAAGTAGCTGAGGGTCAATGACATAAAGTGATTTGTGTTTTGTTTTTCCATTACTTACTGGAATGGTCGGGTGCATATACATCACCTTTTTGACTGCTAATTCTTTTGAATTGCTTTCATAAAATGCTCCCATATATTCAACACAATACTCACCCTGCATTGAGAAGGGCTATAACATGTACAATATTCTTATATAGTACAGGCTTTTTTTTTTTTCCCTTTACTGAACTTTACATTATCTAGTAGAAAATATGCGTATATAGTATAAAATCAGTTGATTTTTCTTAATGTATAATGGTTTTGAAATAAATAGTTTGAAACTAATGTACCTTCAAATGTATGCATTTTCTACAAACTCTAAATGGCAGAGTGATGGCTTTAATTTACATCAAACCATCTGTCATGGGTTTGTGTAGCAGATTTTAAATTAACTGTAGGTTTAGTCATTATTCAATACTTCATGTTATATATTTCACAACAGAGTAAACAAAATTATTTTTGAAAATAGCCAGAGGACCCTTGAATTGTGTCATCTCGCTTTCCTTTAAAAGATTTCCTATTAAAATCTTCCAAGATTTCTTGTTCTTTACCTATTGGTTATGTTTTGTGGTAGGATTAGTTAGAGATTATAGCTTTTTTGACCTTTGATTGCAGAAAATTTTATTATGTATAAAAATTAAATAATGAAAAAGAGTGTTGAACAATATAACTAAATGAAACTTGTGGTTCTATACTTTAGATAATTCAGTTAAATTGTTTTTCAGTTGAAGTAATCTGGACAGTTACCTCAGTTCTGTGGGTCAGTTTTATGCCCTATGATACACAATAAGAAGGATGTCATTTATTTAAACATTTTTAAATAAATGTAAGCTCTGTAGAAGAGATGGTAGCTTATAATATTCTGAATGTGGTTGAAACCACAAAGCATCCCTAGTATAAATGATGATATACGCTAGAAAGCAAAATCTCAGAAATCACTAATTAAACTATAATGTGCATTTATAGTATAAACTAATTCATAAATGAATATTTTAATCACCACATACATTTTCTAAAATTTATATTATTGGCACATTTTTCATGAAATCTGTATTTTCTAAGTACATGAATCCTACTTGTAAAGAAATTAACACAATTCAATAAAATAATAATTAATTTTCCTTAGAACTTTTAAGACAGTTTTATCCTGAATGTAAGTCTTCCTTTGCCATTTCCAGTCTATTTATTTTTGTTGCTTAATAAGTGTTAATAACGAAAATTAGTATTTCCCTTACTAGAGACAGAAAATAACAATTTTAATTTCCATTCTTTCTCAGGAAATGACACACATTTGTACAAAATCAAGGAATATTCAATAGAGTGTTATGTGCATTATAGTTAAACTTCAAAATAGCAAATCTAGCTTTCATTAATTAACAACACATCTCTTGTTTATTTTAAAATGCTTTATTTTCCTAAAAGTTCTGGAGCAAGAATCTGGAATTAGATTTCACCTCAACAAGCTATTGATGATCTAGCCCCATATGGGTCAAATTATGTAAAATGTTGCCATTATTGAAAGAAAATGTAATTATTTGATTTTGAATAATTTGTTTCTTTAATTTGAAGTCATTGTTTTCCTATTGATACTGGATGTTCAAGTTTGATGCTGATAGAATGATTGCCCTATTTGCCTTTAGAAAATGTGGTCAATGAAATAAAACTATGACACTTGTCTAAACAAAACAACTGTCAGCTCACATCATAGGCTCCTTCTAAATAAAGGACTCCAGTACATTACATTTGTTTTTCTTTAATGAACCTAAGCCTTTTCACTGTCATTACTCATTCCTTCTAAAAACAGTGGAAAATGCAATGCATTACTCAATTGAGACCGTTTGTCTTTAGGTGCGTATTTTATTGATGTAAATAAATAAGGTTTTGGCCTGTTCAACTACCAATATTTTGATTTTATAAAAATTCTGTATATACATTGAAAGTTGTCATTTTTAAAATTATTCTATCCACTTCCCAGAGACGCTAGTGATAATGTTCAGGAGATTTTAAGGTAAGATTAAAAGTGGTTGTCAAAAAAACATGTGAAGTTGCAATTGTTGATTATGATTCTTGCTCCCTATATAAATATAGATAATCAAGGACCATAATATTTTAATGTCCCAGTTGATTTCCAGATTTCATTTATTAAAGGCATTGTTAAATATACTATTATTGCCTTTTGCTCGCTTCTCATTTCTATTGTGACATTGCCAGGTTAGAGTCAAGCCCTTTTCAATATAATTATACTATTGCAATAAACAAGGTTTCTGATTTGTTATGGCATTTCCACTAGTAGCTACAGTGAATTAGGTCTTTATGACAGATCCAAAAATTCCGTTGCCTCTGATACATGTATGGCATTTGACATCTAAACTTCCAAAATATAGTATAGTGTTGAAATCTTCCATCTCTTGGTATAAAGAGTAGACAAGCCACATACTAATCAGTTTGCAGAGGGATTTTTTTATAACAATGGCCTGGGCTGCTGTGGAGATGCAATGTGCTACTTTTCTTTGGTGGCAAAGAAATCACATATATAGACAAAGGAACAAGTTTTAAACGAATAGATCGACAGGGAAAACTTCATGTCAGAATGATTGTCTTAGAGTATTATAAACTTATATCTTGTATACATACATACTTGGTAACCTCTTCCCAATAAATGTAATTTAGAGAGAACTCTGCTAAGAATTATCCTGCATGCTATTATTTCCTTCCTGAAAGAAAAGGCCAATGAAGTGGTGCATCAGTGAGGTAAAAGAATAGCTAAATCGAATTTTGCTTCTTTTAATTCAAACAAATTAAGATGTGTTGAACACTTTCTAATTAAAAGAAAGTTTTCCCTGTTGTTTTCTGGTAAGTTGGTATCTCCATTTTTCTTGGCCTTTGTGTTTCTGTCTGTTATTTTAGTATGGTGGTATTCTATGATTGTTTTTCACGTCTGCTTCCTGTTTTTATTTTTATGTTATGTGTCTCAGTTCTGGATTTTTGTTTTGTTTTTTTGAGTGGTTACCATTTTAGTTTACGTAAAAGAAAGTTATATGCCTGTGTAATATATATATATATATATATATATATATATATATATATATATACACACACACATATATATAACATATAATATATACATATATACATGCAATATATGAAATATATATATATATATATATATATATATATATATATATATATATATATATATATATTGATACAGCCACTATGGGAAATAGGGAGATTCCTCAAAAAATTAAGAATAAAATTACCATATGACCCAGCAGTCCCTCTTCTGGGTATCTACCCCCAAAATCTGAAAACGTTTGTCTATAAAGAATTATGTATACCTATGTTAAATGCAGCATTATTCACAGTGGCCAAGACATTGAAAAACAAAGTGTCTGATGATTGGATGAAAAGGATGTGGTACATATATACAATGGGATATTACTTGGCCATAAGAAAAGATGAAATACATTTGTGACAACATGGATGGATCTTGAGATTATCATGCTAAGTGAAACATGTCAGACAGAAAATGTTGAGAACCATATGACTTTACACATATGTGGCATATAAAGCTGAAAGCAACAAACAAACAAGATAAACAAATAAATGAAAAAAAATCATAGATACAAACAATAATTTAGTGGTCACCAGAGGGTAAGTGGGGAGGGAGGATGGTAGAAGAGGGTAAAGGGGGTCAAATATATGGTGAAGAAAGGAGAACTGACTCTGGGTGGTGATCATGTAATGGAATACACTGATGGCGTATTATAGAAATGTACACTTGAAACCTGTATTATTTTACTAACCAGTTTCACCCCAACAATTTAATAAAAATTTGAAAAATTTTGGAAAAAGAAAAACTACGCATTATTAGAACTAAATAAAAAGAGTAAAACAGACTTTTTACAACATCCAACCAGAAAAGATAATGCTCTTAGGAATTTAAAGTAAAATTATCCTTCCTTTGAGCTTTCTTGTGAAACAATTAAATAAAGTCAATGCCTATGAAAATTATATTTCCTTTGCCATTGCCCTTAAGTGGGGAGGCATTATTATGTTATTAACATAAATTCTATTTTTGAGGTCATTGATTTAATGGAATACTTCAGATGCCCATTTCTTTATTCAGGAAAGTAAATTAACCTTTACTGAGAATTCATTACTACAAATTACATAGGACTGAAAACAATGTAGTTAATCATATGAGAGAATAAAAAATATATTGCTTAGACATTTGCTCCTGAGAAAAGGGAAATCATGCCAGGTTGAAATGAATAATTGTAATTAAAAGAAAATCAGGAGAAAATGAGACTTATAATCAATTCCATTTATCATTCCTCACCTATATGAACAACGTAAGGAACAAATATTCAGTGGACAGAAATATTCAACCCATCCTACTTTCATTTGCATTATACAGTTATTAAATACAAATCAAAATTTACATTCACACTTGAAAAAAATGCTCCTTCTATTATCAGAAAAACCATCTTTACAGTGGACAGAATTTGAATTTAAACCTTTTGAAATTATTGTACTTCTATCAAGGGTTGATTTTTTCTAAGTAATTACTGATTTCATTTATTTCAACATGACAAGAAAGTTAAAGTAAGGGAATATAGTGAGGAATTAAGTTTCAAAATTAGTGTTTTAGTACATAAATATATAATATTTTAAGCTAACTTTAGCCTAATGTTTTTTACAAGAATCATAAATGTTTCCGTAGAATCTTTCTGTTGAAAGGCAATGTTAATGCAAACATGTAATAGTTTGCAATATTATTTTAGCTTTCAAATTGTTATATTTATGTAAGTAGATTATATTTGGAATATATATTTTAATATTTTTACTTACCCTCTTATGTATAATAAGGGTAGTATCATTAAACATAAAAAAAATTATGTTGATTTATAAGTTTTCACAAAATTAAATAAAATGTATATGTTTTTATTTTAATTCTAAGTAATTGTAGTATGTTCATATCTTCTAGTAAAATAATTATGTACTTATTTTAATTGCGCTAAATTTTGTGTGGAGATAGGAGTAGAGTATGAACAAGCAACATAAGTGTGAACAAAGATTCATTTCATGATTTTCTTGTTTTGAGAGTGGGTACATACAATCTGTAAATCTTTATTTTAGTATAGTTAATTGGCACTAAGATTACCCATATTTCTATAATACAGTTTATGATACCTATATTCCCTTTATGTTAATTTTCACATGGTATTTCTTTCATAAATGTTTAAAATTTACCAGTTTAAAAAAAATTAAAATTCAGAAATTGGGCAACATGTAGTTATTGTTTCAATATTTCCTACTCATGCAAGCAGATTAGAGTAGTAATTAGATATTATGACTGTAGTATATGAAAAGATGTATCTTAGCCACTTTTCAGGAAAATATGAAATCACAGGTAATCTTAAATAGCTGTTTTACTATAAAAACATGAAACATACAGGTAACACTTTATGGTTTTCAATTTTGTAAAAAAACTAAAGTTTATAGCAAAATTTGAAGTCAGAATGGGAAAATATGTGGAAAACATGTACAACTTGCGCTACTGTACTTTTTCTCTTAGGTCATTATGAAAAATAAAGATTTCATACAGAGAGATTCCTTAGAAACTAGAGTATGAAGATATTCCTGAAGCATGGCATTTCAAGGATGCTAATTTGATATCATTTCTCAGGACTGGATAAACTTTTTCTGTAAAGTGGCGGATAGTAAATATTTTTTACTTTAAGAGCCATGAGCTCTCCATCAAATTAGTCAACAGTGTCACAGAGTGAAAGCAGACACAGACAAAATGTAAACAAATGGGGGTGGCTGTGTACCCATAAAACATAATTTAAGGACACTGAGATTTAAATTTTTTATTATTTTCAAGTGACAAGAAATGCTCTTGTCTAAATTTTTCAACTGTTTAAAAATGCAACAAACATTCTTAACTCAATGGTGGTACACAAAGACGAGTAAGCCACAGACTGCCGACTTTGCAGGTAGAACTTTTGACAGAGCTAGGCCAAAACTCCTGCACCAAAATATCACAACACAGAGTCTTTTGCCCCTCTACTTCGTCCATTCCCTCAGCTTTATGACAAGGGATGGATTGTTCCCCTAGGATGGGATCAGGCATGACTCTGAGATCACTGATGGGGACGTGGACATTCTCAGATCACCCGTGGACATTCAACATCTCAACTAGGAAATAAAGATATCTATGGCATCCATTACATGGTAATAATTAACCAAAACTGAAAATTTATTTTGATTATATTGTAAAGCACTTGCTCCTCAAAATTGCATTGTCAATATGGTCTTGTCAAATTATGATGTGTCCACAATACACATAACTTATTTATTTAGCTGCTATATAGGCAAGTTGAAATCATAATACATATATAAAAGCAACTCCATTAGAACTTTAATAGTAGGACTGTAGTTCTCCCCACTAATTCATCAGATATTGGCTTGCTTTCACATAGTCTGCTATTTTGGATGGGCTGCAGTAATTTTCAAACGATGGTCTGGAGAACATTACTAGTAGAAGTAGCTGAGAAGTTTGAAGGAACTCTACTCCACTTTAACAAAAGTTCCATTAATTTTTCCGCATAAGATTTATTTAAATAATTGGTTCACTTTATTGATACATATTTTTGAAAATCAGTGAACTAGGGCCTTCAATAACATAATGGACTGAGATTTATGTCATTAGTTTACATTTGTTTCATCAATATAATTTTCTCAGTATGCAACAAAGGGTGTGAGTTGTCTGAAGCAGAGGGTCACTTTGCCAAACCAGATCTGGAGGGTTGGCTTCTGAGGAAGGGGGGACACTCCCAGTAATGACACTCCTTCATTTAGAACTAGTAGCTTTGTTAGAGCACTATTTCCATGAAATAAACTCAAACTTCATTATTTTTTACTAATCAGCTGAAAGTTTCTCCTACCTACATTACAACACTGTCCAGAATCTATCATTTGACTTTCCCAAATTTTCCAATATCCCTCCGAAATATACCTCCATTATTCTGGGTCGAACTTCCTATGTTTACTTGAAAACCTGAATTTTATCTGTCTTTGTAAGTGCCTGTGGTAATTTCTACCTGTGTTCAACTCTTCTCTATTTTTCTACCAATCTCAAAAAGCAAGCTTTTGTTTCTGAACTGGCATAATTGGTTATATTTCCTAATTGTTACTTGTACTATTATTTTATTTTCCACACATAAAATTAAATTTTATTTTTGAGTATAATTTATGTTTCATGCATTATTTTTTAAAATGTATGCTAGATAGTCATGAATAAAAGCCAGTATTCAGTATTTTCCTTATTGATTGGTAGGTGTTCACTAAATCGTATACAGTTATATATTATTTTTGTCATTAGAAAAATGTTGTGTTATTATTATAAGTAAAGAATCTTCTAAAAAAACTCATACAGTCCTCAGTGATATTTATATATGTGTTATATAGAATCTCATAATTTATGATCATCACTGAATTATTATTATTATTGGTTTATATGTAGTCTTTAAAAACTGTCAAACTCAAACAAACCAAAATATTCATTTTTTCCTTTGAGTTTCACAAAGCCCTAAAGTGGGTTATTTCAACCAGCTCTTTACATTATTTTAGAATACCCAAGTCAATATTGTTCTCTTCATTGTGTGCTTTTTTAGGGTACTTAGATCTAAATTTCTGAATAAGAAATGTGCTGTCTCCATTTTGCTTTCTTGCACTTGGTACAGAGTAGTGAACATTTCAAGGAGAAACTAATGCCAAGCATTTTTTCAGCACCAACAATAAAATTAGAATTTTGAGACCAGCTGTATTCAGAATATCAGCTAGAAACCATTTACCCTTGAGTCATTTCAAAGGGCACAATTGATTCTTGAATTATGTTTGCTGTTTACATTACTTATTCAATAACATCATGGTCTGAGATTTATGTCGTTAGTTTACATTTGTTTCATCAATACAAGTTGCTCAGTATGCGACAAAAGGTGTGAGCTGTCTGAAGCAGAGGGTCACTTTGCCAGACCAGATCTGGAGGGATGGATTCTGAGGAAGAGAGGCCACTCCCAGTGACATAAGACTGAGCTTATGGCACTCCTTTATTCCATTTTTCCTGACCAACATTTACTAAACAAGCTCTCTGTACTCCATCAGGTAAAACATGAAACTCTTTCTTTCTACCACACCCCTTCTAGCTGCATGTGCCCCTTCCACATTCAGGTGCGTCATTGTTGTGTTCTCCGGACTCCTAGCTGAAAAAGAACAGATCCTCCTTCAAAGAGCCCTGAATCAACTCATGTGCCCACTCCCACTGGCACTCAGAAGTCCCCACAAAGCTGAGCACCGCTAATTACAAAACTGCAATGGAAAAATTAACCTTAACTTAACTACTTAATTATCTTTCTTTTTTCACCTTTGCCATATTCTATTGGCTAAAAGCAAGTCACAGGGTCCTCACATACTGAAAAGGAGGAGAATGTAGGATGTGAACAGCAAGAGAGTTGAACTCATAGGGCCACTTGGGTAAATATAACATTTTAATATTAGTGTAGTAGTGTATTAATGTTATTTGTATTTGTTTATTAATATTTGTTTACTAATATATCTGTATTTGTGACAAAGATGCAAAATCCTATTGATAACTCAACACATGTTTCTATGATATTTTACTCTATACTGCTCATTTCCTCTTTTTTGTTTTTTACATAAAATGTAAGATACAAAATCAGATCAAATTAATTTTTAGCAATTTCATTGTTGGCTCAGTTTTAATCCTTTCTCCTCTAAAGAATAAGAAGTTCCCTCAACACTCAACACTGTGGGATATAAATTTTAGGAAAGCTATAGCAGGTGTGAAGAGCATTCATGAGTTCCAAACACTTTGACAATAAAGAAAATAATATCAGAAAGTGAAAATCATTGTTTATTTAAATTATAAGCTAATATTCATTAATTGTGCATAAAGTAACTTCTTAGAACAGCACCCATAGAGAGCACAAAATGTAAAAATGGTCATTGTAAGAGGTTTTTCTTTATAATGTCTGTATCAAACTGAGCGCAAATGAAAGAAACATTGATCCAAATCATTGTCCTTATTGTGTATTAACTATATGTATGTGTGTGTGACTGTGATTACCATTAACCTCTCTGAGTCTTAACTGTGTGTATTAGTGTGTGAGTGAGTGAGTGAGTGAGTGAGCGAGAGAGAGAGAGAGAGAGAGAGAGAGAGAGAGAGAGAGAGAGAGAGAGATTACCAAAGATAGCCAAATGAGAGTCCGACGGAGAGGATGAGTCTTACGAAGACAGATGAATGTGAAACCAGCTGACCTTCACAAGGTCTTGTCTGAACCTATAACATCTGTGGCTTCTGTTCAGAAAAATTAATATGCTTGTTTAGAGCATTTATCGGTCTGGCATTATGCATATCAACTTATCTACATTTGGGTTTATTTATCACAAAAGTCTCATGAGGTCACTATTAATATAATACCCATTTTCCTCATAAGGAAACAGAGCCTTAGTGAGATTAAGAAACTTGCTAATGTCATATGACTAGTAATTAGTGGATCTAGAGTTAGAATAAGTTATCTAACTCCAGAATCTGCACTTAGGTTATTAATTTAAGTTTTTCAATCTCAAAATCATAATTGAAGCTAGGAAGCAGAAAAAAGGAAACCCTTGGAAGTGAATGCATTGTACTTATTCATTCTCATTATTACAGACTTATTGCCCAAATAACCCATATCTTTAGATTTGTTATGATAAGCTGCCTTTCTGATCTGTGACAATTTTTTATAAGTGGTCCCAGTATCTATTTGGAAACAGCATGAGACCTACTTAAATATCTTGCCTCTAAATAGGTTTATTTTCACTGTTTGATAACTTCTCACGCTCACCTTTCTGCAGTTTCACCCCTTTGGGTCTACATATACTCTATCATTTTATTTCTCTATATTCATTCTGACAAAATTAGATGAAAACTTTCCTGTTAAGGTAAACAACACAAAACCAAAGTTTATTAGGACACATCGTGTCCAAGAGGCAGATGCCAGCAACGTCCTGAAGTTTTAGAAAAGTGTGGTGTTGTTCCTGACTTTGGGTGTGGACCTTGTTCCAAGAACTGTCTAGCAAGGCTAGTGTCCCGTGAGTAAGCTGTAAGAGAAAACACCCTCCCTTTTGATTCATTTCCTGATTATTCCGATGTGAGGTGTCCTGACACTAACACATTAAGCTGCCCACTGTGTGCTTGTGTAAGTCTTTCTTTTATGATCTTTTTCCTTCTGTCTTCATAGCATTGGAACTGATCATCTTTGAGGTTTTGTTGATCAGAATTGGCTAGAGATTTGAGAGAATCACCAATAGCCAATAATCCATTGCAGGATATGTGTCTAAGAGACACATTTATTTACCCAAATGGATGATCCCTACATTTATTTACTTAACTGAAACCCATGAAGCCCAAATATAAAGGGAATAATTCCAGGAGAGAGTTTGCCTGCATTTCTACCATGGGACTAACAACATCTTAGCTGCTTGTTTTTTATTTATCTTGAGAAGTGTCCTGGTCTGACTATGACCTCACTTGGGCTTCCCTAGATGTGTCAGCCCAAATGATCGGATGATGACAGGACTGGGGAGATTAAAAGACCCAGACAACCCTAGAAGATGTATTGGTGTTGGTTATTGTTTGAGGGCTGCTAAAAACGCTTTCTACCTTGGGTGACTTGAGGAAGAGGTTTTTACAACAACGTATTGCCTGAATATTATAGATAAAGTAAACTCATGGCTAACTGCATTGTGTCCAGGGAAATGTTGGACTTGGTAACCCTTGTATAAGCTGGTCGGCAAGGAATGCATGGGAAGAGGAAAACAAAACAAAACAAAACAAAACAAAACAATCCCAACAGACCATTTGACCCTTAACCTCTTGCTTCTTCTTATGACACCTATTTTTTTATTTTTATTTTTTTCTGTTGAGACCATAAAACTCAAGCTGGGAGTGAGTTGTAGGCAGTTGTAGAAGACTTGCTGAGGGTCTGATGGGCTAATTTCTGTAAGTAAAGTCATGAATAAATGAAACAAAAAATGCCATTATGGCAACTCAGAGTTCAGGTTTAATAAATAAGAACGGAAATATAATTATAGTGGCACGAAGCAAGCAAATAACCAAAACTTGCACAAACTATGATGGTAGTGGGAAGCAGAGCATGCTGAAGTAGCTGTGGGCTTCCAGAGGAGCCTTGAAAGAGAAGGTGGTACCGGGCATCAAGTTTTTTATCCTGGTTGGAAATTTGAGGCTATCCCTTATAAGTTCTATCCTGCCTTTATGAATAACACACACAAGAACTAAAACTAACTTCCATCTTTGAATCTCCTTTTCTCTTCCTTCTAGAGTCCTATGAGTTTAATATCCCAAATTACAAAAAGTTTCCAAGGGCGCAGAGGCAGGCTCAGCCACCACTACTTGCTACAGTATGCACAACAGCCGCTCAGCTTTGTGACTGCCATAGCAAAATGCAGATGTACGTCCACTATGCGGATTTACTTTGGACTGAAGTGGGTAACTCAGGAAAACTTTGACATTTTGTACAATTAAATGAACACTCAATGGGTTCTGTTGTTTTTAAATGAAATTTCGTGTGCTTGTCCATGAGACCGTGAAATATGGAACAGTGCTGGAGGCTGTTTTCATCTGAAGTGCACAGAAAATATGACTGGTTTTTTTTAAAGGAAATGTCATTTCAGTGATGTGTTGCTAGTTACTATCACGTGCACCAAGGTGACTTTTAGAGCCCAAAGTCAGAAACTCAGAATCTGCAGCATCCAAAAGAGGCCTTAATGAGTAAGACAGTATTTCTTCAGATGATAGGATACGCAGCATTGTTTTCACTTATAGCTTGGCAGTTCTAGTCTTTTTTTTTTTTTTGGCAGTTCTAGTCTTTGAAGTAATAAACACTTAGCGAAGCTAGCTCTGTGTGTGTGTGTGTGTGTGTGTGTGTGTGTGTGTGTGTGCATGCACGCGCGCGCTCACCAATGAAACTGGTGTATAAATTTTGGACGAGGCATGAAATGATTCGGGATTCTAAAACTTGAACTTGGGAGTATTGAAAATGCTGATATAAGTTTGGGGAAGTGATTAGTCACATCAGTGTAGTACAGGTTCAGCTCTACCTGTGCCAGAAAATCAAACTCAGATTATTTTTAGATTCGGAAATAGATGGGCTATTTTAGCATGATGACTATATTTGTAGGGGTTGAAATATTAGTAAACAGGTCTTTGGCAAATTGGTAAAATAGTTTCATTTTGGTTTGCTTGTTTTAAATTCAGTCTTACCTACAAAACTTGTGTGCTCAATAGCTTTCATATGCAAGCATTCAAATAGGATTTTGCAATGAAAAGATAGAATGTACCTGCTCAGAGGAAATGTCATTTTTGAATTTCAAAATTGTGGTCAGCAAAAGTATGGACTCCAGAAGGGCTTCCTTGCAAGACTGTGACCCATAGATATAAACCTAAAAAAGTATGATTCCTCAAATAAAGGTAAATAATAGAAGTGACTCACTCTGGCAGTTGTTAGATGAATATAAGAGAAAAAGAAAACCCAGGTATTTAACATCCTATTGTGTTCAAGCTTAGATTACTTTGCAGTCCACTGCTTAGTATCTGTGACCTTAAGAAGGACACCTAACTCGTTTTAGGCTTTAGTGACTCCCCCACATAAAATGAAAAAGATAAAATCTCTAAATCTTTTCAGATAAAAATAAGAATACAACACTGTATAAAGTCTCCTGTGGTTTCTTCTAGCTCTAGGGTCTATGATTATACTGGTTTTTAGCACAATGGCATATAAACAACTGTCAATCTCCAATTCCAATGAAATGCTTTTTATATTATAAAGAAGAAAGGATTTGGAGCCTTTCAAGTTGTTCTAAATTTTCAGGATTGTGTGACAGACAACAAACCTAGTATTTGCAACATCTGGTCCACTTTCTTTTTCCCTTCTCCCCATGTATGCTGACCAGTTAGTTCTTCCCTACTTACCTGAAATTCCAACTATGGTTATTCTTAATCTTCTTGTCAGAGGCTACATAAATAACACCAGTGAGTGTCTGTGTTGGATGTGCCCTTTGGGGTCAATTGAGAAATTTTTTTTCATGTGAAAATTTGAACTTTCTCTTGGATAAAGGCCTGTATTATTTTCATAATTCACCCACAATTATGTCATCAGTGTTTTTTTATTTTATTTTTTTTATTTTTCAGGACTGCCAGGCATAGAGTAATTGATAACAGAACAGTTACACTGTAGAGTGACTTATCTTTATGAAAATAAACCACAGTTACAGTTTGAAACTTACATAAAAGAGAGATTAATGGGTCAGAGGAGGAAGACATTCTATAAATCACCCCAACTCACTTATCCATCTCCAGTTGCGGTGATCGGTGAACAATTCTAGATATTTTGCACTTTCAGTGATCAATAAGAGAGAGTATATTGAATGTTTGAACAAGTTTATTCATTGTCCTGGTCAGTTTATTTAAATATCCATAAGTTTTATTTCATGTTGGAGGCAAAATGAAGAGTGCAGACAGCTGCCCCAGCAGCCTGGCACATTTTAGTTCACTTTCTGTGCTCAAAATACTTTACCTCTGAGTGCTCCCATTTCAACAGCTAAAATGTGGGAATTATGATCCTGGGGATGATGTAAGATTATTTGAAAAGTATATTGTACTATTCAGATGCATGTTGCTACATAAGAAAATATTTTAATTAAGAATGCATAAATCATTCTGAATGTCTTGGCAAAGAGAGATATTATTTTGAAGATGAATTTGAAAATTAAGCACTTAATGAGGAGTCGCCTTATGAATATAAATGGATTCATGGGATATGTTCATCAGTTTGAAGTTTAAGCAAAATTGAAAAGCTGTAACAGAAATTTATTGTTAAGAAGTAACTTGAACAACTCTTTTAATTCAACGTGTCATTTGAGGTGTTGTTAAATGGCCATAGCTTATTTTGAAATACAAATTAATTATCTATTACAAGCATGCTATTGCTTATTTCCTTCAGTCTCATTAGTATGCAAATGACTCTAATTAGGTCACTGTCAGACGATATTAGTGCAGAGTCACTTTCCATGGTTTAGAATGAAGGGTTTTGCCTCCTAAATATTTATAAAACTGTTTCTGAAATCTGCTTTACTTAATTGAGATTATTCTGGAAGTCTTATTGGTTCAGAGGAAATAATCCCAGACAACAAATAAATCATTCTTTAAAAAGCAGCAATTTTTAATTGACACATATACAATTAGTATGTTAAAGAATATTCACACTTGTAATATACATTTTTAAAAAAAGTTAAATAACTCAAATATGTATCTTTATATATTTATCATAGGTTGTTTTTTTTCAGGTATCACCATAGGATTAACATGACTGCAATATGTACTCTAAAGAAAAGTTTGGTTTATTATTTTTTTAATAAAACAATAGAATTAATAATAACAGATATTAAGTAATAAAGCAGAGCATCCCATGGCTTCATTACAATAAGTTCTATGCAGTGAATTTTTATTGAGATTAAAAGATCTTTTTACATATGCTCCATCTTTGTGATCTACTCAGCTCATAGAGGTTTTATTTGTACAACCATAGCAAGCTTGCTTATATCCTTCAAACTTTCTGACATTTTTATATTATTTAATACAGTGTAAATATAGCAATAATTTGGATAATAAGTAGCAAGAAGAGAAAAATAAATATTGTAATATATTTCCTGGGTATTTTAAGCTAAAGTATGTTGATGTCTCCCCTGTGGAATGATTGTGCTCATGCACTGTGAATGAATAGCAAAGTTATTTGAAGGAGCTGACATCCAAGGGGGAAACAGAATAATCAGAGAAAAAGAAACCCTGGAGCTACAGAAGTTGAGGCATATGAGAAGATAATGGTTTAGAGAACTGAAAATGTGAAGAAGAACAAGAGAGATTTTGTAGAAAGAGAAAGGAAAGGTTAGCAAATACAAAAAGTTAAACTTGTGAGAATGCAAAAAAAAACCCAAAAAACAGAAGAGTGCAGACATTTGAAGAAAACTTCAAGGAATACAGGAAATAAGGTTGATTGAGACATGGTCAGTAGAGAAAGTGAAGGAACTTGTATGCCAGACACCATGCTCTGCCTGGCTACCACCATCACCTTTAAAATGTCCTTTTTGGGTGGCTATTTTTTGTCTTTTAAAAGTAAGGAAACCACATCATAGAAAGATTAAATAATTTGCCCTGACAAGTGGCAGAACTGAGCTCAAGGCCCAGTTCTTTCTCTTCAGAAATGCATGTCCTTTTTGGTAGATTTGTGTCTGGGAGGCATTACAACATCAAGATTTAATAGTATATACTCTGAAGTTAAACATCTAGGGTGCTAGCCCTTGGTTAGAAGTGGGATAATGAGTGTGTCATGTTATTTCTCTAAGACTCAGTTTCTACATCTGGGGTTTGTGAGGATTTAAAGAATTAAAGCATGTGTAGGATTTACTCATAATTCCTAGACATAGGAAACACTAACAAATTACATATATTTTTGTTATCATGTTTTTAAATGTTGTGTTTCAGTTACATTCGTCTTATACACAACTTGCAGAAATAATTCATTCTTGAGCTGTTCAGATTTGCCTATTTAAGCAAAGCTCCATCAAGGGAACCTATCAGCTACTGGGATGGGCCTTCCAACCTTCTACTATATAGTATTCAGCTCTTGTCCAATGTAGTATATTTAGCTTTTCTTCCAACCTAGTCGTGAGTTAATTTTTTTAAGGGTTCTCTTTGAAGTATTTTAAAGTTATTAGGTTGTTCAGAATTCCAAATTGTTTCTATCAACATTTTATTAATAACCTGCTGATAGTAGATAAATTTGGTACACTGAATTACTGGGTGAGTGGGTGAGCAATGGCTAAGGATACTATTATAAATTACTTTTAATATTACCAAACTACCATATTTCCCCCAAAATAAGACTGGGTCTTATATTAATTTTTGCCCCAAAAGACACATTAGGGCGTATTTTCAGGGGATGTCTTATTTTTTCATGTACAACAATCTACATTTATTCAAATATAGTCATGTCATCTTCTTCTGGAACACTGTCATAACGTACTAAATGCATCCATCTCCTGACAATCTTAACTGGGGCTAATTTTCAGGATAGGTCTTATTTTCGGGGAAACATGGTATGGTAAAGCACAAAATCCTGTAAAAACTGTTTCTACTTATAAATCATATAAATATATATACAAAATACAGTTAAATTGTTAGTAAAATTACAAATTCAATAAGTTTACATGACTGTATCAAATTAATATGATAAATTTTTATTACCTTAATCTTTGTGGTGTAAACGTGCTCTTACTATTATGACACATAACATGTTGGAATCCGGCATGTTTACCCTACTGTGTGTTGTGTAATCTCAATTCATCCAGCATTTTTCTTTATTTGACTTACTGTGCAGAACATGTCATTTACTCTTCCCTTGAATAAATCATGCATATGTTAAGTCAATATTATTTATCTTATCAGCCAGTAACATTAAAAATAACATGGTGTATTACAATGATGCACAATGAAATTTTGAGATAGTGTTAGATAAAAATGATCATCCCCATCATCAGAATACGCTTATATTCTGCTTTTCATTGATCATCATCAAAGTACATGTTTAAATATTTGTATGTTTACACTGTAGCATACTAGATATCCTTAAAGCTGTACTCTGAAAATCTCTAGAACTTCCCTGTGATTTCTTTACTGAGTTTCTAAGTGACTAAGGGAGGCCAGAGAGCCTAAAACATAATGTAGCAGGAAACCAGCATTCCGAACAGTCACGGAAGCCACCTGCTCTAAGTGTATATAAAGGTCACTTGTGCTAACCTCAAGTTAATATTAGTGTAGGAGGCAGGAAATAGGACTTTAGGCTCACACAATGGAATGCCCACAACAATCTGAGAACCTCAATGTATATAGCCTTGGAAGAAGGAGCAGTAGAAGAAAATAGGTGTTCCATTCAATGGGGAATTTATCTGTATCAGTCTTGGGTCTCAGAAAGGGAAAGATCTCTTCGCAGATTATTTATAGTGATTAAATTTCTTTCCCATCATTTTAGGATTTTGATTTATAGTATTTATGTTATTGTCAAGGTCCAGGAGATGCTAGAGTTCAGAAATTAAGATAATAGCATTATCCCAAGTTGATAGCTCCCACGGGGACATGGCAGAAGGAAATGTAAGTCTCTGCTGGAAATATGTGGTCCTAGCCAGACATCTCGGGAATCTCATTCTATAACCAGT
This sequence comes from Rhinolophus sinicus, assembly GCF_057876585.1. Classification (NCBI taxonomy): domain Eukaryota; kingdom Metazoa; phylum Chordata; class Mammalia; order Chiroptera; family Rhinolophidae; genus Rhinolophus; species Rhinolophus sinicus. The sequence continues at coordinate 144,551,879 of NC_142516.1, read as the reverse complement.
GTCTTTTAATTACTCTTTTATCTTAAAAAAAAAAAAAATATGTATATCATGTATTTTGCTTGTCCTATGTAATTGCCATGTCACTACCTCTCTTTCTAGGTATATTTGCCCAACATACTCTTTACTATATGTGTTGAATTTTAAAGTTACAACAATTTTATATATTTCATTCCTAAAAGGTATTTTCTTTTCTTTTTTTTTTTTTTTTTTTTCTCTATCCCTGATGATGTTTTTTATAATCTTTCATGTTTTGCCTTTCTTTGGACACTGAGAAAGGGTAGGAAAGATGGTCTGGGAAAATATCAACAATAATTCATCAAACATTTCATAGATAGTTGTTTTATATTCTGTCTGATTATTGCAATATGAATTACTCAGCTCTCTGAATTGGCTATGTTATATTGTTACTACTGCTCACTCGTGGTGACCCATTTCCTTGTATGAGATATTGAAGTCCTAATTTATGAATATTGCCTCTTGGAAGGATTTGTGTTTGCCTTCATAAGGTGCCAGTGGAATGTACAATCCTATATCATGCATTTAATTCCTTGCCTTTGGGTCTCCATAACCGGGAAATATTGAACTCAATTAAAGTAAGAAACAATCTCATTATTATAAATTTTCAGATGGCCAGTTCTTCTTTAAAGAAATTTTCCAAAATAAGAACCTTCCTAGTATATTCAAATTTATTTATTTGCATGAGAAAAGTATAACTGATGCATACTATTTTTAGTCTCATCTCTTCCAAGTCCCACGTGCATGTCTGTTCACATACTTTGAGGAAGACGTTGTTCCTCATAAACTTCAAGTTTCAGAGGAAGTTAAGACAAGTTGTTCAATTGTTGACATACTGTTACATATATTTGAATAAATGTAATACCTATTTTTGAAGAAGAATGGCAAAAAATAGAAAATGAAGAAAAACATTATTAACTTACCAGAGTTGTTAGAAAATTGCCTTGTCTACTTTGTTTATGGATGTATTTCAATAGTCCAGAACAGTATATGGCACTGAATAGATTCATTTGTTAAAAGGTAGACTGCATAAACTTGTGTTGCCTAAATAAGTATCATATTGAGTTGGGACAAATTTGAAGAACATTACTTCAAATTGGGGCATGAAAGAGATGTAGTGTATTATTGCTTAAACACAAGGATTTACAAATCACTAAAATAAATGAGTAGTTAAATATAAGCTAATATTTAAAAAATCAATTGTATTCTTATATGCTAATCACAAATATATTTAAAATGTAATTAAGAGAAAATGCTACTTATAATAGCAAAAACAACAAAAGTAATCAGGATTAAATCTAGCAAAATATAAAGACTTTCAAGGCACATAAAACTTCAGTAAGAGATATTAAGGATATGATATCACATTGATAGATAAGTCTCACTGCTGGTTTCCCTGAAAATAAGACCAGGTCTTATCATAAGGTTTGCTCCAAAAGACTCGTTAGGGCTTATGTTCAGGGGATGTCATCCTGAAAAATCATGCTAGGGCTTGTTTTCCGGTTAGGTCTTATTTTGGGGGAAACACGGTAATATAAAGATATAATTTCCCCGAATTACTCTATTAATTTAATGTAATATCAATAATTTCCTACAGAATTTATTAGAAAGCATGACAATCTTAAATTCTTGTTGAAGAGATAGTTGCCAATAATAGCTAAGACAATATTAACAAAGATTAATGTGGGGAAATTTTTCCTACCAGTTCTAAGGCCTATAAACTACTGGCACAGAGATAATTCAACATATTTATTTATGTAATGAAAACAGAGTTCTGAATAAATCTTCACATATGTGGAAGCAGAATATGATAAAGTTGGCATTCGTTTTTAGTGAACCAATGGTATCAATAACTATCATTAGTAATATATTTAGAAAAACTATAATGGGATCTCTGAACCAAGAGAAATTAATTCTAGGTAACTGAAAAAACTGTACATGCAGAAGAAAAAAAATAAAAATTGAGATTGTATTGAAGACTGTTGGCTCTTTGTGGAATTTTTTTTCCACTGTATTCCAAACTTTGGTACTTTTTGTGTATACAGCAGAGGGCTAGAAGTCTATAAACTATATTTCTTAGATTTTATTACCAGCTAGTAATTTCCATTTTCTCTTAATTGTGTTTCATTGATGGCAGTCACCAGAATTCGGTAGTCTCACAGCAGCTTGTGTCCTTGGTCTGTTTCTATGAGAGAAATGTCAGCATCAGGAGACTATAATCTTAGGGTACAGGTGAGAATACAACCTCCTGGCTTTGCACACCAGTCATTCTAACCATAGCAGTGGCAGCAGCTTCAGTGATAAAGCTGTAAAGCTCTTCTGGGCTCTGAGTTAAGACTTGTCTGTTTTTACCGTTGCAACTTTTTGTAGATAATTTACCTCATTTGCATCACTCTGTTGGAAATACTTCGAGGATTTCTATTTTCCTGCCATATTATTAACTGATGAAAAAGAAATATGTAATACAGAACTCCTCAGATCTGCTTAAAAATGGTAAAGTATGCAGTAATCATAGAATCATAAACATTACATCATTCATAGTGATGATCTCTGGGATGAGGAAGAAGAAGGAAATATATGGCAAGGCACAGAAATCTTTACAGGCAACTTCAGCTATGTTCGCTATTAATTAACTTAAATAGTAGGTGCACAGGTAATTTTTATATAATATTTTATATATTTTTGAATGTCTGAAATTAACATAGTGTGTATTATTGTTATATATGTTATATAAGAATATATAATGTAGAGCTCTTAAGGATACATCTTCAAGCCACAAAAGTCAATGTTTTCTGGTTTAAAAAACAAATTGAAAGCAATTTGACCCTGATTATGTGAGCATGCTTCTGGTCTTGCGCCCAATAGTGTCTCGTTTACGTGGCAGTCAGAGAAATCTCATTAATATTTGGGTCAAACAATATCATTTCCTATGCTCAAAATCCTCTAATGGCTCCCATCTTATTCACAGTAAAACCCCAAATTCCTACTATGCCCTATAAGATTCTGCATAATCTGACTTCTTGTTACTGTTCTCACATCTTCTCTTCATTTCTTTGTTCTGTGTGATCCAGCCATAGGTCTCCAGGCTGTTTCTCAAACATATGAGGCAGGCAGGCCCTCACCCCAGCAGCAGGATATACTTCCTGCTAATATCTGCATGACTAACTTGTTCACTTCCCTATATCTTTACTCAAAATTCCCCTTCTCTGAGGATCTTTCCAATGGCTATCCCTCCTTCAGGCATTTCCAGTATCACTAGCACCATATGTTTTTTTCATTTCGAGTACATATCGTTATTTTAACATGCTATCGATTTTATTTTTGTTATTACCTATCTTTGACTAGTTTATAAAGAAGGAAATTATTTTTGCAGAGAACATTGCTTGGCAATAGTAGGCATTTAATAAACATTTGTTTTATGAATAAATGAATGGATATCACATCTTCCCACTGCAATCAGGATATAGTACCATCAATTTTACAACATCCTTTGGCAATAGCCTTTAAAGATATGGGGTATTTAAAAGATTGGAGGAGGACTTAAAAAAAAAAAAAGTTTAGAAAGAGGAAATCAATAAAACATTAAACTATTATATTAAAGGTAGGAACTGAATCTAAATCATCTTTTTACTTAGCACTGATCTGAATGATTCTCTATATTTTTAAAATCAGTTCAACTGGTAGTGTTAGCATTGTTGTGCATTCATAGACTTAATCTCCATTAAACAATTTTTTTGCTAAGTTTTTTTATTCTTGTAGCTCAATTGCTTATAGCATAAACAAAACAATAGGGCAAAATCTACCTCTTGGAACTTTTATTTTTGCTTTATAACCATTGAAATAGATTTTCATGTAAAGGAATATCTCTAGGATGCTTTATTCAAAATATCGGGAAATTACATTTCTGAGATATTATTTTTAACTGAGTTTTTGATGGAAAATGTCACACATGTTTAAAAACATAACATCTTATAGCCAAATACTTCCAGTGAAGTTCATTTGCAGCCAAGCAGTTTCCTGTAGACAAAAATATTAGAATATCATTCTATTTATTAATAAAGTGTTATTTTTTTTCAATTTTTGACACATTGAAGCAGGCTATCTGTGTGTGTTATGCTGATAATCACTCATGTGTTCAGTATTTATAATCTGAATATTCTTCCTAAATGAGATTCTTTATAGAACCTTACAATTTATTTTTATTTAGTTTTTTCATATCAAATTTTATAAGTAAAACTATAATTCAAAGATGTTTACAGTAATACATGCATAAAGATATCATGTTTTTCTCAGCTGAATGCACAGACAGTTTAACAGTATTTTTTGAATATAGAGAAATCTTTTTCATGCTTCAGACATACAGGTATTTATTTTGTTGTTGTTATTGATGATGGTGGTGTTAATGACTATTAGTATTACATATTTAGAATCCCCCTCTATAAAACTTCAGTTAGATGCTATGGAAAAAAGCATATTTCTGGGTTATAAATAAATATTAAGCAAACTATGTGTGATAGTTTTCTTTTTTCTTTGCATGATTATAACAAATCATAACTATCAAGTTCTCAGTAATGAGACACTCATGCACTGCTCCTGTGTTTTCTATTGCTTATCTCAGTTCCCACTTGAAGATGAGATAAATAAATCACTATACTTAAAAATGCAACATTATTTAAAACCTAGTGATAAAAATTGAAATAAAGCCCTGGCATTGCAGTCATCAGACCCAAGTTCAAATACTACCTAGTCTTAAATTAGGATCTTGAGTAAAATACTATTTTTTAACTTGAGATTCTTTTCTGTAAAATTCTTCCCCAAATTCTCATGTTTCACAGAAGTGTCTCAGAGATGTCAGCCTCAAATTATATGGGGGACAAATCAACTTCATTTTAACTGGAGACGCTCTACTTTTATTATATTTTATATCTACAATTCCTAATATTTCCTTATTTTTAAATTCTATCTTGTTACATTGTATATTCCATGACCATCAGTGAAAATGAATCCAATAGATGCTGAACACATTTTCTTTTATAATGGACTTACAAGTTTTGGTTGGGGTATTTATTTGCTTGATGGTTTGCTTGTTTATATAACTTTGTTTCCACAACGGCATTTTTAAGAATGTAGATTAGGGATATGGAATTTTCTGTTTTAAAAAATGGAATTCATTAAAGGCAATATAAACATTAAAACTGATTACATCAAGTATGAGATTTCCACGGATAGCATCACATAAACACTGCTAACAAAAACAAGTTTGAAATTACATTTGTTTGATTACTTGAAAAACTTCATTTCACTAAATTAATAAATTCCAATCATTCTTCTCTCTGAATGCTTTTGAGTGATAGGCTACATTTTCATCAGTGAGAGTCGTGCCTTACGGTAGTGCCTCTGATGGAAGAAATGGTCAGATGTGCAATTCCTAATTGCTTGAACTAGATAGTCTTCAAGACATCCTGACCGTAAGATGCACAGATCCATACAAGAGTCATCCTGTCACATAATTTTGGTCACAGAAACTATTATTTTAATAAAATTAGACATTTTTTTGGAAATTATAACACTCAATTTAACACTAAAATGACCACATTTGTATATAATCCTGAGTAATGAAGAAATAGAAGAGGAATGCTACACTTTTTCTTTTCTTTTTCTGCTTTGTTCCTTAATTCCAAGAAATATTATTCTTGTTTCTAGTGATAGAGATTTGAGCATTTCACAGCATTTTTTCCCCTAAATCCTCAAGGAGCAAAACAGTTATAGAAGCCATGTGAAATTTTATGGAGGGATCTGAGATATTCATAAATAAGAGCATTTGAAGAGCTGCCTGATATTACTTTTCTTATAAATAGTTTTTAATAAGTCAAGAATTAATGTTAATTTATTTGGATATTAGTCCACAGATTTCTCCATATTTTACGGTACAAGATGCACATAAAGTAATCAAAAAACACTCTTTGAAACGCTAAAATGCAAGCTTTTTTGGTAGCAACTATGTAGTCTTCCCAGCACCGGTTCCATCTAATTGTATATGGTAATGCATTTAATTTAACAAGAGTATTGCATGCAAAGGTTATTGAGTATGCATTGCTTACATTAGAATGCTTTAAAAATATTGAATATGTAGGTTTTTAATACTAAAGGCACATAAACGTAATCTAGTGCAATTCTAGGCATAGAATGAACCTGGTACTTATTTCTTAAATACATGAATTCACAAATAATTGAGTAAGTGAATTAATACTTGAGGCTGTTTAGTGGCTTAATTCTTAAGACTAAGTCATATGAGATCATATGTATGACTATCCCTCAGTTTCTGAGCCTATAATATGGGAAGTAATTTGTTTTCCTGAAGCGGTAGAAGCCCAAGATACTAATGGAAGGAAGTAACAAAACTTGGCAGGAGAGGGAAGCAAAGACATTTACAGGGGGCTGTGGTACCTGAGTTGATGAACACAGAAATCTGTGGCAAAGTTGAGTCAAAGTTGTGCAGGTTGACAAAGTAAATTGTCGTTCTCAAATGGTTGTGCAGAGAGCAAGGTTTTCTGTAGAGTTCAATGGATGGTAAGAGAAAAGGTCACAGAACAACTGAGGATCTTAACAGCCTTTATAGAATTCCAAGGGTTCCTGTTGCAGAACATGAGGGCATTACCAATCCTCAGCTTTATGTATGAATGGTATGACTCCAAGGCAGTATGTTTCTAAATGCACTGCAAATTAGTTATCATGACACACCAAAGGAAAACTCTTCTATGTTAAAATGTGTTGCTTGGTACAATCAAGCAACACCCCTTTTAATATAGTTCTGAAAGGCAGAGCTATTGATATAAAAGTTCTGTGTAGACACAAGAAGCCATGGATATAGTAAAAGAACAGAAAAACTGATTTTTCCTGTTTCTGAGTCATTTCACAGTAAATTATTTCTTTTTAAATTATCTTGGAAGTGTTAAAAAGGGAAAAGTATAGCTAAAAAAGAATCATTTCTACCATATGAAAAATAAAACCTGACTGAATTTAAAATATTTAGCTGGCACTTATTGCATTCATACTATAAAAGAGGCTAACTGGTAGTAGAAAATATGATGGGCATTGTTCTGTTGTTTGTAGTGTAGCCATCAATGAAATAGGAAATAAAGTGAATCAAAAGAAAACAGAGCATGCTATTTTATTCATTTAATTATCGATTCATTCATTCATTCATTCATTCATTCATTCATTAATGTTTCTTCCGTGTAATTTGTATTGATTTGAAATAAGGTTTCATTGCTTTGATTTGTTTTGTTTTATGTTAGTACTTCAGAGATAAATTTTTTGAGATTTTCTCCCTCCCTTCCATCCTTTCTTCCTTTTTTTCTTTCTCTCTCTCTTTCTCCCTCCCTTTCTTCCTTCCTTCCGTTGTGGAAATGTCTTCTTCTTTATTTCTTCTTTATAGAAATATATTTTTAACTAAAAACAAATAATTTTAAAAACACTGTCTTTGTTGTTTTATTTTTACTTGGAAATGTTTTTCTCATTGGATGCTCACCATGATATTTTCTTAAAAATGTAAACAAAAGTTATATTCTTATTTGTTTTTATCCCTTCTCCATTTATAAGCAGTAATTTGCCTCTTGTCTGTGTTGTATGTGCATATGTGTGTTTGTGTGTGTGTGTGTGTGTGTGTGTGTGTGTATACACATGGGTGTGTAAGTGTTTTGGAAGGAGAGGTCACTGAAACCAACTGGGCTTTGGTTTCTTAAATTCAATATCTATCAAAATTCTCAGTGATGTCAATAGATCCTTAAACATTACATTTTAAATCATTCATGTATGCTTAAAATATTAGTTTGGATAATTATGAAACTTTATAGTCTGTTTATGAAAACATTAGCACACCTGAAAAATATATATATTTTTTTACTTCCACATGTTAAAACCTGCCAGCTTGGCTAGATAGTGTGTTTTTTTACTTTTATTTTTTGCATTTTTCTGTCCAAGTTTACATATAATTTATATTCTGAACTTAAAAATGATAATAATAATAATAATAATAATAATAATAATAATAATTTTTTAAAGTAGATTTTTGGTTCACAGCAAAATGGAGCAGAAGGCACAGAGATTTCCTTTATCCCCCTACTTCTACTCATACATAACCTCCTCCATTATCAACATTCCCCTAGTGGTTACCAGAGGGTAAGGGGGAAGTGGTGAAGGTCAAAGAGGGAAAAGGGAACCAAATATAAGGTGATAGAAGGAGAATTGACTGTGTGTGGTGAACACACAATGCAATATACAGATGATGTAGTATAGAAATGTACACTTGAAACCTATATAATTTTACAAACCAATGTCACCCCAATACATTTTATTAAAAAAAAAACATTCCACAGAATTTTAAATTTTATTATGTCATAATAATTCAGATGATTTTATATTTTAATTAGTTTAGTAGAAACATGCTATTGCATACAGACTTTTGCATCATAAACTATTAAAATTATCCCTTCTTTTTATATAAGAATTTTGCTAGTATAAAAAACAGCAAATAAAATTGCATTTGACATTTAGTAATATATTATTATCAAATTATTCCCTAATAATATATTCTCATGAGTTTATGATTCAATCAATCTATTTTGAGTATCTATTTGGCCCTTGTTATGTATTTAATTGTCGCAAAAGAATTATATGGATATACATTAGTGCCTCAATTCAACATATGTAGCATATCCTTTATACAACCATGGAATTATTTTTAATTTTGGTAAATTTAGTAGATAATGCAGTCTTTTTCAGTGTATTTTAATTTTTACATCTGTAATAACTCATCTAGAGAAACAATTTTCTGAATGTTACCTTGTTTAAATTGAAAAACAAAAACAAAAAACAAGCACAAACATGCCTTCAGAGGTTTTAAAAGTTATGAAATTGTATATCTAAATTCATCTATTATACTCTTAAATGACACATATTATTTGTGTAACATTTGAATTTAATATCAGATGAATGACATTGTGGAAATTGGAGTGAAGATAAAATGAACTAAAAATATAACATAGGATTAACTGTGCTCTTCTGTAGAGAGAAGGCAACCTTGATCTAAAAGATTCATTTTTTACTAAAAGATTCAATACAGTTACTAAAATATTAATAATTAATTCAATTTAGCTTGCCATTTCCTTGATTTTTCCTTCACATTTTTCTGCTCTCCTGAATTTCTGGGTCATTTTATTATTGCTCTATCATTGTGTATGTATACCCTGCTTTTACTCAGGTGGCTTTTCATTGGTGGCCCTCCCAATCAACATAGAAATATTCCATCAAGCTTAAGAAAAAAATAACAACATCCAGTCCTATTTCAAACTATGTAATAAATGCTTCAGACTGGGAAACTATATTATAATGAGTCAATGATACTAAAAACACCTGCGTAGTAATATAGTTTCTTCTAGCATTGTTTGTAAATTTTCAGCAATAACTATAGTAGTAGTTGGGGGGGGGGGATATATGTGTGATGTAGAAAATGACATAGATAAAGGAAAAGGTAGGATTATTTCTTCTAGTTCAGATAAGGGGGTAAGGGGCAGCCAAATCAATGTATGATGCTCTTTAAGAATGGAAAGGGTTATCTGACCAAGAATGCTGACTTAATATGTAAGGAAGAATAATAAAAGGGCTCTTAGCATGAGGGCACACCACAAGGGTCAGGGCCACAAAGTAAGTTGTGTCACAAGGTAAGGTTTAAAAAGCCATGAAAGTGAAAAGTGTAACATTAGAAATAATATAATTGATAATTCTTAATAATTTAAGAGAAGAAAACTACTGAAATTATCTACTAGTGTATGTTACAAAGTTCAAATAGATTTAAAGTATTTTAGAGGAAGTTCTATGTTCAAAAGAATATTGATTCTAGAAGTTTCATTTAATTATACAGATTTTATGTGATACAAGAAATAATCAACTTACATTTTAATTATCAATGTATATTTTACTTGACTTTTGCAATAAAAAGCATTGACATTGATTTTAGTTGCCAATGTGTTACAAAAGTATCAAAACAAAGCTAAAACAAAAAGGCCAGTCTTACAAATATTCTCACAATAGGACTCTTAATACTACTTAGGAAAAGGCCAAACTAAAAATCATTCTTCTTTTCTCTGAGGTTCATTAAATTCATAGTTTGATGAAGGCAGGGAAGGAGAGAATGGGGCTCATGGGTTTTTTGGGTTAATGTATTCCTTTTACCATCCTGTGTTTTACACTTAGCATCATTTTCCCAAGTGAATTGGCTGATGTCAAAAGTTATGATGGAACAAGAGAAAAAGAGCACAGGTGGGCGATTTAATATGGGGTTATATGCCTATATTATTTGTCAAACTCTTCAGTAAATATAGAACATAAGCATGAATAATATCTAGTATCTTGGTGTATCATTTTATTCTGTCATTAGAGATGTTTATTTAGTCTCAAAATGATATGTCCAAGTTTGATAGATTATAATGTAAGTCCTGTTTCTGATTTTCAATGAAACAGTCCTGGCTAACTGCTTCAGTTTAGATGTAATTTGTGGGTCGAATTTTACCTTTTTCAGAATTTTCCAACACCTGTATAATTTACCTTAGGCATCACACAATTAATAGGGAGGATTGTTTAAGACAAGACAAGCACATGGTGGGTAGAGATGTTGGAGGGAAGCAGATGACCAAGGACCACATCTTGGGAGATACACACCATTAACAGGCAGAAAGCATAGAGAGTTGGAAAATGACATAGATAAAGGAAAAGGTAGGATTATTTCTTCTAGTTCAGATAAGGGGGTAAAGGGCAGCAAAATCAATGTGTGATGTTCTTTCAGAATAGAAAGGATTATCTGACCTAGAATGCTGACTTAATATGTAAGGAAGAATAATAAAAGGGTTCTTAGCATGAGGGCACACCACAAGGGTCAGGGCCACAAAGTAAGTTGTGTCACAAGGTAAGGTTTAAAAAGCTATAAGGAATTAAGCAAGTACAAAAGACTGTTCTATACAAAAGACTGTTCTATAGTCTCCATGGTTAAAGGCTGCTAGGAACAAGACTGAATGCAAAAATTTGGAGAAAATTCAAGTAGGTGTAAGTAAGATGACCAACTCTATTATTCTTGGTCCTCTGCCCTATTATAAATACACGTTGCCAACTCATCTAGTCAGAAGATAAATTAATTACACACCTGGTTCATATTTGAACATATCTTAGAAAATAAAAATTATCTCTAGAAAGCTTTTATAACTAATTGATATAATTTGAAAAACCAAAAGAAAGTCAACATTTTTTCCCTGTTCCTTTGATAGAGAGAGAAAAAAATAAAAGAAGGCTTTGACAAAGAAATGCTTTTACTGTTCAAAGGGGACTTGTTTAGGAAACTGAAAACATTAGCATCTGATGCTTGAGTTTCCTTTCAAAGTGAAATTAAGCTGAGTAATAATAATCTCCTCCCTTCTGACTTCTTCAAATAAATACATTGGAACATAAAATCTTGCATTGTGGCTTAAGGCTTCCAGCTTTTTTTCTTTTCTTTCTTTTTTTTTTTAACCTTTAATAAGTCCAGGGTAAATGAAGGATTAAGAAGGATATGTTAATAAGAAGAGAACAGAATAGCCCTGGCAGCCCCAGGTTGCAAGGAACTTTTATTCTTCATGAGTGTGTAGAGAGTTTCCTTCACTTGTTAACCTCCATGCATTTTTGTAATACGCAGAAGACCATATGGCCATCCCATTGTAAAGGCATTTTGACTTGGGTGTTTATATTGCTTCTCCAGGAATTTACATTTCCTTATGGTAGAGTCTGCGCTCCTGGATTGCTTCCTCTTCACTAGGACTCTAAAATCCAAAGACATTGTTTGATTACCTCCTGTCTCTTCCACACCAGTGCTCCCTTGCACCTTGCTCATTCCTGTTCCTAAGACTTGTGTATTCCTCTAGTTTAATTGTAAAATTTACCGCTTAGCCTTGAGTCTCCCTCTCTAACCCATGCTCTGCTGTTTCATTACAACCACTCAAAATAGAAATCATATATTATTGTTATATAGAACTAATGGTCATAGATAGAGATAGATAGATAGATAGATAGATAGATAGATAGATAGATAGATAGATAGATAGATAGATATAGAGATATGGATGATATATAGATACAGATATAGATGTAGATATAGATATATAGATATAGATATATATCCATATAGTTAAATCAAAAGTTGTTAACCAGTGTTTTCTGTGTGTGTGTCAAATCTACATTCTGAAATAATTTTCCTTGTTCCTGAAATGTGTCTTTCACAATTTACTTTAAAGTATGTTGGTTAAAAACCCAGTTTTAGATATCAAAATTTTAAAATTTCATTCCTAAGTGGAATTTTGAATTTTAACTTCATAGCTATTTTCTCTTACAACATTTAAATTATTATTTACTGCTTGCTGGCTTTGTTGATGTTGTCAATTTGTCAACTGTTAGCTTAATTGTTCTTTGTGAGCTCTCTTTTCTCCATGAATGTTTTTAATTAACTTTCTTTTTCTTTTAGGTTCTATCATTTCAATATGAAATGTCTATGTGGATTTCCTTTTACTTATATTTTGTATGCTTCCTGGATCTGAAGTTTACTGTCTTCTAGCTGGAAAACTCTCAAACATAATTTCTTTGAATAGTGCCTTTAAAATTTTTTTTTTTTCTTTTTCTTGTCTGACTGACAATTAATTAAATGTGTATTAGATTATGTCTATTTTCTATATGATTTTTACCCTTTCTTTCATTGTTCCATATCCTTTTCTCTCTAAACTATATTCTGATAGTTTTGGGAATCTCTCCTGATCTATGTCTAATCCATTCAGTTTCAATTTTTCAGTTATAGTTTTCATGTCTAGGTATCCTTTTCATTATTTTTAAAAACTGTCAGTTTATTTTTTTAATGTTGCTCACATTTACATAATCACTTTTAAAAAAACACACACACATTAAACATGCTTATTTTATATTCTGTGCATGATAATTTCAAAATCTGAAGTCTTCATGAGTTTTGTCGTGCTCTCTGCTGTGTGTGTCACCTCTCACTCATGATACCAGCTGTCCTCGGCATTCTGTAATGTTTCACTGAGTTTAGTGTCTTCCCACTTTATCTGTGAAAGTTCTTTGATGCCTAAGTTGAAGTTTGTTTGTTTGTTTTTTCAAAAAGGATGGCATTTACTTCTGAAAATGTGTGAGGATAATGTCAATCTGAGTTCACTATAAATTAAAAAACCTTTCTTAAAGATGTTTTAGACCATATAGCTGACATGAATTTATACCTCAAAACTACATGAGGGGTGATTTGTAAATATGAATATTTTAGGGAAATTTTTTCCCTTCTATGTAGAACTAAGGTGTAAAAGAATCAAGTGTACTTTTTGCCTGTTTTCTTAGTGGCATATTTTCTAATTTTTTACCTTTAAATTTGAGTATAGTTTTTATGGGATCTTATTTGCATGCAACTAACTCCATCTCTTTTTGCCTGTCTTATTTAGATATGCCATCATCATCTCCCCCTTGCTCGGAAAGGTAGCCATCCATAACTCTTACAACTCCCTCACTCACTTTCCCACAGCCAGTGATTTCATGAACTATAAATGATTGTGATGTGGCTTGCATTTTAGTCCCTGAACATAGAGTTATGTCTCCATTTACCCACTGTAAACAAAACCATGACACAAGGCTGATTTGCTTCTGGAAGTTCTGGTCCTGTACATATACTTTTTCTAAAATCCTGTATTATAAATTGTAGGTTCTTGGTAATTGTTTTGAAATGAATAAAAAAATGAAGAATGCAGTCCGATAAAAACAAATAATAAAAAGTTTTCAAAGTCTGCAACAATTCTCAGTGACTTGTTCATGATAAAATATAAGGTTGTATCCTCTGCCAGTGATATGATATAAATAACTAGTTATATGGTTCATTGAAGTATAAGTGTCCCATCATTTCTGAGACTTTTATTATTGTTATGGTACACTCGTCATAAGGATAAAAGTTATGTTGCAATCATGCAACCATGTTGCTATTAATTTTTTCTCTGTCCCTCCGTAGCTCTTGCCATTGCAAACCATAAAACCAGATGGGAATCTATTTTGGGCAAAAAACATAAATTTGTGAAGCACACATTATTTTGGTTTTTCTTTGCTCATAAGCAATATAAATTATATTCAGTATGTCCTCTGCATATCTCTATAGTTAAATTTCAACCTAAAAAAGACATTCTTAAATATTAGAAAATAACTTTGTTGTTGTAAAATGAAATAGTAACCAAACCTCTCTTTTATGACCAAAGTCACTATTATAGCCATTTCTTTTTATTGTCAGATTCAGATATACTGTACAATGTTTTGTCTGTGTTATTACTGTAATGAACATTTTTTTGTTACCATTAAACCCTGGAGCCCACTCCCCTCCCTGCTATCAGGGTGGGGGGTCTCTGTTCATATTCTTTGCATCCTCAGTAGTTTTAGAGAATCTTATTTCTAAGAACATGGGTGTCAGGATCATGGATCATGTTGCCTGGATCTACCACTCACTAGATTTTCCAGTTTATTTTTTATTAACTGTAAAATGGGACAACAAAGGAACTTATAAGACAGTCATAAATTTTAACTTAATATACATAAGGTGCTTAGAAGTGTGTCTAGAACTGAAAAAAAAGTTCTCAATATATGAGTTGTAGTAACAGCAGCAAGAGTAGTTGTTACTAATTATGTATATAATTAGTTTCAGGTGTGCAAAAGAACATAGTGATTAGACATTCACACGCCTCACAAAATTATAAACCCAACAATTTTACTACCCCTCTGACACTGTACATAGTTATTACAGTACCATTGACTGTATTGCCTATACTGTACATTACGTGCCTATATATATTTAAAATTATAGTTGACGTTCAGTATTATTTTATGTTAGTTTCAGGTGCACAGCATTGTAGTTAGGCATTTATATGTTCTATGAAGTGATTCCCCCAATAAGTCGCGTACTCATCTGACACTATACATAGTTTTGCAATATTATTGACTATATTTTCCATACTCTATTTAACATACTGGTAAGTGTTTTGTAACTATCAATTTGTACTTTCTAATCCCTTCACTTTTCTTGCCTATCCTCTCAAACCCACTCCTTTCTAGCAACCATCAGTTTGTTTTCTATATCCATGAATCTATTTTTGTTTTGTTTGTTCATTTATTCTAGTCTTTAGATTCCACATATAAGTGAGGTCATATGGTAGTTATCTTTTTCAGTCTGACTTATTTCACTTAACATAATTCTCTCTAGGTCTGTCTGTATTGTTGCAGATGGTAAGATTTCATTATTTCTAAGGCAGAGTAATACTCCATTCTATATATGTACCACAATTTCTTTATCCAATCGTCTATTCATGTGCATTTCAGTTTTTTCCATACCTTTGCTATTGTAATTAGCACTGCAGTAAACATAGGGGTGCATATATCTTTTCAAATTAGTGTTTTGGGTTTCTTTGGATAGATACCCAGGAGTGGAATTGTTGTGTCATAAGGTAGTTCTATTTTTATTGTTTTGAGGAAACTTCATACTGTTTTCCACAGTGGCTGCACCAATTTGCAATCCCACCAACAGTGCACAAGGATTCCCTTTTCTCCACATTTTCACCAACACTTGTTTGTTGGTTTACTAATGATGTCCATTCTGACAGGTGGGAGGTGACATCTCAGTGGGGTTTCTATTTGCAGTTCTCTGATGATTAGTGACATTGAGTATTTTTTCATATGTTTATTGGCCATCTATATGTCCTCTTTGGAAAAATGTCTATTCAGGTCCTCTGCTGATTTTTTTAAATGTATTTACTATACTTTTTATTGTTATTTTAGAGTATACTCTTTTACTTACAAAAAATGTTGGCTGTGAAACAGTATGCCATGTTACGCTGGCAGCAGCCTCATACATGTCGTGTTTACAGTGTTTCCTTTTTTTTTTTTTTTTTTTTTTTTTTAGTTTCAGGTGCACAAGACAAAGAAAATAATACTTAGACGTTTATCATTTATGTCCCTCACACTGTGAGAACCCCCCCCATCCACTATCCCTCTGACATCACACAGAACCATTACATTTCCACTGTCTCTATTTCTAATGCTGTACTCTGCTTCTTGTAAGTATATACATATATATATATATATATGTATATATGTATATATATATATATATGTGTATATATATATATATGTGTGTGTATATATGTGTGTATATATGTGTGTGTATATGTGTGTGTATATATATATAAAATTGTAGTTGACGTTCATTATTGTTCAGCTTCAGCTTCAGGTGTACAGTGCAGTGATCAGGCATCTACATCATCCCTGAGGTGGTCTCCCTAATGGGACACGTGTCCATTGGATACCCTACAAAATCTTTGCAACATTATTGATTACATTCCCCAAATTAATTTTCAAAACCCCGTGGCCATCTTGTGGTTACTAACTGTTTTCTAATCCCCTCACCTTCCCCCTTATCTCCACCCCCCGCCATTTGGCAACCCTCAGTTTTTCCTCTATGTCTTCAAAACTGTTTCTGATTAGTTCATTCACTTATTCTTTTCTTTATCTTCCACATATAAGTGAGATCATATGGTATGTGTCTTTCTCTGTCTGACTTATTTCACTTAACATAATGTTCTCTAGGTCCATCCATGTTGTTGCAAATGGTAAGATTTCTTTCTTCTTTATGGCTGCATAATACTCCATTTTATAAATGTACCAGTTTCTTAATCCAGTCATCTACCGATGGGCATTTCGGTCTTCTGTCTCCCAGCCCAGTCGTGTCACACTCTTCCCATAGGCCAGAAAAGGTGGTGGCTGGTGGCTGGACTCTCTTCTCTCCTAGCCCAGCAAAAATCACACTCTTCCCAGAGTCAGAGCTGCACGCCAGTCTTCCCAGAGCCTGAGCACTGAGACTCCTCTGTAATCTGACACTACTCCTCAGTTCAGGGGCCAATTTAACTCTCTGGAAGGGCAGGGGGTAGGATTGGAAGGGTGGGAGGGGCCCACGTATGGAGTTTGTGTCCTTTGTCCAGCCTACAGCCCAACTGGAAGTCTCAGCTGAGGTTATTGCCTCAAATGCTGAATATGCTGCCCCCTCGACAGGAGAGATCAGTGTGGGATGGAGGGAAAGAGCCCACCTCCTGGCTTTTGTGTTCTCTATTCCATCCTGGGATCCCCTGTGTCTCTGCAGCTGCAGATGCTGGCAGCGTTTCCACCACCGCAGATGCGGGCTTCGTCTCCACTCTGCTCCCTTCCCTCTTCCCCTGCTTGCCCAATTTGCCCACCTTCAAATAATGCTTGCACGAGTCTCTTAGCTGTTCTGCGTGATAAGCAGAGTCCTTCGATGGGTTATAGATGTCCTGTTTGTGATAAGATCTGGAGGAGAACTAAAAAAGTGCACCTGCTGCCGCCATTCCTATGACATCACCCCCTGATTTTTTAATCAGATTATTTTTGGGGGGTGGTGTTGAGTTGTATGAGTTTTATTTTGTTTGTTTGTTTGTTTGTTTGTTTTAAATAACTTTTGAATATTAACCACTTATCAGACATTTCATTGGCAAATATCTCCTTCTGTTCATTAGGATGTGTTTCTATCTTGTTAATGGTTTCCTTTGCTGTGCGAAACATTTTTAGTTTGATGTAGTCCCATGTGTTTATTTCTTTTTCTTTTGTTTCTCTTGCCTGAAGATATGTATATATATATATATATATATATATATATATATATATATATATATATATATATAAAATCAATGAAAATATTACTAAAAGTAATGTCTAAGAGTGTACTTTCTATATTTTCTTTTAGGAATTTTATGGTTTGAGGTCTTACATTTAAGTCTTCAATCCATTTTGAGTTTATTCTTATATGTGGTATAAGATTGTGGTCCAGTTTCATTTTTTTTTCATATATCTGTCCAGTTTTCCCAGCAACATTAATTGAGTAGACTGTCTTTACTCCAATCAATATTCTTTCTTCCTTTGTCATAGACTAAATGACTTTATAGTCATAGATTAATTTCTGGGCTCTGTATTTTGGTCTATTGATCTATGTGTCTGTTATTAAGCCAATACCATGCTGTTTTGATTACTATGGGCTTGCAGTATAATTTAATATGAGGTATTCTGATACCTCCAGCTTTCTCCTTCCTTCTCAAGATTTCTGTTGCTATTTGGGATCTTTTATGGTTCCATATAAATTTTAGGATTATTTGTTCCAGTTTTGTAAAAAATTCCATTGTTATTTTGATGCAGATTTTGTTAAATCTATATATTGCTTTGAGTATTATGGATATTTTAACTATATTAATTATTTCTATTCATGAACATGGTATATGTTTCCATTTATTTGTATCTTCTTTAATTTCTCTCTTCAGTGTCTTATAGTTTTCTGAGTACAGGTCTTTTACTTCCTTGGTTGAATTTATTCCTAATTGTTTATATTATTATTATTATTATTATTATTATTATTATTATTTTGATATAATTGTAGATGGGATTGTTTTCTTAATTTCTCTTTGTGATAGATACTTTGTTATTGGTATATAAAAATGCAACCAATTTCTGAACACTAATTTTGTATCCTGCTACTTTTCTGAATTTGCTTATAAGTTCTAATAACGTTTTGGTGGTTCTCCATGCATAGTGTCATGTCATCTGCAAATAATGACACTTTTACTTCTTCCTTTCCCGTTCGGATGCCTTTTTTATTTTTTTTCCTATTACTTGTGTGACAGCTGCGGCTTGGATTTCCAGTACTATGTTGAATAAAAGTGGTGAAAGTAGACATCATTGTCTTGATCCTGATCTTAAGGAGAATGCTTTTAGCTTTTCCCCATTGAGTAGGATATTAGCTGTGGGGTTGTCATATATGGCCTTTGTTATGTGGAAATATGTTCCCTCTAGTCCCACATTGCTAAGAGTTTTTATCATAAATGGATTTTGTCAAATGCTTTTCCTGCATCTATTGATATGACCATATGATTTTTATTTTGTTTATGTGGTGTATCACATTAATTGATTTGTGAATATTGAATCAACTTTGCATACCAGAAATAAATCCCACTTGATCGTGGTGTATGATCATGCTTTATGATCTTTTTAATGTATTGCTGAATTTGGTTGGCTAATATTTTGTTGAGTATTTTGCATCTGTGTTTATTAGGGATATTGGCCTATAGTTTTCTTTTTTTGTAAAGTCTTTGTCTGGTTTTGAAATCAGGGTAATTGTGGCTTTGTAAAATGAGTTCAGAGCCTCCCATCCTGTGGAATTTTTAAGAAAAGATAGAGAAGAATAGGTGTCAATTTTTTTAAATAAAATGTTCGGTCAAATTCACCTGTGAAGCTATCTGGTTCTGGAGTATTCTTTCTTGGGAGCTTGTTGATTACTAATTCAATTTCAGTTACGCCAGTTTCAGTTTTCTGTTTCATCCTGATTCAGCATTGGAAGATTGTATACTTCTAGGAACTTATCCGTTTTTTTGTTTGTTTGTTTGTTTGGTTTTTTTTAGATTGTCCAATTTGTTGGTGTATAGTTGCTTGTATTTCCTTTTTTTTTCTTTTTGTACTTCCATGATGTCTGTTGTCATATCTCTTCTTTTATTTCTGATTTTACATATTTAGGGCCTCTCTCTTTTTTTCTTGATGAGTCTGGTGAAAGGTTGGTCAATATTTTTTATCTTTTCCAAAAAACAAACCCAAAAAAGAACTCTTGGTATCATTGACTGTTTGTATTTTATTTTATTTATTTATTTATTAGACTATATTTTGTTTGTTTCTGCTCTGATCTTCATTATTTCCTTCCTTGTACTCACTTTGGACTTTGTTTGCTGTTCTTTTTCCTGATCCCATAGGTATAAAGTTAGAATGGTTATTTGAGATTTTTCTTGTTTTTCGAGGTAGGCCTGCATTCCTATGAATTTCCCTTTTAGGACTGCTCTCATGTGCCCTATAGATTTCGGTTTGTTGTGTTTTCATTTCTGCTTGTCTCAAGGTATCTTTTGATTTCTTCTTTGATCTTGTTGTTGACCCGTTTATTCTTTAGTGGCATATTATCACCCTTCATGTGTTCGTGTGTTTTTCAGTTTTTTCTTTTCTTTTTTTTCTTGTAATTGATTTCTAGTAGTTTTACACCATTATGGTTAGAGAAGATGCTTGATATGATTTCAGTCATCTTAAATTTTTGAGACCTGTTTTGTGGCTTAATAAATTATCTATCTTGGAAAATGTTCCCTATGCACTTGAAAAGAATGTATATTCTGGTGCTTCAGGGTGA
The DNA here is from genome assembly GCF_057876585.1 of Rhinolophus sinicus. Classification (NCBI taxonomy): domain Eukaryota; kingdom Metazoa; phylum Chordata; class Mammalia; order Chiroptera; family Rhinolophidae; genus Rhinolophus; species Rhinolophus sinicus. The sequence goes on along the minus strand of NC_142516.1, from coordinate 144,531,538 downwards.
AATGTAAAAATATCAATTAAGTCCATCTTCCTGATCACCTGTCTCCCTGATCTCTTGTGTATGCATTCCAGGAGTGTCCCTTGTGTGTATTCTTTTATTGTAGTTGAGCCCTTAATTGCTTTTAGCACATCAGTGGGAAGGATTTCAGGCTGACTGGCTGTGCTTATTGGCTATACCCACTGTGTATGTGCTACTGTATGGGGTCTGACCCCTCAGAGGGGGTTCAACCCAGTGGGCTCTTGTGCCTGTTGAAGTCACCCGATGGGTGTGCCATTTGTCAGGTTAACCAGGTAGTGCTCTAGTGTGGTCTGAAGCTGACCTCTAGGGATGTTTTATTTCTGGTGTGTCTTGGGGCGGGGTGGGGGGGGAGCTGCTGTGCAGGCCATTTTCAGCCTTCCCTGTGTCCAGCCTAGGGCTATCTGGTATGAGTCACAAAGTTATATATCATTGGTTGCTGCCTTTGCTGGACATGGAGGAATATGTGAGTGGCATCCCTGTGAACTGAGGCACGCTGCCACCAATATTGTGCGTGGGGTAGCTTGGCAAAAGGCCCTAGGCCTGTTGTCACCTGCAGGCTGCCCATAAGGATCAGCCATTGAAAAAGCCTCCTTAGGTGTGCTAACCGGCTGGTTAACCTTGTGTAACCCTGGTTAACCTTTGGCAATGCAACAACTAGTTAGGTGGGGTGGGGTCCCAGGGAATCACGAGGCTGGTTGGTGGCTTTCACAAAGTCAGTAAAAATTCAGCTCCTGCTCCAATGCCAGGCCTGTGATCACTTTGCAAAGTACCCTGAGAATACTGTGGCTAGTACCACTCACTTCAGGTTCCAGATCCCTGTGAGCCACCCAAGAGAAGCTGCACTTCAAGTTGAGGCTAACTGTCTGCCACTGAGAGTTCCCCAGCCCATCATGGGCTGTTCACTGCTATAAACGCTTTTGCAGCTTGTGGAATGGGTCCAGCTTCCCAGGAGCCGAGAGTGCCCCAGTAATGCAGCCCTAGGTGAGCTGCGTGGGGATCCAGGGTGTCACCAAGGTGGTGTGTATGTGTGGATTTTACCAGACAAATGTGGTCTCAGATTTGGCGCTTTGGGGGAGAGTTCAACATAGAAAAGATGGTACCTTCCTGTAGGCTACACCTAAGATGAGCTCCACACAGGATTAAAGCCCTCGCCATGGGGCCGCACAACTCAGTCTTTCCCTGTATGACTCTGGCACCTCTCAAGTTGCCACCTCTCCACCGGAGCCCAGGTGTGTGTTTGCAAGTGAGTGAGTCTGTGCACAGACCCTTTAATAGGACGTCTGTGTTTCCAGCGGGGGCGGGGGGGAGCTTCTGTCTCACTTGGACTGACAGACAGTGTCCTCGTTGCTTTTCACTGCCAGATGTTGTGGGGACTCTTCTTACTGGCATAGGACCCCTGTGCAGGGGAGCCTAGTGTCTGGCTGGGAGTCCTCCTTCTTCAGGGTGTACGTCCTCCACTGAGGTGTCCTTGCCTCTGTTCAACAACTACCTGTGGGTTTGGGATAAGCCCATTTTGCATCTGCACCCCTCCTACCAATCTCGATGTGCCCTCTTCTTTATATCCTTATTTTTAGAGTTTCTGTTCAGCTAATCTTCAGATGATTATTGAGATTGATTGTTCTTTAAGTTAGTGGCAATTTTGAAGTGACCCTGGAATCATGTTTACCTAATCTTCCATCTTGGACTGTCTTTCAGAGTAGCAATATCTTAATTTCTATGGACTCTTGTTGTCAGAGACTTAATATTTCATGTCTAAATAATTCCACAAGGTTTTAAATGTATGGCTTGCCTCTGAACCCTTTTATTGTTCTCTAACATGCCTTCACACCAGTTCAATATTACTTACGCAATATTTTCCTCTGCTGAATATAATCCTTTCTCTATCAACACGCATCTTTATGCATTTATTAGTTACCCATTGCTGTGGAACAAGTGACCACAAAATTATTGTCATGAAATGAGACATCTTTAATATCCTATAATATAAATTCTTCAGGGGTCCATCCAGATATAGCTTACTTAGCTGGGTCCTCTTCTCCAGGATCTTTCACGAGGTTACAAACAATGTGTTAACCAAGACTAACACTTTATTTGAAAGCTTACTTGGGGAAGAAACCTCTTCCCATTAGTTAGAAACAAATTATGTTTGTTGCAATCAGGCATGTCTTATAGCTCTCTCAGAACTGCATTCTCATTTCAACATTCCTTTATTCAGAAATACATTTCTAAATACCTACTATGTTCTTGAATGACATGTTTTGAATTTATTCTGCCAACTTGACGTGGAAAGACTCTTCCAACTTCTGGCCCATGACACCACCTTCCAAATCTTCCTCATTCCTTGAAGTCTGAGTAAAGCTTCACCCTACCACAAACAATCTTTTTACCATTCTCCAGATGACAGTAATTTTACTTTTGAAAACAAATAGTTTGCCAGTTAGATATTCTCTGATTTGTTTGTAATAATAACATAGATATTAACCAAATAATAAACAACTTCAGTAGAAGACACATTCCTTATTTATATCTTGCAGCACCTCAAAAACATATATTGGAAATTTTGTGCAAATAATAATTACTATTATTATTATTATTATTATTATTATTATTAATATTATTAAATGATTGTTTAAATGAATGGTTTTCATCATGGGATCTTGTAATTTAGTTTTATAAAACTGAAGCTGTGTTCTGGAAGGCAATGATGGGAGGTTTTGTTTTTTACTTCAAATTGTGGTTTCATTAATGAACATTTAGAAAACTGTCATTTTCATTATTTTTTCTGGAAGAAATACTGCCAGTTATAAATAATCACTGAAAATAGGAATTCATAGCTTGTGTTTGCAAACAACACTGAACAAATATTTTTTTCCCCCTAAAATTTTGGTTTATTTAGCATTGTATATGTGTTACAAAATGGTAAGTTTGGCTTTCATAAATTTAACTGTTTTGGTTTCTCAGTGACTGTGATGCATGTGGGTAGGAACAGGAATAAAATCTCAAGTTCCTCTACCCGGCCACCAATACACACACACACACACACACACACACACACACACACACACACACACGTATGTTATCATATCAAAATATATTTTGGCAGATTACATAGCTCATTAAAAATCTTCATTTCTACCTATCAAAGATTTCCAATATGGAATGTTTACTTAGAATTCCTCACTGGGATTCCAGTCTTTTGTAACAGAAATGCAGATATCCTTCTTCAGTGTGGTACAATGTTAGACACTACTATTTACTCATGTTTTTCTCTTCCAATGGTTTCCTAATTTTACTGTTGAATTTTCGTTTATGTATGCTTCACTTGTTTCCTTTAGTCTAGTCTCAGGTAAGGATGATCAATATCTGTATAAATAACCATATGAATGAAGATGATTAATGAGGTAGTCTAACACTCACATAGCTGTAGGGTCAACGTGGTGAAAAGAAACTGCAAGATCAGAACAGCAACCAGACTGTTTATAGGAAGATCATAACATGGTGAGAATGAAATCATGATTGAGTAGGGTTTAAGAGGAAGTATGACAAGTTCAATGGAAGAGAGCACATCTGTCTAGACAATATTTTGTGGAGATTTGCCTGAAGGAGGAAGGAAGCAGAGACTCGCAGAGAAGTGTGGGAACAGACATTAAATGTATTAAGGGAATTTTTTTTTTTTAGTGGTAGGAAAAGTGTTTGATAATAATAGTGATCCAGTAGAAATACAGGAAAGCAAGAAGTGCTATAGAAAATTCCTACTGTGGGCCAGAGGGAGTGGAGCTGTTGGACTAGAAAAACAAAGTCATTAGTTAGGAGCACAGATAGCTCATCTGTTTTCAACAAGAGACTGGGTGGAGGCATCGGGGATGTGGGGTAGATGTGTCATATCTGAGAGCTTGTGGAAGTTCTCTCGCCTCCTTATTTCAATTCTCTTAGGAAAATAGGAAACAAGGTCAACTTTGAGTGAGGACTAGGAAGTTATTAAGAATTTTGAAGAGAAAGAAGATTTGAAATGATAGTCTTAGGGATATGGGAAAGAGAATGTACCAAGTAAGCTTGAAATGAGCTTTAGGTAAGATGCAGAGTAACATAAACACTGACACAGAATATTGATCAGACCCAACATAGGACATGGCCTTATTAGGTGAAAAGATAATACGAAAAAAGAGAAAAAAGAGCCAAGTAGAAAAGAGACATAGTAGAAGGGTAATAGAGGTTGACAAACATGTAATTTGTATAAAAAAGGGTGACTACTCAATGAATCAGGTAAAAGTGATAAATAGTTGTCTCTTGAAGAAACTAAATTTTATTTTAAGATCTGGTAGAACTGGTTGGTGATTTATATGCATGAATAGCTTGGATAAAAATAAAATTTCAAAATATTTAATATTTGAAATATTATAAAATAGAAAAAAGAATAGGATACAGGAAAAAATAAAGTGTACATCCATTTGTATATATACATGTAGACATGTTATATATTCATGTTTATTTGTTTTTAATTTATGGCCTTCTTAATGCCAAAAGGGATCTGTGATATAAGCAGAATAGTCAACTCTATAATGAAGCATCCTTACAATTAATCGTGTATAGCCCTGCATTTCATGAAATAGCATTATTAGGTAGACTACTAACACAGCTAATTATTAAAACATGGTAACAAAAATAAAAGGGCTTTTTTTGTTTTGTTTTGTTTTGTTTTTTGGTAAAAGACATCTGGTATTCCATGAGTCAGTTAGAGCTGAAAAATAGCAGTAGCACATATGGAGAAAAATGAAGCTTTCTCACATACCACTTATGGAAACCTATATTTTGTCAGCCAAATTCTTCTAATTAACATATCAAGACCATTGTTACTATCATATTTTAACAAAAAGATTATACACATGAAGTTCTATGGATTATTTACTTCTAAACCATTCATTGTTAATGTCCAATAAATTAATGTTTGAAAACCAATAAATGTGTTGGGAAATACTAGCAGGAAACACCATGATTTTTGAGAGAAAATAGCTCTTCTACATTTAGGAATCTAGCTTCATCACTGACTTCTGTTGTACTGGTCAGGTCCAGCCTTGGATAGTGTACTCACCAGATGAATGATGTTCTTACAGAGCTATGCTCCCAGGACCATCCCCTCATACTTAGAACTGGGGAGAATGTTCAAGGCTTCTCTTCATGCCTCTCTCCTCAACCATGATGAAGAGTAGATAGCTAGACAGTGACATGGGCTATGATTGTTTTCACTTTGAAAGCATTCTGAGAGTATTATGCTAAAAGAGTTGATTCAATCTCCATAACATTCACTGTGGTTTTTTGTATACCCAGATCCTTAGTTGTAATTTCAAACCAAGAACAAGGTCCTCCTGCGTGTGACATCCAATGAGCCATGAAAGAAACTAAGTACATTCACTGTCCTGGAGAGATTCCACAAACTTCTCTGTGTGAAATCACTATATAACAGATGGGACCAGGGTGACTGATTTAATTAGAATATTTTAATAGCAGAATAGCAAATATTGTATAGCTCTGTCAGTTCAGTGGAAGACAATTAAATTATCCAAAGTAATTGTTTCGTTGGGAGGATATGTCAAATAAAATATATCTATGTGATTATATATATATATATATATATATATATATATATATATATATATATATAAACTTGGAGGGAATTTAAGATGATTATAAAAATGAAGTCATTATATAACATGATGGTTATCTAAACCTTCATGAGACATGAACCTTTAAAGCTCCTCAAATATTTATCTTGTCTTATTAATTGAAATATCCTGCTGCTTTATGCTCTGTCCTCCAGACTTCTGCTTGTGACATTAGAAGAGGAAGTAGCTTTTTCAATCTGTTGAGAAAAGATATTTTTAAGACATAAAAGGCAGTTTATAAAATATACAGAATTTATTTAGAGTTAGTGAACTCTCTAAAGGGAAGAGCACACAAAAATGTGATTCTTAGAGGACGATGGCATCCGACGTTATGCTCTTGAATGAATTTTATAAAACCAGAAAGCAAATTAATCTCTTTTAATTATTATTACTTAACCATAAACTGTTTGAAGGTTTTATTGAAAAAATGGCTGTTAGCCTGAAATTTATACTTACAGCACTCAGAATTAGGATCTTCAAATAAGTTTATCTGCTAATATCGTAGACAATATATTGCATATTATCTCCCAAGTAGTATATATCATTCTATTTTGAACAAATCCTATATTTTATATAAAAGAGCAAGTTTCTTTTTTTTATGATAATGAATAGTTGGCATCACACAGGCTTAGCACCATGGCGCTTAATGGAAACTGAATTAATACAATAATATAATTTATATCAATTAGCCTTAGTAGAATCTGTTGTTCGGTTTCTTTTCAAGCAGCAATTAGAAAAAAATGCCATTTTTTACAGTTTTATTTATGTATACCTCATAAAATTATTTTGTTGTTGTTGTTGTTGTTTTGTTCACAAACCAAAATAATCAACTAGGTTTAAAGAGAAGATAAAATGAGTTATCTTCATCTATCTCCATATCTCTATATCTCTGTATTTAAGCAGTTTTCATTTGATAAAAAGAGGAATAATATATAGCTTTGCATAGTAATAAGGTTTCACGCTTTATCTTCTTGAAATAATGTATTTAATTAATGAATTAAAAAATAAGTTGTATAAACACTCATCACATTATTTAAGATTTAATGGGAAATAATGCTTAGTATTAAATATTAAAAGGAGTGAGAATGAAAGAAAACTCTGAGACTCTTTGACTGCAAGAGCCAGGAGAGATATTTGCTGCTGGAATCCAACAAGTATCACAGGGACAAAGCTGCTATGGGAGACTAGATTAGAATGTACCAACCTGGCAATAGTTTTCTTCAGATGCAAAACTTACCTGAACTATAAGATCTCTCTTACTGCCCCATCACAAATCAGATTACAAATGAGGGGACAAAACTTAGTGAGCTATATTGATGGCACACTTCTCAATTAAGGAAACTGTCAGCTGTGTCATGATTCTATAGGAAGCTTACGGAAGGACAATACATGCTCCAATATTGTTGTTTTCCACAGATCAGTACAGTAGCTAGTACTAATAGACTTAGCTAACATTATCTAAATTATTGATAAATACGCTCATGTTTTTAGAAGTTTGAATAACAGACAGTATAAATCAAGAACTTTCTGTAGTTTATATTAATATCAATCTTTCCAAAACGAATAATTTGGGACAAGGACAATGTAAATGCAAGAGTATCAGAAAATAAACGAAAGCTAGTTGTGCTGAGGAGAGGATTGGATACTGGGTGGTCGTGATAAACTAAAAATTGCATCAATTTTCATGTCAAAAGGACTCAAGATTAATCAGAATCACTTCATGTTATTTGTATTTTAAAGTATAAATATTTTTGATTCGGTTAATCATTTAATAAACTGCATGTGGTTCTAATATCATGTTTTAGCATTCCCAAGGAAAGCTTTTGTTATGAAAAAAAAAATACATAGTTCTGGTTTAAAAAAATGTTTACAGTATTACTAAAGGGTACAATTGACAATTGCAGTCCAATCCTCTGGTACAAAGAATGATCAGAAAAGGCAGGTGGTACCTGCAGCATGAGACTTTATTTATAACCATTTCAGCACTAGTCTGCTCTACATCACAGCCACACCATGACAAGGCGTGACTCTTCACTTTTCATTCCTTCCCCTCATTAATGCTTTCCCTACATCCTAAAGTTTTTTTCTAGATGTACATGTAGACTCTGTGTCTTAGTAGTATTGTATAAGAAGTGCTCTCTTTATTTTTCCCCTCATTACAGATGTCAAGATTTAGAGTAAATCTTTATTAGGCACGTCAAAGACAGGAAAACAATGGGATAATGTCTTAATGCCCTTCTTAGAACTGGTACTGTACTAATGCAGTAATAAGTCACTAAAAAGAAGTGTGTCCAAGTTAAAATCACTTTTCCATTTTTTCTTCTATAAAATATAACAAATAGAATAGTTATTTATATTGCCAATAACTGAAATAGTGAGACTTTTGAGATCTTCTATAAATGGTTATTGAATTAGTAAAGGTATTATGCCAGTCAAATATTCTATACCTATGTGAAAATGATGCTAATATCTGGTTGCTAATAAACCAAAGTTTCAGGCTACAATTATTGAGGAACAGATATTAGCTTCACCATGATATTTTATGTCTCTCCTTCTGCCTCTAATGGAACCAATGAGTTGTATTCTAACCTGTACTGTTTAGGAAATTAACTAGAACATATTAAAATTAAGCCTGTTAATATAGACTCAATAACACATTAATCTGATAAAAATAAATGTCTGGGGAACTAATACCTAATACATACAGAATTTTGTTTTCTTGTTTTTTGTTTTTTTGGATATGAATGAGTGCTTTTAATTTTATACAATAGTTGGGGGACAAGATATAAACATTTGAAAAAGAAATACAAATTAAAAAGTGTCATTAAATGGCAAAATAATTAATATTCAAATGAGGGGTTATATTTAATTAATGCTATGAATCTGGAAAAATGAGAAATTATAATGATCTGCAGTTGTGTTCAAAGGCTTTAAAGAAAGCAATGTCTTGAGTGGATTACATTTGGCTACTAAATCACCCAGCTAATTATATATTTGCATCATAGATTATAATTACCAGGTGATATATTATTGATTCTATGCCAATACTGAAGGAATTTAGAACGATAGTTCAAGAAGCTGTCAATTACCATTTCTGACAGAAACTGGAAGTGGCTTCTTAACAGGCACTCCATATTCTTATTTCAGCAATTTGTATCTAGTGCCCTCAGCACTGGCTATTTTCCAACACAATTTGGAAATCACAATGTTAGCATGATTTTGAGTTTTTTTTGTCTAAGAGGGGGAAATAACTATTCAACACTATTATGACATGATTAATGCTTGGTTCAGATAAGTGAATTTCTTTTTAGATTGAATATATAGGTCAGTGCATGCAATCATATTTAAAGAGCTTCATCCATTTGTTGGCTTAAGATTCTGACTATCCAACAAAGAAGCCAAAGGTGATCCTAATTTAGCCATGGGTATGTAAATGCCAAAAGCATCCAAATGACTCATTCTTTGGGGAAAAACACATGATTTTATGTTGTTGAAATGAACCATTGGAATGGAAGAAGAACAATTGCCTATAGTGGACAGTGTGTGGCAATAGTGTAATCAACAGGATTGTAAATGTCCATCAGTAAGATACAAGAGGATGGTTGGACACTAATTGCCAATGCAGTGTTTCAGCAATCACTGTGGTAATGTAAGAATTTTAAGGTCTCTTGGATATTTATTTAGTTTAGTGGAAATAATAATGGTAATAATAATAATACTGATAGCTAATGTTTGGAGTGATTACTATATGCCAGATACTGTTCTTAGCACATTACATACGTTTTCTCTATTATTTCCACTCATGAGGTAGTATTAGTGTCTCTAATTTTGCAAAAACAAAAAACAAAAACTGATATACAAAGTAGGTAGTTAGTAAGTCCCCACAATTAGAAATAAATAAAACCAAGGGACTTGACATAGACAGTGTGATGTATTTTTACAAACATACACACATACTCACACACAATATCATGCACAATGCCAAACTATCACTTTTTAAGTGCCTATTGTCCTTGTGACATTTGAAAATCTAGGTATAGTGCAAGCCAGGAAAGATCAGATACAAATTAAGAAATAATTCATATTCCAATGCAAATGTGATGATGGGTACCTTTGATTAAAAGCAAAATATCACTATCATGTGAGAAGAGTTTGAAACATGAAATATTTAATGATTAAGTTACTACTGATATTTCAAAACATTTTAACGTAAATTATTAATAAAATCACATTACTTAGTGCTTACTGTGTGCCTTATAGAAACATTATGTTATCTTACCTGGTCCTCGTAACAACTCTATACATTAGTCCCCCTTTATCTGTGGGGGATACATTCCAAGAACTCCAGTGGATGCCTGAAACTGTGGATAGTACTGAAACCTATATTAGGCACAGTAAGATATTAACAACAACAACTAATAAAATGATGATTATAAAAATATACTATAATAAAAGTTACGTGAATAGCTTTGGGGCATTTTTAAGTAAAATAAGGACTACAAGAATACAAATACTGTGATTCCCCAACAGTCAGTCTGATAACTTAGACGACTACTAAGTAACTAATGGGCAGGTAGAGTTTCCAGCCTGGATAACCCAGCAAAGGGATAATTCATGCCTTAGGTGGGACAGAGTAGGACAGTGCAGTATTTTTCATCATGCTACTCACAGCAACCTGTAATTTAAAATTTAAGAATTACTTCTTTCTGGAATTTTCAATTTAATGTTTTTGGACCACAGTTAACCAGAGTTAACTGAACCTGCAGAAGGTAAAACAGAGAATAAGGAAGGACTACTATATTGAACCTTGTTCCAATTTTCTTAAGTCATGTTTTATTTAATAGCATCCTAATGGGCATTTTGCATAATATTGAAGTTCAAGACTAATTATCTTTCTACTGCAGTCCACCTAAAGGATCATTTAGCTTAACGCATTTATTTACACAAAAGAAAACTGAGGAGCTGATTGTTGAATTAACTTGCACTTTCCTATGTGGCATAGCTAAAGTCGCACAGAAAACTAATCAAAGAAGAAATTTCACTTAAAGGATCAGTAGTGGAAGAATGTTTGATTAAGCACAGATGGTACCTGGCTCACCTGATATAGCTATAAATTTTCTGCAGTTGTTTTTAACTCTAATCAAATATGGAAGTACTGTCAGCTTAAAATGACACATTTTCTCATAGCCTTTTTGAAGTCTAATGCATATAAGTCTTCCATCTCTTGAGATAGGCCAGGCTATGGCTGCTGACTTATTGTTGCTGAATACATGCTTTTTTTTTTCCTTTCTTTTTTTTTTTGATTGTTTTTTGTTGTTGTTGTGTTCGTCTTTTTTTTTTTTTTTTTTTTTTAGCTTTAGCTAGAATTTCATGATAAATGGCTCTTCTTGGCATTAGTTAGAAGCATGAAGCAATTCATTGTATGGTAGTGTAAAACTGTAACTTAACCTTAACTCAGTGGTTCTTAAACTAGACTCCACTGAACCCTAGGGATTTGTGCATAGACTTTGAGGGTTCAAGAACTTGAATGAGAAAAAAATACATCTTTATTTTTACTATCCTTTAACTGAAATTTAGCCCTTCCTTTGATGCTAAGTATAGACATTAAACCACAGTACAAGCAATTTCAGGTGACTTTATCACCAACAGAAATTAGAAACTTTCAAATTGGATTCAAGTTATTGAAGATATTAAAACGAACAAAAACAAAAAAACACCTCTAGTTTGAAATTATGGAGGTTATTGTTAATGTTCACTACATGTCAATAAGTGGTTTTCCATTGTAATCCTATCCATATTATTTTATACATTTAAACAGTGTTAAAGATTTATGAGTTTCACTAGATTGCCAAAGGGATCCATGGCTCAAAAACTATTAGAATGGAATATTAGGAATAATCATATATTTTTATCTTTCTGGACTAAAAAGCAATGAACCTAAAGTGTGACCCGTGACCTTAGCTTGGCCAAATTCTCTTTTCAAATTTGGACAGAAAACTGAAATATGAATTGCTATCTCCCTCTCTTCTTTTTCTCTCTGAGATTTGAACTCAAGCAATCATTAATAATTTAATCATCGCAAAATAGAGATGGTATGTACTAACTACTTCAGGGCCTGATATTGAGTCTTTTATTTTTACGACAAGCCACTGAACTCAACTTCCATAGTATTGTCTACAAGGTAATAAAGACTACAATACATCTGCTCACAATTAATATGCTTTCTTTAAAGATCCTGGCTCTTTAAAGTTCCCATACCTAATGGTTTTGTGCATTATAATGTCATAAATTTCCCACTCAGTTTTCTTTCATTGGTAACACCACTCCAGTTTGATAAGCAGTGGTACTGTAGAACTGATGCCCCAAACCACAGAAAAGGAATAAAAACGAGCCTTTGCTAGCAGAATCAAAATTAAGGAGGTAAGAGAGAAAAACAAAAGAGGACATGGATGCAGTGTCTCAGGAAGTCAGACAGTTAAGTTTGTGAACTCAACCTAGAAAAGTACTACATACATCATTGCTGAATATCACTATGGTCACCTTCGAAGTACTCCCCTTGGGAAGCTATGAATCAATTCCAGTTCCTAGTCCACCCTTCAAAGAAATTCTGGAACTCTTTTTCTGGAATGGCCATCATCACTGTTGTCATATTACCCTTGATGTCCTGAGTATCATCAAAATGGATTTTGGGATTATTATGCTGAGTGAAATAAGGCAGACAGAAAAAGTAGAGAACCATATGATTACACTGATGTATGGTATATAAAACTGAAAACAACAAAAGAACAAGACAACCAAATGAAGAAACAAAACTCATAGACAGACAATAGTTTAGCAATTATCAGAGGGTAAGGGGTCAAGGGGTGGCAGATGAGGGTAAAGGGGATCAAATATATGATGATGGAAAGAGAACTGACTCTGGGTGGTGAACACACAATGTGATATATATATATGTACATATATATGTATATATATGTATATATGTATATGATGTATTACAGATTGTACACCTGAAATTTATGTAACTTTACTAACAATGTCACCACAATAAACTTTTTAAAAAAAATGTCTTCCTTTCAATATTTCCTCTCTCCTTGGGTAAAGAAAGAAGTCATTGGCGGCCAGATCAGGTGAGTAGGGAGGGTGTTCCAATAGAGTTATTTGTTTACTGACTAAAAACTCCCTCACCAACAGTGCCATGTGAGCTGGTGTGTTGTCGTGATGCAAGGACCACAAATTGTTGGCGAAAATTTCAGGTCGTCTTAACTTTTTCACACAGCCTTTTCAGCACTTCCAAATAGTAAACTTGGTTGACTGTCCAGATGGTACAAATTCATAATGAATAATCCCTCTGATATAAAATATATTTAGCAACATTTTTGCAATGATTTTGCAAGCTTAATTGTCAGACCTCATATGTGATTACATGGAAGTGGAGAAGGAATCCTGAAAGTTTTCCTAAAATTACAGATTTCAGATAAAAAAATTAAGTCATACTTTCATTTTTTATCTTAAAATTGAACATAATAGTTCCACGGATATATTATGAATTAAACTGATATCAAATACTTAGAATTTGGCTGCAAATATGATTTGTTTTTAAAATCAAATTTTTGATTATACCATATTGACAATTTATCAGTTTTAGTCGAGATAAATCTGGTGATAATATTTTATTATTTGATTATATCAGATGCATTGAGCTTATTAGATCACATGGCTACAGATTCAATTCCAAGTCAGGCCAGTTAACTCCATTTTGGGTTGGGGGACAGATGCATCCCCATTAAGTCCATTTATCTTAAAACTTTACCTCAAGTTTCTAATATTCAGTAGAGGAGTCTGATTACACAGGTGTGGGTCTATTATCACAACAGAAACTTAGAACATATCATTTATGAATAGCAATTAATGTTCTTTTCCTAAAACCCCTCTTTAAAAGATTTATTAGATCTCTACAGAATGAATCATTAAAAGGGTGGAAACAAAAACTAATAAATTGTACACTAAAAATCAGTTAAGGTGATAAATTTTATGTTATTTGTATTTTACTACAATGAAATTAAACTAAAGTGAAAAAAAAAGTGGAAGTAGAATGAGCTGTTAATTTCTATTCAAACTGGCTCCATTGAAGACATCAAGGTTGGGTTTCAATTCATTAACCTAAATTATTTTCCAGTTAAAATTTGAAACTTTGTAAAGGGTTATGTGATAATATATATCATCAGCTCAGAACAATGTACATTTCTACAAGCATGTCTAAAAATGTATTTTTCTAGCACTTCTAACATTGTATAAAGTTAAAATTTAAGATACTAAAATGGGACTTTATTTTTTACTAAATTTAAAGTGATCCAGAAGTGGCAGAGGAAATCTAAATTATCTCAATTCAAATAAGTGATTTCAATATGTATATTTTAGGATGAAACTAGGTCATTTGATGATTCTTCCCATTTCATATTTCCTTCCAATCTTCCATGGTTTTTCTAAGTTTCTAAGAAACTGGAATTGTTATGAAATTTAGGAAAATGTGTCTGTTCCATTACCATCTTCTGTCCCTGCCAATACTTATTAAGATGTAATTCAATTAGCTAGGCATTGGGTCATCGATCATGGAATCCGGGTCTAATGCCTAAGAACCCTGCCATGGCTTCCAGGCATGGCTTCTAGGCATTTATTTAGACATTTGCTTACTTCTTCCAACAACAGATTCTTCTACTCTGTTGGCCCTGTCATTTCTACTCCTCCTTTTCCCTACCCCAGTCTTCTAGTTATTTGTTTTTCATGACAAACAGTTTCAACTGTAGTGACATAAAACAACTATTTTTATTACATTCTTATATTTGGAAGAGAAGCAACTCAGAAAAAAAAAAAAAAAGAAAAAAAAACAAACAAAAAAAAAACACCCAGTAGAGACAGCTTGTTTCTACTCTGAGCTATTTTGGGCTTCCTCTGAAATATATGATGTCTGAAGACTTGACTTATCTAAAGGCTTTTCTTTTACTCACGTGTCTGAACATCGATGCTGGCTGTTGGTTGCAATATGAGCTGGGCCTGTTGGCCCAACACCTACATGCAGCTTCTCTTGGCTGCTTGGACTTCCTCACAGCATGAATGGCTGGGTTCCAAACTGGGGGGGGGGGAGGGGGGATCCAAGAGAAATAGGCAGAAGTTGTTTGCCTTTTATTACTTAGTATTGGAATCACATAATGTCACTTTTACTGTTTGTAAGCCCACAAGATTCAAGAAGAAACATATACTTTACCTTTCCATGGTAGGTAGGACTGTCAAATTCACTTGTAAAAACAGCATGTGGGATAAGAATAATCATTGCAGTCGTCTTTGGAAAATACCTTCTGCCACAGCCACCTAACTAATGGGGGACTTGATGCTTTCTCTGCACATGGTTAATGGTCTCAGAATATTTTGGAGCTGCCTTCAAGCCCATAGACTATATCTATTTTACTAGTTTGGCACCATGTTTAATGTGGAACTTCTCTGCAAGGTTTGGACATCTATGGGCTACACTTAGGGTCTACAGATAAGAATTCTCTATTTTCAGGTTTTCTGTAAAATTACACGGGTTTCATTCACTCTTTCTCCTGGACTAAGCTGAGGGATGGGAGTGTTGGGTTCCTCTCAGATATCGTCTCCCTCTAATGGGAACTTCTCTGGTTTTCTTCTCCCTGATTATCTACTGGGACTTTTATGCATCTTGTTGGAAAAATGGCTAATGTGTCTGCATGTTGTCTTTTCTACTCTAATATTTATTATTTACTATCTGCATTGTGAATATCCATTGAGTCATTGGACTGTTCAAATAATTTTTTCTTTCCTCCAATCCACATTTATATAAATCAAAGTATATACGAGATGTGCTCTCACATTGGATTTGAAAAGCCTGTTTTGGAAGTCAAAGTCAATTATATGACTACTTGTTCATATTTTGTTCTCTGTGTTTTCCCTTCTCGGGGCAATAACTATATTATTTTAATGGTTGAAGAAACGCAGGGTAAAATGGAACTAAGAAAGAGAAAAATAATCAATTGAGTCATGTTTCAAAACATTTTCTGCCACATTTGCAGAAAGACCATAAACTATATTGAATGTTATACTTAGAATCATATTTGGTAAAGAATTAGCTTCCTAACATAAATGAAAATTATATTTATTGTGATTAAGTCATTTTAAAATACATTAATTTATTTTTGAGAGACATGCAAAATTCCCAATATCATTTACAGTTTTAATTGTTTAAGATGTAATGAAGTGATCTCTGTTTTGTGTAAATATTCAGATTTTCCTAGATTTCAGGGAAACCCAGAAATATTTAGTAAGGTTTGCCTTTTGCCTTACTTCATCTTTTTATGTTCTAATTTGATGCAACTTCTATTTGTTGTAGTACTATATGTCATAACATTTTCTGACTATGTGAAAATGTCATATTTAAATCCCACTATTGGACATAATGTGTGCCTTGACAATTAGATGGGTATACACGAAAAAATAAGTGTCAATTAGTTGTCAAGTCCACATAGTAGAAAATTGTGAGATTTATCCTGGGCTTATTGATTAATCCTTTTGTTCTCTCTGAAATACTGGCATAGGAGGTCAGGCAATTAAGTTTGTGAACTCATCCTAGAAAAAGTACTACATACCTCATTGCTGAATATCACTATGGTCATGTTCGAAGTACTCCCATTGGGAAGCTATGTACTGATGCCAGTGCCTTGTCCACCCTTCAAAGCAATTTTGGAACTCTTTCTGGAATGGCCATCAGAGCTGTCATCATATTACCCTTGATGTCATCAAAATGTCTTCTTTTCACTATTTCCTTTATCTTCGGGTAAAGAAAGAAATCACTGGGGGCCAGACCAGGTGAATAGGGAGGGTGTTCCAATACAGTTATTTTTTTACTGGCTAAAAACTCCCTCACAGATAGTGCCATGTGAACTGGTGCATTGTTGTGATTCAAGAGCCATGAATTGTTCAATGGTGAAAAAAGTTCAGGTCGTCTAACTTTTTCACACAGCCTTTTCAGCATTTCCAAATGGTAAACTTGGTTAACTGCTTGTCCAGTTGGTACAAATTCATAATGACTAATTCCTCTGATATATAAAAAAAAAAAAAAAGGTTAGCAACATTGTTGTAACAAATTTACAAACTTAATTGTCAGACTTAGTATATTAGATTAGATTGTATGCATGTGTAAAAGTTCTGCAATTATTTTGTTTAAGTAGATTATTAAACACTGAGAAGATAGTTACAAATATAAACTTGGAGACTGTTTTCCAGTCTAACCAGAAATTGACAGGTTTTTAGAGGATTTTTCTTTAAAGCAGATGAGATATGCTTAAAAATACTGTGCTGACTTCTGGTTTCTGGTTCTGAATATAGGGAGATTGGAAGTCACTACTCAGTTCTAACACAAATTAAAAGATAAACAGGGTAAAAAAATCAGCAACTCTTCTTGAATCCATAAAAACGGGGAGTCCATATGACAAGCAACTGCCCCCAGGATTAGAGAGACAAACAAGTAAATAAAGGGAGTCCCAGCTTCTTGGAGCCTCAATATAAACACACAATATAAGCTATGGACTTTGGGTGATTATGTTGTCTTAATGGAAACTCATCCATTGTAACAAAGGTACCATCTGATGGAGGGTATTGAGAATGGGAGGAGGGATCCTTCCTATATGTGGGGCAAATCTTTGTACCATCTCTTCAGTTTCACTGTAAACCTAAAACTGTCTAAAAAAATAAATCTTA
Organism: Rhinolophus sinicus; assembly: GCF_057876585.1. NCBI lineage: Eukaryota > Metazoa > Chordata > Mammalia > Chiroptera > Rhinolophidae > Rhinolophus > Rhinolophus sinicus. Next base: position 144,514,091 of record NC_142516.1, on the reverse strand, counting down.
GAGATAAGAAAAAAACTATTCTACTAAGATAAAGTAAACAATAACTAGTGGAAAAAAGATTTTTTGAAAAAATTCTGAAATAAGAAAATGATGTATTTTTTCAATTTTTTTTAAATTAAAATCTTAGAAGTGACAATGGTTAGTAAAGTTACATAGCTTTCAGGTATACAATTCTGTAATATATCACCTGTATATCACGTGTGTTCACCACCCAGAGTCAGTTCTCTTTCCATCACCATACATTTGATCCTGATTAGCCTCGTTTACTACCCCCTTTACCCTCTGGTAACCACTAAACTATTGTCTGTGTCTGACAGTTTTTGTTTCTTTGTTTGTCTTGTTCCTTTGTTGTTTTCAGTTTTGTGTCCCACATGTCAGTGAAATCATCTGGTTGTCGACTTTTTCTGTCTGACTTGTTTCACTTAGCACAATAATCTCAAGATCCATCTATATTGTATCAAATGGCACTATTTCATCTTATGGCAAAATAGTATTCCAATGTGTGTATATATATGTGTGTGTGTGTGTGTGTGTGTGTGTATATATATATATGTATATATATATGTAAAACATATATATGTATATGTAACATATATATGTATATATAACATATATGTATATATAACGTATATGTGTATATATAACATATATATGATATATATAATGTATATATACAATATATATAATATATATAATATATATAATATATATGCCACATCTTCTTTATCTAATCATCTAGTGAAGGACACTTTGGTTGTTTCCATCTCTTGGCCATTTAACCCAAAGCAATATACAGATTTAATGCAATCCCCAAAAAAATCCCAATGACATTTTTTAAAGAAACAGAACAAAAAAATCATCAGATTTATATGGAACTACCAAAGACCCTGATAGCCAAAGCCATCCTAAGAAAAAGAACAATGCTGGAGGTATCACACTCCCTAATTTCAGCTTGTACTATAGAGTAGCGATAATCAAAACAGTATGGTATTGGCAGAAAAACAGACACACAGACCAATGTAATAGAATTCTTCAATTTTTAATTAGACTGAATAGTAACTGGTAGTTCCTACATGCACACAGAGGATGAGAACAGCGAAATTAAACAAATATGAAAACAAATAAACAAACAAAAGCTAGATTAGTAATTGAATAAAAGAAGAGGCCTTGTTGGGACTACATTTTCTAAAATAACAGTTCTCAAAATACAGTTCTCCGACTCCTAGGATCCCTAGTTGCATTAATTTTAATACTCAAATTATGCTGATAATAATACTAATGTGTTACTTGTCTTTCTTATGGTGTTGACACATGCATAACATTGCAAAAGCAATTCAGGTAAAATTACTGGTTTCTTAGTGTGAATCAAGAGAGTACCACCAAACTACTAGTAGCCATTGTATCTTCGCAGCCAGGAACTTGTAAGGAAAACAAAACAAAATATTTAAGAATGTGCGAGATAAAACATACAAATTATTACTTTTGTTAAATCTTAACTCTCCAGTAATGCTGTTTTAATTTACTGAGTAATTAAAAGGCAGTGCTTCTAAAGTATTAATGGTGCATATCAAACTATGATGACTGCTTCCTGGCTTGAAGAATTATCTGAGTTGCAAACAAAACTAGCTGTTTTTCTTTTCTGTGAAGCATCATTTTTACTTGCAAGAAAGACTGACAGAAAACTATGTCTATTCAGAGCTGAGTATTTGGTGGACATTTTCTTGCTCGTGAACAAAGAAATTGAATCTGCCACTTGAAGAAACACATCTGGCAGTATTTGTTGCAAATGATACAATTCTATCGTTCAAACGAAAATTAGGAATTTCAAAAACTTGTATCTCCCATTGTGAGACTGGCACTAATTAATTCTTAGATACATTTTTTATGATATTGGTGATGAAGTTAATTAATGTGACACTTAATATTGTATAATGAATGTGTCACCATTTGAAAAATCAACATAACTCAATATAACAGTATTTTCCAAATAATCTATTCATTCAAAGTGCCAATGAATTTTAATTTAATGGTACAAAAAATGCATTTTTTGATTTCACATTTCAAGTTCTATTAAAAAATTACCTCTTGCAAAATTTTGGTATAGTATTAAAAAAGAATATTCCCAATTGTCTGCAAAAGACTATTTATACCACCTGTGCTTTTTCTTGCTACATATATCTGTGAAACTGGATTTTGTCCATATGTTTTACCTAAACAATTTATGGCAACACAAAGTATACATAAGCAGGTATAAAAATCAAAATATCTTTTTTAAGTCAGACATTAAATAGATTTGCACAAATGTAAAAACATTGTTCTCGTTAATGTTTCAGTTTTAGTTTTAGAAATATAGTAATTTTTTTCATAAAACAAATAATTGCTATTTTAAAAGATTTAATTGATAAATATTTTTTTTTTTTAATTCACACTCAATTTTCAGTAAAGTAACTATCAATGGCTATAACCCAAACAACCAAAAGTTCTCAGATCCTCATAGCTTTTTAACAGTATAAAGGAATATTGAAACAAAAAAAGTTTGCAAACCACTATTCTAAATAATCTGTATTGTCTATTTGTAAGGGAAGTTTATTGACAGATCTGACGTACGTGTTATTTCTTCCTCCTGAATATTTTTTCATCCTTATCTTTCATTACACTGTTCTCATTTTTCAGCTGTTCCTTTCATTACCCCTTTCTGGTTTCTTCCAAATATTTTTAAATGGTTTATTCCTACCATCTACTATTTTCTGTATAATTTTTCCTTCAGTGACTATCAAGAGAGATGATTCATCTGTCATGAATTATCTTGTACATTCTTTTTAGGTATGTCAAGAATATAAAGCTGTGACCACTCTTTCTTTGGGCTATTCTTTAGGTTTGCTCTCCAATAAGTGATTCTGAGGGATGAGGTAAAATCACCCCAAAACAAAGGGCAAACTGACTTTTCAGTCTATAAAAGCAGTAGGTTCCTCAAGTTCAGTGTTCTTCTTCAGCAGTGCAACCTACTGAAAGTACGAGTGTCCATCAGGGACCATTTGTATCATCCCATTGGATCTAAGTGGACTGGTGATCTGACAGGAAAAAACATGTAGCTCTGGCTACTGTTGTTTGTCTCATACTCAAGTGCTGTGTATCTTCTACTAGTACCTATGAAACTGCGGCAGGCAAACTTGTTAGCTTGAAAACAGGATAAAACCATAGACCTTGCACAGCTCTTGAGTGTGACCTCTTTCTCATCTGCTGTGACTGCCTAAAGTTCAGAAAGAGCAATGATTCCGTAAGGTCTGACTTTAGCCAGTATTACTGTCCCAGCTCTACATTGCCTACTAGAAAATATGAAAAAGACACAGCTAATTCTCTATTTGTCCAAAGTTTAATTATATAATGTAATTTCCTGAATGGTTATAATTTTCTTAAATAGGGATTTGTGTTCTTTGCAATCCTGAATTTTGTATTAAGTCATAGCCACACATCAGTACATCCTCATTAAGAGTTAATTATCAGTAATAACATTTCCTTCTTTGGTGCTCTAGTATCCCCTAAGAATTCTCAAGGAATAATTCAAAAGTAAATTACTTCCCAAGATTCCACAGTTTCTTGATTTTTTTTTTCTTCTATCACTTCCAGAAATATAATTAATTTAGTCTAAGAATTTTTTTCAGAAGTTGCAGTCATAGCCCATGGCCTTTCCAGTGACGTACCTTTGAGAATGTCTGGAAATTTAGTTGAGCAGGAAGCTGAAGCCAGACCTTCTGTTCAAATGCACCAAATGTGACATGTTGGCTCCCAGAGAGCACTCTCTGCTCAGTGCTGATGTGACCATGGCCCGGAGCCAAACCTGCTGTGGACACATTACCCATTATAAAGAAGAAGAAAACGTATCCCTTGTAATGACTTTTTAGCTCCAGTTACAGAATCCCAATTATTAACAAATTTTTTTTCAGTAGTGAAAAACAAATCTGAAATAAACTTCAACATCATAATTAAGGCCTTGCTTGTGCCTCAGGGGGGTATCAACAGGACATTTGTGTAGACTACCAGGAAACTCCCCGAGGCAGCTACACAAAGATAAAGGTTGGTTTGAAATGATAACAAACTAATATCAATGATGACTCCTCCCAGAACAATGAAGTCACCTGATTTCTTACTGTATATTCTTGTGGAATCAAGCTTTAGGTCTTTTAAACCAGGATAAATGTATCCCCGCCCACAGGATGTCTACAGTTTGTTTGCATAGTTTCCAAGAATCCACACTGTTTTTTACCTCTGACAGTTGATACTAGTTAATAAAAATCATCAGGGTGAGACGTATTCCAGAATGTGACATCAATCTTTAATTTTGGTATGACATTGATAAAGTCATTTGTAATTGTTCATTAGAAACACAGATCCAGCTATTATTTTAACTTCAACTTTTGTCTGAAATGAGAGAAAAAAATAACATATAATACATACATTCATAAAATAGAAATACATACATACAAATATACATATAATCCCATGTCTCTGATTAAAAATTTATCATTTTTGTATTCCCTTAGAACACTTTACATGATTTCTATATTATTCTTAAAATTGTTATTTGGCATTTCATTTGGATGTCAAGGTTTTTCCGTGTTGCTGATTAATCTTTATAAGAATTTATAAGCAGCATAAATGACATTCATATAATGTTATATTTAGAAGACACCAAAATGTAAATATTGTGGGGTTTCCATTATACTCCGATCTTTTAGACATTCAATTCCTCTCTTTGGGAAAACCAATTTTCATTTTCTGGGATCTGCTGTGACACCACCTTATTGTACATCACCATGGAACTCTGGAACTCTTATTCTTTGCTGGAGGGAATGCAAAATGGTACAGCCACTTAGGAAGATAGTTTGGTGCTTTTTTACAAAACAAAACATACTCCTACCATTCATTTCAGCAATCACACTCCTTGGTATTTACCCAAAGGGGTTGAAAACATGTCTACACAATAACCTGCACATGAACTTTTATAGCATCTCTATTTGTGATTGCCAAAAATTGGAAGCAACCAAGACCTACTTCAGTAGGTGAATGGATACATAAACCATGATTCATTCAGACAGTGGTATATTATTCAATGCTAAAAAGAAATGAGTTGTCAGGCCATGGAAAGACATGAAAGAAACTTAAATTACTATATTATTAAGGGCACAAAACCAATCTGAAGAGGCTACATACTATAAAATTCCAACTATAGTGCATTCTGAAAAAGGCAAAACTGTGGAGCCAGTAAAAAGATTAGTGGTTGCCAGTGTTGGGTGGGAAGGGATAAATAGGTGGAGCATAGAGGATTTGTAGGGCAGTGGAAACACTTTGTATGATACCATAATGATGGCTATATGCTATTATGCATTTGTTCAAATCCATAGAATATACAACGCTAAGAGTGTCCCCTAATATAAAACTATAGACTTGGGTGATTATCATGTGTCAGTGTAGGGTCATCAATTGTAATAAATGTATCACTTTGATGTGGGATGCTGAAAATGGGGGAGGTTATACCTGCATGGAGCAGGAAGCATATGGAAATCTCTAGTGTCCCCTCAATTTTGTTATGAACCCTAAACTGCTCTAAAAAAACAAAGTCTGACACAAATGAAGATTATTCCATTTTTGTAGAAGAGAAAATAAAAATACCTGATTTACTTCACAATGTTCTTAGGGGATCAAATAAAAATTTGAACTTGATTTGTAAGAATATTCATAGTAAAAAACAAAGACTTTAATGCTTACTGTATGCCAATCAGTTTTCTAAATGTTTTATATATATTAGATGCTTTAATCGTTACTACAAACCTATGATGTAGACATTATAATTATATAGACTCTCCAGATGAGGAAATTAAGATATTGAGAAGTTGAGTAACATGTCAAGGTCACCTAGCTTGCAGAGGTGGAGACAAGAAATGATCCCAGGAATGGTCTGACTCATGAGTTTTCTTCTAATGATTACATTTACTACTCCTTAAGGTATTAACTATATTCCATTATTATTAATTATAATGCTATAAGTAATGGGAGACCACTGCAACTACTACGAATGATAGGGGTTTCCAGAATGAATTAACACACTTAAACCCCATTGCTCAATGAGTTTGGGGATATTTTGGATTCCCAAGTGAGGGTCTGAAGTGTTACAATCTCTGATTTTCCTGTGCTAAGGATAGTCTTGAAATAATAGGAATTAGTGCAATAGTTTGGAGTCCTCAGATTTCATCAGAAAAGATTTATATCCAGTAGGTACTCTAGAATGATCGGAATAAAGGAGCACAGAAGAGCTGTGCAATACAACCTAGGTAAGAGGTGATCAGAAAGTGGTGGCATGATAGAAAGCATACTAATCTTAGTTTATCTAATGACACCGAGTCAACCTGTGAGAAATAGCCAGGCATTTTCTGGAGTTGCTGGAAATGTATGTCTGCCTGTTTCTTGGAACATGGTACAAGGTTCATTTGCCAGGCTAACTTACTCAAATTTGATTATATATGCATATAGAGTGAAATGAATAATTTGAAAAAAATTATCTCTCTATCAGGATATACTTTAGACCTTTTGTTGTTGTCGTCTCAAAATCAGCAAAAGCTTGAAGGTTAAGAATGGTGGGTGATGCTTAGCTATACATTTTAAAGGCAGGATTTTTAAAGAAGTGACTAAACTAGTCCAGTGATTATTAAAAATGACAGTAGTAGAAAAGTAGTTATAGATACCCTTATTAAACATGTATCTTTGCTAAATGATCTTACACGTATCTTAGCAAAAATTTCACTTTACAAAAATAAAAGTGTAGTGTTATTTCCCAGCCCATCTTTATGGGAGAGCAGCAGTGCAGAATTCTCTCCAACTCAGCAAAGCGAGGCAGTCTCAAAGAACATGCAAAAAGTTGGCAGTTATCTACATTAGAGAAGACTCATACCTCACACCTGGACCAGATGCTCGTTGAGTTATCAGCCCTGTCCCAAATTGCAAACACAAATAGTCAAACATTAGGAAATTCTTGGAAAAGTTGGAATGTACTGCTGGAGCTTGGTATACAAGCCAATGGAGACAGGTGTCTGTCCCAAGCCCAATGATGCCAAAAACCAGACGTTGGCTGGATGAGGCACAAAGTCACAACAAGAAGAACAACCTGTGCTCCCAGTGTTTCCTGAGACAAATAATTTTAGATTTTTCTTTGGGAAAAACGACCTCTGCAGATTGTAACTTTGCTCTAGTTATCCTAACAAAAAGCTGACCTAATGGAGCTACCTCCATGGGCAAGGTGATCCCAAGAGTGTAACTCTGGGCAGGAGCTGAGGGGAATTAGGAAGCAAAGGGACCCTTGGCAAGTACAGATCTCATTAAGGAAAGGGGCCTGAAGAAGGCACTCGGTAGCCTATAAAAAGGCACTTGGCACAGAAGTAGATTTCCCCCCTCTTCCTTCTAATCCCCTCTTTCACTGCTCCAGCCTTGAAGGAGAACGAGGTGGAAGAGATGTGGAAAGAAATAAAAAGGAAATAACAGACCATCACTGCTCCCCTTCCTCATTGCTTGTACAGCTTTAGAGTGGCCCAAGAAGACATAGGATAGAGGTTTCAATGGATGATGGGTTAAAATTTTGAGACCAGATGGAATTAAAATGACCAGAAAGCTGTTGGATTTTCCCAGGATACTCCTAAGGGTCAGGGAAAGGAAATCTAACCAAATGTATTTCCGGGCAATGATCGTAGAAAATAAAACTGTTTACATTCTAATGAGTTAAGCCCATCCAGAAAGCTAGTTGCATTTATTTATTCAAGGTTTTCAAAAATTCCACAAGAAATCCTAGAAAAATCAAAGCACTGCCATACTCTCTCCATGTTATGTGAAGAATTATATTTACTCTCCAAACCCCCAATGCTAAAATCCCCAATGCTCCTTTTATTGACTATTTTTCTTGAAGGTTTAAAGGTACGTGGAAGAGAAAGTATAGGGCCCCTTCTTAATGTACAATGCACATATTGACTGTTTTTCAGAGATTGGTTTTTTTTTTGGCAGTTCCATAAATTATTGTGAAATTGTTTTATTATTTAACTAACCAGATCACATTGCAATATCCACCTAGTCAAACTTGTTTTGATGTGTTTTTGAGGCAAATTTCATCAGTTCTATATAGAGCAAACCAGTGTTATCACTAAATAAGCCATGGCACTATAAATAATTTGGTTGCACGAAGTAGCCTACTCATATTTATACATATGCTTTCCTGTCTCTGCTATATTGATATCTCTGGCTCACCTGGATCTTAGTGAAATATATTGCAGTGGCAGCCCATGCTGAGTAGCTTTTGATGAATATACAGTATTAGGAAAGGTTGCTCTTTCAGAATTCTTTGCACCCGTTGACCAGCTCCTTTGCTCAACTCCTGCCGTGAAAATCCTGCCTTCAGGTGCATCCTTGCCCAGTTTTACTCCAGATATATTATCAGACCTATGTCACCACCTTAGAAATTACTCCTCTAGGTTAACAAAAAAAAAAAAAAAAGAAAAAATCAAAAAGAAAAAAAAATCAAAGGGATCCTATTAAAGGACACATTTCTTTTCTGCTTAGGAAAATTGCATGACCTCAATATAGGATAAATAGTTCCACTTTACAAGCATGTGTTGTTTGTGTTAGGGAAAAGAAATGCTGTGCATACTAGTTGTAAAGTGGGTCCTTTGTGATATGCTAATGCCCGGGAAGGTGAAAATCCACTAGTTTGACCCAAGACAATGGAATCATTCCCACTGGGGCTTATAACAGCTGGAGAAAGGAACAAATGTGGAGTCAGTTTTAAAAACTAATGAAAGGAAAACATATAAATTGAGAAGAACTTTGAGCTCATACATAAAAAGAAAACAAAACAAAAAAGCAGTAGAAGTAATAGCTCATGTCAGACCATCTAGGAAGAGTGACAGTGGTCTCTGATTCCCAGGGCTGGCTGTGACGTCTCATCATTCTTGCCAGAGTTAGTATGATCTGCCCCAATAAAGGACAGGACACAAACCCATCATTGTCTTTTTTGTCTTTTAGGAAGAGCACACCCCTCAGTGTCAGATGCAAGAGATCATCACCAAGGAGACAGGTCCGCACTGGGTGAGTCCCCTGCAAGGGTTATGCCGAGCTCTGGGTCTGACAAAAAGTTTAGCCAGTAAGGATTGCTGCTCTGTGCAAGAGTGCAAGTCATGCCACAATGGGACATTCTTTCAATGAGTGTGAAATCTGAGTGTTACTTAACTACTCTCAGCCTCTGTTTTCTCATTTGCTAAATGGGTGGGTACTAATGGATACATCTGAAATATTTAAAACAGTATATAATGGTCACCCTTTTATTGTTATTTTTGCTGCTGTTATCACTGATAGAGACATCCACATACTGCTGGCTTCTGTGCAGGGAATATAGATGTTGCTCAGTTGGCCTCACTGCATACAGAGGGTTTTGTAGGCAACTGGAACAAGTTCTCAATTTCAAGAATCAATATCGACATCTTTGAGACGTAGCAGAAGATGTGATCAGGGGAGAATAAAGTGAAACTTCTGCGTTAGGAGGACCTTGATGTTTCATCTTATTACTTCTTTACATAATATTAGCTTATTTGTTAAGCAGAGGAGTCCTAAAGGATAGCAAAATAACTCAGATGAATTTTAATATGGTGAAAAGGAAAAATGTGGGAATAAGGAAGGTATGAAATACAGGGTCAGGTGGAGCAAGCCAGGGAAAACTTGGGACAATGGAGGAGGGGTATTGTTTCAGATGATTTTAGGGAGCAGTGTTTATCTGAAAGCACTTGTACCATGAAACATATATTTGAAGGGAGATGGTCTTAAAAATGCCAAATGCACACTTTATAATTTTTCAAAGACTGACAGTGCATGCAGATGTAAGAAACCTCTGTTATGTTTCAAGTTCACAAATAGCTTTAATTCAGTGGTGTGATGGGCTGATATAACAATGCATTTGAGTCTGGAAGGCTTGCATCTCAGAGAAAGAATGGAGGACTGCATAGCACAGATCAGAACTACCCTGGGCTGTGAACATTTCGGAAAATGTGTCAAAGGCAGAAGTTTAAGGTTTTTCTATGGTTTTGAAGTATTGCACTAAATGCAGTGTGGTATCTTATAATGGATCCTGAAACAAACAAGCAAACAAACAAAAACAAAAAACAACACATCTTTAGTGGAAAAACTGGTGATATCTGAATAAAGTCTACAGTTTAGTTAATAGTATTGTACCAGTATTTTCTTAGTTTGAACAAATGCATTGTGATTTTATTAGGTGTCAACTTTAGAGGAGACTGAATGAAGGATATTTGAAAAGTCTCTCTGCTGTCTTGTAACTTTTCCCTATATCTGTAATCATTCCACTATATAAGTTCATTTTTTAAAAATTGGCATTGAAAACAGAATAAACATATAAAACCTGTTTTTTCCCAAGTGCCAGAGAAATACATTTCAATCTTTTCTTTTTTACTGTTTTGTTTTTGTTTTTGTTTTTCTTTGTTGTTGTTGTTGTTTTCTATATTCTAAGCTAATGAGAATTGAATAATGGGATAAAACAAGAGAAGAATCTCAAAATTTGTATGAAGATCTACTTTTTAGCAATGTCCACTTTTGGGCTTTTGAGTAAATGATAAATAATCTTACATAAAACTTGTAAATTCACTGTTCATTAAATCTCCCTGAATCAATTTTTTTAGAAAAGTATTTTATGGTGAAAAGTTGTAACTGCTACATACAAACAAAACTTAAATTTTGAAGGAATTGCACCTTAGTTAGAGAAATTAAGCCTAAAGGAACCAGTTTATATGAATGCTAATGGAGCTGAGAACGCAACACCAGAAAACAGATTTTTCTAAGCAGTGAAATAAGTCCTGGTGCTCAGATCTGACCTTTAAATTCTGCCATGTTGTCTCAGGTTAAGGTAGTCTAATAGATACTGGCATTATTTTACCTGCAGGATATCTTACCCAGCTTGAGACCAAGAATGATTTTTAAAGTGTCAAAGATGTATTTTTGGAAATATGACCTATATTCTGCTCTTTGTAATCTTTTAAAGATTCTTTGTAAATCAGTTTTCAATTTTCTTTAATACTGCTCATGGCTTAAGTTATCATAATTGTAGGTTATAATTGTTACAATTATAAACTGTTTTACAATTTAGAGATTTCACATCAAAATGTCTTATTTAATCCTTACAACAGCAAGGATTTACACCTCATTTACATTAGACATTAGATGGCCTACTCAACCAGGAATCAGCTAACTTGAGGTTCTAACGCATATTTTGTTTTCAAATCAAGTGACTTAGTTTCTGTTTTTACTATTTATAACAGTTGAAATTTGATTTGGTAATCTATTTAATACACTTTTCTTTGTTGGAAGTTTTTCAAATTGGTACGCAAGAGTTGTGTATCTATTCCCTTCATTTGCCAAAATATTTCAGGTTCAAATTGGATATGAATTTAAAAGGAATATTTTAAATAATGAAGGGATTTTTCCTGAATTTTGAAATGTGCCCGCATCAGAAAGATGTAATAGCTGTGATAGGAATAGAAAAATATATATGCAGTTTACTTGCTGCTTTTGGATTGTTGCTCTTCTATTTTTTAAAGCATACTCTCATTTGGTGGCTTTGCTGTGGGAAGTCATAGAACTTTTAACAGAATAATTAAATCATAAGTGAAAAATTTATGCCAAAACTGGAATTCAGAATGCTTTATTAATGGTTAGAGCTCTGTGATATTTTAAAAATTAAATGATTAAACTTTTAATGATGAATACTGTCCCCAAAATACCATCCATGTTTCAAAAGTTTTCAGGATTTTGGGATTCTGTGACAAATTAGTGTGTAGCCTCAGCATTTGCCCAGAATGAAAGAAAAAATAACAATACAAATTCACATTTATAACTTAAACTTGTATAACTCTTAACTCTTTATAGAGAAACATAAAAATGAGTAATTCTATACTTTTGATAAATTCAATACAAATTAATATACAATAGAACATGTACAATTTCTACTTTTATTTTTAATCACTTTTCTTTATAGCTGTCTCTCACAGCCATGGCCTTTTCTCTGGTGTTCTCTTAGCAGCTCAAAGTAACTGCTATGCTTTTTTCTTTTTCTGAATCATTTTGTACATATCCATTTTATACTGAACCAAGGCACCTGAGTTTTAATTTTGGCTTGTTTGCTTATTTGTTTTTTTCTCTGATTGCTTTATTTCTTCTTTATTTATTTTGGTAAGTACACTTGACATGATATCTACCCTCTTAACAAATGTTTAAGTATAGAATACAGTATTGTTATGTATAGGTACAATGAAGTACAGAAGGTCTTTAGAACTTCATCATTTTGCATAACTGAAACTTTATATCTCTTGAACAACAACTTCTCACCTCCCCCTTACTCGAGCTTCTGGTCACAACCACTCTACTCTGTGTTTATATGTGTCTGACTATTTTAGGTTCCTCATATAAGTAGAATCATCAGTATTTCTTCTTCTTCAACAGCAGGATGGGTAAATCCTGAGAATATCATTCTCTGATTTCTCTTCAACCAATATATACAGTAAATATTATTCCTTTGTAATGATATAAACAGCAATACCACAGAAGTGGTTGCCTTCTCCAGAAACCCCCATGCTGCCACACACACACATTGAGGGACCCTCTATTTGTTCCTCCATGGGTCAAGATTTCACCATCCCTACTGTACTAGTTTTCTATTGCTGGTATAAAAATGACCACAAACCTAGTGACTTAAAACAACAAAAATGTGTCGTCCTGCTGTTCTGGAAGTAAGAACTCTAAAATAGCTTGGCAGGACTGCTTTCTGGGGTTCTAGGGGAGAATGCCTTGGCTTCTCCCACTTCTAGAGGCAGCCCATATTTCTTGGCTCAGGCTCCAGCATCACTTAGAGATCTACTAACATTGTCATTATATCTCTTTCCCTGCCCTGACTCTCCTGTTTCCTCTTATTAAAGACCCTTATGATTACACTGGTCCCGTCCAGAAGATCCAATAAAATTTCTTCATTTTAGGATCCTTGACTTAATCACATCTGCATAATCCTTTTTGCCATGTAATGTCTCATATTCACATATTATTTTAACAGTCTCCATAGTTTTGTCTTTTCCAGAATTTCATACAATTAGAATCATGCACAGTATAGTCTTTTCATATTGGCTTCTTTCACTTAGTAATATGGACTTAAGTTTCTTTCATGACTTGATTAGGACTTGGACAGCTTTGGGAGACCATTGTTCTGCCTACCACACTGGCCCATAGGATGAAGTCCAAATTTGGTAGAATAACACTCTGGAGCCTTTTATTATGAAGCACTGATCCACTTTATTTATCCATATCCTCTCCTAATTTTTCACTGGTGTTTTAGACAAAAGCCACACCAAATTAATTGTGGTTCTCTGAAGCTATGCTCTTCTTTTAGGGCTTCCTAATTTCTTTGCTTCCTTATGCCTACAGTGCATTTTTACTCTTTTTCTACCAGACTAATTCCTACTCATCCGTGTTTTATTTTAATTACAAACCACTTTAAACATATGGAAAAGATACAGAAAAATAACAGACCCCTGAACTCCAACTCCCAAGATTAAACAGATGTTAACACTGTGCTATCTTTGTTTTTGAGTTTCTCTGCTTTTTAGACATGAAACATTACAGACACCACTAAAACTCTTTTATCTCCTACCTCCACCAGCCTCCCCAGGTGAACACCTGAGTTAATATTTTTCATTTGTAAACTGTACATATTATAGCTTTTTATTATTGGCATAAAATATCGATTAACACATGGAAGAGTTACAATTTGATTTTGTCGCTCAACATTGTTGTTACTTATGCATGTTGACTCACTTTTTTTTTTTAAGTTCTGGAATATTCTACTGCATAAACAAAACACAATTCATTTACCCAAAATCTGTTAGAATTACTTGAGATTTCTATATTTTTTGCCATTATAAAGGGTGCTATTCTGAACACTAATGTGAAAATCTCCCTTTACTTGTAGGCACAGATTCCTTAGGTTAGACAGCTAGAAGTGGAATTTTTTACTATACTTAATACTACCAAACTGTTTTCTATTGTGGTTGAACTAATTTGTATTCCTGGTCCTACCAAATTTAGTACTATTTGTTATGTAAAAAAATAATCTGATTATTGTTATAGAAATATGTTTTCTTACTTATTGATCATAGTAGTCTCCTGGTAAGTATATTGTTATCTTCAGGTTGTTGTCAGTATCCTTGGTCTCAGGTTCTCACTCTTACCCACGATGTCCAACGTAAGAGTGAGTGTTTCCCTCAGGAGTGCCTGTAGAAGAAAGAGTAAGATTACTTTCAGTTATCAATAAATATCCCAGGATATTTCATTGACTGTGACTGCATGTTGCTCCACAAACAAATTAACCTGTGGCTAAAAGGATGTGCCTTGCTGATTGATTTGAGTTTTAATCAGGGCCACTCTCAGCTATCTATGGGGCAAACCCTCTGAAAACCACCTGGCTCAAAAAATAAATGTTTGAAAATCGGGGGGCTCTTAACAGGAAGGAGAACAAATGAGTGCTGGACAGCAAAGACCACCACCATCTAACACCATTTCTCCCCAGAATAGATTGCACTCTGTGCAGATGTTGACAGTGGCTTATTCAGTTTATTCTTAGTTGTTATTTGTATTTGCCACGCAATAGTTATTTGCTGCTGCTATGAATTTTCTCATGAAGTGCAAACTACTATCTGTGTTAGCCTTTTTCTTCTGAAGGTATGTTCTCCTCACACACAATTGGTAAGGCCACCCACATGGTGTTGGAATCCCACGTAATAAAAGCTCTGTTTCAAATGTTAGATCAAGTAACATACTTACTCTGTAGAAGAGAATATTCAGTTAATATTAATATTCGGTTAATAATCAATATTAGAGCAATTACTAAAACTTGGTTCTATTTCATCTTTTAGAGATTTAAATGTCCAGTTCATGTCATCCTAGTGTTCACTTCATTCCACACAGCACCTTCTGTGCTCTTCATTCTCATTTTCCTTTCAACAAATATGCAGATTCTGTCTAAATGGGAAGAATTCTGCCTTCATGATCTTGGTGTTCCACACCTTCTCTGAGAAAAGGAAGTCATTAATAAACTTAAAAGTTATTTCCCCCCCCTTGCTAGCTGCAGTTGGGCTAGTGTAAACTATGACACTGTTTATGTCAACAAAGCATGGTCAGCAAAGGGATAATCCACATGCTATTATCCAGACTTAACTAAAACAGATTCATTTCTATTTGGTAGTTTTGAAAACTTGTCAATGTACCACAGCCATGTGAGCCACTGAGCTTAACCAGATGTGATAGTCTGGTTGGCCTGTCAGTCTCTGAGGAGGCTTTGGTTTTAAAATCTTTGACCTTATTCTCACCCTCCAACAACAGAAGCAATAATCCAAAGTGTTTTATCTTTCTTGTATTTTGGCTTTTTTTTTTCCCCCTACAAATGTGTAATTTCAATTTGAAAACTTTTTTTTTCTTTCTTCACTTTTTATATCTATTATAATCTTCCTTTCTTGGACCTTGGTGAAAGAAGATAAATGATGTTCCTTTAATTCTTGAGGGAAAGTATGATAAGAAGATACAATGTCATCTTGGCGGGTTATATTAATAATAAGTCAGAAGTGTGTTAGAATACCTTACAGATGTGTCAAACTTTGGTTTACAAATCTCTTTTGTGTGCGTTATCTCAAAACTCAGAAAGGCTCAGCAGGATACGAGGCTCAGAAAGTTGAAATAATATGTCCAATATCATACACATGTGGTGGTATAAGGGTGGGTGACCAAAGAACTCTCGTTCCAATTCCAATGTTCTTTTCACAGCTGTCTCCCTCTGTGATTTAGTGTTGGCTAGATCTTGTGGAATAGGGTAAAACACATTCATATATACACTTATTTTTATTTGCTCTTCACTTTTCTCTGATTTCCTCTCATGTGTTCTGTACTATTGAACTGAACTGTTAAATATAATTTTTCTGTGACCCAATAGTTTTGCTTGGCAGTCATAGTTCTGATTCCTTCATAGCTAAATAAATCAATTCCAAGATATTCCAAAGGCATATAATGAATCTGCTTGGCATGAGGCACTGAGTAATCAGTATTAGCAGGGAATAGAATGGTAGTTACCAGGGACTGGAAAGTGGAAAATGGAGAATGAGGGAATGTTGGTCAAAGGGTATACAGTTTTAGTTATGCAGGAAGAAAAGTACTGGAGATCAAATCTACAACATGGCAACTATAGTTAACAATACTGTATCATATACTTGAAATATGCTAAGAGGGTAGATCTTACGTACTCTCACACACATTCGATAGACAACAATAGTCACCCCCATAAACTTTAATAATAAAAAAAGACAACTATGTGTGGTTATGAGTGTCTTAGCTAATGTGCTAAACATTTCAAAATGTATATGTATATCAAAACATCTTGTATGTCTTAAATACATACAATTTATATTTTTTCAATTCTACATCAACAAAGCTGAAAAAAAGAGAAACAGAGAGAGAGAGATCAGGGCTAATGATTATTTATGGGTCACTCCCAGGTGAAGCCTTTTCAGAATAAAAAGACACAATCAAGTTAGTGTGAAGAAGTGCGCAGGAGTGATCCTATGAACACCTGTGATCCTGGAATTAGAACAAATAGAAGGAGGAAGTGATGTGTTCCAGCTTTAAAAATTCAAACGTTCAAACTGAAGCCAGAGTTGATAGGGAAATATTTACATGGACCTTATCATATATCAGGTTTCAATGGGTTCCGTGTACTAATCACCCACTCCCAACTCAGTGATAACACCTCTGATAAATTTCTAGGGCTCAGACAGGATGACTTCCTGATGACCAGGTGAGGATGGGTGTTAAGCCTGGGGCTCTCAGGATTCTCACTAATCCAGAGGCCCAAGCAAAGCATAGATGCCAGAGAGACACTGGCTTGAGGATACTGAAGGGATCATGTTGCCTTGGGCCATGAACATCTAAGACCCCTCCAGTGTTGGTCCAGCATGGAGAAGATATGGACCTACAGAAATTGCACCATCTCTTACCTTATCTTTTCACAATATTGCTTGGCAGAGAGATCCTGTTTCATGTGATGATATACAACTTCAATCTGTTGGAATGACATCTAGTATCCTCATACCCTAACTATAAAAGGCAGTGTTGAGATATCTCAGGAAGTGTATTTAGACCCATGGCCCAAGTTTAACATGACAGAATAAACATGTGAGTTTATCTGTTCTTTCCAGAAACCCAGTTGAAATAGCAATACAAGAAGTGGACATTGATTACTGGCTGCAAAACAGTTATGTCTATGTCCCTTATCACTTATCCCCTTTCACAATAGAGGATAATAAATCAATATATATTTTCCAGACTCTTGTGTTGGTAGATTTGGTCATGTGACCCAGTTCTGGACTTGCAGATAGTTGGAGTAAACTGCACCTGCGGGGTGCATTCTAGGGCACATTTTCCTCCTTGAGAAATAGTAGATGTTGCTCCAACCTAAAAGTGGATATAAAGGAGATACATGTGTTTTCAAGTCAAAAAATGTCAACTGGATATTTATTGATAGCAGTCATCATTCTTCTGCATATCAGGTTTGCATTCCAATTTATGAAATGATTTTTTTGGATGATCTAGGCTTTCCCAATCACATTCTTTACACATATACCTTTGAGATCTTCATTTTTGTCATTAGAAGGTGGCCTTCTTGAGGTCATTAGCAAAGAGCTTGGAACAAATTCTGCAGTGTTGCATGGTATGGTGTAAGAAACAAGCTTCATTAGGAAAACTTCCATGAGTAGGGTCAGCAAGAGAAGGAATAAGTTCCACCCCCCTTTTCTCGTTTTATCCATGGAGAGGAGTACCCAGACCATGATACATTGCTAGATACATCACTCCTATTGCTCTCCATACTTATAACGTGAGCATAGGAGCACACTGCCAGTCAGAATTTGAAAGGACTACTTGACCAGTTGGCAGTCTGTGTTTATGTGGCAGCAGATCACCTGTAATATCTCAGAAAGCCGACTTCCTGAAAAACATAGAGCTCATGGGAACAGCCTTCAGGCAAAGGATTAGAATCTCTATCCTGTAAGAAGTTGCCTCTGAGTCCTCATCTTCATGCTGGGAGAAGGTAAAGCCCCTAGTTTCTGTTGACTCATGGTCCAGGCAACCCAGAATGACTTTTAGACAATCCTGACTCTTTCATCATAACCCAGCAATGGTCTAAAACTATCTACAGTCCTAGGACATTTGCCTTCAATATAATAATATTAAATTTTGTTAAATACTTAGGGATTAACTCTGTTCTAGGAATGAACATTTTCATTCTTTACTCAACATTTTTAGATTCTTGGGAGCAATTGATAAAAATTAGGCAGTAATCTAATTTTGCTCCAGCAACAATTTTGTTAGAATTTAGAGTTACAATCTTCACCCTTTGTAGTAAAAATGACATTATTTGTTTTCTTCCCATGAAGATAAATTAATCCAGAAGGATTCCAGAATATTTGAGAAAGCATGATGCTGGACATATAATCTAACATAAATCAAGTTTTGATTGGACATTATGGCAGTATTAACTTTAATAGAGTAATGATGATACTTCAAAAATGCATCCTTAATTATAGAGAGATGATTTTTGTGTAATATTGTTGCAAAAGGTTCCCAGGGACATGTAAGAAGTGAGATCAGATGGCCTAGTAATATTATGAATGTGTTAAATACCCGTTTTAATGTATCTAAATTAGTTAAATGTCTATAGCTTATAAGAAAAATGAATTTCTACAGATCTTCATTTACATTTAGAAATTCTGCTAGTTCTTTGTCCTTTCATATTCTAATATAATTCTGTCATATGCCAAATGTATTCATAAGTTTTCATTTTGGCATTATAGATACTCTTTTTGCACTATGCTGTTCAATTTATATGTTCATCTACAAGAAAACAATACATGTAATTTTATAATTCAGTAATACGTGCATGTTTACTAAACATCTTGAGTACTTAAAAGATCAGCATACTATTTTCTATGGTAATGTAACAACTCAGGACCTAAATTGTAATTTATTTTATATAAAATTGCAAGGCTGTTTTTATCTATACACAGTTTTCCTAAAGGAATGCTTTTGTGCATTTCACAAACCACTTTATTTACTTTGATTCCTTTACAAATTATATACACAAATATACTCCCATTCTTTGTGTCTGTTTTGAAAAGTAGTACATTTTCATTTGGGGAGAAAATCTCAAGGGTAGCAAGGATTCAAACTACAGTGTGTGTGTGTGTGTGTGTGTGTGTGTGTGTGTGTGTATGTGTGCACCTTGATTCCTCTAACTTCCCTGAGCAGCTAATAGATAAGTAGCACATATACGGATTCAGAGGTAGAAGAAATGTTAGGCAATAGATATGTATGCAATAGGTTATTTAGGTCAAATTAAAGCTTCCAGTTAGAGTAAAAGGTACGTTACTAAAGCGCACGTTGTAAATGAACACATTTATAATTACAGTTTAGATATAAAAACTATGAAATTATTCATTTAAAATCTAATCTATACCAAAAAGTAGAATTTATATTTCACTTCAGCAGCTTCCTCAATTTGCACACGTTTAATTCTAATATTCCTAAATAATATTTAAAAAAATATGAAGGATAGAGAAATGGCTTCTAAATCATTTATTTCCTACAAAACCTAGAAGAATGGGGACTATACGAAAGAAAAATTATTGGACAACTGTGTTTGCTTTATAGAGAAATATAAAACTACATTTCTACTTGGGGTTGGGGGAGCGAGAGAGAGAGCTAGAGAGATGATAGATACAATATATATGGCATGTATACATGTAAAAATGTATAGATGCTCTCTACTAATGTTAAAGGATTAGTATTTATCAAATTGTTTTTGTTAAAAATGAATTTTATGATTATTTTGTATTCAAATCACATAATCACAACACATTTCTGTGAGCTATTTCGGTAGCCTAATGCTCATTAATTTTTTTTCTAAAAAACTAACTTTAAATGCACATAATGAATTGCTGTGAATTTCTTATTTCTACTAATTTAAAATATACATTGGTACATTAATAACACTGAAAATCTGATATGAATATCTGTATGGATTGCATGTTTATATGAATAAACATGATAAAACATTACTATATTTTAATCGATACATATGAATTTGCAAGCAGTTTTTTCAATTACCACACCACATCATAATTTGGGCTAAAGAAAAATTTTAAACACTAAAGAAGAAGTGGCTTCTTTCTTTGTTTTAAATAATAATGGTGTGTCTCTACATATATTGTGTTTATATTTGTTAGAGTTTTATCTTTACAAAATGTCTCTAAAGTACCGCTGTTTGTGTGAATAGCATAGAAAGCCATCTCCATGCACACAATGATATGACTTCAATACTTCTCTAATACTGCTGATGATAAGTGTGCAGCAGCTATAGATTCACAAAGGCTATCGCATATTTAAATAAGCCCCAAAATCTGTTTTTCTATTTTCTCTAAGAGACAATTCCTGCTGAAAAGCCTTAGCTATCACCAAACTTTGGATGGCAGTCAACCTAAATTTTCTCTTTATTAACTTGGAGTGATTCAGGCTTTCTGATCTCAGCCTGCACATTTCTTCTCCAGCCTTGATATTTACATCCTGTAAGTACTTGTAAACAATTACCATATCCCCTACTTAGTTGTCTGTTAGCCAAGCTAAACAGATTGAGCTCTTTTAATCTTTTCTCATAAATCAATCTCTCCATTCCCTTAATTACTCCTGATGTTCAGTTTTGAACTTACTCCAATATGCTCATCATATTTCTAATACTCAGTTTCCCAGAACCAAAGTGGTTTTTTAATGGATTCATGTTAAAACTGTGCTTATTCAGTTGAAATAACTGCAGCAAAATATGTTTTTCTACAGTATTCAGTTCTCTTTGGTTACATAGAATGAAACGTTACAATGAGGACACTCATCATCCAATGAATTCCTTTTTTTCATACTTTATGGCCTTGAGCCAAAGCACAGGGCTAGCATATGAGATGTGAAGGGTAATGGCTTTAAGATTACATGGGATGAGTGAGAAGACTCAAAAAAAAAAAAGAGATACTATTTCACAATGTAAATAGGAGAGTGAATGTGTTTTCACGTATTGGCTTGGTAAAGAATTGCCCTATAGATGTTGTAGGCCAAAACTTAGGTATCACCTCACCAAGTCAATTCATATTTAAACCAAGGCTCTACTATTGGTTTGGCTGTTGTTATTTTTTTTTAAGATTTTATTTTATTTTATTAAAATACAGCTAGCATACAATGTTGTATTAGTTTCAGGTGTTCATCATAGTTATTCAACAGTACCCACCTAGCACTATCCAGAGTTATTAGCACATTATTGGTTATACCCTATGCTAAAGAAGTGATTACCATGATAAGTCCAGCAACCATCTGACACTGTACCACGCTATCACAATATTATTGATCTCCCCCCTTGTACATTTTTCAATTAGAGTTGATATCAGTATTATTTTATATAGTTTCAAGTGTATAGAATAGGGTAGACATTTGTATAATTTAGGAAGTGATCCCCCTGACTACTACCACTTGGCAGTATACATAGTTATCACCATATTATTGATTATATTCCCTGTACTTTACATCCCCATGACTATTTTACAACACCAATTTGTATTAATACCTTCACCTTTTTCACCCTGCACCGAACCCCATTCCCGTTTATCACTCTGATAGATCTAGCAAAGCTATCATTTAAAATTAAAGGACAGCTAAAGAGCTTCCCAGACAAGAAAAAGCTAGAGTTCATCACCACCAAACCAGTATTACAAGGAATTTTAATTCCTTCTTTAAGATGGGAGGGAGGTTATCGGGAGGTGAAAAGGGGAAGGGATTAAGAAGCACAAATTTGTTGTTACATAGTAGTCATGGGGATGTAGGGTACAGCATAAGGAATATAGTCAATAATATTGTCATAACTATGTATGGTGATATTGTTTAAATAAATTCTCTCTTAGTAATAGAGAGCTATGACTTTTTTAGGATGATTAAGGGGGAGAAGAACAGCACTTGAACTTGGCTGGGGTCTGTAACATAGAAGCCACTGTATTGGGGACCTCTCTGATCTTACTTAGCTCTCTTGGTAACCCTAAGAGGGTGAAACTGACCAACATGAAGACTAGAATGAGATTACAAATCAAGAAAGTCACTAGGCTGGGATCAAAGCTTTCTTCCAAGTATAGAGGGATGATTAAAACATTTCCTAGAATTATTTTATAAGTATAGTCATTTTATAATGTTTTTATTCTTTATAATTAAAATCTGCTTGAGAAATTTTTTCAAGTCCTAGGAAAAAAGAGGGTTAAATAATTAAAATAATTCAGTAACATAACTGGGGAATCCAAACATATGAGAAATGAAAGGGGGATATGTGGCAATAATTACATACAATTTCACAAAACATAGAAGCTATATAGATGTATCGATAACCCCACTAATTATTTCAGTAAGCCTGAAAAGGTTATCTTTCTACCTTCTCTTCCATCTGCTTTGATCCTTCAGATTTTACTGAAGGTTTATATCTTTTCAAAATATATTTTAAGATTTTTAATCACTTATTTAATCATTATTTATAGAAACCATGTTAAATATTCTAAGGGTTTGATATAACTAGAAATTCAAGCCAGAAACAGGCGACTATAATAGAGGGTATTGATTACCTCACCAGAGTTAAAGGCAGTTATAAGAATACCTTTTTGATGTTTTTTTCTCAACAGGTGCTTTTAAGATTTACAGGGCACATTTCTCCACTTTCAGTGTTTTGCTCTTCTTTACTGATCCTTGATGTCTTAGTTTTGGTTCTATCAGAAGCAGACCTGGAGAGAAGGATTCAAATTAAAGTAGTTGATTTCAGAGGTATCCTAGGATACACCAGTAGTGAAGTTGAGAAGTGAAATAAGGAAGGAAACAAAGCCAGAAATGGGTTTGTTTAAAGCAAGCTTTCTTTTTAAAAAAATTAAAGTTTATTGGGGTGACAATTGTTAGTAAAATTACGTGGGTTTCAAGTGCACAATTCTGTAATACATCATCTATATATCATGTTGTATGTTCACCACCCAGAGTCAATTTTCCTTCCGTCACCGTATGTTTGACCCTGTTTACCCTCATCTAACAACCCCTCCCCCCTTACCCTGTAGTAACCACTAAACTATTGTCTCTGTCTATGAGTTTTTGTTTCTTCATTTGTTTGTCTTGTTCCTTTGTTGTTTTCAGTTTTATATGCCACATATCAGTGAAATCATATAATTCTCGACTTTTTCTGTCTGATTTATTTCGCTTAGCATAATAATCTCAAGATCCATCCATGTTTTTGCTAATAGCACTATTTCGTCTTTTCTTATGGCAGAATAGTATTCCATTTTGTATATATACCACAGATTCTTTATCTAATCATCCACCGAAGGACACTTTTTATCCTGGGGGATAACAGGAACCTGTGATCCTGTTAGGGAACTTAGAAGTCAGTGTAAAACAGCATAAATAAAACATGTATTCAGGGTTATCCCCCTCTTGGACACATACTTGCTCTATTCCAAACATGCATTCCTCACCTTGTGTTTTCTCTACCCTGTTGCCTATTTCTTAAAGAGTTGCTCAGTTGTTTTAAACAAAGAAACAAACATAAAAACACCCTTATAACAGGAATATGAGTGGCGCAAGCTAGTCTTTTACAGTAGCTGGTATTCATTATCTGCCTCCCCTGCTGCTCCTTCTAGCCCCCTCTAGAAGCCCCATCTGCAACCAGCACTTCAGCTGATCCAGGTCCCTTGTGATTATTGCTCGTGAAGCTGAGAACATGAATGTACAACTCTATCTGTTCCAAGTGAATGGAAACTGCTGATTCTCCCTACTGATAGAGATTAGAAGGCATTCATTTATGCAATCAATAGCTACATGTGAAGTGCCAGAGGGTGTGTCGATCCAGTCAAGTAAAGAGAAGCACATCCCACCAGTAGTTGCTATTTGGGCTACCACTGTGTTCAATGTACAGTTTCTCACTGGCATCTGACATTATCTGTCTCGTGTCACCAGGGGCCAGACCAGTTAAATAAACAGGGATGTGATGGGGATCAACACCTGTGAGTCCTGTAAGTCTCTGAGAGGTTGTTAGTCTCTACTACTACACCCAGGACTCAGTATCGATTCTGATTTATTATCTTGGCCTGGGATAAAAGTGGAACGGGTCCAGTTTCAGGGCCTTCTATTTGGTCTTGCCTATTATTATGACTGTTATTTCACAGGTAGAAAACTAAAATGAGGGAGGACTTTTCCACATATGAAGTATACTCATTTTAATCATCAGTCAGAACTCAGGACTACATCTTACAGGATGGGTTCTGGAGACTCAGTGGATAATCTGATATGGATGTGGCTACAACTCCATTTATTACCTGACTTCCATAGCCCCCACTAATACCAGGGCCATGATGGATTTCCCAGGGTTACCTCAGTCCCATATGTGGTAGTCTAGTTTCCTTTCTGTAGTGTACTTTCTCTGGTAAACAGCTGCAGGGAGAAATGGAGGAATGACTACTGTTCATAATTCATATGCTATGGCAAAGTGTAAAAAGAGCTGCCTCCTTCCATTGATGAGTTCTGAGTCTGAGAATTCTTGCAGGCCTGAAAACTGGTTGAAGAGTCATAGTTTTGTTTGTTTGTTTGTTTGTTTTTCCCATTGTGGTGGGTGACATTAGCCATCAGCCCACCTGTTCTTCATTACTTTTGGTTACATAGATCAAACAACATCCTGTTTGTCTATTTACCTTGCTTCTAGATTCCCCCTGATCCATTAGCCATCACCACAGACCATGTCGGGCCAGGGGTCCCTTTGCCATTCTGGTCTTGTTGCTTATTTGACAGTTATGCCAACCTTGACTTTGAAGGGTTAATGCAGTCACCGGGGCTAGCATCACCTTTTCATACTGAGAAACCCAGTTCTACAGTGATTTATATATATATATATTTTTTTTTTTTTTTTTTTTTTTCCCTTCTAGCCTGGCCAATAAAGAATACCACTGAGCTTCTCAGTGGTGCCAGTATCCACCTCAGTACACATTCCTCATTGCTTTAGTAAAGGGATTGTTCCATGGGCCCTTCCAGGGAATATGATCATCTAGTGGGTTCCATATTTTACTTAATAAATCCACTGTACTATGCCTAATTGCTATAACTGAATGTCTGTGTTCCCCCCAAATGTATCAGTTGAAATCCTAATCCCTAGTGTAAAGATATTAGGAGGTGGGGCCTTTGGGAGTTGATTAGGGTTAGATAAGGTCACGAGGGTGGATCCCTCATGAATGGGATTAGTGTTTGAATGAGTTTATGAGAGACCTTCCTTCATGTCTCTGCTCTCAGCCATGTAAGGATACCATAAGCAAGCTGTCTGCAATGTGGAAAATGGTTCTCACCAGAACTTGACTGTGCTGGCACCCTGACCTCGGACTTCTAGCTTTTAGAACCATGAGAAATAAATTCACATTGTTGATGAGACACTCAGCTAATGATATTTTGTCATAGCAGCCCAAAATGACTAAGACACTACTATTTTCTGAACCCTTTTGATTCCTCCCACAATGCTAGTCCAAGATAGTTTGATCATCTCTCCCTTACTTTCTCAAGCTTCAGGGAACAATTCCTGTAGCATATTTCAGGGTCAGTTTCAGGTGTTCTTGCCACGTCATGAAAGATAAGTTGTAAGAGAGGACCCACAAATCAGCGCACACTCTCTCATCTCTTTATGTCCTCTGCCTCTTCTCCCTGAACCCTAAATATCCATTAACAACATGTTATTAGCTAGGTCTGACATCATTTTGGTGGAAAGCCCCTTTCTGCTGAAGTTGTGATACTACTTCCCTCTTGGGCCTTGCTGTGACTTCACACTAGTTGTTGGTGTAGAAGCAATGAGGGAAGGAGGAGTAGATGTTGAGAATGGAAAACACCATCTCCTGGGCCTTTACGACATCTCCGTGCGAGGGAAGTTTTTAATCTCTAACGAATGTTAGTGGGCCACTTCTCCATCAGAAAGTTCATGGGATTCTGGGGTTCAGGGTCCTCAAGCACATCGAACGTGATGCCTCTATTCAATGTCCCAGCGACCCTCTCAGGATGCAGACTTCTACTTCAGTGTAGGAGGATTGTTGACCTTCTCAGTTCAGCCTTCTCTTTTTAATTCTATTACTTTATTTTCACAATCAAGCTTTGTGACTGTTTCTCTAGCACAATCTGCCCCTTAACTACAGGAGATAAAGGTCTCTAAATGTTGCCAGGGAAACTTCTGGTTTTCACCTTGTGCCTGAAGGTGACAATTGAGTAGATTGAGTTTGTAATTTTATTCCTTTAGTGCATCCATGGCAGTTAACTGCCGAAAAATGACTCCAGAGTCCTTGGAAATGCCATTGTCTCCACAGGTCTTCAATTCTAGAGATAACACAGATAACACAGATGACCCAGTTCATCCCCTCCTAATTCATCATCCTTAGGTTTTTAGTAGCTATGCTGGTGAGATCAAAACCTCCACTTAACACCAGCAAAGGGGTACTTATAGATATCCCTAGGAAAATGGCCTAATTCTTGAATCTCATTCTGACACTCGACTCCCTGTAGCTTTTTATAGCATCAGCTTTCTTAAATAACTTACCCCTAACGTAGAATCTGAGACAGAGTTTCCAATGAAAGTAGTTTATGCTGAAGGTAATTCCAAGACCCAAATAGTAAGGAAGTGAGAAAGTGAGACAGTGGGGGAAAAGGTAGTTTGAAAAGTTAGCTATCCAGTACTTTGCAATTGAGGGTAACAGGGGCTTTATCCCACTGGAGAACTATTGGATGGTAGAGTAAATCTGCATCCCAAAAGTATTTCATTGGCTGTGCAAAGGAGCTGAAGAATGCATATGTCAATTCCCAATAGTCTTTTGTTAAAGACTATTTTTGAGGCACATTAATTCCCTGGTGCTTCAGGCATCAATGTGGACTTCAGAGACCACAGAAAGCCCTCTGGCAAAGACAAGGCGGTGCTGGCATCTGGAAGCTGGGCCAAGGTGCAGAGCCATGAGGACAAAGGGTGTACACTGATGGCTAAAATTGGATAAAAGACCCCTTAAAAAAGAAAAGTAGCATTTTCTAAAATTATAACCTCATAGACTTTGTCTTTAAGAATATCATCATTATATACGTTCGTATGTGTTTATTTATTTTTCCATCCTTTTCTTATTGCTGTTTAAGTTTCATTGTAGTAGAACCTTGGTATTATACTTGTATTATATTTAGAAACTCTTATATCTCTATGTTCATTTTCCTTGTACCTGTTATGAAGAGAACTTTTATTTAGAAAGTGTCTGCAATTTGTCAGAAGGACAGTATGAGCTATAACTATAATATGTTATAAATTCAAAACTAATGATATTTTTTATTGGTAGATAGAAAGATGTAACGAAGTTGAGAATGTTAATGATTCCAGATGAATAGTAAAGGGAAAACTAGAGAAGACCAGAAGTAAGAACACACACCAATCTGTGCTTGGCTGGCTAGAAAACACACACACACACACACACACACACACAGATGTGCTTGCATATATATGAATGTATATGTATGTTTATTTTTTTTTATTTTTTTTGTGGGAAGACTACAATATGTCACTACAATTGATCATAGAGAGACACCTAAGTTGGTGGTAATGGTGGAGGAAATTGATACTACATAATGATACACGCATCCACACACAATTTTCCTCAAAACAAAAAGCATTCAAACTTCAGTCCAAAGCTAAAAGCAGCTCTCTGTTGTTAAAATATGTTCCTAAAATAAGTTTATTAAAATTACATACCTTATTTGAGAGGAACGGTAAGAGTAGGTTTCTGAAACTTTTATCTGTCTATTTAGTCACTTATATAAACCAAATATAAATGTGTGTAATCATTGACAGAATTTCCTGCAGGTGTTGCCTTTTGGTCTTGAAAACCAATTAGGAAAGTGAAAAATTTCAAAGGACTTGGCGATACTAGGGGTGAGTGTAGTCCACAATACAAGAGCTGGCATTACTGGTCTGATTGTCCAAAAGACTTAGCAATTCAAATCAGGCACCTCCATTTCCCATCTCCAAAACTGTTGCCTCATGTCTGTCTATTAACAACACTGTAGTGACTCTGTTAATTATTAAGCGATAATCACTTGCAACACCTTAAAATTTTAAAAGGGTGAATCAGATTTAAAAAGAAATTTAGGATGGTCAAAATATATTATATGAACATTTGAATGCATATAAAAATTATTGACGGCATTCTGTTTTGATAAAAATACTCAGAAAACTAGAAGTGATAGAAATGATGCAAAACTTTTTCAAACTGTTAAAAGACATTAAACATAAAAATTAAAAACTAAAACCTAAGGTTAGCATCACTCAAATTGTTAAAATGTCAAACTTTTCTCCCTAGGATGGTGATTCGGTCAGAACATGTTCTCTTACCCCTTCTATTTAACATTGTACTGCTATTTATATTCATTACAATAAGGTACTAAAAATAAAAAAAATAAAAAAACTAAAAATAAAATAAATACATAAAGATTTGAAAACAAGAAGTGCAGTTTTCCTAATTAGCATGTGATATAATTGTATACATAGAAAAATCCCAAGAAATTTGCAAGGAAAAAAAGAAACAAACAAACAAACAAAAACCTGCCAGAACTAAAAAGTTATTTTAGAAATATGACAAAATACAAATTCGATATGCAAAATTTGATTGTGTTGCTATGCTAACAATGGACTATATTGAAATTAAACCATAAAATGCCCTGGGGTAAAGTTAAGATCTGTATTCTAAAAACCACAAAATATTCCTGAGAGAAATTAAATAAAACCAAATTCAATGGGAAGACATAACATACTAATGAGTGGGGATACTTATTTTGTTAAACTGTCAGTTCTCCCTAAATTGATGTATATGTTCAACACAAATTAAACCAGAGCTTAAATTTGTACACCAACAATTATAGATAGCTTTGCTAAAAAGTTAGACATGCAGATCAATGGATGAGTATGGAGAGTTAAGAAATATATCCATACCCATTTGGTCAAATGGTGTTTTCTTATTTTTTGTTTGTTTGTTTGATTTTCCCCCCTAGATTTATAGAGGTAAAATAGACAAATGCAATTTTAAGATATTTAAAGTGTACAACATGATGATGTGATATATGTATAGATTGTTAATGACCTCCCCTCATCAAGTTCATTAACATGTCCACCACTTCATATGCTTACTTTGTGTGTGTGTGTCTGTGTGTGTGTGTTTGGTTATGGTCAAATTATTTTTGACAAGAAATAAGGCAAGGAAATTTTAACAAAATGTGTTGGAACAATTAGTTAATTATCTGAGGACAGGAACCATCATACACACTGTCCACATACCTAAATCTACTTTGAGATAGATTATTGAGATGAAGTTAAGAGCTAAAACTATGGGTTGTCTATACAAATAAAATAGACTCTTCATGAAGTAGAATAAGGACACACATAAAACTAAGTATGAAAGAGAAAGTGAAAAATTGGATTAATCAAACTCAGAGGATTCTGGTAATCAAAGTTCATTGCTAAGGAACTGAATAGAAAAGCTAGGTATCTTAATATAATTAATGCTATTTCACATTTTTCCCAAAACATGGGAATATATGTGAACTTTTTCAATTCTATTTATGGAAGACGTATTAATAATACAAAAGTGTTACCAAATATAATGAGAGCAAATTATTATTCAATCATACTTATGTATAGAGATGTAAAATATTAAATATTGCCACCATTAGTGTTTTTAAAGTATAGCATAATTTAGTAAGTTTTATTGCAACAATACAAAAAGTTAAACATTAGATAATCTATTACTGTAATTCATTACATTCTGGGAAAACTCTTTTGTCATGCTTGGCACAGAGTAATCACTTCATAAATATTTGTTGACTACATTGAAAATAGAGATAAAAATTATTACCCCTTCATGATAATCCTCTGAGCAATGGAATACAACTGATACAGTTTCAGAAACAAACTGTAAGTAGCTTATTTTAGATGGCATTCCAATAGCATTTTATATACAAAAAACAAGAATGTCTGTTACTGCCACTGATAATCTGTCTTACCTGAACTATTTTAATGAATAAAATAGGAGAAAAGAAGAAAAAATACATATTATAAAGACAGACAAAAATTTTTAATTCCCCAATTCCAAGAGCATCAATTATCAAACTCTTAGAACCAAAATTAAAATCATAGTATCGGTTTGTTCAAGAGTATCGTAAAAACCATCTCTTCTTTCTAGCTATAACCTAATGGAAAATGAAATAAACCATGCACTGATTTGCAACAGCAAGAAAAATATAAAGAAACTGAGAATAATTCTAACAAGAAAGGTTTAAGGGTATTATAGTAAAACTTAATAAAACTTTAATAAAGAACATTATTAAAATCCTGTATAATCAGAAACTATATTGTATTAATTGATGGCAAGACAAAATATTTTACAAGTGAAGTTCTCTTCAAATCAAGCTATAAATTCAATTGGAAAGCAAACTAAAAATAGACTTTTTTCATAAATTTGAGGTACTGGCTTTGTATAATAGTAATATGCATAAAAATTGATAACTTTTAAAAATGACAAGCAGATTTATGTGACTTAGGAGATATCAGAACATATTATAAAGTTAGTAATTAAATAATTATTATTTTGTGTACTGTTAGATTAATGAAAGGGAATAGAGTTCCCATCTATGTAAGACTCACAAAAATATTGAAATTTATTATATGATAAGGTTGATTTTCAAATCGTGGTAAAATAATACATTAATCAATGGTTTCTAAAGTCATCAATTATCCATATGTATTGGATTTACTAAGAAAAATAAATGATGGACTCCTAAAGAACATTAAAAATATTTCTCACACAATAAACAGATATAAGTTTCATAGTCATTTTTCTTTAATTTTATTTAGCTAAAATGCTCTTAGTTTTACTTTAGCTCCAAACACAGGTTCCTTTCTCATGGAATTTCCCTAAATTTCATATTTATTTTAGGATTTTTAAATTAAAATAGCTGTTAAATGATTTTGTATATTATTTAAGCACCCATCCATTTTCCACGAACGTGGCGTTTAGTTGCTTTTTTTTTCTTTTTAATTTTACTGCTATGCTTCCCAAATTTTGTTTCTGTTTTTAATATTTATTGGGGTGACATTGGTTAGCAAAATTATATAGATTTCAAGTGTACATTTCTATAATACATCATTTATATATTGCATTGTGTGTTCACCACCTAGAGTTAGTTCTCCTTCCATCACCATATATTTGGCCCCCTTTCCCTCTTCTACCACCCCTCCCCACCCTCTGGTAATCCCTAAACTACTGTCTATATTTATGAGTTTTTGTTTCTTTGTTTGTCTTGTTCCTTTGTTGCTTTCAGTGTTATTTTCCACATATTAGTGAAATCATATGGTTCTTAACTTTTTCTGTCTGACTTAATTTGCTCAGCATAATAATCTCAAGATCCATGAAAATGTTTATCCTTATTTGATACAGTAAGGATGGATTGTTTTTCTGAATTGTTTTTAATGTAGCATTTTTCTTAGTACTGCCAAGAATAACTATGTGTGGTTTTATTCCATTTGGCTTTCCATTTGAAGATTTATCTGTTGTGAAATTTTTAAGGCCATTGCTCACCTTGATTTCTGTGAATTTTTGAAAAAACATCCAAGAAAGCTTTCTTTTAGTTAAAATCATTACATTTTTATTTAGAATAGAAACTGCACATAGGAAAGAAAGGACTGCTTTCTCATCTTATTATCCATTCATTCTTTCTCAATGTCAGATAAAACTGTTCATAGCCATTACTTTTTAAGAAGGTTTTTGTTGTTGTTTTGCTTTTTAAACGTCATATTTTCCTACAATATAAGACTATTTTGTCTTGTAATTGATATATATAATAAACATAAGATTTACACATGTCTATAAGGGTAATTAAGACCAATCTCAGTAAGATACCAATGACATTTATCAACTTGTTGAAAATACCTTAGTGTTGTTGAATATACAATGGCAAATTTGAAGTTCAAAGAAGCAATGTTTTAATGTACTGAAATTCAAATCCATCTCAAGGAATGTGTTTTCAAGTATTAAGGACCAAGATACATTGATCTAAGCTTGCCTGATAAGAAAACTTGTTCTTCTTCCAATGGTCTTCTTTTCTATTTCTATTTAATGCTTAAACTCTTCCTTTTGCCACCCTGGAATAAAATGTTATTCAGACAGATTCCACAGGAATGACATGGTGTTAATGTTAAATCACCCAGAGGACAATAAAAATACATTTAATATTGTGGAGTAAGACTCCATCTGAGATATTACTACATAATAAGAATAGTTTGTGTGTGTGTGTGTGGGCACGCATGTGTAGACATGTACATGTAACTCATGATTTACATTAAAAAGAATTTGAAGAATTCCAAAGCATTTTTAGTATTAAGTACCTTAATTATTAGACTACATTCAAAGCATTCCAAATTTATAATTCTTAGCCTAGTAATTAATTCATAATGGAAAGTGCACAAACTTTAGTGACTTATTTGTATGGAATCAAATTCTTGTTGCACAGTACACCAGTTGTTTGACTTTGGGCATCTGACGTAACTCCTTTGTGGCTCAGATTCTACATTTATAAAATGAGAAAAGATATTAAGTACAGCAGGATTTACAGCATAGAGAGGAAAGCCCTTGGTAAGTGTTAGATTATTTTCCCATTTACTTCCCAACTTTCACCTTTAAAAGAACAGGCTAATGTTAATTGGTTGGCTAAAAATCTTAGTTTCACTCATTCTTTTTTTTTATTTCTATAAATACTCAATTTCTCCCTGACACTTAAATTATTCAGTAAACAAAAAGAAAGTGTCATTAAACCTACATGATATTTTTAGCTCTTCTGAGAGTATATACACTAGTTATAATCTTATCTGCAAAGGTGTTATTCATCTATTGTAAATAAAGCTTGCCATATGTCACTCTCAACTGTACAATTTAAGGGCAATGTACAATAGAAGAAGAATAACATCTTTGCAAATAAGATTGTAACATTTCTTCTTACATTGAGAAGAAAAGATCATAGGGTTTGCTTGAACTCACATGGATGATATTGACAGATCTTGAGTAGAACCCAGCTACCTTACACTACAGTTCAAATATATATATACCTGCCACAGGAGCGCTTGGGCTTCCTGTCCATTCTCCCTGATCTGAGGTCATCATAGCTATGGGATGGGCTAACAAAACATAAGTCTTCTTTGTTATCAAATGTTAGAGCCCTAGCATTAGAGAGGTGGTAGAAAACTTGGAGAATAATGCAATCTCTGAATTCATATACAAAGGTCTGGAGTTGTAGATAAGTTAAATGATTGCCAAAAATCACACAGCAAAATCAGATAGAAAACTCCTGTGTGCTAATTACTGCTTTTTTCTGTCATATCACACTGAAGGGTTTTCATTCTCTTTATGCTCTTGTGACACATGGACCAAGACATATGTTAGCGCTAATGAATCTTCTCAGAGTATGGAAAAGTTGGACCATCTGAATCTATGACTTGCCAGTAGCTATATCATTTGAAATCATCATGGGCACTAGAAGTCTACCTTGCTCTTTAAAATATGTTTTACGTGACATACATTTTATACAAAAACACAAAATAAATGATTAGTATAAGTAGATGGTAACTCAATTTTGAAATATGTTGCAGGTCATCTTATACAATAACCAAATACTTCCAAAAATTCCCCAAAATATTTCCATGTACTGGAAGTTAGTTGTATTGACTACAGCTCACACCAAAAGTGCCATTGGCAAGAATTTGGAAACCTTTGTTATATAGGGAGTGTTTTAATATTTGTTGTAATGGCATTTACACACAGCAATGTACTTGTAGAATATTACTAGCTTTAGGCTTTCTCTAAGTCTGAAAAACTCAATTCCCAAACTCCCACAGCAATTTTTAAGCAGAAAGACAGAAGGCAGACCTAGAGCCAAATGTAGTAGTGATCCCATACTAGGTAGAAATCAGAATTGAATATGGTAGAGGTCAAACACAATTTAATAGCTTGGGGCACAATATGCTGACCGCTATTGCTTTGACATGCTGGGGTGGAGGGCAAGCCTGACCATAGCACTGGAAAAGAGTACTCTTGCTATGATATTCTCCGAACTCAGAGACAGGAAATTTCACAATGGCAATCTTAATAATAAGAACGCATAATATTCATTAATCACTTACTTTGGGCCTTTTATTGAGATAAACATTTATATGTATATTTTATTTAATCTTTGGATGAAGTCTATTAGTTCATACTATTAATTTCTCCATTCTTGCTCAAGATATTACAACTATATATGAACAGATGTGGGACTAAAATGCATTTATAGCTTTACAGTTATTAATTAATACAATATAGTGTCTTTCATATAAAGTTCTAGTAATCATTTCTTGCTGACCTAAATATAGGAGGGAGAATAAAAAGATCAATAATAAAAACCACAAAGAATAATATTTATTATTTGCAACTAGAGACTTGCATACATTTTGAGACTCTTGAGGTTGCAAAGTCTGTTTTCTTTCACCTTGGGGTTGATCTTAGGAAACTCATTAATACATTTGTTTTATGAAAATATTCTGAGTATAAGAAAATGAATTTCATTTATTGTCACATAGTTATATGATCTATTTAAATTATTCTGCATTTTCTGATTTCATTAATATGGCTTT
The DNA here is from genome assembly GCF_057876585.1 of Rhinolophus sinicus. Lineage (NCBI taxonomy): Eukaryota > Metazoa > Chordata > Mammalia > Chiroptera > Rhinolophidae > Rhinolophus > Rhinolophus sinicus. Next base: position 144,479,146 of record NC_142516.1, on the reverse strand, counting down.
ATTATGTTATTAAGAGCGTATCAATGGCAAATTTAAAGCAATAGAAATTAACTTGAGTATTTAACTTCCAGAAATGTACAATACCTAGGGGAAAGAGTTGCTAATTCCACTGAGCTTTTGGAAGTTCTGGTTGGACCTTCATCCTATAGTCTTTTTGTTTGTTTGTTTGTTTTTCTTTTTTTAATATTTAAGAGTTTTGATGGATTTGCAGATCAATAAAATATGTTTTCCTCTCAGTCTTGTAGCCTCTCACATTTTATTGTGTGGTGCAGCACACATGCTTTTCACATAGAGGGCAGCTTCATCCCTATGAATTGCAGATTCTCTGCCTCTTGTACAGCCTTTCCCCAGACAGACAAAACTGAGCCGAGTCCAAAACATTATAATAACATTTGTCTCCGATGTTGATGAGGGCCAACACATATTAATTTGTCATTTGCCACATATTTATCAACCAGATTGCAGACTATTTCCAGACTGAAGCAGTTAAAAGCCTTTATTAAAAATGATGCTTTTGAAATCTAATTTATTTTAGCATACACATATTTGTATTTAATTATTTTTATGTCTTGCAAACTAACAGTGTTTCAAAAGTGTTAAACAGGAATGTTAGAATTTACAAAGCTATTATTTTTATTTATTTATTTAAGTACAACACTATTTTATAATCTTTATCTTGCTGTTTCAGTCCTCACTATTTTAAAGGAAACTATCAGTGGTACTGGTAGACACTGCTGATAGTTACCATGACAATCATAATTTTAAGGAATTATGCCTAAGACCTTTGTAGTGGGACATTATCAGGCAAGTAGAATGCACAAATGAATCAAAGTAAGTAGTCAAATAAATATTTGAACAGAGCTTTTCATATTCCACACAAAGAAACAAAAGGTTAAGTGTAAAGTTTGTGTTTACATAGGTGGCTAGGCTAATATCTGGAATAATGTCAATGCCTGGGTTGTTAAAAAAGATATAAAGTATTTTTGTAAGGTTACATGTAAGTTGCAACATAATGTAGACTCAATCTATACATGCTCCTTAAAATCTGTTTGCAGGTAAATCTTTGTTGAAAAAGAAATGCATATATATATATATATATATATATATATATATATATATATATGGAAAAAAAATCACATTACAAATATAAAGAGATATGTGTTTGATAATTTTTTCACAAACTATATTAAAGCAACTTTATGGGAAACCAAAACATGTTGCCCACATACTTTATTGTGACATGAATAACCTTAAACATTGATTTTTGGTTCCCTCAATATAAGTTTTTACCCCTAAGTTTTAAATATAGCTTAAAATAAATTTTTATTTTAAGTATACTATTTATTGAAACCTTTTTCAACTTAAAGGCATGGTTCCAGATTCCATAAGGGACATAAAGACTTATAGATATAGTCTTTCCCTACTGTGAACTTAAAGTATATTGAGGTAATAATAAAAAATAAATAGCGTAACATTCCAAATCAGTGGCACAAATAATAAGCTCTATAGGAATTCAGATGAATTTATCAAGTGGAATCTTCACAGTAAAGGTCAGAAAGTGTTTTCCAATTTGCATCTGAAGAACTGAACTGGACTCCTGATTCTGCTACTTATTATCATTTTATGATTTACACATTTCCATTTTTTCCCCTAAGCTTCATTTATTTATCCAGAGAGCACCTGTATTAGTTTTTAGGGCTGTCATAATAAAGTACCACTGACTAGGTGGCTTAAACAAAAGAAAATTATTTTTTTCACAATTCTGGAGGCTAGAAGTCCAATATCAAGATCTCAACAGGGTTTTTTTTTTTTTGTTTGTTTGTTTTTTGAAACTTCTCTCCTTGTGTTGAAAATGGCCAACTTTCTCCTGTGTCTTCACATGGCCTTCCTTCTATGTGTGTCTATGTCCAAATATCCTCTTCTTATAAGGAAACCAGTCTTTGGAATAGAACCCTCCCTAAGGACCTCACTTAACTTAATTACCATTACAGACCCTATCACCAGATACTCTCATATTCTTATGTACTAAATTTTTAGTGACACACGTTAGCTCATAACAGCAACTAGCAATAACCATGCCATGTGTCTATGATTATGTTAAAAGACAGTATTGTCTTTGAAAGTACATTGTAAACTGAGAATTATTAATACAAGTTAAATGGTACCGTAGGCAGGGTCTGGAGCACCAATTGCTATAGCAAATACAGATTATGGGCATAAGATAATAAAGTGTATTACAAACTCACAATAATCCTGTGTGGATGTTTGCAGGCAAGATGTGGTTAACTGAGGACACAGGCTAGTTTTATCATTTTGTAGAGTTTTGATGGCATTTATTGGAATCCGGACTCTTAGCCAAAAGATGAAGAAAGAGTGTAGGAAATGCCTAGGGAAGAAATTTCTGGGATCAAGCTGGAAATGGCAGCCACCACTCTCATGTACTCTCATTGGTGACAACTATTTAAATAGTCTAACAAGATACAGGCAGGCTGCGTAATAAAGTTTAGTGGTGAACTAAGGAAGGGAGAGCATAGATATTCTACTCATACATATTGGTGGAAAAAAAAATGAAATTTTTTTTCACAAATTGGTAAAAAGTTAGCCAGTCTGGATCTCAAAAAGCATTAGTGTATTTATTTTAATTGGACTTTGAAACATACTGTGTTTCCCCAAAAATAAGACCTAGCCGGACCATCAGCTCTGATGCATCTTTGGAGCAAAAATTTATATAAGACCCGGTCTTATTTTAATATAATATAACACCGGGTCTCATATAATACAATATATAACTGGGTTTTATATTAATTTCTTGCTCCAAAAGACGCATTAGATCTGAGTGTCTGGCTAGGTCTTATTTTCGGGGAAACACGGTAAGTAGGAATCCAAGAAATAAAAATGGGGCAGGGATTGTATTCTAGTTAAAGAGAATAGTATGATCAATAAATGGTAAATATAGGACACTTTAAATGGAGGAAATCCAATGTATAGGGTAGTAAGTCTGGAAGCAGGGGTTCTAAGTTTATATTCTGACTCTTATATTTTAGCTGTGAAACAATCCCTATTATCTAACCTCTCGGCACCTCAATTTCTTCCACATAAAATTTTCCATTACAGTACATTGTAGGTACTATTGTAAAACACCTTATAGATATTTTTTATGAGAATTAAAATGTAAATTATGGATTGAGTAATTTGCACATTGGGCATTATAAGCACCTAATTAAAATTCAATAAATTAAGGGACATTAAATAGAATCAATGGGTATAGATTAAAATAATGTTTTTATTTGTTTTTGCTTTTCTATTGTCATTGTTTGTCTTTGTGTCTTCCTATTTCCTGATTTGGCTCAAGTTAATATTTGTATAAACTAAAGAAGTTATTATACAAAGTATAGAGATGAAGTTGAGAAAACTAGCTGAGAATAGTTCTTAGCTACTCAGAAAACTAGCATGGTTTGACAATAGTACTTGATCAGATTTTCTGTTTTCAATACTTTTGGTAGTCTATAGTTCAGAGCTGCAAGGGCAATTTTTAGAGTAGATTATACAAAACGATCTCCCAAGGAATGTGTGGTTATTCTGAGAAAAACTCTCTTAACCATACTTTCTTGCCCATCTCACTGGGAACACACTTCAAGTCCTCACAAAGATTGACTGCTTCGCTAGACTCACAAAGAATTTCAGTTTAAATCTAGGCTGAGTTGGAAATCCAATAGAATCACCGACAAAATTCAAGCTCAAGATCCATCTCTTTGACTAAGGAAGTTTTAGAATTTAACCATGATCAATTTGGGGCATTAGAGATAACTGTTATAAGGCTAGATCTTTAACCAAAAGACCAGGTAGAAAGTAACAACTCCAAAAACAGCTCAGCAGAACAACATTTGCCTGAGCACTTACCAGTGAAGCAGTCAAGACTTTGACAGCATTCTAAGTAAAACTGTCAACACTATGAATTATATTCATAAATGGAGAGGAAACCAGAGTGGCCATAGAGCTTGGCTGATATGTGCTTCCCAAATCCTGTGACTTCAAGTATATTACCACTGTCATTGCATACCAGCTGGGCCTTCTGGGTGTCACTCAACATTACTATCCCAAAGCAGGTGTTATAATTAGTTCTCAATCATTGAAGCTCCAAACTTCAGAAAATCTGAAAAAAGCAAGTGGTGGTATATCTAGAGGTTGTATAATTTAATAAAACACCATTCATTGCATATAGAAATATTTAAAAACGAACCTACATAAATTCCTCAGACTGTACATTGTATTGTGAAATATTACAATTTAGATAATTTCTACTTACTGCATTGAAAGCACCCAAATTGTTAAAATTAAGTTATGACTTTTGTACATACTGAATGTAACCAGTCAATTTTAATATTGTAATTCTTGTTTTAGTCTTCTTCCTAAACTAGTCATGCTAGGGAATAGTGAAATCAAATAAACCAAATTGAAAAGTTAGAAGGATCATAATAATAAAAACTAGATTTGTTTCTCCTAGACAGAAAGTGTTGACTTAATTTCACTCTCAATTAGATATCACAAAGGTATATATAAATATAGTAATATTTCCAAAAAAATACCATTAGCACACTGCACCATGTCAAATGTAGGGTTTTTTATTGTTATTATTATTATTATGGCATTCATCTATCACAACAGTCAAAACACATTTTTTAAAGTCTATTTTTGTCTTGTGTTGTGAGAAACAGTGGAAAATACATTATGAAGTTGAAGCTTATTAAGCAAAACCTAGTAAAATTGGCAGATGGGTACTTTATCCTGAATGCTGACATAGCTTCCTTTTCTGGCTCACGGGAAACTATTTTTAGGGCAAATAAGTGTACGTGCTTCAAATTCACTCATTTAGGAAATACTTACTGAGTGGCTAGTACATGCCTGACCTTCCTCAAGACATTAGGACTATAACAAACAAAATTCCTTCTGGAGTTTACTTTCTATTCATAACAGAGTGGAAATAAACATATGCATTTATAATAGGTCAGGTCTGTTAAGCAAGCTAACACCAAAATCTATTCTTTTCTTTAACGTACCCGAGATGTGGTCCCTTTTCGGTATTTCTCACTGATGTAAGGTGAGCATAACTGACTGTGTGTGACCACTTCTCCTCATGGCTTATGAGGTGGCTCGCTCTCCTCTTTCGCTCTCCACTTCCTCAGCTCCCCCACATGGCCATGGCAAGGCCTTAAAATAAAGCAAAGTGCAAATCACATGCGCTTCTAATTTTGAGTCCCTGTGAAAACAACAGCTATCCCGTGATCAGGAATATTTTCGACTAATATGTGAAAATGAAATGAGGTTATTATGCTTGAGCATCACTCAGCGGGTGACCTATTTTTACTGCAGTTAAACTTATGTTAGTTATTATACATGGAGCAACACAAAAGTGTAAGGGAAGAAGAGGTGTCTAGATAGTTGGGTGTGGAGAAACTTAAGATGGTCTTACAAACCCTTCTCATAAAATGATTTGATGAGTAAGAGAAAATGCCTTGATGAAGGCCACTAACGTCCACTTATGTTTAGATGCCACTTGTTCCCCATCGCTACCAAGAACTACTGAGGCATTTCTTCCTTCACTCTGCTGTATCAGCACTTTTTATGGCCTTTTTCGGGTACCATTCTTATTGGAATATACTCATGCTATTATTCCACTTACTTTCAAATTCCATGTTTGCCCTCACCTTTTCCTTCCAGGTACCTCCTCATTATTCTTTCTGTTACAAGAAAACTCCTAGAAAAGTTGTCCATATCCATTGCCTTTCTTCCCATCTTTCTACAGATGCCCTGTAATCAAGATTTTGCCCCCAGTCTACCAAAACTGCTTGCATCAACAGCACCACAGACCACATAGTCCTGTGGTCATTCCTTGAGACTCACCCTATGGAGTCTCCCAAAGGCATTTGAAACAATTTTGTTCCTTGCAACAGTTCCTTTTTGTGGCTTTCAGGATGCCATGCTCACTTGGTATTACTTCTATTTCTCTTCCTGTTTCTTCTCTTCTATTTCGGTTGTGACGCCTTATCTCGTCCTTTGAAAGTCACGTTACCCCAGTGATCAGTGCTTGAGTCTCTTCTCTATCTTCACTCCCTAGCATACTTCATCCAGTGTCATGGATGGGTATACCATCCCTATGCTGATGATGCCCCCAATTGATATTTCCAATCCAGATATTTCCCCTGAGCTCCAGACGGGTATATCTATTTCCTACTTTGTTCAAATTGAGTCCCTAAGTGTCATAGATCTCTCCTCCTGTTGTCCCCCTTTCTTAGTTATATTCACCCATGTTTTTAAACGTATTAAGTTCCCAAAACTTGACTGCCACTATTTAAATATCCTCAGTCTCTTATTCCAATTTGTCAGTAAATCCTGGCAGCTTCGAATGTACAGAATTCAAGCATTTTTCACCTTTTCATCTCACCATCATCTGTCACCCAAATGCTATAATACCTCCATAGCAGCCAATCGAGGCTCCTTGCTGCTGCCATTGCCCCTTCTCCAAAACAGCCAGAGAAATTCAATTAAAATGCCATTCCTCTGCTCAAGTGTCTTTAATGCCTTCCAAATTTATTCACAGTAAAATGCAAAATCTTGTGACTATACAGCCTGCATGATTGAGGTTCTCTTTTCAAATGGCCTTTTATCTCTACTGTCCACATTGGTCACCATGCACTCTGGCATCCTTGATGATCTTCTGATGTGAGAATCTCTAGAATTCACTTATGGAAACCACCCATTTAAAATTCAACCTCCCAAAGAGACCATCGTCGGCCACCTTACCTAATACCCTGACAGTCTATGCTTCCTGCTTCCCTGATTTATTTATTTTTTAGTAATTGTCACTTTTTAACATGTGAAATCTTTGTACACACACACACACACACACACACACACACACACACACACACTTCTTCATTATCTCTGCTTTTTAATAAACTGTTTGAGAGCTGGGCTTTTGTCTGCTTTTTCACTATTGTGTATCCAGTGCCTAGGACAGAACATGGTATACAGAAGATGCACAATAAATATTCATGAAATGATTGAAGCAATTAGACAATGCTATACATTTTACATATACACATTACGAATGCTAGATTTATATAATCAACAATAACACTCTCAGCTATGTTTCTTTCTACCTTGCTAAATTATTCCACACTAAAATCCATTTTTTAAATGTAAAAATATATAGTTTCAGTTCAGTGTGTTGAATTTAGTTTTTCAAAATATCCTGAATAGATAATAAACATTTTAAATCAACTCTTTCATTTTTTGTAAACCATTTTCCAACCTGGAGGCAATAATGATACTCAGTGCTAAAACTTAAAGGAAAAACATTTTAAAAGATGAGTGATTGAAGAAGAGTTTTTTTTTGGTTTTGTTTTGTTTTTAATACAAGTTTTACTTCAAAAAAAGACTTAATCAAATTTGGACTCTATGTGTCCTTATATAATTTTATGCCTCTTCCTATCTAGCCCTGTATCATACAGGATTTCAAATCATTCAGGAATAGGACAATTCACTTTTCTATTCACCAACCATGGTTTCTGCCTTCTTCATTTCAATGATTCTTCATGGAATAATCACAAAGTAACTTTCTGAGATAATCAGGTTCCCTTCTGAAGTTACCTTTTTTTTTCACTTGAAGTGGACACTAAACATTGTGCTACACGTAGTATTTTCCTTGCATATATATAAAGATGCAAGCAGTTCTGTCTTTTTTTCTGTACATCACTTATTTATATGTCTTAAAGTTATAACTCAAAACTAGAATGCTCCAGAGTAAATTAATTGGTGAAAAATTGATTTATACTTACATAAATATATTTGTTTATATTTATATAAAAGTTAAAATACTACATCTGTAAAATATCTTCAGAAATTCTTTATAAGTTATTTCACAACAGTGAGTATATATCCATAAATGCATGACATTCAACAAGCTTCTATTCTGTTTTTAATTCTTTCTGATGTAGAGGTCCATATAGAGATGAGAAAACCAACCTAAATGGATTTCACTCTCAAATCAAAATGAGTTGTGTCTGAAATTTTGTTGTGCCCAAGACAATTTAAATCCTTCTTGGATATCCTACACAGCTCTGGTTTTATAAGAAAAAACGAAAACAAAAAAGAGCATTTTCATTCAATCAGCTTACAGGCAGTGAAATGCAGAGAGAGCAAGAAGCCTGCGTCCTTGAGGGGCTGTGTTTTATTGCTCTGTGTAACCTGCAGCCGTTCTGTGAAGGCCAGGGAAGGCATCTCTGTGCTACATGGCTACCATTTTGCCTTTAGTAGCAACCTAAGCATTAAGTCTAAAAAGGAGGCCAGGTTACCCCTGCGGAATTAAAGAAGGAAATCATGTAAGAGTCGAAATGAGTAAAACCTAGGGAATAAATGCAAAAGCATGTGTTCTCAAGGGCAAGCGCTGCAAGGAATGCCGCCTCAGCAGAAATCTGGTAACTAGGCCACACAGAGAACAGTCTTCCTAGTTTAAATGATTTGAGCAAAAACCTTCCCTATCTGTTCCCTAAACTTCAGTTCTGCTGTATACTCAAACATGCAGGGGGGAAAAAAAAAAAAAAAAAAAAAAAAAAAAAATATATATATATATATATATATATATATATATATATATATATATATATATATTTGCGAAACAGACTCAGAATCAGCAAATTTTATGTTACATATTCATGGCGCCTTTGGCTGCAGTTCCCTCAACTGCTAAATACTTAATCATCATGCTGATATTGACAAGTAATTGATGATTTCATTTTCAGTTTGAGAATTCATATTAGTTTCACTGTGATTTAGACTATGCAATAGTATAACTCTATTCATAGTTTTGAAGTAATGTTTTAACTTTTTATTTCTGCATTTTGCAAGAATCGCTGGTTAAATATTTTATTTTCATTTGCTTAGATTTATGGACATAATATGTGTCAGTTGATGGAAAATAGCTCGCCAAGTTTGACCTACCGTTAAGGCCTTGTGCTAATTACTAAACAATAGACTGTAGCTCCTCCTGCTAGTAACGGCCGTATCAACAGTGGGTATGTTTTCAAGGTGGCAAAAAATAAAAGTTGTATCCTAATTATAATGTTTTCCAGTCTAAATTTCTTCTTCAACTAGCATGGCGAAGCTCTGTAGGCTGACTGCCTGGGTTCATAGCCTAATGATAGTAACTCATGTTTATTGAATAATGGTGAATGCCAGGCACTATATGAAACCCTTTATAAATGAATCATGTCATTAAGTGATCACAACAATGCTGGAATAGGTGCTACTATTATCTTTATTTTTTAGACAAGCAGATTGAATCTTAGACAGGCTAGCAAACTTATTCAAAGCAATACCTTTAGTAAATGGCCAAACCAGAATTAAAATCCAGGCATTCTGGCTCTGGAGTCTATGCTCTGAATCAGGAAATGGTACCTAGTAAGCCATTGATAAATGTTTGCTTCTATCCCCTTACATAGATTTGAAAATGCTGTTTAAAGCAAGATTTGTTTTTTCTTCTTCAAAGCTTCTTTTTAATAAAATAAAACATTACAGATACAGTTGAAATTTCATTTGTTGTCTATCTGGAACTATTTCTCTCCTTCAATAGGAAAGTCAAATTATATTACATATGGTACATTTTTCCCCCAAGCCAATTGATTGTTATTTGGCTATAGATATATATGAGCATCCATAGTACTTTGTCTATGGAATTAGGTTGGTGCAAAAGTAATTGCGGTTTTTGCAATTATTTTTAACTTTTGAACCGCAATTGCTTTTGCGTCAACCTAATACATATTCTTCTCCTTACTTTTTTCACTGATTACATTCTCAAGATTTACCCAAGTTGTTCTACATTTAATTGCATAAATAAATCAAAATTTATCCATTCCACTATGAATATAAAATTACATTGTTTCTATATTTTATTATGAACTTAGTTGTTACTTTAAGAACAGACATGAGATGAATAAGTTCTAGAGATCTGCTGTACAACATAGTGACTATACTTAACAATATGATATTGGGCACTTAAAATTTTGTTAAGAGGGTAAGTGACAAGTGTTTTTACTACAAAAAAAAAAGGAGTTGGGGGGGAACCTTTTGGAGAGGATAGATGTGCTTAGTACTTGACTGTAGTGATGGTTTTCCAAGTATACACATATATGCAAACTCATCAAATTGAATATATTAAATATGTGTAGTTTTATGCTTATCAATTATACTTAAATAAAGCTATTTAACTGACAACACATGTGCATTTTAGGCACAAAGTGTATGTGGTCACTCAATAGGTCCTTCTTACAGGAACATTTCTCTAGAATAGACAGGTGAAAGTAAGTTTGGTATATCAACGACTGGTATTTTTCAGTTTACCAGGAATCTCCTGCTTGTTCTCTCCCAAGTGTTAATAAAGGGCCTGTTCAAATTTCCTTTTCTTCATACCATCATTTTATTTGCCAGTTTGTTTGCTTACTTCAAATAAAATATATGTCACTATAAAGGTTGTGACATGTAATATAATTAATGATTTAATTTATATCTTTCTGATTACTATGAAAGTTGAAAATTGTTCCTATTAGTTATCCAAGATTCCTTTTCTGTGAATATATTCATTTATTTATTTGAGTTAAAATCTGAAGCGGAGTCAAGAGGAAATGTTGAGTGAATAGTTCACTATGTGGAAAGTGATTTCAGGGGCAAAGTTGAAGTCAGAGAAATTAATGTGGCATCATCAGCATATAAATGGCATTTACTGCAGTATAAATGATATAACACAAAGGATGAGGAGTAGGATAAGAGACAAGGATTGAGCCTTGGTACTTGAATATCTAGAATTCCTAGTGAAGGAGGAAGAAATACAACTACAGAAACAAATCAGATAGTAAAAGGGACAAAAGAAAAATGAGGAGAGTAAGGTCTTCAAGAAGGCAAGAGGGTGACATGAAGAAGAAGGAGCGATCTTTTGAATAAGACAATGCTGAGAAGATAAGAAAGGTGGGGAGAAACAATTGCCTGCTGGAGTTGCTGGCGTTTTGAAGATCATCGACAAGAGCAGTTCTATGCAGTGGAACTGAAGAAGTACAATTTCTTTTCAATCAGGCACAATTTACTCACACTTTTTGGTTGGCTTTGCCTTATCTGTTTCTTGGGCTCTTGGTAGCTTGTCCTTAGATAACTCACAGCCGCTTCGTCATGGTGGTCACAGTCTCCTAGTTCATTTACCAGGGGTCAAGGTCATTAAGTCTTCTACCAGGAATAATATATAATCTTACGTTTATTTCCATTTTTGGTCTCATTTATTTTTCCCTGCCTTCCTTGCTTGAGATTCCACCTCCTATGAAAGCACTAGCCCATAAGCTTTTCTTCAGCTTCCATTTTCCAGCAGGCTATGGCCTCTTTTAGAGAGAGCAGAGAAGAGGATCATTAGCTTGACAGAGATGTGGGGTCTAGGTATTCTGTGTAGTTTTTTATTTGTGTGTTGTGATGGTAAAGACTATTAGAGCATATTTGTGGGCTCATGTTATGAGCCAACAGATACATGACAAAGTTCATTTGCAGACGTAATGTTTTAAAGTATCTGTGAAAGTATAGGGGCCTTTGCAAAATAGAGAGCTTGGCATGAGATAGGAGCTGAGAGACACACCAAGAGTCAGAATATGTGAGAATACAAAAGGAAGGTGGTAGTGTTGGGGCAGGGGCATGGAAGTTCTTTTCTGATTTTTTCATAATCACATTTTATAGTTCTAATTTTCCCCAGTGGAATTTATTTATGTCAGATTCCTATTACTCGTGTTTAGCCTGAAAGTCATTCCCTTTCCAAGAGAAAGTTCATGGATAGAGATTCTAAATATTCTCCAGGTATACTACTCAAAATTTGGAAAACCCTTTTTGATAAGAATCTGCCTTATTTCCGATATTTTTTGTGGGTTATGCAGATGTTTCCCTTATGAACAGGAACCTGTTACTATTTCCTTGGTAAAATGAGGAACAGTTACACTATTGCAAAGAATGGTATGTTCAGATGTATATTCATAATAGCTTAAATTTACATGGATTTTCAGTTTTTCATTCTAAGTGTCTTTTCTTTTTTTCTTCCCACTATAACTATGTTTCCTATGTTAATAGGACACCTTTGGACTTTCATGATTATTCAAGAGTTAATAATCAGATTTTTTTTCCCTGCAGCACAATCATTAATATTATAATGTAGAACGAGCAGTGATTTTCGTATTATGAATCATTTATTAAAGTACTAAAATCATTATTTTCAAAATAATTTTTTCTGGCATTTGTGTTTTTCAAATGAACATAGTGCCAGTGAATAGTCTGAGGGAAGGATGCAAAGTCTAGAGGTAACAATAATTATGTTGAGTTGCTTCTGGGTACCTCGGAGTCCTCATTTCTCTATGCCAACAGCATTGCCATAACCTTGCTTAATGAATGGCTATAGGTACAAAGACACTGTATTCCTGCAACATCAGCCCTCTTCTGACATACCTTATCATTGCAATTTGTCTCACCTTTCCTTCTGTGTACTATCTTTCTGAAGTTTTATCTAGTCAACTGCCATAAGCTGCTGTTCTCAAACACATTTTTCAAATCTAATGAGAAAGGTGATTTTGGAAAAGAAAGTTAATGGTCTCTGGTGCTATCGGCTTCTCGCTCTCAAATCTGCACAGCTGTAGCATCAATTGTCTTGAGATAGATGTAACTGATCTTATGTTTACTTGGGAAACTTTGAGAGCTAGTTCAAAGTGCAACACAGCCTTGGAGAGGAAGTGAAACATATCCTAATTGTTTGGAACTCTGGAGAGGATGAAAAACTAAACTGACAACCAAAAGTATACAGTAATCTATACTTATCTACTGAATGTGGAGGATAGTGATCTTTAATGTACATTTGATGAGAGGAAGAAAATGTGGGGGAGAACTGAGTGGGAAGAAATTGTAAATTCCCTTGCTTTGAATGTAAAGTACGCATGGACAGACAAATGGACAAGCACATGTTCTAGCTGACTCATCTCTGTCTCCTCCCTTACAGGGATGGAAGGTTTAAAAGCAGAGAACACAGTGTAGGTGATGGATCTTGCTCCCCCTTACCATGCCTCTTTGGTTAGTGGTCTCTGAGGTAAAGCACAATCTTCAAGCAGACACAGAAAAGCCAAATCTCTAATTAATAGAATGCTTTTCACAAAACAGACATTTGAGCACTTATTTTCAGGAGCAATCCTTTTGAATACTTTTCAACGTCTATGTGTTTGGGACTCATGTCCATTGTCTCAGGTGGGGATTGAGTGGAAATGTGGCCACTAATCCAGAATATTTTTTAAAATCAATTTTTTCCCCTGCTGATCTGTGTGAATCATTTTGGCAGCAATAGCATACCCTGCCACTCCTCATCATTCTTTGCAGCCCTGACTTTCTACTTTCAATGCTACTGAAGCCAACTTGGGAGAAGGGTTGGCACCAAAAAGCCCCCTGAGAGGGCGTGAGAATCACTGCAGGGAAGACCATCCCACTTGCCCTCTTCAGCAAAGAGCTAGCCGTGCTCCGTCCTCTCAGCAACACCTGTAACAGATAGGCATGGCCCAGTGTCAGTGTTCACTTCGCTCTTCACACTGAGAATTCCTCAGTGAAATATAGTAGTGGTGCCTTCATCTTAGAGGTTTTATTTTCATGCCTTTATTCTCCTATGTCACTTATCTTTAATAATCTGACTAAACTCAAGAAAAAAATAATGGCTTTATTGGGTCTTCAGAGTGTTCCCAAGAATCATGTAAACAGTGAATGAATCCTCTCACAAGGCAGTAAAGTACATATAGGATGTGGTTTATTTTCTGGAGAAGAACATTATTTTCCAGAGAGCCCAAGATCCCTGTTTTTCAGAGTTTGAGTTTGCATCCACCAGATTTGATCTTGTCATTATTTTTCTTGGAACATAAACATAACCTTGGCTGTGACGAGAAGTGTCGAGCATAGTTTTTTTTCTAGATTAATTCAATGATTAAATTGTTTTTTCAACTATTGCTTTTATTTTTCATATATATATATATATATATATATATATATATATATATTTTTTTTTTTTTTTTTTTTTAAATTCAGTGGGGTGACATTGGCTAGTAAAATTATATAGGATTCAAGTGTGCAATTCTATAATACATCATCTGTATATTGCATTGTGTGTTCACCACCCAGAATCAGTTCTCTTTCCATCACCATATATTTAACCCCCTTTACCCTCACCTACCACCCTCTCCCCACTTACCCTCTGGTAACCACTAAATGATTGTCTGTGTCTATGAGTTTTGTTTCTTCATTTGTTTTTCTTGTTCTTTTGTTTTCAGTTTTATATACTACATATCAGTGAAATCATATGGTTCTCAACTTTTCCTGTCCAAATTAAGTGGATGCGTGTATGAGTCCAGTAGTACAATTTAAGGGGGATTTTCAGTGTTGACAACTAGCAGCAGATTCTATGAGAAAACTTGTTCAATTGCTATATTAATGAGCTACTTCTAAAAGACTCTGTGAGAGAGAATCTCCTCTGAGGTTGGGAGAGAGTCCCTGACTACATGTGTTTTCATCATTTTGCCATCACTGGACAGAGACATTTTTTCATATAGGACATAAAGATCAAGCTACTTAGTCAGAAGACTCTCTAAAGATCAGAAGTGTGCACTAAATAAAGTCTCACAAGATATTTAGAAGTGTGAAAGGTAAACATAAAATTATACTTTAAAGTTTTGGAAATTACTATAATTCCAAACTTGTAATAAAACATAATATAACCTGCAGAGTATTTGACCTGAGTAGTGTTCTTAGTTTGACTTTTTTTCCCTCTAAAGATAAAACATTCACTAATAGCAAAGGGCCTTGGTGCTTTTTTGGGATGCTACTAACTATCCTTTAACCTGCTTTCCCCAATTGTCACCTACGTTCTTTCAATTTAAGCTCCTGTCTCTCTAAATTTGGTGAATTTTCTGCAATTCCAACCACTCATTGAGATAATGTATTTTGTTAGTGATTTGATGGTTCCACCTTTGAAGGATGGAGAGGAATTAACTGGAAATTTCTCACTTCTTTGGAAACTGCATCCTGATTTCTGAATGCCTACTACATATTTCACTTGACTACCAGACAAATGCCTCAAGCTCACTGTGTCTCATATAAATATCATTAAATTCTGGAGGGAAAAAGAAAAATGTGTTCCATTCCTGACTCAACACTTTTGTCAATAATTTCCTTGACCCAGAGCTGTTCCATACATAGCCCAGGAAACACTGTGGTTTAATACTAGCCTTATGGATCCTTTAAGCTTTGTTATGATATTAATGTTGAGAGCTAGTGAGGAGTTAGCCATGAGGTGCTATGGAGTTAGTGAGCCAACTATTGAAGGACTGTCCACCTCTGCACCTTTTACTAGGATGCATTGCAGAGTTAGGAGCAGAAGTTTGGAGTGAAATGGTGCTGAGTTCAAGGTTAGCTCTAGCACTTTGTTGGGTCAGATTCCCCAAAGTCCATGTGTTGACAACTCATGAGGAAATAAATGATTGATTGAGGAATTTCTTCCAGGTAATCAAGCAAGAGAATGAAGGGGGAAGGAAGGGAGAAAGGGAGAAAGAAGAACGCCATCATGGCTCTGAGCTCAAGTAAACTCCTAACCTCAAGCGACTCCCGCAGAGACCACCAAAGCATAGCAAAGACACTTTGGAATTTGGCCCACTTTGAAGTGAGGGGCAGTTATAGTCACTCACCATCAGACTGGACTGCAGTGTTTTGGTCACTAGAGAATTTTTGGAACATCATATCTTGCATGCCTGAGAGTCAGCTTCCTTAGTTGAAACCAAAGGAAGTGCTCCTGGATCCTTATGAATCCTTGAACTCATGAAGGAAACTGCCCTCTTTCAATATATTCTGTAGATACCAACCTGCATTCTGAACCTAAAAGCACTTTGAGAACTTTTATTTTAGGTGTGCTTTCTGCGTTATTGGTCACTTTTAGTCAGAAGCCCAGGCAAATTTGCTTTATCACAACTACCTGTGCATGCCTTATACTTCTACCTCCACAACTTTGGACCTCGTATCACCATAGGAGATTTTTTCTGCTCTCTGTGCAGAAATCACATCAAGTTCTTCAGGGGTCAAAGAAAATTATGCTGTCTCTGTGACAAGGTCCCACAACCCTGAATCATGGTGCTGTTTCCTTCCTCCTACCGTGAAATTTTATCTTGTTTGCATGGCATTAAATTATATTCTATGTACTTCTTTATTCACTGATTTATGCTTTCTTTCAGAGCCACAGTCATGGAGATTATTATTTATTTTTCAGTCATTCATTCAATTGCTTCATATACACTGCTGGTAGGTTCTCAATAAATATCATTGCATGGATACAAAAAAAAAAAAAAAAAAAATGAGTAATTCTCCAAATAGACAAGATATACAAATATGAGGACAGTAAATCCTTGAGATTAAAGTTGATAATAAATTTCTTGATTGAAAGGTAACATGATTTTGAGACAAAAATTGGAATCCACCCAAATAGGTCAGGATCCACTTTGCTTAGCTTGTATTGCAGTTTAAAAATTTTTGGCAGTATCACCAAGATTGATGCACTTACATAGTGAGATACATCTCATTACTGGGTGGCTCAGCTAGCAAAGCAGATTCAGGTTATGGGGAGGATACTGTTGTTTGCTTAAAAGAAACATGTCTATATTCTTCAGTTAAGTTCCTCCACTCTTACAGCTTTGTCATTTTCCTGCTTCTTTATAGGAGTCAGCCTGGGTAAGATGGACTACTCAATGTCAGTCCATGCTCGGCCTACCAAATCTAATAGCCGTTTTGCTTGTTTTAAGACAAACTTAAATGGTCAATCTATGCTCATTAGCTGGGATGTAAGTTATAATGCCAGTATAAATGTGGGGAACCCAGGCATGTCTGCTGGTGGTGGTTTTGCTACAGAGAGGGACCATTTATTTATTTGTTTTAAATAAATCTAGTTTCCTGACATATGTAATGGCTCAACACACCGATTTGAGATTTTATTCAGTCTAATTTTATTACTTTAAGCAATACATATTTTAGTTATGTTCTTCTGCTTTTCTATTTTTCTTTTGTTTTAGTGATTGTGTGGTCTGATTATTTAAACATCTTTGTGAATTCTGTTCTTGTTTTAGATTTGTTTTTCTTGTTCTATGTTTTTTTTTCAGTTTTATATACTACATATCATTTAAATCATATGGTTCACGATTTTTTCTGTCTGAATTAAGTGGATCCTTGAATGAATCCAACTTTTTTTCAGTCATTGACTCAAATATTAATGATCTATTACCACAGTAAGGATGTATAACAGCCACCACAAATCTGAATGATTTAAGGCAACAAACATTTATCTCATGATGATGACTTTGCAAGTTGGGTGTGGTTCAGCTAATCTAGGCTGTGATCTGTTTATTGACTCTGCTGCAGGTTACAGGTCACCTGGATTTGCCTAAAATTTTCACTTGTATTCAAATATCTTTATCTATCTATCTATATCTATATCTATATCTATATCTATATCTATATCTATATCTATATCTATATCTATCTATCTATCTATCTATCTATCTATCTATCTATCTATCTATCTATCTATCTATTCACCTACTTGTATTGAGTCTATCAGTCATCAGAAGTCTTGCATATTCCCCATTCTCTTTTCATCCTATGGCCCTCAAATGAACATAGCTTGTGGCTTTACTAATTCTATGAGATTATTTTTGTACATTAAAAGAGCAGCATACAACATGCAGGCCTTTAATACCAACTAACCATTAAAGTAGGGGAAAAAACTACCATAGCATTATGTTGTTTCCAGTGTCAAGAGCAAGAGACATGTTAACCTAAATTTAAACCAGTAATCCTGTTGCCAGAAGACATTTTGACTCCACTAATTCATTTTCTAACCATATTGCCCTTAATGCTTGTTTTAAGACGGCACTTTGGATCCAGTTTCCGAGATCTTGTAAGCAGAATACTTCACAAAGGTAAACTTGGAATACTGGCTTATTTATTTTAATGACTAAAATTATTAAAGAAATAAACACATTGTTTCTTTCAGAGGCAAACCTACATGCCCTTGGAAGTGTGTCATATTTCTATACAGCCTAATGATATATTGCCTGGAAGATGTATTACCCTAATGTTACTAAGCCCAGGTTTCTTCTCGGCCATTTACTCAACACAGTACTGGCTTTCATGGAACTTGTGAATAATCTGTACTTTGAAATCCCACAATTCCAACTCTATAGTCAGTTGGCATCTGAGTTGACTCCTTAGATATTGATCAAATGCAGCAGTTTCTCAGGATATTTCTCCTTTTGGAAATGTTATATAACATATAGAGTTTGGCTACATGATATTATTGTGTTTCAGTCAATGTCGGTTTAAAACAAATATTTTAACAGAGGTTGCAATCACTGGTCCATATAATACTACTTCAAGCAAATATAACTCTAGTCATCTGTGGATCATTAGCTACCTTTCCAACTATTTGTATGGCCTATATAATATAATTTCTGTTTAGTAAGAGAAAAAATGAGACAGAAGTTCGCATATGTGTTCTTCCTAAAACCACACATCCTGAGCTAAGAAGCAGAACTGCATAATCTTAGTCATCCTTCAACTACTTATTATGTATAATTTCTCTCGAGGAAGTCCCTTATAACTTTAAATCTTTCACAATGTCTCCCAAACCATACCCCCTATTTCCTCTCAATATTAAATTTTTACTATGAATACCTGGGATATTCTCTCCCTCTTTCCTAGATGTTCCAAAAGTTACCCATGTTCAAATGCATGTAAAATGCAGCTTAATACTTGAGGTTTCATCTGTTTGTATTAGTTCTCCACGTCCATTGTTCCTTTAACCTTTCCTAGCAACACATATCTCTCTGGTTCTTTACATTACTTTACTGTATTTTATGGTGGTGGTTTTGTTTTGTTTTTATTACTCCTAGGGCAAAAGCTTAATTTAGTAGTGTGTGTGTGTGTGTGTGTGTGTGTGTGTGTGTGTGTGTGTTTGCCATCCGAGCAAGTAACACATTTTTTTTACTTTGTTTGTTTATCAAACTATTCCATAATGAATATTTTCTTCCAGACTCTAAAAGTGATAACACAATTTCTGGAAAATGTCTTTCTCTTGCAGGATGAGGAAATGGTATGTAAACATTCTCTTGAAATACCCTAGTAAGTATGCATTTGTAACCACAGTTCTATATTAATAGCAAACTCTTTACTCCTTAACAAGGTCCATTGACATATCCTTACTGGATATCACATGTCCTTGCTGGATATCTCCATTAGATGGCCCTTCGATACTTCAATTGAAGGGCCTATTATCTTCTTCTAACCTCTTAAAGTTATCTTCTTCCATCTCCAGTTAAGGAAATTTCCCTTAATCGATCTGGTAAAGGCCAAGACGTTGTCCAAAGGGAAAAAATAAAAACAATAAACAAACAAAAAAATAGGTTACATCAAGTATGTTTGATTTCAGTTTCTGAATACTTCTGAATCTATTCCTTCCTCTCCTCTTCTGCTCCCATCACACTGACTCCAACTCTGATCAATTTTGAGGCTATTTTAACCTCATCTGAAATAAGGGTTTCACCTTGTGCATTTCTTAGTTCTAGAACATTTCCCACTGACCATCACATTTCTTCTATAAGTTAAATCTAATCATGTGTATCACCAGCTTTAATTTTTAAAATTAATATGACCTTATTAAGGGTAGACCTTGTTTTTAACTCTTAGTATTTATATTAGTTTGCTAGGCATGCTCTAGCAAACTGTCACAGGCTATTTGCCTTAAATGACACGGTTTATTTTTTTCATAGTTTCAGAGACTAGCAATCCAAGATCAAGATGCTAAAAGGATTACTTCCTTCTGAGACCTGTCTTTGGCTTGCAGAGGGCCTCCTTCTAGCTGTGTCTTCAAATGAGTCTTCTTTGTTTCCTGGGATGACCCCATATTTAATCTTTGAGAACTTTACGTTTGCCCTTTACTTTCCTTGGAACATTCTTCCAATTATTCTTCATTTAATTATATCTTATATTTAAGACCTCTTCCTCATGGCCTCGATATAAGTTAATTTCCTAACTATATTATCTTATAGGAACCTGACCTTTTCTACCATAGCAAATGGGGAATTTAGTCATTACCACAGTAGTTGTGTCATTATGTGTACAGAAGTTTATTTTCTCCACTATATCTAGAGGGGAAGCACTGAGTCTTCTTTTTTCCACTCTATATCGTAGCTCCTAGCATGCACAAGGGATTCAATGAATATTGTGGAAATAATAAAAGTATGATGTCCCTTCCCATTACTGCTTGGTGAATCTACAAATAATCCCTAAGTTTCAGGTTAAATGACTTCTGCAAGATGCATTTCCTGATTTATCAAGGCAAAATCGATGCTTTCTCCTCTATTCCTTGGCCCCTTACAACCAGGCCCTCGTAGTCACCAGGACTGGGACTCCTGAAAATTTGGTGGATGTAGAACTAGAAAATACTTATTTGAAGTCTTTATTGTCATCTCATTCTTACCACTTAGATTAAATGACATAGAACACATGAGTTGTAGAAGAATTTCTCTGTTGCAATTATTATATGTGTAACATAGATTTTGGCTGCCTGGTGTTCTTTAGAATTGCTACAAATGGTGGTTCCATTTTTGTTTAATACCTGAAGGAATATCACTAAACCTTGCATTCCAAGTATCATGGACAACCTGGCTCCAGTCCTGCAAAAACCTTTGAAAATTTTGAGAAATCTCACATGTTTCTTCGTTACTCTTGGGTCCGATCTTCTTCTAGTGATGAATTATTGATCTCTAAGTAACTAATTTACCTTTTCTCCATAGAATGAACCTGTACATAACATCTCTCCAATATCTTTGCTCTATGAAGCTCTATGTACGTCAGAGGGAATTTGCAGAGAGATGTGATTGCATGGTAACACCATGTTAAATATTAGAACTTGGTATCCTTGTTCTGAAGAGCCCCTTGATTATTTCTATGTATCATTGAGCTGACCCTGACTCCTGGCAACCCATGAATGAGTGATGTCCGCAATGTCCTGTCCTCAACAGCCCTGATCAGCTCCTGCTTATTGATGCCTATTACTTCTTTTATGGAGTCCATCCATCTCATATCTGGTCTTCCTCTTTTCCTGCTGCCTTTTTTTTTTCACAGCATGATTGGCTTTTCCAAAGAACCCTCCTTTCTCTTGATGTTCCCAAAGTAGGACAGCTTCAATTTTGTCATTTTTGCCTCCCCGGTGTTTCAAGCTTATTTGCTCGAGGGCCCACTTGTTCCTCTTTCTGGTGGTTCAGCATGTCTAGAGAGCTCTCCTCCAACACTATGTTTCAAATGAATGAATTTTTATCCTATAACCTTTCTTCATTGTCCAGCTTTTGCATCTGTACACAGTAACTGGGAATACAAGAGTGTGGATGATATTAACTTTGGTCTCTAATGACACATCTTTGCTCTTGGTGATCTTTCATAATTCTTTCATTGCTGCCCTTCTAAATCTCAGCCTTCGCTTGATTGCTTGGCTGCAATCTCCATTTGAATTGATGAATAAACCAAGGTAAGTAAAATCTTTAACAATTTTGATGTCTTCATTGTTTATATTAAAGTTGAGTGTTTCCTTTATGGTCATGCCTTTTGTTTCCTGGATGTTCAAGTGCAGTCCTGCTTTGGCACTTTCTTTTTCACTTTCATCAGAATTTTTTTTTTTTTTTTCCCCAAGTCATTGTTACTTTCTCCTAGTGGGATGGTATCATGTTCATATTTGTTACAAATATTTCTTCTACCAATGTTACTCTTTGCTCTGGATCTGGCTCAGTTTTTCATATGATGTTTTCATTGTAGACATTAAACAAATAGGGAGACATAATACACCCTTTCTGACATCTTTGCCTATTGGAAACTATTCTGTCTCTCCATACTCTGCCTTGACAGTGGTTTCCTGTCCACAGTAAAGATTAAAAATCAGGACAAATACTGAGGCATGCCCATTTCTTTTGGAGCAACCCATAGCTTTTCTTGATCCACACAGTCAAAGGCTTCACTGGAGTCTATAAAGCACAGACTCACCTGACATTCTTTGGGGCTCTCCAGTATCCAATGAGTGCTCTCAATTAGATCTTCAGCACCTCTTCCTTTTCTGGATCCAGCTTGAACATCCAGAATTTCTCGCTTCATACAAAGTAGAAGGCTTTGTTTCATCATCTTGAGCATCATTTTACTTGTGTGGGAAAGTAGAGAAATGGTTCTATAGTTATTGCACTCCTTGGCTTCTCTATTCGTAAACATTGGGATGTATGTTGAACATTTCCAGTCTTTCGACCATTGTTTCGTTTCCATCTTTGTTAACATATTCTTGTTAGGATTTTGACAGGTTCGGTATCTATGGTTTACAATAATGCTATCAATATCCTATCTACCTACCGCTGGTAATTTATTTCTTCTTAATACTTTCATGGCAGCACTCTTTTCACTTACTAGAATCACAGGTTCTTCCTCATAGGACTCTTCTTCAAAGATATCCCTTATCCTTTTGTCTCTTCTGTATAGATTTTTGGGATTCTGTTTGTACTGTCACTTTATTTTCTCCTGGTCACTCAGTGTGCTTCCTTGTTAGCTGTTCATCATTCCTAATCTAGGTTTGAATTTCCTTCCCTTTTATTTCTTGAATCTTCTGGTAGAGGCCTCTTGTTTTTCTTTTGTTGTTGTTGTATTCTTTTATCTTACGTAAACTATTGTGGTTCTTTATATCTCTATGTGATAGTTTTTGAAAAACTATGGTCAGAATTCTAATCCTTCTATTGTCAGCTTTTACTTTTGTCTCTCACCTGTCTTTAACAATTTTTAGTGTTTTTTCTGACATCTTGATTTTTCTTTTATTTTTACTTCTGACAATGTTTTTATCCCATTCTTTCCTGATAATATTTCTCGTTTCAGTCCACAGTTCTTCTGGTGCTCAATCAATTAAGTTTAACAGTATAAATCTATTTTTGTTGTTTTTAATGTGGAATGTAAACCCATCAGATATGTTATTTATGTTATATTTTGACAATAGATTCTTTTAGTTCTCTTATTGAGGTTTGATATTTGTTTGATATTGACAATTTGTGGTCAATACCACAATCTGCTTCTCTTCTTGTTTTGGCAGAGAGAATACAGCTTCTCCATCTCCTGCTTCCAATTACATAATCTATTTGATTTCTATTGGCCATTTGATGATATTCATGTATACAATCATCTGTTCAGTTGTTTAAAGCACGTGTTTGTGATGGAGAAGTTGTTGGCTTCACAGAAATACATGGGGTGATCTCATGCTTCATTTCTGACCCTTAGTCTAAAATTTCCAATGACATTTGATTCTGCTTTATTTCCTACTTTTGTGTTCCAGTCACTTATAACTATCAATATATCTTGTTTTGGTGTGTGATAAATTTCTCGAATAATTTTGTAAAAGCTTTCAATTTCATCTTCTTCAGCCTCTGTATTTGGAGCACAGACTTTAATGATGGTTATGTAAATAGATTTTCCTAGAAGTATGATTGATGTTATTCAGACTGACCTTGCATCGTAGCCGCTAATTGCCTGTGCTACATCTTGCTTCAGTCAGAATTAAAGCCGCTCTGTTTCTTCTGAGTTTGTCATTTCCAGAGCAGAACACTTTGTTGTTGCCTGACTGGAAATGTCCCATTCCAGTCCATTTCAATTCACTAACATCAAGCACTACAATGTTTAAATGTTTTACTTCTTGCTTGACAATCTCCAGTTTAGCTTGCTTCATATTTCTTACATTCCATGTTCCAATTGTACATGTTGTGCAGCATAATACTTTCCTTTTGCCTTTTGGGTATCTCAGCCATTAGACATCCTTCCAGCTTTGGTCTAGTTGTATCATTGATAACAATGCTATACATACTTGTTCTCTCCTCTTCCCCTATAACTGAATGCTATCTGGGAGTCTTATTTTTCAGGACTATCTCATATTTTGTTTTGGACTTCTCATCATAGAGTTTTCAAGGTAAAATGAAAAGAAGAATAAAATAAAATACAACGTCATACATCTTTCTATTTTTCTTACCCCCAGTGAAAATCTGAGCTTCCTTTTGTACACTGAAATTTCATTAATTTCATTATTAAATAACACTCACTTGTTTAATATCATAAAAGATGTGGCCACTAATTCAATTTTAGACTTTCATTAATTTTTAAACAATCTTATTACTAGCCATGGTTCAATACTAGTCAGGCTTCTTAGTTGTGGACAATAAACCATAGTTCAGGCTGATTAAAAAAATATATATATATTGGACAGCCTTATATCACCAGAGTAGCTTGAGTAGCAACTTAGTCATAGATAGATAGATAGATAGATAGATAGATAGATAGATAGATAGATAGATAAATAGGAACAGAGGGAAGCTTTGCAGGTAGCACAGCCAAATTCAAGACCCAAAACCAGCTCAGTGAGAAAACTGCTGCTTTTTCCACACAACTCCGGGTGTCATAGCTTAGCCACCATTGTCACTGCCATCTAGACCTCCTACAAATTGCCTAGACATCATTTCCAATGATTGTGCTCCCACTTTTCTTTTCATTACTTCTACAGCGTTTCAATAGATTCTAATTCAAAGTCCTAGGGAAAAGTTATTGTTTGGCTGAGCCCAGGTAATCTCCTAGCACCTCTTCTAGTACAGCGTAGGCTCAACACTCCCAAATGCGCAAAATGTGGAAGTTCCCAGATATAGGAAAAGGACTCAGGGTCCCGGAAAAGAGTGATGGCGATAGGAATGTTGATGATAATAATAATTATCATCTTTGAAACATATCCATAAGTGGACAGAAGCCACATAGAGATGTCTCCAACATTCATGGACTATGTCAAACCCTTTGATGAAAGAAGAGGTTGCTACAATAACATTTTTATGCCTTCCTTGGCTTTAAACAGCAAATGTCCTCCATTTTCCTACCAATTTTAGACATTTTCGGATAAAACAAAACTATTTCTAGGCAATATTAAAAAAAAAAAAAGAACGATCCTCATGTATCATTGTTTGTTTAGCTTCTATTTTGTTTTCTCTTTTTTCTGATTTTTCATATGTAAATAAGAAAGAAATAACTACCAGTTAATAGTGTTTTATTAAAACAATTTTGATTTATTTTGGATCTTTCGAGAGCAAAATGGAGGGAGGGAGGAAGAGATAGAGAAAACACATTTAGCTCTATGCCTAATATGATCTTTTAACAAATTAAAGAATTTAAAAGAATCTGGTTTTTAACTTATATTGTTATTAATTTATGTTGAATTGTGTATTTATGTTCATATTAGATATAAATAGGTTTGGAGACATTTTGTCACTCACAAAATAAACTGAATATTTTATTTTTGTCTATCATTAGAAAGCTCGATAAATTAATGTTTGGTTAACATTCTCAGAGGAATTTTGAAATGGAAATATTTTTCTAGTAATACTGAACTAAATTATTTGTAATTTTATATTATCAGGCCTAAAGGAATCAGAAATATATAAATAGTAAATTTAATATTTAAAACATAACTTATAATTAGATTTTCCAAAATTATAAAGACTATTCCATGGTCTATTTTTATTTATTTATTTATTTATTTATTTATTTATTTATTTGTAATTAAAGTTTATTGGGGAATTGTTAGTAAAGTTACATAGATTTCAGGTGTACAATTCTATGGTGATAGAAGAAGAACTGACTCTTGGTGGTGAACACACAATGTGATATATAGATGATGTATTTTTATTTATTTTTAAACTTGAACTCAACACTTTAATCTTGAAAATGTTGATAAGTATAGGATTTGGATAAAATTCAAACACTTAAGTTTGCAATGAACCAAATGAAAGTTAATCAGATGAAATTATGTCACTCTCTAAATTTCAAGTAAAAGAAAAAGAAAGATGGAAAATATATTTAGCTTTAATGAGAAGACTTTCATTTCAGCTCCAACATTTAAAAAGTTGGGAAGTTATCACTCCTGACCTTATAACAAGGGGGAAAAAATGGACAAACTGAAAATTGACTTTTCTTGGCCCATCAGAAAGCTCAGTTTTGAGGGCTAGACACAACCCTAAACTCTACATAGATGGACAAATCTAGTCACAGCTGGGATCCACTTCACTGGAAGAGCTCCTGCTCCTAGAGTGATAAACTGGTAGAAACATTGAACAGACAGTTTTGACATATTTCTGGAGGTTAAGTGTGGACTGGCATGGGAATGAGAAACTCTCTGAGGGGCACCGATACTTACAGAAATTTTACATCCAGGAATTCCACCACATTTTTGTTGTGAAGAACCAGAAATATCCCTTCGTGGATTTGGCATTAAAGGTGGAAAGTAACCACAGGGAAATATACTCAGAGTATTCGCCATAAGAAAGGATAATTCTCCAGGACAAAGACCTTTCCCAGAGCTTCATCTTCCCAGGGAAGAGTGTTCCCTCTCTTAACTCTCTCCACGTCAGTCCCCACTGCCTTTTTTGTCTCACCTAAGGGGCAAGGAAGCATGGGCACCAATGCCAGAAAAGAGAAAATGTGTCTATCTTATTAAAGAGTGACAGTTGAAAGCAAAAACAGTAGAGGTAGACCTGTATTTAGAGTAATTAATATTTTCCTGATTGAAGTAGACTCTACAATTAATCCCAATGTCTCAGAGAGATACATTTACAGTGAGAACATTGAATATCTTCATCTGCTCATTACAAAAAAAGTAGATTTAAATAAATTACCATTTCCCCCCAAAATTCAGTTTGTATTGGAGAGAGAGAGAGAGAGAGAGAGAGAGAGAGAGAGAGAGAGAGAGAGAGAGAGAGAGAATTGTGTTTCTTGTTTAGGTCCCAAAATTCATGGAGGTGTTTTCAGTCAATGGTCTTTTTTGTTTGTTTGTTTGTTTGTTTGTTTGTTTTGTGTGTGGAGCAGAATATGTAATCTGTGGGAGAGTCAAGATGTTCTACTTCTAACCCTAGTGTGGGGGCTTTACTGTCTATCTAGCGTGCACATCTGCACTTATTTATGTTGACGATGGCTTATGTGGCTAGCGGCATCAACATTGAACACCATAGCTCATTCTGTGAAGCTCTGGACAATAATGTGAATAGTTATTTTATTATGAAAAATAACAGCTTCATTTTATTGGAGCTTGCCATGTGCTTGTCCCTGTGCTGAGTACTAACAGCTTCCCATGTATAATTTTGTCAAAAACTTCGCAAAATATATATCAGGCATGTACAATTTCTATCGCCAATTCAGATGAGAAAATTGACATACAAATGTTGATTGTACAGGGACATTTAGTTATTAGGAGGAAGGGTCTAGACTTAGCCCAGGTCTCCTGACTTTATCAAAATACTAAAAAATTATATAAGTAATATAAAGATAATGTAACATAGAAAATAGTTTAGATAAGTGTATGGATTTATTTTGGCTTGGTTGAAATTCTATAGATGTAAGTTTAAATTTGCTTGCAAATTAGGATTTGCGCAAATTTACAATTAAAAAGACATTTTTAGATCTAGAATTCTTGTCTCTAATTGCTTACAATTTATATCCCAATGATATTATATGCAAATAGGAACTGTCTACTGATCAAATGGAAAGAAGCAAGAGATGTATTTTAATTACCAAAAAAAATGATTGCTAATATTGGGATTTTAATAGACTTGTGGACAGATGATAGAATAATCAGCAGTATTATTTTATTATAATTTAATTGAATATGATGAGAAAAAATGGCCTTTCTTATGTTTTGGCAGAATCTAACCATAGTATTTTAATAACTAAAATAAAGGTTATAGAAAGTACAAAATAGCGTGAAATCCATTCTAGGAGGCAAATGTTGGCACATACACATGTATGTGAATACGTGTGTTTGTGTTTAGACAGTCCTAATTGTGATTTATAGTATTATAATAGTAGAAGAACATATTGTTCTCCTTCTCTTAGCAGGAACTGTAATCTGCCCCTTAATATCTAATATTAATGTGCTTCAACATCTTAAGAACACACATGAAAATATAGTTTAAACTTGTCTCATTTTGAATGTCTAGAATTAATAGGTCTGTGGTAGTTTTAAGAGGAATTGGCAGGATCTTTTGATGCATGTATTTGGAAAAGTGGGACTTTGCACGTAACATTATATTACCAAAATCTGTATAAATTATATTGCTCATTTTGAATGAATTTATGAAATATCACCTTAAACTACAACCTCAGCCCATATTTAAAGACATTTTAAAAACACTTTAGATATTTACTGTTGTCTCTGAGAAGATCACAGACACATACAGAAATTTTAACAAAAGAAATGTGAAAGTTCTCTTTTCTCTTTCATACCCCATACTAGACTCCCTTCAGCAAAGTCGTGCTAGCTCTTTCAACCCCCCCACCCCACATCACCTCTCCAAGGCACAGTAGTGCTTTTATGTTTATCCCCAGTTCCATTTTCTATATCTTTTATTTTCTAGGAGGAATCCGCTGCCTTTTCCAACAAAATCAATCAATTTGTGTTTGGCTTCTTTAATTTCCACCGTTCACACACCCCCACACCAATTTTGCCAATCTCCACATAAGACCCTGAATAAAACTGGCAAAAATAGAATTATCTTTAATGGGAATTGAAAGGGGAGAGGCTATGAGACTCATATGTTAATGTTTTTCCTGTCACACTAGATTTCATTTTTTAAACCTTTGTAACACTGCCCTCTTAAATTGCTAAGTTGGTATCTGTCTGCCTTCTGGGCCAAAACACTGAGTCCTGAAAAGTCAGGGCCTTAAATCATGCCAGAACACTGCAGGGCTCTCCCCAAGGGGACTGAGAAAGGCGCTTTCCTTTGAAAGATAAACTGAACTCAGACGCTTTCTGAACTCGTTATTTGGTTTTGATCCAGGTATGCCAATAGAGAATGTGCCTTAGAACCTTGGAAAAGTAAGGATGTACTTTCGTCTGGGTAAATATTCAAATATGCACATCAGGTGTTAAGGAATTGCTATGCAATTGCCGCTCTGTCTGTCACTCAAGTGCTTTGAGATGGCTGTAGAAATGTAAGTAGAAAGCAAAAATCCCACAACTCAAATCCTTCTGTGTATTGCTAATATTATTTCACCTCTACTTGCTAACTTTCTATATGTCATATGACTTAAAGTACAGGTAAATATTTATTATAGAGTGGTAAGTGAATAATTAGTGTAATACTATGGGAATCAATAACCATTTGCTTGAATTTTCTCTATGAATCACAATAGTCCATGACATCTGTTCAATAATTTATATTCAATTATTCCTCAGATACAGCAAAATTAATTTAGCAATTTGTATTTTATAACAAAACCTTCAGGCTAGAGTTTGTTCATTTGGAAGTTGTCTTGTTTTGTTTCCCCTAACTTTGACATTTATATAAATATGAGAAAAAATATGGTGTGGATTTCTCTTAAATTAAATCGGATTGGGCCTAAAATTTAGGGTTTTACTCTTAATTGCTATTTAACTCTATCTGTGCAATTCCTCCACTATTGTGAGTGTCTCAGAGAGGTTTTAAGCGCAGGCATATGGATTTACTTATAAGGCTTCACACTAAATTTGTTCAGTGCTTGATCTTCCATCTCTCTAATGGAACTTTTTTTTTTTTTTTTTTGTCACCAACACATTCATGGCCTACAGTTGACTGCTTTTATTGCTTTTAATTAAAGTCTGAAATAGAAAGTGTCTATTAATCAGTGTATGAAACCATTCATGAGTAAGGGCTTTATAAACTCTTTACAAGATGGATAGTAGTTACATAAATTGTCCCACCTTTGTCATCATGGCAGAAAGATAGTCATTTAAGTTAATTATATCGTGGGAACACCTGTAATCTGGAAAATTTGGAAGATAGCACCTACTATGACAGGCCAGCTACTTTTTAATTTTATTTTTTTAAAGGAACAAGAGATATATTTAAAAATTTATCATTTTATGATCATTGTATTCATTTCACAGCACATTTGGAGAAAGAATGAAAAATGATTTTTTTAATGCTTCTTAAATCAGAATATAGTCAGCTAATCACTACAAATGAGTTGAACAGTTTGACTGTTCTCTCTTCCACTTTCTCTTAATACATTTTAAATGGCTTGATTTTTTTCATATTTCCCAATTCAGTTTTATAGAACATGAACTTCTGATGATAAAACACTCAGCAATCTATTCCCTTCAGTTTTTAAGATGAAGAGAAATGAAGCATTTTCCCTGGTCTTTCTTTTTATGTGTTGGAAGGTATTTTCAAATTCAATTTAAATTTCATTTGGAGAAGAGACATCACAATTCATTGTGATAATGAGAATGTCCAATCTCACCAATACATATAGTTGTGTGGATTGAAATAAAAATATTCAATTATAATTCAGTGAAATTTATCTGAGGCCCTTGAGGGGTTCTATAGAACTCAACTCATTTTCAGTTTTTCAAGTGAAATGGTTGGATTTGAGCAGGTGGTGATTTAGTTTTCCAAGTTACGTAATCCCAATAATGGCATAAGCAAACACATCTCAGAGAGAGAAGTTCACATTATTCTTTAGGGAAAATCACCATTATTCAGAAATGTGGAAAGCAAGACTCTCTGGTCATATATATGGGCTGAGACTGGCAAGGAATGGGGTTATTTTTTAGTCAAAAGAACACAATAGTACAAAAAGTTGGTATCAAAACTTGAAACTACTACTATCTATAAAACCCGTATCTCTGTCTTTCTTACTTGTTTTGTTGTTGTTGTTGTTTTAATTTGCTCGTCTTACAGGTAAAAGGGATGAAATAAATCATCCCAAATTCCATTCTGCTTATAAAATACACTAGTTATGAATACTGTTTTGGTAACTCTTTCATCCTCTTCCTCTTTCTTTCTTACTGGATCTTACCTCCAGCATCATTATGAAGTAAAGAATTGCAGGAAGTGGGCATTCCAAGATAAAGAAGTGGGGGGACTGTGTGGATGAAAAGCAGTCTTGCACACTAATCAGTTTCACAGTGCAAGCCTGGGTATCAGCTCACAGGCTACTGTTCACCACTTTGCACTCCCTCTGCTGTCAGAGCAGTGTGCACCCTTATCCTTGCCCAGTCATCTCCAGTTCTCCTTCTATTGTTAGAATGTACTCCTCACGCATTCTTCACCATGGTCCCATAACTGGTTTTGGTCAGTAAAATGTGATGGATATTGCATTTATGCAAAGATTTTAATGTGGCTCGTTGGTTTTGCTTTTGTCCTC
This sequence comes from Rhinolophus sinicus, assembly GCF_057876585.1. Classification (NCBI taxonomy): domain Eukaryota; kingdom Metazoa; phylum Chordata; class Mammalia; order Chiroptera; family Rhinolophidae; genus Rhinolophus; species Rhinolophus sinicus. The sequence goes on along the minus strand of NC_142516.1, from coordinate 144,447,781 downwards.
TGCCATATAAGTTAATGCCCAGGATAGAGGCAGCTCTTTCAACCTGGGTTAATGAAAGAGGAGACTCATGGAACGGAACGGCAGTCTGTAGCACGGCCACAGTTAACATGTAGCCTACAAGTAGGGTGAGAGAGAAATGAAGGCTGCTTTTAGTAAAATTGAGATTTAGAAGTTGTTTGTTACCACAGAGTTTTCTTTGTAATATCTATCATTTTTGTGTTCACATGGCCCTGATAGTGGCCAAATAATATCAATTAACCAGGAAATCTCTCAGAAAATCTGATCTTTTCCCACTGCCCATGTCATCTAAATCTACTACTGTATATTGGAAATACGTAGTCAATATACATAGTCATCAGTCTCAAAGGTAACTTACCAGGATCACAGCAGAGAAAGCCCTAGATCTAGAACTTGCATGTTTAGTTCCCATTTCAAGGAAATGGGTCATTGGACAACCAGGTACTTCTTTAATACTATTTATGCCATCTGTGTGTCTTCTCTCTTATTACTATCATCCTCCTGAAGACAAAGAACTTTCATCTACGAAGACAAGTGCATTCTCGTTTCACGTATATGAATGTAGTTGATTCTGCTGTATTTGGGCAAACACAGCTGTGTGCTTGGTTCACCTGAGGGCCTATTATTAACACAAATTTAGATATTTTGTAGTCTGCCATTCTTTATATGACTTCTCACATCTTGATGTCTGGTACACTTTTGTAAATTTTCTCATTTTGCATATTCTAGTTTTACTCAGAGAAATGGTAAATAGATATAATCCTGCTGTATTTTGACTTTCCAAGCTAATAGATTATTTTTTAATCAGTATTACCCAATATTGTTCCCAACAATATTTCTTTCAAAGTGTTTTGCTGAGGAAAGCCCATTACTTATGTATTAGTTATTTTTCTAGCCCTTATCAGGGAGAAAAAGAAAATGGAGGAACTATATCTGATTTTATCAGATAAGATAGGTCATAGCAACTCGCAGACAGTGGAGCACAGTAGAGGCAGAGGGCTAAGGATATGAAATGGTGTCAGGAGAATGATAAGTTCATGGTGGAGGAGTGGGTGCTAATTGATCAATCGCAGTGTCTCCTGGATAGTGAGGTCTGAATAAAGCACAATAAATAGGCATAGGTGTTAAATTTTAATAGAATAACATTATTGTCTAATTAGAGCCCAATATAGAATTGTCAGTTTTTATTATGTCCTGATATACAGATATAGAGATAAATATAATGGTGTTTGTTTGTTTGTTTTTCTCCTTTTTTCTGCAGAATAGTGAAATTTTATCATGGATAGATTATCTGTAGACTACTACTGGGAAGTGCTTAGGCAGAATACCCAGAATGAGGTGAGCTAAAAAGGTAGTAAAGACAAAAATATAAATATCTAGGCAAAGATCTAAATAACATTTCTGATTTGTTAGTGAATGAGCTTGGCACATTAAGAAGAAACTATTCTAAATTGGTTCCTACCTATATAAATCTCTCTTAAAGGTAGCACTGGTATCAATCATTTCTAAGGTTTTGGAAGGTTTGACGATTGGGAAATTAAGTCCAATCTTTTCACACTAGAATATCTACTACGTAAAAGGTTCCAATTTTACTAGATAAATGCCCTTCAATTCAAAGGTATGTTCTTTTTAAACAATGACAGATTAGAGTTGTTATTTTTGATTATACCAAGCTCACAAAAAGTGTTTGAAAACTGTGGTCATTTGTCAGTAAAACCACAGTCTTCGGACGGATCTTTTTAATAAAAGAACATAGATGTATGTACCGATAGGTACTTTGTCAACCTTTTTTGATCTACAACATGTTCCTATTCTAAATGTCTTTTGTTTCCTTCTACATACTTTGGACTTTTTACAAGGGAAATATTGCATTAGTACATAAATAGGTCAATAGAAAAATAGAATGACCATTAGGGTCCATATAGTGGGTTAGTCTGATGCAGCATTATATTTCAAGGTCTTAGGCATGGCTATGCTAGTTATTCACTCATCATTAACCAGTCAACCGCAATTTACAGTGAACCTACTATGTGCTAGTCACTGTCCTATGCCCTGGTGATATTACAGTGAACAAAACATACAAAAATTCCTGCCTCAATGTTACTGGTCTAGGCTGTGATATCCTAAAAGAATTAAGATTTAGGTCTCCCTACTTTGCTCTGTACCCCTGGCACAGTATGCTTATACAGTTGACTCCTGAAAAACATGGGTTTGCACTGAGCAGTTCTACTTCTCCAAAGACATTTTTCAATAAATATACAGTTTGCACTCTATATCCCCGGCTTGCACATCTTTGATTCAACCAACTGTGGATCAAAAACGTTATTTTATATCTGGGGTTGGGAATTCACAGATGTGGTGGGCCAAATGTATGCATTGTTCCAAGCCATTATATGTAAGGGAGTTGAGCATCCACAGATTTTGTTATCCGACAGGGTCCTGGAACAAATCTCCCACAGATATCCTGGGAGGACTGTAGTTAAGTTTTTTGTTTGTTTGTTTTTGTTTTTTGGGGGGTGGTGCACAAAAGATATGTGGATTTTTAATACATGTGTTTGGCACCCATAACACTTGCGTTTTTCAAGGATTAACTGTATATCTTAAATAAACAATTTGGCGTTTATTAAAGAATCATAATGTGTCAAACCCAGTGCTGAATGCTGGGGGTACAAGGATGAACATGTTATGCTCCTATTCTCAATAGGGCTCTTAATTTATTCATCTTAAAAGATGTAATCACAGGGCCGGCCCGTTGGCTCAGGCAGTTAGAGCTCCATGTTCCTAACTCCGAAGGCTGCCGGTTCGATTCCCACATGGGCCAGTGGGCTCTCAACCACAAGGTTTCCAGTTCAATTCCTCGACTCCTGCAAGGGATAGTGGGCTGCGAGCAATGGCAACTGGACCTGGAGTAGAGCTGCGCCCTCCACAACTAAGATTGAAAGGACAACAACTTGACTTGGAAAAAAAGTCCTGGAAGTACATACTGTTCCCCAATAAAGTCCTGTACCTCTTCCTCAATAAAATCTTAAAAAAAAAAAATGTAATCACAATTCTATGGGATGAGTGCAACAGCTGATATATGTGTTCGGCCCAGAGACAGCATAGGCAAGAAAAAAATACAGAGGATTTTAGGAGTAGGGTCTGTGTCAGGGAAAATTTTTTTAGAAATTGACATTAAAATTTTTTTAAATATTGTTTTTCATTTTTATTATTTTAATTATATAAAGTATCTGCATAGTTGCAAAATCAAAAGCGTATAATTCAATTAAAAATATAACTTCAATTCTTGTCCTGTCAACCACCACCATGCATAGAATTCAGCTTTTAAGCCTGAGATGAAGGAAGTATCCAGCTTCTTCAGACATAGTCATTGTGGTGCTATTAAATATTCAGACTTCTGTGTCCAGCGCAGACCGACTGACTTTGAGTATCTGGACGTGAGGTCCTGGAATCTGCAACTGAAACAAGGGTCTTATTCTTAAGTATACTGGAGTCTAAAACCTCTGGTCTTCAGGTTTTGGTAAGATGATTTGATCAAAGAAAATGATGGGCTCACTACAGAGCTTGGTATTTGGACTGTAAGATAGGCTTTGAGGAGGCATTCAAGGATAATCAAGATGGAGAATGACGTAGACTTTCATTTTGACATTTAAAAAAAAGATGAATCTGGAATCTTTATGGCACCCAAATGAAATGATTCTTTACGTTGGAAAAAAAGAGGGCTAGAAAAGAAGCATACTGAATAGTATAGGGGAGAGAAATGAAGGTCTATCCCAAGGCAAGAAAGGTTCCAAACATGGCATCAGCTCTACCTATTACAGGACCAGATAAACTTTCTTCAACCTGAAAATTGCCACTGACAAACTTCAAGTTACATGAAAGTATTAGCAATCACTTAAAAATGTGATATTCAGGCTATTCTTGCAACTCTTCATCTGTTTTATAAAGCTCAATTCATTGTTTCAAATAACATTTTTCAATACCTAGAAGATGAATTATTCAATCAGTAAATGTAAGCAAACTTTTTTCTCGGAAATAAAAAAAAAAACTAGCACATAGTTTCCATTCTCTTGATGTTTCTTCAGCCTGCAATAGAAATATGTTGTAGTTGCAGTTAGTTGTCTGGAGCATGCATTTGATAATTATAACACAAAAATATGTATTCTGTAATTCCATGTTTGAAAATACTATAATATTTGCTAATGTATTTCAAGCTCTTTAGGCATAGAAACATGTCTATTTCTAATTGGTATAGATTGGTCAACATCATGTTCACATAACATAAAATATGAATATGCAGGTCTAATAAAATATGCAAACATAGATAGTTATTAACCAAAATGGCCTTAATGTTCTCCTCAGCCTAACTAACCTTTAGATAGATTTCTATCTGACTGTATTCCCCTGACCTTTCTTTTAGAGCATGTCCTTTACAAAACTTGGAATTTTAAATTCTTTCTCTGCCTCTTTGAGCTGTAAATCTCATACAACCCAGGGATGTCTTTCTCAAGGACCTGGAAGCCATCTCTTTGAAATATAATCATTAAGAAAGATTGTGCCACATCTCCCAGTCTCTGTGGGAAAGTAGGAGTCTAACTTTCCTTCCTAAGCACCAACCAGTAAGCACAGATGGCCTCATCACATTGACAAACATCCCCAAATGCCCTCCAGTACTTTTCCACTAGTTCAACCCAGAGCTTAAAAACTCTCCCACTTTTTGTTTCAGTGGAGTTGAGTTCAATCTCTCTCTCCTGTTGCAATAGTCTTGCATAAACCTTCCTTACTGTGCTAGGACATTTATTCCTTTACAGTTGCACATGAACACATAACAATACAGTCTTGTGGTATCCATATACTGTAGCAAACACACACAAACACAAACACTCACACCTTATCAAAACACTTTACTAGTTCATCTTTTTTGAAAAGAGAAGAAATTGAGCTTAATGATCGTATTATTTATGCCTTTTTGAATTACAATTAATTTATTCATTCATCCATTTATCATTCTTTCAGCAAGGATTTATAAGAAATGCAGTCAGGGAAAGCTTAGTATATCACCCATAAATGGAAGTCTATAATAATGAAAGTTTGTTCCGTTTAAAACATCTTTTCCCTTTGTCCTACTATCCTGTTTGAATTGGAAAAAGCAGAGTTGACGTATTATTGCACTTTTACCAGTGTTGTTCCTTTAAATATTTTTCTTCTCTTTACATACAGAAATCTGAAATTCCATTTTTTTATTTTTTTTATTACATGTGATTTTATTTCTATGATTTGCGGTCCGCAAATATCATCTTTAACAGTAAAACAACAAAAACTTCCCCCCAAGAATTTCAGTGTTTTTCTTTTTTTGTAGTTGCATTAATGGAATTTTTTTCCCCCAAGAAAGGGGTTAGGAATATATGTTTTTCTTCTGAGCAATTTAGGGCCTGTTCAAATCTGAGTACAAAATTGTGCACAGGCACGACACCCTCACCTTGAAGCTGGTGACCCTGCGGTAATCTAACCTCTGATAAAAGTGAGAAATTTTATTTTGCTTTCTAATTCTTCATGATTTAAAAACAAGTCCAAGGTAGGTAGTTAAGCTGTAATCGCTTCTAATGACTCTGACTTTTAAGGACAATGACCCTCTGAGATGAAGCCATTTGGTCTTCATAGGTTAGTTAACCTTTTGGAAACTCAAAACCTCAATTACTTCGAGTAGGGAAGGAACTTCAGAGTACAGACAGGTCTGCACTGTCAGTGATAAATGGCACAGGATAATTTAACCAGCAAATTTATGAAAGAAGAATATTTACTCAGGTGTGGATTGACTGTTGCATTAATAAACAGTGAAAATGAGTATTGTTAATTAATTAACAATATTGTGAATGAGCAAATTACTTATTTTTTTCAAATAATTTTAAGAATGAATATATCAAGGGAATTCATTTAAATTGCTAACTATTTCAGTCTATCAAAATTGTGACAAATATTTACTTAAGGAAATACTTTTATTTTCTCTGTATGTTGTTCAGCAATAGAGAAATATCTTCTCCCAGATAAATATCCAGTGAGTCTGATCCGAATGTGCATAGGTATAACGGGAGAATATAATCGCATGACACTGAGGTCATTTAATTTGTTTGTATTTCACAGAAAGATGCTTAAACTGTACTGTTCTATGTAGGATAATTTACATGTAAGAATTTCTCGTGTGTGTGTGTGTGTGTGTGTGTGTGTGTGTTAGTTTTCTTAAAAATGTGTGACCCTAAAATGTGAGCATTTAAATATTCTAGCTATGGATATCTGTATCTCTCATTACTTTTATTTTTTTCCATAGGCTACTCATTAAATAGAAAATGAATAAGATCATAGTATTCTTAATATTCAAAGTAGATATGTTCAAGAAAGATACGCATTATACCATCAGAAGAGTGACTTTCCTTTCTGCACTGAGCATTGGTATGCTATGTCTTAAATTGATGCCAAAGATTAGTTGATTTGATTTAAAAGTTTTAAGCTATCAATATATAAATCCTTATACTATGCAGAGCACTGCACTTGACACAATGAAGAGAAAAATTATGCAAGCCATTTAAGAGCTTTGCCTTTTCTACCAGATGCTGCTTCCTAAGTGATTGTGGCAATCATTAATTTCATTAAAATATATGCTTACTAAATTATGATTTATCTCAAAATAGGTTTGGTATTTACAATTTTTATATCTGCATTCCCTTTGAACGCTCATCATAAGCTGTTATATTGTTAGGTTCTTTATGTCATTGTAGTGTTGCTTCTTTGCTTCTTTGTTACAATAATTTATCAGACAGTGATGGCTTTGTATAAGCAGTGAGGTATGTGTAGAATGAAGAGAGGTACCACTGGGAGTAGTCTCTATATGTATAATTGCTCAGAATTTGCTACCTGAATTCCATTTGTCTTCCCAGGTGTTGGGTGATAAGAGATGCTTGTTTATGCATCACTAGCTTAGATCATATTGTAAGAACTAGGAATTGTATTTGCAAGTACAATTTCAAAGTGCCTGGCAAGACTCACCATAGCCCGAGAATGACAAGGATGTTTCCAGGATGCATGGCTAATGTGTGTTATACATATAGCCTGTTATAAAATGTTGTCGAGTGTGTTATAATAGCTTTGATGTAGAAAATTGCTCCTCCTCTCCTCTGCCTCCTCTCTGTCTGCCTTTGTCAGAGCTTTGCTGGATTGTTTGCGGAGCCTGTATAAGATGCATGTAGCAGAAACTGAGAAATAGCAAGCTTCCTTAGGGATCTCTGAGAGGCAAGTGCTGTGGATAAAGGATATAAACAAAGTACATGGAAAAGAAAATGATTTCTAGATGGAATTCAAATTAACATCTCAATGCCATAATATTTTCACTATGTTATTGAAATCATATTAACCTTTTGCAAACTATATAATATGATGTTTTAGGTTTTATCTTATGAAATCTTTGGCCATCAAAATAATACAATGTAATGCAAAAGACAAAAATACCTAGGTAAAGCTAGTGTTATAAAGCTAGACATACAGGCAATGATGCCTTGAAATGTCCAGAGAAATTTTAAGATATAAAATACATGACTTAGAAATCTATGCAGGAGAACTTACGAGATAGCTAACTTTTATGTGTAGGATCAAAAAGACATAGTGATCTGGGTTATATTTTGTGTAAAAGGAAAAAAAGAGGAAGGTGAGGAGAAAAGGTAAGTATAAAGCATGCTGGTTAAAGAAATGAGATTTTAGATTTATTTCATTAGGTTTCCATAATGATGTAATTAATATCATACGATTTACATAGATTGTATTGGTATAATCATATAAATGGGAAAAGAAAGGGGACAAAATAAGCATCAAAACAATTTAATAGGCAGAAATATAAATAAAAATCAAAGGATTCTTCCATTGTGTATATGGACTTCCCAAGGATGGTTACCAAAAAAATGTTGTTTTGAAAGTATTTATAATAAGCATACTTTACTCTAGTATTTTTTATTTAAAATGTCTTTTGAGATATACTATATTTTAAATCTAAAATATGTGATTATATTTTAATATGTTCATATTATAAAAAACTGAAACTGAGTCACAGATAGATCACATGACTTGTATTAGTCTTGTTTATACATCACTCACCTAGGTCATTTTGCAGGAACAAGGATTTGTATTTGTAAATATATAATCCCTGTATGAAGAAACAAAAGAAAGAGACATTAAATAGCCATGTAAATACCTTGGGAAAGAGAGTGAGGAGTTTCCTTGTTGTTTAGAGATGGGCATTGTCATTGTAACTTTTAAATTAAAATTTAATTTTTAAAATGTGTATCTCTTAACTACTACTACGCAGTTAAGCACTTAAGTACTATGTCTCCTTACCCAAATCCCTTCGTAAAATGAGAATTAGGTAAAGATCCTCAAATATTATTGACAGCAATTTATTTGAATTTCCCCAAACAGACACTTTAAGAACATCTGAAAAGTAAAAGGAGATCACAGGCACATTTTCCATATTAATTGACTTTTATCTTCTATCTGCCCTTCACTTCCTTGTTCCTTCATCCTTCCCACTCTCTCTGTCTTCCGAGTATGGGTGCTGTTAGTTACTTGCTATGTAATATTGGCAAATGAAGTAACCTCTCTGTGTATCAGTTTCCTATTAAAAACAAAAATAGACATAAAAATAGTATCAACATGGCAGGGTTGTTTCCAGGATTAAATAAGTCAACACATCTGGGCCAGATGCTGCTGGTTCAGGCCCAGGTATCTGGCTCCCTGGCTGGTTCATGTGCTCTGCCCTTCCCCTCTATGCTGCTGGGGCTTTAGCTCTTTCCTCCCATTTTTTCTCTCCATGAGGCTTGCCATTGGGATGGTTGAAGCCTTCTTCTTATGAGAAGGGGCCTAGATATTTCCTCCGGTGCTACAATACCCATGTCCCTGTATCAGGGCAAGTCAGTTCTGGGGAGCTCCTGCTGGGGTCTGGCTATAAGCTGGACTACCTGACACCACGTTTGGAGTAGTTGTTATCTCTTCTTTCAAATGCTTCCCTTAGTCGTCACAGATCTTTCCCATAGCTTTCCTTCAACAAGGTGCATCATGAGAGCTCTGCTTCTAAGGAACCCAACCTAAGTCTGTAGGGAAAGCACTCTAAAAGTTCCAGGTCATTGTAAGTACTCAATAAAAAAAAGTGTCTAGTGTTATTGTTATTATTATTATTATTAATTCTTTCATCAAGTATGAATGGAAAACTACTATTGAACAAGCAATGTGCTGGTATGAGTCTCTTCCCCAGACATTAGTGGCAAAACCCGGTGCATTGATAGAAAGCTCATAATGGCTGCAGTTCTGGCAGGACTTGGAGATTAAATGGAGAATATAGTAAATCAGTATTGTAAGGAAGCACATTGATCAGTGTCTTTTAGGAAGATTGCAGTTAAATTTTTATTTTATTTTGTAAAATATCTGGTGAATAGGACATGATCTCTGCAAGTCATTTTAATATTATATTTAATAATAAATGTATTTTTCCTGGCTTGTGTACTTTATTTTTCTGTGAAAGTTGGGCATTTGTATTTATTTCAGTTATGCCTTATTTAAATGGCATATTCAACTCAGCTTCTTATCACAAATTGTACCCTTGCTAAATATCTTATACAATTAACCAGTTGGCAGGATTAGTGTTTCGCTCTAATGGAGTTTTTGGTTACGACTTTGTCAACATGTTACTTTTTCCAAGAGTACCACAATAAACTTTATGAAAGATTAAACATCCCAATTCAGTATTTGTTACTGGTTTTCTCTCAAAGAAATACTCAGCAAAGCTACATAAGAATCGTGCTCATTCTAGAATGTAGATATTTACATTATCAAGATTTCAAAGATATGAATGAAGTTTATTTAAGCTCAGTGCACTGTGATTCATTTTAGTAGAGATGTTTGCATAATATATCTAGAATTCCCACAAGCAGAGGGCAGGATAAAAGTGCTTATTGAGCTGAGTTCTGGGAACGTGCACAAGGATTTATCTAAAGGTCAATGAATATTATAAAGAATGTTTTTCATCACTAAAAGTAGTTATAATAATGAAGTTGGAAGCTTATACCTAAAACTCAGATTTGAAAAAAAAAAAAAAAAAAAATGTTTTCTTGCAATATCTTATTTTGTCTTGACTTCTACCTCTACCAGAATACATGTGATGGGGTGAGCCCAGGTGGGGAAGGTTTTAAAACTTAAACACACCCATTAATAATATCTTTGTTTCTTCTACCTCAAAACTGTGCAGATGGTTTCATTTATCTTTGGTACCTAGAGAGTAGAATTTACCTAGGAGTGAAATGGCTGGATCAATGTATGATTAAGCTTTTTTAGAAATGGTGAAACTGTGTTTCAAACAGTTTCAAAGTGTTTGTACCATTTCACTCCCACAAGTTGTGTATGAGAATTCCAGGTCTTCCACATTTTTATTGATATTTGGTATGGGTTGTCTTTTTGATTTTAGCTATTCTAATAGATGTGCAGTGGTATCCCATTTTGGTTTTAATTTATGTGTCCCTAATGACTAATAATATCTAACATCTTTTTATAGGCTTATATATTATTTTATATACCTTTTTTGTGATGTATTTCTATCATTTGCCCCTCCCCCCTTTAACCAAGTTTTTTCTTGAGCTTTGAGAGTTCTTTATGTATCCTAGACCCAATTGCTTTATCAGATATATGAGATGCAAGTATTTTCTCCTAATCTGCAGCTTTTATCTGTTCATTTTTGTAACAGTATTTCTCAAAGAGCAGACTTTTTTTTGCATGCGTGACAAAGAACGTTTATTGATTTGTTCTTTTGTGTATAGTACATTTGGTGTCAAATCTAAAAATATCTTTGCCTAGCCGGAGGACACAAAAAATATCTCTCTATGTTTTCTTCTGGAAGACGTATAATTTTAAGTTTTATATTTATTTATATGATCCAATAAAAAGTTGAAGTAAATTTTTGCATGTGATCCAAAGTATGGATTGAAGTTCAGGTTGTTTGCATAGGAATATTTAATTGTTCTGGTGCCATTTGTACAATTATCCTTTCTCTACATAATTGTCTTTGCACCTTTTTAAAAATCATTTGTCCATGTATATGTGGGTCTATTTCTGAACTCCTATTATGTTTCAGTGACCTTACCGTTTTTGCTCCAATGCCACACTGCCTTGATGAAATGTTTTCTCAGCTCGATTCAGGCAATGGAAGCATAGACAGAAGGCGTAGGTAGTGTAGACCTGAGCCTGGGCTGTTGCTTTCTGATCCCTTTCCTCAGCCCCTGCCACACACACACATGCCAGGATCCCTGCAGGGCTGCCCATATCGTCCCATACAATGTGTCCTGGAGCTGCCACAGCCAAACTGGGTTCCTGCACAGGGAGGCCTCTCTAGCCACTGGTCTCCACAGCACCTGCAGTAGTATCCTGACGTCCTCTGAGGCCCGGCCACCAACGTCGGCTCCCTGAGTCTGTGTCCCAGAGAAAATTCCTGTCTGCCTGGTGATGCTGGACCAGCTCTGGCCCCAGCAACCCAACCAATTTCCATCCATTTGGCCGTAACTCCACCTCCTTCAGCAAAGCTCATCGCTCCGCTCCAGTGTGTCTCTCCCTGGACACTCTCTTGAGGCCTTGGTGGACCCTTGAATTTTCTTTCCATGTTTTTTCCCCCACTATAATTATTAGTTTGGCGCAAAAGTAATTGCAGTTTAAAGAGTTAAAAATAATTGCAAAAAACCACAACTACTTGTACATCGACCTAATAATTTAGACTAAAAATTCTTTATATTATATGTACGTTACATAAATTGCATTATATTTAAAATTATTTATATGAAAATCCCCTTTACTGTGTGGTTTCTGTTCCTAGATTGGATAAAGACTAATCTAATCCTTCCTATTCTTTTAGTTTTAACACATTTTAATCTGTATATTTAAAGTACATTACACGTAGGCAGCATATAATCAGGTCTTGCTTTTTTATACAACTGGCAAATGGGGAATTTAGACCACTTGCATTTACTATGAGTAGTGATATAATGAAGTTTAAATTTGTCATCTTGCTGTCTATTCACTATCAGTCCCATTTGTTCTTTATTCTTTTTTTCCTCCTCTTGTGTCTTCTTTCTAATGAATTGAGTTCTAACATTATTGCACATCATCGTGTTTGCCGGTTTGTTAGGTATAACTTTTTATTTTATTATTATAGTGATTTCTTTAGGTTTTAGGTTATATACATTTAACTCATTACAACCTAACTTTTAAGTGAGAGTACACAATTTCATGCAGAAGAAAGAAGCGTAAATAATATACTTTCATTTCTCCTCTAACCAGTTTTGTGCTATTTTTGTGATATATTGTATTACTTTTACGTATGTTATAAACCTTACTGTACATTGTTAGTATGTTGGCTTAAATAGTTAATTATCTTTCTAAAATTTATATAGTAAGAACAATTTTATATCTTCCCACATGTAGTTACCTTTGCCAGTGTTCTTCATTTTTTTCGAAATTCAGATTTCCATCTGGTATGACTTGTCTTCTTCCTGAAGACATTACTTTCACATTTCTTACAGTGCAGATTGGCTGGTGATGAAGTGTCCTGGATTTTATCTCTCTGAAAGTTTTTATTTCGCCTTCACTTTTTGAAAGATTTTTCATTGAGTATATAATTCTAGAGTATTGAATTCATTGAGGATAGAATTTAAAGAGGAGGTTTCAGTATATTCTCCTTTGCTTTCTCTCTGACAAAAAACCTGCTGTCATCATTATTTGTTCCTGACTCTTTTTTCTTTATCTTCTTTGAAGATTTTCTCTTAAACTTTGGTTTTAACTAATTTGATTATGTAAAAGGGTGTAGTATTCTTTATGTTTATAGAGTTTGAGTTCATTCAGCTTGTTTGATTTCAGGGTTTATAATTTTAATCAAATTTGGAAAAAAAATAAGCTTTTGTTTTTTCTTATATATATTTGTTCTATCCCCCTTCTTCCTTTGGAGACTCCAATTACATGTGTATCATGCTTCTTGAAGTTGGTTTCACAACTCATTGATACTCTGTTCATATATTCTTTCATTTCTGTTTTTCACTTTAGATAGTCTGCATTGTTGTATCTTTAAATGTACTAAATTTCTACAATATCTAATCAGCTGTTAATCTCATCCAATGTATTGTTCATCTTTTACATTGCAGTTTTTATCACTGGAAGTTCAATCTGGACCTTTTTTTATATCTTTCATGTCTGTACTTTCTTTTAGAGCATGTAGGATACAGATACAATAACTGTTGTAACGTCTTTCTGCTGATTCTAGCAGGTGTCAGCTCTTGATTGATTGGATGCCCTCCTCATTCAAGTCATGTTGTCTTGCTTCTTTACATACATGTCTCACTTGTTTGTTTGGATGCAAGATTTTGTGGACTAGATATTTTTTTACTTCCTCTAAGTATCCCTGAGTATAGTTCTGAGATGCAGTTTAGTTACTGGGAAATAGTTTGACAACTTTCAGGTTTTCCTTTAAGATTTGTTATGGAGACCAGGGTGGTGTTTACTTTAGAGCTAACTGGTTCCCACTAATGCTACAGGACTCTCCTCTGTACTCTATCAATGCCCTGTGAATGTGAGTTTTGCTGATCTGTCTGGTGGGGACAAGCACTATAGCTGGCCCTGTGTGAGCTACTGATGCTGTTACCTCAAATTGCTTTGAATAATTCTCTCCAGTGCCTCGCAAAGTTTCTTCACACACAAGTGCTGATCAGTACTCTGCTCAGTCCTCCAAGGGAAGTCCTTTGCAGAATGATCTTGCTCTCTCTGTCTGCACATCTCTTTTCTCTGTCCTGTGAACTCTTTCCATCTCGGTCTCAGCTGACTCTCAGTTCTGCTCAGACATGGAGTTCCCTGGGCTCTGCCTGTTTTCTCCCTCTCTGAACCATGGCCTGCTCATCCCTTCATGACAGTCAGCTGGGAAGATTGTAGGGATCACCTTGTTTATTTTCTGTCTTTCCGTGTGTGTCTTTGATTGCTGTCATAGCAAATAAACACAAACTTAGAGACTTAAAACAACACCCACTTATTTTCTCATGGCTCTATAGGTGTGACTCAGCTGGTTCTCTGCCTATAATCGCAGAGGCTGAAATGAAGGTGCCAGCAGAGCTGCATTCCTTTCTGAGACACTAAGGGATAATCTGTTCCCAGACTCATTCACATTGTTGGCAGAGTTCATTTCCTTGTGGCTGTAGGATAGGGGTTATTCTCAGCTTCTTGAGGCTTCTCCTATCTCCTGGGTGGTAGTTGCCTTCCAAACCAACAATGGCATGTCAAGTCTTTCAGGCCTCTAATCTCTGTGAGCTTTCCTACTGCCCTATTTTTCCTGCCTCCTCTTCTCTATGCTTGATTGCTCCTACAGACTTTTCTGTCTCCCTTCTACTGTGATCACCAGGATCCTCTGGGTTATTCAGGATGATCTCTCTATCTGAGAATCAGTGGATTCGTAACCTTAGATTCTATCCAAAGAGTTCCTTCACAGAGGTGCTTATATGAGTGTTTCAATGAATAACCGGAAGATGGTAACCTTAGCGTGCCACCTTTAAAATCCTGACTCTCCCACTCAGCAATTACTGTCTTCCCCCTCAACGCCCTTTGGTCTGATGTGCAGTGCCTTGAAAATTATTGTTTCTTACAATTGGTCTGCTGTTTCATTTGTTCCAGATAGAATTATAAATATATTTCCTGTTATTCCATCTTGGACAGAAGGTGATGTCAGTTTTCAGGCTTCTAGAATTTCTCTTTCCTCCACTTCTCTAAGATGGTGTCTGTGTTGCCATAAGAAGTAGCAAAGGGACTGTTGGCATGTCAATGGCTTGTGCTTATCTCTGATGTGAAGTGCCTGGGTGAGTTGATCCCCGTTGCCTTGGTGTCTGCACACATATAGCTGGTCTCACTAGTTTTTTGGATTGTCACAATGATATCTACTGTGGAAATCCATTCTCCTGGTCATTCAAATCTAATGCTGAATTATCCATACTCTTTATTTTATTTGTACCAATACTGGTTTTCTGCTGGAGAACTGAGACTCAGCACACACACAAGCTGTTTTCACCCCCAGCATTTTATCTCTCCACTTAGAAAGATTAACTTTTGACCATCCACACAGCGGCTATGAGTAATCAGAATTGCCACCTCAGGTAAATAAATTTTCCCAGTGCTGTGGTTTTGCTCCTGCAATATTTGTATAGACTATCAGATTGCAGGATTTCTCTTGGATGTTTGCAACTTGCCCCAGGCTACATCTGCAATGACTGCCACCCAGGTCTTGAGTTTATGGTGTCATGCTCCAAGACTAAGGGTGCTGGCTTCTGACTTCTTTCTTTCCTCCTCCCTCCCCCCCCCCCATCTTGAAATCTTCCCTTGATCCTAAACTGGACAGAGAAGACTTTTTTTCTAATTCTTCTATCTGAATGACGTCCGGGAGAAAGCTTTTTTTGCTAGCATCTCCTAATTATAATATATGCTTCTAAGCTTTCCTTGTGATACACAAAGAGAAACCAAAAGAAAAATATGTTGATGCATTTTAAATATATTTCATAGAATATCACACCGTAAAAGGAAATCGATAAGATTGTCAAGTCTGCATGTTGGCAGATGAATGCCTTTCTGTCCTCTCATAAAACATTTAAGGCATTTCTGCATGTAGATTGAGGCTGTGAAATAAATAGAGATAATGGGTAAAATTAGAGAACATTAGTAGAAAAAAGAGCGGAACAGAAGATAAGTTGATCTGCTCAATACTGAATTACTGATTTTGGACAGCAATGGAGAAAAGAGAAAATTAGAAGCCACTAGGGTTAGGGGTTTTTGGCAGAGAGTTTTCAGAGAAAATGTATACAGATAAGAAAGGTAGACTCCACAGCAGCCATCATGGTCATTTAGAAGACAAGTAAGTGAAAACAATTATCTTTACATCGAACAATGTACACTATCATATTGCAAAGAAAATTCACTTAATGTGAATTGCACTTTTAATTTTTCTTGGGAGTGGAACCTAGTCCACAGATGAGGCACAACATAGAAGCAGAGACACAGTGTTATTTTGGTTCCTTGTTTGTAGCTATATTTATTTAATAGTATGAACATATGATCAGATATCTTCCCTCAAAAGAGACATCACTGGAACTCGTGTAAATTTTTTTATATTCCATTTATTCAAAATAATAAATATAAACTTTGTAAGATACATATCTGATTTTAGGTTACATATAAGGAAGGGGAAATCAACAATAGCAGTGAGTTAATGGCAAAAAAGCCTAACACATAGCAATAGTATGGTCTTTATTCCAACTGAGTGGAGCAAGGTGAATGATCTGAAGAATGACGTCATGACCAAACTGATCCACATTGAAGAAAGAAGAAATTTATTAGTGCTCAGGGTGGTTGATACTAGACCTATAGTCTTCCCTATTTCTAAATACCAAAGCTAGAGGATTTAGAAATAAGCATCTAGAAGACTTTTTCCTCCTATTATTATTGGGGTATGGTTAATCCCTTGAGGCAACAAATACACTTTCTGTGAAAGTGGTTTCCCTACTTCTATTGTCTATTGGCAAAAGTGTTTAATAACAGTTATCTTTTGACCTTTTATATATTTGCCCTTTGAGTTTATTTGTACCAGCCCTGTGGATCCATAAGATACAGAGCAATCTAGTGGGTGTTTACTCTGTAAATCAAAACCACTTCAAAGCAGCTTGCAACAATACAAAACTCTACTTTTTCTCCAAGCTGCCTACAGAAAATAGGCGAGTACAATGGAAAGAAGCTAGTGTAAATTACAGGTTCAAGCTATTTTCTCCTTGTTATTACCTTTCTTCACTTATATTTGAAGAAAATCTACATTGCATATCTCACAACACAAAGATGGTTATCAAATCAATAAAATATAACTATGCAGCTTACATTTATGGTCAAGAAGGTGTGAGAAATTTAGTTTTTCACTTAACTGGCAAACAAATTTGAAGGAGATGATGTTAAGTGGAATGAGCATAAACTGTTATTATGTTCCTCTTTTTCTTTTTATTATTCTGTCAAAAGAGTAGAAAACACCCAGATGTATTCAGAGTACTGGTTTATTTCCAAACTGTCACTGGATTAGTATTCAACTTAATGTTCAGAGGTTTAGCCATTATAATTAATCATCCTCTAAGTGCAGAAAGATACTTAATTCTCTGTCCCTACTCATTATTTTGATATTTAGTTCTATAGTGAAGAGTCTCAGAAAAGATTAATTAAGCCACACACTTTGGGGTTATTGTCCCATCATTGTACAGAGGATTTATATACATAACTGGCATTAGTGTTGGTGAATATTTCTCCCGTAATTCTCTAGAGTATCAATGAAATCAATGACTCCCTAGGTGAGTTTGTCTAGCAACAATAACATATGCCATGAGTGCTTCTGATATTTTACTTTTATTGTTTACCTTTTTATTTTTTTTGTAATAATCAAACACTTTTTTATTTTTGAGGGAATTTTCTTTTCTTTTTATTTTTAATTTATTGGGGTGATAATTGTTACAATTGTTAGTAAAATTACATAGTTCTCAGGTGTACAATTCTGTATTACATCATCTATAAATCCCATTGTGTGTTCACCACCCAGAGTCAGTTCTCCTTCCATCACCATATATTTGATCCCCCTTACCCTCATCTCCCACCCCCAACCCCTTACCCTCTGGTAACCACTAAACTATTTTCATACATAAGGCACCACATACTATGCTTTAAGAAAAACAAAATGAAGTTTATTTTAGCTTGGAAAATAACTAACTCCGTAACCAAGTCACATCCATATATTTGCTGAATCTCAATTTTCTCAGCTAACAAATGATGGGTTAAACTATATTATTTGCAATATTGCTTACAATTTTAAAATATAACATTCAATATGTAATGTATTTAAATCTAAACTGAATCTCAAATGTCAGAAATCTAGAAGGACAGAGTCTGGAACTTGCCACTTGGAGTGAAACAAAGAGATTACAAATTTTAGTTTTGCTAGTGCTAATTAAAACTGATTGAAATTTGTCCTTTCACATAAAAAGAGAAATTGTTTTTTCATATTTGTCCTTCCTTTTATGACACACCATCATATATGGAAATGAACCAGAGGCTGGAACATCAAATAGGTGAGAATACATGCTATGAAAAGTGCTGTGCCCTGGAAAATTATCTTCAGACTAATTCCACACATACTCATAAATATTAGTATTGAGGTGGAACAAAAATTTAAACAGCACATTAAAAGAATCATACACCATGACCAGATGTGATTTATCCCTGAGACACAAAAGTGATTCAACACACATGAATCTATTATGTGTATCACCACATTAACAGAATGAAGAATGAAAATCACATGATAATCTCAATAGGCACATAAATAGTAGTTGACAGAAATCACCTACCTTTTGGGGAAAACAAACAAACAAACAAACAAACAAAAAAACCTCTCAACAAATCTGTATAGAAACAAATCTACACAATAAAGGCCATATATGAAAAGCCCACAGTTAGCATCATAATCATACTCAATCATGAAAAATTAAAAACTTTGCCTCAAAGATCAGGTACAAGGCAAAGATGTCCATTCTCACCACTCTATCCAACATAGTACTAGACAAAAATCAACATACAACTACCCATAAAGGAAATTCAGAAAACAATCCGATTTATAATAACATCATAAAGACTAAATACTTAGGAATAAACTTAGCCAAGGAGATGAAATACTTGTATGATGAAAACTAGAAATCATTGAGGAAATAAATTGAAGATACAAATACATGGAAAGATGTCCTGTGTTCATGAATTGGAAACCTATATTGTTAAAATATCCATACTATACAAAGTAATCTACAGATACGATGCAATCTCTATCAAAATCCCAATGGGATTTGATAGAGAAGTAGAAAAAAAAAAATACTAAAACTCATATGGCACCACAAAAGACCCCAAATAGCTAAAACAAATTTGTGAAAGATTAGCAATGGTGGGGATATCACACTTTCTGATTTTTAATACAGTAAAACACTACAGTAATTAAAGCAGTATGGTACTGACATTAAAACAGACATACCGACCAAAGAAACAGAATAGAGAGCCTAGAAATAACCCACACATATATAATCAACTGATCTTCAAAAGTGACAAGAATACACAATAGGAAAAGGATTGTCTTTTCAATAAATAGTTTTAGGAAAAGTTTATATGCACATGCAAAAGAATGAAATTGGACCTTTACTTTACACCATAGACAAAAACAACTCAACATGGATGAAAGACTTAAACCTAAGACCTACAACTAGAAAACTACTAGAAGAAAACATAGGGTAAAATCTCCATGGCATTGGTCTTCGCAGTGATTTCTTGGATATAACACCAAAAACAATAAAAAATAGACAAATGGGACAATATCATACTAAAAAATAAAACAAAATGAAACAACAATAGAATTCTGTACAACAAAGTAAACAGTTAACACAGTGAGAAGGCAGTCTATAGAATGAGAGATAATCTTTGCAAGTCTCATATATCTGATAAGGATATATATCCAAAATACATAAGAAACTTCTAGTATTCAATAGTTGAAAAAAACAAAAACAAAAACATACAATTAAAAATAGGCCCAGAACTTCAACAGACATTTCTCCAACAAATATATACAAATAGCTAACAGGTATATGAAAGAGGCTCAACATCACTAATCCTCAGGGAAATGCAGATAAAAACCACAATGAGGTATCACCTCACATCTGTTAGGATAACAATTATCAAATAAAAAAAAAGATAACAAGTATTGATGAGGATGTGGATAAATTGAAACACTTGTACACTGTTGGTGGGAATACAAAATGGTGCAACCATTGTGGAAAACAGTATGGAGGTTCCTCAAAAAGTGGAAACAGCTACCATATGATCCACTTGTGGGTATATCCAAAATAATTGAAATTAAGATCTCAAGAGATACCTGTATTTCCATGTTCCTTACAGCATTGTTCACAGTAACCAAGATATAAACAACCTAAATGTCCATTGATCGATGAGTGGAAAAAGAAAATGTCACACACACACACACACACACACACACACACACACACACACACACACACAGGAATATTAGTCAGCCTTAATAAAAGAAAGAAACCCTGTCATATGCATAAAACACTGTGCCTATAGTTAACAACGTTGTATCGTGCACTGAAAAAATTGTTGAGGGTAGATCTCATGTTAACTATGATACCCACAATAAAAAATAAATAAAAGAGGCACAAACAGCTTAACTAACATTCTAGCACTGTATTTCCTAATATTTTCCCATCATCATATCGACATTTTTATTTTTAGTTTTTTACAAAACATAGTTGCTTATCCAGAATATCAATTCTCTACACAAGTCAGGAGGTACATCCAGTTACTCAATTAAACTGATCAGTTTTAATAATTCTTGCTACAGGATAATCTTTTATTCTTAAATATTTTTTCCTCCTGTGGCCTTGTTTTCCTCTAAGGAGGTCATTTATCAAAGCAGAAAACATATGTGAGCTTGAAACAGTTTCAATTTTATAGCTGTGTGTCTATATTCTCAACCAGATGCATTCCCTTTTTTAACATCAAAAGGAAACTCCAGATGTAGTTTACTCTTGAGTTGTTAAATCAAAAAGCAAAATATAAATCACTGTATTAAATGTTAACTTTACAAAATCTAAATAGATGGAATAAATTAGATTATTGTTCATTGGTTTTCAATTCAAAATTTTTAATTTTAGGTCCTTAGTTCACTCTAGTCAATCCAGAAGAATCATTTGGCTTAAATCACCAAAGATTATTAAACATTATTTCAAATTGGATTTTTCCCCAAATGGAAGACCACTGCTTGGGGAGCTTATTGGACAAACTAAAGCAATTAGTGCTTATTTATTTGATATGTATATTTTTCTGCTCAACTGGATTGCAAGCTTTTGGAAGCAGTGTTTGAATATTACATTTCTGTGATAACTTAATGCAGGAAGCGGCAAACATTTTTCTGTAAATGGATAAATAATATTTCCAGCTTTGTGGGCCATACCACCTTTGCCACAACTACTGAACTCTGCGATTTTAGTGTAAAAGCTCTATAGACAATATATAAATTTAAAAAATGTGGCACTATTCCAATAAAACTTTATCTATGAAAAATGGAAGCTAGTTTGGCGTGTGGACCATAGTTTACTGATTCTCCCATATGGGCAGGAAGTTATGCATAATAAAAATAAATTTAATTACAAAATTGGTATAAAGTCTCATTTGCATTTTAACATTTTCCCTGCAATATTAACTATTTTATCACTTTGTTATAATTGGTAGTGTGTTGTGCTATTGTTATTCAAATCCATGCAGAAATTAACTGTTGACAAAACTTTGTATGTAAGCTAATATCTGTCATATAAAAATAGTACAGACAGGTAGGGAAGAAACCTAGAAGGCCAACGGTAGTAGTAGAGGCTTGTAGTGTAATACTATGGTTTTGTTTGTTTCTGTTGTTCTAAATTACTTCAATACGTATTCAATTTATTGTTATAAAAAATGAATCATTTTAATAACACAATATATTGAGATTATAAGACATGGTTCAGTTATGCATAAAAATCAATACAGATCATGGTTCGCTATTTGGAGAACAAAATTTAAAAATACATGAAAGTCATCCTATGCTAAAAAAATACTGGTTGTAATAAAAAATAATTCAACATGCAATTATTTTAGCTGATCGAAGTCCAGTCTGTGATATAGCACAATGATTCTAGGACTTTCTGCATTTCTGTCAATAGAAAACTTGGGCTGTTTTTCAACATTCTCGCTATCTGAAGACAGTCACAATCATACACGGTAAGGTTAGCCTTGTCTCGTTGATGTAAGCCAGAAACACACACTATTAGGTCTTGATTTTCATAACTTAAAATGTGTTTTTATTGCTTTTATTGTGTGTAGAAGCCCCTATGTAATGCTAAATTGTTCTTGACTTATGAATTATTTGATTAGAGTAATCAGAACTCATAAACTTACATTAAAAATAGTACTGTAAAATAATGTAAACAAGAAGCTGAAATACATTTTAAAATGCTCTTCTATGTCATTATAATTTTTGGTGTATGAGAGACATAGCAACTTTGTGAGGAGTATGCATTCTGTAAATAAATATATCCACATGTGCTTATTTTTGTGTTTGGATATTTACTCCTATCTCTACTCCATCATTTCAAAATATTTGCACTAGATATTGGTTGCTCCTTTGGAATTCAAATTATTAGAAAGAATGCCTGAAGGAAACTTCCTGAGCCTAAGAAAAATATTTTTTCTTGAGTGAAAAATGGGGCCTTCCTTTAAAAAAATAAAATAAAATAAAAAAAGACCTTTTAAGTCTCTGAAAATTCAGAGTGTCTTTTCCATTTTCCAGGATTTTTTTTCATGCCTCTGAAAAATAATTATGGGAATTAACATATTACCTATAATGAACTAAGCTTTAAATAATAATACAAATTGTATGGATTTCAGTAACAAAAGGAATTACTGATGAGTATATGGGTCAGAATTTGACTAGAATAAAAGGATTGAAATAGTGAGAATCTAGAAGGTTGTCACACTTTACCTCTTGCCTGTGTTTGGTTTTCCTCCTATATATCTCTTCATGTCTTGTATTCTCTTGTTCATTGACAATCTGATATTTCTTCTTTATTTATATGACAAACTCGGTTACCAAGAGGGACAATATTTACATGTCCTCAGGTTTATTCACTCAGAAAGATAATTGTTTCAAAATCTAGGGTACACAGTCAGATTACCTCAGTTTGTATCACCTCTGTACTAATCTGCAATAGAGTAGGTAGGATAATGATATAATAGAATACCTGCTTCTGATAGAAACATGTGGATCAAGGACGGTCAGCAGTCAACAGATACGGTGTGTGACAAAGGCATGGTTTGCGTGAACAAGGAAAAACAAAACCAAAGTAAAACAAAAAATAGGTGTTTCCTAACATAACATGTGCTCATTAGGAAAAACAAACAAACAAACAAACAAACAAAACCTTTAAATCTTTGAAAATTCAAAAACAATAGCACAAATTAAAAGCCATCGTCACCCCTGTATGCACATGAATATCTATTATTTACTTGGTGAAGAAATGCCCTGTTTATCCATATAACCAACCTAATTAGGAATTTCATGAATGTCTTCTCAGTTTTCTTAAAAATGATAGTATAACTTTGTTCACTTGATTTTTTAATGTACTGGTTTATCTTTTGCATTTTTGTGTCAAATTCCACCTGTTAAAGGTATATTCTCATTTTAATACAGAACTAGATATTTTTGTTATTAGTTTAATCTGGTATTTGTAATTACATGTGTATGTGAGGTGAGTGTTTCTTTGATCCCAGGTGGGGTAATTGTATTTCCTAAAGGATTCTGCATGTCTAGGCCAGTTTTAGTATTCACCTTACTTATCAATAATATTTGCCTCAGTTAAGCAGCTCATTCTTTTTGGATATACTTTTTCCACTTGCTTTTCCAAGGAAAAACCATTTTCACCTGTTTTTCCTCCTGCTTAACAGGTTGTTCTACTTCCATCTCTTGTTAAACTAGTTACATTAAACACGTTATTTAGTTCCTAGATTCTTCTGTTCTTCTCTTCTCTCCTGGGTAAGCTCATCTTAGCTTTTGTTTTCAACTCAGATACTGAAAATTTTAGGATATGTATGTTCAGCTTGGTCTTTTCTCATTAACTATCCAGCACATCTATGACATCCACTAGTATATGATGATAGTATATATTTCCTGTTTCCTTTACTACATCCAAGTATATTATCTTTCAAATCTGGAATCTTCTAAAAATTCTGTTTTGTATTATGTTTATTCCACTTAACTAAATTATGATAAATATTCTCATGACAACAAAGAAAGCATCTGCAAACACATTTTCATTGCTACAATGCATTTCATCTCAATATACCTTGCTTTGTTCATCCAATATATTACCACTAGACATGATGCATAAAGTCGTGCTGTTTTTTTATATCATCAAAGTTGCAAAGAATGTATTTGTGCATATATCACTGCTGAGACCTATGAGTTTTCTTAAAAAGTAAATTGATGTATCATTTTCGTGTCTTATTTTATTAAGGTGTACAATT
Organism: Rhinolophus sinicus; assembly: GCF_057876585.1. Lineage (NCBI taxonomy): Eukaryota > Metazoa > Chordata > Mammalia > Chiroptera > Rhinolophidae > Rhinolophus > Rhinolophus sinicus. Next base: position 144,423,526 of record NC_142516.1, on the reverse strand, counting down.
TTAAAGACATTTAACTTATCAATGAATTGCCCCATAAAATGGAGCATTATTAGTAGTGGCATATAGGAGTGCCAAAGACCTCAAAAATTCATGGAAAACTGTTAATACTATTAACAGTTAAAAAATAAAATCATTTGGTCTAAATTTCATTGCTTATTATTGATCTTAAAGGTCTTTTTTAGATTTCACTCAACTTAAAATTGATGCATTTTCCATTTTTCCTGCATGGACATTAGACAAGAGACTCCTGAGTCAGTGACAAAGGACTTTATTACTCACAACTATGGCAGTGACCAGCCAGAGAAATAAAGACCAGGTGATGCTTGCAAATATGTGTTCATTTAGTGGGGAATGACTGTCCACATGAATGGCTTCACTAGCTATGATGAGCCTGCCTTGTTCTGTGTACTTGTAGACAGATATTACACTTGTTGATTATTAAGTCTTGATTTTGAGCTCATTGTTTCCTCACCTCTAAAATGAGACAATAAAAACTATTTTATTTTTGAGACATTAACATATTATTGAGACATTAACATTTATTTTATTTTTTAAGATAAAATATATTTCCACAATATTTTAAAGGCTTAAATAAAAGTAAATACATAAAATAGAAATAAGGAATATTAAATAAAAGTTCTGGCATGGTGACTAGCAAATATTACTCTTCCAATAAATTTTAATTTGTTTATTTCCCTTATTCCAAAAGTTATCCAAGGTTTTTGAAAGCAAAAATCAGTTTGTAATCATTTTACATCCTTCAAGGTAATAGATATTTAAGATTTTCAGTTGCATAGAAGTTTTTTAAAATGAGGAATTTAACAAACACTTTTCAATTTGTATTGAAGTAAAGACAAATCCAGATATTGAGGGAGGGAAAGAGTGCTAAATACTTGTGGGAATAAAATTAATAGATACCTTTATATTTGAAAAAGTAACCTTCCCATAATCAGAGGACATAAGGGAGCATTGGTAGAGACCTGGGTTTTACTTGTCTAGTGAGATGGTAACAGAGGCAATGAGAGCAACCCTAGGGAAGCTCAGGTTCAAAATTTTCCAAATTTCTGGAAGTGGGAGCAATGCAATGACATGGTAGGTTACATATCTCATTGAACTCATTCAATGCTAGATAACTAGAGGGACTAAAATCCAAGCACTCTTGAGATTTAACATCACAGGTTTGTGGTTTCTATTGGTGTTATGGTGGGGGTGGTTTTAATTTTGTTCACCTCACACGGTTTCCAATTTATTTAGATCTAAAGAGCTTCAGAAAATTTAGTTTTTCTTTTTTTTTTAACAGTATTTAAACTCTGAGAAATACAATTTATAGTGGATAAACACAAAATAAACTGCCCCTTACTATGATACTTCAAATCCTTTAAGCATTGAGTAATTACTTTTCGCAGGAAAAAGTGTGTAATTATTCAACTGAAAATTGATTTGGCAACACCTGTTTGAGACTTTGTATGTGTGTGTGTGTATGTGTGTTTGTGTGTGTGTAAAAATAGAAGTCATATTTGAAAATGTAAGCTATAAGAGTCAGCTTCAGGAGAAAAGTTTTTAAACAACTCTGTGAAAGTATTTAGCTAAACAGCATATTAAATTTATTACTAGAATTCTTATGTTGAATGCTCCATGAAATTACTTACCATATATTTTGGTAAAGAAGATATGAGTAAAGGGAAAACATAAGTGTGTTTGTAACATCCCACACCATGCTGGAACTTGTGGAATGCACAAATTACTGTGGTAAAACCAAAAGTACTTTTCATAAAATTGTAAACGTTTTTAAATTGATTATATTAATTAGTTAAACCAAACGAGCAATTAACAAAGTAAACAGAGCTGTTTTTCAAAATTTAATCATATGGTCTATTGGCCTAAATTAACTATCAAATTGAGTTAAAAATGGATAGTTAGGAATACTATGGAGATGCCACCATCCCTTGATAACTTGTTCACAAAACTATGAGACTTTATGGTCACATGCCACGGAGTAGCCTTAGATGTGTCCAGATGGAGACCCCAGCAAGGTAACAAATCCCACTGATAGTTTGGCCTCACTGGATGCCTAGTATAACTTCATAGAAAATATGACATTATGGTTTACCTGGAAATTAAAAAACAAAACATAGCAAAAAAACATACTTCCATCATGCAAAAGTTTCCCTGACAGAGAAAGGAGATTAATTATTAACTTCCCAATTTATCACCTTATAGTTAAGAAATGTAGAAATGGTTTCCAAATATTTGAAGTCTACTAACTTCCATAGTAAAATTGATATACAAGTTTGAGTGTTCAAGAAATTATTTAGTTCATTGAAATTGTGAAAACGTTCTTATCTAATTATTATAGATGTTTGCTTTTGGTTTGATAAGACCTTTTTTTCAGTTATGGCTAAGATAGGGTGATTTGGAAATTTTAGTCTAAAAAAATGGGTACTGTTCTACAGTAAAATCAAGTCAATGGAACTATTCTGTGACTCCCTCTGAAAATGAGGACAGACAAGTCGATTTGATAAATATTATAAAGTGAAAAACCAATATTCAAGATAATTTAGTGATAAACACTATTCTTTGTTATTTAGAATGCTTTGTGAAAATCAAAATTAATATTTAATTATGAGCTCTTTTGTGTGTCTGCATATGTGTATAAGATTTATAAGACATGAAGATTTTAAGTTTCAGAAAATAAGACATCTACAAATATAGATGTTTATTTTATTTCATTAAATTAAAAATATATAAATTTAATGCACTGGAGTCCATAATCCAAGGACAAGCTGGTTATATCAGTCAAACCCTTAAAGACTAAGCTTTGTACTCTTACCTTGAGGTCAGGGGAAGGGATGATGGAAAATTGTGGCAGCAGCAGGTTCATATTGAAACTACCCCTCAAAAACTAGAATAGCAAAACTAATCTCTCAAGATGACATCTAGTATAAGAAATCATGAAATAAGAGCAGGGAGCACAATGACTAGCCATTGGGGAAAAAAAAAAAAAAAGAACAGGGGGCACAAATACCTGATAGTGTAAGACTTGCGTGGTATCAGCATATCTTCAGGAGGGAAGAGAAGAGGCGAGGTGATACATGATGGATGTGAGTTGTGGGGAACCCCAGAATTGCCATCAGACATGCACTGGAATGTGGGCAGGACAATTTGAGAGAAATCCACTAAAACTATAAGTATATATTTTTTACACTCTAAATTGTGGATAATTATCATCTATTCATGGTTTAGGATAAAGGGACAGGAGTGATCTGATGTCTGTGAGATCTCCAAAATCCCTACCACCACAAAGCTCCACACTGAGGAGAAACTGCTTAAAAGATGACCTAAATTTATCAGAAAAGAAACTATAAGCAAATGAAGAGTCAGTTGTGTTTAAAATGAGCAGACAAAACTGCTAGGAGATTTCAAATGGTAAGCGATTCTATCTTAAAATTTGTTGGAAATTAAATGTGAGGTCATTAGAGCTGTGAACCTAGAAAAACTCATTAGACCCACCCCTTTTTCCTAAAATACCTCAGTACTAACTGCATGTAGGGAGAAAAAAAATATATATCACAATTAAATGACTATACTAAGTTAAAAGAAAAAGAAAAAGGTAAATTGAAATAAAACAATGTCCCTCTAAAATATGAAAGCACTCTGGAAAGGCATGGAACAGAAGAGAGTGGGACACTGAAGCCAAATGTTTCAAAACAAATTCATGTAAGTTAAGAACATACGACAAAGAATGAACTAATAGTGTAAATCTAAATTAGAAAAATTCAGAAATGAGATAATAGCACATAGAAAAAATTTTGAAATAAGTGAATAATATTGTTTCAAAAATAGGTGTTAACCTAGATGGCATGCAGATAATGCCTTCAGATAAACAGAATAAGCAAAGGGGGATTTTTCTTTTAAATCAAAAATAAATAAAGATATAAAAGGAATCAAGAAAAAGTAACTGGTATCGATTATTATTAAGGAATATCCAATAGCTCTATAAAAGATTACCTAAAATAAAAGCCAAAGCAATGAAACAAAACTTATGAAATTTAGAAATTCCTCAAAAGCATTAAAATCTGTCAGCAAAATTCCACACAACTAGATGTAAGGTGCTTCACAGTTTTCCCATATCTTAAACATTATCATAAAAAGGTGTATTATAAAATAACAAAATACTGTTAGTTTTATCATTTTAGTTGTTTCAAATACCTCAATTTGGTGTACTACATATGTCTGACCTTTTCCTTAAGAAGGATCATATAGAATCTTTCCTTTTTTCTTTCAAGTATCCTTAGCTCACATTAAATCAATAGCCAAATAACGACCCTTCTTCTTTTGCAATGATTCTGGCATTTATCTCCTTAAGGTGTTTGCTTGTTTGTTTGTTTCTTTTGTTACAAGTCTATATCCTCCCAAGATGCTCTAATCACTTATTCAGTAAACATGCACTGAGCTTCCTTCTGGGTTAGTAACACTGAAATGAAAAAGACGAGGCAGCCCAAGCTTCATGAATCTCAGACCTAATAGTGATGTGCTCTAATTTTTAACTGGCTCTACAATTATTTGTGCCATTCCAAACATTATGAGTTCCTCAAATCTATCTGACATGACCTGCCATTACAGCCAAAGCTACTTCTATTTGGAATATTCTGTAATATGATAAAAAGAACAGACTTTGGTTTCAACAACACTCAGCCTTAAAACTCAGCTCTGGCTCATACTAAATATGTAAATTTAAATAAGGAACTTAATCTTTCTAAGCCTCATTTCATCAGCTATAAGAACTTTAATGATGTTTTACTCCATGGTTTTGTTGCGAGGATTAATGGAGTAACATATGAAAGTGTTTTGTAAACATAAAGCACCAGAGAGGTTTCAAGTTACTGGACTACTGAAAATTTCCATATCAAACTCAATGTGTCTAGTATGGAATTCATTTAATAGTCATTCAAAAAGCATGTAGGGAATGCCTGTTAGCCTCAAGGCTGAGAGCTAGTTGCCATGTTTCCTTGTAAATACCCCAGTATTTCTCTCATCCTAAGGCTTATATTTTTGTACATTATGCTGTAACTTTCCCATTTATGCATTTGCAAAAACTCAGTTTCATTTAAATAATTTCCCCCATCCTAATTATCAATATACGGTAATGTCCTTCTGACTTTCTGGTGTTTTCTTTTCAAAGTTTCTGACATATCTTTGATCATCTCCCTTTGTATTCTTATATCTTTTTAAGGAAACCACAAAAATATATGACTTGAATCTTGTGCAGTTATGTTTAAAAGCTGCCCTATTGTGTTCAAAATTAAGCCAATATAGTTTAAGTATCTATTCTTACCAGAAAAAAAATACTAGCAGTGTCAGAGTGACTGCAAAATATTTAAGGAAAGTAGGCAGTAGAACAAGCTTAACGAGTACTTTTAATGTCAAAAGTCTATGGCACAGTGAGATAAATCTGGGCGCATGAATAGCCACATTCTAATAGGAAAATAAAAAACATTAATCATTGGTATAACCTACTTTGCAAGATAGGCCTACAAGAATCTTTGGTATTTTGCAAAGCTACCTTTAATTTTTTGACCTGGAAAATGGAAACTGATTAATGGAAATTAAAAGGAAACAGATATATTCATTTTTTCTTCACTAGTTCTTGATCACTATTCCAAGGTTATATAGGACATTGCTGTGGCTCAGAGTCTAGATGAAATTCATGGGCCAATGAAAATGGTTGAGACGGTTCTCTTTAAATCAGAGAATTGTTAGATACTAACTCTCATCCGAACTTAGTGCCAAAATATCAGTCGAATCACACACACACACACACACACACACACACACACACACACACACAAACATACAAGTTAGATACTGATATATATGTCTAGACACTGATAGATGTAAGTAATCTGAGAGATTCATCTGATGGAAAAGATTCCATGAGAACTTATCAGAGATGCAGTCCTACCAGAATAATTTCCAAGGTGTCATCATTCTCTCTGTAAATCAAAGTCTGGAGTTAATAGGGGTGACATAATATTATTATTATTACTACTATTATTAATAAAAACAGTAGCAGAAGTAATAATCTACGGTTTTATTTTTAACACAACAAGAATGCTTGAGTTCTCATTGACAGATATGTGGAAGCCAGCTTGGCTCAAGTCCCTTTGAAAAAGTCACACAGTCCAGAAAAATATAAGGTAACCAGATTGACCTTTAGAAGAAATAGAGAACATTGTCAAAAACTACCCCCATAGGTATCTACCACCATCGGTAACTACTCCCATAGGTAACTACCCAGATAAGTATCAGGTCTAGACAATTTCAAAGCATTTTTTATCAACAATTTAAGAAATACAATAAAATATAACTAATTAAAGTAGTGAATGAAATATCCAGGATTGAACTTTAACAAGAAATGTGCAATATTCACATGAAAAAACTTTAAAACACTAGTTTTCCTGTCATGGAGCATTGAAACAGGAAAAAACAAACAAACAAATAAAAAACCTTCATTTTAAAAAATGAAGCAAAATTACACAGATGTCAAAAATAGCTCAAATAGGTAGCACAAAGAAACTCACAGGCAAATCATGTTTTTGAATGTCAATGACAAAATAGCAAGTAAGATATTAGAACAGAATCCAGCTTCAACATGGCATTGATAGATTACGACTAAGTAGGATTCAAGGTGTAGTGTCAAGATGCTTTGGTGTTATAATATTTTATTCATCATATTAAGAAATGAAAAGAAAACACGTGTGATCTTCTTATTATATATATTCAGTGGGCAGTTTAAAATGCAGCATCCGTTCTTTATAAAAATTCTTAATTAAACGAGAACAGATAATTACTTTCACTGCATATAAAATGATTCCCATGTCTTTAATGGAAAAAATAAAAACTCCTATATTAATGTTCTCTTAATGTTATGAAAGCATGTTAAGCTTTAATGAAAACATTCTCTTTAAAGTAATAATAACAAGACTATCTTATTATTGTCGTTATTAAAACTTGTTCTGGATGTACAGGTTAATTCAGTTAGATGAGACTAGAAATGAGACATAAAAATTTGAATGGAGATTTCTGCTTTCAGCCAAGTGGAGTAGCTATTCTTATTCCTCAAGCTAAATACAACTGAAAACCCTGGACATTGTACATAAAACAACCATACGGAGAGTCTGAAAGGTGAAGAGGAGACCAACTGGCTAGGCACATTGACTCCCAAGGAAAGATGTGGTGATGAGTTCTCTGGATTTTTTCTTTTCTTTTTTTTTTTTCTTTTTGTCTCATATTTCTCAGACTTGAGAGCTGAAGAAGCTGTCAACCTGGAAACCCAATGTGTGCAGACAAAAAAATAAAAATAAAATAAAATAAATTCCTCAACAAAAGCTTGCTCTTACTATCCAAAGTACCAGAAAGGGGAAGTTAAACAAGACAGACAACTTTAGTCAATAACTGCTCTAGTTCAGCCAAATGCCACAGATAACACTGTGGTTCCATCTCCATCCACCTCAGTAAAAGCCAAGGGAGCAGCCTAGAGTTCCACCTCTTCAAGGCTGTAGTATGGTGCCCCAAAAATCCCACCACAGTGTATTAGAGCAGGTCAGATAGCGAGACGGGACTTTCATCCTTTTCAGCCAGTAAAAATCCCTTTCACAGACAATGCTCCCCTCTCCTGTAGAGCCCCTGGAGACTAGGTTGGGAGCCTGGACTTCCACTTTCAGCAGCACAATGAGATGCCCTTCCCCTTCCTTGCTAGGTGGTGTTAGAACAGGCCTCGAGGACAGTCGGGACTTTCACTATTATCTAGCAGTAATGAGGCCACCCCTACAAGGGTGTCAGTCTAGACAACCTGAGGAACTAGAGCTCTCCCCCTGCCCAGTGTTAACAAGAACATCCTCTTCCCATGGGGTGTTAACAGACACTCATGTGGAACTAAATTTCTATCTTTATCTGACCATGACAAGACAGTCTCAGAGTGGTGTCAGAGAACACCACCTCAAACTGAAGGTTTAATTAAGATCCAGTCTCATAACATAATATAGAAATCTTAGGGTTTCAAGGGAAAAAAAATCACTTGACACATCAAGAAACATAATGATCTCAAACTAAATGAGAAAGAAAAAAAATGATAATTAATAGATATCAACACCAAGATGACAGAGATGTTAAAGTTATCTGACAAATATTTTAAAGTAGACACAATAAAAAGAGTCAACGAGCAATTATGAACACACTCGAAACAAAGGAAAAATTAAAAAGTCTCAACAAAGAAATAAAAAGTTTCAGCAAAGAAATAGATATAGAGAAAAAACAAGTGAAAATCCTAGAACTGAAGAAAACAACAGTGACTAAAATAAAAGTTCAGTGGATGGGTGCAACATCAGAATGGAGGGCACAGAGGAAAGAGTCAGTGAACTAGAGGATAGAATAGTAAAAATTACCCAGTCTGAAAAGAGACAGAAACAGACTAGGAAAAAAAAAAAAAATGAACAGAACATCAGGGACCTGTGGGACTATTAAAAATGACTGAATATATGTTCTTTCAGAGTCCCCAAAGGAAAGAAGAAAAAGTAGGATTGAAAAAAGTACTCAAGGAAATAATGGTTAGAAAACTTCCCAAATTTGTCAAAAGACATAAACTTACAGATTCAAAGAAAAGAGCGAACCTCAAACAGGATAAAACCAAAGAAACCTGTGCCAGTACACATCACTATTAATTATATGAAAACTAACGATAAAGAAAAGAATCTTGAAAGCTACTAGAGAAAACTGACAACTCATCCATGAAGTAAGCATGCTTATGATAACAGTGGATCTATCTTAAAAAACTGTGGATGTCATGAGAAAGAGACATGGAATTTTCAGAGGTTGAAAATAATCTTCAGGGATGAACAGGAAATCAAGATATTCCCAGATGTAGAAAAACTAAGATAATTTTTTGATATTTTTTTTCTAAAATTTCTATGGAAAAGGAAAAGGCCTAGAATACCAAAAACAAGCTTGATGAAGAAAAACAAAGGGGGAGAAATCATTCTACTTAATATTAAGGTTTAATATACACCGTGGTAATCAAGGAAGTATGCTACTGGCTGAAAGATAGACACATAGATCCAGAAGCAAAGTAGCAAAACCAGAAATAAACCCACACTATTCTTCCCACCTAATTTTTGACAAAGATACAAAAACAATTCAATGGGAATACATAAAACAACCTTTCCAACAAATGGTACTGGAGCAATTGGAAATCTATAGGAAAAAAATAAGTGACCCTTGACCTGGCGCATACCTCATAAAATAATTAACTCAAACCTGATCATAGAATTAAATGTAAGACTAATTTGTTTTTTATTAAAAAATAGGATAAAATCTCTGTGACATAGGGTTAAATAACGAGTTCTTAGACTTGACAACAGGATAATAAAAAAGTGCTACACAATGGGAGAAAATATTTACAAACCAAAATATTTGCAAACAAAGAGCACACATACACAAAATATAAAAATAACTCTCAAAACTCAGCAATATAACATGGAACTACCTTATGATCCTGCATTTCCGCTCCTAGGCATCTATCCAGAGAAATTCAAAACTCTAATTCAAAAAACTTTATGCACTCCTATGTTTATTGCAGCACTATACACAATAGCCAAGACATGGAAACTACCGAAATGCCCATCGGTAGATGACTGGATTAAGAAACTGTGGTACATTTATACAATGGAATATTATGCAGCCATAAAGAAGAAAGAAATCTTACCACTTGCAACAACATGGATGGACCTAGAGAACATTATGTTAAGTCAAATAAGTCAAACAGAGAAAGAAAAATACCATATGATCTCACTTATATGTGGAATCTAAAGAAAAGAATTAGTGAATGAAATAATCAGAATCAGTTTTGGAGACATAGAGGAAAAACTGAGGGTTGCTAGATGGGATGGGGGTGGGGATAATGGGGAAGGTGAGGGGATTAGAAAACAGTCAGTAACCACAAGATGGCCACGGGGTCCTGAAAATTAATTTGGGGAATGTAATCAATAATGTTGTAAAGGTTTTGTAGGGTATCCGATGGACACTTGTCTCATTAGGGAGACCACCTCAGGGATGATGTGGATGCCTGATCACTGGATTGTACACCTGAAGCTGAAGCTGAACAATAATGAATGTCAAGTTTGTATGTATATGTGTGTATATATATATATATATATATATATATATATATATATATACACACACATATATATATGTATATATATATATATATATATATATATATATATATATGTATATATGTGCATATGTATGTACTTACAAGAAGTGGAGTACAGTATTAGGAATAGAGACAGTGGAAATGTAATGGCTGTGTGCGATGTGAGAAGGATAGTGAATGGGGGGAGGGGGTTCACACAGTGTGAGGGATATAAAAGATAAACGTCTAAAAAAACCAAAAATTCAGCAATAAAAAAAATAAAAAAAAGCAAACAATCCAATTGAAACAATGCAAAAGTCATGAAAAGACATTTCACTGAAGATATACAAATGGCAAATGAGCACATGAAAGGATATTTAACATCATTAGCTGTTAGAGACATATGAATTAAAACCACAATGAGATATCACTACACATCTATTTGAATGCCTAAAAAAGTAATTAATTAATTAATTAATTAATAGGTGACAACACTAAATTCTCATAGAAAATTTGTTCATAATAACCAGAAACTGGAATCAATCCATTTGCCCTTCAATGGGTAAATGATTAAACAAACTGCTGTATATCCATACCATAGATTCATGCTCAACAATAAATGGTATAGACTATTGATACACACAACAACCTGGATGGACCAGAGAATTATTCTGAGTGAAAGGAATCACTCTATGATTCTATTTATATAATATTTTTGAAATGAGAAAAGTACAGAAATGGAGAAAAGATTAGTGTCTCTGTGGGGTTAAGGAGAGGTTGGAGGTGAGAGACAAGTAGATGTGTCTATGAAAGAGTTATGATCCTGTGTGATGGAAATCTTGAGTAGTTGGATTATATCAATGTCAGTACCCTTTTTGATGATATTGTGTTTTATATCATGTTGTGTTTTTGCAATATGCTACCATTTGGAGAAACTGGGTAAAGAGTATACAGGATCTCCTTGTATTAATTTTTTAGGATTGCATGTGAATCTTCCAATTATTTCCCACTAAAAGTTTTTAAAAAGTCAGAGGGAAATGTTAAAAAAAAAACTTATTATTTTTTAAATATATTATATTTCACCTAGAATAAGGTAATAATGAATCTCAGATTAAAATATGACTCATTTAATTGGCTGGATACAAAATTTATTGTCTATGTAAACAAACAATAGTGAGATAATGTTGATGAAGAATAGACACACTGTCAAGAAACTTTAAAAAAATCATTCCTGACACAAAAGAGCAATAAGGAAAATTATATCATATAATTGAAAATGAAGACTCAATATGTTCTAAAAAGAAATTATTTGTAACTAAATCATCCTGTACATTTTAGGTAATTCCAATGAAAATGCCAACTGAAATATTTTTCTGAAATATTAATATTATTATAGTGTCCTTGGACAAAATATATAAGGATACTTCTCAGAAGGAAGAATATGAAAAATATCCGATCCAATAAATATTAAAGAAATTATTAGAGTGTTAGTGAAATTTAAATTCACATATATATATATGTGTGTGTGTATATATATATATATATATATATATATATATATATATACACACACACATATATGTATATATATATTTATGTATATGTAATCAAGAAATTTCAGGAATAAACCATAATACATTGAGAAATTCAGTGTATTTACAGGAGCCATTTTAAGTCAGTCAGTAAAGAAAACATAGTTTATTAAATAAATATCATGGCAATATTTGAGTTGAAAATATATTTTAATTCTTGCTCTACAATTTTTATTAAAAGATATTCTAAAGGTATCGAATAATTAAATAAAATACCACTAAAATACAGTAAAGTAAATACAGAATATCTAATTTTAATTCACGTTTTCAATGGTTAGATCTTTTTCAACAGCATACAAATCCCAGAAGACATACACAAAAATGATTAATAAATTCAAGCTATATAAATAAAAAATACTGTTGTTGCTTTTTTTAAAGAGCATGGCAACTAGACAATTGACAATTTAATATTTGTGTCAGCTGTTGCTGTGTAACAAATTACTCCCAAATATCAGAGGTTCACTACAGTAAGAATTTGTGCTCATGAAGCCTCAGGTTGCCTCTGGTTAAAGTAATGCAGAGTGGGTTGCTTGGGGGAGAAGGGGCCTCTGCTTCAGCCTCATCACCAGCTGGGCTTGGAGGCTGGCTGCCATTGAGCTCAGGTTTCTTTGCTTGTGTTTATTGTCTAACACAATAAACTTATGTGACTAGGGTAAAAGAGCAATGTTACCTAGAGGGAACCTCTTCTAATGTGTATCACAAAATGCCAGAATTTAAGACCAGTCTTAAAGTACATTTAACCTCTCCAGTCCTGTCACATCTATGAACTCATCCTTGGCCAAAATAAGTCAAGCTGACAAGGCCTAACTCAAGGGATGGAGAAGTACACTGTCTCATAATGAGACAAGGACCACGTTTTGATGTATCATACTATCAAAGAGAAATGAAAAGTTGGGGCTAATAATTCAGTTTTTGACAGTGAGATGGATATTTGCAATTCATATTACATAAAAGGGAAATTTCCTTGTACATAAGGAGCTTCTACATATCCATTAGATTTAAACTGAAATGCAAAAGAAAAATTAATGAAGAATATGAATCAAGACTGTTTTCAGAAAATAAACAAGTGTGCTTTAACTATATGCAAAGATATTCTACTTCATTCATAATAAGAGAAATGTAAATTAAATTTGACAAAGATTGGCAAAAATGAAAACAAAATCACAATACCTTCTGTTGATGAGGCATTCTTATATATTACTGACAGTTGTGAAACTGGCCCACCTAGAGAGGGCAATTTAAATACACAAACACACACACACACACACACACACACACACACACATTCACTTTTATGTTTTACAGGTATATGTTTAAAATGCAGACAATCTTTGATCGAATAATTCTATTTTATATATATATTTGTCCCACAAGTAAATGTGCACAATGTCATTCATAACAACAGTCTAAAGCAGTGGAAGATTGAAAACACCTAAATGGCTACCAATTTCTGACTGGTTATATAAATTACCAACTATATTCAGCCTTTGGAAACAATTAGCCAGCTCTATGTGCACTAATGTGGGATTATCTCTGTGACATATTAAGAGTGAAAAAAGCAAGATGGAGAAAAGTGTTTATAATATGCTCACATTTCTATAGGAAAAAGAAATAGGTTGGGATTCTCTTTGTCAAAAACTTAGTAAAAATGCAAAATGTGCCTGAAAAATAAATAAGAAATAGCAGTGTTGTTTTAGGAAAGGGAATCTTGAAAGCAGTTAACAGCTGTCACTGAGATGAAAGCTAAAAAAACCCAGCATTCCCATCAGTAGCCATCTGAAAAGCATGAGTGTTATTTTTAAACAATCAGAGGAAATGTATGAATATGTTTACACCTCAAGATATAAGTTTAGAACCTGTAGATTCTGTTTCCTACCAGGTTTAGCTTGATAGCACCAAGATACCTGTCATACATTTCCTAATATATGTATGCAACAATGATAATATGAATTTTTGTATGCAAATTTCCACAGGACAATCATCGTCCTCTTTCATTTTTCTTTGAAATTACGTAGAATTATTCCACTGATGATTTTGATAATGATGACAATCCAGATTATAATAATTTCCATATTATCTTTCAGCTTTAGAAAATTATCTGCTCAAAATTTTATAATACTCTAATTCCTTCACTATAAATGTTATCTTCTAAAGATGTCAAATACAGCCATTGAAAAGAAACCTTAATAAGGATAATTTTTTCTTGTTGGGGAATTCCTCCTCTTCAGATTTATTGATCAATTTTCTTAAAAGAGGAGGAGGGTGATAAACTAAATTATCTGATATTTGAAAAATTACAGTTTTTCATTTGCATGCTAAAATATAAAACACACTTTACCCAAGCACTTAACTTCGTCTTAAGTTATATTTTTAACAGAACTTTGTCATTACAATCTTATATGAGCTTAATCTCTCAGTCTTTTATTTTACAAAATTTAAGTGACGTTAAAACAGCTTGTTCTGGTTACCTCTCTAGTCTGTTACAGAAAATCTTAAGGAATACTCAAGTCAAATAGAAATAATTAATGACTGAGTGGTCTAAATTTTCCTGTGGATTAAATAATAGATCAACAATTTGCTACTTTAAGAAATTTATTGAAGCTTTTTACACCTCATTTTCCTCATCTACAAAATGTGAATATTAATAATTACTTCTGAGACTTGTGAGGCCAAAATGAAAATCATTAAACAGTGCTAGAGGAGAAAATAATTGCTAGTTATTTTTACTAAAATGTTTATTGAATGTTATGGGGAAACTTAAAGATCTGCTATGTCTTATACTTATCTCAAGAGAAAAGTTTTTATATTTTGGCATTTTAAGTCATTATAAGTAGTGTTTTTCACTTAGTAATAATTAAAATAGATTTTGCCTTTTAAAATAGATTTTGCCTCAGGATTTCTTAATTTGAATGGCTGGACCGGTTGGAGGATGGATCAAATATATTAACTTAGTAAACTAGTATACTATAATGTTTATATTTTATCTTTCGAGCTATTATCTCAGGTATTTCTCTGTATTGCTAATACTTTAGTCTATTCTCTGAGTTAAACCTCCACTGGAAGTGAACAAGTGTAAGGGCAGAGAGTTTTAAAGATTTCCACCAAAAACCAATTACAGATTTCCACCAAAAACCAATTACAATTTCCACCAAAAACCAGGTTTTGATCTTTCGCTTTCTTCAAAAAATGATTGCACATTTGAATTTCAGTAAACTTGTGGCTTTGAGCAACAATTTTCGAAGTAATTTCATGGAATGGCTTTGAATGTTCTTAAAGGAGAATTCTTGCTTTAAAAAAATGGCAAGATGTCTTAGAGCACAGAGGTGTAGTGATATTAAAAGTAAAGTTAATACTGCGCTAGCAGTGATTAACCACTAGTAGCAGAAATCCATGGATGCAGAGGGAGATATTTCTATTCCAATAATTCCATAATCCATCTACCAGTGAGAGTATATCCATAGCAGAGCAATGATTTTCATCTTGTGATGCACATTTATTTTTATACACGTCACTAGATTTAAATCTTATTACAAATTTAGTGGGATTTACTATGTAAATTTCACAGATGGGAAGTTGAGTTTAAATAAATTTAGTGATTACATATTTTCTCAGTGTCCTAAAAGTGAGTTAAAAAACAGAATATGGATTTTTTTATTCGGTCCCAAAAAATTGAATGTTAAATAGTAGCGGGGAAAATGAATAAATAATTAATTCATGGAAAAAATAAGTTTAGCTTATATAGCTTAAACTATGTTTAACACGCCCTTAAATGATAATCATAATATATAAATTCCTTAGTAATAATCTGAATTCTGGAGTACTACATCATGTGAGAAAGCATGTTATTTGTTACAAAGCTAACTAGTAAATGTGAAAAGTTATTGTAATGTAATTTTAATCTTTATTCTATATGATTCAGATAAGACTACATTATATATATCATATGTAAACTTAGTAATTGATAATGAAGACAATAGTGCATACATTAATGTATAAATTTTCATTAATATTATTTTATGTTTATAAACACATATATAGAATAATTTTGTCCTCCAGTCAAAACATTTATAACTTTTCTTACTTCACAGTTAAGAGAAAATTCTGTTAGTATTTTTTATAAGCCCCTCCATTTTTTTCTCAGGAATGCCGTAGTTTTACAATCTCTTTGTCACTACCATGTTTCCCCCAATATAAGACCTAGCCGGACCATCAGCTCTAATGCGTCTTTTGGAGAAAAAATTAATATAAGACCCGGTAGTATTTTAATATAATATAATATTATGTAATATAATATAATATAATACCAGGTATAATATAATAATATAATATAATATAATATAATATAATATAATATAATATAATATAATATAATATAATATAAAATACCAGATATTATATTAGTTTTTGCTCCAAAAGATGCATTAAAGCTGATGGTCTGGCTAGGTCTTATTTTCGGGGAAAAACAGTAAGAGCCCAGATTGAAAATTAATTTATTTTATAACACACAAAGTTAGAGCTGGGCAATCACTTGAAATGAGAGGAATCAGAATCTTCAGATCATTTCAGATGCTCCAAATGAAGCCCAGCATCTCTGTATTATAAGGAGTTCAAAAATGTGGTACATACTCATATATACAATGGAATATTGCTCTGTAATAAAGAAGAATGAAATCTTACCATTTGCGATAACATGGATTGTCCCAGAGTATATTATGCTAAATGGAATAAGTCAGACTGATAAAGACAAATACCATATGATCTCACTTATACGTGGAATATAAAAAATAAATGAGCAAACAAAACAGAAACAGGCTTATAGACACAGAGAACAAACTGATGGTTACCAGATGGGAGGGAGATTGGGAGCTGGGTGAAAAGGTGAAGGGATTAAGAAGTACAAATTGATAGTTACAAAATTATCACAGGGATGTAAAGTATAGCATAGGGAATATAGTTGATGATATTGTAAAATATATGTATAAGTGTCAAGTGGGTACTAGACTTATGAGGGGGATCACTTCATAAATCATAAAAATGTCTAGCCACTACACTGTATGCCTGAAACTAATATAAAATAATATTGAATGTCAACTATAATTGAAAAAAATAGTCATGGGGATGTAAAGTACAGCATAGGGAATATAGTCAATAATATTATAATAACCATGTACAGTGTCAGATAGGTAACAGACTTATCGGGGTGATCACTTTGTGAGCTATATAAATGTCTAATCACTATGTTGCTTTGTACACCTGAAATTAATATGATATTGTATGTTAACAGTAATTGCAAAATAAATTAAAAAAAAATTAAAAAATAAGAAAAGACAGCTATGGGAAAACCAGTATTTCTTGACAGTGGGAAAGGGAAAGAAAAAGGGTGAAGATAAAAAGAAAAGATAGGAGAAAAAAGCAAATAGAAAATGGAGAGAAATTTTAAATATAATATTTTAAAACATTTGATCTGTGAAAAGCATCATGGTATCCAATTTCACAGGACCCTGATATTTCAGGTCAGTACGTGCCTGGAAATAATGATGTCTTCTTTAAATGACAACTGAACAATTTCAGTTCTCCTGTAAAAGCTTACAAAATACTTTATGATAAGTTCTTGACCACAGAATTGATAGTTCAGTCTTAGGGAATTTATTGAATCAAAGGAACTACCTATGGGGGGGGGGGTTAAAGTTTCTGAAGTTTGGGTAATTTTTATGATTCACTAGAAGACAACAAAATTTTAGAAATTGGGTACTTTCTCATTAAGCTTTATTCAATAAAATATAATTATTTAATTTAAAAAAGTTCAGAATTGGCAGCTTACAGTCTACAGATTGAAATGAATATTGCTACAAAGTTGGAATCACGCATTAAAGGCTTACATTAGCCTTGAGACTTTGTCAAAAATTAAGAAAACTACAAAATTAAAACAAAGCTTATTAGAAATTTTACTTAATAGTTTCAAATTAAATAAAGGAAACAGAAGTGGAAAAAGTGATCCTATTTGCATGAAAGTTGATTACAAACTAAATATAGAACACAGAAAAAGTACTCACCAACACATTTAGCACTGGATTACAAAGAGAAACACATGATCACAAATAAATAAATAAATAAATAAATAAATAAATAAATAAATAAAACTATTAAATTTACTTAGGGTGAGTTTTATAGTGTAAATTACTGAATTTGTACGATATTTCCCTAGTGGTTTATTTCATAATACCTAGTCCGATAATGCAACAGCAATTGACTGAACAATAGTTCTGATAGTCAAATAATAACCCTTTAAAATAAAACAGTTTATAAACTGCACTTAAAGCTGATCTGTTTCCCACAGAGTCTCTGCCAACAATTACTGTCAATAAGCCACTTCAGTCCCTACCTTCCATGTTTGGAGTGCCCCTTCTGGAAAGTGAGCAGAGATTTAATTAGATGACATTCTTCATCTACTTGGGATAAATGCGTTGGCACAGGGGATAATGGATTCATGGTAGGCCATGAATTTGTGTCTGGTCTTTTTCTCAAAGTTAACATGAGGACATTAACAAAGTCATCATGGGCTTAGTCTTAAGAAGTTTTATCTATACCACCCATTAGATCTCATCTTAAAAGGTGACCTTCCTTAAGAGGTGGCACTTTCTAAATAATGCTTTCTCCAAGACCTAAAGGTTGTCTTTACCTTTTTTCTTGCAATCCTATTTTTTTTCTGCTCCTCCTGTCTTCAACGGGAAATGATCTTCCATTTAATAACAGACATATTTACTTTTTTTTCATCAAAGTTGTCAACACATTAAAAAATATTTTGTTTAATGATAGGATATTAGACCCTTGGCCAGCATATTGAAATCCATTCACTTATTCCTTCAAAAAATTGTTGAACACATATTGGTGCTGAGACTTGGGAGAATACAAATGTTGCCAAGCAGACAGATCCTTGTAGGTCTCTATGGAAGCATCATTCTGCCTGCTTCCAGGAAGCTGGGGAAATTCACATGGACATTGAAGCTTCTCCAGGCAGGACTTGAGACTCAGGGCCTGGATGGTTCCCCAAGTGCTCTAGAATTTTATCAGCTTTTGTCAAGAGAATTTAGCAGTCAACTTTTCTCTTTTCTTTTTTTAAAACAAAGTTTTCTATATCAAATGGTACAAGATTCTTGAAGCAAGTTTTCATGGGTCCATGTAATCCTCTGACACACGGATGAAAATGGTTTAGTATTATTGCAGTTGGATTTATAATCTAATTCATGTTGACAAATAAAGATGAAGAAAGAATCACGAAGTGCCCCTGCCTTTAGGTACAATGTCTCAATCCTTTTCTTTTAATTTCAGATTTGCAAACTATTCCTAAGAAGGAAGAATTTCAGTTAAAATACATTTATCCTTAATTCCAATAGCTTGTGGAAATTCAGCTATGTACACATTGTTGAGTGTGAGATAGATGAGCGAGAGAGAGAGAGAGAGAGAGAGAGAGAGAGAAACCAAATTTTGAAAAATAAATCTAGGCAACAAATATCCAAATCTCCCTTTCAATTCAATACTGGGAACCTTTCAGTTGCTCTATTTATTCACCTGTAAAGAGAACTTTTGTTAATACTAAATTGCTAATCATGTCGTTCAAATAATCCACAAATATTTTTCTCTTGGTGATCATTGTATTTAAAATCTCCATTTTAACATGTATTACATTTATTTTACTGTTTTCTGGCTTCACTGAGACTGAGCAGAGAAAATTTAATTAAGAAATTAAGCCTCTTAATTTCTACTTAATTCTGAGATAAAAATATGGAAATTTATATTCTTGTTTTTTTTTTTTTTTAATTTATTGGGGTGACAATTGTTAATAAAATTACATAGATTTTAGGTGTACAATTCTGTATTACATCATCTATAAATCCCATTGTGTGTTCACCACCCAGAGTCAGTTCTCCTTCCATCACCATATATTTGATCCCCCTTACCCTCATCTCCCACCCCCCACCCTCCTTACCCTTATATTCTTGTTTAGGCATCACATTTGTAACATAAGCATCACATTTGTATCAGACACATATTCTAGTCAGTGATAGAGAGTCTCTGCATAATACTGTTTTGTCATTTTTTCTTGTCTGCACTATTTTGGAACTTCTGAGTTTGTATTGAATTCTGTGCTGGTAAGATCAAGAATATATTTTAAATTAAATTGTTCAATGCAATTTAAAGAGGATCATCTTTAAGAATCAGAACTGATTTCGTTTATACGAAGACAGTGAATTAAATACATTGTTATATTTGTTTATCAGGGTGCAGTTTTATTTGCACTTAAAAGACAAAACTTTTATTTGATATTTTACATAGGGCTAATCAGACAAATTCAATTGGCCATACTTAATCTGATATGTAGAATCACTCAAAAATGTGCCAAATTACACTGCCTTTGTGGGGGAAAAGAATCATGCTTTGAAAAACAAATGACCTATCATAGCACTGCAGTGATGGGAACTAGGGACTTTTGAAGTTAATAATATAGAATTAGAGTTATTTATTTAATTGGTTCCAGTCTACTGCAGAGTTTAACAAGCTCAGATAAATGGAATGATCTTTCACAATTAGTTTATTAAAGTCTAGTTATTTTTAAAAGTTATATCAGTTGTAATCAGAGGGTTTCCTAAGTCATAAATGGTCTAGCACCTTTATACTTAGAGGACATTTAACTAGCTATTCGGTTATATGCTCTATGAACTTTGTTTGTTTTAACATAAGGAATTCCAGAAAAATAATAGATTACTGAAAAGCCCTAGATGGCTTCAGTGAATGAAATAAATTAATCAGTATTAGTGACTAAAAGGGATCCACAATTCCTATTGAATAAGCATTTCCTATTTTTAAATTTGTAAGTGCAGACAGTGGAAAACATAGTGCAATGAAAACTTTTAGATAGCACTAGTATGTAGTGTATTTATTCTTGCATCAGGTACATCATCCTGATTTTATACCATGGAATTTGCATTTATTTATCCTCAAGTATACCACATTTTAACGTTTTATAATCGTTTACAACTTCTTGAAGGGATAAAAAACACATATATTACTCTTCATAGTTGAAAATCTAACCATTTCCTATTATATAGTCAATCACAATGAACTTTATAAAATGAATGAATGGAAATAATTGGCACACTATAACCTCAAGGTCAGAAGTAATAACCAAATATGTTTTTCAGTAAAGATGAAAAATCCGAAGCACAGATTTAATAACTGGTGATCTCCTAATTGATCCCTAGCCCTTTCCTCCATCTACCAACTTTCTTTAACCTCTGACCAACACAGTTTAATACTCATTCCCAGTGTTAGTCCAAGTTTGTCTCCTCTGAAGTCACTTCCAGTTGTTCTGTTTTTTTTCCTCCTACCCATATGTTGTGAATTCTTTTTAACATATGTGCTTATAACTTTGTTAACTAAGTTTTGGTGAAGTTTCAAAAAAAAATCTCTCCTTACTCTGATTACCTAGCAAAGGTGGATAATTAAATCAATTAGTTTTATAATTTGATCACATTAACACTATCAGTTAAAACTACATTTGTGCTCCTACATTAGAGTCCCTTGAAAGCTGAAATGTGTTAACATACAAAAGAAATATTCAAAACCTTTGCTAATTCTGGTGTGATTGAATTCAATGATGGTAATTTAAAAATAACAACTGGATTTTCTACTAATCTACTAAGAGCAAGAATAAGTCAGGGTTTCTGTGTGTTTAAATTGATTTAAGTAATAAAAATAATTGAAATTCTAAGGGTAATAATAAAAATATAGAGAAAGAGAGCAGATTATATATTAAATTTTCTATTATGAGACATTTAAAAATTTAAACATTTAACATTTAAATATAAATTTACATTTAAATGGGAGACTGAGAGACTTTGGAAACAAGGTGGTGAATAGAAGTATAATTAAATGTAAAAAATACTTAACTAATAATAACGTTAAGTGTTATGATAAAATTACATAACCATAATTTTAAATCAAATGAAAATAATCTTCATAGACAAAATATACGCCTCCCAGATCTGGTCTTTATTAACACCAGGAGTGCTGGGTAGGTCTAGAATTTAATCTATGGTGTACCTGCAGGGTCTCAACCAAATCATGGCTCCATGATGTGAAAGTTATGAACTCAAGCACCTGGGAAAGAATTGTAATTGTGTCAAGTTTATATAAAGACAGTGAAGAGGATTTCACAAGACCACTCTTTAACGCTGCTGTTAAATTCCAAAATATGCCTGATGAAAATACTTTGAGGAAAATAACAAATATTATCAAATACATGAGGAAGGCCAACTACTGAAAACATGACAAGGAATTTCAACACACATAAGATAAAGTGATAGAAATTGCCAGGTCAGTAACAGAAAATGTACCAGAAGGGAAAACAACAATTATGTAGTAGTTGGAGAGGGAGGAAGTATTTACAATGGGGTTGATGGTCAAAGGAGACAGGAACTTTATCTGTAGTATTCTTACACACTTCAAAAGGAATATCCATATTTGAGAAGAGAAATGTACACGTATAAGATGATTGGAAGCCAGTGTATCAAAATGCTAGAAGTAATTGATATAGATAGTGGTTCTTTGAATAATTATTATTTCTCTATTTCTAATTAGTCTTAATAAATATGTAGTTGATATTTAACTACAGGAGGCAGGGATTGAAAAGTCAGTGACCGCCTATTATATTTAGAGAACAAAATAAATCATAAAATCTTTTTTATTGTGATAATAGATTGGGGTAAGTCCTAAGACTTTTATAGTATGTCAGTACTTAAAACATGTTTGACATTCTGCCTTCCTTTTAAGAAAATGAATAGCAGATCTTTATTTTTGGCATTGCTTTACCAGTGAAGAAAAATAGATCTCTATTTTTCCCTTAAGTTAGACACAATGGAAGTAGCACACTTCACGTTTTGTGCATTTAGCAGGTGCATGTTATAACTTCTGAAGAAGCAGAATTAGTAACTGCAATGTCTTGTTTGCTCTTTGGCAGTTAAACACTTATAAATTATAATGGCATAACCTTTTAAAGTAATTAACAGAATGTCTTTCTATATTTATTTTCTCTGTGATAAATTATTGACTTTTTCAGCCTTACAGTTTGGATAATAACATCACTGTTCCATCTATGAAGTGTATTCAGTTATTTGTCTGATAAAAGAGACTTGATTAAAAGGTAGCAAAAGTACATATTAAACTCCCAAGCACCTGTCTTCGCTCAGGAAAGGGAATATTGGGAAACATATCCTCTGATTCAGTGGAGTCTATTTCATTTTTTCAACATTGAGTTTGTTTCTTTTTATGAAAAACTGCATTAGAAATATAGACTCTCTACATGTATAGAATTTCAGTATCATTTTTATCACTATGTTAAAATACGAAAATATTAAAATTGTAGACTTTAAAATTAATAACTAGATGAATTTTATAGAATTTTTATATAATTATTTTATAAGGCCAACCTGTGCAAGACAGATAGGTGATTAGCTGTTTATTGTTGCAGTTAAGTAAACTGAGGACTAGATATTTTAAGTATTCTTGCTCACTAGGCTAAACATTTTTAAGTGTTAGAACTAGAACGGATTTTTTCTAATATGCAGTCCAAAGAGGATACCATTGTACCACATTGCCTCACTTACCTCTCAAAGACAGAGGAACACAGTTCTCAAAGGGTATTCCTTAGATCACTACTTGGAGGAGAGTATAATATGTATTCTTCTGATTTGCTATGATTTTGAAATAATCAGGGAAAAATATTTTACACTCTGTACTTCTTTCTCCACATCTCTGGAGAGCCACAACACGCACGCACGCACACACACACACACACACACACACACAATTTTTCAACTTTATTTGGTCTAGCATTTTAAACATTTATCAAGGAAGTCATTTTTGCTTAGCATCTTAGAAATAGTTTTCAAAGCTAGTTTAAGAAAATCAGTCAGGACTAAAGCATGAATCCTTGTAATCAAATCTATTAGTATTAATATTTATTTTGTTTCAGCAAAGTATGCACAATTAAGTACTAAATTCAGCCAGTTGTGTGTAAAATTACAAAGCATAAATTTATGTTTAAAATATGAAAAATAAGTCTAATGAGATTAAGTAATAATTTAAGGCATAACATAATGATATATCATGGCTATTACCAATAGTGATTATAAAGACCATATTGTCTTAGAAAATTAGTACAATTGTAATACATAATTTAAAATAGTAGAGTTTATTCTGTACATCTAAAAAACATTTATGGTAGAAATCTTTAAAAGTAAATAAAATGTGATATAAAAACCACATTGTTAGTTTTTTAGAATTTTTTTGTTATCTATACACACACACACTTGTACACATGCACATATTTAAACATTCAGTTAGTATAATAAATAGATGGTCTCATTCCTATTGCTTAATCAATTCACTCATTCAGCCAATATTTATAGTATGTTCATTTAATCAAAAGTACAGTATTATATATTACATCAAAAATTAGTATTTTCTTCAAGTTCTATTTTTGAAATTTAACTTGGTGAAAGTATAATATATAGGAATTATTTCCTACTCTGCCTTTTAATACATATTGCAATATAAGCATTTTCTCAATTCAAAACCATCTTTAATGTTCCTGCCATATTTCATTACTATGATGGATCAACATGAGGACTCTCCGAAAGTTGGACACATCTAATGTGTTTGCAACTTTGGCAATGATTAACTCAATCATACTAGCACGGCTCCTGTTTCCTTTTCTCCTCACCACTACCCCTTAAATATATTTCAGAACCTTCCCATTATTGTAGAGTGAGGACCTAACTCCCCCCATGACCCGAAAGGTCACACATGACCAGGCCTTGTCTACTCTTAACCTTGCTCCATAGTTTTCTTACAGATTATCAGAACCTAAACTCTTTCATGCCTCAGGGTGTTAACTACCAGCTTTCCCTCTGCCTGGAATGATCTTCACACAACTTTCTCTGTAGCCATCTCCTTTCTGTTTTTCGTTCTCAACTTAAATGTACTGAAATGCAGAAGACGCATAGGATGGAAAAGTGAATAAGCATTTATGAGCAGCTCCTGTGCTAAACTCACACCCCCTGCTCTACCCCCTACTCAACCCCAGCTCCACCTATCAGACCATAAACACTTGAAATGTAGGATTGAGTTTTCCTCTCTGTCTCTCAGATAACAAATCATGGAAGGCATACAACAACACAGGTTTGAGGGTAGAGTGAATGATTAAATAAGTGGATGCATGGACAAATGAATTCTGAAACATTTGTAGAGGGTAATTGTTTTGGTACAGACTTGGAATATATGATGAAAATGAATCTGAACAAGAAAAAGCACAGTCACAAAACATCGTAGCCTGTAAAGTTAAAACAATAATGCTAGACTTTTAGGCAATGTGGCCTTTTAGTGGCCTGTCTTCTTAAACACATGGATTTTTCTTTGTATATTTATATGAGCCATGTTCAACGATATTATAAAAATCACTTAATGATCAGAATATTTTAAATAAAAGAAAATATGTATAGTTAACAAATTATTATAAACATTATAAAAAAATTTGCCCTGGTTATGAGACACTATGGCAAACAAAATTTAGTTTCTCATTGATCTTTTTGTTCCATCACAGTCCTTTGAATCTTTCTGAACAAAATCGATAACATTAACTACACAGAGATACTTGATAGTTTAATTTCAGGAGAAGCACTAGTCAGTAATTTTAAGGTTTACAGTCTTAACTTTTTCAATAAAATAGTTGAATATGTATAATGTATTTTTAAAGTATTGTCAGTGGTATCTTCATGTTGAAACAATCTCACTATTTGTGTTCATGATAAAGAAATATCTTTGTGTGTCTTTCTCTGGTCGTGTGTGTGTGTGTTTGTGTGTGTGTGTAAGGCAGAAAGGTAGGGGGGAAATATAATTTATAAATTGTTCTAGGTAGGTTATGGTTTGGGCATAACCTGATATTTAAAATAGCCTGACTTCAGTTTTCAAAATTTGAAAAGCACCAAGCATTAAGGTTTTTTTTTTTTCTTTAATTTTATTTAAATCAAACAGTATTTCTTTACAATCCAGTTGTTGTCAGGATAGTAGTTCTGAAAATACACCAAAACACTGTTATCGTTAATACATTTTGCAACTCAAGAAGGAATTGGCTGTTTTTAAAACCCCATGCAAAGTTTTACAAATTATACCACGTGTTTCTAATTGAAATTTTAAAATCATATCTTTCAGAATGTATGAAGTTTTCCTTCTCCTAATGTTTTTTTCTCCTAAACTTCCACTAAAACATCCAGAGATATAGATAAGGAATTACAACATATCACAGAAGAATAATTCCTGTGAGTGACAGATAATCCGATGCTAGGATCTATGGGTTAATTTCCCAAACTACAATGCAGTGAGAAGTAGGTTTAGCCAGGATGTACATATTTTGCTTTACAACTAGATGGTCCTTCAGGAATTAAAATAAGTGGGTAAAAGAAGGATGAGAGGGAGAAGGGAAAGAGAGACTGAGGAGGACTATAAAGAGAAAGGGACAGAAAAAGAAAGGAAATAAAAGTGTGTTTGCCATGTTAATCAGGACAGGAGAGGAGGGCATGGGCCTCTTAGGGAAGAGTAAATGGTTTTTAGGAAAGATGAATGGTTCCTTTAGAAGAACACATGGGAGGTACCCGTATGATAGTCTTGACAGTTTGTCTAGGTGTAGAGTCAACTAACTTCTGGTTCCTCTCTTGTGACAAGAGTCAATCTTCCCTGGCTGAGAAACTTCCAGGGGGAGATGGATGACAATTGAGTTCCTTTTGGAGGATCTGTCTTTAGGCAGATAAGGGAGTTCAGAGAAAGCCTCTCCCTGCATTTGCCATTTGCTAGTGCCTACCCCTTACAATAATCAATATTCCGAAGTGGCATATTTTGGGGTGGCATATCCTGTATACCTAGGATCCTATTTTGGGGCGACACATTCTATATCCTTCCCATGCATCTCAATTCTCATAGATATTGCCAAATTGCTTTCCAAGGGGCTATAATGTAGGCAAATGCCTGCTTCAAGACACTGTGTTATTAAACGTTTCAACTTTTGCTAATCTGATGGCAAAAATTGTGTATTAGTATGGTTTTAATTTGTGTTATTCTTCTGACTGTGATCATCTTTTCCAATGCTTAAATTATTTGTACTTTTTTATGTGAACTCACAGCATTTACTACTTATTTTAGTGAGTGGCTGATTTTTTTTTATATACATTAATAGTAGCTACATACATATTTCAGGGAGATTGGCTTTTTTATGTTAATATCAGATTAAAATAGATTTTCCCAATTTGTCACTTGTCTTTTGACTTTGTTTTTCGGTGATTTTCTTCCCCATAAACAATTTTAAAATTTGCGATTGTATTTATTAGTATTTATTCCATGACTCTCAGTTGAATCACAGGAGGAAAGCCTTTCTTATTCCAAGTGCTTATAATAATTCTCTCACATACTTAATACTTTGATGGTTTATTTTTTTTAACATTTGCCTTTTTTTTTTTTTTAATTTTTTTATTTATTTATTTTTTTAATTAGTTTCAGGTGCACATTTGCCTTTTTGATATTAATAATTGTCTTTGGTAAAAGCAGCAAGTTTGAATCAGAGTTTACTTTTTTCCCCAGAATGGTATATGCACTATTTATGGATTGGTCCAACTCTCCCCACTTCCAGCACACACATTTGATATGTCAACTAATACTAAATTCCTGTATGTATTTAAGTCTATCTAGGGATTACTACTGTGTTTCCCTGAAAATCAGACCTACTCGGACAATCAGCTCTAATGTGTCTTTTGGAATAAAATTAACATAAGACCCGGTCTTATAAAATAACATTAATATAAGACCCGGTCTTAAAAACTAACATAATGTAATATAAGACTGGGTCTTATCTAACATAAAATAATATAAGACCGGGTCTTATCTAACATAATATAATATGAGACTGGGTCTTATATTAATTTTTGTTCCAAAAGACTCATTAGAGTTGATTGTCTGGCTACGTCTGATTTTCGGGGAAACACGTAGTATGTTCCATTGTTCTTGTTTTCTATTCCTGTACCTGAATCATAAAATTTTATGTTTTTAGTCTATAAAATATGTTTCAATTTCTGTTTGTTGTACTCCCTCTTTATTTTTCTAGAATTTCTGTAGGTATTTTTAATTATTCATTTACTTCTGTCTACTTTTCCATTGGATATTGTAATTAAAAAGAATCCCTGTTGATATTTTATCAGGATGTTGTTAAATTTACAAGTTAACCAAGGGAAAAATTATTTCATGATGTTCAGAGACTTCCTATCCAATATCACAATAAGTCATTCCTCTTGTTTAATGTATCTTTTGTGCCAGTAAGAAACATTTAAAAATTTAATTTATCTACTTTTTGGACAGTTCTTATTTTTATTTGTAACTATTTTATATTAATATGCATAATATATCTGCATTTTTGTATAAATATATTCATTTTGTGCAGATATATAATTAACATATGTACTAATAAAAATACAAGTTACTTAAAATTATATAAAACATGAATGGACAGTTTAAGACATCATTAAATAGTAAATACCTACAAGATCACTGTGCATTTACATCTATAGATGCAGAGTGCGATACCTGTAGTTAATTTATTTTAATGCTGAATACTATGTATTTTCTGAATGTACCACAATTTGCGAATAGCCATTCAAGTTCTTCCCAATATTTTGCTGTTATAAGCTATGTTTCTATGAATCTTTCTGTAAAATATTACAGTCCACAAACCTTTCCAGTGTAGACACCTAGGGATACAAATACTACCTCATAGGGTATGAGTAGGTTCAAATTTACCAGATTAGTTTAAACCATTATTTCAAAATTTCTATCACTGCAAGACCTCAAATTTGAATTGTCTATCCAGGTGTTCATTTGCAAGTTTATTTGCACTTCAACTGGTAAATACCATACTGATTCATTTCACTTTTCCTCATATCTGATTTATAGTGTTTCTTCTCTCAACGATCAAAGCCAGAACCTTAGAATGATTCCTGACACCGGCTTCCACCCCACTGTTTTTACCAGCGCTGTGATTGATTTTTTTTCTCCTTATCTATTCAGTGCGTTAATTTGTTTCCACATTTGTAATCAATTCCCTGATTTAAACTTTCACTATCTATTGCCTATCCCCTCAAAGAAAACCTCTGATCATCTTCAAAGAATTCAAACTATATCCTTTCTTGTCAACTCTAGTCTCTTCTTTACAAGTGATCTATTAAAAATCCAAGTTTATTATATCATACATTGCATAAAAGTTCTTTGCTCTAGCATATAAAATAAAATTTTAACATGACTTTTAAGGACACATAATGTAGTCTCTGACAAGCCCTCCATTTCACTTCCTGGAAGACTCTTCTTCAATCTCTACTGTCAAGTCTTTTTAGTTTAATTTTAATACTTCATCAGACTTGTGATATTACTCCTTCCACGAGGTCTTTCACATTCTGTTCTCTTTGCCCAGAATACTTTCCCACCTCTTATCTATTTAATTCCCATTTATTTTTCTGCTGCCATCTCAACTGTCACTCTCCTAGCTGAGTTTCCCCTGACTTCTCCCCCAAGACTAGATCTGGGTTCACTGGTTTGACGCCCTACAAATCAAGTTTGTACTTATACCAATAGTTATTTGAGATTATATGTCACAAACAGACAGGTTTCTAAGTATATATTTTTTCTTATCACAGAATATTTAATGATATTTAATGAAAGAGCACTCTTAGAATGTAGATATCAATTCTCATCATGTCACTCTTGAGCATACAGAAAAGTAAGAAAAATAAACTTCAATTAGATGTTAAGTTCTATTCAAAGTACAAGTCTTGTGAATCACTTTTTGACTCAGAATTATCAATGTCATATTTTTTAACACAATACCATGCTATGTCATCAAAAGCATTGGTGATGCAGTATTTCTTAAAGCAGTGCTGCATCATTGTCTTTTGTTCAACATAAGCAGGAAATTCCTGACAATTTAATACTTGAGTCCTTAAGAATAGTCCTGTTTGATGCATAAATCTGTTACTCCAGCTCCTCTTTGTTGTGAATTGTTTTTCATCTATTTCTAGCTATTTGGCAATTTATCCTGACATCAACTCCATTGTTCGTTGTGCTACATGCCATCCAACTTCAAGCAAAATGCAGTAGAGCTTCAAATTTCTGGATATCTTACTTCCTTAGGTCTCATAAAATATATTCTGTTGCTTTGCAAGAAAATATGAAATTGTAATTATTTCTTCAATAACAAATATGTCCTTCACTGAAATCAAACTTACTCTCTGCTACTAGAGTTCCATTCTTTTCTGTGGACACAATACCTTTTTGTTTTAATGCTGATTCATATGATTTTTTTTTTTTTTTGAAAATATTTTAATTGGCAATTGAATCCCACATGTGGAACCAAAAGTATACAACTGAGTTAAAAGTTAAGATACTCTAACAAGCTCTAAGCCGTCTACATCAATGCAAAGCAGTAATGAATATGTTCCATCTGTGGCCTGGTTAATGACAATTGTAGGACACATTTACAGTCAAAGTATATTAAAGTGTGAAAATGTATATATCTCATAGTTGATAAAACATGGCATTTTTGAATTTCTAAAGTCTATCAGGATCACACCACTATAAGAAAATAAACCCAAAGAATGAAGGATGGGGATGTAAGAGAAAAGCAAATAAAGCAAACGATTATCATTAAGATAAAAGACGAAATAATTCAGCTTGGTTTTAATCCCCAATGATTTTTATGTGGCTTATATGCAAATCTCTTCTAAATGAGCACTTACTGATTTATAATCCAGATATAAATGTTCTTAAGTGATCATAAGTAAATTTCAAATCTCCAAATCACTGCAGAGTTTCAACTGCCTTTCATTATCCACTAATGAATGACTGGGTATGGTGTTAGTTGCTTTCCTTTGGCAAGTAATGGCTGGAGTAAAAGAGTTTTTCTTTTCAGATCCTCAAGGCTCATGATTTCTAGCCTGGGATCCTATGTTTTGCCAAGTCTGAAAATACAAAAATAAAGTTAAGCAGTTTACACAAAATCCCTCAATATAATTCCAAAACAAGCAAATAAGAAACCCTTCCCTTCAGTAATAATGACAAAAATTACAAAACAAAGGAATCAAGTTCACTGTGATGGAAACTTCTCACATGGTACATGACTATGCATATAATGGTCACTCAGCATCAGCAGCAACATATGGAATTAGAGACAGGACAGACCCTCACCCTCACCCCTGCCATCCTGTTACACCTGTTTGGAACCAAGAGGGTGGTTAAAGACACAAGAGAAATGAGGATAGAGAGGATATCCAGCAGTACTGAATGATGCAGAATGCAAGGGTAAAATTTCGCCCCTGACTTTAGACAAGGGTACTTATGGGCCCACGAAAAGCAAAAATTAAAATTTCCTTCAGTGGCTTCAGCTTTCTCTAAATATGTGTGCTTCCCATCTTAACCACATCTATCAAAATGCCCAGTACATCATAAGTGTGATTCCATGCTGAATGATTTTTAAGATCGGTTGAGATAAATTTTGAAACTATAAATAATTAGCTCGTGTTCAATCACATATTAAAACATCTTGGAAAACTAAAATATTTAAAACAATATGACACTTATGTAAATCTTTGTAGATAGATACATGTAATATAATAAATAGAAGTGAAAGAGACCTGGTTTATATTTGAACTTGAAATTTAGAAGAAATAAAACATACCTACCAATGTGGAAAGAATGCTGAAAAGACATTGGTTAATTGGAGAAAAATAATGCAGTTAAGGTCAGATAGCACAACTTATAGAAAATAATTTTGCAAATAAATATAATAGTAAAATGAAATAAGATAAAATAATTGGATCAGTAGAAGAAAAATAAATATCATATCTTGGGAATATGCGAGTTTATTTACGTAAACTTCAATCTACTTTCACAACTGTCTTTCATATTTTCAGGTATTATTGTGGTATATTTGACATATAACATATTAGTTTCAAGTGTACAATATAATCATATGACATTTGTATATATTTTGAAATGATCACCACAATAAGTCTAGTTAACAGCCATCACCATACAATCATAATTTTATGTCTTGTGATGAGAAATTTTAAATTTATTTTCTTAACAACTTTCAAATATGCAGTACACTATTCACCACAGTTACCATTCTGTACATTACATCCCCATGAGTTAGCTACTTATTTTATAGCTGAAAATTTGTACATTTTAACCCCCTCACACATTTCACCCACTCCATCACCTGCCTCTGACAACTGATAATCTGTTCTTTTATTTAAAAAAATAAGCTCTTTAAAAAAAAAAAATCAACGTTATCATATAGTATTTGTCTTTCTCTGTCTGACTTATTTCACTTAACATAATACCTCAGGGTCTATCCATGTAGTAAATGGCAAGATTTCATTCCTTTTTATGGCTGATGTTATTCCATTTACATATACACCACATTTTCTTTATCCATTTATTGATCAATGGACATAGACTGTTTCCATGCCTTGGGTATTATAAATAATGCTGCCTTAAACATGGGGATGCATAGATCTTTTTGAATTAATGTTTTTGTTTTCTTTTGATAAATATCCAGAAGTGAAATTGCTGGGTTCTATGGTAGTTTTACTTTTAATGTTTTGAGGAACCTACCTCCATGCTGTTTTCCATAGTGGCTGCACCAATTTACATCCCCACCAACAGTGCAGAAAGGTTCTGTTTTCTCCACATCCTTTCCAACACTTGTCTTGTATTTTTTATAATAGCCACTCTAACAGTTGTCATTTTCAGTGCAGCCTTTTAAAGATATGAAATACATACAATAAAATTCATGTTTTAAAGTGCACAATTCAGTGTTTTTTAATATTATTCACAGAGTTGAACACCAATCACCACTATTTAATTGCAGGGTATTTTCATCATCCCAATAGCAGTCACTCTCCATTAACCCTCCCCCATACTCTGATAATCATATATCCTGACACTGTCTATCTCCATAGGTTTGTCCACATTTGGACATTTCCAATAAATGGAATTACATAAAATGTGGCATTTCTATCTCTCTTCTTTCACTCAGCATAAAATTTGCAAGATTCATCCACATTACAACATATAAAATGACTTCATTCCTTTTTATGGCTGAATACTGTTCCATTGTCTGTATATACCATGTTTGTACATCCATTCATCAATCACTGGGCAATGGAGTTTCCACTTTTGCCTATTATGAATGACACTGCTTTAAACATTGCTGTATAAGTTTTAGTTTTGTATATTTTTAATTTTCTTGGTTATATAAATAAGAGGGGAATTGTTGGAACATGTGTTAACTTTATGTTTAAACTTTTAAGGAACTGCCACACTGTTTTTCAAATCAGGTTCTGAATCATTTTACGTTCTTACTAGCAAAGAAAAGTTAATGCCAATGGACAATACCTTATTTTTGTTTATATTTTATAAAAATATGTAATATAGGACACATTTTTGTGCTTGTTGATAGGTATTTTAAAAGATTTGGATAAAACCATTAAATATCAAATTAAAATGAAGTTTGGACATTATCTTTATATTACTCAAACCATTGCTGTCTCCATGGAAACTCTCTAATGGATTATACTGAAAAAAAGTATACTATCTGGAAGAGATATATATATATATATATATATATATATTTATATATATCCTCATTGTAATATTGTTTTTATGTAATTTGTTAATATATTTTCCACTTAAAAAATCATAACGATAAAATTTTAATAATCACCACACTCTGAATACTTACCATAGGCCAGAGACTGTGCTGCTAGATTTCTATATATATTTTTATATAATATCTCAAGAAACCTAAGGGACAGTTAATATTATTTGACATAAAAACATAAATTTTAGAAAAATTAACATAAGCAGGTTCACTGACACAGCCCAAATTCAAACAAATAATGTCTATATTTTGTAATTCTTTTGGGTACGTGTTATATCTTCATAAGTATTCAGTCATATTTAGGATTTGTATTAGCTATTCTGTGACTTTGTCTTAAATTAGAGTATATCATTTACAAATGAACCTAATAAAGTTTTTTGGGGGACAAGGACAATGAGCATGGTAAAGGTGTGGATATAAATGGGTAACAAGAGGGATCCTTATACTTCTGGAACTGTTTCAGTATCTTGACTGTAGTGATGGATACACAAACCCCTCTACATGTGCTAACGTTGTATATAACTTAATACATATGCACACATACACACATATGAGGTCT
This sequence comes from Rhinolophus sinicus, assembly GCF_057876585.1. Classification (NCBI taxonomy): domain Eukaryota; kingdom Metazoa; phylum Chordata; class Mammalia; order Chiroptera; family Rhinolophidae; genus Rhinolophus; species Rhinolophus sinicus. The sequence continues at coordinate 144,389,372 of NC_142516.1, read as the reverse complement.
GACAATTAAGTTTGAGAACTTGTTGGAATGATGTTGCTAACCATTTTAATATCAGAAGGATTATTCATTATGAATTTGTACCAACTGGACAAACAGTTAACCAAGTTTACTATTTGGAAGTGCTGAAACAGCTGCGTGAAAAAGTTGGACGATCTGAATTTTTCACCAACAATTCATGGTTCTTGTATCACAGCAATGCACCAGCTCACATGACACTGTCTGTGAGGGAGTCTTTAGCCAATAAACAAATAACTGTATTAGAACACCCTCCCTGTTCACCAGATCTGGCCCCCAATAACTCTTTACCCGAAGATAAAGGAAATATTGAAAGGAAGACATTTTGATCACATTCAGGCTATCAAGCATAATATAGTGACAGCTCTGATGGCCATTCAAGAAAAAGAGTTCCAAAATTACTTTGAAGGGTGGGCTAAGCACTGGTGACGGTGCATAGCTTCCCAAGGGGAATAGCTCGAAGGTGACCTTAGTGATACTCAGCAATGAGGTATGTAGCACTTTTTCTAGGATGGATTTGCTAACTTAATTGTCATACCTTGTATACATACATGAATGAGGGGAAATCTAATTAATATTGGCCGATTAATATTGGAAGTCTAATTAATATATTCTAGTTGTGATTTTGTACTATAGTTTTTTTTGTTTGTTTGTTTTTGTTTTTTTCTTATTAAATTTATTGGGGTGACAATTGTTAGTAAAATTACATAGATTTCAGGTGTACAATTCTGTATTACATCATCTATAAATCCCATTGTATGTTCATCACCCAGAGTCAGTTCTCCTTCCATCACCATATATTCGATCCCCCTTACCCTCATCTCCCACCCCCCACCCCCCGCCCCCCTTACCCTCTGGTACTATAGTTTTTTAAAGTGTTAACATTGGGGAAAAGTGGATAAAAGGTATGTAGAATCTCTCTGCATTGTTCATTATAACTGCACATAAATCTACAATTATCTAATTTTTTTCAATGAAAAAAATCTAACATTTATGAAAACATAAAATGAAAATCAAACTAAGCTTTTATTTTTAAAAAAGTGACTTAAACTGAAAGCTTCAGAACAAATTCAATGGAAATGAAATGAAAGGATGAACACAATATTTCCTATAACTTTAATTGTCATTAATGATGATAGCATTGGTGTCCAGCCTGGCTTAATGCAAGTTGTTAATATAATGTTCCTGGCACATTTAAACATGAATCCTAGACATTTTAGGATAAACTAAGTTCTGAATATTTCAGTGAATTCCCCATATTCTCCCTAGGTGTGATTAAAGATATTATTAGAATAAATGCTTTCTGGCTAACTGATTTATTGACCCATTTGAGAACAATAGTTCCATACGTTTAGAAACAATAAACAGATATGGAAGTTTTCCCCAAACCGATCACTCTTTGAATGGAGCAACTCAATTAAAACCATAGATGACACTCATTTATTATCAGAATGAGATAGTTTCAGAAAACCTGACGTCAACCTTCACTGTAGCCATGATCAAATAGGGGCTGGGGCTAAGGGTGAAGGATTAGAAAGAGAGAGATAATAAAAGAGAAAAAGAGAGTGAGGGAGAGGGATACTAATCAAGCCAGGGAGATCTGATTCTCGTTCATGCTAACATTCTCCAGTTTTATTGTTATCATAGTTATTATTATCATTATTATGTTTGTAATTTGGCTCTCAGGTACACCAAATTTGATTATTTGTAATCTTTGGTTAAAATTTTCATTATTAATGGTCTAATATGTTTTGATAAATCTTTGCTATATTATAGTATTTGAGAGTTATGGATTTCTAGAAAGAAGCTAGAAAACAAAACATGGTCTCAGGCATAGCATTTTGGAAAAAAAAAAATTCAATGACTACAAATCACAATTACAAGTTTAATTAGAAGCGAGATTTTGATTCTCCCCTAGCACCCACCAGTTATTGAGGGTTCACAGAAATATAGCTAACCCAAATATAATTAATGAGCAACAAAGAGATATTCACTAAAGAGTTGGCACCATGATAAAGTCAGACCCATTTATCAGTGTTAAGTAGGCATCGGTTATTGCCTGTTGATACTCTTTTGCTTACCCAGCCACTTCTCAGAAAGGTTTGAGGTGCATTTTCCTGACATATGGGCATGTTAGCATATTAAAGAGTGTTTCTTTATTTCTTCTTTTAAAGAATTTTAGCGGTGATATAACAATGACGGGTATTCTGATATATTCCCTCAGTAATTTCGTTACTGCTCCATTTCTGTGAATCACAGCCAAGTAATTAATCTTTTGCCTAGGAGACAGAACTGGTGATGTTAATAAAACACAGGAACAAGAATACATTTATATAAGAGAAAGGACAGGAAAGACCTGTTTTAGGGTATTATTAAAAGAGGATGTTTTGGCAGGCATGAAGAGAAATAGAAGCCTCATATCAGTGTATGGGATATCTTATTACTGGTTAATAGCAGTGCATAGAAGACACATGGGGTGTAGTGTTTAGCTCAGAAGAAATATAGTGATATTTTTTTTGTTTTTTAATGCTGCACAAATAAGATTGGGAAAGCATTATCTTGTATATTCCCTGTATCCTTCACTCGGATAACTTTTCCAGGGTTTGGAAATGTATTCCATGGACAGGATGACATATCTTTTTCCAAGACATACATTATTCTAATTAACTACTTATGATTAAGATGAAGGGATGTTAGTATGCTCATTTTGAACATACTGGCCGTCTCAATGGGGAGAAAATTTCAGCAACCTCTGGCGTTTCAGCAATCTAAAGTGGAGTGACTTTGTGAAAGTGTTTTATTTGCATATCCTGAAACTATGGAAAGGAAATAAGTTTTGACATGATTCTTAGGGAACCTGTATATATTTTAAAAACTTTTATTATTTTTGAAATGACAGTTTTCAACACATGTGAACCATTATCATGGCTAGAAACAGAGGCAACAGAATATCATACAGTTCCCCTAATGCTTGTTTTCCTTCTAAAAGTCAATGCCAACACCATCTCAAGAGTTGAATGGAAACACAGAGTCCAGAAAATATATCACCGAAACATATATTTTACTAACGTACATAAGCATTGCCACAGGATGCCAAAGAAAGTGGATAAGGAGTGAAAACTTTATTTAGCTATCAAGATACTTGACAAACCCAATTCTGTTCACTCATGTACGTATTGTGAGGCTTCATACGGAATTACTGAAACTAGTTGTCTTAGCTGTTGTTTAAAAGAGGAAACACCAATATATTTCCTCTAGAATATGATGTATTTTTTCCTCACTCCATTAAAATTTGCAGTGCCAAGATCAGCTGATTTTCGGAGGCTCCAAACTGACTTTTTTATATAGTTGTTCTATAATTATTTTTGTTCATAAAATACCCTTGATCTTGATCTTAAAGCTGTAAGTAATACATCGGGAATATTATACCTGTAACGCTCATGATTCCTTGTGGTGAGTTGAGTATTAGACTGTCAGGAGAGTCGACCCTGGAGGCAGCTGTGATGCTAACTAGTGAAGTTATAGAAACCTCTGGGTCTCAGTTCCTTTGTCTTTATGAAGAATGGATTTAAAATAGGTGATTTCTAAGGCCACTATTAGACCTAAATTATAATAATGTGTCTAATTTGAAATGTTAAACAACATCTATCCAGTATAATATTTTTCCACACAGACCTTTCATGTTTGAAGTCCTGAGATTAAAAATAAAGAAAGAAAGAAATATAAACTTCAAATATTACTTTTTTAATGTAATGGTCAAAATATCAATAGTTTATATATTTTAAGGACTCTTAAAGGTAATGTTATTTTTTTAAATTAAAGTTTATTGGGTGACAATTGTTAGTAAAGTTACATAGATTTCAGGTGTAATGTTCTATACAGGTAATGTTCATAAGGAAAACAACTTTTTTTCATTGATTTTGCAATAAAATGAATTTAAATTTAAAATAATTTTTTTTAAACCATAAAATATAATTTCAGACACAGGATTCTTAGGCTATGTCCGAGTATTTGTTCAAGCAAGCTTCTTTGAAAGAAATAGATCAAAAGAATGAAACTGGTAACCAGATTGGTATTTGATAAAGCAGGTTAATAACTCTCTTCTTAATACTTGTTCTAGTAAATTGATTGTTTCAAAACATCTATTGGTTTAATTCAATTCAGTTTTCCTTTGTGCTTTTTTTAAAAGTAAATAATGATTTTTATGAATAAATCCAGAATCAATTAATTTCAACTTTAAAATATAAATATTCGTGATCGCTTTGTTTGTTGGTTTGTTTGTTTTTTCACTTTCTGTCAGAAATGAATATCTATTAAATCACACGGATGAGATATTTACATCCTCTGCCAAAGATCTGGCAAAATGTTATCTTTGTTGTGTTAGTAATTGTTAGGAGACCCAGGGACAGGGAAAACACCGAGAGATCATTTGACATGGGATGAGGTTTCAGCATTAGAGAATACTGAAATCTTCATTTAGGTCCAAATGTATTGACTCTAATCCTAATTGCAGTCCAAGCTACTGTTCAGTGCAAGAAATGTTTCTTGTTGATGGAAAAATGGCTCCACAATCTGAAGGTATTCAGACACCTCATTTTCAGAAATCCTCACAATTTTCCAAACTAGCTTGTGCTTTTTCTAGTTAATTGTGCATAGGCAAAGTTCACCAATCATCCAAGCTACAATCTTAGTCATTCCCAGCCAATTAGACCCAGATGGCAAAATTAAAGGCCCTTCACATCATGGCATAACAGTAATTTTAGTTCATCAAAGATCCTTACCCCATGCCGTTTTTTTCACAATTAATATTTAAGTTCCTGTTGGGCCAGTGCTTCATGAACAATGACATGTACTCTGTAGCGAGAGGATCCATCTTCTTGTCAAAGCTGATGGAGAAAAGAAAAGCAGTCCGTGGACATGATAATTACATAGTGGCTGGAAAGGTGGAAGGTGAGACACTACAGATGGGAGGGAAGATGAAAGAAGCTCTCATTGCCGAAGAATTCCGAGAACAACTGAAACCTCTATGTCTTAACTGTACTGCATTCACTATGTCAAAGAGGATAAAGAAAAAAAAAAAAAAAGAGAAGAACTGTAGGTTTTGGTTTGATTTTTAAATGCAGTTTATAGAAAATGCAGATACCATTTAGAGGATGAGAGCCATTAAAGAACAAGAAATTTTGAAAAACGCTTATCTACACACACACACACACACACACACACCACACACACACACACACACACCAGTTTAGCTTTTATGAAGCAGTGGCTTCAGATATAGATATTTTACATAATCATTCTAAATTAGTTACTGTTTCTGTTTCTGGAGTGGAAGTGAAGAAAGTTTCCCATTGCTAGAAAATATATTCTCCTATTAACTCAATCAAGAGGCATTTTCATTATTTTAAACTGTAACATCTATATCAATTAGTAATATTACCTTGGATTTTCAGATGAGAGAGCAATCAGCAAAATATTTTATCTCAATTTATCACTGCAAAAAAAACAAATGGTTGGTTTTATCATTTCAATTTCAATTGGTGAAAAAGAGCTCCAGAGAAATTCAGTGATTGATTGTAAATCCCATAGTGTGTCAGAGAGAGATTTGGATTTAAATACTTGTACGTCTTCTGGCACCAAGTTCAATGTTCTTTCTCTGAAACCAAAACTACCTCCCAAATCCTGAAGGAAATACATTATCCCATGTGCATGCATTTAATATTCTGTTCCAATTTTGTGAAAATAAGGAATAGTGGTCATTTCAAAGCAAACAATATTTTATTTTAGTGCATACTCTTCCCTGATTTTAATCCTAGAGATAATGTGGCATCAACTACAATGTACAGAACATGTTGATGGTCTTTGTTCAGGATAGTTTTATAAATAATAAAAATAATGTATTAATCTCCAAATATGAGTTACTTACTTATGAAAGATATTTGACAATGTTTTATACATGTTTGAAGAAAAGCCGAAAGGAAAAAAAAAGCACATTTTGAATGAAATTTTCGTACAAAAGTAAAATTTGTTTGAAAAAAATTGAGACAAAACAAATTATTTTCTTATTCTTTTGTGACTGATTTCTTCAAGAAATAAAAGATTAAGTTAATTTTGCTGTTTTTCAAAATATATAATTTTTCTTTCTCATTCATTAATATTAACCTAACACTTTCTTCCTAAATGGATTATCATGAAAATAGTGATGGTGGTGGTGGTGATGATGATAATGATGAAGATGATTATAATAATAAAGCTAACAATGGTAATTGATGGCTTAACAGGGCCAATAATTGTGCCTAGAAACTCACAAAAACCAGGAGGAATCACTTATAATCCCCAATTTAATAAGCAGGCAATGAAGATCAGAGATTTTCACATAATCAGAGAGACGAATAGATTGTTCACCTCCCAGTAAGCAGCAAAGTTTAATTAAACCCTTGCATCTGATTCTAGAGTTCCTCCTTTTTCTGTGAATCAGTAGTTTTATGTAAAACAACGACAAACAAAAATAAAAACAATTTATCTAAGAATTATAATGGTCTGAACTGAAATAATTACAATTTTGACTTAACAAGAGCTTGAATCATTGGAGATTTAAATTTTTTTCTATAATTTGTATGTAAGCAAATCATACTTGCATATTACATCAAAAGCTTTAATGATTATTTTTAAATTATGTGGTTAATTAAAACTGCCAAAAGTATGTAGTACACTGTACTTAAAATATTTGCTTAGGAAAGTTTTAGGATCATTTATTTTTTCCATCTAGCTATAATATCCTTTTGCTTTCACTGACAAAATTACTGTTATAAAGTTTATTAATTCTTTACGACAGAGCCTATGTTGTACCTCCCTTACACACTTCTGATTTTTTAATTCCTCGGGTATATTTATCTGTGCTTCATTTAAGTTTCTATTCTTTCTGCATAAAACTCCATTACAGCATTTATCCCTTTTATTGTCTTTTGCAACTGTATTTACAACTATCTCCCCTCGCAAGAGTATAAGCCAGTGGCCTCTGGGAATAGCAACCTTACTATGCATTAGCCATTTTCAGTGCTTACCATGCCTGTTCCATAGCGGATTTCCAATTAATGTTAATTTATAATTCAAACAGCTATTCACAAAATGCATGCTTACAGAATAAGTGTTAAATTGAGATTATTTATTTTCTCTTAATTTCATTGTATTGTTTGCATTCTTTACAAACTAAGGAATTGGCTTGGCTACATTTTCTATATCTTAAATTCTTAAGAAACATACCAAAGTCAAAGGGAGAAAATATACTTCAAGTTACAATTTCTATTAACTAGAGCCACAAGAAAAAACTGTAGGACTTAATACTTATGTAGATAATTCCATGAAGGTGGGCTAATAGTAATACTAATTTCAGAAAGTATTTGTCTATTGTTTTGCTTTACCACCCTCCCCCCAAAAATATTAAATAGTCATGCTCTAAAGAATGCAACTAATTTCATTTTGACAGCATTTGTTCTTGAAAGTTCTTTATACTCCTATGTAATTTACCTCCTCTCCATGAGCATAGAAAAGAGACTGTGAAATGAAACAATTGAGGATCAACTGATTAGAATGAGAAAGTAATAATGGAATTTCTTCCAATTCTGAGAAAAGTAGTCATGAAAAAGACACGTTTATATGTTATATATAAATATATTATTGACAATTTTCAAATGTATATTAAAGAATATAGTTCTTAAATATATATTTTAACTTAATATATATTTAACTTAATAAAGTAATATATATTTTACTTTAATGTACATTTATATATTACATAAATTCTTTTTGAATTATGTTCTCTACCGTCTATGTCTGCTTTTGGATATTGAGGGATACATTAATTTTAAATAAACTGAAACAGCTTTATTTATTAAATAGTATAATCTTTCTGATATTTTATAGAGGTTTTTGCATTTGTAGCATCTATATTTTATATATATGTATGTGTAAGATATATATATATATATGATATATATGCACTATTTTACATTGCATAAAGTGAAGAGTAGTGAACAGATGAAGAAACAATGCTACCTGTAAATTATGAGAAGACATTTGTTAGAGTTTGTAGTTGCTGTTTTTTTTAGGTAAGGATGTGAGTTCTAGGATAATTTAGTAAGTAACTACTGCAGGTCAAAAACTGGGTCAGGGTAAAGTGGTGAATTAACTAAGTAGAAAATTACTGTATACTAAAACGTGTATAAAATTTGTGTGAAACTTTTAGTGCCAACATCAAGTTAATATATATCAGAATGCTTTTGACATGGGTAAGAAGCTAAGAAATACAAAAACTGTTTGAATTATCTGCTTTACGTAAGTCTTCACTTTCTAGTGATTTTGTTGACATATGCTTATCATTTTATTTAGAAAGATATGATTTTTGTAAACACTAGCATTTTCTCATTTCAACCAAAGAGAAAACAACTGAGTTATTAGGTGTTCGATACACTCCTCAAAAAGGGTTTTGATATTCTTTGTTACTTTTTATTTCTTCATGAAAAACATGCTGAAAATCCTGACGTGTTTAGGAATGATTAGACCTCGGCTATTGTGCAGTTTTTCATTTCAGTTGGCTCAGTGACTTGCCTGTAGGACTTTATTTTGAGACACAGTGGTACTCAGAGGGCTGATCATGCAAAGCAAAGTTCAAAATTGTAGGGTACAAGATCAAGCATTGTGAAAAAAAAATGAAGCAAATGGTTTATACCTGTTCTTAGGACAACATAAGATTAACTGCCAACACAGTGGTGAAATAATCAAATCATTTTAACATCCTCTGCCTTCTTAAAATCTAAATAAAGTGCCTATATTTGCAATTCAGTAAGTACAAACAAACAACAATAACAAAAAAAACCAACCTCACACTCAAAAAATGTGTGTTACATACTTATTACAAAAAAAAGAAACTGCATCAATGGGACTAAGATTACTTGATTTAATTTGTAGGAAGAATTTTCAAATAAAGGGAAATCTTAATCTGAATTTAAATCTTTGAAGTCTTCCAGGAGATAAGGGAAAACATAGCTAGCAAATGAGTTTTCCCCATAAAGCAGAATATTAGAGGAAAGTATTTCAAAAAATGTGACTCATTTGACAAAGCTAATAATGAACTTCAGGTAAAGTGTACATTTCAGAATGTTAGAATGGACTGGAAATACCCCAATTGGAGTCTATCGAAGGGACAGCATCCCCTCAGTTTACTCCAACTATGCCAAAATATTACAGACCAGTGCATGCCTAAAGAGAAAACACGCCATGCATGGTTTTTTGCCTCGACACACAGGGAAGGATGACATCAGCTTCAATAAAACTATAAAAAAGTACTAAATAAGAAAGAAAAGGATTTGAAAAATTACTCCTGGATTTTATTATAATGCTTTAATACATATTCCTTAAATTTTGATATTCTGAAAAAAACAGTGATGTTATTTGTAACAACATTGTTTATCACTGGTTACTTCCTGTCTAGAAGTCTATTTCATCCACTCCTGTGTTTTCAGAACCCAGTGTACTTCCAGGCACATAGAATTTATTTATATTGACATCCATATCTATTTCAATAACTATATAAAAAGAATCCACATATATAGAGATATATGAATATAGATATATATGTAAATCTATATCTAATAATATCTATGGAATAAATAGCTACATATTAGAAAAATATACAGACTAATATATCTAAATATACATACACACATATGTATCGATAAATACAAAAATAAAAATGAGGTCATGTAGATAAGACTTTATTTTAAGTAAACAGTCATCAATACATTTTAAGAAGCACATTAATCATCAATATCGTATTTAGAAGGGTGTAATGATTTAACATTAATGCAGGACAACTAATTCTAGCAAGTGAATGGATGTGGATTTCCTATTCATCGGTAAATCATTTCAGAAACAACTTGGCAAAAAGTGTACACAATGTTTAAAGGATCATATACCCTTCAATTCACTAATTGTTCTCTTAGGTAACTATTCTAAAAAAATAAAATCAGAAGAAAAGCTTTATATCCAGAGATGTATACTAGATCATTATTTATATTGACAAGACTTGGAAACAATCTAAATAGCCAATTATTTCAAGAGTTTTTGATAAATCACAGCATATAAACCCAATGGAATATATAGCCATTAAAATAACGGATATTAAATTTGTTATTGATATGAGAAATATTTTGAAGAAAACATTAAACAAACTATAGTCTGAAATTGTATGAAAATATGATATATAACTCAATGACAAAATAATGAGGAACATATAAACAGAATATTGTCCTTTCTGGATAAAGATCAATGGGTAATTTTACTTTTTTTTCTTTATTTTTTCACCCCTTTAATTTACTCCAATTCCTCATATTTTTAACAATGGTGTGCATTATGTTATAGTAGCATCCTATAATTTAATTATATTATTGTTAAAAGAAGACATGTTTGTGACAAATATTTATTAATTACCATGTGCTAGGCATGGAGGAGAAAAAGTAGATATGGGTTCTCGCCCTCTTGTATTTTACAGTGTTGTGTATAATCAAAAGTTTAACAAAATGTCAGGAATGGAAAAGAAAACTGTGTGAATGGTGCTTAAGAGTGAGCAGAGAGTAGGGAATAAGATAGAAACAGTGAATCAGTGTTCTGTGAAGTTGGGGAGGGGCCAGAGCAGATCAAACAGGGACTTGTAGGTTTCTAATCATAACTTTGACTTTCACCTAGAAACCAAAAGGAAATCTCTATAAGGTCTGAATAAAGGAATGATGGAGAATGTTTCAAAAGAAATAAACTAACAATGTTATTGTAAGGTCAATTAGGAATTCAGTCCAGCTATACAGGTAATAAGCAAAGTTCAACAAGACTGGTCCCTGAAAGAATATTGCACTTTAGGTTTACAAAAGCTAGAGTTGTCTCTACTTAGCTTTGCGGCGGTGAGGTATTATATAACGTTGCTCAACCCTACCTACCTCATGTGTAAAATGGAGGTGATAATAGTATCTGCTTGATAAGTTTGCTGTGAGAATTAGATAACACAGTTCATATAAAGAAATCATTGCAGAGCTTGGCATCTTGTAAAGCTCTCGATGAGCATTACTTTTACTAATTAGGTGGGGGCCATGGGAACGTAGGGAAGGATATGGATATATATAATATTTAGGGGATAAAGCCAACCAGTGATGTATAAACTATGGGAGGTAATAAGTGCTCAGATATATTTATAGCTGAAGGATAAATAGAGCTGGAGGGATTAGGGTTATGCTTCTTGAAAAATGATACATAGGGTGAGAATCAGTTGGGGCAAGATCATGAAGTTGTCTTTTGAATATGCTAAAGTTATGGAGTTACGGAGTTATGGAAGTATAGGGGAATGGTTGCATATAAAGGTGTGTCGGAGTTTCCTTAAGACATAAAATTATAAATCAGGGAGCTATCAGGCAAAGTTTGAAGTCTTGAGTAGAGCAGGTTACCTAGGGTGAGATCCATAGAGTAAAGGTGAGAGACCTGGGACCGAACATGAACGCATGCATTATTACGTCGTGGCAAAAGTAAAGTATGAGCGTACACAATGGTGATACTGGCGACATTGTTAATTGAGTTGAGGGCAATCTAGTTGGTTGGAAAAGATTTAGGCACAATAGGAGTGAGCTGGAGAAGAGAAAAAGGAGATATCCAGTTATTTACAGTTTGAAGAAGTTTGTCTGTAAAGGGAAGGAAATATACATTGTGGAGAAGGGAAAGGAAATTTGAGTAGTGGGATAGTGGTCCTCAGTTCAGTGGCCAAAATCTTGGGAACTAGATGTGTTTCTGAATTCAGGAGTATTTGTTTTATAAAAGGAAATGATACAGAGCATATGCCATATCATGGATCATTCATGCAGGTATACCGAAAAGGTACAGCTCCACCTCAGCCAGCCTCTCATCCACACCTGGCCCATTATAATTAAAACAAGTGTGCCTATTTGCTCCACCTCTAAAATCTCTAATTAAACTGGCCACTTCTGTACCAAAAAGTGGGAGTAGCATCACATTGTTGGACTGTTTCCCCAGTCTTGCTGCTGACCACCCACTGACCACTGGTGCACAATAAAGACACTACCCATCATGCCAATTCAGCAGGTTCTGGTGGGTGCTACATATGCTAACATCCCTGCTGCCAAAATCTACTACTTGTTACTGTTTCACATTCCTGTTGGGACAGCTGCCTCTTTTGTTTCCTCTCCACAGGACTGTGACCTTACTAGGACTCCAGGTTACTGACACCTCTATTTTTTTAACGCAAAATTTAAATTGGGAATTTAGGTAAATAACATGACCTAATAGGTTACTCTTTCTCATAGATACACAATCTCTAATCTTAAAGTAATGTACTGACTGATGATTTTTTTTTTATATCCTATAGATCCTATAGATCAGAAAGTAGTAAGACAAAAAAAAAATAAATAGAGAAATAAACATCCATAATCCTTAAAGATGATACGTAGGATGTTAGGAATGTGCACAAAGCCCTTTAACAACCTGTGCTTGGGATCTGGGTCAGAATGAAATTTGGCAGGTGAGCCAGAGTCTGGTTGTGTGGTAAGATGTCAATGTGTAAGGTCTGGGATTCAGAAATAAGATGAGAATCCAATTTGAGAGAAGCATGACTAAACACTGTGGGATTTGTCTAATTTGACACCATAAAATGAACTAAATATTGGTGTATGTGGCTCCTGTGGGCAGGAAATCCATTCATACATGATCCAGAGGAACCCCATTAGCAAGTGGAAGCACCTAGAATGGCAGAAACTCGTCCTTGAGGGGAAAGCTGTTTGGTGAGACCTGCCTGTTTGTGTTTACATTTATTTATTATGGAGCTTGAACTTACTCACTAATTAACACCTACTGGTGATTTCAATTGGGACTATGCACACAGATCATTAGATGAAGTAATTTTAAAGGTATTAATTAAACTCTAAAGAGAGATTTTCAAAAAATTCAAATGAGCAAACTTTTTACTATTTCTCTGTGTGCATTTGATCACCTGCTTTCTTGTTTTGCCACCTATTTTCACAGCCCTGACATATAGCCATGCATATATTTACATAAAAGAACACATCTGTAACTCTGACATAGTGTATATTTTTTCTTCTATAAAGCATTTTTTTTTTTCTTTTCTGCTCAGATGATTATATCTGATTTTTATTTTTTTTGAAACTCCGTGTTTCTTTTAAAGCGTAAGGTTTATTTTCACACTTCTGATTGCCAGAGGGAGAGGAAAGAGAGTGTCACACATCAGACATTCAAATCTAGACATTATGCAATCACAATGACAAGGATTAATAAAGATTAATTTGGTTTCCACTTAAAAAGTCCTAGCACTTCAGCAAAACTGTTGCTGGGCATGTAGGGAAAAGAATAATTATCATCTGTTTCTGAAATATGCTTTCTTTTTATTGTAGAGTGTTTCTGTCCATGTTGGCAGCTTGTTTTTAATCCAAGTTTTCTCCAGCTACAATTTTTCCAGAAAGTACAACTAGGTGATTGGACTTATGAGCCAAAGACTTACATGTTATTGGTGGGAAAATATGAACATTCTTCAAATAGCCACTCTGCATGGTTTCTATTATTCATTTATTTATTTTTGATAATTTTAGTTGTATTTTTAAATGGAACATGCTATTTATTTAAAGATGGTTTCGTAATACTATTTCTGACTTTTTCTTGATTAAAGTTTATTGGGGTGACAATGGTTAGTAAAGTCATACAGGTTTCAAGTGTACAATTTGGTAATACATTATCTATATATCACATTGTGTGTTCACCACCCAATTAGTTCTCTTTCCATCACCATATATTTGATCCCCTTTACCCTAATCTACCACTCCCCTCCCCCCATACTTTGTTCCTCTTAAGAATGTTATCAAATAAGTTGAGTTCTCAAAGGACTACACAATTTTTTTTTTTTTCATTTTTTAAATACTCAGAAGAAAAATCTATCCAAACAAATTCTCGTTCCTTTCACCCATAGTGGCCATTTCAATGAACTGTCCAACTATTTGGGACAGTTTTGTTTGGGTAAACTCAAGGTGATTTTTTTTTTTTTTTTTGAAAGCTCTAGTGTAAAGAGAACAGTAATAATGTAAGCAAACAAGGAAACATAAACTTGCCAACAGACACAATTTTTTTTTTTTTTTTTTCCCTTCATCTTAAAGGATTTCAATTCAGCACATGCTGGTTGAAACTGCTGCTCACTTGGCCTGAATGAACTTTTATTCAACATTTCAAAAACAGGGAGGAAAGGATTATCATTATGTTCCCAATGATAGGTGTATTAGTTTCCCACAGTTACCATAACAAAGTACCACAAACTGGGTGGCTTAAATAATAGAAATGGATGGTCTCACAGACTGGATGCTAGAAGTCCAAAATCGAAGTCCCAGAAGGGTTGCTCTTTCCAAGGTTTGTGAGGAAAAATGTTTCCATGCTGCTCTCCTAGTTTCTGGTAGCTACAGAAGCTCCTTCACTTGTAGATAGCATTCTCCCTGTGTTTTCACATGATCTTCCCTCCATGAATGTTTGTCTTTGTGTCTAATTTTTCATTTGATAAAGATACCAGTCATATTGAGCTAGGGCCAATTCTAATGACCTTATTTTAATTTCATTACCTCTGTAAATAATGCTATTTCTTAATAAAGCTATATTCTGAGGTACTAGAGAAGAACCCAATTTAACCCATAATAATATGTTTCCTTTGATATTGTTAGATGTAGACATTTATGGAATACAATCCCAGAATCAGCATTGCCCTTCTTTTTCTTTTTCTCCCTATCTTATCTCTATTAAGTTTTCCTGCGAACATTTGATATGGAGTATTTTCAGAGGCTGAAAGTTATCTTTTTAGAAGAGGATTTCCATTCCTGTTATTCTTTTCATCTTACAGAAACAAGGAAAGAATGTCTAGGTCTATCTTCATTCTATAAATTTGCATTGACTATCTTCTGTGTATAGAAACATGCGAGGTCATAGTGAGCAAGAGAGATGCATGGTGGCCCTGGTCGTTGGCAAGGAGAACAGGGTTAGGGGGTGCTCTCTAGGGTCAGACTGTTGGGGTTCATAGTTTGCTTCTACGAGTAGCATATTGGGACAAATTCTATGCTTTAGTTTTTATATCTCTAAAATTTTCATGATGAATTCAGAATAGTGATGATGATGATTGCAATAATAATACCTCTCTATATGTATAACACTTAGAAGAGTCTAACATATTTTGGATCTTATTATTATTTTTAAATGGTGGTGGTGGGGAAGTTCATTAACAAGGCAACCTTTTCAGTGTTATTTGCTACATTTTTTTTTTTTTTTCAATTTGGATCCAGGATTATTTGTGACGTAATATTAGAGGGATGATGGAAAAAGGGCAAGCCTATGTTGGAAAGATACATTGAGTGTCATGACTTAGAATATGGAGAGGGATAGGTAGGAGGAAAAAGAAAAAAAGCCAGAGAGTAGGACAGGCTATAGAATTTCAAGGAGAGTGATTGTCAAGGAAAAGATTTTGGTGTATTTATAAAATGAAAACATTTGAGTAGAGAAGAAAGGAATGTTAAGAAAGTTTGCTATTGAATATTATTTATATTCTCTTGAGCTCTGTACTGTGTTTTGATATGAGGATATACAGATTTCTGTCCTCCTGGTTTCATCAGTCTTGTTTGATGGACATTAGTTGATGGTGGGGAGCTCCAGTTTTGTTGTTAAGTTAAATATTCATGAGAAACCCAGGGATTCAATGAAATACCACAGGAGGAACGTAGAGCAGTATTGATGCATCCTAAAGACTGGAAACTAAATGTTCGAAAAGCAAGGGCTTTCTGTTTATTCAAAAACTCATCTACGGTTTTCTGTATTATCAGCTGAGGGAATTACATGGGCTGGCAAAGCAGCAGTCCATTAAAAATGAGGCAGTGAAGTCCGCATACTCTGGAAGAAAAAAAAATTCTGATAGTGCTGCTGAAATGAGGACCCACTATCCTTGTTGGATAACTTGGATATACCTAATGGAACACAGGTCATATTCCTTTTAGGTAAAAGTAGAAAATCTTATAGAGTGTTTTTTGTTCCTGTTACAGAGTACTAGAAAGTGACATTTTCTGTTACCTAAACATCACCTAGACAGAATGTATTCTTCATCTCATTAAAGATATAGTGCATGAAATGGAGTCACATAGATATTGCAAATGATGTGCTACCAATTATTTAATACTGATATAGAGTATTGTCATAGACTGAAAATGATATTTTAAGAGACCTTTACCATTGTGACCTTTTCATCTTAAATCAACAAAGAAAAAGTATCTCTTCAGTCGGTCAATAAAATTTTATTGAATAACTATTCATTTTCATTCTACGACCTGGAACAGGGAATATTAAAGTAAATAAGATAGAGATGGTGATTTTCCTCATGAACCTTAGATTCCAAGGGAGTTTACACCATAAGCGGTAAAATGATGCTTTTACTATACTGCTTATTCATTTAGTTTTATTTTTTTTAGTCAAATCAAGCAACTGCGGCAGAGTGTTTCTGAATAAACTGTGTGAATGGCCACCGATCACTATATCTGATCACTTCTATCCAGTGTACTCATACCTTTTTCATATTGGCCCTGTTTTCTTTCTAAATCCTCTCTACTTCACCTTAACTTACATGCTTGGATGTCTTTATATTTTTCACAGCACTTTTAAAAGTGAATGTTTTAGAAACCTCTAATATAATAAATCCATATATAATATTCATAGATCAATTCATTATTCCTTCTAAAGGCAATTGCACAAAAAATAAAAAATGACTGGGGTGGGGGTTGTAATGCCTCTATAGTTAAGACTGAGTCTCTCATCCACAATATTTTTCTCGCCATGGTCTCCCCTTGGGAAGTCCCTGTCAAATCCCTATGTCTCCAAAACAAAGTGATTTGAGCCCTCGGTTTATTTTCATGAACCTGATGATTGATTGCAATTATTTTGATTAAAATTATTGTTGAGATGGGTATAAATTCATAAACCAAAAGAAACACTATATTTGGAATAATTTTCTTAGCAAGTGAACAGATTTAGGCAAATCCTGATTTTATAACTTTCTAAGTTCTCATACTTTCCAATATTATCAGTGACTGGATGATAATTTTTTCTAAGATGGTTTGAATTGGCCATATTTGTAGCTATTTTTTTTCCTGTTAAAGTAGAAGCTACTCAATAAACTGTTACACATTACACTTCACAAGACCCATCCTTACACCCTTTCATCAGCTTCCTAAGATTTAGTAACTTTTTCAGAGCAAAGATCAATGGTAATTTACACACCTGGTATAAAAAGCATTATAATGATCAAGGATACAGAAAACTCTTTGGGTATAGTGCTTTACTGTCATTTTGTTTACAGACACGGTATGCTACAGATTTTCAGAAACCGTTAAAATAATCACTCACCACAGTCAGTGAATTGTGTTGTTATTGATAAACCATTTTCAAAACTATTCCCGAACAAAGTACCAAACCCAACTTTACATTAGAAAGTCCACAAAAACCTTATTTTCATCTGGGCTCAACTATGTTTACTGGAATATGTGATTCTTATTTCTCTAGGTAGTACGATGTGGGATATTTTGAGAATGGTTTGCTATGACATTTTGAAGTTAGAGAAATAATTAATTTTATTTGCTATAGTCAAAATTATATGTATAGTCATTTTAAGGTCACATTTTAAATAAACAGCTTCTCTGAATCATTTCTTAATGCTCTAAAACCCAAAGGATAACCAAAATACCATAGTGGTTAAGAGTCTGGTCTTTGGACCCAGGATGCCTGGTTTGGAAAACTGACTCCCCAGTTCACTAGCTATGTAACCTCAGAGAAATTACATAACTTCTCTGTGACTCAGCTTCCTACTTTGTAAAATATTTATGATGATAACAGAACTTCCCCTAAACAAGTTAAATATGTTAATTCCTAAAAAGTATACCTCACAATATAAAAACCTAATATTAAATAAGTATTATTATTATTATTATTTTATTATTATCCTTTAACCAATATGATTATAGTTTTATATTATAGAGCCCCATGTACCAGTTGGCCTGGGTTTCTAGGTATCATGGGGAACACATGGATACTTTCAAAACAATCCACGTGAATAAGTGTTGTAGACTGAATGTTGTGTCTCCCTCAAATTCGTTTGTAGACATCCTAACCTCAAGGTGACAGCATTAGGAGTTAGGGGTTTTGTGGGGGGTGATTAGGTCAGTGGAATTATTTCCCTTATAAAAGAGGTTCTATTAAAGCTCCCTGGTTCCCTTCTGCCATGTGAGATCACAGCAAAAAAAAATCAGCTCTGAATGAGGAAGCAAGCCTTTACCAACCACTAAATCTGCTGGTGCCTTAATCTTGGCATTCTCAGTCTGTGAGAAATGTGACAACATTAGGATGCAGGGGTTTTCATCATATCATGTTTTCACCTCCAACTGCAGGAGATCATTAGCAATGGACTCCAGTTACTGGGTTTTGAAATTCTTCACCGCATTTGTGCTGAGGCCACAACTCTTGTGACTGCTTCCACTCAAACATGGAGTATTGCAAGACTACTAAGGCAGACACATTTCTGGGAGACAGGAGACAACCCTGACATCCAACCTTAGCTCAAGCACTTCATGAAGGCCTTGCTGAAACTTCTTTAAATGGCACATGACCCACATTCCCTCCTTCTCTCCTTCATTCAGTTTCTGCCTGTACTTCACTAGCCTCGCTGTTTACTCTCTCACAGGCACTTGTCCTAATAAAAGCCTAGCTCAGTTAGTCCTGTCTTGACATCTACTTATTGCAGGATTCAGAATAACAGTCACTGAGTGGTTGAGTGGCAGGTAATGGGCACGTTATCCAGGGCTTTTAATGTCAGCCTCCACAGTCATATTGCTTGTAGGTTTAGACTCCTGTAGAGTTGTAGTAATTATCATTTTCCCTTATTTCTGCATCACCAATTACTTCTCAGTGTGTCTTCCACATGTGAACTAAGTTTATAGAGTCTCTGAAAGAGTGTAATTGTGCATTACTTAAATGCTCTGCATTAAGCATCAAAGAACAAACAAACAACAACAAAATGCGTGTAAGTAGTCTAGGCTAATCTATTAAGTAACAGAGTATGGGACATGAATATATATTCTAGTTTATCCTATAGTTTTAAACTTTTTAAAGCTCTTTCTATTCAGTAATGGAATCCATAATAACTTTGCATCAATTGACTTAATTTATTAATAAAACTAACGTCTGTTTTTATTAATCTACATGGTCTTACTATTTCTTAGAAATAAATTAGAAAAAAATGCGTATCTTCTAACTACTATTGGACATATAATAAATATAACAAACATAATTAAGTCCAGAAAAATGTTTTTGCTTTTTTTTCCTCAGACCTGCTTGTCCCACAGTTTTCTTCTTGTAAGTGATGCCTCCATTCAACAAACAAGAGCCTTTGTCTTCCTCTTTGACCCCTCTCATTTACTCACTTCCCACAGTCAGACATCAGCAAAAACTGAGTACCCTATCTTCAGATACACACAGTCAGACAGATTTTTAACACCTATATCACTGCCAAACTGGACCCAATTGCCTAATTTCTCCCTTTAGAGTTCTAGCTGGTCTGTTTCCAGGCTTCTTATCACAGTCAACTTTCCACACAATAGCAGAATAATCCTGAAAATACAGGCCATTCCTTGGCTAGGACTGGTTTCCTAGCTTTCTTGGGCTGGTTCCTGCCTTCCTTAGAATAAATCTGCAGTGCTTATCAGGACGCCTGGGTTCCACAGTTTGTGCTTGCTTCTGTCTCAGAATTGGCATTTGCTTGTACCTCTTTCTGGCATGCTGTTCCCTACATATCAATGTGATATTTCCCAAATCTTTTTGGTTTCTGCTCAAATGTTACTTTATACCACCGGATCTAAAATTATATTTTCTTTCAGGCACAATCTTCTTATTCTGATATTTTTGTTTTTTCAATTGCTTCACTCCCTGACAAGTTCACCCACTACAGTTTAATACTCATGAAGGAATATATTTTGCCTATTTCTTTCCTTGCTTTAACCTCAGTCCCTGGAGAGAATACCCTTATACTTATTTAGTGCTGAATAACTCTTTGTTGAGTAATTAATTAAATAAATGAAAAATGAAAATGTATTCTGAATCTATCACATGAAAATATTTGATTTATTAAATGGTAGAATCAGTAATGATATGACATGATTTTTAATTACTATTTAATTTAAATGGTTTAGTTTTAATTGTGTTTATTGCATGATAAACAATCTGTTTATGTCAGATTTTGCAAGTCCAATATCAAATCTATATAATGATTTCTATGTATACAATATCGGTGAGGCTCAACAAATGTTCAGTGACTTCAACAAAAGTGGGTCATAATAATGAACAACTGTGACTTTGTACTCGGTGGAGATTCCTTTCTTTCCTAGGACATATTTTAGACACTCCTCTGCTTCAGGGAAAGGAATATATCTGGTTCAATTCTCCTTCCCACTCCTATTTTCCTAATTCCTACCTTGGCTTCAGGTCCAATATGGGTATTGGAACTAAGAAAGGACAGAGAATAGGGGAACAGAAACTTCTTTCTTGGGAGTTTTATGAGTGGGTTTTATGGCCTCTGGACCTATGTGGTAAGCTGGCTTCTTCTATCATTGGTGACTTTGTAGATTTTTTGGAGATGCTCATTGTTCTGGACTTCTCAAATATAGTGTCCCTGGCTTAAGACTTTTCTTGCAACTCCACCTGTGGTGATTTAACCACCTTTTCCAGTCCCTATGCATCCAGAATTAATCTCCAGCTTTTTCCTGATGTGGTTCCTCCCCTTTCCAGATTGCCCTAGTAATAGAACTCTGGTGATACCATGTCAGTTCTGTTCTTCGGGGGACACAGTATATCCTTCATCCTGACAAATTCTAGGAGTTCAGTACAGTTCCAATACAGCAGTAAGTCCCTTGGGTCCTCCACCATAGCAATTGTACAGCAATCTTTCACCCTCTTGGTTGTTTTGGGGGAAATTAAATCCTTTTCCATCTACTTTGATCACATTTAATCTCTCCAAGTAGCCATGCTTTCCTCTCAGTATGGCTTGGGATTCAGAGCAAAGTATTGTAAAACATTGTGTCTCTTTAAAATTGACTATTTCCTTTCCACACAGTGACCTGCGTTTATATCCTGTATCAGACTGAGGAATTCAAATATTGTGAAATTGGTTTGCTGACATTTCCTTTGTGAATTCCACTTTCTGGTCCATCACTGTTCTTTATTATACAGCATTTATTACTAATAGTTTGCCTTTATGGGAACTCAATTTTTAAAATTGATTTTACAATTTATTTTTGGTTTGTTGTTGATAATATTTAAAAGATGTATTTTTGTCTTAAACATAAGCTGGCATAGTCCTAAATCTTTGGTTTTATGCAGGCTAATGCCCCTGGAATTCAATATTTATTAAAGAAACAACTCTAATATTAGCTAATGTTTAAATAGGAATTTAAAGAAAAACATAATATGTGATAATTATTATAACATATATTAGCCTGTAATTATATGACTTCATGTATATTAAATTATATATAAAATAATCATATAAATTATTTTAATAAAAATATCTAGTCTCCTCCTACATCTATTTTGTATTCTATCAAGCAATTTTCATATTTAGAAAATATTCAAGATAAAAGCTATTTGGTGCAGATGTGAAAAAAAATGTCAAAGTGCTCACATAATTATTTTCCTCTTGAAAATTCAATTTTAATTTTGCAGCTTAGAGGATGTTGGTTGTTATGTGTTTTTTTCTCCAAGCATTTTCTTTTATTCATTTAGTTTATTCATTTGCAACTTTAACAATAAATATTTTTAGGTATTTTGTACCTTGATGGAAGCTTACTTACTATCTTAGTGTTTCTAGCATGCAGTTTCCTTCACTTTTTTAAGATTTACAGACTGATTGGATAAGATGTTGTTTATCCCTAAATATTAGGTTAAGCTATCCACTATTCTCTCTACTTTTTAAATTATGTTAATGTATCCCAAAATCAAATTTTAATCTTCTGTTTAACTAATTCCAAAAGCTAAGTAACTATCAAGATCTTATGACTTTCTTCTTAATTTCCCATTGTCAGCACCCTCAGGATATTTTAAGGAATTTTTGTGATATCTAATTGGCACTCTTAGTCCCATCTTTGTTTCAATATATCCTTAATCCTATATCTGTAATAGTCTTTCTAAGCACTTCTTTGAATGTCGCTCCAAATACCTCAAACACAAACACAGGAATATCCTAATCAGTTAATGTCCATTTCCATTTTGGTAGCAGAGATATCCAAATTGTCCTGTTTGGAACTCGAAGAGAAGAGAGGAGTTGAGAAGTCATGGGATTCTGACCGCCTCATTGCTACTTCCCAAAAGCAGCGTTGATTTTATTTGCTTCTATACTGGACTACCAAGTATGATTTTATGATTCACTCTCCTCTGAATCTGCTTCTTTCCAAAGAAACAAATGAGCAATCAAACACTAAATAACTCAATATTTAACTCTGTTACCAAGTCCCTAGAAATATCTCCACATTTTTCATCACTTGTTTAATTCTTATCATAATAGAATGATTGAAATTCTATAGTCTTTCATGATCACTCAAGCAACTCCTAAGTGGAATTCTTGCAGCTCTTTATTTATGATTCCTACTGTTTATTTTTCATTTAATATCATTGCTATTATATATGTAGACGTGTGTGTGTGTGTGTGTGTGTGTGTGTGTGTGTGGTATTGCTATTTATCATTTTATATATCATTAAGCATCTCAAAGTAATTTCCAAGTCAAAATGTGAAGTGATGTAATATTTTGTATCCCATTGCATATCATGTTACCTTTACCAGGGAAGAGAATATATAGATGTGTATGGTTCAAGATGATGGGTATTTTAGAATAATGGTATAAAAGAGAGAAAAAAAGATCCTTCACTGAATATATTTTTTATTGATTTTTAACAAGAAGTAATTTTTGAAAATGAATTTAATCAAAGTATAAGTCAGAAAGAAAAAGTCAAGAACCATATAACTTCTTTCATGTGGGGTATAAATCTGAAAGCAACAAAGGAATAAGACAAACAAATAAAGAAACAAAAACTCATGCACACGGACAACAGTTTAGTGGTTACCAGAGGGTAAGGGGGCACGGGGTGGTAGAAGAGGGTAAACGGGGTCAACTATATGGTGATGAAAGGAGAACTGATTCTGGGTGGTGAACACACAATGTGATATATAGATGATGTATTACAGAATTGTATACTTCAAACCTATGTAATTTTACTAAGCATCATCACCCCAATAAATTTTAATTTAAAAAAGTTAAAAAAAAAAATAGACTCTTCAAACAAGAATGACCTCTAGTAATACAGTAAAGCAAAAACCTAACCAAGTAAGGTACATTTTAAAATCATTTGTTCATATTACCTCCTCAGGGAAACTTCTCCAGAGCCACACTGGACTAGGGTAACTTCTCTTGCAATGGTTCCTATTTCATCCTGTGCATAAATTCATCAAAAAAAAAAAAAAAGTATCATTCTGTATTAAAATTCCCTTGTTTACTAGAACGTACACTCCTTGAGAAAGAAATCTTACTTTTTACCTAATTGGTTCCTAACATTTCATACAGTGCTGTATGGCAGGTAGTATGAATATTGGTTGAATGAATGAATAACCATGAACTAAACTGGAGTTTTAAACTTGGAGTTTCTGTGTAAATATTATACAAATTTAAAGCATCTTCATCCTGAAAGAAATGAAAATCCCTAAAAGAAATCACAAGAGCTCAACATTTCTAGTTTTTGTTCATATTATACAGTTTTCATGTTTTCTCTATACTATGTCATCTTATATAATCATTGTACTAAGGGATAAAAGATTGTAGCAAATTATTATTAAGAATCACATGCATTCACTTGGAACACTATAAACTGATAATTTCACTTTTACTTTTATATTTCCTGGTGGTATAACAACATGTTTATATTTAAAATAGTAAAGATAAATTGAATTGTTGTAGGTTTTCTCTCAAACATATTTCCAATAATGCTTTTAACATTTGCGATTGCTAGACATATAAGTAAAACCAGACTATGTCTATTACACTTCAGAACATCTCTATATTTGGTATATGGCTCCTGTCATTTTGTATGTCCTTTATTTAGGATATTTGGTGAAATATTATAAATGTTTTATAGTCATTAGAATAGTTTCTTATGAAATGGTTAGAATACTTATATTATGAATTATGGGGAAGTATATCTATATATGTCAAAATTGAATATGTGAATTTTTGTTTATTACTTTTTCTATTTAATATATATTTTCAAAACACTTCTCCAAACAATTATATTAAGATCAAGTTGCTTGGTGGTAAAGATAGATCTCATTCTTCTTGTGATCTTTCCTTCTGACAAACAAGGGTCAACAAATATTTAAAGAAATAACAAGTTGAATTAAGTTCAGGTCTTTTTTTTTTTTTTAAAGCAACTTGAGGAGACTGCAGGGGAACTTTGGAACCACACACTTTGGGGCTTCTTGGTGTTTCAAATGTAGTGTTTACTTTTTTCTTGGCATGAAAATATTTGTAGTCATTGTTATTGACAGTTTTCCCCTTGCAGTGGATAGAGGTAGTGAGTTTTGGATGGCCAAACTGGCACTGTTAACATTTGCGGCAATATATGATCAATTGGCAGCTTTGAAATAATGTTTACTGGAGAAAACAGATGGTTTTCCTTCTTTTACTTTCTATGAGCAGCTTGGCTTATCCAATGCTGTTATATCATAAGGTGACAAAAAGTATGTCAGTCTGAGAGCTTGACTTCTAGTGGGCACCATGATTGACCTTAGTAATAAAATATTCAATTTGTTTACATGTGATTTACTAAGAGAACTAAATATAACTATCTATGAATCAAAAGAAGAGTGAATCAGGCTAACTTGCTGAAACTTGAATTTAAATATTACATTAAATAAAATATGGAACTCTGAACCAAACCAAAATTTTAAGAAATAAAATAAAAATATGAATAACAAAGAAATGTAATAAAGGAAATAAAATATTGAATCAATTTATGTTCTGAAAAATAATTATCTTCAAGAAAAATATTGAAATCACAGAATTTTTATGTTTCCAAAGGATGATGTTTTTACCATAATGTGGACTACTAGGTTTGAACTGAGAAATTAAATAATTTCTTTGTTCTGATTTTTATCATATATTTCAAATTTAATTTAAAATAACACTTTGTTCGTTTTATCAGTTGAGTATTATTGAGTTAAGCAACATTTTCCTCTATACATTGCTCCTTTTTTTCTTTTTTTTTTCTTTTTTCAGAAATAAGAGCACTTAGTGGGCCAGGATCTTAAGGCAAAAGATGATGGGAATGGCTTGGGAGATGATCCTTTTAAGAAAAAAAAAAATTTTTTTTCTTCCATATCTTTTTTTCTAAATTTAAGGTTTTGTATAATTGAGCTATTATGAAAATTATGTACTTACATTGAGTAACAAAAAATACTGCAATTATAACTTAAATCCATAGAAAGTTCTGCCATTCAGATAGACCCTTCATTACTAGAAATTTCACAGATTAGAAATGTTATCCCTACTGCTGGAAAAATGGGTAAGTAGTTCTTTTCTGAAATTTGTATTCATATGTAGATAAATTAAAACCTACCATATCTTATAATCACTTTTGATGGCCCACTTGCTGTGTTATTCTGTACTGTATGAGGTGTCATAAAAAATACAGTGAATGTTTAAATTAAAAAAAAAAAAACTATTAGAGTAAAAGACACATTGCCATTAAACCCCTCAAAATATGACCCCCTCCCCGTTTCAAATACATTTTATCTCATCATTCTTGCCACTTTTGGAAGCAGTTCTGGAAGTTCTCTTTCATGTCTTTAGTTGTGCTGTTGTGGCTGCCTCAGTGTCCTGGATCAATTCAAAATGTCTATCTTTCATGGTCATTTTGACTTTGGACAAGAGCAAGAAGTTGCATGGTGCCAGATCCAGTGAATAAGGTGGATGAGTACACACCGTAATGGTTTTATTTGATAGAAATTGCCATACCAGAAGCTATGTGTGACATGGAGTATTGACATGATGGCGGATGAAGTAAAGACACTTAAGAAACAGGACTTCCAGAACTGCTTCAGAAAGTGGCAAGAATGATGGGATAAGTGTGTTCGAAGTGAGGGGGGGAGGGTATTTTGAGTGGTATATTCACAATGTGTCTTTTACTATAATATTAAAAAACAAAACAAAACAAAACAAACAAACAAACAAAAGCATTCACCGTATGTTTTGATCATACCTCAAACTTGCTGCCTCTACGTGATGAGGAAGCAGGAACTCATACACTTAGAATCATACAGTCACAGGTTAGTTGGCTTCAGCTGCTATAACAAAGTACCACAAACTGGGTGGCTTAAACAACAGAAACATATTCTCTCATGGTTCTGGAAGCCAGAAGTCTCAGATCAAGGTTTTGAAAGTGTTGGGAAGTTCCTTCTCAGGTCTGTCAGGGAGACTGCTCCATGCCTCTCTGTCAGCTTCTGGTGATTTGCAGGCAATCTTTGGCTCTCCTTGCCATCTGCTGCATTACCCCAATATCTGCCCTCATTTTCACATGTCATTCTCCCTTTGTTCCTGACTGTCTCCAAATGTCTCCTTTTGTAAGGACACCAGTCATACTCCATTAGTAGGCTCATCCTATTCTGGTGTGACCTCATCTTAAGTAATTATATCTTTAAGACCCTATTTCCAAATGAGGTCAGGTTCTGAGGTGTAGGAGTTAGGACATCAACACATAAATTTTGGGGGGATGCAATTCAACCCATAATGAACACAATTTCATTAATTCATAGATTAGGTAGTCAAAGCTAGAGGAGTTAGTTTTCAGATTCAAAGTGGGCAACTGCTTACATTACATCCCTTACATACTCTTTCCAATACAGCAGGTGACCTCCAAAATTTGAAAAACGGCTCAACAGTCACTGTCATTTTCACTAAAAGCAGCTTGGCAGCTGAATGTTTAAATAAAATTAAAATTTGTTTAATTGGCAAGTTTGCAAGTACAGATTAATATGTAATATTGGAATTGTTTTCTTCAGTATTTAACCAGGATAGAATGTATTTTAATAGACATTGCAAGTTCCTATGGCAAATACAACCTAAAACCTATCAAACTCACTTCAAAATATCCGTTCATCTACCTTAGGGAACATTTTCTTCATCACTCTCACTATTTATTTTTAAAATGTATTCATTTTTCTTTCTTTTGAAAGATATTTCTCAAACTTCTTCTTTAAAAACAACCTCTCTTCAGGCTGCTTTTATTCCTTAGATTCAGAATAGTATGCCCAAAATGTTTAGGGGGGAAATAATGATGGTTGAAAGTGCAATGAAAAGGAGAGTTATGCTCAATGTCAAAATATGTGTCTCAAATTTATGTTTTTGTGGCGTCATTAAATTTAAATTATTACTTATCCACCCACAACTTTTGGAATTTGTTTTAACTTAAAATAGCAACTATTTTGAGCAACTACTACATATGTAAAAACAGTAAATTATTTCTAAATCAAATTTGGATTTTTTTCCCTCTAATTACTGAATAACTCAACTGCTGCATGGTCTTATAATTGGAGAAATACTCACATACATATTAATTTAAAGATAAAAATTTAAAGATGTACATAATAATTAAAGATAAATAATTGTGCTGGTATGATATTGAGTCCATTAATTGTTCATTTTGCCTTAAACATAATTTTAGAGAGTACTCTTAGAAATGTTTTCAAGCACATTTGCAAGATAGAAACTAGCAATGCTTTGAACCAAATATTAAAAGTGTAATGATGTATACTTGAGATTTAAAATACATATATGGGTATCGACTTTATTTTAGAGAGAAAAAAATTAACAGCCAATAATTACTGCTGCAATTGGATAATTGTTCAGGCAATTGAGCAATTCCAGTTGCAATTGGACACTTTCCACTTATCCCTGAGTTGTAATTAACCAATTTTAGGTATAATTATTTGTACCTGGGCTTTTAGCCTCTTAAATGATTCTACCTCATGCTTCAAAAACATGTTCCTATGTTTATTATTTCTTATTTGGACTACCACTGATTTTTCTGAATATAAGGCAATACCATCAAAGAGAGTTCCATTAATGTTAGCTATTTTAGACTGGAAATGAAATCCTTGAGCCCACTAAAGTTGTTAGTATACACAAAATTGCTTTAAAAGCACTGACTAAATTGAAAAATTAACTCATCAAACAACAAGCTATTTTAGTCAAAACAATTTTTTGACAGAATTGACTTCTTGACCAATTATTTAGCTGAATTGAGAGTTTGTTTTATTTAATTTGCCTGTCAATTTAGTGAAAACTCTGCAAATCTAAGAAAGTTACTGCCAAAACTATTCTTGTAGGTAATCAAAATAAATCACAAGTATATATTGCAACATTATGCTATGTAAAACACATGAGTGATATAATACACCTTTTAAATATGGTGCTATATCTAAACCTAATATTTTGACCATTTATATTTTTCATACTAAAAGATTTTCTACCGATGCTTGCTTGATTTTCTATCTCAATGCCTTCATCACCATTACTGTGTTTAGATAATTTGATTATATTTATATGCATATAGAATGTGTAAGTTTTCCAGGCAAATATTCCACCTTATTTACCCACACATCCCAAGTGTGTCACGTACTTCCCAGCACATATTAGGTGCTAAATAAATGTTTGATGATAATCACGCTACAAGACAGGGACCAATAATGCTATCTTATTTAACCTCCCTTTAAAAATAAACTTTTTTTGGTTTCATTTGTTTGTCCGGTTTTAACTAAAACTATGACTTTTAAAAGTAGAACAGACATGCAAATAATTAATAGATGGGCAGCGAAGGATACTAGATCTAAGATACAGTGTTAATCAACCCTAAGAGTCTAAGTTCTCCTTGGGAGGTAAATTGCATATTGTAGTAGGGAACCTTTAGATCGGGGTGTCCAAACTTTTTTCAACAGTTTTTTACCAAGGGCCATATGCGGTAAAATACACAAACAGCCGGGCCACTCACTCGAGGTGAAGTACGTATTGCCTCACCTGGTTTATTTAAGTAAACTAAATATATTTTTGGAATTTGCTGCGGGCCAATTAACAATGGATTGTGGACCGCAGTTATGGCTGCAGTTTTGACACCCCTGCTTTAGATGGTCTGAGTGAGGACTTACCAGGCAGAGCTAGAGAAGCCACTTGAGGCAGCTAGGGGTAAAGTATGCTTGCTGTCCTCCCCCTTAGTCCTTAACCCACTCTCCAGTGCTTTTGTTTGGCTGAATCCAGCTGGCAAGGTAACCTGAAATGAATTCTAGGAGGGACAAAAACAAAGGCTACAGGATAAGATGGAGCAGAGGAAAAGTCAGAAATCAATCTGAGATTTACAGCGGGAAACAAAGAGTAGAGTATTCATTGTGACTTTATGTAATGTAGATTTTTCTCCAAAATTCATCAACTTTAGAAAACATACGCTTCCTCCCACTACGAAAGATCAGCTCATTAGCTAATAATTCACTAGTACCTTTCCCCACCAACCCTTCACATTTTCTTGATTCGTTATTTTTTTGTCTCCATTCTAGAGCTTCCTTTAATACCTTATGTCTTATATGTTTATCTGTGTATCTTGATTTAACAGTTTTAGAGAGAACAATTTACTTTTGGTCTTGAAAGGGAATGAAGTAGTATTTCCGCTAATGTTACCAGCACCCTAGGTTCTTGCAATATCCCGGTACAGAAATTAAAGATGATCAACAAACACCAGCGTAGATAGAGAGAAAGCTTTATTAAGCTTGTGTGCAAGGAAACCAACATCGTGAAAGGGCAGAAATGGGCGGTTTCCCAATGGAGACTGGGGCAGGGTTTTTAAAGAGAGCGAGGCAGTAAGAGAATTATGTTTAGACACATAGAGGTGGAGGTTTCTTGGCGCTTGTGTGTTGTGGCTAAATCTCTTTTTTTTGTTTTTCAATTTCCATCCTTTATTTAATATATTGATTTATAGAAACTTTTAAAAAGCTATTAACACACTTCTTCAATTTAAATTTTGTTTATATTTACAACTATATAAAATTGAGTTAAATATAAAAATAACATGCCTGAGTTATAAAAAAATTATAGAATTGTATAACTAAATTCTGTTAGTCATTAAATTAATATGTATTGAACACTTTCTATGTGCTAAATCTTTCATCGTGTGTCACGTGTCTCATCAACATGTTAAATTTCCACCTTTGGGCATGATTTTTAGCATTAAAATGAAGAAAGGGTCACACAGCAGGCATCTCTGAGCCTGATTGTGCATGTGGAGCCAAAGGGAAAGTTCTTTGGCCCTTGTAAGCAAATCCTTATGGTTAGGGACCCTGGCTTATTTAATGCTGATTGGTCTCCCTAGGGCATGTGTCATACTTAATCTAAGTATTAGCACCTGGTTCCTGTCTGTTCAACCTGACTGACTTAGTAGCAAGCTGCCTTCCTGTCTCACTGAGTCTCCCTTTCCTCCTCTCTAAAAATATTAGATACTTTTTATTTTTTGAAAAGATCATTTTATGTATGAAAAATAAATCCTATTATTCAATAACTTTAAGTATGTGTTCTATGCTGTCTGTTGACAATTTATTAACTTGAAAAATTCACAGAATTTATATTACTTAAAATTTTCTACTATTTTTTATAGCACCAAGTAATGTGGGTTCAGCCTTATGGAAATAAATATATCACGTAAGCTCACGCCTCTATTTGAAGTATATAAGTACTAAGGGGACTAAGATTTGTTTTTCATTTTAGTTTAATTTTGTTTCTTCTGGATTATGTTATTGTGGTAGGCTGAATAATGGTCCCCCAAAGATGTCTGTGTTCTGATCCTTGGAACTTGTGACTGTTACCATTTATGGCAAGAGGGATTTTTCACATGTGATTAAGTTAAGGAACTTGAGATGGGGAGATTGTCCTGGATTACCTCATTGGGTTTAAAAGTAATCACAAGGGTTCTAGTGAGAGAGAGAAAAAGAAGGTCAAGGGTGATGAGGGGAGGCAATATGAGAATAAAAGCAGAGAATGTAGTGAGCGGTCAGTAGCCAAGGCTGTAGCCTCAAGAAGCTGGAAGAGGAAGGAACAAATTCTATCCTGGATCCTCCACAACCTACCAGCAGTGCAGATAGCTTTATTTTAGCCCCGTAATATTTATGCCCTCCAGAATGATAAGAGAACACATTTGTGTTGTTTTAAGGACCTAAATTTGTGGCAATTTGTTACAGTAGCAACAGGGTGGGAGGGAGAGGGGCAAAAGCAATGATTAATATTTACTTTATCTCATGTCTACCTATAATTTATTTTTTCCTGGGATACAACTCATTGAGTAGTATCTTCCAAGAGTGTTGCACAGATGAGAAACCTTCAGATTTCAAAATTACATGTCCAAAAATATATTTTGCACCTGTGCTTGATTTATTATTAAGTGATTAAATTTTTTAAAAAAATAATAATAAAATACTGAGGTCCAAATTAATTATTTGAATACATAATGTGAGATATCTGTCCAGTAATATTGTAGGCAAAGTATCTGGAGCTACCTAGTTTGATCAAATAAATAATCTATTCAAAAAAACAAAAAACAAAAACAAGAACAACAACAACAAAACCCTCTGAAAAACAAGCAAGATTTGATAGGATTACAAAGAATCCAAAATCCAGATTATATGTGATCCCAAGAACCCAGAAAAAATAAGAAACCGAAGCTAGTTTTGTTCTGTCCAAAGCAGAGAACTTGAAATTCAATTAAACTGTGGGGTCAACATACAGGATAAATGAGGAGTACATTGATTGTGTTAAAATGTTGCACAGTTTACAAGAGTAAGAAGACCATACATTAATGTTGAAGTCTTTTACAAACCAAATATTAATGAAGAAAGAAAGAGAGAAAAGATGCATAATGTGTGCTTCATTTATGTAATGATGAAAAATAAGTAAAACTAAACAATAGTCACACATACACAAGCAATAACACATTTAAGAAAAGCAAGAAAATGAATATCAAAAATGACTACCTCAGTACGGAGTGCGGGGATTTGGGGCTAGGGCTGAGCATGTGGGATAGGTGGGACTTTTCAGGTGCTGACAAAACTCTATTTCTAGCTTAAGTGATTACTGGGGTGTTGCTTCATAATCAGTCCTTAGACCTTACTCATATGTTAAACACTCCAATCTGTGTGTCATATATAACTCACTTACAAGTAAATACAGTGCACACACACACACACACACACACACACACACAAGTTGTCCTAATATGAGGTTGTTAACTAGTCTAAAGGAAATTTTAATATAACCCCTTTTAAATAACCTCTCTTCCCAGACACACTCAGTTTAAAGGGACTCCACATGTCAAATTAGAAAACGTAATTTCTATTTTCCAGCATCCCTTATAGCTATGTGTGACCAATGAATGAGTCCTTGCCAATGAGGTGGGTTGTATTCTTAAAGGAAAGGATACTCTAATCCGTTCCATTTCCCCTTATAATAATAGCATTATTTAAATTCTATCCCCTATATTCTTTCATAATATTGGTAGAGTCAGCTTCAGTATCATTCCTTGTCCCCTGTTTACTTATTTGTTCATGTTTATATTTACAGAAGTATAGGCTCATGAATCTATTATTTCTGTTATTATTATTGGAAGAATTGTGTATTCCCAAAATTCATGTATTGAAGTTCTATCCCCCCAGTATTTCAGAATGTGAACTTTTGGAGCTAGGGCCTTTCACGAGGTAATTAAGTAAAATAATTCCCATGAGTATGCCCTAATCAAATATAACTGGTGTCCTGATCAGAAGAGGAGCTTAGGACATAGACACAAATGGAGGGAAGATCATGTTAAGACACAGGGAGAAGCAAGCGATCTATAAGCCAGAGAGGCCTCAGAAGAAACCAAACTTTGATATATTGATCTGGGACTTCTAGCTTCCAGAACTATGAGGAAATACATTTCTGTTATTTAAGCCACTTGCTTTGTGGCACTTTGTTATGGCAGATCTAGTAAATTAATATAGTTATAATCTGAAACTATCGTGATCACTATTATTTTTTTTGATAGTGATTGATGATGACTTTTCTTCGAGATACAAAGACTAGGAAAGGAGACCAGTAAGTGAGGGTGATTGGAGAGGTATTAAGGTATTAAGGCATGACACAAGTGTCAAAGGATTTGAGAGTTTCTTAAAAACGGGGGGAATTATTTCGATTGGTTGTCTATTTTGTCGATTGCTTCTTTTGCTGTGCAGAAGCTTTTTAGTTTGACATGTTTCTTTTGTAAAAACTTGGCTTTCTAAATAATAAAATAAACCAGTTACCAATTTGGGTCAATTCAATTTAAGGTCTTTATTTACTTAGATTATGGATTGTGAATTTAGAACTCCAAGCTATGATAGAATAATGCTCTGCCCCCCACTATAATGTCTAAATGCTAATCCTCAGAACCTGTGAATATGTTATCTTATATCACAAAAGAGATTTTTAAGATGTTATTAAATTAAGAGTTTTGAGATTATTCTGGATTATCCTTATGGGTACCATGTAATCACAAGGAGCCCTATAAGGGAAGGAGGGGGCATGAGAATTAGAGAAGATATAACAACAGAAGCACAGATTGGAGTGATGGAAGGTCATTAGCCAAGGAAGGTGGACAGCCTCTGGAAGCTAGAAAAGGCAACGGCAAGAATTTCCCTAGAATGTCCAGAAGGAACAGCCCTGCCGATCCACTTTAAACTCCTAACCTCTGTAACTGTAAAATAATAAAGTTTTGTTGGTTTAAGCCACCAAACTTTAGGTTCTTTGTTATGGCAGAGATAGGAAATTCATTCATAGGCATATGAACTCTTAGAACTCCTGGCTGCTTATAGGGGCACACTGAGAAAAGAACATAGAGTCTGGGGTGAGACTGTATGAGGTCATAGCAAGGATCTCCCATTTTCAGTTGCCTGACATTTTGTGTGTTGCTTAATCTCTCTTTTGACTTCAATATGTTTCGTCGGTAATATGAGGGTAGAGTTTTTATCATAAAAATATCATAAAATAGAAGCAATCTTATAGGGACTTGTGATGTTTAAATGATTTAATGTATTTCAAGCTTTTAGACTAGGACATAGTACAAATTAAAAAAAAAAAAAAAAAAAAAAAAAAATTTAGTAGAGCCAGCAATTGGAATGAAAGAAAACACAAAACAGTTGAAATATCATATCTTTTGAAGTTGGTCTAAGGAACTAATAATTAGAAAAGAAACATGAGGAAGTAGATTTATAGAGATTCTTGCTTCTGCTTTCTGTCATTATATCTTCCCTATCTATAGAAGTCACTTGAGTATTAAAACAATATGGAAAAAAGATGACATTTTCTTTACTCCTGAAACGTTAGACAAAATTTAATAGCTTTCTTTCATAGACATCAGAGAATTTCCTTCTAGCAGTACTTCATAGTTTACAATAAATATTGTCAGCCAACAGGATTTTTTTTTGTTCTAAAGAAAATGCATATATCAATTTGAAGAAATACTCATAAGGAATATGTTTTAAAAATATAAAAACTTGAATGCTTTATCCATCATTTGATTTTAATAAATAAGGTAATAGGGAAATAATGTGGGTTGCCAATGAATCCAAGCCTTGAAGATGGTCTATTTTAAGTTATGGAAGAATCAGAATTCATAAAGGATTCTTAATATCTAATTATAACCTGAATACGGCTCCGAATCTAAAGATGAGCTAGTTTGCAAGGGAACGTTTGCTACCACCTGCTTCCTACGAGTCTCTCCCTAACTCAAATTAAAGTAGATTACTGAAAAAGGAGGAGGAGGAGGAGAAGGAACAAGAGAAGGAAAAGGAGAGGAAAGACAGAGGAAAATAAAAAAAATAAGAATAAGAAGTTCTGCTTAAAAAAAGCATTCCATTTTATTTGTTTCCCTTTTTTCATTCTTGATATAAAACTTACTCTAGATATCAGTTATTTACATATATTGGACTTCTTATATTGTAATCTCTCTGAATGTTTCATTTATTATTAAGGGCTAAAACACATATTCTAATGGGTCGACTTAAGCTCTGTCTATGTTATTTAAACAAAATCTAACTGAAAAAATATCTGATGTTGGTCCACATAAAACTTTGATAGGGTCTGTAAAGATAGGCATTGACTGGCATATTAGTAAAGTCAGAGACTACGCAACATGAACTTGAATACAAAACCAAATAATTGAATTTTGAACTAATTGTTTTACTAGTCTGAAAAAAAAAGGCTTGGAAAAAATGTGGTTTGCTACGTAAATGTCATATTTCCTCATTACTTCTTTTGACAAAGGAATATATTTATATATAATAAACATGCAGAAAACATTTCCAAATTGATTTTCTATATACTATAATTATATAGTGTTTTGTTTCCGTAATTCTATGTGGCAAACAAAAACCTCCATAGGCAGATTTTTCAAAATGCTTAAAAGCTGTTTGATAACACATTTTATGAGTTATTTTCCTAAAATATAAACTTATATGGTATTACATAATTATTGTGACACAATTTTTACCACATTTTCATGAATTCTAAATCTTATAAGATAAACACTTGACATTTAATGAAGATGTGTTTTTCTGTTCCTATAAGAGTGTAAGGATAATAATATATTTCACATTGATGTACAGCTCAAAGACATATTGCTCACTGACAGGGATAAGGTCACTTGTCAAAAAACTGTCTGAAAATTGATATGTAACTCGTGAAAAAGTAAAACCATTTAAAATCTTAGCTGTGTAGTGGAGATATTGACCTTTCTTATCTACCACTTTACATATATATATACAATCGTCTTTTCTCAAACTATGTGTACCATTTGAAATGGCAATCTGTCATTATGATGGCTACATTGCTTTTTATTCTTACTATAAATGCATTTTAATTTTCAGTTCTAATATTTGAGATATTAAGTAAACTTCAGTAAAGTAAATAAACTTTAATCTGTAATTTTTTTTCTGAGAAAGAAATGTACCTTTAGTAATAGACAATAGATAAATTTAGAAATTTCAATTTTTTTGAAATCATACAAAGGAAATATTTATAATATTTAATATAAAGTAAAAATTTCTAAAAACATGTGTAATGAAAATTTAGGTTAAAAGGCAGATGGAAAAACAGTACGTACAGAATATTTTAATAATAATTTTCAAATAAATTTTTATTTTATATGTATTTACACATATTTAGACACTACAAAGAAAAACAGGTAGGGTATGGAAAATAGAAACAGATAATTCTTATAATCATTCTCTCTGAATTTTGATATATTTGTTATTTTTTTCCACATTTGTTTTAATATGTACCCTAAATTTTCTGTGGTAAACAGTGTGATATTTAAAATTATAAAATAACTGGCCAGTACAAATTTTAAACTGTCCTACATTAAGATTATAAAATTTTATTGTTGACATTTAATACTTTTTGCACTTATACTTTAAATTGTTTTTCATTTATCTACATCTCTTTGAGTTGTATATTGAGCAAGGCAAAGATAATTGATACGAGAATTCAAATTCCTAATTGCTATCTTAAGTCCATTGTATTTGGGTGACCTTAAAAGATTCTTAAATTTATAGAGATTGGAGTTAAAGCCAAAGGGATCTCTCTCCAAATTCTCAATGCCTGTGTATTTGTTTAGTATATTTTTAAAACCATTTTTATGAATATAAATAATATGGGTTTATTATGGAATATATATATATATATATATATATATACATATATATATATATATATATATATATATATATTCCATATATATATATATGGAATATATATGTAAATATATATATATATATATATATATATATATATATGGAATATATATTCCATATATATATATATGGAATATATATGTCATATATATATATATGTATTCCATATATATATATATGACATATATATGTAAATGTGGAGAAGAAAAAGCAGTCATGATCTCACTACTTATAGACAGCTACTGATAATAATCTTTTGAACTTTCTTCCTTAGTACAGATATATTCTTTCAGAATAAAGTGGGATTATAAAGGCAGGGGTTTTTTTGGTTTGTTTGTTTGTTTTCTGGTTTATTTTCAGACATACCTCCAGAACCTATAAAACACATCTGACACATTGTAGATGGCCAGCAAAATTTGTTGAATTAATAAAATGAAGTTGTGCATGTTCCTTATTTCCCTCAAATTACATTCTAAAGGACTTCCCCAATATTTTCAAATATTCTTCACAACCAGTATTTTTAAGGGAACATACTATTCTCCACTCCTTTCATTCTACCTGCCAAAGAAAACCATTATCAATAGTTTAGTGTGCTTCTCAGTCACTATGCTTTCGGATGAAAATACCAGATACCCCTCTAAGATATCCACAGCGATAGAGTCAATTTATTGGTTCATGTCTGTGGAAAACCAAGTGCCATAGTTTGGTTTAGTGCATGGTTTTGTCAGGGCCCATCTCTACTGGTTGCAAATGTTTGACCCTAGGCTGACCCCCTTCACTATAGCATAAACGGAGAGCCATGAACAGGCCTCACTGCATGATGGCTACCAGAGCAAAGGCAGTGCTCCTCCAGCCATCAACACAATTTCAATTTCCACTTTGAGAATGGAGAGGCCCTGCTTGCACAGAGCTTAACT
Source organism: Rhinolophus sinicus (assembly GCF_057876585.1). Classification (NCBI taxonomy): domain Eukaryota; kingdom Metazoa; phylum Chordata; class Mammalia; order Chiroptera; family Rhinolophidae; genus Rhinolophus; species Rhinolophus sinicus. The sequence goes on along the minus strand of NC_142516.1, from coordinate 144,351,485 downwards.
CTCAGAATTTAGAAGCTGCCTTCCTAGACAGTTTATTCTTTGTTCCAGGAATGTCTTGCCCAGGAAGATGATAAATCTGTAAACCAATCAATAATATCATTGTTTGCTGACAGATTACTCAAACTGTCCGTTCACAAATAATACATACATATACACACATACACACACACACACACACACACACACACACACACACACACACACACATATGCAAACAGCCTCTTTCTCAGGACAATAAATCAGTTAACTGAGCAAGCAACACACTTATCAAAATATTGTTTATTATCTGGGCTTGTTTCACGATGCTCACCTCACTCTGTGCACTAATCTTAAACTAATATATCATATACTTCATCTTATCCTACTCAGATCTCAAGACTGTAAGGCCTGATTTAAGCTACTCAGACCCAGAGCACGAAACCCTATTCTGATTTAGCTATTCTGAAACTCTAAGACTCCGTGAATGTGGTTTTTTCCTTGGTATTGTAAGAATGAACTCAGATTTCCTGGTCAACAGATACTATAGTGGTCTTTTTGAAAAATCAGCACCTGACAATTTTGATTAAACCATGGCCAAGAATGCAGTGCACAAATTGATCTACCTTTCTGTCCAGAACTAAATTTGTCATTCTGGCAATGACCATGGTATTACTCTCAACAACCATTTTTTTTTTTTTTTTTTTAACTCTCATTTATATTAGTTATTCCCCCAATCTTATAGTGAAATCTAGGTGAAGGTTGAAAAGAAACATCTGGTGCTAGAACGAATCTAGCTGAACATTCTTAGAAATCATAAAAAACAGGAATGTCAAACGTAAATGCATTTTGCTGAAATGCTTTTCTAACCCATTTAAAAAAGATATCGGAGTGTTTAAATCAAACACTATATTGGTTGATTGATTTATACACACTCATCAAAATATTATAGTGAAAAAAAGTTTTCCAATAGTCTTTTCTTCAAACCGGAAACTCATCTATTTGCCAGAAAATAAATTGCATTCTATCCTTGAAAGCACTGAATCCATTTGATATATAAAATCCATTAGGTTTGACTAGAGGCCAAACTTAGCAGAGTGTTTTCACTCATCCTTGATGTTTAAGCTGGTGAACATATGACCTAGTATATAATCCATGGTTTTAGAATTGCTGTAAAATGTGTTATGAAGCAAGAAATAAGCCTTAATATTTGTATATCCAAATTTGATAGTGTTCTAAATTCATTTTGAAGCATGTAACATTTTTTCTAAATGCTATTTCACATTTTATTGCGATAATCATATAACCATTCTGTTGCTATATATCAAAGAGTAAAAAAAAAAATTAAAAATGTCAGAACTTCGATTTAACTCCCTTGACATACTCTTCTTGGAAACATCTTGAGAATATGTCTATTTCTTTGTGTATTCATGATGGATTGATCACACTGTTTGATCTTCTCTTTGCCTTTTAATATGAGAGAAAAAATTGACAGATGCAGAAATTGTTGGAATAACATTCAATTTAACAGTAGACATTTATTTAAAATATATCGTTTTGTATCTCTGGGAAAAGACCCAGCCCCTGCCCTCAATGAACTCACATTAATCTTTGGGGGGAAAAAAATCCCAGAATGTTCTAATGTGAGATAAATAATAAAGAAATATACAGGGTACCATTTTAGATGACACAAAAGTGTGTTTAATCTGAAAGAAAAATACAATATTAAAATGTGGAAGCAGAAACAAATTTTAGACACTCTCCAACAAAACTGCTGTAATACTATATTGGATAAAGAGAAAGTGAATAAAGCAAGTGAGGGATTTGCCTGAGATGATCAAATTAGTTCATTGGAGATAGTGAATAGTGGCAAAAATCCAGGTGTCATTATACCTGGCCAATGACTTTTCCATTAAATTTCACCCCTATGTGAACATATTAGGTTGGATTCTTAATAAATCTTTGCCTTCTGTCTTCAAAATTGTCTTCTACAAGCATTTAGTTTGTGAAGATGCCATTTATTTCCTTTGTCCATGAGATGTTGTGAAGAGAATTCAACATACCTGATTCCTAAGTGAGGTTCACTCCTGCCGTGCCCAGAAGGAGCATTAAGACAGAAAGAATCACAAAATTTCAAGGAATTTATATCTGTCACTCTAGGGTGAAATACTTTTGTCACATATGGGGGGGAGAAGGACATCCATTTAAATGAGGGTGAATTTATTATCTTATTTCAATAAATCACTAGCTGTATGGTCTCTTTCTCTCTTATCAGAGGCAAAAACATCTAAAAAGAAAAAGACAAAAAGCAACCTGAATCAGTAGTCAGCAAGAATAATTTTAACCATGCCTTCTCTTATCTAGTACAAAATATCATTAATTTCAAATACACTTTTTTGGCAATTATGTCAAAAAAAATATGTTTTAGCAATCCAACTACACTGAGAAGCTCTGCTTACAATTGAAGTTCTATGCACCATCAAATGAACTTTATATACCCATTACAGAAGAAGACTGATAATGTTAACTAAATTTTAAAGTAAAAGATGACAAATAATTGGAAAATTATGCTAAGACTATCTACTCAAAATCTTCCTAGAACAGTATTATCACTAATACAAATTTGTGGAATTTCTTTTAACTCACATATGCCAATTATGAAAGTCATTTAGTTAAAAAAAGATGTAAGTTTATAAATGACCACAAATGGCACATAACATTATTGAAAATGTTTGTAAAATGAGAACCATAATTTTTACATTTAATATACTTTTTGAATTTTATATATATATATATATATATATATATATATATATATATATATATACAAAAGGTGTGACAATTAAGTTTGCCAACTTGTTGCAATGCTGTTGCTAACCTTTTTTGATATCAGAGGGATTATTCATTATGACTTTGTACCAACTGGACAAACAGTTAACCAAGTTGACTATTTGGAAGTGCTGAAAATGCTACATGAAAAAGTTAGATAACCTGAACTTTTCTCCAGCAGTTCATGGCTCTTGCATCACAACAATGTACCAGCTCAAATCGCACTGTCTGTGAGGCAGCTTTTCGCCAGTAAACAAATAACTGTATTAGAACACCCTCCCTACTCACCTGATCTGGCCTCCCATGACTTCTTTCTTTACCCTAAGATAAAGGAAATATTGAAAGGAAGATATTTTGATGACATTCGGGATATCAAGGACAATACAATGACAGCTCTGATGCCCATTCCAGAAAAAAAGTTCCTAAATTACTTTGAAAGGTGGACTAAGTACTGGCATGTGTGCATATTTTCCCAAGGGGAATATCTTAAAGGTGACCATAGTGATATTCAGCAATGAGGTATATATCACTTTTTCTAGGATGAGTTCGAGAACTTAATTGTCAGACCTTGTGTGTGTGTATGTATATGTGTGTGTTGAAGTATTATCGTAAAGAATATATATATATATATACATATATGTGTATATATGTTTTGTTATGAGTAGAAAAAGCATGCATTACTATATACACACACAAACATGCGTATAGTACACACACAAACATGAAAATAAACACAAGGTGCATTCACACTTGTCTAGAAAGTACATGTTTTGTGCATATGAGCACTCTGTACATCTACAAAATATCATATAGGTTGAGTTGGTATACTAATTACTGGAGCTAGTAAATTATTCACATTAAAATAAAACAATTATAATTGAAATTCAATTTGATAATTATATATTTTTTGTTTTGTGATAATTTTATACTGTACTATTTAGTACAAATATTTCCCCTTCATCAATTGCGAAAATAATATTAAAATTGACTAAGATAGATGAGCTTCCAGAAAAGAATCAGATACCATTGGACATTTATTAACTGAACCATCATCATCATCATCCTCATGACTATAGATTTAACAAAGATTTCTTGAGCCCTTGCCATGTACCAAGCAAGATTCTAGCAATGGGTATACAGTAGTGAATAAAACAGCTTCTTTGCCTAAAACAGCTGATATTAAATGAGTATCTCAACTAAATTTTTACCATGGGGAAGGTGTTATATAGATGCTAGCATTTCAGAAACTGTAAACTTGAAGTTCTTATGATGAAGCCCAGATCAAGGCTTCAAACAAAGATCATTTGGCCCTGACTTGATTACATGAAAAAATACATACTCTATAGTTAAGTAAAGAAATAAATAGCCACGTGATGCTGGAGATGCTGTTGTTTAGATCAATTGTCCCTAATTCTCCTAGCAGCAAGTCTAAGAATGGAAAAGCATTATAGTTGAAGGAGAATTTTTCAGAGAGAAAAAAGCAAAGACTGTAATTTAAAAGTAAATGTACTACTAAAATAAATTACACTGTAGTTTTGCAATATGTTACCATTGGGAAAAACAGTATAACGCATACAAAGGTTCTCACTGTATTATTTCTATAACTATGTGAATCGAAAATTATCTCAAAATGAATAGTTTAATTTAAAAACTTAGTAAGACTTACGGTCTTCAATTCTGCATGTAAGGAGTGTGGAAATTGCCACTATATCTAACCAGTAAAAAGCTGGACACACTGAAAATCAACAGCTCTTTTTGGATCTGTAAGAGATTTGAGGATACAAGGCAAACACTGGCCCTCAAGATTGGAGAGACAGGCAAGTTCAGGGATCCATAGCTTACCTGAAAAGAGGTGCATAAAGTGAAACTGCCATGGGAATCAGGGCTGGGGTGAACTGTACTTGAAAAATTGTTGGAGGCTCAGCATGGACAAAAATTCTTAGAGTCAAAAATTCCAGGGGGACCCAGTCATCAGGTCCCCACAATATTGTGAAATTTTCTTCCAAGAACATGACCAATTCCCCTAGTAAATATCAAAGAAAAATTCCCTCTGGCTTCTAACTGGAGGAGAGGAAACTAAACCATTATGAAATATATCAGAGCACTCTTCTTAACTGGACCTGCCCTCAGTGGAAACTACTTCACTAGAGCTTAACCTGATAGGGTATTCAACATCACACTGGAAATCCTACATAATGAAGTAGGACAAGAAAAGGTAGTAAAAGATATACAGGTAGACAAGGAAGAAATAAAACTATCTTTGTCTGCAGATGACATGATCAACTATGCAGAAAATCCAAAATAATTGACAAAAAAACTCCTGGAACTAATAAACAGTTATAGCAATTTTTGCAGGATACAATGTTAATACAAAAAAGTAATTTGCTTTTCTATAAAACTGTAATGAACAAATAGAATATGAAAATAAAATGCAATAGCATTTATATTAATAACCCCTCAAGAAAAATTAGTATCTAGGTATATATCTAATAAAATATTTACAAGGTTGATTTGAAGGAAACTACAAAATTCTGATAAACAATTTAAAACATATTAAATAGAGAGATATTTCATATTCATGGAAAGGAAGACAGAATTTTGTCAAGATATCACTCCTTCCCAAGTTAACCTATAGATTCAGTACAATCCCAATCAGAACCTCAGCAAGTTAATTCATGAATATTGACAAACTGATTCTAAAGTCTATAAAGAATGGCAAAAGACCCAGAATAACCAACACAACATTGAAGGAGAAGAACAAAGTTGGATGACTGATGCTACCTTATTTCAAGATGTACTATGACTATAAAGCTATGGTAAACGAGATGGTGTGGTATTAGTTAAAGAATAAGCAAATAGGTCAATGGGATAGAATTAAGAGCCCAGAAATAGACCCACATAAATATAGTCAATTGATCTTTGATGAGGAAGCAAAGGTATTATGATGGAGTAAAGACAGTTTTTCTAACAAGTGATGATGGAACAACTGGATATCCATCTGCAAGGAAATGAATCTAGACATGGACTTTATACACTTCAAAAAAATTAACTCAAAATGGATTGTAGACCTAAATGTAAAATGCAAAACTATAAAATCCTAGAAGATAACACAGGAGAAAACCTAGATGACCTTAACTATGGTGATAACATTTTGGATATACCAAAAAATAATGCCTGCTCCATGAAATATATAATTCATAATCAGGAGTTTATTAAAATTAAAAAGGTCTGTCCAGTGAAAAAAAATGCCAAAAGAATGAGAAAAGTAGCCATAGACTAGGGGAAAATATTTTCAAAAGACACACCTGTAAAGGATTGTTACTCAAAACATAGAAATAAATCCTAAAAGTCAACAACAAGAAAGCAAACAGTCCAATTAAAAAATGGACCAAAGACCTTAACGGATACCTCAACAAAGAAGATATACAGATGGCAGTTAAACATATGGAAAGATGCTCCACATCATATATAATTAGTAAAATAAAAAGTAAAACAACAAATACGATGACATACCTATTAGAGTGACTAAAATCTGGAACATTGATGACTCCAAATGCTGGTGATGATGTAGAGTAACAGGAATTCTCATTCTTTGCCAGCGGGAATGCAAAATGGTACAGCCACTCTCAAACACAATTTGTCATTTTCTTACCAAACTAAACATACTCTTACCATCTAATCCAGCAATCACTCACCTTTGTAGCTGTCCAAAGAAGTTGAAAACTTATGTCCATACAAAGAACTGCACACAGATATTTATAGCAGTATTATTCATAATTGCAAAAACTTGGAGTGAACTAAAATATCCCTCAGTTGGAGAGTGGATAAATAAAATATAGTACATCCAGACAGTGGAATATTAATCAGTGCTAAAAAGAAATGAACTGTCATGCCATGAAAAGACATTGAGGAACTTAAAATGCATATTACTAAGGGAAACAAGCCAATCTGAAAAATCTACATACTGTAGAACACTATTAGGTTGGTGCAAAAGTAATTGCGGTTTAAAAGGTTAAAATAATTGCAAAAACTGCAATTACTTTTGCACCATCCTAATATATGCCATTCTGGAAAACGTGAAATTATGGAGACAGTAAAAAAAAATATATATATATATATATATATATATGTATGTATATATATATATACACACACATATATGTATATATGTGTGTATATATTTTATAATGTATGTATTACATTATATATATTATATATAACATATACATATGTACATACATAATATATATACACATACATTATATATATATAACTGATAATATGTATATCAGTTATTGCCAGAGTTCAGGGGACATGATCACCTGGTATGAGCATTAGAAAATAGAGTTTATCAAAGGTCATTACTCCCAGAGAACTAAGTCTCATGTGTGTAAATGTGTTGGCTTGTTTGTATTCAAGTTCATTGATTACTTGCCCACCCCATCTTTACGTCCTTTTCTCTTTCCTTTAGATAAGCTGGGGAATTCAGTTAATGAAAGGTACTGTTGAAAAATTAAAGTAAGAAAAAAAGACAACACAGAAATCTCTGCCATTTTCTACTTGCTTTGGTGTCCTGTCACAGGTTTGCGGTCAGGTCCACTGTGATTCCATATTCCATCTTTCAAACTTCCACTGGTGATGGTAGCTTTTGTTCTCCAGGAAGATCACCTGCTCCATTTGTTTAGTAACATCTTAGAGCAATCAATAAACTCAGGGTTATCTCACATGCCCATGGCTGTTCTTTTGGTTTTTCTTTCTTAGTAGGACTCTGACTGATAGACTAGGGCAGCAAAGGCCAATGAATTGAAGAAAACCAGTAATGGGAGAGGAAGCTTTAAGAAAGTCTCCTTGGGAAAGTTCACAGAAATCACAATGTCTAGTATTTCAAAAGGAGCCCTTTCCTTTTTCTCTATTTCCACAACGCTCTGTATTGTAGCTTTTATTATATACTCTGCTTTGCTTTCTTCATGTTTTGTTTTCCCAAAACTAAGATCTTTCACCCTATTTTTTTCTTCTGTATATTGCAAAGTGCCTATTTAATTAAAGTTTCTCAATAAATGTTTGTTGAATAAGTCAGTATATTTTTAATTTCTGAGAACTGAAATATTCTAGTAAAATTTTTTGTGGAAATGATAATTTTGCAGGGCAAGTTGTTTAAATGCTCCGTAGGCCTCCTAATTTATAATCTGTATAAATTAACTAATAGCTCTATAAATTAAATTTATATAAATCAAGATGTTTGCCTAAAAACTAATAAATAATATTTTATATAAAAGTATGTAAAAAGAAAAAATCCGTACCATTTCATAAGAGATGCACTTTTAATCAATTTTTACTTTTAATGTTTTAAAGAAAAAGTATGTTTCCTAGTTCTGAATATATGCAACTTATTTCTTCAAGTCTTTCAGCATTGCATTAAGTAAGCTATAAGTAAGCGGTAAGTAATCAAAATTCTGCTTTTTAAACAATTACGTTTTAGTTCATTTTTCCTATATGATTCTATCAATCAACTATCTAATGGTTTTTTTTCTCTAAATCATTTGACATTGTCATAAAATGAAAGATTATATATATATTTTTTTTTTCTTTTTTTTTTTTTTTCTTTCTTTCTTACGTTTCTACCAATAGGCAGGTAATAAAGTTTAATTCTGGAAATCTCCTTTATTTCTCAGTGGGTTTGTTTGACATATATGAGTTTATCATCTCTAAATAAGTTTTACTTAAACTTACTAGGGACTTCATATATGAAAGAATTTTGAATAATCTTAGAATAAAAATATGGAAGATCATTACATTTCTCTAAAACAGCTTGCTTACACTGCCTTGCTAAGCTTCTTCAGATTCACTGCACATGCTACCAATTCACTAACTACTATTAATTAGTATAAAGAAATCATTAAAGATAACCAGAAAGGGAATTTTATATGGGTATTAAGAAGGGAAACATTTTGGATTAGACATTTTTATTCCTTATCTATGTTGTTTTGAAGCAATGATTCAGAGGGAATACTGAACCTCCTATAGATATATCAGTAAAATCCCGAGACATTAAAGCTCAAAATATTCCTATTTTTCTCACTTTTAACTTCAATCACATCATAAAAATATGAAATGGACAATGGGATGGATGAGAATTTGGCTTACAAAGTCTTCCAAATTGGCTTTATTACTAAACACTCAATAAAAAGACTTAATAAAAATGTGAGAACAAGTGTCAGTATTTGTTTTTGCTGAGTTGAGAAGTAATTCTTCTCATTTATTTTTAAACACATCCAAAATTTAATTTGGGAAGAACTTCCACAGTTGGCATCTGTTAATCATTTCAGAGTTAAATATGACAAGTGAAGGCAAGAGGAAGATTTTCAGGGGAAATTAATTTTGTTTGGATTCCTTGGCAAGGGGATGATTGGAAAGAAAAGCCTTACTTGAATAATTAAAGACAACATTTCTTATTAAAAGGCCTTAGCAGACGTTTGGAAAATTTCTCAAAAAGGTTTAAGGTTAAAAACAGCCAGACATTTTTAAAATGTGATAAGAGAAAGATTTCCATAATTTAAAATCATATTGAAAATATCAGCATGTTTTTCTCCTTGGCACAAAAATTCAGATACAGTTTTAGCTGCCCGCCTATTGGATATTTGGCATTTCCGAGGCAATCTATTATGCGTAATGTGTAAGCAATAGCAAATGATAAGTATCATTACCAGGTGGTTATTTGCAATGCAAATTTTAAACACTAACTCATAGCTGGTTGGCTCTGGCAGTTGCCAAACAGCTGGTTTTAAACCCTAAACCCATAGGATACTCAACAGTATAACTCCACAACAGTATAACCCTCTAAACATATTCGATTTTTTTCCCAATGTCATTTATCATGATTATCCGCAGCACCCAGTAGCTCAATGTGGTGTAGATACCATACAATTGAATTAGAAAGGCATATTCCTTTTTCTTGGAAGATAATTTTCAAAAGAAAACATCTCATATGCAAATTTATTGAGAATGCATTTAATAAATTTACTATTTAAAAATTAATTTTGTCTATATTTTCCATACAAATGCTCCACTATTACTATTGAGCAGGCATTTGACCCCTATAATTCTCCTGGAAGTACCTTCAAACATTACCAATGACCTACTCACAAAAATATTATTTTCCCCAATTAGCTCTCATCCTTCTCAATCTATAAGCATGTACTGGTGTTGACCACCTTTTCTTTTTTGAAATGTTTTTCTTCCTATCTCCTATGATATTGAATTATTCTAAAGTCTGAATTTTTTATTATAAAAATCTACTGGCAATGTCTTCTCCTTAACCTCTTTGAGATTCTTCCCTAAGTTGTCCTTTGGATCTGCTTAATTTGTTCAGCACTCCTGTACATTCCTACAGCTATCAAAACAAACTTTGTAGGTGAATAACAAATACTTATCTCCATCATTTAGCCTCTCTCAATGTTTTTTCAACTCAAATACAATTTGGGTTAAAATAAAACACATTATTTTCTCTAAACCTATCTAATGTCTTCCAGATTACCCCCATCTCTGCCTTGGCACCAATACTTGGTCAAATAAGCAAAGACTGAGTTTTAGAGGTCCCTCACTTTCATTTATTTGTCACCTAGTCTATTGTTCTATTTTCAAAAGTCCTTCTCTTAACACTCTATCCCCTGTCACTACCTTCTACGTTTTCCTGGGCTGTTACATATGCCTCAATAACCTTCCATTCAGTATCCATATGTCGAAATTCTTACCATCCTACTTCTATAATGCCATGTCAATGCTATAGGTGGATTTAATTGTTCTTTATTTAGTCTATCACATATTTCTAACTCTTTATCAAAATCACCAGCAATTTTAGCTATCATAGCAGTTTATTAATATATGTATATATGTATATATACATATTTTCCTTTAGTAGATTTAAATTTTTTTTAAAGCTGCATCCTCATTATAAAATTTTATGTCCTACATGGTATAAATGCAATGAAAAAGAAAGCCATTGGAAAGGTAAAAATTGGGTATGTTAGCGGGAAATAATTGAGGAAAAAAAGGATGGCAAAAATAGATGGGAATGTATGAAAGCCAATGCACAGATTTTTATGAGTCAAGTTCTTATGAGTTCAGAGAAGATTGTCATCTTGTATCAGCCTTATGTTAAGAAACTTACATAGCATATTTTTATCAACAGATGGTGCATAAGTTTAATAAGTAAATAATACAATGTACAATAAGACCTTGACTTACTAGAAAACAACAATGAATTATGTCTGATGGGTCATTTTTTAAAGACAAACTTGGAAGCTAAACTACAGGGATTTGATATCACTCTGAGATGAAAATTCTAGCATTACCATTTTGTTGGTTTGTCACTTTGGGAAAGTTGCTTGGACGCTCAAACTTCACTTCTAGAATATATTCAATAGGAACAATAATAATAACACATCTTTGAATGTGTTTTGCTTGTTTTGTTTTAAAATAAAATTAATTATTTAGCACAATTGTAGCATAAAGTAGGCACATGGTGAATGGCAGTTTGTTATTAGATTGTCAATAAATTAGTTCTCTGTTAGTACCAATTAAAACAATCTATGCCCCTCCTCTATTAAATAATTCATAATACTTTACTGGAATCTCACATTTAAAGTGTTTTTGTTGTTGTTGTTATTGTTTATTTGTTTGTTTACCAAACGATTGTGAGCTTATAGTCACAGAAAGTGTGCCATTAACGTTTTGTTCATCCAGGCAACTTCATCAAGCACAGAGTTTGATATGTAGTTAGTGTTAGAATTTCAAGAAACTAACAGAGTATTCCCAAATTCCAGATTTTTAAATAGACTATATTAGTTTTTTCAGAGTTTCACTTAAATTCCAATCAGTACATCATGACCAAACCAACCATTAAGATGTCCTTGAATATAATATACAGTTAGCAAGCCAACATTTAAATAAACATTACTGTAGGTGTTTTATTGATATATTATAAAATGGGGAGAGGCATAAAATTGAAAGTATATTTGATCAAATATACTTTGCTGGTTAAAAATAGTCTTTAAAGTCAGTTGACATATGCATGCTATTCCCAACTTCGTGCTGGATTTTTAAGGCAATATCTTAGAGTTTTGAGGTAAAAGCTATGAGGGTAGATTTTCTGTGATTCTCCATCTCTCCTAGTATATCTGCAGGTGTTAGAGCATTCCTACATCCTCCAGCACGTCTCTATTTCTGTTTTTAAAAAGTCACCTCTCCATCTAGAGCTTAAAACTGACTGTTTGGGTACTATGGATATTTGTGAAGTCTTGCAGTCTTTGTAAAGTGTAAAATAAATAAATAAATATATATATATATATAAATTTTATAATTTATTAATTATTATATAATTATAAAATATGAAATTCGAATGTGTGGATTACACATCTGATATCTAATATTAATAAATTTGCATATCTTATTTGATTTTCTTGCGATGTCAACTTTTGGGATTTAAAAATAATGTTATCAACAATTAATCAGTTTAGGGTGATATATTAAAAAGGAAATTATGTTACCTAAGTAAATCCCACAGAAATGTCAGTTGATCTACCTTCATTGATTTTCAGTTACACTCATTTGAAAATAACTCTGCCTTCCTTACAAAGACCTCTATGTCTGATTATAAGGTTTCCAGGCGGGAGTTCCCGCCCATTGCCAGGAATTTTTTTTTGCTTTCCCTTTCCTGAATCCTGAGATATAAACTGTTTTCTCTTCTCCATGATGAATCATTTCTACAAAGTGACGGCCGGTACTACCAACCTCCTTGGGTCAAGGAGCCGATTTTCCTGATTTCCAGACCAACTTTTCTTGGGATTTGGGAATGGGAAAGCAAAAAAAATTCCTGAAAATGGGCAGGAATTCCCACCTGGAGACCCTATGTCTGAATATCCATTATTTTATGTTACGTTGGTACAATTTAATTGCAGTCTAAAGAGACTATTTCAGCATGCACCATCCCTGGTTTTTTCTTTTCTATTTCTATTTCTCAAAAAAAAACACAGAATTGCATTTTTAATTTTTTCCAAATTATGAAATAAAAAAACACACACACAATTTTCATACATGAAAGGGCTGAACATATTTGTAGTTGCTTAAAATTAGAAAATATCACCTTTGATGTCGTATTGTGTGCTGAGCACAACTAATGGGAACTTCCCTCTTCTCTACTCATTGTTTTCCAATAACTGACTTTCAGCATTCTAAGATAAAATTCTTTCAGATTGTTAAATCAATCACTTGTATCCCAAATGATTTGTAAAACACACCCTACTACTGAAGACATCACCATCACAAGGCATCTTTATTTTCTCACAGAGATATTTCCAGTCTCTCTTCCAGATGCCTTTGGAGTGGCAGCTAGAAGTAGCTATGAAAAAGGAATATTTGAAAAAAATGTAGCAGCACTGCTGGGGTTAACAACATTTGAAAGAACAAAGAACTTCAGAAATTCTCATCCAAATACATGTTATGAATTAGACATGAACTGCCAAAACTTCAGCTATGATGCTTACTAAGATCTACAAAATTAATTATCTTGGCCCAGTATTTTTTACAAAAGACCTCATGCCTTCATTTTTTCATTTGTTTTTTATTTAAAGAAATTATACAGTGGTCTTCAGGACATACCTGAGGTGATGATATTCTTAGGTTTATTAAATAATGATTGTTCTTTTAAATAAAGATAAACTATTAAACACCAAAGTTTTAATGATTGAATGATTGATGAAACATTATTTTAAATGAAAAAAAATGAATTCATAATTTAAATAGATAATGATTGCACTCTTTAATTTTTGCCTACTTCATTTTTCTTCCACTGGCATTGTATACACATGCACACACACACACACACACACACACACACGCACACACACATAACCTTTAAAAAACCATCTGAAATTTTAGAATCAAAGGCAGGTAGAATTATGTAGTCAACCTGATAAAATGCTAGATTTCTTAGCTTGCTGTGGACTTTTTTATATTAAAAAAGATACAAAATTTCAAGCCAGATATGTAGTCAAAATGATTCTCAGATGTTGATAGTTACACTTTTTTAAATCAATATAAATCTCAGCAAATAAATGTCAGCACTTTATATGCATAGAGCCTGAAATTTGTATCTTGTAGAGAAGAAAGTGATATGAAATAATGATTTATACTGCTAGATATGAAATTCTTTGGTGTAAAAAGGAGGTGCATTCAGTGGAAAATAGAAGAGTTATTTATTTCACTGTTGCCAGGAAAGATTGAGAAGGCATTTTTTTTCTTTATTTTTATTATTTTGTTTAATCATACTACATCAATCCGTTTACCTGTCCTCTGAAGGTAATGATCGGATCTCTACGTTATTCATAAAAAAAAAAAGAAAAAAAAATTCCGCTACATAATTTTTCCGATTGTAAAGGCAACCTATTTATTACATTTGGTATGTTGTGTGAAAACTTATAATATAAGCAGTGCTTATCAGTAAAAGAAAAATGACAGTTTACCAATTTTATAAACATATTTCTTAGTTAATTAATTAGTATACTTTTCTTAAAATAAACTTTCCTATACTCTATGTGCCTCCTTAGCAGAGGCATGTCTAATTAAATTATCTTAGTTTCCCTGTATTTCAAAACACATTTAAAACTGAGAAAAATCCCAAATAATTTGTAATATTTGCTAGTCATATTGAATTTATGCAACCTTTTAAAATATGGTTTTGTTGTTTTTATTAAGTCTGAACAGAAATGATATATATGTATAAATTCATACACACCGCACACATAAACACAAACACATTGTGTGTTTAACTGTATAAACTCTTAATTACCAATCCTTAAATAAGGATGTTTGATTTTTATAACCTAAAAAATACCTCAATTATAACCAGATTTTATTCTATGAGATGAATTAATTCCTCTGAGCCATATATCCATCTTCCAGGAACATTTAATATATATGGAAAGGAACTTCTCACACTATTGAGACAATTATCTGTCCTTCTTTCACAGGGGATATAATGCAAAGTTCTTTCTTGCTAGCAAAGTATAATATAATGTATCCAAAATGTAGAGGAATATTCTAGAAAATGACTCAAGAGAATAAATCATTAGATTAAATATTCTAGTACTCTATAATACTGTATATACTTTTCAAATATTCTTAGGTATAAACGTTGCCATAGAAAACTTCTCAAGTCAAATGAAATTTAATGGGTCTTGACGAAAGTGCAGAAACATTCTGAGAATCAAGTGGACATTAAGACACTTTGTTGATCTCTGGGTCGTGCTGACTAACTTTGTGGTATAGAAGGGTGTGATAAGTGTAAGCAGGAAGAAGAAGTGCTAAATGCCATGTTTTCATCTCTCCACTGTCTATTGTTCAAAGATTCCTTCTTTTTCTTTGCTGAGAGCAATCAACAGGATAAGTGTTTGATCGCCTTACCTTGGTTTGTGTACACTTTTAACATTTTCCACCCAAAGTAAGCATATAGGAAGCTAGTGACTGTTTTGATGCAAAGCAATGTAGTATATCTGTATCCATTGTTTCATTGCCCAACATTAAAAATAACTTTCAGCTACACACTCTAAGAAGTAAGATAACTGTATACCAAAGGTGTCTCTGCTCCAAGTTCTATCTCCCCATTTTGTTTGTTTGTTTTTGCCAAAGATCACTTTTCTCTGTCACTTAGTGAAGCAAGTAGCACCAAGCCCTAAAGAAGTTATTCTCAACGTGGGGTGATTTTGCTCTCACCTCCATGGGACATTTGACAATATCTGGACACATGTTTGGCTGTCCTAACTGGGAATGGGTGCTACTGGTATCTGATAGGTAGAGGCAAAAGATGATGTGAAACATCCTGTAATGCACTAGACAGACTCCCCTACAACAAATAACTATATGGCCCAAATTATCTGTATCTCCATAGTGCAAGTTTGGGATACCCAGGATAGAAAATGTAAAGAGATTGCCAATGAAGGTAACACGGGGAGGGAAAAAGCAAAAAAAAAAAAAAAAAAAAAAAAAAGAGGGGAAAAAGCAAGGGAAGGAAGAACAATCACCAATCATGTGATGAAGACATGATCAAGCGTGTGTGTGTGTGCGCACGCGCAATAACCAATTTTCAATAGTGGAAGATAATGAGTAACAGAGTGAGTCAGATGAAAACTCTCTCTTCCTCTGTCTCTGACTCTGAGTCTCTGTCCTTCCTCAGAGCAGCATGACAGCACAGCCATAGGTGTTAGTATAAGCAAACTAGTCTGGCAATTTCAGTGGAGTCCCTATTCTTCCCTCTTCCACTTCTTTATTGTAAGATACAAAATATGTTCCTTTAAGTGTTTGAGACTCAGTTTATGTTTATGTAAATGAGCCTTAGTAATGTTTTATTTGCATCACAGAAGTACCTATGGGGCTGGATGAAATGCTATTAAAATATTTTACAAATCTCTAATATACCACTTAAAGGCAAGTCATTATTACTATTAATCTTGAGTATTGAATAATTGTTATTACTATTATTGGGCCATGTCAAACCATGGTTGTACTAGGAAGCTCAAACAGGTCAGTTAGGTCTCAGAGAGGTCAGCGTTAGGTAAAACAGATAGTTGTTCCAGCAAGTAATTAGTAAATAGGATCAAGAGAACCTTGCAGAAAATAATAGATGAAAGCCCAAGGAGTCAAGTAGTTCAGATAAGGTTGTAATGGCAACAGGTGATGGTTCCTTTGTTATGAAGACTGAAGTCCAGGAGAAAGCCTGGCTCTACAGAATCCTTTGAAGAAGGACACCATGTTTCGATATTGAGTATAAGTGTGTGCGGGACCCAGAAAGAAGGCAGAGACTCAGACTAAAGAAAATAATACTTGGAATGAATTGCTAGAACTGAAATATTGAGATGGCCATTTCCAATTGAGATTAAAAAAAACAAAAAACAAATGTCTAGTCACTCTTTATTTCAAGCTACTAAATATTTCCACTATAAATCTAAAATTTATAGGAGCCTATTAACAATTTAAAGTAAATAATAGAAGTTTTTAAGTGTCAAACTAAATTTACAGGCAAACTTCCTATGTTCTATAACAAGGGCTGTTTGTAAGACATTACAGAGAGAACTCTGTAACACACACACATACATATACACACACACGGCATTATGTGTTGTCACTATCCCATTTGCTTTGGCAAGGAGAAAGCAGGATGGTCATTTAAAAATATGGTTTAATTTTAAAAGCACACATTATTTAAAAACAATGCCTAGGAAATGGGTGGGATCAATTATATAAAGTGGTGAATGTATGTAAAATTTATTCATTTCAATTCAAATAATTTTCACTTTAACCTCAGTTATGTATGTTTAGTGTCAGTGACAGGCTAGAGGAATGGACAGAGTTCTTTTTTTAAAAAATGCATTTTATATACCATCTTTTAAAAAAAAGTAACTGAATATTTTTTGAATAGTCATTAAGTCAGAAAGCGAAATTATCTCTGTAGGTAAAATGATCCAAAGTAATACATTCAGTATTTCTAGGCAAATAAATTCTGTCCTTGCAGTCGAGTACTGGAGAAATATTGGTCACTTCTTCTATAAAATGACTTGAAAGTGTATGGACATATCTATCAGCAAAGGAGAAGGAAAGGGGAATTTATTTATTAAAACTCTACTAGACATGTACCTAAGCCCCAGAGATGTGAACCTCACATAAAAATCAGACTCAAGGGCTTAATAAAAGTTGTAAATAAAGTCATTCAGAGAAATTAGGAAAAAGACAATGATTTATAGTTTGAAAACCAGGCTTAGCCCAGTATCAAGAATATACATTTGAAAACTTTTCATTCAATTGAAATTAAAAAAAAAAAAAAATATATATATATATATATATATATATATATATATATATATATATATATTTTTTTTTATATATATATATAATTTTTTTTATTTTATATATATATATATATATATATATATATATATATATATATATATAAAATAAAATAAAACATATATATCTAGAGAGACAATTACTGAGTTCTTGCCTGAACTCTCATGGGAAAAATAAATAAGTAATTTAATAGACCATGAACACATATTACCGACACAGTAAATATATATTTAAGCCCCATTTCTGAATTGCAAGTAGGAGCCAATAATTTTGTTCTGTATCTAGTACCCAAAGCATAAAACATGTCTTTAGGGGGATCTCCTTGGATATATTTTGTCAATAAAGAACAATTCTCAGAGAGGAAAGATGATTACATATTCTATTTTGCCTTGTATGGCAGGTTTTAATGAAATTTAAGACAGATGGTTTTATGATTTAATGTACTCGCTTTATTTCTTAATCTGATGCTAATTTCAATTTAAGGTAAAATGGAAAATGTATACCTTAGACCAATGATCTTACTGGATAGAAATGTGAAATCTCCTCTTGTGGGCAGTGTTCGATATCATTGCATAAGTGGTTATCTTTGGTATTTATCTCAGCTGGTTAGGGCAATATCCTAATGAAGTTTAGACCATAGACCATGATACAGGGATAAAGGAAGTGCAGTATTAATCTCCAGAAGGAACATTTAACTTCGTTATTGTTCTTCCATGGGCTTTTAACCAATTTTTCACTAGTACTTTTAGGCAAAAGTAGACCAAATACCATGAATTGTTGTCTATGAAGATGATCAAACAGCATTCATTTAATGACTGATAGATTGCTGTTTAAACCCCAGTACATCACTGAAGATAATCTCAGAACATCAACTAAACTTTTTAAAAATAAAATAACACTATGAACTAGATGGTACACAGAAGAAATTTGTACTATAAATTGAATGTATCATCTGACTAGGGCTTCTAGGTGGATGAACTAAAAGTTAGGACAAATAGTCAATGTAGTATTTGTCTGAAATAGTTCAGAGTTCTCCTGGCAATGTAATCCAATTGAAGAGTCTTCAAGGGTAAGGCTTACTAACCACTACCACCCCCCTATCGCCCCCCCCCCCAGAGTTTATGTCTGGGTTTATGCTGTTCTGGAAGAGGTGAGGAAGGTCTAGAAGACTGCATGTTCTGCAAAACTGAAGACATTTACTATATGCTCCTGTAATGTAAACGTTGTCTGACCACTGATAAAGATTTGAAGATTTCTGTAAGAGACTTTCCCTCCCTCTACATGATTGCACATTGTACACTACCCTCCTTTCCCACCAAAAACAAACACAGCCTCTCCTATTTCTTTTTTCTCTTTGCTTCCAAAAACTAATGACTTAAATGAGAGACTTGAAAATCTGAAGAAATAAATAATTCAAAAATGGTTGCTAAAGTTTTGTCAAGGGATAAGGTAAAGTAGTCTGTAGTAGGCCAATGTCCCCACTGAGAACAACAAAATAGATAATTCACAAAAATTGCAGTTCCTCCCTGCCACTCTTTGTTATCTCTGTAGAATTTTTCTCATAAATGTTTCTACTATAGAAATATTAGAATATGTCCTTTATGAATATTGGTGAGCCCCATATTTTATTTGATTGAAATTAAAGTCTTTCAAAAAATAGATAAGAAAGGACAATAGAAGTGAATTTTTGGATGTGCAAGATTATACTTACCATATGGATAATTAAGAGCTTTGAAATTGAACAAAAGCCTTAAACTTAGAAAGTTTGTACTTTGAATTTAATTTACATAAATAGTTTTTTTGTTATTTTTCTTAGAATGTCTTATGCTGCACGTGGAAGTCAAAATGCCTGGATGATATTTTTAGGGTATTGCAATAGGGAGATCATTAATGAGAAACTTCTCAAATAAATGGTAGAGTGACTGGGGGCTTAGTGGAACGCGAAAAAGAGACTCATCTATGAGTCAGTGGAACTTATGTAGAAAAATGGAGACAGTTTTATCTGATTTATCATGAAAGGAGAGGTGGATATTTATATCAGAATATACAGGAGCAGTATGATCTTTGAGATTAGTAGATTCTTGGGGGAAATATAGGTAAGATTTCACAACCATTGCAGATTTTCTAGACCATAGGATTTAGATGTTAGGTTGGTGCAAAATAATTGTGATTTAAAAGGTTAAAAATAATTGCAAAAATCTCAATTACTTTTGCACCAACCTAATATAATTCATTATCACATTGCAGATGATGTGATATAAAGAAATAGAGTAAATGCATAATAAATAAATATATACATGAATAATTCATAAATAATGAATCTGTCAATCATTCTTTATCTTGTCATATTATAACAAATTGGCATCATGAACCTTGATCACAGTAGTTAATATACAACTTTGATAATAAGAATTTGATAATGAAGATAATAAATAACTACTAACATCCAAATGCATTTTCATTTATTTGTGGCCACAGCCAGTGTTCATGGCACAAATAATTAACTAATTAAATGTCTTTCTTTTTTGGAGTGCTACAGAAAGATTGATTATACATATAGGAATTATTCTTAGATTTTTACATTAATACAATATACCTATATATGCCAAAGCCTAAAACATTTTGCAAGTATGTGAAATATTTCCAAGAAATAGTGGATATAATTCAGCATTATAAACATTGTGGAAATGGGACTAGTACTTGGTATAATATTACGTGTGTTTATCTCTCAGTTTTGAGAAATTTAGGCAGATGATTCTATTTTCAAATATGGATACAATTGCTCCCATGCTTTTTTACAATGGGATTTTGCTGCTCCTCCCATGAAAGATGGAGTGTATGTCTCTTTTCCTTCTATTTGGCCTGCACACATGACACTTCTGTTATGTTCTGTGGGTAAAGTTGTGCTATGCAAATTCTGAGCCCAGGTATGAAGAAGCTTTGCAGTTTTTCACTCTCCCTATCTTGAAACAAGATGCTGAGACTGCCGCTGGAATAAAGTTGGTTAGCCTCCTGGAGGATGTGAGACCACATGGAAGAGATTCGAAGACTGCCAGGCAATTGCCTACATTGACTGCCAGATGTGTGAGAAAGGAACATTGGCTTCTACCCCAGTCACCTTGCAACTGTTTGAGTAAGGCCAGGTGAAAGTATGACAAGAAACACAGAAATTGGTTGCATGTTGAGAAGTTAACTAGGAGGTGCCAAAAAATGTATGCAAGTGGACACTTTGGTCAATGTTGCTCAAGAAGTTCGCCATAAACAAAAGTGTCTGGGCTCTGATGATAACCCCTTGGAGCACCTCTTGGAATTGCAGAAACCAAACGTGACTTGTATGAATCTCTTGTTATTGCTATATATTGAGTATTACAATTAATACAGTTTTTTTCCTTTCTTAAAATGTGTTTGTATTTCTTTGGCACCCTTTGTATATGAGGTCTGACAATTAAATTTGGGAACTAGTTGCAACAATGTTGCTAACCTTTTTTGATATCAGAGGGATTGTCCATTATGAATTTGTACCTACTAGATAAACAGTTAACCAAGTTTACTATTTAGAAGTGCTGAAAAAGTTGCATGAAAAAGTTAGACGACCTGAACTTTTCGCCAACAATTCATGACTCTTGCATCACGACAATGCAC
This sequence comes from Rhinolophus sinicus, assembly GCF_057876585.1. Classification (NCBI taxonomy): domain Eukaryota; kingdom Metazoa; phylum Chordata; class Mammalia; order Chiroptera; family Rhinolophidae; genus Rhinolophus; species Rhinolophus sinicus. The sequence goes on along the minus strand of NC_142516.1, from coordinate 144,330,143 downwards.
CAGCTCACACGGCACTGTCTGTGAGGGAGCTTTTAACCAGTAAACAGATAACTACATTGGAACACTCTCCCTACTTAGCTGATCTGGCTCCCAATGACTTCTTTTTTTAGCTGAAGATAAAGGAAATATTGAAAGGAAGACATTTTGATGACATTCAGGACATCAAGGGCAATACAATTACAGCTCTGATGGCCATTCTAGAAAAAGTTCCAAAATTGCTTTCAAGGGTAGACTAGGCACTGGTGTTGGTAAATAGCTTCCCAAAGGGAGTACTTCGAAGGTGACCATAATGATATTCAGCAATGAGGTATGTAGCACTTTTTCTAGGATGAGTTTGAGAACTTAATTTTCTGACTTTCGTACATATGACTTTTAAAAACTCTGGAGCATTATGTAATTGGATGCAGAAAAAGTAGCTCTTTTGTTTGTTTTTATGTTCTAAAGGCTACAGAAAATAGTTATATTTGAAATAAAAGCATATAGTGAAATGCTTTCAGCCTTACTTTTTGGTAAAGAACAAGTTTTTTTGAATTCAAATTTTTATTTCTGTCTGACCGGAAGCTTTCTGATCAGAGGGCACTGGGCATTTGTGTTGGACTGGGAATGAAGGAAGCCCTGTGAAGCAAGAGCTGTCATCAGATACACTTGAGTAGTTCCTATGCCTTCATCTAAGACCATAATTTAGCCAAAGACATTTCTGTAGTTTATTAAATTGTTTTTTTTGACCAGCTCATAGTCAATAAGCTTGAATGTTAGATAATTACCAAGGCAACCAGAGAAAAGTTATTATTCACTCTAAAGCTAGTAGAGGAAGAAATCTTTAGTTAACAAATCCAGTCACTCTCAGGCTCAGTCATTATCAGGATGACCTGAACTTATTTCATTCACATGGAGTCAAAGTGAAATGTCAAATGTGTTTAATTTTCTGTTGTTGTTGTTTTTGTTTTAGATGTACAAAACAACATAATGATTAGACATTTACATACCTTCCCAAGAAGACTTGTACCCATCTGATACTATACATAGCTATTGTAATTCCATTAACTGTATTCCCTATGCCATGCTGTACTTTGCATTCCATGAGGGAAAAAAAGAATATGTTCTTTTTCCCCCCCATGGAATGGGATATATATATATATATATATATATATATATATATATATATATATATACATATATATGTGTGTGTATATATATATATATATATATTATAGTCAATATTATTTTATATTAGTTTCAGGTGAACAGTGCAGTGGTTAGGTATTTATATAATTTATGATGTGATCCTCCTGGTAAATCTAGTACTCATCTGACACGATACATACTTTTTACAACATTACTGACTATATTCCCTATATTGTTTTTCACATTTCTGTGGTTATTTTGTAACTAGCAATTTGTACTTCCTAATTGCTTTACCTTTCTCAACCATCCTCCCAACCCCCTACCATCTAGCAACCATATAGACTCTCTGTAAATAGGAGTCTATTTCTGTTTTGGTTGTTTATCCTGTTCTTTAGATTCCACATATAAGTGAGATGACACCATACTCATCTTTCTCAGTCTGACTTATTTCACTTAGCGTCATATCCTCTACATCCATCCATGTTGTTGCAAATAGTAAGATTTCATTCTTTTTATAACAGAGTAATACTTCATTGTATAAATGTACCACAATTTCATTATCCAATCATCTGTTGATGGGCATTTCAGTTGTTTCCATATCTTGGCTATTGTTTATAGAGCTGCAGTAAACATAGAGGTGCATATACTTTTTTGAGATAGTGTTTTGGATTTCATTGGATAAATACCCAGGAGTGGAATTGCTGGGTCATAAGGTTTAATTTTTTGAGGAACCTCTGAAATATTTTCCACAGTGGCTATACCAATTTGCAGTCTGACCAACAGTGCATGAGGGTTCCCTTTTCTCCACATCCTCACCAACACTTTTTGCTTGTTGATTTATTAATGATAGCCATTCTGACTGGAGTGAGGTGATATCTCATTGTGGTTTTTGTTTGAATTTATCTGATGATTAGTGATGTTCAGCATATTTTCATGTGTCTATTGGCCATCTGTATGTCTTGTTTGCAGAAATGTCTATTCATGTCCTCTGCCCATTTTTTAATTGCATTATTTGTTTTTTGGTGTTGAGTTGTATGAAATTTTTATAAATTTTGAATATCAACCCCTTATCAGATGTATCACTGGCAAATATCTTCTCCCACTCAGTAAGATTCTTTTCATTTTGTTGATGGTTTCCTTTGCTGGGTAAAAACTGTTTTGGTTCATGTAGCCCTTTTGTTTATTCTTTCTTTTGTTTCCATTGCCCAAGGAGATATCAGTGAAAATATTACTAAGAATATTTTCTTAGAGTTTTCTTCTTTATTTTCTTATAGGAGTGTTATGGTTTCAAGTCTTAACATTTAAGTCTTTAATCCTTTTGAGTTTATTCTTATATGTGGCATAAGAAAGCAGTCCAATTTCATTATTTTGCATGTATCTGTCCAGTTTTCTCAGCACCATTTATTAGATAGACTGTCTTTACCCCAGTATAAATTCTTGCTTCCTTTGTCATAGATTTTTATGACAAATAGGGATGGATTTATTTCTGGGCCCTCTACTCTGTTTCATTGATCTATGTGTCTCTGTTTATGCCAATACCATGCTGTTTTGATTACTATGGCCTTGTAGTATAATTTGATATCAGATAATGTGACACCTCCAGCTTTGTTCTTTCTAAGGATTGCTGTGGCTATGCAGGCTCTTTTATGGTTCCATATAGATTGTAGTAGTATTTGTTCTAGTTCTGTGAAAATTTCCATTGGTATTTTAATAGGGATTGCATTGAATCTATAGATTGCTTTGGATAGTATGGACAGTTTAACTATATTAATTCTTCTTATCTATGAGCATGGTATATGCTTCTATTTATTTGTATCTTCTTTAATTTCTCTCTTCCATGTCTTATAATTTTCTGAATACGGGTCTTTTACTTCCTTGGTTAAATTTATTTCTAAGTAATTGATGCTATTGTAAATGGGATTGTTTTTCATGCAATTATAAATGGCATTGTTTTCTTAATTTCTCTTTCTCATAGTTCATTATCAGTATATAAAAATGCAACTGATTTCTGAATATTAATTTTGTATCCTGCTAATTTACTAAATTTATTCTTTAGTTCTAATAGTTTCTCAGTGGAATCTTTGTGATTTTCGATATATAGTATGATATCATCTGCAGATAATGATCATTTTACTTTTCCCTTTCTGATTAAGATGCCTTTTATTTGTTTGTGTTTTTTTCTTTTTTGATTGCTGTAGCTAGAATTTCTAGAACTGTTGAATACAAGTGGTAAAAGTGGGCATCCTTGTCTTTTTCCTGATCTTAGCGAGAATGCTTTTAGATTGACATATAGTTGCTCATAGTGTTTTCCATTTATTTATTTATTTACTTTGTATTTCTGTGGTGTTCATTGTCACATCTTCTCTTTCATTTCTGATGTTATTTATTTGAGCCCGTTCTCATTTTTGTTTCCTTGATGAGTCTGGTTAAAAGCCTGTCAATTTTGTTTATCTTTAAAAAAAAACACATAGATTTGGGATCATTTTTTTTGTGTGTGTGTGTTTGGTTTATTTCCACACTGATCTTTATTATTTCCTTCCTTGTACTCACTTTGGGCTTTGTTTGCTGTTCTTTTTCCAGATATCTTAGGTGTAAAATTATACTGTTTAATTGACATTTTTCTTGTTTCTTAACTTAGGCCTGCATTGTCATGAATTTCCCTCTTAAGACCAGTTTTGCTGTGTCCCATAATTTTGGGGTCATTGTGTTTTCATTTTAGTTTGTTTCAAGATGTCTTTTAATTTCCTCCTTGATCTCATTTTTGATCCATTCATTATTTAGTACCATATTATTTAGCAGGCATGTGTTCATGTGCGTATTTTGTTTTTCTCTTGTAATAAATTTCTAGTTTCATACCATTGTGATCAGAGAAGACACTTGATATGATTTCATTCTTTTAAAATTTTTTGAGACTTTTTTGTGGCTTAATGTGTCATTTAAGGCCGCTGTTTCCTTGTTGATTTTCTGTCTGGAAGATGTGTCCATTGGTGTCAGTGTGGTGTTACAGTCCACTACTATGATTGTGTTACTGTTGATCTCTGCCTTTATGTTTTTCAATGTTTTTTTTTATATATTTAGGTGCTCCTATGTTGGGTGTATAAATGTTTACTAGGGTTATGTCCTCTTGTTGGATTGTTCCCTTTATTATTATATAATGTCCACCTTTGTCTCTTATTATAGTCTGCGTTTTAAAGTCTATTTTGTCCAATATGAGTATTGCTACCCCAGCTTTTTTCTCATTTCATTTTTGTGAAATATCTTTTTCTATCCCTTTACTTTCAGTCTACGTGTGTCTTTCGATCTGAAGTAGGTCTCTTGTAGAGAGCATAAGCATGGGTCTTGTTTTCTTATCCATTCAGCTACCTTATGTCTTTTAATTTGGAGCATTTAATCCATTTATATTTAAAGTGATTATTGACAGGTACATAGTCATTGCCATTTTATTATTCATATTTTTTATCTTCATTTGTTTGTTTGATTTCTTCTTTCTTCTGCTTAAAGGAGATCTTTTTAACATTTTTTGTAATATTGCCTTGGTGATAATGAATTCCATTAGCTTTTTCTTGTCTGGCAAGCTCTTTATAGCTCCTTCAATTTAACATGATAGACTTGCTGGGTAGACTAGTCTTCATTGTAGGTCCCTGTTTTTCATCACTTTGAATATTTCCCACCACTCCCTTCTGGCCTGCAAAGTTTCTGTTGGGGATTCAGCTGATAGTCTATGGCAGCTCCCTTGTAACTAGTTGTCTTTCTCTTGTTGCTTTTAGGATTCTCTCATTGTCTTTAAACTTTGCTGTTTTAATTATGATGTGTCTTGGTATGGGCCTGTTTAGGTTCATCTTGTTCGGGACTCTCTGCGCTTCCTGGACTTGTATATCTGTTTCCTTCATCGGGTTAGGGAAGTTTTCAGTTATTTCTTCAAATAGGTTCTTGATCCCTTGCTCCCTCTGTTCTCCTTCTGGTACTCTTACAATGCAAATGTTGTTACACCTGATTTTGTCCCACAGCTGTCTTAAACTGTCTTTGTGGGTTTTGTTCATTTGTTTGTTTTCTTTTTGTTCTTCAGATTGTGTGTTTTCTGGTACCTTATTTTCTAAATTGCTGATTCTCTCCTTTACTTCATCTAATCTGCTATTGATTCCTTTTAGTGTGTTTTTCATTTCAATTATTGTATTTTTATTTCTGACTGGTTCTTTTTTATGGTTTCTGTGTCCTTCTTTATGCTTACTATCTCTTTGTTGAAATTCTCACTAAGTTTCTTAAGCATTCTTATAACCAAAGTTTTAAATTCTATCTCTGGTAGGTTAGTTGCTTCACTTTATTTAGTTCCATTTTTGGAGGTTTTTCCTTTTCTTTTATTTGGGACATGTTTCTTTGTTTCCTTATTCTGGCTGCCTCTCTGTGTTTGCTTCTATGTATTAGGTGGATCTCCTATGTCTCTCAGTCTTCGCTGGGTTACCTAATGTAGTACATGTCCTATATGGTCCAAAGGCCCAATCTCACTAATCTCCTGTGTGTGTTCCAAGAGTGTCCCTTGTGTGTGTTATGTGTAATTCTCCTGTTAGAGTTGAACCTAGATTGCTTTTGGAACATCAGTGGGTGTGATTGCCTCTCAGGCTGACTGACTATGAGGACTGGCTATGCCCACGGTGTATGAACTGCTGTGTGGGGGCTGACCCCTCCGAATGGGGTTTGTCACCACAGGTTCTTATTCCTGTCGAGTCCACCCTTTGGGTGTACTGCTTGTGGAGCTAACCAGGGAGTGCTCTAGTGTGGTCTGAAGCTGGTCTTTGGGTGTGTTGTCTCTGGTGTCTCTTGTGAGGGATTCTCTTGCAGGACTATTTCAGCATTGCTTATGATTGGACTGGGGCTTCCCAATAGGAGCTACACAGCTGTATGTGGTTGGTTGCTGCCTGTGCTGGACCTGGAGGCATGTGGGGGTGGCCTCACAGTGAACTGAGGCCCACTGCCACCAATATTGGGACTGGGGGCAGCTTAGCAAAAGACCCAGGAACCCCTATGCCTGTTGCCACCTGTTCGCTGCCCATAAGGTTCAGCCATTGAAAGAGCCTCCTTAGGTGCACCCGCCAGGCTTGTTGACCCGCCAGGCTTGTTGACCCAGTGTTGAGAGTGCCGTTGGCAATTTAGCACTAATTGGGCAGGGCGGGGTTCCAAAGATTTACAGGGTGTGGGCAGTTGTTTTTACAAAGTGAATGCAGTTTTGGTTGTTGCATCTGTGTGGGGCTTGCAATCCCTTTTTAAAAATGTTCTGAGAACACTGCAGCTAGCCACCACTCACCTTAGGCCCACAGGTGTCCAAGAGCAGCCCAAGAGAGGCTGCGGTTAGGTTGTGACTCACTGCTTACCACCTAAAGATTCCTGTGTCGCTGAGGGTCTTCCGTTGCTATAAAAGGCTTCTGCAGTGTGTGGGGCAGGGCTGGTGGCTGGATAACTGAGAGTGCCTCTGGCAATGCGGCCCTAAGTAGGTGGGGTGGGATTCCAGGGAGTTACAGGGTGTGGGCGGTGGTTTTTACAAAGTTAATAGAGTTTTAGTTCTTGCATCTGTGCTGAGCCTGCAACCACTTAGCAAATATGCATGCTCTCACCTCAGACTCTCAGTCCCTGAGAGCCACCCAAGAAGAGTTAACCTGCAGGGTGTAGCTCACTGCTCACCACCAAAAGTTGCCTGGGCCACTGTGGGCCATTCACTGCCAAAAGGGCTTCTGCAGCTCATAGAGCAAGGCCAGCTGCTCAGCAGTGGAGAGTGTCCCTGCTGATGCAGCACCAGCTTTGTGGGCTGGGAGCCAGGGTGTCACCAAGGCAGTGTGTATATGAGGATTTTACCAGACCAGCAAGGTCTCAGATTTGGCCCTATGGGGGACGGTTCAACACATGAAAGATGGCACTCTCCTGTAGGCTATATGTGAGGCAGGCTTCACACAGGGACAATGGCTTGTTCCTCTAGCCCTAGCTTTGAAGCCACACAGCCCAGTCTTCCCCTGTATGTCTCTGTCACCTCTTTAGATGCCACCCTTCCACTGGAGACCAAGTCAGTGTTTGCAAGTGAGTGAGTCTGCTTGTGGTCCCTTTAATAGGGCATCTGGGTTTCCAGCTGCCTTCCATCTCACCAGGACAGACAGACACAGTCCTCGTCGATCTTCACTACCAGATGTTGTGGGAATTCCTTTTCTCGGCACAGGACCACTGGGCTGGGGAACCCGACATGTAGCTGAGAACTTTCCCTCCTTTGGGGTTATCTCTGCCAAAGAGGTAACACTCCCAGTGTTCAACCACTATCAGTGGCTTTGTGGTCAGCCCTTTTCACGTCTCCACCCCTCCTATCAATCTTGATGTAGCTCTTTCCTCAGATGCCCAGTTATAGGGGTTTGTTTAAACTAGTCTGCAGATGATTCTTGAGGCTGATTGTTTTATAATTGATTTGTAATTTTAGTGTGATCCTGGGAGGCAGTAAGCATAGCTTTTACCTAATCTGCCATCTTGGACCTTCTCATTAACAATTTGTGTCTAATGTTTTTAATCTGCTGTTTACCATGTAAAATTCACCTCATTATAATTGAGAACACTTTCAAGAACCAGAGGAAAAATACTAGTTTCCCCTTCATTGGTGAGGCTTTAGGAGAGCATACCACATTTGTATGTAAAAAAGTCTGTAGTCTAAAAATCTCAGTTATGTTGTTTCTCCTGGGTGGCCTGAGTGAAGGTAAAAAAAATATATATTTGTTATTGTTTTTTTGTTTTTTTTTTTTGCTTGATAAAAGCAAAGAATGCTTAGAATGTTTACTTTAAAAGAAGCAAATTGGACTCTTAAATTTCTAAATAAGAGTCTAACTCTAGACACTCTCAGTATCTAGTTTGCATCTTGTGAAATTTTGACAAATGGCTATGTTTTTGAAACTTAAATCAACATGAATATCAAGCTTTAATTTCCAAATGTACTTTGATGTAATTTCTTTCATACAGAAATATATGTATTTACTGCTTGCTGCACTAAATGAATTGCCTTGTTCAAATGTCAAAGTTAGTCAGTTGTGATGGTCACTTAGGATATGGATACTAACCTTTAGGATGGAAATGTTTGTGACAAGATTTGTATAAACCATTTTCTTTCCATTTATAAAGGTTATATAATTAGCAGAGAGCAAAATATTAATTAGTACTAGGTCATAAATTGATATTTAGAGGATTCTGTTGTAGTTACTGTGTTTTATTGAGCTGTCAATGTAATTTCAGTTCTATTTTGTTTTTAAAACTTGTTTGTACAAGTTTCTATTGTACCCTCTTTGAGATAACAATGCGTTCTGAAGATATGATCATTTTAAGCATGTAAGGATACGCTTTCCCTTTCGTCAAATATTGATATTTTTACTGTTGAAAGTTGACTTTGAATAAAACCAAGATGAGAACATTTCTAGATTATTTTTAATTTTACGTACAGCAATTGCAACACATTTTAGTTCTTTGAGCAATATATTTTATTATCAGAAGAAATACACAAATATATATATTATTTTTTCCAGAAAAAGACAACAGGACCACAAAGGAAAGAAAAGTTTCTGTCAGAATTAGATGACACCATTTTAGTTGTTGAGACATTGCCAGACTATAAGCTTGAGTGTCTTAGGCTATAGAATTGTTTTATTTTCTAGCTCCACAACAAACTCAGTTAAAAATTCAATTTCATTTAAAAGATATGTACGGAATGCACTGACTTCTACAGAAAGCTACCAAAATATATCAGATATTGCTGTGGATTTTACAACCCAATTCTCATGAGAAAAATGAAGAAAATTTACCACTTAGTCTCTGAAATATATATCCCCCAATTAATGTACCATTTATTTATTTTAAAATATGCAATATGTACCTATAATTATATCAAGCTTACTATTTATTACACTCAGTATATAAAAAAGCACAAAGAACACAAACATAGTATAGCTTCAAAAATGATTGCCAATTTATATTATCATTCAACACTTTAAAAGGTGCATTAATACCGATTCACTGTGGACATCGGTTACTGAATTAGTGATGTATGGAATGTTAATTTTATTTTCTACATAATTGACATTGATGGTGATTTATTACCCAAAATATTCTCTGAAAAAAAGCTGCTTTAAAAATGTTTAACTGTTGGGACTGAGAGCAGTCACATAAAAATAAATATTTGTAGCAAATATGCATTTTTTCTAGTTCCAGAAAATAGCATTATATAGTCATTGATCCATAGATGTAGTACATCTTCACCTTTTTTTTAGTTGTGTTATCATTGCACAATGGTCTAAAAATGCTGTTTTTGAAACCTATGAATTTATTATGTAAATGCATTTCAATATAGTTCAAAGAGCATAAAGTATGTTAATATATATATATATATATCTAAGTTATAGCTATATGTATATCTTTTTGTCTATGTATATATCTATAGCTATACCTTGTAAAATTGCATCACATGATTCAGTGTCACTGTGCAAAATTTTGGGATACTGGGGAAAGCAGAAAACAAGTTCAAATTATTCCCATACCTTTATACTCTACCCAAATATAATTAATCCCATCAATCATATCCTAAAGACTTAATGTTATGCATTTCCCCCACCAACCACCACACAACTCTTTCAACCCATCCACCCCCTAACCCCAAGCTGTAACTTTGCTCCCAACTTTATGCCACATAGCATCCCAGAGGCATTCAGCTATGTGAAATCTCTATCTCTCTACTCTGAACTACCCTTAGCATTTAATCAATATCTCATTAAGGCCATTTATTCTCATCTTCCTTGTATTGAAAGTTGGTACAGAATTATCTAGCTGCCAGGGTGCTAGCTTAATACCTTGACATCTAATTATTTGTACCACAAAACCTGGAATGGATTTTTTAAAACAATGTGATCATTATAATTTTTGTTTCATACTTTGCATGTAATACCTCATTTGATCCTCACAAAACACACACACACACACACACATACACACACACACACACACACACACACATATATATATATATATAATATATATATATATATATATATTATATATATATATATAGGTTCTATCATTATATTCTCATTGCTTGAGAGAACTAAAGCATCAAGAAACGCTATGCTTTGTGCCAAGCTAGCAGAAAGCTAGATTTGAACACAAGTCTAACTTTTAGGCAATACTCTTACTATAATCCCATTAATGAAAATCCTACCTGGAAGATCTATATATGTAAATAAGTTTCAAATAATATTTATTTTTAAAAGTAAAGAATAAGTTTTTTAATACTGTATTAACTTATTGCCTAGATATAGCTGACCAGTCCTAATTGACATGAATTATCTAACTTCAGTATCAATCTTTTATGCAAAACTTTTGTTAATTCTAAAAATTAAAGTTAAAAAAAAAGTCATTCTTAAAGGACAATGGTTCTATACCATTGTACTACATTCTAATTGGATTATGATTGATTATCATGAGTATGACTCAGAATTTGGTGGAAAAAACAAGTTCAATTCAATAAATAATTGATAAAAAAAAGTTATTTGTGCGTGCCTGTGGACAAATATTCAGTCTTAAATCAGTAATTTTGGTGATATAAATTAGCAGAAATTTCCAAAATAATATGACAAATACCAGAAACTGTCAATAACGTCCCAAACCGGTCCCAGTTGTGTTATTACGGGGATAATAGCAAAAGCAGATGGATTCTAGAAAGCTACAATTTTGATGTTGCCGTGGCTTTAAGAAATTGTCAAATTGTCCCTGTGAGGCCACAAATAGAATCAAAACAGAATTAAGGTAAGAATCAGAATGTCTTGTATGTTTTCTTGCATAAGGATTGAAGTTCAAGTCTTCCATTGTGATGAGGACACTATTCCCGTATTACAACCCATTTGTAACATGCTGTGATTTTTTTATTTAAAAACATGCCTTTTATCTGTTGGAAATAAACATTTTTTCACTGCTGAAGTAAAAAGAGGATTATTTACTTGTTATTGCTGGTATAACCATAGATAAAACAACAGTGTTTTCTACTAACCATGTTATAATTAAGCAGAGGTGGACATCAACAGAATGTGTTGAGTCATTGCAGAAAGGCTGCACAGACACACTTTTCTTTCCAAGGAGGTTGCTAGAGTAAAGGGGTTGTATGAAATGCCCACTGCATCTCACCTTCTCATGTCTTAGCCTGACTATCTGTCCTCAGGTGGCTAGTTCAGTCATTCCTGGTGGAATGAAGCCCACTTACTAAGAGCAGGGTGCTCAACAATGCAACTGTATGTTTGGTTTCTTTCTTCTGATCTTGGTCTCTCTGGTCCCCATAACCTTCCTTCTGGGATACCTTTCCAAATAAGCAACCTGTATATAAATCAGGCCCTGACAGCAGGGCTGAGTCGAGTGGCATCAAGAAACTTTAGAGATCTTTTGGTTCAATGTTATAATATTTTGGGGGTATGGCAATAATATTTAAAAATGTTTTATGAGATTTGCATAGACGTGGTTACAATGATCAGAAACGCGGTCAGTAGCATACCTGCAAAGCAAAGAACAAGTTCTAGAGGGAGTGATCAGTAGGAAGGTTATATTTGACGGGCATTTGCTAGTTGAACATTTGGTTTTGTATGTGCTGTAACACCTGTATGAACACACTAGTCTTTAATGAACAGTTTGTGCTTTGGTTGTTTACTGCCCATGCCCTCTGAAATAACTTGAAAGCAATTCCTACTAATGGGGGAGAAAAAAAAAATCCATCGCAGGAGGTGCCCAGATAAAACCCTGGTGAAGTCTCCTGGGCAGGTAGGGTGCTATGGAGGATCCTTGACTTTAAGATAAAACATGAAAGGAGGCAGCAAAACAAATGAACACACATATTAAAAACAAATGAGACTAACATGCCTTCCCAGGATCAAAGCTAAAACTAATATAATAATAATTAATAATAACAATATTGAGTTTATCATAATAGAATTATATCATATCATACTATACAATAATATATTATATAAAGTTATTGTATAAATACTATACATGCATTATAATTATTTTATTTATATAATTATACATTACAAAGTATAAATACTAAAAGCATAAAATATTACATAAAGAAATTAGTCATAAAATAAATGATCATACAAAATAATAATAAGCATAAATACATAATATATACAACATAAGTATTTAAAATAAATGTTTTTATTTATCTTTTGGTATTGAAATGACCCTGCTCTCTGCAGAGAGCTTCATCAGGTGAGTGATGTATTTATAACCTCTTGGTGCACATGGGGGCTGCAGCAGCTGTCTTGATATCAAAACCAAATTTAGATGTTAAGTCCCACCTATTTCGGGGATTGACCACAACACCAGGATATTCCTTGTGCTTCACATTCTCCAAAAGTTAATGATTACTTCACAAAAGTGGTGCTCCAAAATGACTATTTAACAATTTGCTAGTTAATTTCAATTAATAAAAACAACACTTTCAAACCAAAAGGTATTTAAACTTATATTTAAAAAAAAAAAAAAAAGCAAGAGAGAAACTGAACTAATGATAGGTTCAAGAGTATTGACTTTTTTATTTTGATTCTAATATTGCCATTTAGAATATTTCAAATTGTGGATGAATCTTTACCGAAACTTCATGGTAAAATTTAGATTTGGTGAAATGCAGGCGGTGCGAAAAAAATGCAAACACATGACTTGTATTCATCTTTTGTTAGCATTATACATTGAGTGTTACAATTTTAATTCAGTTTTTTTTTTCCTTTCTTAAAATGTGTATATGTTTTTTTTGGTACCCTCTGTATATAAAAACGTCAAAATGGAAACAGCTTACGGATAAGTTTTATTTTACAAATCTATTTGTTAAATAAAGGTACTAAGATACTAGGACAATATATTAGCTATGAAGATATGTGGACTGAAATAATCTTACATTTTAATAAAACATGTAAAGAAACAAGAAACAAAAACAAGAAAAGAGAAAAGAGAAAAAAAAAAAAAAAGGCTGTTGAAAAGCTTACTATCTATACACAGTTTATTACCAAATGGAGAACACGTAGCAGGTGGGTTCTGAATAGTAATACTGATTTCAAGGTTCTCATCACTAAGATAATATCGATGGTAATTCTTCATTCAAGTAGCTCAGGGAATAGTGTCTGTTCTAATCCAGTCCAGATGTTCTATGTTCCAAGTAGTTTTAGTTTAATGCAGTCTCATCCAGGGTTTTCACATCTTCCTTTAGGGACTTTGGTCGCTGAAGCAATTCATATGTTTCCATCACACATCAGTTGACGGTTAGAAATAATTTTCGGATTTTGGCAACTCAATATCTCTGATCTTCATAACTAATGTGCTTCAGCACCTTCTTCCAGGGCCCCCTCCCCTTTTAGTATTCCTGGGTGTTCCCAAATTCTCTCCCAGGTGTTCTAAAAAGGTGCTGACTATGCTCTTCTTGTCACTCCTCCTCGCCTCTGAGCCCCGCTTGACCGCTCCACCCCGACAGAACTTCAAGGGACGGTGGTGATGCACTGGGCTTACAACACAGATCCTTCCTGTACTGATCCAGACATCCCAAATTCCATTCCATCTGCCCTATGCAGATTGTTTCAACTGTCACTGAAACAGTGATTCTCAACTGGTGAATCAAATAATCAAACATATACCGCCAGCCATATAAAAAAGGAACTATGTATGAATCCTGGGGGGATGTATAATGTAGCTCTCTCTCTCTCTCTCTCTCTCTCTCTCTCTCTCTCTCTCTCTCTCTCTGTCACTCTTGCTTTCGTACACATACTGTGCACAGTGTTTTGTGTGTATATATATATATGCATATATATGTACATATATGTATATAAAATACTCATATAAATTACATAACATGATACATAATACACATATACATCTATATATATGTATTATGTATATATCATAATATATATTATATATTTATATATCAAATATACTTATATAACATATGTATATATTTGAAATATTCATTTACACAAATATTCCATAGTCTGTAGTTTTGCACACACCTATTTTTTATGGTTTTAAGATAGTCAAGCATAAATGAGATGTTTAGAATTTATTCAATAAAAATTTATCAAATTACTACTATATTACTGTGTGAGGAAAATAATTTTGGAATCTATATGTCATCCTTATGTTATATATATGTATATATGTATATATCATATATTTTAAATAAAATGTATGCATTTTAAATTAAAAATACTGCCATGAGAATGCAAGTAGAATATAATGACTTACTTTCTGTTATTTTCTATGTTGCTAAGGTTTATAGTTTTAAAGATTTAAAAAAAAAATACCAAATTAAAATCTAGATCTCATCATGATCTCAGTGATTGGGCCAACATCTATAAACCTTTCATCACCAACAAAGTCCATAATAATTTTAACCTTGAGTAAAATGCATAATAACATGTTGTACAAATGGTATTGAAAATGGGCATAAACATAGTCTTTTAGATTTTAATTCAATTCAAATAAATAAGTTGGCTTTGGGGCTGTATCAAAGATTGTGGATTCTGCCTGACATGGAAACCTTCCACTAATACTATAGTGAATTCCCTAGACCTGTAAGTTGTCATGTAGGGTTGAAAGGGCAGGTGCTGTTTTGAGAGAAACTTCTTTTTAATCCAATTTAATGTCAGTCAGGTCAACCTCCCTTTAATTTTCTGCTACATTATACATCCCCTCAGGATTCATAGTTCCTTTTTTATAATGCTGGCGGTATATGTTTGATTATTTAAATTAGTAGTCAAGGATATGCTTTCGTTTCTGTGCTGATATGCAAATTACGTAAAACTGTGTTCCCAAAACCTTTTGTGTGCATCTTAATTTTTTTGTGGGTTTCCAGACGTTCATAATGGATAGCCAAAATATGTTCTCAGTTGCAGGGCAACATGTGCCAAGTTTTTAAACTATAAATATATTTATCTACTTTGTTGTTTTGCCTGGCTATGCTATTAAAAATTATGCTAGTTCTTAAAACACATGCCTCATAAAGCGAGTGGACCTTCTTAGTCATTTAGTGGTTAGAATATCCAGTGGGTGACTTTGGAAAGCATGTTTTAAACAAGTTTCATAACTCAGTTTCCTTTGCTTCCCTTTCTAAAATAAATCTGAATTTTTAAATAAAAAGTGTATGATGACTTCAATTTACTGTGGCAAATTTTATATTGGGTATTCATTTGCTCTCTTTTTTTTTTTCCTCCTGTGAGCTGCTGCTGCAAAATTAGGTAATATTATTTTATCTTATTTGACATATTTTTCATCCAAATATTTCATAGTCCATAGTTTTACAAACGTCTATTCTATAGTTTAGGATGGTCAAGCGTGAATAAGACAGTTAACATTTATTCAATAAGAATTTACCTAATGGCTACTATGTTACTATGTGAGAACAAAAAAAAAAATTAGAATATGTATGTCTACCTTTAGGAAAGCCGAAAATTTAGCACAGTCAGGGAAGGTAACATTTGACTGGGTCTTTGGGGATACAAAAGACATCTATATGTGGTCATTTAGAGAAGAAGGAAGTGGAAAAAATACATAAAATTGGAGATTGAAATGTAGTTTATGTTCAAGAAATAGCTAGTGGTTTTAATGGGCAAAGTGCTTACTTTCTAGTGGAAAACAAATGCCTAAAAAGATAACTCTCTATTGAGTTTCTAATATGTGTAGGTAATTTCATATAAAGTTCTTATTCAGGCATGGTAATAACCTTAGGTAGAGACATTGTGATTTCACAGATAGTAAAATTCAGAATAAGGCATGTGAATTAAGTGGCCTGAAATCACAAAGCAAGTAAGTGTAGCCAAGACTGAATTAAAGTTGAGTGAGTTCTGAATC
Source organism: Rhinolophus sinicus (assembly GCF_057876585.1). Classification (NCBI taxonomy): domain Eukaryota; kingdom Metazoa; phylum Chordata; class Mammalia; order Chiroptera; family Rhinolophidae; genus Rhinolophus; species Rhinolophus sinicus. The sequence goes on along the minus strand of NC_142516.1, from coordinate 144,314,135 downwards.
TGTTTGTTGTGTTTTTTTTTCTCTTTTGTTTGTTTTTTAGCTAGAGTCTAGCCACTAGAGTATGCTACCTTATTAAGATAAGGTCATCAGGTATGTTGGGCCCAAGGGTTGGAGATATTTGGAAATCAGGAAAATTGTCCACTTCACACTTCCCACCTCCACTCATTCTTGGGGGAGGAGCAACCTTGCCTACTATTTTACAGGACCAGTTTTAAATTAATCCATCACTTCTATAATATTTCTTTATATCACCCAATCATCTTACAGGATTTAATTTTTAACATTTGAAAAACTTAAACACATCACATATTATTTTAATCCTATTCCTTCTTGAATTAAATGGACCCCAAATGTTTATTTTTTTCTAAGGTGTTCCCTTGCGCCTCCCAGGACAAGTTCATTATTAACCCCAATTAACTTATAACAATCAGTGTATGATTTTATGTTAGAATCTTATCCCACAAAATCACTGGTTCTAAACTCTGCACATTTGAAGCATATGCAGAGCTTTCAAAGATATGAGCTCTCTACATCTCACCGAATTTCTTTTTAAACTAAGATTGTGTAGGCCCATGATCTGTCATGCAACTGTGATGAGAAATATGGTTGTGAAGGAGAGGGAAAAACTCGAGAGGAATGATTGTGTATAGAGGCAATGAAAGAAACAGAAGAGCATAATGCCAAGAAAGTCAGGGAAGAGGCTTTTCAAGAAGATAATGTAGAACATATTTTTATATTTTAGGGAAGATAATTTCAGACCAAAGGAATTTTCTTATGGAAAGTTGTTGATGATAACTGTTCACCAAGAGGACCATTCATATATGGACTGGTGGAAGCCAACTTGAAAGGGATTAAAGAATGAATAACACGCATGGGATTGGACAGTGGTATAGATATAGTGTTAGTGTTGTTGTTATTATTTTTTTATATTTAAGAAAATAAAGAGATAAACAAAAATATGGGAAGCTAATTTGATCTTCCTAGTAGATAAAAATTTACTCTGGTTTAATTTCTTTGTTTTATGTTAGCATGGTAACTGTTGAGCAGGTATACAGAAAATGATTATGGAACTTGGGAGAGTTGAATATTTTACATTGCTGTAGAAGGCTCCCTATAGAATTTAAAGTTGTTTCTTTTTGAAATAGTGTCTTTTTTTTGGATTCTGTGAAAGAAATACCTCTTTACTCTCTCTCTCTCTCCATATATATGTATATGAAACATATATGAAACATATATGATATATATATATATATATATATATATATATATATATATGTATGTATGTATGTATGTATTACTAGTTGTATATAGAGAGGGAACTATAGAAAAACAAAAATATGAGGTCTGACAATTAAATTCCCAAACTCATCCTAGAAAAAGTGCTACATATCTCATTGCTAAATATCACTATGGTCACCTTTGAAGTACTCCCCTTGGGAAGCTATGCACCAATGCCAGCACCTAGTCCACACTTCAAAGCAGTTTTTGGAACTCTTTCTGGAACGGCCATCAGAGATGTTATCATATTACCCCTTGATGTCCTGAATGTCATCAAAATGTCTTCCTTTCAATATTTCCCTTATCTTCGGGTAAAGAAAGACATCATTGGGGGTCAGATCAGGTGAGTAGGGAGGGTGTCCCAGTACAGTTATTTGTTTACTGTCTAAAAACTCCCTCACAGACAGTGCCGTGTGAGCTCGTGCATTGTCATGATGCAAGAGCCATGAATTGTTGGCGAAAAGTTCAGGTTCTTTGCTCTAACTTTTTCACGCAGCCTTTTGAGCACTTCCAAATAGTAAACTTGATTAACTGTTTTGTCCAGTTGGTACAAATTCATAATGAATAATCCCTCTGATATCAAAAAAAGGTTAGCAACATTATTGCAACAAATTCACGAACTTAATTGTCAGACCTCGTATATGCATATATATGTGTGTCTATCTATATATCTATGTATTTAACTATCTGGTTTTTGTTTCTCTGTTTAAAAAAATATTTTCTCAAACTTTCTCATCTCTTTATGTGACCATACAATATTACAATTAATTATAAAGTGAAAATTTCAATTGTCGGATGTATTATTTGACACACAATATCAACACATTATAACTGTATTTTAATTTCATAGAATCAATTGATCTATTATTTTAGCACTGTGCACTTAATGCCTTTTCTGATATTTTAGTTTAACTAATTAGAATGCATAATATACACAGTATTAGTAGCCTTATCTGTTTTGAAGACATTTAATTTCTGTCCAGAAATTAATTCCTTTTTTAAGGAAATTCAGTATGTTCTTGTTTATTCCAAGCTATTCCAGCAATACTTTGTTCTTTCTAACAGTCACATAATGACAAGATTAATTAATTAATTTATCAAGTTCTGTGAAAACAGCAGATTTTGTGACTGTCTGCATAGTTCCTGGCTCTTAATCATGAGATTGTTCATTCAGTAGCAGCTGAGACTACTGATGGATAGCTCTACACATTTTTAGAATTATTTTCTAGTAAGATGACGTTCTGCTTTCTAAATGTAAACTAGATAGTATGTAACCATGACAGCATTTTAGAAGTCATGATAAGGGAATATAACATATGGAAAATTATTTTCACCTGCAGTGATGAGATAAAATAAACGATTTCATTAACGGAGCACAAACAAGATTTAGTACAGTTTGATGTCGAAAATTGTGATTTATAATATGCAACCTCAAATGCGATGAATGGAGCTATGCCCTAGGGGCTCATATTCAGGGTGCGATATTTAACATCAAGGTACATTGGAAGTAGCAGGTGAAGAGCAGAAAACTCAACGAGATGAAAGAGGTGGATATGGAAAGCATGGCTCAGCTCTTTTTCTCCAGTATATAAACTTAACATATTCATAATAAGGTTAAAAAACAAACAAACAAGAAAAGAACACTTACAAAAATAAGGAAAAAAGCTTTAAAGCACCCTTCTGTGGCTTGGATAACATTTAAATTATTCTTTGAGCCCTCTGGGAAAAATATATATATAACTCCCTCTTTTTAATGTGGTGTTACGTTGTGGTGGAGAGAAAATCAAAACTATCGTATGTTAGTATCAGCAGCAACATTGAGGGTTGTAGACTCATGAACGTTTTCAGAAAGAAAGAAAATGAATTAGTACAACTTCCTGATATTCCAATCAACCCAGAATGATGGTTAGACATATGTAGCAGAGAGCAGATATGATACCAACAATATTTGCCCAAGAGAAAGTCCTATGAGGAACATAAAAACCTATACTTTCTAAGTCTCTACGACTTGATCTAACTCCTGTCTATATCCCTTCCTTCCTTCCACTTTACCTCTTGTCCACTAAGATTTTCAAACACAAAAGCCTCCAAGGACTGGAACTTCTGCTATCTCTGCCTGGAGAGTACTTCCCTCAGATCTCTGTGTGACAAGCCAATTAGGTCTCCACAGAGAAAGTTTTTCTGACAAACCTCTCATTCCCTACCATCTGCACACTCTAATAATATTACCTTGTTTTATTTTCCTTATCATGCTTACAAATCTCTGAGATAATCATCAAATTGGCTTCTTAGTTTATTGCCTATTTCCTCCCGCAAAAGTGAAAGTCCTGTGAACATGGGGGCATCATACATGTTGTCCCACCTTTATTGCCCATGCCTAGAACAATGCCTGATTTGTAGCAGATACTCAATAAAATTGTGATGGATGAATATACATAAAAACAAATTCACTACCTAAATTAATTGTGCTTTTGCTTTTTTTCTAATTTCAGGTATCTTAAGAATAAATAAAGTTGTTTTTTTAAAGTAGCACAGGACCATAATTTACTACACCTGGAGATATCATAAATAATATTCTTACTAGGAGCAAAAAATAAATTTCATCATAGGTTGTAATTAGTGAGTATATGGTATCAAAGATACCTAAATGCATGAAAATATGATTTTTAAAATTAATTGTATACCACAGGTTGAAGCTCAGTGAACAATGGTCACTAATATATTACATTATACATCATTCCAGTATTCAAGGTTTGAATTCAAGAGAAGGGATGACATAGATGTGTAAACCTGTTCTTACGTTTTGGTGAAAGACACTCCTCTTAAACGGAAAAAATGATGACAAAGCCAGCAATTTCCTAAGAATGGTTTTCAGGAGCTATACTACCCATCCATTCAGTCAGAAGATGAGAAGGCAGAATAATGTTTAGATTCTTTCTACAAAGGCCTCCTATAGAGACACAAAAGTAGAAGAAGGGTATTCATGATATTTCCTCTCTGCACCAACTGTGTCTGATTCAAGTGGGCCCCAAACTCTCTTCCCAGCTGCAGAAGCCATTTTCTTTATTTTGAAAGTTAATTCCACTCACAGCTGGAACTCAAAGCAAGGAGTGAACATTGCACATAGGGGGAAACAAAAACAAAAACAAAACAACAACAACAACAAAAAACCCTTCCTTGAATTTGATCTTGTAGTTGTTACAGTGACAAGAACTAATATTCCTCAAGCCTAAAGAAACCTCATTATTTTGGTTCAGGTTACAGGCTTTTCAAGCAGTGATCTGAAGAATAATACTCTGAGTTAAGTCATGCATAAGGATTGTCTATCTAGGGTAGAGTCCCACTGTGCCAGAGAGTGGTTTGTCACTTTATAAATATGCCACACCCTTCATGGCATAAAGGATAAAATATGGTGAGATCTCACCATCATCAGAAGCTTACAAGATGAGTTATGGCAATTCCTTCAACCATAAACACACTTGAGGGTTTCTTTCACCTTTAAGGCACCTGTTAAAGACCACAGATGTGGATGTAGGTTAAGCAAGTATTCGTTTTAGTAGTTTCGTGAATGACATAGTTAACACTCCTAGAATATACGAGAAAGGAAAAAGTGAATATAAATAATATTCTAAAATTAATGTTCTCTAAAATCCTCAAAGGCTAATTTCAATTGATTGCTTTTTCAAAGGAAGCTATTCTGTTTGCTTCCAATTATATTTCTCAAAAACTCTGATAAAGTTGTTTGTGTAGTAAATATGCATCAAATAGTCTCCAAGCAACGTCTAATTCTTCTCTTTCAACTTTTAAAGAGAGAATTAGGATTATATATTATTATTACTACAGAGGGTGCCAAAAAAAGTATATACATTTTAAAAAAGGAAAAAACTGTATTAAATTTGTAGTAGTCAATATGTACTGATAACAAAAGATAAATACAAGTCATGTGTATACATTTTTTCGCACCCCCGGTATTTTTAATATTTTAGAATTTCATCTTGTCCCTCTATCATATTAATAAAGTTTAGCAGGTGTATGGCTTTACTCTTTTTACTATAAAAAATAACCACAATCTTAGTGGTGTAAAACAACACAAATATATTAATTTACAGTTATTGAGATCAGAAGTCTAATATAAGTTTAATGGGTTTAACATTGCGGTGTCAGCAGGGCTAGTTCTTTTTGTAGGCTTCAGTAGAGACTATGTCCATTGTCTCCTGCAGCTCTGGAAGCTGCCACATTCCTTGCCATATGGCTTCATCATTCCAATCTCTGTCTCCTTTGTCTCATTGCCTTTTTATCTCTGACCTACTGCTTCCCTCTTTGACTCTGTCAGGTCCATCCAGGGCAATCCAGAATAGTGCTTGCATCACAAGATTCTTAACTTAATAAAATCTGCAAGACCCTTTTACTATGTATGGTGACATAGCCACAGGTTCTGGGCATTAGGATGTGGACATCTTTGGGCGGATCATTTTTTCATCGTCCACAGTATGTAAACTATAAACATAAAATAGATTTTACCAAATAAAGCAGAAATGCTGAGAAGATCAGGCTATAAGCATCAACTATCACTCTGAAAATATATTACTGGGATAAAGTAAAAACCCAATTTCATCAGTACATCTGTCATCATTACATGCATGGTCTTTTGGCAGTAATTTGGATAAGGATAATCAAAATCCAAAATGCTGATAAGAATGCTAAATATTAAATGATATCAATTATAATCCTAAATATAAAGAATGTATTTTATTTCTTTGTGAAAGTCATTTGAGAGTTAGATTCTTAAAACTTTTGAAAAGTATTGTCGTGTTACTATTTCATTAATTTTCAAAATTTAGTCTTTATAGTCTCCCTACAGAAAGTTATACTACAAAATGAAGTGAGTTAGTGAGCTATTATGGAAAGAAAATATTAAATCATAGGTCTGTACACACACATATAGTTGATACAATTATATTGTTGACATTTGAAAAGAGAATTCTAGGGTTATGTTCGTGTGAATAGTAACATAATATAGAGTAGGCCTAGTAATTAAACATTTTGGCAGCACTTACAAAGCATGTATAGATTGAGTTGGAATCATATTTCTACAACTAAACTTTTACGTAATGACTTTAGGTGAGTATTCACAGGATTTTTGAGTGAGGTGGTTAGATTAGATAGCTATCTTTCAATTAGACTTATTTCTCAAAAGACCTCTACTGATCTCTTTGTATTATTCACGACAATGAACCCAAACCCCAAATTGTTACATACTACTGAGATAATTGTAATTTATGAATCTTGTATTTTTCATAGCTATAATATCTTATTTATCATTTTAGGTATGTATGTGTGTGTGTTTGTGAATATAGTTATACAAGAATTATTACCCTTTCACTTTCCAACACAAATTGCCTCATTTTATTTCCTTCCTAAAAGTTCTCCAGTGACCCCTTTATCATGGCTTAGCCATATCTCTCCATGGACTGGCTCTGCTTGCCACTGAAACTGTATCCGCTCCTGCTCGCCATTTCCTTACTACACCCCTACATTGCACACACTGCACTTACGTCCATTTTGTTCTCCCAAAACACGCAGGCTGCTCCTGCCAAAAAGTCTTTGCTCTTGCCGTCCGTTTGTCATGTTCCAAATCTTCTCAGAGGTACTTTATTTTCCCACTCAGTTACAATCTTACCAACACTCTTCCTATTTTCACTCATTTTTCAATGTACCCTAGTTTCATTTCTTCCTGACATTTCTCACCTCTGAAGTGACTTTTTATACTGATCATTTTTTGTCTTTCTATTTGGAATATAAGTTCCAGAGAGCAAAGACATTATCTTTTATTTTATTGTCCTGTCCCAACTTCTAAAACAAAACTAGTATATAGTGGACACTAAATAAATATAGCTTTTAATAATGATTTTATGCTGCATCAACAAGCTCTTTTTTCATTAAGCATGGTAGCTTAGCCAGTAAAACTGCTGAATGAGATTTGGAAAACATACTATGTATGGAATAGGGTCTCAAAGGGTTTTAAAAAGATTGGAATACTTATCACTTCTTTCCTTGCAGTTGTCATTCCAATTGTTTTACAACAGGTAGAGATATTTTACCAAATTGTTAACGTAAAAATACATGAATATATTATATAAATAAATATAATTTCTATAATCTCCAATCTACTCTAATGTATTGCTATTACTATTATTATGTAAAACTCTCAACTTTTTTTTTATTATTTATCTCAGCTTCAGGTGAGAACAAAGGCAGATAATTTTCCAATCAAAAAAACTGATTAGAAGATCAGCAACACACACATTTGTGAAAGAATTAGCGTGTAACATGACTCTTGGAGATATGTAAGCATCTGAAATTAGGCAACAATAGAGAAAATTCCCCTTTAATATTGATAACTCAGGAATTCTGTCCATTGTGTTATTGTTTAACTTGTCTTCATCTCCTGAAATTTGTTTGTTACTGGATTATATTATTGTGATTATAGAACACAATTGATTGAATTGAGGTTTTTTTTAACTGTTCATCATAATTTTTAGTCATAAAGAAAGAAAAAACAAAATGAGTAAGAAAGGGAATGTAAGTTCACCCATACTAATCTATTCCATTTTGTTTAATAAAATTTTTTAAAAAGTTGTAATAAACAGCATGCTTGATGCCTACCAAGCAATATTCGTGTATTTTTTACTCTAATTCTGTGGAATAAATATTATTCTTATTTTAAAGAATTGGATAGGCATCCAATTCTGCTCTAAAGAATGGCAAGTTTGACTTGTATAAAACAGATAAAGATATAATACTTGTATAAAACAGATATAATACTTGTATAAAAAAGATATAATACTTGTATAAAACAGATAAATATAAAGAATGGCAAGTTTGACTTGTATAAAACAGATAAAGATATAATACTATCTTTAACTTGATTGAATGGGAGCTCATGAAAGCACCAGCTGACAGAGAGACTTACCCTCAGAGGTGTGAGAGCATTCTGGTGTTGGAGTGAATAATCACCCTCTCAGTGACTTGTAAAAGCATCAATATTGCACGTTATTACTCTAGTTCAAGGTTATGATGGCCAAATAGGTAGATAGCCCTGCAATGTCAGTAGGAGGATGCATGTATCTTGACAATAGCTCAGCTCTTTCCCTCCAATTCAAAGGGAAGTAATTAACCATGAAAATTCACGTATTTTTCAAGTAAATTTGAATCCTCTAAGTTCTTCCCTAAGTTTCTTTATTTGAAATCAATGACCTTTTATGACCCTGAAAAAACGGGAAAAATCATATTAATGCTTAGACAGTGTTGGAATTTAAACTCTTCTTTTTGACAAACAACATTACCTAAGGATTTGAGTTGTTAGGCTCTGTAATTATTCTGCACTAATAAAATAGCCCAGGAATAAACCCACCTAAACAGTGCAAGAAAGAAAGATCTAATAAATAAAGGAGAAAATTAATTTTTAGACTACTCACAGAATAAATTATAATCATCTTCTGAATGTCATGAACAGAAGTTGAGATATTAACTTCAGTCATTTTTTCCCCCCACTATGAATCCCAGTTTTATTAAGTTTTCAATAGTAGATGAAAGTTTCACATTTTATTAAGTCTTCAGAAAATATCCCGGGAAACACTACTTCAGTGAGAATCAAACAGAGGCACATGTAAACACTCATGCTGTGCATATAAAGCAAATTAATTCAATTTTGTTTTAAAATACAACTTGCTTCAGTGCTGCTTGCAAAAGATATAGTTTTCATTTCCCAGAAATTAAATGTGAGTCTTTAGAAAATAAAGCCTAATTATCTCAATATCACAACTCACAAACTCAGCTGGAGAATAATATTTCTTATAATGGGAAGAATCATGAAGAGTATCTGACACTTGTGGATGCCTTCATTGGTTTGGTGCTTATGTAACATAAAGAAAGATCTTTAAGAGGTTTTCATATATGTGCTACAATTGTGAAAACTTCCAGATGCCATTTTTGCTAGGTCTGTCACAATCCCTGATTACAATGTTTGTCCATGCAGGCAAATGTTTTTTTATGAAAATATTTTCTATTCATTTTACAAGGGACTGAGGTCACATATTTAAAAGGACAGTTTCAGAATAGGTTCCGTGTTTGGAGAGGAGGTGAAGTGAAAGAAAATAACAGGATAACAAATGATAAATTATTTTTTTAGAAGAATCCAAGTGTGGTACATTCTCATTAGCAGTTTAGCTGTGCATTCCAATACTAAATGCAACCATTAATACTGACCAAATAAATGAATTTTTTAAAAAAGGATGAAATTGTAGTGGGTAACGTTGTTTTATCAAAACACAGATTTTGTCAAACCAAATTTTAAAAAAAATGATTAATTAAAGTGGGAGATAATAAATATATTTGCTTTGAAGATACAAAATACCGATAGGTAAATATTTTGTCATAAGAAAGTAGAACAATTTGGAAGCAGACATAAAAAATAGCCAAAATGTCTTACATTTTAATGTTGGATCAGATTACTGTCTTTTTAAGGAGTAATCTGGATACATGCATCATAATTTATACAAATTAAGGTAATCGTGACATAATAACTTCTTAGCTTTCTTTTTTTTTTAATTTATTTTTTAAATTTATTGGGGTGAAAATTGTTAGTAAAATTACATAGATTCCAGGTGTACAATTCTGTATTACATCATCTATAAATCCCATTGTGTGTTCACCACCCAGAGTCAGTTCTCCTTCCATCACCATATATTTGGTCCCCCTTACCCTCGTCTCCCACCCCCCAACCCCCTTACTTAGCTTTTTTTTTATATGGATAATAATAAAATACATGAAGTATGAGAACATATCCTTTGTCTCATGTCTCAGTTGTTAAAGATCTTTAAATTATCCTGGGAATAATTTTTAACCTCCAAGCTGTAGTTCACACAGTCCTTTCTTGGTGACGTGGGAGTCAGAAAAAGGTTTAAAGAATTTGGGGAATGCTATCTGTCCTCATACAGGATTACCTAGACTCTGTACTTCAGCTGCTTCCAGGGATGGACCCAGTGTAAACAGTCTCCATATCCTTCACGATCTCTCACAGTTGCTCAAGCAGAACTGGAATAAGATCTGTCCTCCATAACCATCTTTCAAACGATGATTTTCATCAAATGAAATAATATGTATGTGCTATAGCAAGAGATGCTTTTGTTCCTCTCTCCTACCCACAAGTTCCAAGTCTAAGACTATATGACAATAAGAATTTTAAGTGAGTTCCTTTGTTCTAACAATGATTTGACAAAGAAACTTCATGTAAAATAACACTATCTTCATCAAGTGATGTAAGTGCCAAGTATGAAAAAGAAAGCTATAATTACTACAATAACTATCTTCATGATTTCAGCCAAAAATACTGTTTTGTTTTGTGTTTTGTTTTATTTGGGTGGCAAAATTATTCTCAGGACCTGATTCTGTCTTTGCCAACAATTTATTTAGCATAGGTTCACTGAGGGAATTATAATAATTTCACAAGCCAGTAGCATACCGGATAATATATCTTAATAAGCCAATAAAGAAATAATATATTCAAAAGCAATGATAGATTAATTACATTATTGTTTCAAGCAAGGGGAGATAAAAGGAATAAAGTCAAATTTAACAAAGATGTATCTTTTTATACGAATAAGCACTTGGGAGACGCAGTTTTAACCAATCACAAGCTGATTTCTTTTATAGCTGCCAGTGCGACACAAATATCCCTTGTTACTAGAGCAGGTAGCTAGGAAACTAATGTGCTGGTGTTGGCAGGTGGACTGATCTCTTTCATAGAGTCTCTGTGCAGTCATTTACCACTGCAGTCCAAAAAGTCACCTTGATCTCATCGGGAGCTAATGCCCCAAAGGTTTTTGTAGAATTTTTAGGTTCGAAAAGAGTTGCCTTGCCCAAACAGAAACTCTGAAATAGTTCTCACAATTTCTCAGTATTTATAGTCTAAATGTTCCCCTTGTCATAGTTGCTTCTCCATGTTCTTATTGATAAGCACCGAGCTTATCAATGACAACAAATGAGATGATGACATCCTGATCCAATTTATTTCATACTTATATCAAAACAAATTTTCTTCTAAAAACAACTTTTTTTTAGTCATAAACGGGTTAAGACAACTTTGCTTAAGTCATAAACAGGTAGATTTGAAATCATATTAAACCAATACACAACAAATACCTACTAAAATACGGCTATCCAAGTTAATCTCTGCCTTAAAAACTACATACTAGTCATGATTTAATTTAAATTATATATCTCAGCACCAATTGCGTGTGTGTACGTGCATGTGTTTTAGTCCAATATAGTTTATTTCCACAACTGTTTCCTTTTAGTTATTCTGTGAAATAAAATATTAAGTCTGAGTTGGCACCATGTTTTGGACTTAGCCACATTTATTTCATACTTTTTGAGCTCTTGCATTTATAAAAGCCATACTTTCTCACATATTTCAGAAAGTGTGTGGGAATTCACAAATAAGAAAGCTTGATGCTTGGGCCCTCATATTTAAAATGTCTGTTTCTCTGAAAAGAGTCACCAAGAAAATATCAGATATTTCAGCTTGAAAAGAAATGAAAACTATCTGTCTCACATTATTCACAGCCAATCCGAATAGGCTACTGTGGCATTTCTAAATCCCTCTGAATTAAGTCAAACATGCATAAAATCAGGCTTCCTTTGTGGTAGAAATTTCTTCCAGCTGAGCCCAAGAAGAGAAGAAAAAGTTATCCGGATACCTATTATTAAGCTGAGGACAAGTTAAAAAGTAAATGCCATACTTCTGCTGGAGTCCTTCTGACAACTTCCTAATTTTAATAAATTGTCTGTGAGAACTGTCATCAGCCTTGTTTGCGTTCAGAAATGAAGAACAGGGCTGCAAATGTAATTGTATTAGCTCAGTGTCCAGTGTTTTGTGTTTTAAGTGGACATCGGCTTGCTTCCTTATGACTTACGTAACTCACTTTGAAGTAAACAAATGGCATACATTCTCAAAAAAAGCGCTGGTGTTTTCTTGGAAAGAAAAAGTACACTTTATTGTGCTGCCATGAATAGAAGAGAAATACGTTTTGTCAAGACAAGGTCCATTGCCCCAAACATTTAAAAGATAGACAGTACTGTAAAACTCTCTCATAGATGCGCATTTAAGGGGAAGTTGTATTTTAATTTTAAATTGGATTTAGTATAAGAAAGTAAAGACTATTCTTATATAACACTTAGGAGTGGAAACAGAAACCATCACAATTACAAAAATGAAATACACAAAACATTCATATTGAAGAAGCCCTGTGTCCCTGATAAGAAAACAAACCACCACTGAACTTCTGACTATGACTGGGGAAAGATGGACCTAATTTATTTTCTATTTCCAGACATCGTGCCATCTGAACATATAGGTTAACTGATGACACTGAAGCAGAACGAATTATGTCACCCCCAAATCTCTCTCTTTGGCATAAGGATTAGTTTAGGCTGATTATTTTAAGAAACAGCAGACAAAGGAGAGACACGGAAAACTGAGGAGAAGCTACACTTTTATAAAATACATTTACAGTTAGAAGGAAAATCTCCATTTGTAAGGGAGATGAACTCTGTACCAGAAAAAGGGTGACTAAATCTCTAGAAACTCTTATCAATGAAGATGGCAGACTTAGATGTGCATAACAACCATAATCTCATTACTGCTCTCTGCTTGTTAACATATAAGTGTCCCTGACTTCTTTCCCCTTTAACCTCTTCCTTGGTCTTTTGCTTGAGATAGTTTTTAAAGGTGGTGGCTTGGGCTCTTTCTGGGAATTCAGCAGTTTTCCTGGGTATCTCTTATGAGTACAGGAGGTATACATGTAATTAAGCTTCTGTTTGTTTTTCTCCTGTTAAACTGTTATTACAAGGGGGTCTAAGTCAAGAACCTAGAAAGGTAGAGGGGACATTATTTTTCCTGTCCTACAACACTAATGAAAATTCCCCACTTCTCTACGCTACAGGAAGGGAATAAATGGTAACTCAAGTGTAATTTTTGACCAAACCCACTGAGTTTGGGATTTGTAGAAGACAGTCTCCTCTTTTCAGATGTATAGAACGCATCCAACTCCAAATAATTTTGCCAGTGTGTCTTCTGGTAATTTCAGAAACTGTGCACTATAATTGAATACTTAATCCCAGTCTCATTCATTTTTACTTTAGCCATTGACATGTCAATTTGAAAGAAAGATTTTTCAGTACAAAGAGCTCTCTTCCTTGTTAAGAGGTAGCACTTTGCCAAAGGTTAGCAACAGTCTTTGTAAAAGATTTAAATTATATTTTACATTTTAGTAACCTTGTTTCCACCTTGTGGTTGGCATTCTTTTTAATATTTAATAAGACTTTAGAGGATTGGGATGTTCTATAGCAGAACAGTAAGAATGATATTAATATTTGTTAATAGTATCAAGATGATATATGAACCTTATAAATTAGAGGTTCAGATTTCACATAATGTTGGAAACTCCATTATGGAATATGGAATAAAATGGACTTACTCACAGGTTAAGGCATACTCTGCTAAGAATACAACTCCTTTTATATAAATGCTCTTCATGGTCTAAGATATATGCTACTGGCACACAAAGGACATTATATCAAGTCCACAATTAAGCACTATATAAATCTACAAATAGAAATATAGACTTGAACCATTAAGAAAAGTTGCTGACTTAATGTTAAAAGTCCCGGGGAATATTACTTCACATAAAGACTCATTAGGTTCATCAATCTAGGGATGAATGTTGAGAAACTCTCCCAAATTTCAGAATTCTATTGAGCTGATATAAAATACAGAGGTACCTGAGATTTTCCTCCTTGACCTATGCAATTGAAGGACTGAATAATGTAATTAAAGTATGTTGTATTGCACAATTAATATATGCATTGTCTAGAGTAAGATACAAATGTAATAAACGACTAGTAAATCCGTCTTGTGGAAGTTTGTAACATAAGGTTGGAGGCAAATGCATAAATCACTCTGATTTTAAGAACACATTTAAGTAGTAAATAGAGTTTCAGACAGACAGATCTCAGATGAGATTTAAAGATGCATTCGGATGTTTGCAATAAATGCATGTAAGTGAACTCTCTAAAAATAGGGAGCATTTACAGATCCAATCCAAAAGAAGGTCAGTTTTTTTTTTTCCACACCTTGGTGGGATGCGGGTGGGGTCTTACACTTCTGAAAACTGTCCTAAACATTCTTTGTACTTTTCGCCCTCATCCTCAACATTCAACTCCCAGTGCTTCAGAGTTTAAAATTGCCTGGTATGTAATATATTTTATCAATTACTTATCAAGTTGATAAGAAGTCATGTTTATAAAGACTCAGGGGTACAATGTAGGGTGTTTTCAGAAAACAAATTACCTTGTGTCATTATGGCTAAAAGTTAACTCCTAGGTATTACAGACGGTATTAGTGGAGGTTCTAGAACAGTAGGGACATTGAAAGATATATTTCAGTGTCTGGAACTCATACTGAATAGAATGGAGAACAGTCATATATATGTTTTTTTGTTTAATAGGGCAATGTCATAAGACAGGTATATATTTTTAGAACCTAGGTTCTAGGGAAAGGAACTAGAGAGAAGGAACTCACTGATAAAAGAACTGCACTCATTTGAAGGGGCCTGGAACTAGGGCAGTGGCAAGAGTAGCAGATCATCCACAGAGTAGCACCTTGTGCCACTAATTGCTATAGGAAAATAACAGAACTGAAGTGTTGAAGGGAAGAGTAAGTAAGTTCAAGTTAGGAAATAATGAGTTTGATAGAGTGGATAGGCTTTGGAAATTTCGGTCTATGGATTAGGAAGTTTACAATGCTACATACAATAGACTTAGTTCTCTTAAGTGTATAAATGCTGGTTAAAAATCATATGTGTGTAGTAAATATTTGGAACAGGATGAGGCAGGGTTTTACAGAGAAAATGCCAATGAATGAAATTTGGAGACCATACAGAGTGTGACAATTAAATTCGCGAACTTGCCACCATGCACTTACATTGCCAGCACTGTACAAACAGCTTAGTAAGGTTCCATAACCTTGTTATATTGGTGTCTCACAGCTGTTCCTGTCCACATGTGGCAGTGTCTTGCTGAGTGGCATTCATTATTGTTGTCTCATGTTTTTATGTGCCATCATGAGAATGTCTGAGCTTGAATTACAGCAACAAACAAACATTGAATTTCTTGTTAAACTTAGCAAGAGTGGAAGTGAAATCAGGGACATGTTACTCCAAGTTTATGGGGAGAATGCCATGAAGAAATCAGCAGTGTGCAAGTGGATTAAATGTTTTTCTGAGGGGAGAGAATACGTTACTGATGAAGAGAGGTCAAGGCAGCCAGTAAATAACAAAACTGACAAAAACATTGCAAAAATTTGTTGAATTGTGCCTGAAAATTGTCAGCTGAGAAGCATAGCAGACCTAGTAAACATCAATACAGAAACAGTTAGGAAAATCTTGGCATGAGAAAGGTGTGTGCAAAAAATGGTCCTGGAGAAGTTCACCGATGAACAAAAGCAAAGGAGACTTGAAGTTTGCCAAGACTTTTTGGAGAAACAAGATGATGTTTTGGGCCATGTTATCACTGGTGATGAAACATGGGTATACCAATATGCCCCTGAAACAAAGCGTCAAAGTGCACAATGGAAGTCAGCCTATTCTCCATGGCCAAAAAAGTTCTGCCAGTCCAAATCAAGAGTCAAAACGATGTTGTTAACCTTTTTTGATATCAGAGGGATTATTCATTATGAGTTTGTACCAACTGGACAGACAGTTAACCAAGTTTACTATTTGGAAGTGCTCAAAAGCTGTTTGAAAAAGTTACACCAAATGGACCTGAACTTTTCACCAACAATTTGTGGCTCTTGCATGATGACAGTGCATCAGCTCACACGGCATTGTCTGTGAGGCAGTTTTAGTTGTGTTGCAACACCCTTCCTCCTCACCTGATCTGTCCCCCAGTGACTTCTTTCTTTACCCAAAGATAAAGGAAATATGGAAAGGAAGACATTTTCATGACATCAAGGGTAATATGACAATAGCTCTGATGGACATTCCAAAAAAAGAGTTCCAAAATTTCTTTGAATGGTGGACTGGGTGCTGTCTTTGGTGCATAGCTTCCCAAGGGGAGTACTTTGAAGGTGACTGTAGTGATATTCAGCAATGAGTATGTATCACCTTTTCTAAAACAAGTTTGCAAACTTATTTGTCAGAACTTGTATATATACAGGGATGCCAAAAAATATATATACCAGTGAATACTTAGTCAACATTACTCAAGCAGTAGTTCACTGTAATCAGAAGTGTCTGGATGCTGATGGTAACCACTTTGAGCACCTCTTGTAATTGCAGAAGTCAAACGTGACTTGTATTCATCTTTTGTTATTGGTATATATGAGTATTACAATTTTAATAGTTTTTTTTTTCTTTCTTAAAATGTGTATATAGTGTGTGTGTGTGTGTGTGTGTGTGTATGCATGGTGTGTGTGCGTGTGTGTGCACGCACACACACATGCATGTGCATATGTAATCTGTGGCAGAGATTTGTGGTAACCAGAAATGGAATGTGTGCAGAGGGAGAATTGGAGAAAGGTGGTCCAAAGATACAAACTTCCAGTTATAAAATAGTAAAAAATAATTGGAATGTAAAGTCCATGATGTACATGATGTACAGTAGTTATCACTACTGTGTGATATATAGGAAAGTTGTTTAAGAGAGGGAAGCCTAAGAGTTCACATCACAAGGAAATATTTTTTCTTTTTTCGTTTCTTTTTATCTATATGAGATGACGGATGTTAACCAAACGATTGTGTTAATAATTTAACAATATAATTTAACAATATATGTTAATTAAACAATTGTGCCATATAGCTTAAATTTTTACAGTGCATATGTCAATTATCAATAAAACTGGAGAGAAAAAGAACTTATTCCTGACTTCCTAATGCACAGACATTTTCAAATCACTATTTGAGATTTTTGTATCCTTCAGTCTCTAAACAAGTGTCCAACTGAGCTTCCAGGGCAAATTTCAATCAAGGATCCCCAGATGATCTGAGTAGTTTACAAATTCAGTGGTATTCATAATTTCTACTAGCCTCTAAATAGTGTGAGCCTCACATTCCATTTCAAGCTAGACCCTGACATTTGGAGTTCATAGCTCTAGTGGTAAAGTATATTGTCAGTTTATATTTGAACTGACTCAATCCATTGGAAAGAATGAACTGATCAAATGGGAATCACTGTATATGACTATCTTCAAATGTGAGAAGAGCTGAAACAGAGAAGGAATTTTAGATCAATTCTGTGCTGCTATAAGATTCAAAAATTGGACAAAAAATAGAAGTTATAGGAAGATAGAGCTTAGCGTTGTGTAAGGAAGTGGTATGTAGCACTGAGAATACTCCGAGAATGGATACCCTGTGTATAGAGAAATTGAGTTCAGGAGAGAAATTCAACCAGGGTCTTAATGACCCTTTACCAAGTTATCACAGAACAGATCACTGCAGTCAAGTGGGATGTTAGGATGTGCACTTACGTAGGGCCATTTTCCAAACCTAAGATTCTATGTTTATAAGCAAATTGATTGTATTATTATTTATTTTATCCAAATCTGAACAACTTTTGAGTCAATAGAAAATATTAAATTAAATTTTGATATATTATTTTTGTTGTAATAACTGTTAGTATTAAAATATACAATAAATACTATCAATTAAAAATCTCATTAGATAGCCAAGATTTACAAATATATATATATATATATATATATATATATATATATATATATATATATATGATAAAGTTCAATAGGAGTTACTTGAGCAAACTAATTTGAGAAAAATAAAATATGTTTCTCTCACACCATGTTAAAATTTCTGGTAGAATTTATTCACTGTGTAGTGGAAAGATCATGAAGCATTTCAGGCTTTGTAATTGCACACACGTGCAATTTGACTAGCCTGATAGTTAAAAAGTTGTCATTAGCTGGATATCTGAATTAAGCTTGGTTTTTGGTCATCAGACACTGTCTTGAAATGTAGTTCAGTGACAATTTTCCTCCTTCTTAAATCTTTTTTATTGCTCATAATGTATGAAACTCCCATTTAAATATCATCCAGTGAAGCGAATAGTTTATAAGCAAAAACCGCCATGTTAAAATTCATGGAGTTTGTACCTTTATGTTCTTTTTCAATCTACCCTTAAATAATCATTGTTTAATCAAACCATTTTAACATGCATTCACAATAGTTTAAATCTATTGGTCAGACACTATTGGCTCAAATGTTTAAGAAGATATGACATAAAGTATTATATCACATGCTTTCCAGCTACTTTTTGTTCCATTTTAACTAAATTTGAAAGAAATCATTCTAATTCTATTTTCAAAAAAGTAAAATAACACTTTTTTGAAATATCTGAATATCTAGAGTCGTGTCATTTTTCTACATTAGATATGTAGATGCTATTTGCATTTATTGTAGGGAGATGCTTTGGTTTTGGTTAAATTTAGGTATAGTAATTAATTTTTAACAAATTGTCTAGTCAATTATAATTTTTATTATATTGTAGATAAAGAATAAGACCAAGGACATATGACCAAATATTTTACCTTTTTGTTCCAATAAACATTCTGAGGTCATGTCCCTGATTATTTATTTAGATAATAGCCAGAATTAATTGTAGAAATATTTTTAAAATCTACGTGGTCTGCTAGGTTAAAATGGGTATGTCCAACAGGCAGTTTGAGGGACTTGCAATCTTGTAAAAAATATGCCACAAATGTAAGTTTTTCTTTCAAAAATATGACAATTAAAAGTGTAAATATGATTTTGTTGGGGATGTTTGGGAAAAGAATTCTCCTCAGATTTGAGTCACATTTTAATTTTTGGACATATGCTTGTGAAAAAAGTTTCTCGGTTAGTACTACTTTTTGCAAAGCTTTCTTGTATGTAGATGCAAAATCAATTTTGTAGCAACCTTTTATGTTTCATTCTGCAAAAAGAAAGTATGTAGTTCCAAACTAAACTATATGTTAAGGAAATAAAAAAGTCACCCAGAGGGCTTCATGGTCTTTGAAAATTACTGACTAAAAATGTGCAGATGCCCTATCTGATTTAAAAATAACAATAATAATTTGCAATAACTATAAATTGGAAGGTAAAATTTCTCCAATATAAATGGCATCTAAGATCGTTTGGATCTTCAGTTTGTAATCAAATACGGTATTTTTAAGAATACAATACAGTATGTTGCATTTACCTTGCAGAAATTCAGTTCCTCCCCCACCCCCCCGCAAGAACATGAAATGAAAATCATTCAATATTTAAAGACTGAACAATTAAGCCTTTTGTTTTCTCTTCTAACGAGTAAATATCTACTTGTTATCATAGAAAACATAAACATTTCTTACTGGCAATTTGATGCACTGTGGGGTGCAGTTTTAGGGGTCTTGTGCTTGTTATATACTTTGGTCAATTAGTGACCTACTGCAACTCTCAAGTAGCCCAGTGATGTGCTCCTTTCTGCATTGATCATTTTGTTAATTATTGGTATAATATGACTGAGGAACTAAGTACTGAAGATTGAATCACTTATATTAGCAAAATGAATAGCTATGGATGGTGCATTCTCAGTTTTTAGTTTATGCTAAGGTATTGAGCTGAACATATAAAGGAATATAGCATAGAAAAGTCTGATGTACCATTAAACATTTTACAATGTTTTCCAGTTGTTTTAAGTTATATGTATTTTAATTATTGAATTAATTAGTGAGAGCTGCCATGACAATGTACCACGCATTGGGTGGCTTAAACAACAGAAATTTATTTTTTTCACATTTCTAGTGGATAGAAGTTAGATCAAAGTGTCAACAGGTTGATTCCTACTGAGGGCCATAAGGGGGAAACTGTTCAGACTTTTCTCCTTGACTTGAGGATGGCTGTCTTCTTTCTGTGTCTTCACATTTTCTTAACTGTGTCCATGTCTGTGCCCACATTTCCTCTTCTTATAAGAACATCAGTCATATTGAATTAAGGCCTATCCTAATGACCTCATTTTAATGTAATTACTTCTTTAAAGAACCTATATTCAAACACAGTCACATTCTGAGGTGTTGGGGATTAGGGCTTCAACATAGGAATTTTGAGAGGACAAATTCAGCCCATAATAAATACACATGGGCAAGAAGCCCCGTTTGTGTTCAAGGATTTAACTGGTTCTAATATCGGTTGGGTATTTTTGTGTTTGTAGTAGTTAGGAAGATAACTCATAAAGGAAAACAACAGAGGAAGAAATAATAAACTAGAGTGCATGTAAGCTAAGGTCTCATCTATATATGATTTATGTCAATATAATACTTATAACAAAAATCCACTTAATTTGCTTTCCCTTCTATAATGAGATTGTTTATTAGTATCTCATAAATTTTTTGCATACCTTTTCCACTATCTGACCCCACTATCTCATATCCCTAATCTTCACCTTGCCCTTACTAGTATATGTCTGTGAAACTAAAACTTTATTTTCACAAAAACAAAATAAATCAAAAAAGCATTTCTTTGGTTAATTATCCTTGCCTCTAAAACAAATTTTTGCTGCACATGTACTAATGCTATATTATAGTAAAAACATGATTTTAGAGCAGACAGTTACTATATTTCTACTTAAGTCTATTTTGTTTTATGAGGGCTATTAATTCAGTTTATGTATGACATCTCTGAAATAGATTAAAAGGTGCTAGAGGGCAATGCCTGTTGTTTTAATTTATGTTGGTACCCAAGGCAGCATCTGGGGCTGTGAACTACAAATAAGGGCTCCTCCGTAAATGTTCTTCACAAATTTCACATTGCAGCACAATAATCATTCTACTATGCTATATGGTTTATGGAGGCTGAGATCCTGCCTCATAGTAATGCATTTGCAAACTTGTTTTACCATATCTAAATTGATCCAGGAAGCATATTTTCCTTGATATATGCCTCAAGTGAGCGGCTATTATGGAAAGTAAAGGTATTGGTCAGAGATGTTACTTGGACTGTGCATATCTTACATAAACACTCTCACATGTATTATGGATAACAACACATTTCCTCTCATTCAGCAGAGTCACAAGTCAAGGTACTGCATGTGTTTTGCTTGGGTTATCTTTTAAGCAGCCATACAAAATATGCCATAGATTCCAATGCATTGTATGTATAATTTCTTATGTTGACATTTTTTTCTCTGTAAAAATAAATGAAATGAATATATTGTCAAAAGCTAAAGGAATTATATTTTAAGGGCCAAATTCTCACTGTCAGGCCACATGCTAGTAGTGAGTTGGGCACTTTGAAAAGCGCACCAATTACTTCTAGAGTCACACAGTAAGAGTTAATGTACTTTCAGGCTGATGGCATTTTGACAGACTCACTCCATTTTCAAAGTACTGAAGAATATCACAAATATGTAGCATTCTAATGTATCCTTACCTACTTGACCTCAAAGTAAAAGACCACTGAATATTAATGAGCCTTTTCAAATTTGGGGTTGCTCATATGGAAATACAAATTTTAGGACTAATATAAATATGACAAAGGTTATTTTTGTTTCTGAACTACCTACATGTTTGTCTCATTTTAAATGTTTGGTCATATGTTGTTTACATTTTTAATATGGAAAATTGCAAACTATACAACATAAAGACACTAGTTTAATGGGACTCCATTACCCAACTTGAAAAATTAGAAACATTTAGTGATTATATATATTTTTAAACAAATCAGATTGTTCATGCAGATCGGGAATTTATTGATCAGTTGGTGGATTGAATTAGTTAAATATATCACTTCTGTTAAATAATTATCAAAATTAGTTTAAAGTACCTTTAATATTTGCTGATATCTTGAAGACATCTAAGTAGATCTGTTATCATTCAACGCATTTTTCATCCCATCAGATGAGCATACAATTACATCCAAACCATTGGTTGTAACATGCACTGATTTCACTGGACTTTGATGCAATTTTCAAGTCATACTTTTTAAAAATCAGATTCTATAAGGCAGGAGGAATCTTGAAGTAAAAAGCAAGGTAAGGGGTTATAAAAATCTTATTACTATTTTTTGATTTGCAAGATGAGAAAGGAGTAGGTTTTGCTTTCTAGCAATGATAAAATATGAATTAATCCACACTCATTACACCTGAATAGAAGTCATAATTTATCTATTCATTTGTGCATGTGTTCAACCAAAAACGTTTTGAATGCTTTCTGGGTGTCAAGCCCTGTACTAAGCACTGCAGTGGCAGCAAGTGACACAGACAAGGCTTGACTCTATTAAAATGTCCAGAAAGGTCAGATGCTAAGTAAGTTTTTGCAATAAAGTGGGGAGAATATGATAGAAAGGGGAGGAAAAGGGTGTTGTAGATAATTGTTAGGGGAGGGCTCAATCCAGTCTGAAGTCGAGGAAGTCTTTCTCAAGCAAGCAAATGACTTGAGGTTGAGGCCCCATAGTCGGGCAAAACTTAGCCAGAAGAAGCAGGGAAGCTCAGTCCGGAAGAGTCAAGAGAGATAAGAAATGGATCAGAAGACGGAACATTACAGCAGGGACACACTTTAAGCTAAGGGATTGAGATTTATCCTGGACCCAGTGCAGAGCTACTCCAACATTTTAAAGTGGGTAGTAGGACACAATTTGAGCAAAAGTCACTGTGGTTGCGGTGAAGGAAATGGTCTAATAGTGATTAAGTCTGCAGGCAGGAAAATGAGTTAGGGCTTTGCAACTACACTAGTGAGGTGGGATGGTCAATTATATTATGGCAGTATCAGCGGAACTGAGAGACAAGGATGAGGGCATAGACAGTACAAAACCCTTTTGTCTTATATTTGTACTAGACATGGAGTAAAACACAGTAAAGATAATTAAGTTGTCCAAAATTAGATTACAGATTTCATGTTTTTCCTGATTCACAGTCCTATTCATTTGATTTTACAATGCTTACCTTTAGAAAAAGGCTATCTATTGGTTCTACAAAAACAAAACAAAACAAAACAAAATAAACAAACAAGAAAAAAACAAAAACAAAAAAAACCTATCCTTGGCACTGAAGGATACCTTTTATGTGACAAAGATATATCTTCATATCTCAATCCATCTGTGCTAATTTTATCTGTCACACATTTTGTTTTCAGTACTCTTGAATCCAACTCTTTCTAGTCTGCCACCATTTGATTTGTGCATCTCCATTGCTAACTGAACATGGAGAAAGTACAATGAGGCAGGAGGGAAACTGGTCACCAAAACACTTGATTGTTTTAATGCGTCCTACCTAGTTAAGATTAAGTGTATTTAAAGGTTGTATAAGATTTCACCTCATGTTTATGATCATCTTACTCTCTAATACCCTATTTGCTTAAAATATTTTCTGTGTGACATAATATATACATAAATATATTTTTTAAATTGATTTGGGTGTTCTCCGCAGATTTTTTTTATGTTCAAAGATCTCAGAACAAATGGCAACATTGAGAAATCACAATTTATATTTCCTCCTTTAAATTATTTTCCATAATGTTAGCCCATCATTTGGGTTGATTTGGAAAAGCTAAAACTGAATGACAAGAAAATACGTGGTAGGTGCAACCAACTCCATCCAGTCAATGTAAGTTAAAGATAAGCCAAACTGGATAAACAGCCGTGATCAAAACTAGTCACAACAACCTGTTACGTGACTGACTTTTAAATTTTTGCTTAAGATCCAGAGTTTAGGTGAGAAAATAAGAAGCTAGTGTTTAATTTAGTTTTACTTCAAGAGTTTATTTAAAAAAATAACAAATGTCTCTTTTCAAATTACCTCTATTTTTTTATTCCCCGTGAAAGAGCTCTATTTACAGAGAAGCCAAGGCATAGGATTTATTTGAATTTGAATTAAAATGCGGGATGGCTCCAAAGTCTATCATATTTGCATTCCTGGCAAAATCTAAATATTGCTGGAAGGCAAATATTTCTTTGCAGACTGTTTAGAGACTTAAGAGACTTTGGCTTTTTAGAGTTCTTTTTGAGGTTATGAAAGCTTCCTAAAGGAAATACATTGTGGCTTTACAAATTTGAAGGTGAGAATTCTTTCAATATGCCAAGTTCACCACAATTTTCTGTTGGTATTAATTCTTGGTACATGAAATGGAGGGAGTGAAATAGGAAACAGTTTCTCCCTAAAAGTATTTACTCCAGGTCAGTACTATCAGAAATTGCCATCTTCAAGCTGAAATACAGAATTTCAGTGTGCCCTTGCAATTTTTCAAAGCAACGCATGCATATTCCACCACAGGACAACTATTAAAATCAATGGTTCTCATACAGCAAACTTACAAAAGGTTTTATTGAACATACATCTTTGAGTGCACAGTGTGTATTTTGAACAATCACATATTAAATAAGTGTCTTCCAAAAGGTGTTTTGAAAAGGGACAGGTTATTTTAAGCTGGATTTTTTTAAGCTGGATTTTTATATTCTTTAAAATCTTACTCCCCTCTCTTTCAACCACTATAGGAGTGTACCTAATTTAAGTCATCACATTTGGATTTTGGATTTTGTGCTCCCTACATTAATTCTTCAATATCCCTATATAGTGTATTGTAGTGTATTTCCCTCCCTAGCCTCTGGAATTTTTAAAAATAAGGATTGTGTCTTATTCCTGAACCTAGCACAGAGGTCTCTAATGCGAGGAAGAAAACAGTTATTGTTTATTATTATAGTGTGATCAAATCTGATTGGATAGTGAAGCAAATACCCCAATCACTATATCCCTAAATGTGTGTTAAAGTAATAACTTTGCAGGATATATTTGCATAGTAATAAAATTATGGAATTCAGGTTGTTCCCAAAATATTCTGATAGTATTGCTGGAGCACAGAACACACCTGGTACTCCATCCTGGAGTAAAATTTGTAGGGCCAGCTTAAAGTCCTATTAAATGTAGAAGAAATATTTACTGTTACACCTTCACATGTCCTCATGCCTGCCTCTTTGGTAAGATATTTGTAAACAGGTGTAGACCTGTTAAGGGACTATTTCTGTGCATTGTAACCAGATCAAACATAACCAGATTCAAAATTCCTAAGTCATAAGAACTGCACAACAGGGAAAAGGGGGTGTAATGCTCTCTTGACCTAGATTATCTCTTTTTCAGTTGCACAGATAATTGAGTCCATTCTACTCAAGACAGTGCCTTCATTCAATCACAGGTCACCCATATTGGTTGTGTAAAGGCACTGCCCTTAAATTCCTGACCCTCCTGTTTGTGACTCTGATTTATGCCTGGTATGATTCCCTCCATTTTCATTTGTAGTAGTATCCTCTTGTTACTAACAAATGACCACAAGCTTAGTGGTTTAAAACAATGTAAATTTATTCTTTTACTTTTCTGGAGGTCACAAGTCCAAAATCAGTCTTGCTGGGCTAACGTCAAGGTCTTGGCAGGGCTGGCTCCTTCTGGAATCTCTAGAAGAGAATGTTTGTTTGGGTTTTCCAGCTTCTGGAGGACGCCTACATTCCTTGGCTCATGACCCCTCCTTTCCATCTCTCCAATCTCATGGTTCCACCATGATATCTTCTACTTCCTCCTTTGACACTCTTGTCCTCCCTTTCATAAGGACCCTTGTGATTTCATTTAGGGTCCACTAGGAGGTAACTCAGGATAATCTCACCACATCAAGACCTTTAAGATAATCACATCTGTAAAGTTCTTTTTGCTGTATAAATTAGCACTCACAGGTTCTAAGGTTTAGAAAGGAAGATCTTTGAAGTGACATTATTCAGCCTACTATACTTAAAAAAAAAAAAAAAAAAAAAATGAAACAAAATATCCCCCCACCAAAAATAAGCAAAGACCATCAGCTCTACAAAGGGTTTCCCATAATAGCAACTACTACTTTAGGAACACAGACTGGCCCCATAGGGTCTCTTCAATTATTTCTTCACACTCTGTTACTTAAGTAAACATTAAGAGAGTTCTATAAACTCTTTTACTATAACGTCAGCATTGTAGTGTAATACCTGCAACCAAATGACCAAATTAAAAGTGCAGAGTGAAGGTACTGACTCTAATCCCAGATGTAATCTACTGGCTGCCTGAATCTCAGTCATCTTTTTTTTTTAGCTCTATGCCAGTTCTAAGCACGAGCTCCTTTGTTGCAGCCCCAATATTATGCTTAAAAGAAAGGCCCTTTCTTTCTAGGACACCAGAAGACTTCTATGGTCTCTCCAATTCAGTAAAAAAAATCATGAATTCATGAATTTGAATTAAATTCTCCTATGTGTAGAGAACAACTCAATTGACAGTTTTCTTTTAACTATTTGTGTGCTAAACACTGTACAGTGCTTTTTATGTATATCTACTCTTCTAGTCTCAGTCTCTGAGCTAGGTGTCTCTCCTGAGGAGCTTCTTTCTCTTTTCCAGTACACTTGAAATTCCAACACTCCTGTCCCTGCTAGAAATCTTGAAGGCAAAAGCCCCTTTCATTCATTGCATTTTTCTTTTGCAGATTATTGCTGGTCAAGGCAATTTTATTAAATAGACATGAAAAGTACTTGTCTGCAACAGATTTATCTACCCAACCATTAATTCATTCAATAATAACAGGCATCACTTATTGAGGGTTTTCCCTGTGATGGGCACTGAATTAAGCACTGCATTCACATCATCCATTTTGACAGACATCTATCAAGAAATGATTTTGTGAGCAGTATGATCATAACATCTACCTGATGTGTCTTAAATATGCTGTTTAAAGTTGAGAACAAGCAAACATGGTTAGATATTTGCAGTTAGGCCTAGATATGATAAGGAATTACTTCTACTTCACCCGTGTGTCTTTACATGATTAACCTAAAGATAAATTTTCACATCATAAGAATTTCACAAGAGGAGCAAGGTTTATGCTCTAGATCATCTGGGTTCTCCAAGCATCCTGAAATCCAGGCTGTCCTTCAAAGACTTTTAAAAAAACCTCTTTATTTTTCTAGCTTAGTTTTTCCTGTTTAGAATATTAATGGCAATTTATAAATACCCTTCTTATAAAACTTTCTGCTTGGGGTGTGTGTATATATATATATATATATATATATATATATATATATATATACATTTTTTTCTTTTTTTTTTTTCTTTCCCTTACCTTCCATGCAAGACTCTCTACCAACCTTGAGGGAATTTTCTGTTTTATTATCTTCCCCACATGCAGAGCCTAGCACGTGCTCTTGTTTACAAAAGAAAAAAAAATGAATAAGTTGGAAATACTTGTCAAAAATAAAAAAACTAGGAGGCAATAAACAAATAAACAGAAATGTTTTAAGGTCAGGTTGGGCTCAATAAGGAAGGACAAGTCCACATCCTGGCAGAGTACACTTTGATTTTGTTCCTTCTCTACTCATTGAAAGTGCAGGTTGCACATTCTTGTCCATATTTTTGCCTAGGGAAAAGCTTAGGAGTCTTGACCTCCTTCATATGCTCAGGGACCTGCTATTTAAAAAGTGAAAAACAAAGTGCGTTGTGTAGTAAAAGCTGTCAGTATGTATGCATCATTTTCCCTGGGCCCTGGCTCCCTGACTCCAGAGGTTGAGTGTTGAGAAACAGCAATGCATCTACTCCATTATGCTTCGAATCCACTGTGAGTCAAAAGCCAGCTGGCCCTTGCAGTGAGCCTAGGCAATGTTTGCTTTTCATATGTGGGTAGTGTTTGGACTGAATCAGACCTTTTCAGTGTGTTGTCCCGCACTTTAACAAAGGCATTGATACATTTCTTCTTCTTACAGATTGATTGTGGCCTCTATCATTGGCTGCATAAGATGTAAGAGTTCATTGAAAATTTTCAAGTGCCATCCAAATGTTGCATTCTGCATCCCAATGTGTGCTGACTTTTACTCTATAGTTTCTCTCCCTTTGCACTGGCTCCAGGGCTGGCTCCTTTGCTCTAGCCCCAGCCCCACACATTCCGTATCCAGAAACCAGAATGGTTTTTTAAAATCATAAAGCCAATTGGTCTGCTCCCCAGTCTGTTTCTCATTTTAGCCATGATGTACAAGGTCCAGATGATCTGGCCCAGATCTCGCCATTCTCACACCCTTACACATGCCTTTACCTGCTCCAAACCTGCTCTTCTTACCTCTGCTCTTCAAGTGCATGTACCCTACTCATGGCCTTCATACTTGGCTCTTTCTGAGTTCTCAACTCATATACCACGGTGTTAGAGTTCTCTATCCTAATCAATGCCATCTTCCCACTGTCCCACCTCTAAGGCCTATCACTCTTATATCAGTGCCCCTCCCCTATTTTTTTACATTGCACTTGTCATAGATAGATAGATTGATTGATTGGTTGATTGATTGATTGATTGATTACTTTCTATTTCTCCATACTAGAATTTAAGTACAATTCCACTGTCAGATTTGTTCATTAGATGTTGAATCCTGTGTAAATACATAATTCATGTTTTATCTACTTTTATGTATTTGGTGTTTACCTTTTTGAAACAATTTTTACTATTTAATATTATACATGCTGCCAGAACCATAAATAATTGGAATTTGACATCTCAAAAATTTGTTGGAAAATTTCTGCTGTATGAGAGTCCTCCAGGGTAGAGTGACTAAGGATTCCTTTTCCAGGCCCAGATGGCTTGTGATCTAAATACAGTTTAATTATTGACTACTTGTGTAACTTTGGATGAATCCCTTAATCTGCTTGTACCTCAGTTTCCTCTTCAATTGAACAAGAATTATGATTCAAAAATAATGCTATCTTACGAGATTCCTCTGAGGAAAAAATGACTTAAAACATATAACCACATTAAACAATCCATGGTCCTATAAATATTAGTTATTATTAGAGATTTAACATATTTAAAGAATATACAATGAAGTTCTTACTGAATATTAGAAGTTTTATATAGTTGACAATTTCTTTTTTAAAATACACCATATTTAAATTATAAAAATGTTAGCAAAACATTTTATTCCATATTATACACTTTTTTTTTTTTTCAAGTCAAGGAAATCTAGGCTTTATTGGTGTTTATACAAAGGGTAGTATTTAAAAAAGGTTGCTCTCTGAAGCTTATGAAATCATGCAACCATTTAATTATAAAGAGACATAAAACATTTGAGTTGTAGTGTACCTAATGACTTCAATCTTATTTGTTTAATAAAAGCATTCATGAGGAACCAGGTATGTTGATACTCAGCCTTACATGGACATGATGTGGAAATGTCAATTTGAATCTAACAAAAATCACACATGCTCCAAATTCAGGTGTGCCACAGCTAGCATTGAGTCTATAACCCACAATAAGTGCAAATATATATTCAAAACTGTTGTGTCTCTCTTTACAGGAAAAAGAAACATAAAAAATATAAAGAAAAAAATGTCCTTCACTATGGGAACCCAAATTGTACCAATAGCATTAAAGAAACTATGCTGATTTTGTAATAAGAGAAAAATAATAAATTATATGCATAGAAATGTTGCTGAAACTGAAGCACAAACATGTACTTTATGTCTTAAGAAACCACATGTTCTACTTCTCCACGCAGCTACTGGTGTTGGGTGGGGTTTATATTTTGGAACTAAAATCTCCTAGAGTTCTTAATAATGACAAGAAATCCTAGCCACCAGACCACCAAGAAGTCATTATATTAAAAAAAAAAAAATAATAATAATAATAATAAAGCAATGAATAATCATAGCTTGTGCACATTTCCAAATTGAGGTCCCTTGGAATCTATTATTATTATTATTATTATTATTATTATTATTATTTAATTTAAGGAGTACTTATACCACTTTTTTTTAAACAAATGATTTAGAAAGGTGTTAGAATATTTTTATCTTCTACATATTGCAATATATATATATTTTTTTTTTAATTTTTTTTTTTTTTTTTTTTTTTATACCCCCCTTGACTTAAGGCAGAAAATGAGAAGGTGGAAGTGTAATTATCTTATGTTACTGACTTCTTCTCTATCTGTCCTTCTTGTAGATAGAGTAGAGCTGGTAAGTACTTATTTAGATATGAATATGAAGAGTGAATTTAAGTGTAGAAAAATCACTATATGTGTTCATCTACCACACTTTTGTTTTTAAACCTGTAAATCCAATTAGGGGAAGCAGAGATGTATATATATATATATATATATATATATATATATATATATATATGTGTGTGTATATGTATATATATGTATATATATGTATATATGTATATATGTACATATATACATATATACACATATATACATATATATATATATATATATATATATATATATATATATATATATATGTATACCCATCTTTTTTAGCACTGTGTTTCCTTTTCTAGCACTGTGCTTCCAAGTATTATTAGGAAGTATTAGACATTACTTTGAGGAACCATGGGCAATACAGAAATAAAACCCAATTTCTCTTAGGTACTGACTTCTGAGAAAGCTACTCCAATAATGCAACTTTATGGAAGATAAAGACTGGACGCTAGGCAATGCTGTCTTCAAATTAGTCTCTGAATCTTTTTTTTTTTTACTAAAAGTGTTAAAGTAACAATGATTAAGTAAAATTACATAGGTTTCAAGTGTACAATTCTATAATACATCATCTATATATCACATTGCATGTTCATCACCCAGAGTCACTTCTCCTTCCATCACCATGTATTTGACCCGTTTGCCCTCATCTACCAACACCTACCCCTTACCCTCTAGTAACCACTAAACTATTGTCTGTGTCTATGAGTTTTTGTTTCTTTATTTGTTTTTCTTGTTCCTTTCTTGCTTTCGATTTTATGTCCCACATATCAGTGAAATCATATGGTTCTTGACTTTTTCTGTCTGACTTATTTTGCTTAGCATAATAATCTCAAGATCCGTCCATGTTGTCACAAATGGCTCTATTTCATCTTTTCTTATGGCAAAGTAGTATGCCATAGTGTATATATACCACATCTTTATTCGATCATCTATTGAAGGACACTTTGATTGTTTGCATGCCTTGGCCACCATGAATAGAGCTGCAGTGAATATCAGAGCACATATAACTTTACAGATAAATGTTTTCAGATTTTTTTGGGTAGATACCCAGAAGAGGGTTTGCTGGGCTAAATGGTAATTCTATTCTTAATTTTTTGAGGAACCTCCACACTGCCTCCCATAGTGGCTGCACCAATCTGCGTTCCCACCAAGAGTGTATGAGGGTTCCTTTTTTTTCCAAAGCCACTCTAACACTTGTTATTATTTGTCTTGTTGATGACAACCATTTTAACCTGTGTGAGGTGATATTTCATTGTGGTTTTTATTTGCATTTTTCTGATGATTAGTGCAAAAGAATGAAACTAGACTGCTATATGTCACAATGTACCAAAATTAACTCAAAATGGATCAAAGAACTAAACATAAGACCTGAAACAATCAACTGCATAGAAGAAAACATAGGTATTAAACTTATGGACCTTGGGTTCAAAGATAATTTTATGAATTTGTCCTCAAAGACAAGGAGAGTAAAAGCTAAAATAATTGAACAGGACTGTATCAAACTGAAAAGCTTCTGCACAACAAAAGAAACTATTGACAAAATAAGGAGGCAACAGACTAAATGGAAGAAGATATTTGCAAGTGATACCTCTGATAAGAGGCTAATATCCACAACATATAAGAAACTCATGCAACTCAACAACGAGAAAACAAACAATCCAATTAAAAAATGGGCAGAGGACCTGAATAGACATTTCTCCAAGAGGACATGCAGATGGCCAATAGACACTCATCACTTCAACTCATCATTCTCTAAATTTACTAACCCAATTTTTTCAGTGCCGGTCATATCAATGCATTGTTTTATGTTTGGTATTGTTAAAATCTGTTTCTAGCCTGACCCACCAAATGGCTGATTGGAGACCTTTCATGAATATTATCACCATTTCTACATTTTGACACTCAGCTCCAGCTTTGCTCTTTTGTGACTTCAGGAATCTACTAGCAAAACCAGTGCTCTTGTACACAACAAAAGGTACGTTTGGGGGGTGAATATAGAAATTCAGTCATAAGCCTTGGTGAACAGAGAAATGATTGAATTTCAATTTTGCTAGCTCTGTAGCCCAAGGGCCCTTGAGCAGTGCACAAGCTGTACATCCAGGCACAACAGCCCTCTGTAATTTGTAGCTTATATTTAGGTGGACATAATCAGAGTCCAGGTATTGAGAGCCTGAATTTTTTATAAAATTTCTTTAATCAACTGAAATAATCACTTAAGAAACAACCATTCAATGAAATAAATACCAAACCACTTTGCTTAAAGTGATATTTTTAAAAGTACCCATATTATAGTTTTTTCCAGAAAAAGATACCTATGTTTCTTACACTACCCTTAACATTTTTTATTTTTTATTTTTGTGTTATTATGAATTTAGGTAAAATTGTGAATAAAGACTTTTTAAATCTTAAGATAGTTCTGTATGTGCACCTCTCATTACATTTATAATTTTTCTAATTTATACTTAAAACAAAAGACTAAAAATAAATTACGTGACTATGTCTAATGGTTAGACCATCTTCAGAGTTAGATGAACTGGGTGAAAATCTAGCTAATGAACCTCTCTAAGCCTCAATTTGTCCATTTGTATAAAAAGAATAATAAAATAACCCAGATCTTGGGGAGAGGGGTGGTGTTCATGCAAAATAAATGAGAAGGGTTTTTGCAATATACATATGCTAGTGTTTGACACATGGGACTTATTCAATAATTTGAAATTGTATTATTATCAATTTAAACTCAATCAATATTACTGTTATTTAAATAGTGACAATTCATTTGTACTTTCAAACAGAATGGATAGCGTATGTAATATTACACATTGCCTATTCTTTTTTATTGAAAAATAAAAGGAGACTATGAGAAAGTTGTCATAGGACATGTGATGATTCTATGTAGCTTTCTGCTCTCTTCCTTGGGAGCACTCGATAATGCCAACCACTGCAACCAGAGGAAATGCCACCTTCCTCAAGCAGTGGCAAATCTACTACACTGGCCTTGTCATCTTTCTAGACTGAACCTCCTCATTCTATAGCAATCTTATCTTCACATGAATTTATCGATAACACATCGAGGAAACAAAATAATCCATTCTGATTCAGTGTAAAGATTTATCCACTTATTTTCCTCTTTTAGGTCATGGTAAAAGATGTTTAACTGACCAAAGATCTCACAGTAAAATAGGAATGCTGGATTTAAATACTTCACTTTGTTTTAGCAGTTAATCCATATTTAGTTGACTCCTTCCATTACTAAAGGTGAAAAACAACAGGAAAGAAAATAGAAACTCACTTTACCCCAACAGTCTCTATTTTAAAAATGATAACACAAGAGCCTGGTCTTGGAGATCAGGGAATCGATACGTGGCATGCTTGTGTATACCAATGTTTGAGATAATTTCATTTAAACAAATTTCCTTCCCTATTTATCTGTCTTCAGTTATTAATCTCTCCCTTTTCTGCTAAAACTTTTACAAATATTTTTTTCTTAGAACATAATTTTTATGGCCCTCAAGTGTTGCATCTGTTACACAAATTAAAAATAGAAAGATGTGACAGGAATTATATGTTAACCAACCTGTTTTTACATGAGAACATTCTGCATAGAGAATACTTTGTTAGATACATGTTCACTTAAAAACATTTCTGAAATAGAGAAATAATATAAAAATACTATATAATACATAAAGCCAATGTTCTTCATTTTGCTTTTTCTGATATCAAACTGCTACATATTATGAATTTCATCAGGGCTTCTCTCCTTTAAGGATATCAGTCTTGAATAAAAAGACAAAGTAAAATAAAATGTAAAAACTCATACATAACAATGTAATTCTGCATGTAGAATTTTACCAAGTTAAGTATTTAAGGGGATATGACAATTATTACATATTATTTTGGAGTTAATAGTGTTGGTTTCACTTGCATGCATTTTTAAGTTTTCAGAAATTTTTCCTAAGTGTGACCTGATTTAATTTGATGTCATGATAACTGGGTGACACATCCAATACAATTATCATTATTTCCATTATACATAAGAGTTCTCTACTGCTGACTCCTCACATTTTAGTTTTAATTTCTATTTGTGCTATCATCTTCATTCCTCAAACCAATCTTTACTTTTTATACCTGCTTCACTTGGATCAGGGCTTTCAAAAGAACTCTGCTACATTTTTCTACGTTTATGTATGTGAGTGTCACAGCTCCTGGGACAGGGAACCAGAATCAAGCATGACTCAAGAGCCTATCTGACTTATCTAGCTGTAGACAGTGCAGGTTTCAGTGCATAGTAGTTGGGTGAGCTGCCCTCTGTCACACCCCCTCTCTGTGTATCCAGTTCTTATCTGTAAAATGTTGACATCACAGAAAAATAATCATATCATAGATACCATTCCTTTTAAAATGCCATCCATAAAAGATATATGGTCACATAGCTAATATCTGACTAAACTGAGGCTAGAAACCAGGTCTCTAGATCTCTGCTTATCTTCCCTTTCCCCTTCTCTTCCTTGTCATCTGATGCTGAATCAGTTAAATGGTTGTAGATAAAATGGGAGTATGGAAATGGGTTCCAGCAGTGTCAAAAAGAATCACTTGATCCCATCCCCTCCTCCAAAACTCCTGTGGCCCCATCCATGAAGTCAGCTTGGAGGGACAGATATAGGGTAGGGTTCTATTTTCTGTCTCTTCCTGGATGGGAATCCACATATAGTAAGTGCTGGGCTTTATCCACAGCCATAGCCAGGCCAGTCTGGGCCTCTTCTTCTGAGCCTTGCAGACTGATTTCTTTGTTTTAGTCTCATTCATTAGGGAGTCTCCTGTCTTGTGTTCCATTTTATAAATAGTTATCTCTCCATTGCCTTCCAGCTCTGTTTCTGAACCGCTGACAAGTATTTTGTCTTTCAATAGCTTCAGATGAAATGCAATATTTGATAAATTCCATCAGTTCATAGTATCATTTGTTAAGTACAAACTCTGTATCTGTTCAGAATCAAGACATACAAATGTTTGTTGGTTTGTGTTGACAAGTTATTGAGCAAACTGTGCACTGTAACTCTTCTCCTATTTAAAGAGCTTATCTAAGGTTGCAGAACTCTGCACCTGAACTCTTAGATTGAGATATCATGGCATTCCTCATCTCATTCTATTATTCTTTTGTATTTTAAAAATAATTCTGTCAGTTAATGCAATTTCTTGTCCATAACTTTCCAGAAGATGATGGAGCAAAGAAAAATAATGTTTTCTGTCTTCTAGATTATTTTTTTGAACGTATGAATAAGCTTGTTTCAATGAAATGGTTTTAAAATAAGAAGAAATAAGTCAAGCTGCAGGAAATACTGGGGGTGCCAAAAAAATGTATGCAAGTGGACACTTTGGTCAATGTTGCTCAAGCAGTAGTTCACCGTAATCAGAAGTATCTGGATACTGGTGGTAACCACTTTGACAATTGCAGAAGTCAAACGTGATGGGTATTCATCTTTTGCTATTGGTATGTATTGAGTATTACAATTTTAATACAGTTTTCCTTTCTTAAAATGTGTATACATTTTTTTGGCACCCGCTGTAGATTAACAATTATTTGCTAGAGGAATTTCAGGGTTAAAGAAAACAAGGTCTGTCTAATTTTTATAAGTTATGATAAGCTTTTTGTGAGGTACATACCTTGTTGGGTATGAGATCTAACTAAAATTCCTCTGAGGTAGTGGAGGTGATTCCAGTCCCCTTTTATTCATTGTAGTATATTTGCCTTTGGATGTTAAAATTGTAATCATAATCCACATAAAAATTATCATTTAAAAAATGCATCCATTATTATCTCCAATAGACATTCAAACTATGAAATTGTGACTACCTACTCTCCACCACAATCTAAATGCAGGAAATGACACAATTTCCATTAAGAATATATCGATCGAGGGAACTTAGAACTCTGTTTTGATGGAAGGCATATTAGAGGAAATGGTGTTGGATGGTCCTTGAATAACATCCAGTAACACACTACGCTGTCTTCTCTGATGGAAGCTGCTGTGATTCTGATGGGCAGAGGTTTTCCTTCCTACCTTTGTATCCCAGGGTCGAGCAGGGGCCAATCAGCAGAGAAGGAAAAGGCCCTGAATGAGCAAAGCTTAAAGATACTGTGGTAGATCAGACTGATCATCATAGGTCTCTCAATTTAGAAAGGAATTGAAGTAAAAATTGAAAAAGTGAAAGTTAAGGGAATAAAAATGACATAGTGGCAATGGTGAGTGGTTGGATTGGGGCTGAGAAGGAAAAACAAAATGAGTAGCAGTTCTCACATTCTGTGATGGAAAGAAGGTGTAGCATAATGAGAAAGGGGGTGGAGGAGGAATGTCTGTCTATGGGATGAGAAGGATGTGTGAGTGTGGGTACCTGGGCATGAAGACGTTTTCATGGAGGTGGTGTCACCAGACCTGGGCCAAGACACATCATAAGGGGTTCATTCCTCATGCACAAAGCTGCCATTATCAAAAGCTTGTATGCAAAAAAAAAAAAAAAAAAAAAAGGATTCAGAGCATGTGCAACATTAGAGGAAAGGTAAATTGAGACCACACTAATAGGACTAGATAGGAGACAGTGAAAATTCAAGATTAAAAATAAAATGTGTAGTTTATTATATCCACAACGAGAGCAATGAAAGATTTTTAAGTACCAAAGTAATATTGTAGAAATTTAGGTGAATTAATCAGGCAACAGTGTGTAAAATCATGATGTTATAAAGATCATTACTTGTCCTATATTTCAGACATTCCCAGGAATTAATAGTGACTAAGGAACTCTCGGCCACAAACAGAATAGCTAAGGGAGGAAGTATCTAGAGATAAGTGTGTCAGTGAGAAGTCTACTGTGATATTTCAGGTTTCATGAAAAAGAACTTGATTAAGAAAAGGAAAGAGGGTTTTGCTTGGTTTGGTTTTGTCTTTTGGTTGTTTTCTTAAGAAAAGTAAGTAGTGTTTGACGAATGATTGGAAATAGGAAATTAGACTGGAGGAAAAGTCAGACACGCGGTTTTAAAGACTGACTCTTATGGAAATTATGGTGGCATGAACAAAAACAGGATCAATGGAGAGTGGAAATTTTGCAGTGAGAAATAAGTAAGAGCTACCTTTTACTTTATTATCTACTAAAACTCTTGAATATACTTTCACAAAGCTTCTATTTATATTTTCCCAGTTATTTTGTATGGCCCTGAAATTTTATCTATCACAATTTATATAAAGCATGAAACTTTGATATCTTCTATAAGTTGTTTTTCCTAAATTACTCTGATAAGACAATGATGTCTGGGCAGGGGGGTGGAATATATGTGGGGGGGGTAGATGTGTGCATATGAATGCACATTCTCTACATTATTGTGAAAAGCAGAGGCTACTTCTAAGGTGAAAAAAAAAAAAATGTCTGAGGGTGGAGCAGAAACACAGTAACCACGAAACCTAAAATGTGTCTTAAGACCGAAAAATTAAGCAAATTCATTGAATATAACAGAATTTATTATAGGGGAATTTACACAGAAGATTGGATTGGAGCAGAAAAGATTGTCCAGCAGTCTGCTCAGATTATTCTCTCCCACTAGAGTGTTGTTACAGTAAACATTTTATAGTATAGCTGAACTACTGGATTTGACATGACAAAGGGACAAAGAATGCAGTATGAGCCAGGGACCATACCTCCTGGTCTTACATGGATAACCGCTTAGAATTGACACTAACACCTAGTTTGATATTTATCTCGGTTGCTATGCCAGTCTGGCCATTTACTGACAAGAATCTTTATGTCTTACATTCTGTGAGCTTACAGGTCACAGCTAATCATTAACTTGAGATTTTGTTCTAGCTGAGGCTAGTTAGGATGGAGAACTCAGCATGGAAACTTGAAGAGAAACAACAAGAGAGATACAAAGATGGAATCGGTTTTGTTCACATCAGCATCTATACAATATTAAAGTGAAATAGGAGAATTTTATTTGCAATTGCAAGTAAGTTTATATTCAGTAACTATATTGTATTTCACAAAAAATTAAAACAGCAAAATGATAAATCACAATCAATTGAAAGCAAGCCATATGTCTAATTACACAATCCTGTCAAACTCAAGCATGTACAAACTAGTTATGTAGCTTCTCTGGGCCTTTGCTTTCTCATTTTTGAAATGAGGAGGTTGGGCCACACAATTTCTTAAGTTCTTCTCTATTTTTATTGATATGTCT
Organism: Rhinolophus sinicus; assembly: GCF_057876585.1. Taxonomy (NCBI): domain Eukaryota; kingdom Metazoa; phylum Chordata; class Mammalia; order Chiroptera; family Rhinolophidae; genus Rhinolophus; species Rhinolophus sinicus. The sequence continues at coordinate 144,275,534 of NC_142516.1, read as the reverse complement.
GACTGTGTATAACAAGGACTTGCAGGGGAAATAATCAATTTTCTCTCTAAAAGAGAAAAAATGTTTTACAGAGTCTTTCCCTATCTCACTAACCTTGTTGAGGGGAGAGAGAAAAAAAAAAAAAAAAAACTACATGTTTTGTAGAAACATTACCTTCTGATAACCTGCTCTTGCTGGTTCTGTCACACAATGTTCTAGATTATGCCCCATAATGGTCTGGTCTATACAACCAGGAAGTATAGAAGTCTTGCTGGAAGCCACCTCATTCCTATGAGAGATGTGAGGACAGAGAAGGAGATATGATGCTCAATCGATTTAGTGTATAGGTGTGTGGTGTTCTTTTGAAGGGAGGCAGGGATGACTTTTATGATCAACAAAATGATAAATTGGTTTCTACTTTCACTAAAAATATTTACAGTCTGTATTAGTAATTCATTAATCATTCAGATATCAGCAATGGGCAATGGTTTTTCTAATCTTTTGGGATTTAGATAAATTTAAATCAAACCACCCACTACTACAGTTCTTGGGAAAAGTCCATTGCCCTACCCAAGAATTCTGTAACTCCCCGGAAGTTGACATATACAAGGTAGCCAACTTCTGGTTCCAAGTTCTTCATCAGTTGTTTTCTTATTTTTTCCCAGAATTGGTACTTTCCCTTTTTCTCTATTGCCTCAAAGGTAGAACAAATAAGTCATTACAAATCTATTTTGAAATTTAATATCATTATAAACTTATTTGCATGCAACATTCTATCCAAGTCCTGTGTCCATGTAGCAGAGTTCACTGTTCTTAAACACCCCTATTACTCTGTGGGAACATTATTTCAAGGTGCTTGACTCAGTAGATTCCAAGTCTCCTGCTGTATCGCCTACCTCATTTTCCCACTTCTCTCTTTGGCACCCCCTCATTTCTGTCCAGTTTGGTTATCTCTGTTGTAATCCATAAGCCCTTAATTTTGGAATCATTCTTTTCAAATTGCTTGACAATGCATTTGCCTGAACAAAGACAGCCTCTTTCTGAGTAGAACTCAAGTGACAGCTATCAAAATAATATAAACACAAATATGTGTGAGTGTGTGTATGTGTGTACACATGAACGCCAATTTACATTTAATCAAGTTTCAGTACATTCTGAACTCTTCGAAAAATATGCCATTTTATTAACAGGCACCTGTAATTATGGCTCTCCATCATAATAAGCAGTTTTTATTGAAGTTGCTGCCATGACACCCTTTCGGGGTAATAAAGGGCACTACTGAGGGCAAAGCCAGTTGCCTGGGAAAGGCAGCCTGCACTGTGACCCACTTCCCCGTACTTTAAACTTTGGTCCCATATTTCACCTGGCAGGAGAACAGGGGAGAGCAGCTGGCAGCGGACCCACTGGCAGCAGGCCCACCGGGGAAAAGATGTTGATGCCTTTGCAGAACTATTGTTTGTTTTCCCTTTGTGAAATACACAAAGGTTCAAAGAATATGAAATGATTTTTCTGTCCCCTATGATTCTTTTTAGGCCCCTGTATTCTGTTCTGTGGGAGCTTCTTCGGAAAGGGCTTGTCAGTTTTGTGTGGTGCATGATAAGGCATGAGTACACACTTTACACTGTACTCATCACATGAAGTTTGACCTAAGCAATGAACAAAGGAGTCAAGTTAAAAGAGAGTATCACACTCATCATTTGGTGCCTTTAAAATGCCAGGAAGTACTAGAACATATGCTTTGAAAGAAAAAACAATTTTTTTTCCAATTAAGTACTCCCATCAGATCTCTTCCAACCATATCCGTTGCCCTTTCTGTCTTCCTGAATTTCCCTTTTGTGTCTAAATAATTTAAGAAGCTAGACATTGTGTTTACAAAAACAGGTATCGGACATGGGAGTTCAAATTTCTAGTGATCATTAAGGAGCTGGTGCAGTTCATCTTAAAACTATACCTTAAATTAATGAATCCATCCATTACTTATGCAGTTTTGTGTCTTTTAGACTCTAGAAATAACAGAGCAAAAATATTTTGTACATTTAATTGCAGATGCCATCATAAGCTGACAAGGTGTGATCTAAAGGATAGGATTCGAGTCATTCAGTTGTTTCTGAAATCCCAGGTTCACCTAACCCAGATCATATGTATATTCAACTGAAATTTTGTATTGAGCTCTGATTACAAAAGGACCTGAGCTCTGGATTTAAAAGTCAGTTGAAATGTATATGAAATTTCACTTTTGGCCTAATTACCTAATGGCCTTGCTCCTTTCTTTGAAACTGTTCCTGCTACGTTGAATTTATACCAACCCCATTTTTTCCTCTTTCCAATACTGTCTTTTTGGACAAGTGTATCAAAATAGCTTAATCTAAAATACTTGCTGGAGAAGAACCTACATTTTTCTCCCACATGAATCTAACATAGTTTCTTTTCTGTTGCATTTGTGACATAAACTCTAAATGTGTTAACAAATTTTAATGAACACATTCTTGATGCTTGTGATAAAGATGGTTGCATGTAACATGAGTGTTAAAATATGATCTGTGGGAATGTATGGTCTAGAGGGAGGGCCCCATAACAAAGGGGGCACCGATGTCTGCCTCAGTGACAAATGCTGCCAACTCATGTGGCTCCACTCCATAGTCAAAGTGAGTATTTGACAATTTATTCCTGATGCATGCAAAGAATCCCTCTTCTTCCTCAAAAGCAGTTTAGAGAAGCTTAAACTTTGTAAAGCCGTGCTTTCTCTGGTTACATGTAAAACGAGCAATAAAAGCAATAAACTTTGTTCTAAGCTGAGAGAACTGCAGGGTTTGTGCCTGTAGCTTTGGAATCTCTCAGAGTTTAAAAGCCTTGAAGCTACTTGACAATGTTGCATGTGGAGCTCATCCAGACTTGTAACTACTAACACAGTCCAGGCGGCACAGCCTACATACACCTCCTGGTTATTATCAGCTGTGACTAATACCCGTAACCACCTGAGAGAACAATGGCATTTTTTTGGTTTTGTTTCATCACATGGTGAAAGAGCAATATTGGCACAATTTTTATTTGTGACTCAGAGGTCCTTTCTTAGAGTACTAATAAGGAGAGGCATTTCACAAGCATAGTGAAGTTTCCTCCACCACTAGTGGGAGCTCCTTACCTAATTCTGTCCTAGAGTTAACCCTAGGATATCAGCCACTGAAGTGAAGGAACAGATCTCAGCAGAACTCAGAGTATCCGTGTGCTTGTGTGTTTGCCCTTATGCGATTTTAAAAGTGTTAAAAAGTCAGAGCAAATCTTCAGAAGGGTTAGCTATTGCCAGCAAAAGAAGCAGGAGCAGAAACCATAATAACAACAGTCTCCTGAGACAACTGTACTACAAAGCTAATTTAAAGCTATTCCCCAAACTCTTTTCAAAGGGGGTCCTTGAGGGTTCCAGATGTATCAGGCCTCACACAGGTTTTATGCAGATCGAGGACACTCAAAACAGCACACACTGTTCACACGCACCCTTCTTCATTCTCCCTTTTAGAGAGCATTTTTTCCCCTCCAACATCTCTCCTTTTCTAGTCCAAGGAGCTGAGGAAACTCTGCTCAAACTGTGCAGAAGTACCAAAATTCAGAGTTTTGGGGTTTTTTTGACTTATGAGAATAGGAAGTGAAGGATTTTTAAAAACAGAAATAGAGAAAAAAGATGGGTGTGGAAATTAATAATATGTGGATAATTTCAAATGTCTGAACTATTATAGTTCACATTTTAAAGGATACTGTTGGCTGTGTTGCTTTTGGCTTGAGTGGTTGTGTGAAGATTGCAGGAACTCACTTTACTTTCCTGAAGTCATGCTGGGTGTGTGTGTACAGGACATAAAATGTGTTGGAAGAGATTGTGGTGGTCTCAGTGAGGATGTTGGTGGGGCAATGTATGATTCTTCAAACCTCGAATGTGTGAATACAAAGTTTATTCAATAAAATACCATTATTAAGAAATAGCTGCTGAAGACAAGGCTCCAAAGTGGGTGTGGGCAACTAGGGACAACGAAAGTCAATAAAATTAGCCCAATCTACCCTCAATACAAAATGGATTCCTGTCTGTGAAATCATTGCTGGGTGCTATCACTTCATGAACTCTGTCTGCTTTTTCTTCTTGTTCTAATTCTCAGTTTTAGCAAGAGAAAAGAGGAGGAGTCTGTAAATGAAAGTACAAGAGATAAACGTAGAGGTAGAAAAGTTATCAAGTCTATTCAGCTGCTATCCTGCTCCAATGACTGGTGCTGTGTCCCTTTCTTCACATGCCCTTTTAGAAGAAACCCTGAAAAAGTATGAGAAAAACTAGTAAAGTTATGAGGAAAAAATTAGAGATTTCAGCCCAGCCTTTTGATGAATATAGCCTATTGGATAGCAGATATTTGTGGGGGGAAAAATAGAAAATGCAAAATGAGTTGAGAGAGAATTTCTCTAATCCTGTTATCTTAGCTAACCAGGATTTCTAGTTACTCTTAGAGAAAAGTGAGAGCGGTGGGAATTTGGAAGATAACCCTAAGGAAAGTTATACTGGGGCAAGAAAGACGAGAATACAAAAATATTTTTTATTTGTATGCTAATAAATACCAGTGATAGCCTTAATTAGGAAATTTTTATTGATTTTTTTCACATGCTGTTTATATTTTTTATCTCCCACACCCCCAAACAAAGAAAACTTTAGAAGATATTTTTAAGATATATTTTTTTTTTCAGGATTAGAGGGGAGAGAAAATATTTTTTGTTGTTGTTTTGTTTTGTTTTGAATAAGTGGTCAAAAGAAAATAACAGCAAGGGACAATTAAAAGGTCAGTAGGTAAGTCAACAATCACCCACAGGGGGTGCTAGCCCTCTGTGGTAGGGAATTTCTAAAGATGGCCTCCAAGATTCTCATTTATGGTTATTCAAACACTAATCTAGTTGCTGCTGGGAAGGGATTTTAGCAATGTAATTAAAGTCCTAAGTGAGCTAACCTTAAGATACGGAGATTATCCATGAGAGCACAGTCCAGTCAGTTGAGCCTTTGACTAGCACATATTTTCTCAGTCTGGTTGCAGAGGTCAGAGAGATTGGACAGGTGAGGGAGATTTGACCCAAGGGATTTACCTGCTGCCATGTTATGAGAGGCCTGCATGATAAAGAATGAGGGTGGTCTCAGAAATTGGGAGCAGTTCTGGCTAACACCAACAGGGACACAGGGGTCTCAGTCCTATAGTCTCAAGGAATTGAATTTTGCCAGTGAAAAGAATGAGCTGAAAAGGGAGTTCCAGATAGGAGCACAGCCATCAGCCCATTGATGTTAGCCTCCTGAGACCCTCAGCATAGGACCCAGATACACTATCCTGGACTTCTGACCTACAGAACTACAAGGTCATAAATGGGTGCTGTTATGTCTAATCACTATGTTGTACATCTGAAACTAATATAATATTATAAGCCAACTGTAATTGAAAAATTATATATATATATATATATATATATATATATATATATATATTTTTTTTTTTTTTTTTTTAATTAAAACAATAAATGGCTGTTGTTTCAAGCCACTAAATTTGTGGTAATTTGTTACAATAGCAATAGAAAACTAATACATTTTCATTAAAGAAATAAAAGACAAAAGAGAAAGGAAAAAAGTGGAAGTCATCAGGCAATGTAGTGTTTCTACTTCTTCCTCTACAGAACAGGCATAGATTGTTGTCCTCCAATTCTTAACATGAGGGCAGCTCTGGTTCCAATCCACAGGTCACCTAAATTCCCCACATCATCACACGAAACCTCTCACAGAGGTTGATATTAGAGTGAGGCCCCAATTTCCACATTGGAATGGCATTGGATATTTCTAAGTTAAGATTTTAGAGACATTTTTTCCCATTTTTAGATTCCCTTTTGAGTATATACTTCAATTTATGAAGAGAAAGCTATATTCTTGTGAAATATCACCACTGCATTTTTAAAATTATATATTCAAAGTTCCAAATAATTGAGCTACAGAATACAAACTGCTGGCAAATTAGAAATGTCCTTTAGTGTGTGTATGTTCCCAAAATGACCTTCTTTTTAATTTGCTGGTATTTCAGTTTTGGGTTGAATAATAGAGAGAACTATAAGTGTATTAAATATCAGGGGATAAAAAATACCATTCTATTATGCTTTTTGTGTAACTTTGGGAATCAATGAAGGAATTTTTAGAATAATAGCTACACAATGCCCTGCAAAAAATATCTAATAATCTCTTGCCCCACCCTTATAGAGTTAATAAGTTACTATAATGAAAACAAATTAGGGAATTTCCCGGGAACATATAAAGACAAACTCTATCTTAGTATCTTCTTGCTATGCATATGATCAACAGGTCCACATTTGCCAAATGTAGCCAAGATTTGCCTAAAATTTTGGCATATATAATGAAAGAAAGAAAGAAAGAATTGTAAAGAAAATAATTCTCTCTCTCTCTCTCTCTCTCTCTCTCTCTCTCTCTCTCTCTCTCTCTCTCTTCTCTTCCTTACTGGACACTGTTTCTTCCCACAGTTTAGTTTTTTCCATAGTTTAGCCTCTACACTAAATCCAGTTATTACTAAGTAAATTAAGAAAGAAATGCTCTTGTTTTTCCTTGTCAATAGACTGTATGTGTTGGCAGGAATTATAAAGTCTAAACACTAATGGGAGCAGCAGGAACCTAACTTAAAAATTACGTAAATAAGTGGATGAAGTAAGACGTCGCTGTGTGAGCTCTCAGCCTGCTGAGCACTTTAAATTTCTCTGTCTCTTTCTTTTTTATGATCTAAAAATATACAGAATGGATCTGAGACTGCAAATAAGAAATAGGCATGGGTAAAATTCAACAAGTTTTTGAAAAATATTCGTCCTAAAGAGAAAAGGAAAATTTTAAAAAAGCAAAGCAAAACATTTTAATCAACATTTGCCTGGTTACTATTAATATGATAAACATTGAATTTTTATAATGCAGTGTTCTAACTCAGTTGTGTAGCTAATGGTTGTAGACAAGTGAAGTATTTCAAGGCCTTTCCTTCACTTCTTTGTCCTTTGTTATCTATTTAAAAGCAAAAATTCTCAGAGAATACCTACACAAATTACTGTGGACATATTCAAATCTATGGAAAGAGAGAAGCTTAGTGAAGTTCAGGGATCTATCTCCATTGCTCTACATCTGGGTTGACCGCGCTGTCCTTTGATTAAGATCTAAGTTCTATAAGTATTTAATTTTTGATTTTCCGAAAAAAATGAATTCGCACACACACACAATACTTAGAAGTATTATTTCTTCAAGCCCTGGCTTCTAAGGAAATTTTAAGTGGTTAAGGTGTGATTGGAAGAGTCTATGGGGGAAGGGATGCCTTTTCCTGGTTTGGTAAAATTGACCTTGTTTTACTGGATTGATTAGAGTTAGTTGCTCTTCTGTAACAGTTGGGAAGTCAATCATTTAAAATATATTCTAGCTAATTTAGAGTTTACCCCTGCTCCTTACTATCAGATTAAATAGATATTTACAATCCGTTGTAAAATTCTAGTAAAATTGTACCTATTTGCTGCATATTTGAAAAAAGAAATTAGTACATTTTATTATTAAAATTTTAAGGTAGGTGGTGGTTATAATTTCCCAAATAGCCTAAGCACTCCCACATAGTAACATCTTCAATGAGAAAGTGTGACTCACTCAACTGATAGAAGAACTGTTCTTTTTCATTTCATCATCAAGTTTGAATGCTTCAATTTGGATAAGACAAGTATTGTTTACAAAAGTCTTTCTATCATTTTTTGACCAAATGAAATAAGTAGAATTTAAGTTTTGATTTGGACTATTGTAAAACCACTAGTGTTGTATTTATCTGTAATGACACACACATCATCTAGGATAATCATTGAGAGAAGAGAACCAACATTTATTTATCACTGACTCTCTGCCAGGTACAAGGCAACCCAGCTTATACATTTCATTTATCACATTTATTCTCACAATGATAACTGTCTATTGCTATTTAGGAAGTCGCCATGAAGAATCAACATAGAACTTAAAAATAAATTAAACTTGAAAAGGCAGCACATATATATTTTATTAGGAATATGAAAAATATTACTTGTTTCAACATGAAGCCGGAATCATTCTCCCCTCTGACCACCACCCTCCCCTGAAGTACCCACAAAAATCATTTATGTCTTGGCCCTTAAAAACAAAGTCACCATATATTTAATGTTTTCTTTGGTAGCAACTCAACTGTTTTGTCTTTTATTTTCCTCTTTCATGAGAAATCTCTTCTTTGTCTTCAAATTCTAGGCATACATTTTTATTTTTATTTTTTTTCCTTTTTCTCCCATCATTTGATTCTAGTAAGTGTCTTCCATATGTCTCTCCAGTTGCTCTGGTCAGCTCAGTCACCCTTCAGGCTGACTGCTCTGTGTGAGCGTATCCCTAGCAATGTGTATCTCTGCTCTTTGGGTTCTGATTTTTGGGTGACCACCAAAAGAGGGGCCTATGTGTAATTTAGACTCTCGCTAAGTAATGATACTTTCAATGCACTCATAACTTAACAAGTAACAGGACTTTTTAAAACTTTTAAAAATAAGATGAAATTACCTCTAAATGAATTAGAAAACCTGATTTTTTGAAAGATATAGTTTATTTACAGAAATAAATAAATCATAGATCAAGAGACTATTAGCTGTTTGATTTATTGTTGATTTTTATGTACAAACCTCTGCCTTACATTGGAAATGTTTTCCAGTGACTACTGACTCAGACTTGCCAAGAGTTACTAAAGATAGATAAAGGTATCCTTGACTTTGACTGAGGGCCCAACATTATGTCATCTCTTCCTCTGGCAATGTGCTGGGGCCCACGTTCAGCAAGTTTAGGGCTTGGTTCAAGATTTTTGTTCCATAGACATTGGCTTGATTTAAGGACTTTCTATTTCCACATCAATGTGCCTAAGTCTAGTTTACTTAGTAAGTGAATAAATATCTCTAGTTCCTGTTTCTGTGATGATCGGCATTCAGGTGAATAGATGAAAGGTGAACCATAAAGTGTTGAGTGAAAAACACATACTATGTAAAAAGGGCACTGAAATCTTCTCTGATTTTTAAATAAAATAGAAAACTGCTCTGATATTGCCTCAATTAAATATTAAAATGAAAAAGGGCATGATAATTTGGTCATTCCAATTATTTGGCATTTCAAAAGAAAATCATACAAAAAGGCCCACCTGAATAACTCAATTTAAATATGCTAAATGCTTTCTCATCTAACCTGGGCAAGAGTCTGCTCTTCCCTTTGTCTGGAAGGGGTTTCTTCCCTTTATTTTTTAAGAACTTCAGTAGAGAATATTCAGCCTCCCTCCTCCCTCCCAAGTTATTTTTCATTCTGGTCACCCCTCTTTCAAGGCCATGTCTGGACAATTCTTCTCCTCTTACATCTCTCTCAGGACATACGGAGCTTCCAATAATTATCTCCCCCTACTCTGGAGGGCATGAGGCCCAGAGAAGCTGCTCCAGGTAGGACCCATACACCTACAATTTCTTCCCAGCCATGGACCCTCTACCATTTAGGAATATGTTGAAAATGAAGCATCTAGAAATAGCTTGCATTGTCTTTATACTGCACTCTGGGAAGTTAATACATGGTTTTCTATGCTCTAGAATCACCCAAATTTTCTGTAATTTTAATCTCACTCCCTTTCTGAACTTGAGTCTGCAGGTTGAAACACTACACTATGTCTTTCTCACCAAGTTTCTGTGTACTCTAAGCTCTTCTGTTTGCATTCCAAAATGCTTTGCTCGCTTAGGAAAAACTCAGATTTGTATATCACATGGCAAAAGGCAACACTAACACCAGTGACAAACCCAGAAACCCCAGTGCCTTACAATAAATAGAAAGTTACTTCTATTGCATATCATGTTTAATCAGAATGGAGGCAGTGAGGAGGTTCTGGAAGCAAGAGAAGCTCTAAACCACAGAAAGAGTCAAGGATCTCAGCAGGCAGGGCTTTGCTTTCTTCAACACGTGGTCCCAGGCTTTGGTATCCAGCTGCTTGATGATATGAGGTAGCGACAAAGTAGAGATTATAAAGGACATTTGTATGGGCCAGACTTCTAAGGAGTTCATAGCAGTCACATGGTCATGCTTAATGACGAGGGAGGCAAGAAAATAGTGTCTATCTCTGTGCCAGGAGGTAAGGGAGATAAGCGTTGTGAGAAACTGTCCAAATTTATCTGTCCCATCAAGAATGTTTGCATCGCCTTTGCTATGAGTTTCAGTGCCCACTTTTAATGCTCACCCCATGTACAAATGAAACAAGTAAACAAACAAAATATGAATATTTATTCTCAACTATCTTTTGTTTTGTTTTCCCGGGAACAGTACATATAGAAAGCTTTTTTACTATCTGAAAAGAGTAAAATGGAATGATGTGTACAAGGAAGAAATGAGAGATCAAATTTTCTTAACATAAAAAATATTGTCCTATAACTTATATATGTCCATATAACGTTCAGCTTTTTGGTGGTTTTCATTACATCTAAATATCTTGCTGGATTTCTGTTTTTGTTTGTTTGTTTGTTTGTTTCACCATGGAGCTAGCACTGTGCAGAGCAGTGTACATAAATTGATTTACTCCTCTCAATCCATAGAAAATGGGCACTTTTATTACCACGTTTTCCCGAAAATATGACCAGGTCTTACATTAAGTGTTGCTCCAAAAGCTGCATTAGAGCTTCTGCTCAGGGGATGTCCTCCGGAAAAATCATGCTAGGGCTTATTTTCCAGTTAGGTCCTATTTTCTGGAAAACACAGTACTTCCATTTTTTTCTGAGTGATTGAAATACAGTGTTGATGGCCAAACAATGTTCCTTTTAGTTTGATTTCCCTAAAAACCTAGTACCTAGAAGCCTAAGTACGAATATATCTTGACTATAAAATCACTACATTGCTGTATTTTCACAGTAAGAAAAATATTTTACATGCTCTAATAAAACTGTTTTTTAAGCGATCCTAGAGTAAACATTTCCATAAGTCAAATTTTTGTCTTGTTAGTGTATTTTTCTCATAAATTAAGCAAATGTTTACTTTATAGTACCTATTTTCTATTCAGTTGGAAAAATAAAAAAGTGTTAAGCAGCATTAATTATGGCATCTACCCATGGGGCTAACTAGGGCTATGTCTGGAAGATAACAATAAATAAAATATGTCAAACTAATAGAAAATAATGAAACATGAAATACAGCCTGAATTTTGTCACTCAAATCGTATATGCTTATTATGCTATGTAAGGATTATGATGATCAGGTAAGGTTCTGTGAATAAGGAGGGAACTGAAATAAGATAAAGGATAACCCAGATTAGGAAAAGTAAAGAGAAAAGAGGAAAGGAGAAGGTGTTTGAGAAAACCGTGGGAGAAAGCTCAGAGGTGAAAAAATGGAAATCAGGACTGAAGGCTAAATTCAATCTGTGGAATGTTAGGCAATTACTTTCAATCTCTGGTGAAATATTTTATACTGAAGACTGTGGGACCAAGGAGTATAGACAAGAGACATTGGAGGTGTAAAATGGGGCTTCTGGAAGAGTGGAAGTCTAGACACACATCAGCATAAAGCTGCCATTTCCCTTCTCAGAATCCTTCAATTGTCTTTCATTGATTAGCAGATAAACTACATAATATAATCCACTGACCTTTCAAATCAAATATCTTCTGTGTTAGAGGACTGTTGTGAAAAATAAACTAGACTGATAAACATGAAAATGTTTTCTAACACTAATGCTTTTCACCCACATCATCTCCATTTAGTCAGCAATTAACCCATTTTCTCTATCATATACACCTTGCATATTCTTCACTATTTAATTTTCTGTTCAAATCTACAGCCTTTTGAAAACGTAATAGGAAGGCAATGTAAGAAAAAGCTTGTGCCTAACTAAGCAAGGGGACTTCACATTTGAGAAATAATTTGATGAGAATCTCTGTTCATCTTTTACAGACTATTTGAAACTTGCCTCCTATTTTTGAAATCTAACTCCTTTAACCACTGAAGCCAGGTTTAGCTCTCTCTATATCTTAACTCCCACATTGCTTATCTCTTCATATTTAATACTTGTATAGAAACTCTAAGCTTCTTGCATATACAACCAATCCCTTAGATTTGAGTCTGATATCGGAAGATATTTGGTCCAGTTTTTGAACTAATTTCATCAGCATCACTTCTAAGCTATACTCCCTCCGGCAAATTGTTCATCTGTTTTTCTGTCTTCTTCCATTAAAATGAAATAAACTTGAATGTAAGTATTTTTATGTTCTATTTACTATTATAGCTCCAGAGCACATGAGTGTGTTTCAAACATACTGACACAAAAATAGTTGCTCAACAGGTACTTACCACCTCCATTTTGTCCTGCTAACATCCTCAGGATTAGCTAGCCCAAAGCACTCTGTGTTCCCACTTTCTACAGAAGTATGGACCAGGAAGGAACACCTCACCCAAGTGTAAATTGGATTCACTGACCTGATAATCTGTCTTAAGCAACAGAAAGATTGAAAGTCCATCATCAGTCAGTGCTACATTTTGAATTTGGAAGGTCATGGACTTTTTGAGACAGAGTGTGTCCTGAGGATGCATGCATGCCATCATTAGCTAGATGGGAAAGCTAGTCTACTAGAGAAGTTAAGTGGAGACAACGGGACAGTCACTTGGAGTGGAGCAGAGGAACGAAACCACGTGACTCCCAAAGCAAAAAGAAAGAGGATAATGTGAAGAATGCTGATTTCTTTAGACTCTCCCTTGGTTATCAGTAGCTTCCCATATTCCATTTGGGCACACTTAAGAAATCCAGCTGTAGTTCATGCTCTTGTGACCAATGATGTTGTAACCAATAATTGTGATTGGTTGGAGTGAACATCTTTCAGAAGGGAAATGGCAGCAGCCAGAAGCTGACAATCATCCCCTTCCCTTTTCTTTAATCTCACATCTAATATATTACAGAAAAAGTCAGATAGAGTCAGTTAAGTTTTTTCCAGACTAGCTAAGCCATGAGCACCAGGGACAGGCAATATTTGTTTGCTGGTGTTTGAGCCACAGCTCCTGCTACATGTAAAGGATGAATGCATTCATTAGTTCACTCAGCCATGAATGCACACCTGTAGTACACAGTGATTTAGACACTAGACATACTGCAGTGAACAAGATCAATAGCCCCTGCCCTCTGAAGCTTGCATTCCAGTGGCGAGAGGGGGGCTGAGGGGGGCAAGAGATAAACTAAAACTTAAAAAGTATTATACAAAAAAAATGATTAATACTGAAGATGGTGATGTCTTTAAGGAAGGGAAGAAAGAAATCAAGTAAAAAGATGAGGATGCTCTGAAGAAACGTGACAGTTGTGATAGGATGACTGGAAAAGGCCAGACTAAGAAGGTGGTGTTTGAGCAGATACAAGGAGGTGATGGAGACAGAAGACATAGGACATGTAAATCTCTTTTGGAAGAGCATAAAAATATATACGTAGAAGTCATTTCAAAGGACCTAACACAGGAATGTGCATTGTACCTGGGAGGAATTACAGGAGAAGTGGTGTGGCAGGGCAGAATGGGCAAGGAAAGAGGATAAGGGAGGAAGTAACCAAGGATAATGTGAGACCAGGTCATGTTGCACTTTGGAAATCATGGTGGTGCCTTTGGCTTTGCTAGTGAGTGATATGGTTAGCCATTGAAGAGTTGCAAGCAGTGGACTAGTGGCATTTGACTTATAATTTAAAAGAATCACACTGGAGGGCAAAGACAATGACAGAGAGACATGTTAGGAAGTAATTACAGCAATCCAAGAAAAGGATGATGGCATCTCTGATGAGATATAGTCCTCTATCTTTCAGACAGGAACTTGATTTCGATTTTGGAAAAAAGATTAAGATACTTGTCAAGAGCACATGACTAACAAACAAGGAGGTTGTCGTTTGCATAAGATCACCCTGTCCCAGAATCTTTTACTAATGCCATAAGGGGAAATAACAAAAATGTACCAAAAAAAAAAAAAAAAAAAAAAAAAAGAAAGATCAAGAAAACAATAAAACAAAATCAGATATTTAAGACAAAAGCTGTGGGAGAAAGGTAATAAATCCGCTATTCAAAAAGTGGCTATCCGGAGAAAGATAGAAATAAGGGGAAAAAAGATGCTGGAAAACGGCAAAGGACAATTAATCAAATGAAACATTGAAATAGAAAAGAATTATTGAGGCTAGAAGAAAAACAATGAGAAAAGGAAAAGGCAGACCTGATGTAGTCTGGAGCAGTGGGAAAGGACTAAATTATACTTCACCAAATGTGGTTCTAGTCACAGCCTTCCAGCCCACTAGACCTGACGACCCTGAGAAAGCCTCTTCTCATGGTGAAGCAAAATCTCAGGTGCCTCATAGAGATGACGTAATTTGGTCTTGCACATAGTGGTTTCTGGCTTATATGGGGATGTAAGGAAAACTACTTCAAAAATTTTAAGTTGCTTTAAAACTATGCCATTATTATTATTATATGCATTAAAAAAAACTGTTAAGACTATCAGGTTCATTTTTTTTCTCAAAATTAATCATGATTAAGCATGTGTGTTCCCCTGCAATTATTTTATTTTACGAAGAAGGAGGCACGCAGGATCACTGTATTTGTATTTGCCTATATATTCATTTTATCATTTGAATGACAATTAAAGTTATTAAAACTTAATTAGATCTACAAATTTCTATTGCCTTTTAAAAAAAGAAAGACATTGACAGTAAGTTTAGGGATGGAACTACGTTTTAAAGATGGAGAAGAACCTAGAAAAATAGGAAATAATATTTACATTTTCTGTGGCATCTCTCTTTACTGTAGGTATTCCTGAGATAGAACTAATCCTTACAAATCATGCTGTAATGTAAAAAGAATTATATCACACTGTTTAAATGATACACCAGGATTCAAAAACAAGCATTCATGGAACAAATATGTAAATGCTTACTATATTGTGGCACTGCAGAAACAGTGTTAAGTAACTGTACACATAGAGTTCAATGGGGTAAGACATATAACACATGGATAATATATAATTATGATACATAGTATGTAAATGGGGAGACATATACATATATAATAATGAATATACAAATAAATGTAATCAATACATGAACGATAATATTTCAAAGAGTCCTAGTGTTATGGAGAGCATAAAACTGAGTGATGCAATTCTGTCAGAATACGGAGAAGTTCTTTAGATGTGATCAGGAAACTCTTTGACTGAATGGAAAGATCTGGATGAGAAAAGCCAACAATGTGAATTTCTGCATTCAGATAATTACAGGAAGAAGGGAAATAAAATGAAAGGAAGTCAAACTGTCAAGTTGAAAGTATCAGTAGAAACTGTGTTACTAATACTTAGAAAGGAGTAAAGGAGTGGAGCTAACAGAAGGGATATCAGTAGGAACCTGATCCCTTGGACCATGTAAGGAGGTTGGATTTCTTTCTAAATCCAATGGGAAAATGTTGGTAGTTCTTCAGGAGGGAAGTAATATGGTCTGATGTCTTACTAGAAGCTCTCTCTGTAGGAAGGAGAGATTTTTTTGGTGGTGGGGAGGCATGGAAGAATTGAAGATAAGAGATGAGTTAGGGAGCTTTTTAGTAGTCCAGGCAAAAGATGACTGTGATTTGGGCCATGGTTTTAGCAGAGGACATGAAGACGAGTGAATGTGTTAGAGGAAGAGCTAGCAGATGGATTAGAGGTAGTGGAAGACGGAAAGGGCAGAGTTAAAGATCATCTTCTTTTTGTCCTGAGCAACATCTTGATGATGAAGCCATTTGATGAAATGAGGCTGGAGAGGGATTGCTATTCAGCAACTTGGGAAATGATTTGCTGGACACCATTCAAAAAACAAACAGTAAATCAGATGGAGCTGGAACTCAACCTTGGAAAGTTTGAAAGATGTTGATACTTCATCGCTAGGCTTAGTGTAGAATAGATGTGAAATATCAGAAATGTATAAAGTTTGGAAAGAAATCAAACTATGAATGTATTTAATTGTCCACATAGAAGATGTTTTTGCAGATTTTCCAATGATTACAAACTAAAACACACACACACACACACACACACACACACACACACACACACACAATGGCTCACCAGTAAGCCTGTTACTAACCTAATTTTTCTTATGTCATGTTGTATGTGGGGTGTCTATGTGTTCACATATTTGCATATTTGTTCACATGAGCAATTTCTCAGTGGAAAGGGAATTATGAACATATTCAACCTGAAGAATTTCAGAAAACTTAGCAGTTTTTCAAAGCCTACATTTCACAGGTAGAATTTTTTCAGTTATTAGGTATAAGGTAATTTCTCTGTTGTTGAAGTTTTGCTGCAGAGTTTAGGTCTTTTAAAACACTTTTAGTTTTATAAACTTCCTAGACAGGTCATAGCAGAGAAAAGTCTCAAGGAGCTAACACAAGCTTATTTTGGATAAGGGAAATTTAGTTATATAAAGAAAATTGTAGTAAGAGTAAAACTATGACTATTATACAGTGACTTAAACACTAAAACATCTAAGCCAATTGTTGCCTCAGTCCTGAACTACTAGGAAAATTCCCACACTTAATACTTAGTGAAAAATTAGTGTATGTGTGGTCAGAACGAAAATACCTTCTGGTCTAGTATTACACATTTTAGGTGAATAATGTGTCTCATTTTCCTTAAACATTTACAATCAGCCACCTAGTTAATGGTAAGTGTTAGATCATCAATCTAGGTTACATGAACATTTAAATTAATTGGATTATATTTGGATTTACATGATTAGAACTTGGAAGTCAGGTTCTAGATGCCTGGTTAAAGACTGTTAATCCTCCAAAGTAGGTTAGCCCTAACATTTTAGGGTTTTAGTTTTAGATAATTGTTGAAATTAATTTTATTTATAAAGATTACAGAGGCAGACCTTGGGACCAATTATTCAGCAATTCAAATTAATTAATTTAGATTTATATGGTTAATTGAAAAAGATATAGTTTCATGAAGAATAACAAGGAATAGTAAATACATATAAAATGAAACATTTAAATTAAACATATATAGGTGCATACTCATATATACATGTATGTATATGTGTAAATATATATAAATATATGTTTTATAAAATAAAAACCTTAAGACATGCAAGGAACATATTTAGAATAACTTTAGGATAGTGCTTATCTCTAGTCAGTGGCAGGAATAAGGTGAAAAGGGATGGGTAATGGCATTTTTAGCTGTTTATTGTGCTGTTTTCACTTCAAATATATATATATATATGAAATATATATATATATATATATATATATATATATATATATATTTCATATATATATATGAAAAAAATAAGAAAACCAGTGAGTCACATTGCAGAATTATGAAAATAATATGGAAATGGAATCAATGTATCATGGTACATGTATGCCATATTTACTCATTGTAAATGCCATGGATGAAACAGAGCTTTGAAGTGAAAATATCTTAATAAGTTTTTCCTTTAAATGCCATGTATTCTTGCAATCAAATATCAATCTCTGCTTAATTAGGATTGTGTAACCTGCTGAATATATATCTGAGGTTCTAGGTAATGAGATAATTCTGAAGAAAACGTGTCAAAGATAAATTTTAACATAGAATTTTTGAACGACTGTGCTTTTCTTTAAAGGCTGACTATATTTGCTCTTATCCTGGCAAAGAGTTGAAAGTTATTTTTTTTTTCCAAATTAATGTACGGAAATTGGAAAATATATTCTAAGTTTTTAGTGTAAGGCTTTGCTGTGAATATAAAAGGAATGTGGGGCTATGAGAAGTGACCCAAGAGATCTCATTCACTGATACTAGCTGAGGTGAAAGGAGAAAGGAGGAGACAATCATTAAATCATATCTATCTCTCTGGTAAACATGGCTCATTATGCATTTTGATTCTTTTATTTTTTATTTATTCTCAGAAAGTTCAGTCATAAATAGTCAAAATTAAGCAGCAGAGTCCTGTGCAGGGCATTCTCAATGAAAATTCGCAGCTGTGACTTTTGCTTTCATCTGGCAGTTTGCCTACATGTAGTTTGGAGACTGGTGTAAGACACGTCATTCCCTACAATTTCTTCACTGTAGTCTAAATTAGGAATACGTTCTTTGTAATAGCCAGAGGTGGTTATCAAGAAGAATGGCGGTGTCTGCTGTCTGGGTTGCAAAGTTATAGATTAATGTGTTGTTTTAAAATATGTAATGTGCCCATAGGCTGTAGCAAAAGGGAAATAAATCATTTGGGGGTGGGGGTGGGGTAGGAGATTCAGGAATGCTAGTGTGGGGGAAACAAAGTATGCAGGTTGCCAAGGGAACAAGAGTTCTGACTAGTAAGTGAAGTATAAAAACCAGTTTCACATAAATCTCCAGGGTCTTAGAAGGGTGCTTTCAAGTAGGAAACAAAGTTGATTCACTAGTTCTCCTTGACACTCAAGCTTAAGATCTAAATTAAGTTGTTTATGACACATGATAACTTCCTTTAAGCATGCTAGTAAGGCTTTTGCCCTAATAAGGCCAACTGAATAAGCAGATATTTTGAAGTTTGAAAATAGGGTACAATGAAAGAACCCACAACTGAATGTGAGATGAATTTTGAAAATGAATTTCTAAAAGAAAATAAAAACATTCTCCAATGAAATTAGGTTACAAAAACATAATGCACATAATGCACTTTAAACTTTCAGATTGTTTTCAAAGTATAAGCTTCCATAAAATATCAGGTTATGATTGAAGATTACATAGTAGAAAATATTGTGAGTAAACATAGTAAAATTATAATGTGATTTGCAATAAATGTTGTTTCATTTGCTTACTGTATTTTGTTTCATAAATTTTGTTTCATTTGCTTACTATATATATATGACTGTATATATATATACGTATATATGTATATATGTAAATAACTTATATCAATATATTATTAATATAATGGATGTTTTATAAGACCACACAGAAACTTGCTTAAGAAAGAAGAGAGGTCACAGAAATCTTTCAGGTCAAAAAAAACAAAAAAAAACACTAATCATTTAGATGTGAAACTGGTGTGAGTGTGTGTGTGGGGGGAGAACTACTTTGTAAAACATAGCCAAATCATAGAAATAATTTTCTGTAATTTGATGTGTCATTATGTATGATTAAAAAAAAAAACTGAGCAGAGTATTCTCAAGGTATACTTTTGGGAGTGGTAGACGATGTTCTTTCATTAAAGATAATCACATTTATGTGCTTTTCCCACTGAATGTGGTTTTTGAGTTTTAGTGTTAACTGTTGGCATAGTGCGGAGTTTGCGAAAATTTACTAAGTGGAAGACTGAGAGATCATGGGCTCTTTTATCTACAACTAGGTTTGAAAGTGTCTTTGAGTAACATATTTTTAGGAATGACTTTGTTGAAGTTCCCAGAAGGAGCCTTGGGGTAAATAGCCTTGCTTATTGCTACTATCCATCTGATGCTAAGGAAACAAATTTGGATGTGATGAGGATATTTCCAAACCAGAAATTAAATTATGACAGCTTGTGAAGCTAGCCAATTTCTGTAGGAAAGAGAAAGAGAGAGAGAGAGAGAGAGAGAGAGAGAGAGAGAGAGAGAGAGAGAGAGAGAGAGAGAGAAATGAATGGGCTCATAACCCATTATGAAGCCTTATCTGGTAACCATGAGAGAGTAAATTATACTCTTAGGTGTCCAAATTCATAGGCCTCAAGGAGTTCAGAATTCAGATGCCTCTCTCTGCTGTTCAGGGATAGCCCTCTGCCCTGAGAGCTAAATAAGAAAACAGCTGCTGCCTAGGACAGGGAGATGCTGTATTCCAGAGCACACTGATGAGGATGACTGTACTCTGAGCTCCATAACAATACTTTCATTTTTGTTTCTCATTCTTTTGATTGTTATGGATGTGTGCAATCACTCAGAGATAGGTGCTCTGCTTGGCATTTTGGAAATAAAGTGTCCATTTGTTATCTTGTGCGTCCCACTGAGTCAGGGTTACTGGTAGCAGGTCAGTTCTAAAGGGACTTTTCTTTGGCGTCCATTTATTGTTTAGGAAGGCAAGACAGCTGAAATTGTTTTTAGTGGCACGCATTAAAATGAATGTATTACTGAAAGCATTTAATGTCATTTTATTAAAGTCAGTTCACATCTCTAACTTTTATCTGTCTTGAGGCAGGATTTACTCATGGTAAGTGACCTATGTCTATCTATTTTATTTTCCTGAAAAGTCCGTCTTTCAGAGACGTCTCAGAGAGTTTGGGGAATAGGAATTTACATATTATCTGGAAAATAAAAACGGTACAACAAAATTGAAATAAGCTGATTTTAGTTATAATTTGAAATATCTCATGAAGTTAATACTATGTATATGAGAATAAATTGTCAACACAGAGAAAATCATAAAATTATACATCTTTCAGTGTCTATTCTCCCTCAGGATAGAAGTTTTACCTGATAAATGTATATTCATAAAAGCAAAGATAGATTCTATTTCTAGTTTTAAAAGTCATCCTAATTCACAGCATAATATTGAGCTCCTAGAAGATGTTTACTTAGGAAAAATGTTAATTTATCTTGACTTTTGGCATCTTATAAAATTGAAACTTAAGATAAACATTGAAAATGTAATATTCCTCTAGCTTATTACAAACATTCAGATACAGCTGAGTAGGAACCACCACCCCACCCCTGCAGTTATGTACCAGCATGTATATATAGCATTGACCTTGGCTTGAATGCAAATAAAATGGAACCTAATTTGGCCTTGGCTTAGAGGACATTACCTCAGGAGTATCTGGAGAATTCACTACACCAAATCTAGGGATCATACCATGAAAAGAATGGTGGGATCCAGGAGGCAGCCAATCACCAAATGATTTTGACACTACTGGCACTTCAATTTGAGCTTTCTCTATCACTATCTCTCCTTCCTCACTTTCTCTATAGATGTTCACATTCTCTACCAACTTTCTGAAGGATCTGTTAAATAACTTTTCAGTATTTTTAGAAATTAACTCAAATTAAGCTACAAGATATTTTGGTTCCCTATGTAAATTGAGAGTTTAATTTGACTACTTTTTTTCAAGTCTCTTAATGTTTCTCTTTTTATTGTTAGTAGTGCTTCTATTATTATACTTATTTACATGATAATGAAGTTTAATGTTGACCTATTGTCCTTATGAACTATCTTTCCAGGAAACTGTATTATAAGTTATAATATAAAGAAATCCTAAATAGAATCTATTTTCTAGAAGGCTTACCTCCTTTATGACATATACTAGTATCCAGTCTCATCTTTCTTTCCTATTTTTTAAATTTTATTGATACAGTTCCTTTGAAAATTTGTATAATTATTTTGTCAATTTCACATTAAAATTTCACAGAACATTTATAGTTAAATTTAAAAAATAAAGTGAAAATGTCTTTGAAGATTGAATTTAATTTCCATTCTCCCTATAAAAAATGAATTACAAATAGCTGTCATATAAAGAGGCAATCTAAGCATATGTAGCCAGAGAAATCTGGGGGAAAAATTATGTCTGTGTCGTATAGTAACTAATACATATATTATGTTAAAATTACCTTATTGTGTATATGTGTTTTTTTATTCTTCCCATCTGGAATACAGAAGAAGTCTTTCTTTTTCATTTATTTTTGTTTTCTTTTAAATTTCTACTTGTTTGGAGTTTTGAGAAAGCACCTCTGCTCCTTTTCTTGTAGAGGTATTACTTCATGTTTTGAAGAATTATATCAGTGTTTTTCAGCAAAGAGCAAAAAGGAGTTTACCATAAAGTTAATAAAACTAAAACTCCATCCCTCATTTATTTTCCAAAACTCTGATAAGTACTCTAGAAAAGTTCTTACTAATTATATTTTTTTATTTTCCCAAATTTCCCCTAATATAATAGTAAGTGTTTTTTAAATTATTTTCGTAAAAGAGGGTATTCTTCTAAGAAAAAAATAACTTGAACACTTAAGGTTTCTCTATTGAAATGTAAATTGTTCTTTATTAGTTATTATTTATCTAACTCCTTTTCTCATATGCACATGATCTCATGCTATAGTGAGGATTAAATGAAATAAACTACATGAAAAAAAAAGATTGGTGAATGTAACACACTATGAGAATGTTAGTAATTTTTTTCAGATTTAAAATAATTTAGTTAATTAAAGAACATTAATGTTTGATGTTGAATGTAAAATGGGACCAAATTATATAAGGTCTTGAAAGCTGGCAGAGGAAATGTTGTCAGATATAGAAGGAAATAAGGTAGCACTTTGTTCTGTGCATTTTCTCAGTCATACAAATATCATCTCTATTTTTTCTATAGCAGACTGTGAATTATGCTTTGCTGTATATGCGCTACATGGATGAACTCTCAAATAATCTCATGAGGTAACAGCACCATCCTTTTCTATAAATGAAGAAACTGAGGTGTTAAAATGTTAAGTAACATTCTAATATCTACAGATTTGTAGAGGTGAAACTGGAGAGAAATCCAGGCATCTTTCCTCAGATCTCACAGTCCTAAGCAGTATACCATCCTGCTCCCTCTTTGGCAATCAATAAAATGAGATTAGAACAACTATAGACAACATGCAAGAATATAATACATTGCATTTATTCCAAGTATAAGCTTTCAGGAAATGGTTTCAGAATGTAGAAAACATGCACATGAGACACATTTCTATGTAAAGGTGGGCAAGGTCCAATGATGCATTTTATTAGCGTAATGGAACAAAGAGATAGAAATAAATTCAAATATTGAGACTGCATGAGTATGGATAACATATTCATTATATAAGATAAGGGACTTGGACTATAAACTTACAGATTTGACTTGTGCAAATGTTCATTCGCATTTACAGTGAGAATTCTAAGTCAGAAGCCTCTTGGTGCCTAGTTGAGGCTGAAAGAGGTCAGACCTGGAGATAATGTCTTAGTGGTGTTTACCTCCTGGTGAGTGGTCAAACTACAAGAAGTTCTCAAAGTAGAATAAAACTATTGGAGACAAAATATTGGAAGCCTAATGAGTAAATATCATTAAATAGCCAGGTATAGGTAATGAGTAGGGAGCTATCAAATGTGCTCACT
The DNA here is from genome assembly GCF_057876585.1 of Rhinolophus sinicus. Classification (NCBI taxonomy): domain Eukaryota; kingdom Metazoa; phylum Chordata; class Mammalia; order Chiroptera; family Rhinolophidae; genus Rhinolophus; species Rhinolophus sinicus. The sequence continues at coordinate 144,252,427 of NC_142516.1, read as the reverse complement.
CAGAAAAGTTATCTCCACGGTGGGATCTGTGGTGACACAGTGATTAAAATAAAGAAAACTGCCTAATCCACTTGTGCACTTGTACACAAGCTGCTCTTGTACACAAGGCTGCTGTTACAAGTTGGGGACTATTTGAAGAACCAAAGAACACAAACCTTAATCCACAATTGGAAAAATAAAAAAAATAAAAAAAGAAAGTATTTTCTGTCCACATTATGGTCATTCTTAAGCGTGTTAGAATATATCCTGAGTTTCCCCCCCTCCCCCAGATGTTCCCTTGAGACATCCAGACTTAAAATTATTGTGAGCCCTTCTAGAAGGTAGTACTAAATTACTAATACCTAAGGATCTGTGATGGAAAATTGCATTGTGTGTTTATCTACACTTCACTGAAATCATTCTGCAAACTTGCAGGGAAATGAAAGACTTTATTTATGGAAGCATCTAGCTGCTTTGCCTAGCTTTCGCCTTGCGGGACTTAACTATAAAAACAAAACTACTACTATTTTATTTTATTTTAATTTAATTTATTTTATTTGTTTATTGGTTTGTCTTTGTTGTTTTTGTTGTTGTTCTTGGTTTTAGTTTCAGGTATACAAAACAATGTGATAGTTAGACATTTCACCCCTCACAGAGTGATATCCCCTCTCCCCCAATCTATTGCCCCTCTGACATCATATATATCTATTACAATTCCATTGACTATATTCCCTATGTTATACTCCATATCATGTGATTATGTATATTAAATTATAGTTGACATACAATATTATTCAACTTCAGCTTCAGGTGTACAGTGCAGTGGTCAGGCATCTACACCATCCATGAAGTGGTCTCCCTAATAATACATGTGCCCCTCTGACACTCTACAAAATCTTTACAACATTATTGATTCTATTCCCCCAAACTGTCTTTCATATCCCAGTGGCAATATTGTAGTTGCCAATTTATGCTGTCTAATCCCTTCCCCTTGTTCCTCATCACCACCCCCCTCCCTAGAGAACATTATGCTCAGGGAAGTAAGTCAGTCAGAGAAAGACAAATACCATATGATCTCACCTATGTATGGAATCTAAAGAACTGAATAAATAAGCAAAATAAACAGAAATAGTCTCAGAGATGTAGAGGAAAAATAATACTACTATTTTAAAATGAATGCGAGCATGAAGGTTTTTCAGATAGTCTAAAGCAGACTGAATTCAGGTACGGTGGGTGGATGAGGAATGAAGTTCATAGGCCAAGGACTTTGCTTTCTTGCACTATTCAAATATGCGAGAACCCCATTCCCAGGCCTTCTCAGAGCCCTCATTCTGATCTCCTACTTTGTTCTACCTTCTCTTTTCCTCTTTTTCTCAAATGGCTCCATTTTCTTCAGCAAAGAAGTGATTAAGGTCCAAGCCCTCTCTGGAAATTTAAAAACACTTCCAGTTTCTAGTGTGTCTAGGAGGTATTGAGGAACACTGCAAACCAAGGTAAACATTTAATATGCTCTTAAATATCTAAACTTAATGACACTGCACGCTCAGATGATGACTTTCCCACCTTCTACTTCACTACCCCAATCTCATTTGCCTAAAGAATTTATAATACTCTTATTTGCATTCCTCGATCTTATTTTTTGTGAACTTATAACCCTAGCCTTATTATACTTAGTGAGTACTTGCCTGCCCCACGCTCTGGGGCTTATTACAAATCTTCCCTTGATTGGCTGACAATAAAGGGTGCTAAACCTAAACCTCCCCTCCTACTCTTCTTGCATCTCCTGTGGTTTCTGTAGAGATCATGTGATAACATGTTATAGTGGCTGCTTGTGCGGTGCACATCTGGATTTGAAGACACACCTTTTAATCCCATTTATTTATTGATTTTTTTCACAAATTCTCCAACTTGTTTACAAGTCCCTCCAACGCTTCAGGTACTCTGCCATGTATTTTGGATACAAGATGTCTAAAGCATGGGATCCCATCACCCAATGAGTCTCTGTAGCTTTTTATCCATGTTGCATTTAAGATGAAGTTATATATTATATTTTGCTTACCAAAATTGATTTTTACATATGTTTACCAATGAAGAATTCATCACATTTTTTTTTCCTTTTATGAGAAATCTGAACATAATATTTCCAAAGGCAAAATTAACCAATATATAAATTCTCTCAAATTTGCTTCCCAAATGACAATGGCAAGTATCTGAATGGCTTTAGGGTAACTGAAGAGGGAAGCCAGAAATATCAGGAAGATGATCAAGTTAACGTCTTCTGTTCTGCCTTGTGGTTTTTCTACATGAAATGAAGTTACCATCTTGCCAACTCCAAGTGAAGATTAATGTAGATTACAACTGACATTTAGGTTTGAGAGAGAGAGGGGGGAAAATCAATGGTGTGTGAACACTGAAACCGTAAATAGTAACAAGTGGAAATCTCAAACCTCAAAGAGTCTTTTGAAGCACGTTGTAAAATCCTGCAAAAACATATGCAACAGTATAATGGACAAAATAATCACGGAAGCTTGGAGTATATGCCTTAAACCACAAGGAGGAGGATGGGATATTTTTGTTATTGTTACTGTAATATTTCAGTGTAATTCCTGGCATAGAATAATATGCAAATGTTAAAGAAAAAAGGAAAAAAAAAATGTGCTTGTTTTATTGGGTTTAGTTGTCAGGGAAAACAAAAAGCACTTGGAACTTTTTAAATGAATTTGTCTCATTCACCAAAATGAAGAACCCAGAAATAGCTTCTAGTTTAAAAACGTATTTTTTTCCCCTAAGATCAGGGCACCAATATGATGAATGTTCTCAAGTTAATCACCCATATAGGACTACTTGAACATTACTTTGACATTGAGTGCTGTCTGTGTAACTTAATGTTATAAAACCTGGAAGGAATATTTATAGTCCAATCCAGATGGACCAAAACAAAGTACAATTATTCTTTCAAAAGTCGACCTTTGCATACAGATTAAAATGGATTGCTTCCAAGATTCAAATGGAGAAATGAACTCAGTTCCCCAATTGTCCTGCATTCATTATGGCCCTATTGGACTTGGTTTTGGGTAGTGCTAATTAGTGACACATCTGTGTTAAAAGTTGGACTGACAGGCTGATTTGCAAAGTGGCAGAGAAAGAATTGTTATGAAAATAATTACAGCTATCAGAGATGGTGCTATTTTAAATAGGCTGTATATTAAGTGGTTTCACAGAAGCAAATGAAAATTATTTGACTATTAGCAATGAACATTCCTATGTAAGGACAGGGATATCTGTGTATTTGGCCATTTCTAGATTTAAAAGAAAAAAGCATACTAGTCTATTCCCCTGGAAAACTAAAAAGGAGACACTAATTTTGATTCCCATCAGGAGTTAGAATATTAAAAATAAGTAAAGATAGATATATATCTTTACATATATATATATATATATATATATATATATATATATATTCTTTTTTTTTTTTTTTTAACCTTAATCTTAAAGACTCTGTTGTACTTATTTTGGGGTATTTACAGAATATATATTTGTTTTCTTTTCAATATCTTCACTGACTATCACTAGGTGCTATGAATTTTTTACAAATGCTAAAAATATAACTTGTAGCACTCTCATCAGAGAGACAATATTCTAATGTTTACTGAGGAGGTGACGGGGCTCAGGTAGATTGAAAAAAAGTTTCCTGCTCTCAGTCAATTTGGGGCAGCCAGGAGCTGCTAAATCAAGTTTTACTGGCATTAGAATCTTTTATTAGGTCTTGTGTTTCTTTGTTTTGTTTTCTGATGACTCTGATGATGTCATTCCAAAACTGAAGACAGAACAATTTCTATGACTTGAATGATATTGGGATATTGACCCCATATATAACCCAGAAGATCAGTCTGTAGAATATTATTATAAGCAGACGGATGGATATCAACTTGTTATGGTGGCTATGTGAAATGGTTTTATTTTCCAATTACCGTTCGTGTATTGTGCTACGTAAAATTACCCTTCATGCTATATAGCAACTACTTTAACTTCTTATTGACAAATTCCTTAACTTTTCAGCCACTTTAAGCTAATAGATCAGTTTCATTTTGGCGATCAAAACCTGCTCTGTTCATTTTAGAGTGTCTCTTTCATTCTCCATTCCAAGCTCTTCTTCTTTTCCCCAACACAGACTAATGTGGTGATTTTAGTCAACCAGAGGTGAGGACTGGACGTAGATAAGCTATAAAGCATCTCTTCTTTTTCCCTCTTCTAAGGACCAGTTCTACCATGGTAAGGGTAAGGGGATGCAAAGAACAGAGAGAAAGCCTTGGGTGTAGCTGGAGTAGTTTCCTTAGCTGGCCAGGCATCCTGGTCCAACATCTCGGCCTATGATGTTCTTGAGCCCTCCGGTAGTTCTAACAAACCCAAGCTGAGGTGATGGGTGTCTACCTATGACATTTCTCTAGGATTTTGCCATCTTGTCTTCAAGTTACCGCCTTGCTGGGGACAGCAGGACATATTCCTAAAATGTGTGCCCATTTCCCTCTAGAAAAATCTATAGCTCACAATTTCATCTACTCTGCTTGGTTAAATCATACCTACCCTACAGCCACTGATAGATATTTCGCCCAGAACTCTGACAAATCAGAAAAGTCTGTATGTGGGCTGTGGGGACTGAGGAAAAAAAGGTGGAGAGAAGGGAAAGTGAGGAGGCAGGGAGAATCCAGAATAAGTGCTGGGTGATGTCAGGTCTCAGGCTGTTTTCCACTGATGGTCCCTCAATATCCCGTTTTTCCCAATCTTCTTCTCCCCTATACCTAGGGAGGGGCAGTTCATCCAATATCATATTTAAGCCAGCACATGATCAGATAATACTATGTCACATTTAAGTTTTGCTGGTTTTCCACTTTTCATATGAGATTTTATTCTTCATTCTCCAGTCATCCTTTGCATTCGAGCAAGGGGAAAAACAAAAACAAACAAGTAAACAAATAAACTCTTCTCCCTTTTCATGGAGCACAGAGAATGGCCTTTTATTAGCAAGACTTTTAGGAGTCACATTCTTTGTCATGTTCTGTTGACTAATGGGAAAGCAGGGAGTCCTGTGCTTTATGTTTCCCACACAGCTCTTAAATGTTATGGGGAGCAAATTGGCTTTTTTAACCTCTTAATTATACAAGAAGCAAATGAGGGTTGAGATGTTTAGCATTATAACTTTAATATATATTTTTTAATAAAATAGGAGTCAGTCACTAAAATTTAGATTTATGCAAATTTCACTTTAAAGTTATATCCTAAACCAATTCCATATACGTTTCTTGAATTCCTGCTGTATAATTTTTACTTAGAAGATTCTAGATATATAGAAATAATTAAGACATGATGTGTTCTCATGCGGCTCAAAAGCAGCAATTTAAATTATTATATTCTTGTGAAAAAATATCTAGTGAAGTTTTAAAGATGAATACTGAAGCATAGTAAACATTGCATTGCTGTGACTTATACACAAGTGACTATTACAACAGTGTTTCTCAATTTTAATACACAATTTAAATGATCTGGTTTAGTTTTAAATACAGATTCTGAATCAGTAGGTTTGGGTCAGGGCCTGAGATTTACTATTTCTAACAATCTTCTGCCAGTTTGTGAAAGATACTTTGATTAGCAAGGACTGAAAATCCTATGACTCACATTTCTGAGATTCACAGAAGGGTACCTGGGGACTTCAGTCCAAAATGAATGCTATTTCCATGGCATCTGTCATCTATCCTAAAGGAAAGGAATTCTGACAGTGTGCTATTTCAAGACTTCTCATTGCTTATTAAAAAAAATGTAACACAATAAGCTTAAATGTACAGAAAGGTTAAATGACGAGCATATTGTCAGTAAACTGGCAAAAGTTAGAGGATTTGGCCTGACAACTGCAATGACCTTGATATTCAACTGGAAGTCTTGACTTTCACCCTTTTAGGGGCTGTTAACTGAAGTGTAGAGAAGTGAACTGACTTCCCATTTCAATGATGAATGGCCCGTGAGGTCAGCTGACCATCAGTATTTTGCTGCAGAGTCAGATATATTTCCTTGTTTCTAAAGTAACTAGACATGGATGCTTGTAAATCAAAGTATTGACATTCAGCCTCATTTAGTGTGAGAGAAACTTAGAAGTGACTGATTCACTTTTATTTAAGCTTTCAATTTTCTCAATCCTGCCCAACCCCCCATTTTCTTTCTGAGAACTACAAGAGTTTGGCCTCCCTGAACATAACTGTTCTGATTCATTCATACTCACCCTTTCAGCATATGCATGAATTCAAAAAAGTCTAATGATTCTGTCCACATGGGGTGAGCGTTACATCATGTCAGTTGCAGAACTCCCCCTGCTGTTCACAGAGTCTAAAGTTCAAGTCCATGGGTGTGTTTAGCCATTAAAGGATTTTACAATATAGAACAAATGGATTGAAAACTCAATTGCTAGAATAATTTAACAGCTCTTCATACTTCTTGAGCTAAATACCCCCCATCTCACAAGGATAAGTTCTAGGACAGTTAATTAAAATCTTTAACTTTCAGTCTGGAATAGTATTGAATCCCAGATGATTTCTTTCCCAAATAAATTAATTTTAAGGTCTAGGGGAAAGAAGGAAACATATCATTGCCCACTTAAAACAAAAAAGAAAGAAAAGAAAAGAAATATAAATTTTATGCCAAAAAGAAAATTTTAGAATAAATTAATGTCTTTAACCAACGTGTTGCGAATATTCGTTAAGTTAGGAGGAACAAAAGGTTGATATTAGTGTGAATTTTGAATGCTTAGCCTCACTCCAACTCTGAAATATATAGCTGTCACGAAACTTTTATCCAGGAACAACTTCTTTATTGTTATAACTTTTTTATGAGTTTGAAATGTATTCTATATGCTTAGTGATCCTAAGTCAAACTTCCCTGATTGCCACTTTATGTAAACTATGTGAAGTTTGAACCACCAGTAAATCAAAATTCAATCCCTTTTTATAAGAGTCTGGACACTTCCATATTTCAGCTTAGTTCATATCAATCACCTTTCTCAACATTTTGCCTCTCTGTAATTTCTAATACATTTAGCTTTCAACCGTGTCCAGGCCCTCATTTCTAAAACTGACCCTCCCACTCAATTCTTATCTCTATTTTTCACATTTAAGACTGTTTTACAAAGTGCATAGTTTATAAAGTTTCATTCAAAACAAAAACAAAAAACACTCTTAGATGCAGTATCAGAAATATTTGTATTTAGAATAGAGCATCATTTTCCAGTTTTCTTTGTCTTATTTGTTTTCATAGCACTTCTGGAACCAAGTTAATATTATAATATGCAATTTGCATTAAAACATTCACACAGAGAATTGTTAAGAAATATGCAAAAGGTATATACATATCAATGCAAATTTGGAATTAGACTAACAGTTCTTAAATTTATAGTCTGTCAAAGGGTATACTAAGACCTCAAAAGAAGACATACCGTGTTTCCCTGAAAATAAGACCGAACCAGACAATCAGCTCTAATGCGTCTTTTAGAGTAAATAGTAATATAAGACCCGATATTATTTTACTGTAATACAAGACCAGGTGTAATATAATATAATATAATATAAACCCACTTATTTTGCTATAAGTTGGGTCTTATATAATATACCATGTTTCCCTGAAAATAAGACCTAGCCGGACCATCAGCTCTAATGCGTCTTTTGGAGCAAACATTACATTATATTATATTATATAAGACCTGGTCTTATTGTATAGTAAAATAAGACCGGGTCTTACATTACATTATATAAGACCCGGTCTTATATGGTAGTAAATTAAGACCGGGTCTTATATTAACTTTTGCTCCAAAAGACACATTACAGCTGATGGTCCAGCTAGGTCTTATTTTCAAGCAAACACGGTTATAATATAATATAATATAATATAATATAATATAATATAATATAATATAATATAATATAGGGTCTTATATTAATTTTTGCTCCAAAAGACACATTAGAACTGATTGTCTGGCTATTTTATATAATATAATATAATATAATATAATATAATATAATATAATATAATATAATATAATACCAGATCTTATGTTAATTTTTGCTCCAAAAGATGCATTAGAGCTGATTGTCTGTCTGTTTTCGGGGAAACATGGTATGACAGATTCCAAAGAGCAGTCAATAGTATTATTTGGGGAGAACTGTTGGTTAAAGAAGAGAAACAAAAGGTACATTGTTTAAACCATTCTGCTGAAAACTTGAGCATGCATCAGCAAGTTGAGAAGGTAGTTTGGAAAGTTTTGGATAAGCACCTGAATATTTGGAAACTAACTTATCAGTGTTTGCAAAGCATGGAGACTCATTTCAGAAAACAGCTTGAGGGCATCTACCCACACAATTCCCATTGTCATTCCTAAAACAAATACCTCAGATTTGCTTTAGATCAATTCAACAAACATTGGTAGAGTTGTGACTTTGAGCTCCTCTTATGAAATCGGAGACTTTTCACCTTTAATTACTGGAATTAATCTAAATTTCAAGACGCTTGTATAAATATACATACCTATCTTATAACACACACACAAAAAAGACTAACACCATGAATCTGCCAGAATTTACTTTGATGATAAAATGATAAAAGACACAAAAGAATTTCTTTTGTTTCTTCTCTTGTACTGAAGGAAATAATAACAGTTTTAGACACTAAGGTATTAATCTTCTGGAGGAGTATTGTTTTGTTTTATTGCACGGCTGAATTTTTGAGTATATAAGACTTTCCAATAGTTTTTATTTTCTGAGCATTCTGGTTTTCAAGAATTCTATTTTTTGATGGCCATAATGGAAATGTATCCCTAAAGTACTTGAAAAAACTGTACATACCTCAATTCATAAAGCAGGTTTGCATCAGGACTTGGATTTGGGGAAAAGATGAATTGAATGCTTTTCTCATTGTTCCTTCTCTTGTTACTAGTCCAAAGTCTGCATGCCTAATGTTTTGAAAAGCCAAATCTCAAAACATCAGAATTTGAAGTAAAAAAAATATAGATAGATGACAGATAGATAGATAGATAGATAGATAGATAGATAGATAGATAGATAGATAGATAGATAGATAGATAGATAGATAAAGTTAGCAACCAAGAAGATAGGAGACCTATTTCTCAAATCCACCTTAAGAAAGTACAGACCTTAGACTTCTTTTATGTCAAGAGAAGAGGAAATGGGAAGGGCAAAATATAACTGAGGACCACAGACATCTGAGTGCCAGCAGGTGTACAGCAGAGGTCCAGGGAAGATGGTGCCAGTTGATGTGAGTCTGGTCACTACGTTCCTGCAAATCTTTGATATCTTTGATAAACAATCATTATTTTTGTACATATTTCCTTTATCTCTTTGGAGAGGCACTTTCTGGTAAGGGGCTGTTTTTGTAAAACTCAAGCCACAAGCAGAGTTCCTGTAATGACCAGCATGTTATTTGCAAACTAAGCACAAGCTATTAGCCTCAAGGTCATGGGAACAAAGCAGACTTGGAGTTAAGGGGACTTGCATTTCACTCTGTTATACCTTGAGAATGATCTACCAACAAAGCTCAGGACTTACATACCTAAAGAAGGAAAGGGGAACTTGCATACATTTTTATGTCAATTCTATTCTATTCTATTCTATTCTATTCTATTCTATTCTATTCTATTCTATTCTATTCTATTCTATTCTATTCTATTCTATTCTATCCATTTTAATAATTAGTTGTTTATGTGTTCTGCTAGTCATTAATATACTGCTAGTTATTTTAATATTCTTAGTCACTACTCATCTTCTGTGTTCCAAGTACTCTGTCAGGTGCATGCAAAATGAGGCTATTTTGAATAAACTCTTCCTGTAAAGATTATACAGTCACATAATATCAAAGCAACATTTTGAGAATTCAGAACATGGTATGATAGATCAGGTGACATTTTAATTAAATCTTTAGGTATGCATAAGAAAGTGATAGGCAGAAAAGGGAGAGGATATTCAAAGGAAGAACATGATTATACACATGTGATTAAAGTGCAAATCCCAATTTGAGGCTAAGGAGACTAGTTCGTATATAGGCTTAGAGAAAAGTACAGTAGGACAAGTAGCCGGAAGTAGTGTCAGGTGAAATTAGGGGGGTGATGGTGAATGATTCTTGACATATTTCCTTTATTTTTTCTTTCCATTCACTTTTAACACCTTGTTTCCCCCCTCCTTTCTAAATAAGTAGAAAGTATAGGCAGTAGCTATGAGAAACAAGGTTGGTACAGGAAATTGGTATCATGACTGTTCTGGAAGAGTCTGGGAGGTGTGCTGGTATGAGTGTTCTAAGTTCATATCACACTTGGACTTCAAAAATTCTTCTAAGGTACATCTTGGGACAGTAGCCATGTAGATGTACAGGAAGTCCCATCTTAATTGACATTTCTCTGTGCCTTTCCCTTTGACTGTTCGTTCACTATTCAAAATCCCTAAGCACTATTTTTTGTTTTGTTTTGTTTTGTTTTTAATCACAATCTCTTCTCATCAATAAAAAGCTCATTAGATCCAGTGACTTTCTGGAATTGCTTGAGACCTAAGTTCTATAATTCTGTGACTATTTGTTCATATTCATTATATCCTGAATAATGCATAGGAGCAACATTTCTAAAAAACTTAATCTGATCTAAGTTGCGTAATTCACTTCTCTACAGTGTAGAAGGTATCATTAAAATTTTTGTAAAGATTTTGATATGGGCAAAAGAGATTACTGGGTGCCTTGTCTAGCACATCCTAGTTAACTCACCTTTCATTATTGTCTCTGAGCTTCTCAAAACTCTGTAAGTCATAAAATACTGATCCTAGTGGAAGTAATTCTCATCCATAAAATGCAAATGGTGCAGGTGGAGATTCAGTTGATTATTGAATTATAAATGCTAACCACTTATAAACTCATTTTACAATTCCTAATAGCCTATATAAGTTTGCGTTTCTCAAATACTTTTTTGAATTAGTTCTAGTAGCCTGCTGTTTCCCATATTATTTAATTAGTTAAATAAAATATTTGATATGACTTTATTGTATACTTGTATAAGAGTCATGATTTTATTGTAAAATTATTCTTGAACAACAATAAGGGGCACTCCTTCTGGTCATACATCCTGCTGTCAAAATTGACCAGGCAGAGACAATGTAATTTTTATTATACTCATTGCTTTCTAGTTTAAAATAGAATAAAGGCCATAAGAGGATTAAATAAGGAGGATTTATATTGTTTTCAAAAAATAACATGAAAAATAAGTGGATTGTTAATGCATAGAACAAATATGACCAACATTATTAGTTAAAAGTACAAGACATATCAACCAACTACCTCACTTAGTGATACAATTTATATATCTTAGTCTACATTAAATTGTGGTCTAATGTTTCCTTTTGCAGTTTATTTTTTCTAAGACATTAATTTTCAGTGAGTTGAAATTATGTCTCTGAGTTCTACTTTTATTGCAAACTTTTCAAAATGAATTAATTGGTATGTATTTTACTTGACAAATTTCAATCTTAAAATGTATAGCTAACTGCTGAGAAAGAGAGAGAAAAAAGTAGAGAGGAAGAGAGGGAAGGTAGCAGTGTGGGACAGGTAGAGAGATTGAAGGGGAATGGAGGGGGGAAGGAAGCCGAAGGAAGGAAGGAAAACATGAAGAAGGACAGAATCATTGCCCCATTTAGTTTATCCTTCCTCCTGGGGGGCAGTGATGGACAGTGAAGGTGATATCCTGGGAGGCACATTGAACAATAGGTAAGAAAACATTGTTTTAGATCTTTTTAGCCTTTACACAACTAGCACAGGAGCTATTCCTGCCCTTATCTTATCCATTAAAGATAAATTATTTGTCCTCAAGATTTTTTTTCATTTTCTCCCCACACAACACACCACTTAGCTGAACCACCATCATATGTCTACCTGAGTCTTTCTGAGATTAGAGACCAAAACTTTTGATTACTGAGCCATGACATTCCTTGGCTTGGAAGAGCACTGGCTTCTACTGAAGTATTTTCTAGCTAGCTAAATGTTATTTGTCCAACATTCTAGTCAAAGATTGTAGAATATTTTGACAGCTCTTACCAATGGGCATTTTTATGCTTTAGTTTTCTAGAAAAGCATTTGCTTTCCTAAAGTTTACATGGGTCATTCTTAACTCTTGTTCTTCCTAAAACAATTTCACTCCATCCTTGAGAGTTTGCAATTTTACATGTAATTGTATAATATATATTTTGGGGAATAGTAATTTTAAAATATATTACACAATCGTGAGCCCCTCAAAGAAAGATTCCCAAATGTGATGATCCATTGGGGGAAACAAGTATCAGACCAATGACCCAAAACCTACCCCATTGTTCATAGGTGTCAGATTGGAATACGTTGAGAAATTTGACTAATCTTTTATATTTGAACATAAAGGTTAGAGCAAGTGAAAATGCAAGTATGAAATTGTTCACTGTGAGGACCTAAAGTTAGGATTTTTCAGTGAAAAACTCTAGTAGTTTTATGTTATTTTCTATGACCATTTATAGAAACTAAGGAAAATATGAGAACAGAAAATATTCAACGTTATTTTACACTTTTGTTTTCAGGTACTTTATATATCTTTTCCCATTATAAAAATATTAACAGTGCACTGCAGAAAGTCTGGAAAACGGAAAAGTACTAAGAGAATATTGAAACCATCAGTAATTCTACTTTTTAGATATAATGACTGTTAACGTTATGACTTATGTCCTACAAGGATGTTTTTTGTATATGTGTGTGTGTGTGTGTGTGTGTGTGTGTGTGTATGTACACACATATATATACACATACATGTGTATGTGTATTTGTGTGTGTGTATATATATATATATTATATGTTAATCTGCTATCAATATTCATAACATATTATGAACATTTTTTAGAAATAAGCAAATCTATGAAATGTAATTTTAATGGTTACATATACTTTATCATATATCTGATTCCATACATAATTATTCTAATTCCCGTTTGTTGGGTATGTACTTTTCCTTAATAATTAATTATTATAAATACTACTTTGCCGAACATTCATATCTATCTATGTATTGCTCTATCTTGTAATAGTTCTCTGTATTCTGTTATAATTTAATCTTACAAATATTCTTCTTTTATCAAAGGTTATTAGTATGGTTCACTTTAAAGATTCCAGTCAACTAAGATGAAACATACTCATACTTTAAGATCTTTTGGTTCATCCTGTGAAATTGCTTTGTAGGATTATTAATGTGATGTATGCACTCACCAAGAGTAACAGAATGACAAGCATTTAAAAATAATTTATCTTGACTAACAAATATGTGTGAAACCCCCACCATGAAAAGAATGGTTACATTTGAAGTATTTTGTAAATTATTCTCTGGAGAATATTTTTTGTTTGGTTACTCTTATTAAGTAATTCATCATTGAAACTGGACAATGTAAAGGACATTTAAAAATTATTTTAAAAATACAGAAATTTGTTTTGGGCTAAATTTTGAACATATTTCTATCTTGGTGTATCTCACCAGGAAACTGGTAGATGTTTGTTTAGCAATAAAAAGAGATGAAAGAGCAGGAGGAGGAGAAGGGGCAACAAAAATCTCTGAATTTCAACCACTGAGAAGCCAAGTTCTTCCCTCATCTATTTCTTTCTTCAACTCCTCTTACTTATGCAAAAATGGTATTTTCATATGAAAAGGGGAATTGCTCCTGTAGGGAAATTTCAGTTAAACATCCAGCAAATAAAGCAAACATGATGCAAACATAAGCATTATCAAGAGGCATCTTAACAGTCACCAGACAACTACAAGGTGGTTTAATTATTAACCAATTAGTACTACTCTGCTTTGCAAATGCGGTGAATTCATACATATGTTGGCTGACAAATAGCTTTCTGAGGCAATTACAAACATCATGAAAACTTACTGCCATGGAGCTTAGTTTCCGAGGCTATTATTACGCTCCTCCTGATTCTTGTATTTATGTTTCTATTTTTTAGGAAATATCTGGAAGGGTGTGTGTGTGTGTGTGTGTGTGTGTGTGTGTGTGTGCGCACACATGCGAATATGGGTATGGGTGTATGCCTGTAAATCTTTGAGGAAGACTAGAAATGCCACAAATATTGTACATGGACCTTTTAAATTCTGAGGATTTAGCCATGAAAAGATTCTGAGCTACCTTCTACCCAATTAGATCTAATTATCACCTCCTAACCATATAAGCAGCCATAGATGTAACTGCATGTAAAACATTGCTGAGGACATTTTAAGTTACAGAACTCATAGAAAGAAATGTGTGTTATTGACTACATTTCTTTTGGCATTTAATTGCAAAATACCCAACCATCAAAGCAGCTAGTAGTCATGGATGAGTAAATATCAACAGGAGAGCATTCCTTTCCATTGTCCCCACAATACTATTGATTGATGTCTATGCCACTGTTTCTGTCTCAGGGTTTGGGGTGGTGGATACAGCAAGATTGTGTTTATGACCCACTATTAATTTAGATCTCAGACACTGTGGCTTTCTAATCTCCTATATTTTATTTGCCTTCTGAGACATATAGCTGTCAATTTCTTTTTTGAAGATTCTCGACATGGCTAACTTTAAAAAGAACAGGGAGGCAAATAGTCCACATAAAGGATTAAATCAAGAAAAATAGCCATAGCTGAACTTGAAAATATGCCTCTGCTGACAACCAACAAAAAAGGAGTGGAAAACCTTGTGACCCTGACAACAGCTCCTTAATGTTTTTTCTATGTTTCTCCAAGATTCACAGATTTTAGACACTAAAGAAGATAAATGATGAGTGAATGGTATCGGGTGTCCTTCAGCATTTTCAGCAATGCCCTGGGGTTCCATTTGTATTTCAGTATAGGCAGCAGCCAGGTGAGCTATGCTAAGCACTTATTGAATTTGTAGTTTAGGTGCTGGAGAAATAATCAGGATCTGCATAGCCTGCCTTCTGGGGTAACACTTGTTAACCAAATGTATTTTAGGAATCTAATAGGGAATCCGAACAGCTGTGAAAGAAATGAAAAGAATGAGGTCATTTATTTCAACCTTTTTCTATAACTTTATTTAGAATTGCTTTAATACGCATCCCACATTTTCACTGAACTGAAAAGAAGCAGTCTGGGTATCTTGGTTTTCTAACACTTCTGTCCCCAAATACCAAAATTATAATGATAAAGTGCAAAATAAATGCAATAGATACAGTGAAAAATGACTGAGAGTCAAATTGCAAGCAATAATTCACTCAAGGGGACCTGCTGATGTCATAAGCAGGGAAGGTAAAGCTTGAGTTATTTATATTTAGCAGAATTTTAAGAATCAACTATCACAATTTATCCAACTCATGGGTATCAATTGTCTTTTCTGTGTCTATCTATCTTGAAAATTGGTAACCAAGGGGGAAAAAAATGCCAGTTAACCAAAAGAAAAGAAAAAACACAGTTTATTCTTTTGAAGGTTCTTATCTTTTGTGAATGATAAGCAAAAATTGTTGTATTGTGTACTTTTAAACTAAGATCAGAGCTATATATATATATATATATACTTTAAAAACAATCAAGAATAGTACCAAAGCAAAACAAAACAGAACATATGCTGGTTTCTGTAATCAATTCTCATACCTTGTTCTTTTTTCTCAGAAAGTTTTCTTGACATGATGGGAAGTTTCGTGTTACCTTTCATTATTATTTCTCTAAGCTGAGGGAAATATTATTAAATATTTGAGGTTTTCTTTTCTTTTTTTTTTCTAGACACTTGTACTGAGGAGGCTACAACATACAGTTATAGTGAGAAACAGGGTTCATGTTTAGACTGGACTGTAGACTCCTGCTGTGAGGCCATCAGCGAAAATAATTTTCTCTACCCTTGAGACCATGCCTTGCCTCCTCAGCAGCTACAGTCTGCTCCTGGCCATTGCCCTGACTCCAATAGTTGCTCATTTGGCTTTTTACATCTACTGTCTTTACATCCAGTTAATCTCAGCCTTATTTGCTTTCTGTATTTGGATTTGAAAAAGTTGTCCCCATGCCTTTGCTAGCCTTCCTTATTCTCTGTCTCTCATAAGCAGAGTTGATCACTATAATCTAAGCCTTATCTAAGGGAAGGGAGATGGCTGGGAATTTTCTTTTAGTAGGATTAGGAGTAATCCTTCTCTCTCATACCTGCTAATACTGATAGTAATATTAACAATAACAAAATACCTCCTGTTGTGAATGTAAATTCCAGCTTACTCTGTTATCTTGTTTTCTGTTCCATGTGTCATCTAACACAGGGCTTGCCAAACACATAAAACATCTAATACTGTTTCTTGTTGCCAAATACATGTAGAGGACTTCCTAGTCCGGTATTTTCACGAAGAGGGTCTCCCTGGCAAATATCTTTTACCCATTCACTTCTGTTTGTTGGTGTTGTTGTTGCTTCTGTGTCTCTTCATACATTCTAGAAAGAATTCAACATGATAGTACTTTTCTTAACATAAGAAGCAGGCTGCAGCGTTCCAGTTCCAGTCTCCCTGGGTTCTTGATAAAAATGAAAACATTCCTACACCCATCCATGCTACTGAATCAGGATTGCTAGTGATAGCCTTAGAAGGAGCATTTTAATAAACACCCAAAGTTCATCCTTTCGAATGGTAAATGTACACCTATAGTTCTTAAAGGATATTTATTTCTTTGGGGAGAAAACTGATGTGTAGCTATTACGTGACAGACATTGTGCTGTTTTTTTTGTTTGTTTGTTTTTTACATTATAATCCTACTTAAATTCACAACAGAATTCTGCTGTAAGCTTTACTGTTCTTATTTACAAATGAGAAAAAAATTTAAGTGGCAGATAATTATATAACTTTACCGTATTTACAGTGACGGAGCTGGCATTTAATCAGTTTTCATTGGATCTTTGTTGTCCCATTTATTTTTTTATTCATTTTTTTTCAGTGATTCCAGAAATATTGATAAAGAGGGAATTAAAAAAAATTCTTGCCTTCAAATTACTTGGGGATCTTGCTGGAGAGATAGGAAAATGAATCGGCTCTTTTCTATATATTGTGGAAAGATAATTAAATCATGGGATATGAAAGGTCCTTGTAGAAATTGGAACTATCTCCAGATGACGGGGTAAAAGGGGAGTCAAACTGGATAAGGAGAGGTTGCCTGCGCTGAGTTTAAGGTGAGAAGATGACAGGAAGGGGGCGCAATGGGAGGCCACCGCTGAGAGGTGCAATCCGATCACTTACAAGGGATTGTATTTGTTTCTTCAGAAGATCCTTTTGAAGGTCAAATCATGACAGAAAATGGATCAGGTAATTTAAGAAATGGTGGAATAAAACAACTGCCAAATTCAGGTAGGACATTCTGGTTACTAAGTGTTAATGAGCAGTAATAAGCGGCAGGATTTGGAGACAACGTGAGGGAAACAGAAAAGGCAGTAGATTAAGATGGTTCCCAGGCTTTTAGTCAGTCACCTGGATGTATGATAGTACAAATCACTGCAAGTAGTAACCCCTTGGTGTACTTGGTAGGGGCTGATGAGTCTGGCTCCCAAAGTACAAAGTACTGTGTGACTATCAAGTGGGTGCATCCCCCTCTTAGGGCTTTCTCTTTAATTTATTTCTCTTCTACATGGAGTGTTTTCTTCAATATCCACTTCAAATATAATTCTTGTATGTCCAAGTCTGAGTCTTTTTATTCTGAAATGTAGCTTTGTTTTACCTTTTCATTTAAATATGAGTTTACCTTGATATGAAATGTTGAGCTCTGCATTCTCCTTCAGCTTTTGAAAATATCTCCATTTTTGCATATGGAGATTCTATTAACATGACCTATGTCAATCTGATTCCTAGCTCTTTGTATGCAGTCTACTTTTTTTCACACTGGAGGACCCCAGATTCATTTCTTTTTTTTTTTTTCTTTTTTCTTTTTTCTTTTTTCTTTTTTTTTTTTTCCTGATCTGTTCAAATTCATTCAAATGGTTTCAGGTGTATTTTTGTTTTGTCTTCATATGTAGTGTTATAGGCCCATTCAATATGAGTTTTTAATAGGTTACTTAAATACTAGGAAAACTTCACTCAGTTTTTAAAATATTTGTTCTTCTAAGAACTATCATTCCTTTTACTTCAGAGATTTCTATTATATAGCTGTCAACACATCTTCTATTGTCCACTATACCCCATTAGATTTTAAATCTCACTATTTATATATCTTCAGGGAGGCTTCTTCACCCCACTCTTCCTATGCTTCACTCACTAGCTTGGACTATTTTGTTATTTATTATATCTATTGAGTTCCTGACGCAAAGTAGCATATTCATCGTACCCAAAATCTGTGTTCCTGTTTTTTAATAAATATGTATTTCCATTTCTCATTTTCAATATCCGTTTATATTCACACAAAGATATTATTATTGGGTTCTATTTAATTTGCAACCTATCTGGTCTATTAATTGTGCTTCCTCTGTTATAGGTTGTTCATTTTTGGTTTCTCTTTTATGTTTCATTTATTCCATAGATATCCAATACATTTCCTTTTCAATACATATTATTTTGGAGTATAGACTGCCATTTCTGGTTTTGAATACTCATTTTGGTGATCAAATCCCAGGATTTAGGTGCAGACTCTGGTCATAGAAGAGATGTGGAAGTGTCCTTTTTAAAAGATCTTCTGGTGTGACATAAAAGACTCAGCTATTCTGTATCCTCCTTCCCCACATACACATATATGGGCTGACTCTGCCATTTGAGAGTACTATCATCTAACCTCCGTCCCGGAAACTTCTCATTTTAAAGAGATGTCTCCTGCAGTTTATGGGGGGAAAAAAAAAAAAAAAAGATGATGCATGTGACCTTTTTTATTTTTTCCTATCCACTTCCGATCCAAATGGGCTTCCACACAAATTTGTCAAGGCATCTCTTTTTGGCATTGGCTCTGGAATACCATATTCCTACCTTGGAGGTGACAGGGCTGGAACACTTCCTTCCAGCTCAATACAGAGGGAAAATATGGGACAACACACTTCACTGGACTCTGTTGTTTTCATTGCTATTTTCTTCCTATGTAATAACACTCTGCTTCCTTGACTAAACACCATACTCTGGACCCCTTTCACCTTTGATCTCTAAGGGCTTTTTCATAGAATTTAATGATAGACTCTGAGACTCTCTTATGCTCTTCTTACCTTTGTGATCTTTTCAGAGAGAATTCAAGTAGTGTTTGTACATTTGCCACCTTCTCCAGAACTGGAAATCTCATTTCTTCTGTCTAATTACCTGGTCTCCTACAATGTTGGACTCACTTTGTGGTCTTGCTGATATTTCAAGAAACTATTTTAAATAAGGGTATTTAAGTATTTCTCTTTGTAAATGCCGTTCTCCTTTGGAGATGTGATAATTACATGTGATAATTACACTTGAAGTTCTTCGAGACAATTATCACAGGCCATTCTATTGTTTTACTTTAAAAACTTTATACAAAAAGATTTTTGGTAATGTTCTTTGCAAAAATATCACAGTGGGTATGAACTTTTGAGCAAACTGTGATTATTCACTTTTACATGACTAGCATCTAACCCAGGTCCTAGGATGTAATGTAAGATGTATGTATGCTCCAATAATATCCATGTTATTGAAATGCTGAAAAACAAAAGGGGAAGATGGTTGGTGGCAGATAGAAAGGGGTTTAAATCCAGCTAAAGAACTAAGGCAGATGTTTGCTTTTGCTAAGCTTATTTAATTGTTCTAAGATAAAAAAAAATGAATATTTCCTGTAAAAATAGAATACTTAAAGTTCTTAGTAAGTACAGTTTGATGCTTAATAAGTTTTCATCATATGGTAGCCATTACTTCTGTAATAGTAAGCATTAATTTTATTTGGATACATGTAACATTTACAAATCTGATTCTCCACATACTGCATGAACCTCTGAACTGGCTTACTTGATTCTAGGATCATCTAATCGATCCTGAATACTGCTGCCAAATCCCTCTTTCTTAAAAGTACTTTGATCACTTCAGGTTTCTATTCAAAAGCTTTGATGGTGTCATTTCCTATTATACCTAAGCACAATTTCTCTGCGTGGCTTTAACGACTCACCATGACTTGGCTTCATCCCACATATCAGTGCTAGTCAAGATTCTTAGCTTATAAAAAACAAAACCACTCGAGAAATTCCAAGAAAGGGTGGTGGCAATAACTATTTTCACAGTACACCAACCCTGTGATGAACACAAGAACTAAACCACCATGCCCAGAAAGAACATTGCTGGGAGGCACCTGGGCAACTAACCTCTTTTGTGCCCCAGAAGTTATATACCTTCTGCCTTCTCTGCTTTAGAAACCCTTCTGCCAGAGAATGGGAATGCAAGGCTACCAGCTTCAAGTCAATACGATTGTATAGAGCCAAAAATGCCCAACAACTAGCTACAGCAGTGGCACCTTTTCAAATTAGATTTGACAACTACTTCTGGTCCAGTCTACTGAAGAAGTGACAGAGTTGGGGAGGTACCGGGGGGAGAGTGCTTACCGGACAATGGTTGCTAATAGACGCTCTACAAGTGATTATAAAAGGGGTATGTGCAGTAGAGTATTCAATATAAGTTTCCAGGATCCGTTTTCTATGCTATTCAGTCATGTCTCCCCTATAATGAGGAACCAAACACATTCTAGCCTTCCTCATTGTGTCTGCTCCTAATACTTGGACCCTAACAAATGAGCCAGACCTTCCTCTTCTCCTTCTACAAGCTTTGAAGTGTCTTCTAAAACAGTTAACAGGGCGTAGATATATACTTAATAAGTAAGTAGACAAGTAAATAATTAACACCACCCAAGATCATTCCACTTATTGATTTTCATTTTTGTGTTTCCACAAATTTCTCTGTCTACTCCATAAAACTTTGCACGCAATGATGTGGTTTATGAAAACAAGTTTCTTCCTTCCTTCCTTCCTTCCTTCCTTCCTTCCTTCCTTCCTTCCTTCCTTCCTTTCTTTTTTTTGTCTTTCTTTCTGAAAACAAGTTTCTTTAAGATCTTCTGTCATGGACTCCCCAATGTTTGATGTATGTTAAGTGGATCTTCTTTGGGAATTACATATCTTTGAACAGAAATCATGTCTAAATATTACACCTCCTTGCAACATATTTATAGTTCTAAAATTATGGTTTATATACAGTAAAAACCTTTTGGACCAGGCCAACATTTAATCAAAAGCAGACCAAACTAATTTAGAAAAACTGAGTTTGTTTTTACATTTTACACAGGAATAGTGATATGAGCATCATTTTTGAACTATAATTCCTTTTTCTGTTATTCATAGTAATAATTGCTCAATGCTCACAGAATAACTACAACTCAAAATACCATTTGTTTTTACTTTTCTT
Source organism: Rhinolophus sinicus (assembly GCF_057876585.1). NCBI lineage: Eukaryota > Metazoa > Chordata > Mammalia > Chiroptera > Rhinolophidae > Rhinolophus > Rhinolophus sinicus. The sequence goes on along the minus strand of NC_142516.1, from coordinate 144,231,022 downwards.
TTTTAGTTTTCTTAAGTGAAATATAAAAAGTGTAATGTACAGGGGTAAGACAATTACCCGGATGATAACTTCAATCTTAGTCAACACAAAAAATGTGAAAGTAGGAATTGAGTGAGCTCCATTACAGCAGCATTGGAGGATTTGATAATATGCATCATAGCCTTAAACTGAATTATAATCACAGCTGTTAATGAAGAAGAAAAAGCTCTAACCACTCATGTTTCTAAATATCTTAACACTAATTGAAGATAAGGTTTTGAGGCATGCATTCATAAGTCTATGGGAACAACAGCTTTGACTATTTGTCAGGAGTTGCACTAATTGCTTTACATTAGATTATCCATCGAATCATCATAACTATGTAAGCGTTTACTAATATTTTACCCCATGAAACCATGAAACTCAGGGTGAAGTAGTTTGAGTAATTTGCCCAAGGATACAGCCAATCAGTGGCGGATTTCTAATTTTGTTGGGACTTCACAATTGGTTGTTAGCTTCAAGCAAAGCAGACAATTGAGGATTCCTGATGAAGCCAAGTGGGTTTTTATAGAACATAGCTGATTTTTAGTACATTTTTCTTTCAGAATATGAAAATGAAAATAAATTATTATGTTGAACTCAGTAATTTTGGTTATAATGCATTGAAAAGATATTAAAGTAAAACTCATTATTTCTTTGACAAATATCAAATGTGGGAAGAAACTATTTTAAACTGAAGTTCTTTCTCTCTATCGTCTTTTATTGTTCATTTTTTTAATTGAGCTGATGATCCATCAGACTGTAGACTGAATCTTTAGTGTACTTACATAATTTTTCTATAGTTTTAGAGGAATTTATTAATGCAAAAATTTCTTTTGAATTCTCATTACAAATAATGGTAGTGCCCTATCACAGATGACTCACAGCTTTTGCTGAGTTCTATGCAATGTAGAGTCCCTTGCAATGGTAAGGAAGATATATTATTTTATACTGTCTTATGACTTCTTCTTTATCTTTAAATGATTAATGAAGTTAAAAAGATAAGTGTGGCAAGCTGAAAATATTCTTTAATTAATCCCATTCTCCTCTGACTAGTATGGCATTTCCAGTTTGGCTTTATTTCTTAATCTAAATTTTGTCTGTCTCTGCTTGGAGTAGGAAGAAGCAAGTGAGATCTAAGGCTTTTGTGAGTGTCCAGGTCAAAATAGTTAGATAAAAAGTAAGAGGAAACCAAGAGACACATTCATCTCCCTGTTCTCCAAATTTCCCCATTTTTATGATTCCAAACTTAGTTAAGCACATTTATGAAGATATCACTAAATATTTAAAAGTTTGCTGTACAGTCAACAAGTAAAGGAAATAATATTAAAAAGCATAGATGCATGACAGAATATGTAAAATTAATGTAAGCTTTTCCAGATACCACTTCTCAAACAATAATGTGCAAAAAAATCACCTGGATCTTGTTACAAAAATATTCTAAACCAGTAGGTCTGGCATGAAGCCCACAATTCTGCATTTCAAATAAGTGTCCAGGAGATGTGGTTGATGCATGATCTACTCTTTTAGCAGAAAATATTTAGAAGGAATTGCCTGATCTCTGCTGTATTTTGAGATCCAAAGTATAGCTATAAGAAACGAAGCATTTATTTTGACAAAGTAAATGTATCCTTTCTCTGCTCCCCAGATAGCTACTGTGTTTTGATCGTTAGATAAAGGTTGATAAAACTAAACAGCTCTTTAAAGATGTATTTAAAAATTACCGCTTTTGTCTTCAAGATGTATTAATTTTAATAAATTCAGGTACTTAGTTGTACTTTTGCATCTTAAAGTAGTAACTGGGGTTCTACAAACGCAAATGTATTCATGGACTAGGTAGGTGACATGAAAATGTGGCAGAAGCTGATGTAAGAAGGTAGCCCTATGCCCTAGGTATGTTTGTATTGCATACCTTGTACTAGGTAGAATTTTGAGAGAAGTCCCAATGTATCATGCCCTTGTGTAAGCCCCTCTTTTTGAGTGTGAGCAGGAGCTTTATCTTTGTTCCAACCAAGAGAATATGGAGACGTGGAATAGGATATCACTTTGCTGATCATATTACCTTTTCTGGCAAAAGTAAAGGGATTTTACAGTTGCATCTGAAACCTTTAATCAGTGAACTTTATGTTAATCAAAAGGAAGATTATTCTGGGTGGGTCTGGCTTAATCAGATGAGTCCTTCAAAAGAGGGTCAAGAAGAAAGTGCCAAAGAAGAAAGAGGCACTTTCATGCTAACCTCCAAGAAGCAAACCACATAGAATAGTGAGAACCACATAGAAGAGAATGGAGATTCTCTAGAACCTGAGTACCTCAGTGTTAACTGAAAGAAACTGAATTCTGCAAATAGCCAGTGAGGTAGGAGGAAGACACCAGCCCTCAGAGATGATCACAGCCACAAATGACATCTTGACTGCAGTCTCATGAGACCCTGCACTGAAAATCCAGTTGAACCACACCCAGACACCCAGAAACTATGAGATAATAAATGTTTCTAGTTATAACCACTCCCTGCATGGTCATTTGTGACTCAGCAATGGAGAACTAACACAAACATCATAATATCTGCTAATTGAAGTAAATTTTGAAGCCATTTCATGGCCACAGAAACTGCCAATACACACATGCATGTGTGACTTGAGCCTCCACTAGGCAACACACTTTGTGACCTCAGATTTTTCAATCCAAATGTATGATTTGTCCATAGATGATAGGTCATGGACTCGCCACACTTCAAATCTTGTGGAACTTTAGTTTTCTCATCTCCAAAATGAAGACTATGAGATCTGCCCTCTTGTTGTGAGTCAAGCAAGGAGCGGACCCCAGAGTTCTACTTGCTAGGCTAGAATCCCTGTCCCAGAGTCAATGACACCAGTGTCCCACAGAGGAGATGGCTTCAGGTTTTGGAGTGGTCCTGGTGATATATACAACACTCTTTTCCCTCTTATACTCTCAGCTACTTCACCAATATCTGCTGAGATAGTATATCATCTGAATTTGTCACTTTATGTTCACTTTTGAAGCTTAGACTGTAGGAAGTCAAGTCCATCCCTTGTCTCTTTACTTCTAACCTCCAAACAGACTTGTGGTCAGTGAGGAAATCTCCTCCAAGCAGTTTATCTCCCTCTTCTCCTTCTATTGATCCCTCTCTCTGCTCCATCCCTTTTTCCTCCCTCCCTTCTTCCCTGCTTTCCTGCCCCACTCCTTTTCTCTTTCCCTCTTTCACTCCCTGCCCCCTCCATCTGTTTCCTTTCTTCTCCTTTCCCCCTCCCTCCTCTACATACATAGGTATATATAATTTCTAGAACAGTGTGCTTGTCCTTATAATGTGATCAATATGGGTGAATTTCCTTTCTTAATACATGTGAAGATATAGGGATTAAATTAAATAATCCTTATGATGATAACTATTGTATAGAAAACTCAGTTTTGTATTCTTCTTGAACATCTAAATGATATATATGCTAACTAACTAGTAGAGTCAATCAATTAAAGGATAGTTGATGAGGTTCTGTTATGGCAAGGTCCTATTATGGGTTCTGTGGTGGATACAGATACGTAGTCAACCAAAATCCTTCATTGAGAAAAAAGTTTATTTACATGAAATGAATTGATATTCAAACTCATTCACTTATGCATTCATTGTTTCCCCAAACAACACTTATTTATGCAGCTAAAAACAAACAAACAAAAACTTGCTTGAAATTTAGAAATGGTTTGTGCCTACATAATTTTTCTTGTCTTCTCAGAAATTGTTTTCATATATGTGACTAGGTCAACATAAATCTGGGAGGACAGATCATTTGAATCCTATATTATAAATATTGAGTTATAAGGCTAATGTTATTATCATTACTTTTCTCAAGTATTCCCAAGAACCCCTCAGCCTTTTTATTGCCATGATACTGACCATCATCCTTGTCATTGTTTTGTTACTTCAAAGGTTAGATATTCATCCTTTAACAAATGTTTGAGTGTAGGTGACAGGCTCTATTTCGGGCACTTGGGACAGGGTATGGCATAAAGTGATGCCCTTGCCCATGACCTAGTCTATGTAGAGATTTCCAGTTAAAGGGAATGAATGAAAGAACAAGATATAGTGTATAAGGGAAATGGGAGCGAAGAATGGAAAACCCTGAGAATTTTTATAAATGAACTTCTTAAAGAATATTACCATGTGTAAAAGACAGAGTACCAAGAAAAAAAAAATCAGTATTTTGTGTTACTATTAGAGTAAGTTTTATATAGCTAGCAAGAAACATTGCTAAACATTTTGTATAACTTCGACATGCATACACACGATGATTAGCAACAGTTGCATTATAAGGAGTCCCTATTTAAATTCTCAACATATCTTAGGCAAAACTCTTTTTCTTTTTCAGAATAAATTATCTCAAAGTGATAGCATGTGATTTTCTGTGTGCCTTAATGGATTTTCTCCAAAAAACTGTCAGGCTAAAGCAATCGTCAGTAAGTTCTTGTGGTTTTCAGGAGAGATCAAAGGAGGCTTTCATAATGCGTAAAACATGTATGTTTATAATATATCATAAACATTCAAATGGATGTGACTACAACACATTTAGTTCCTTAATAAAGCTATATAGTAGACTTTAAGTTAAACCATTTGGTTGAGTTTTCACTTTTGATTTGAGACATTCTAACTTGGGTTTTGCCAAGCTGAACATCGTTTATAATCTAACTGGATCACTTGATTCGTTTCATCCTTATGCCCTTTTCATACCATACTCTGGCCTACTACATCCAGACCTTGCTGAATGCACGCGCACTAAAAGGATAGAGAGATTCTCAGTTGACACAATGCCATCAAGCTTCGTGGTAATTTTCAATTCTTATGCATGAATCTTATGGCAGACCATAAATATATTTATTGGAAAGATGTAATATGCTTTTTTTTTTAAAGTAAAATGCATGAATAAAGTTAAAAGCACATGAAATCTTGTAGTCAGGAAATTAATGTTCTTTTGTTCTATCCAAAGCACACACACAAACTTGACAGAAATTTCTTATGAATTACTAATGGGGGTTTAATCCTGACAAGGCTTTATTTGTTCAAGAGTCAGATCCCGGGTCTGGTTGCTCAAAAAGCCAATTATCAGAAAATATCCTCTGTTGCTTCTGTCATTAAGAGACAGACACTGATGACAGTTTAACTCGGTTTCAGAGCAACTCTCGGGCCACAGCTGCTTGCCAGGCAAGCCAAGTACCTCTGGGAAACGCCCCGGTGCGTTTTGACCCCGTGGTAATTGAGGTTATGAAAAGGCTCTTGTTCTCAGAACTCTTGAATGAACGCCTGTCCCAGGGGGACCCAGCAGGACCCTTGTGCAGGGCAGACCCTCTGCACTACTGAACTGCTCAGAACCTCAGCCCTGGGCCCACGGAGGTCAGGTCAAAAAACAAATGTTAAGGGTGGGACATAAGGAATTGCCAGAGAGTAACACATTTGGCTGGAGTCCTCCATTCTTTGAATTGTTTTGCTAGATGCTCTCTTTCATCTACTCTGCACCAAAAATAAGCACAGGAACCGAAATCTGTTAGCACTTTAACCTGGGTGTCATGTGGAAACCTTCTCTTGCTGATTTTTGGCCACCCCATCATTAAAAGCAAGGGAGTGGTTGTTGTACAGATTTCACTGGTGCAACAAACTGAACCATGTGCTGAATTCACCAGCGTTCTACTGGCTGAATAAGGTACAAGATCCAATTTACTAAGCCGGTCCTCTCTGACCAGTAATTGTCTTTACCATTAGGTGAGAATTAACGTGGAAGTGGTCAAGGAAAAGAAGGATAATTAGCCCAATCAAATGAATTGCACAACACCATTTCTAGAAAAGCACCCCCCTTTCAACTTGTTGTGCTATTACCTATGATTGATGCAATAAAACATTTTTTTTAATTAGTAACAACAATCACCCAGAAGGAAAATTTTTGCTAGCTCAGTGGGTTTTCAAGGTCAAGATTAAATAAATATGCTTGGCTTTAAGTATGCTATGAAAGACACATAGTTATAGTATTGAATATTAGTATTAGATTTATTTTTATATAAATGAAGAACAAGCATTTTGTAATTATTATCTGTCATGTTCCTTTATTTATTCCACTAATATGTATGTTGCTTCTACTGTGCTCTAGGCAGTATGGTAAGGGCCAGAGAAACGATGCTTAGGGAAGATCAGAAACAGTCATTGCCATTATAGGCCTATGAACATTCAGGTTCTGTTCATTTTCTAGTGAAACTTAGATATAGCGAACTATTCAAGATTATTTTTTTAGTTTTTCAAGACATGACAAGTTGTTACCCACTACAATAAGTACATTTTTGGTACGAGTAGTGGCAGACTGTTATCTGATTCTCTTTTGAAGTAGTTTTTGGGCCCTTTGAAAAATACCCCAATCAGCAAGAGCATACTTTTAACAGGGGAGTCTTAATAGAGTACTTCTAGAATGACACTTACTTCTAGGTTCTCATGTCTCTTGACAACCTCCAAGGACAAGGAACACATGCATTAACTTGGTGACTTTGATAGTCTTTTCATGGGGCTTTCTAGAGAAACAAAATCTCAGTGTTTTTTTGTTTTGTTTTGTTTTTAATAAAATTCTGGGTAAGACTTTATAGAATTAATGAGTCTAAGTTAAAGCTGTGCTCAAAATATGACGTAGGTCTTTTACTGCATTTTTTATTCAATGTTAAAATAGTCTTTCTGACAGTTAAGAAGCAGTTAGCATAAAATAGTACAGTCTAGGGATCAGATTAGCCAAGTTGGTTGCAAATACTTTGTTGGTGTCTTATTGTCATGTGATTCAATTTCCTTTATCATGAATTTTTAATTGCAATGCAAAATTAACATCTCAGACTGTTCTAACATTTTGAAATTAAGTAAATGTATACATGACTGTAAGTAGGTAACTATAGAGGATAGACGAGATAGGTAGGTAGGTTGATAGCATGGAATTTGTAGTAATGTTGCTTAGAAAAGTGTAGGATAAGGTAAATTATCCATATAGTGACTTTAAAATCATACTATGTACAGTACATTTGGAAAATTAAAAAAAAATCTAATTTGTTTTTCTCTTACAAGTTAATTCAAATTATGTACTTAATAATGTAATAAGAAAATTAAACATTGTACAGAAACTGCAATAGGATTCCAAATACTTGAAGTCTAAATAAGCATTATTTCATTTACCTCTCTCACTCTCTCATTCGTGCTTTGTGAAGGCTAATTGTAGTACTTGCACAGTTAATGGATGCATCATTTGCTGTTATTTATTATGAAATATGTTTGCCATATTGTCATTTAAGCATGGTTAACATTAAAATCAAATGTCAGCTGAACAAGAATGATTTTCAACTTAATGTCAAATCCATAGAAGATGTTGGAAGTCAGTTTTCTTTTTGAGAAAAAGCACAATGTATATTCTTAGGAAAAATATATTTGTGGGAATTATGTTTAATGGACTTCTTAGCATATTAACCTTCTGAGCTCACTAGGATTCCTTCTATAACTTCCTACCACCTCTGTATGCGGTGATAATCTGGGATATTGTTTGATTTCAACAGGTGGTTTTAATATCACAAATCTCATTAGAAGACTTTCAAATCTTAAACCCCTAAGAATTTTATACTTCACACAATGTTACATCTGAATTACAAATTAAGATAGAGGTGTTGAAAATGGTAACTTGATATTTATGTAAAATTATTATTTTACCATTGAAATACCCATTAATATCACCACAGATTAGTTGTAGGTGTTTCCTACATGAAATAAGAAGAAATGTGAATGGATTGAATAGGAAATTTTAAATTTATTAACATGGAAATGCCAAATCATGTTTTAATGACATTTTTATCCTACCATCATTGATGTGTAATAGATTGAAGAGGCATCTATTGAGGGCATACCCTTTTGTTCTTCTTTCTGATATATATATAAACAGATATACAAATAACAGTTACGTATGAAATATTATATTTTGTGAGCTGCCATGTTATTCCTCTACATCCACTCACCATCTTTTTTTCTAACTTTCAGTTTTTCCTTCTTTTTGAATTATCACATAAAATATATGTATTTGGAACATAAAAAGGAAAAGAAAAGGTATCCGTGACCTAAACACCCCCCAAAATTGAAAAATATCAATTTAGGCTTTCTATGTAATAAAAAGGAAAATACAAATCGGTCTCATAATGTACACACTCTTTATAAACGGATTTTTTTATATTTAACAATATATTTTGAAACATTTTTCCTTATGGATAAATGAAATTATTTTTGTAGAAACAATAGAAACAGCAAGAGTAAATCCTAACTTTTAAAACTAATATCTATTTCTGGTTGATTTTGTTTTTTACCCTTGTAGCCAATAATATAAAACCAAAAGCCTAACAGCAAGTAATATACTTCATTAATCATAAAGGACAAACTCCTTGAAGTGTTATGAATGCAAATGATCACTTACTAAAAGTACTTATTATACATTATCATATTTATCATATTGTACATTATATATACATTATGCCTCCTGAAAAGTCAATATAATTTATTCTTCAACAATTGTTAGAAAAAATTGACCATTTATTTATCTGGTAGTATAATGACACTAAATATTATCTATTAAATTTAATTTTGCAAATATTCTAGGCTAACATTTTACATATTGTTTTCATTTACATTTATGAATAATTGGATTTAAAAGTTTGTATCAGTTACTGGATCTTGGATGTTTTTCTTTTGGGATTCAAATGCTCTTATAATCCGATTTCTATTAATGTATTTATTTTTTTCTTTATGAGGTTAAAAAGCTTTAGACATTAGTCATATAGATAATATTTTTTACATTTCATATATAGGTATATTTAGTTTTTTAACACATTAAAATGATGATTATGACGATTTTTGTGAGACAGGAGTTTTTAAATAGCAGGATTTATCAATTTTCATGTTTTAGTCTATGGTATTATGTTTAATATATACTAAGTTTTTAAAACAATATGAATTATGAGCTAGTGATTAAAAAAAAGGCTCTTTTTCCCTCATAGTTTCAATGATATCAAGTAAAGCTACCTTTATAAAATATTGTTTAAATTAAATATAATTTTAACCAAAATTACAGAGTGCTAACTATGAACTAAGCACCCTGTATGTCTCTGTAAATACAAAGAAGAAAAAATATGGAACAATAATCATTCTGGTAGTTTATAATATCTCCACCTTGACATTTTGTCAATTTCAAATGATTTATAAAGATTTTTTTCTATAATAAGAAAAACAAGTATAGATATCTGTATACACAAACACACACACACACACAGTGCCAAAAAATGCATACACGTTTTAAGAAAGAAAAAAATGTATTAAAATTGTTATACTCAACGTATACTGATAACAAAAGATGAATACAAGTCATTAGTATACACATTATATATGTGTGAAATAATCAAACAGAAAGAAACAATTTCAGAGAGAAGACAGTGGGATGAGAATGACAGATACAGGAAGTCATAGATTGGCACTTTTTAAATCATCTTCAGAAATACTGCAAACATATTATCTTCATCTTTGTTAAACAAAGAAAACAAGAAACACCTCCCTGTGTTTTTTTTTTTTTTTTGGTTGTTTGTTTTGTTTGTTTTCTCCTGCTTGATATCAGTTTATTTTTAAAAGGCATTGCAGGAAATTATGAGCAAGAAGATAAAACAGTGTCTTTCTACCACATCAATAAAACATGCATACTGCCAACATTTTTGTCACCAATAATTCTCCCATAAACATGGGTCTCTCCTTTCATTAAGCAGGCTGTCATGCTTTATTAAACCACATAATTTCACCTAATTAAAATAAGCAGTATGTAGTTTTCTCCCCCACTCCTTTTTTCTTTAGCTGGACAAATGCCAGTAATTATATTTAGCGTACCCTAAGTGGACACCATATTAAATATTCATCTTGGTGCTTTTCTGCACAAACATGGATCCTGCTGCTCTTTTAAATATTAATGCTAATTTTATTTAGAAAATCTAAAAAATGTACACTTTTTAAACGCAAAATGAATTTGGTTCATTTTGAAGTCTGTTATGCCAACAAAGTGGATATAAGTTAGTTAGTTTCTGTCAGGTTTGTGGTGTGACTCTTAACAAAGCTCTCGTTTGCTTCTAAATTGTTTAATTTATTTAAACTAATACAAATTTTATTTATGCAGCCTGTCAGATATGTGATTTTTTCTTTTCTTTTTTTTCCCCCATAAGTAAAAATGTTGGATCTTTAACCTTACCAGTTTCTGTACTGGATTTAGACAGCAGCTACCCAATGCAGTTTCAAGAGAAATAACCTCTAATATAATTTAGCAGAAGTAGAAGCTGATAAACATTTAAAATCGATCTCAGCTGCAGCTAGTGTGACCTAAGATACAACTTAAGAAATTACAACAAAATAAAGGTAGTTTCTTTTTGTGCTTGGAAATCAATGTAATAATGTTCTGTGGAAGGGAAACTACTACTCAACAATATGTTCCTTGAGTTGAAAAAGGCAAAGATACATAGCTTAACATCTACTAAGAATTCTGTAACCTTGACTGTGACCTAAGATACATCTGGTTTTATATAAAGTCTTAGCAATTTTCAGATTCACAGGTAAACCAGTGAGTGATAGAAAAGCACCAATACATGAGAGTTGTAGGTTAATTTCATATTACAGTGAAGTTTTTGCATAAAGTTAACTTAAAACTTAACATATCAACACTTTTTTAATTCTAGTTGTTCACTATTATTAACAGTTCTTACCTTGCGGCTGAATTGCATTTCAGACAGATTTAAAGTCACACTGCCTCCCATTTGCACAAATGGATAGGCAGGAAGAGAAAACACGCCGCTTATGAAAACCAGAAGGCTGAACTGAGTCACAGCCATCACCTACAATGAGACACAGTTGGGCAATGGTGGCCCACAGACAGATCTCCCTTACCTGGGTGACCGCTCCCTTCCCTCTCCTTTGGGGTATTGAGTTAAGGTGACTGTTCATCTTGATTTTCTTCATGTAAGCGCAATGATGATTGACACTAATATTACCAGTATGTAACACGGGTAGGGAAATCTATTCACACCTTTCTTTGATGTTTAAGACTTGTCTTATATAAACCTTTTCAAATCCACATTATGTAACACTCTGACCCTTTTATTTGTTGTTCTTTCATGTCAATTCTTTCCAACTCAGTGCTGCTTAGCAAGTGGATAACATTTCCCAAAGCAATCCTATTAATAGTGGGTTTATGTTCTTTAAATCTGTATATATTTTAATTATAACAAAACAGAAGAAGATTCTGCATGTCAGATGCAATTGTGGAATGCCTTGGAGAATGAATCCAGTGTATAAAGAAGGTGTAAATTTTTACAACAGAAGATAAATCCACTCTCACCTCTCCCCTCAACCTCTTTTTTTTTTGCATGGGATAACGTGCCTACTGTTTTTCCACTGTGATGTAAAGCAGACTTTAATGGCAGTTTTGAATCATCCCAAAATTATTAGCTATTCAGAAATTTTCTGTTGTGTCTATTTCTTAAATTGTTAATAGCATAATGCTGCGATTAATTATTCCCTGCTTCACCTGTTCCATAAAACTGTAAGAAACATGTTTTGTCACAAAAAATTTCCTTGAATTTATAATAGCTTGCTTACACTACAACTTATATTTTTTAACAATGATAAAGTTGATTTGTTTAAGGAGAGGTAATGCTTTTTTGAACAAGTATTTGTAATTTTATTTAATTTTCCATTTAAAACCTGATTTCATGTAGCTTTAGTTACTTTGATAATTATTTCCCCCCAACAAGCGGAGGAATAGAGAAAATTAATCTAGAAGAGTTTGCATAAGATAAAAAAACCTTAATCTAGAAGGTGCTAGAAGAGTTTGCATAAGATAAAGATGTTGAGGAATAAAACAAACTGAAACTTTCAAACCAAAAAAGGCATTTAATAAAATTTTGTTTAATCAAGAGTGTAATTTTATAATATCTGTTCTAATAATGTAAACTCAAATGGATCTTCAAAAAAATAAGAAAATAGGTTCACGTAAAAACGAGCTGAGAACAAAGGCAATGTATGAGCAACATCTTTTTCAGTTTGTATATCAAACAGAACCTGGGCATAATATTTCTTCCATATTTGAAACTTAGGCAGGCCCAAAGCTCCATGCATAGGAAAAGGAGATGGTATCTAGGCTGTGTAATGTGAAGGAGAAGAGGGTTATACTACTTCATGAATTACATTGGCTACCCACTCCTAGGATGTTAAAAGCAGAGCTTATTTCACATATCTCCTCATTAACTCATTATACAAACATATTAGATTTTGCTGCCTACCCTGAATAACTGTGCTGTGTTGTAGCACTGGGGGTCAAATATAAATGAGGCATAATTTTCCTTTTCAAGAGAGTTACAGACGCCTGGAGGAAGATATATAAACAGTCAGTGACAGAGTTAAAACAACGTGTTATAAAAAGAGAGAAGAAAGTAAGTGTATTTGTTTTCTGTCGCTGCTGTAAAAAATTTATTCCCTTTCAGTTCTAGAGATCACAAGTCTGAAGTCAGTTTCACGGGTTAAAATGAAAGTGTCAGCAGGACTCTACTCCTTTTGGAGGCTCCAGGGGAGAATCTGTTTCCTTACCTTCTAGCTTTTCAAGGTAGCTCACATTCCTTACCTCATGACCCCTTTTTTCCATCTTCAAAACCAGCAGTGTTATGTTTTATTTCTTCAAGTCCTTCTTAGGCTACCAACTCTCAGGCTTCCCTCTTCTTCTATTTTAGAGGACCCTTGGGATTACATTGGGTCCACCTGGGCGATTCAGGAAAACCTTCCTCTCTTGAACCATCTGATTAGCAACCTTAACTTTTTCTGCAGCCTTAATGCCCCTTTGCTATGCAATATAATTTATTCACAGGTTTCAGAGATTAGGAATAGGGTACCTACACAGTGGGTAAGCTCCATGGGTCTTCTGAAGCATCACTTTGACCCTTCCAGGCATAGATGAGCTTCCTAAGAAACATACTCTGTGATGCTGATGTTTGAGTTTAGAAGGTTTACTAGGAAGCGTGTTCAGAAGCAATCTCCACAAAGGCTGAGGGAAGCAATATTGGGCAGAGGGTGAAGTTAACCTCGATGTGTTTGGAACAGAGGACTCAGTAGATTCCGAGAGGAGAGTTGGACTTGGAGACTCTTTAGAGTTGTCCCACCTGAGGCGAGGGGTTTAGTCCTCGCACCTCATCACCCCCTTGCACTCCTCCCTGCAATGACCAGCCATTGAGAGCAGACTGGTCCAGAGATCGGCGAATGGCATCAGACCCTCCCTTGTCTGAGAGCAATTCCTAGAGAAAATCTCACCGGTAAGTCCATCAGCTGCCACTACTACTGGGCTGGTTCTCAAGGGTATTTATATAATAGCAGCCACCATACCTCAGAAAAATTGTAAATGGATAAAGAGGGACAGACATGTATACGTGTTGAGAAGAAAGAAGTGATTTCATTCCAACTCAACAGCATTTCTTGTGGAGTAGGGAAGGTGCTTTGTTCTGTTGCTATATCTTTTTACAGATAGCTCAGAACAGAGTACCTAGTAGAAACATACTTGTTGTTTAGTATTCTATTGCTGAGTTACAAAACAAAAACAGTCTGGCATTTTCTCAAATGATTAAACTTAGGGTTACCAAATGACCCAGTAATTCCACTGATAGGTATATACCCAAGAAAAATGAAAATAGATGTCTATTCAGACACTCATGCATTAGCAATTCTTGCCAAATGGTGAAAACAACTAAAAAGTCCTTCAGAAAATGAATGGATAAACAAATGGGGCATAGTCATACAATGGAATATCATTTAAGCCTAAAAGGAAATGAAATGCTGATAAACGCTACATGGATGAACCTTGAAAACATCTTACTGAGTAGGAAAAGCCAGTCACAGAAAAACCACATACTCTATGATTCCATTCATATGAAAGTTCAAAATAGAGAAATCTATAGAAACAAAGTACATGAACAGCTATTAAGGCTGCAGGAGGGAAGATGTGGAGAATGATAGCTACAGCATATGGAGTTTTTACTTAAGGTGATGAAAATGTTCTAAAATGGACGGTGGTGATGGTTGTTGTAAATATGCTAAAAACATTGAGTTGTACACTTTCAATGGGTGAATTGTATGGGGTGTGCATTCATTCTATCATAATAAAACCATTTGCTTTAAAATCCAATTTTTTAATTTATATATATACATAGAAAAATATTGTCAAATTTCAGATCAAAAGTTAACATTAGGTATCTCTAAGTTGTAGAGTTACTGTTGATTACTATCCCCCACATGGTGTTTCCAAATTTGCTACTATATATATATATATATATATATATATATATATATATATACACACACATAGTATATACATATATATGTATATATACATATATATGTATATATATGTATATATATACATATATATGTATATATACTATATATATAGTATATACTATATATATATATATATCTTAATCAGAACAGATAATTTTTTTGAGAATTATTTTTAAAATTGCATTTTTATATTGTATTACATTCCAGTAATTATAAATTTCATATAAATTGTTAATCAAGATCTGGAATAAAGTAAAGCTAAGTTTTGATGGAAAAAGGAAATAAGACTTTTGAAAGCACATGGTAGAAGAACATACAGGTTATGCCACTACAGCTGTGTACAGCATATGCTCTATTTAGGGTATGTGCTTCTGGAGGGAAAAAAAATGCGGTATTTGTCCATATTAGCGCTGGTAGCAGATTCTGTGTTTTCCTTTTCTCTATGTAAAGCCCAAATCTAGATATTGCAATCTATCATTTGTCTAAGATCACAGATAGAAGGTGCCTACTATGTGACAGTACAGAGTATTATAGCTTAGAAATAAGTACCCTAGTAGATTTACTGTTGTTTATAGTTTTTGTCTTTTTAGAGAACACATAGCTAAATGAAACATAACCACTAGATAAATACTAGCTTTCCATAATCTGTAATATTTCTGAAAGCAATTTGAGGGCTAAGTGTGGAGAAAAATGGTACATTTTTTCCTGATTTTCATGACTAAAAAACTGAAGAATAAATATATCAATATATTGTGTTGAACTGTATAAAGTTGTCATTTTTTTATGTTATAAACAGCAAACCCTTGGCAATTTCATATGGTTCAACTTAATGTAAATATGATTGATACGTAGTTTCCCTGAAGGAAATATTCTAATTTTAGATACTTCTTTTGATTAATGTTATTAGGAGGAACAGTGGTCTTTTAATTATTCACTCATTTTTATAGTCATTTTACTTTTTTACTGTTCTTTGGTAGTTATTTTTATGCATAAAATATCATCATCTTGATATAATTTCACTGATGCATGAATTAATCCCTACCAAGCTAATTAGTTTCTTAAATATAGAAGTACCTAAAATTAATTTTAGCTAGTACCCCTGTATCTCTGACCTTGATCCCAATGTGTAAAGAAGGAAAAGATGTAATTTTCAATATGACCCCTGGCTATTCTCAAACTAATTCTATTTAAATCAACATATAATTGTTGAATATCCATAGAGTACAGTTACTGTGAAGGATTCAAGACAGAACTCACTGGCAATGATCAGTCAAGCAGAGAATTAGACCTGCATAAAGGAAAGTAGACTAAAGCACATGTATACAATACATGTATATGATAAAGTACAATACAAAGTAGCAGGAAATAAGAGTTTCATTAGAGATTAATTAATCAATTCTCAGCACATTAGTAAAGCTAATGAAGATAAACTGAGCTTATTTTTAGGGACTCTTTTTTGAGCAGGGGTCTTGCAATGCAAGTAAGTTATTTAAATAGAATTTGTTCAAGTCCACTGTATCTTTCCAATCAGTTTTCACCTTTATCTTATTACCTTTAATTTGGGTGACTTGGAATGGCCAGGGGCATTAGCATGAGTCAGCCAGAAGGAAGCTGGTACTTTTAATGTCCGTTTAGCGGGATATAGTTATGCTGTTTGCAGTTATTTCCCTGTAGAGTTAACTTACTGGTAGTGATTCTTGTGTAGAATGGAATCCACTGTCATTGGGCATTCACATGGAGTCATGACACAGATGGGCAGTACAGGAGATGTACAGCAATATCAAGGTAACTTCAAACACTTACTCCCAAAGATGTGTGTAGAATTCTGGGGCTACTTCTTAAAATGTATAGAGACAGAATGAAGCATTCTCTAAAATTGTACAGCTAATGTATGAAAAAAAAGTTGATAGAATGTCCCCAAATGTGATATTTCTATAATTTTTCATGACATTAACAAGTTTTTTGACTGAAGAGAATTCTAAGCTATCAGTAACCTGAAACATATTGTGATGAATCATGCTTAAAGTGCTACTGAATTAATTTCTACTCACTATATGAGAAAATATTATAAAATCATTGCTATTATAGAGATCTGACAAATACTACATTAAAATATATATTTATATATAAATGTACATATATATGTAAAACATATTACATTATTTGTGATTTTTGCTGTTTTGTCAGCTTTTTAAAAATGTGTGTGTTGCAATTTCTTTTTTCACTTTAGTAAATATTCACTTTTACACCAAAAATTTTTACTCATAATTTTTTTATTATTTTATTATATTCATGACTTGAAAACTTCTAAGAGCTTCAGAGTCTACAAATCGGGATCTGATTACTGTTTTGAAAAAGTAGAGGATAAAATAATTTTATATTACTAGTGGAATAAGGGAAGTATTCAGTAGGCAAGATAGGCAGAAGAGTGAAATGTGGAAGAAGGCAGGTAAACGTATCATTTCAGGTGGATGAACTTGAATAAGGACATGCCTGTGGGAGGTTGCTGTGAAGTCTGAGGCAGTAAGTGAGTGATAGAAGAAGATTATTACCAGAGATGGGTTAGGACCAGATATTGGAGAATAGTGAAATGCCACTGTGACCTTTACTTAGTCCATCAGCCATGATGAGCCACTATCGTTACCTGAGCAGATAAGTAATTTGATATTACCTGTGCGTTAGTAAGAAAAATCTGGCAGTGGTGTGTAAGATGGGTTTAAAAAGCCATAGATTTTAACCAGAGAAAGTACTATAATGGAACTGAAATAGTTCATATAAGAGATGATAAGTATGTGACCTAAAGAGATGGTCACAGGGATAGAGTCAGGGTAAGAATATGAGGGTCAATATGAATATGAGAGTCATTTTCTGGATTGTGTGAAAGGAGCCTCGGGGGAAAAGGTCAAATGAGATTTAGGTGGACTTAAATGTAACTTCAAGTGTATGCAGTTGGGAGAATAAGAGAGAAATTGAGATAAGGAACATATTAGTAGATAGAACAGTCTTAGGTAAGAATGTAATAAAAGTACTAAAGGCACTGAATTGGATAGGAGTCAATTTAGTGGTATCAGTGTTCACACTTATGAAGGGAAATAGATCAGGGATCTTAGCTGGAGTGAAGATGATTTAGAATGAAAAGAGCAGGGGCTGCAGATAAAAATTCTGAAAATTCCTGCATTTAGAGGATTTAAGGGGTTAACAGAAAAATTTTAATACAAGGAGCAAAACAATATGATTTAAAGTAGCAAAATTTTTTTTCCAGCTAGATAATTATGTTTTTTAATATTCATTAGACAAACTTATTTTTAAAAACATATTTATTTAATTTTGGATCAGTAGCTATAGCACAGAAAATTTGTAACATGAACCCAAAAATAGTACCCTGGCTTTCAATTTTAGATCAATGATAGCTTTTATCTATTAAATACTCCCTATGAGTAGAGCATTATTTTAAGAGCTTTACACATATTAATTCACTCAATTCTCATAGCAATCCATGACTAAGTATTATTATAATAATTCTCATTCGCAAATGAGGAAACAGAAGCACAAGAGGTAAAGTATTGTCTGCAAGGTAAACTGAGGAACCTGGATTTAAACACCGGCATTCTGGCTTCAGAATCTATTGTCTCAACTACAGCAGCAAATTGCCTCTGAAAACTCAAACTTAGGAAAATGTTTTTGATTGATAGATGAGAGCCAAAACAATCTAACTTCACACACAGCTTGGACACTAGACTCTGAAACAAACCCCCACATAATTTGCTCATAATATTCACATGGCTTTACTGTTTTTAGAGACCCTTGCCCCAGCAAATGGCCTTATTGTTCATTATAGAAATGAAGTACCAACTCTTCAATGGAAAGACCAACAGACACTCTGTATCCTAAGGTCTTTGAATTCCTGGCCTCCAAAACTCTGTTGTTGCTGTTTCCGCCAGTTCTCCACAGTTGTGTCCTGAGAAGATCCCTCTTAAAGTAAACCTCAAATTCACATACATTCCCCCCTCACCCTCCTGCTGCAGACACCCAGTCGAAGCTCTGCTGGGTTGGTGATCTTCTTTACTGCAGTAAGCAGTAAGCTCAATTCTGTCTTACTGCCAGATTGCTCAGTGATTTTAGGGAACTGGCATTTGACGATAATGGTGTATTTGTTGCTCTAATTCTAGGAAAATGGCAGAAATTCAGAAGCGTTAGAAGCCACATTGTAAATAAAGAAATTGTAATTTAAAAAAATAAAAAATTCTACCAAAATGGAATTAGCCACAGAACAGATGATAAACTGATCTAGACTATTGAATGAGTAAGAGATTTCAAAAACAGAAATTAATTTAGAGCATCTATCCATTAGATAGACAATAAGAAACATATCTCTAGTAACATGTTTATTAGGAGAATGTTGCCCATTGCATTTAGATTAGAGATTTTATATTGTGCTTAGTATGTACTAAGAGTTTCTAATGCTTTGCAAGTGTTAACTCATTTAATCTTTATAGCAACCCTATGAGACATGTTCTATTATTAGTCCCGTTTTACAGAGAAGCATAAAGAGGTTATATAGCCTGCCCAAGGTTACACAGATACTAAGGATGGAGCCAAGACTTAATCAAGCCGTCTATTTGTAAAGGGCAGTTCGTTATGCAGCTTCCCTGGTGAATGTCAGGGATACCCTTTGATTTTTGGTTGTGGCCATAAAGAACTGTTTGCACTTTCCTGGAGTGCGTCAATGACATCAAGTGCCAACTTCTTTGAAATGCCTTTTCCATCTTTACCCATCTGGCATACAGCTACCATCTTTCAGTTCTGACCAAGCATGACCTCTCCCTGAAGCGTTTTGTGGCTCTTGGTGTAGAAATACAGAATGGACAATCTTCTCCTTAGGCTGCCGCTGTGCCTGTGCATACTTTTAATTTAATTGCTGATTTTTCTTTTTCCCCATACAGTTATAAGCTTTTTTGTATTTCCTGTCTCTGGTACATAGCAAATGGGAGTTGAATGAATGAATAAGCATCACTTTCTCTGGGTGATTCTTTACCCACTAAAGTTGAGAACTTACAAAAAAAAACACATCCAAGTGCACTGCTACATGATAAAGCCATGGGCATATTCTCTACAGGTGATGCTGCTTCACTGTCCCCTCCGTATAAAGTATCTGAGTATGAACACCCCTACTTCTTCCATACATCCTACCTCTTTTCTTCCAGTCTTCGCTATATGCTCTGGCAATTTAATTCTGTTATGTTTCTGAGCATGTCTTACTTAGTTTATCTGTCTCACCCCCAATCCTGAACTCTTTGCTGAAGAAGCCGGCCTGATGATCCCCATGGTTCCCTTTACTGGTCAGTTTGGACTGATGTTCTTTCCCTAAATGGACTTTGATCTCAATTATTTTTGTCAAAGTGCTGTAGTAGAAAGGGCCTGGGAACCAACCCCTGAGAGCTATTAGCAATGCAAATACAAAGGTCATATCAAACTTTCTTATGAGCAGAATAAACAAAATAATGAACTCATCAGGAAAGGCTTGTGAATTCAAACTCTGAGAACTTTGACATGGCAAGGCCTAAATATGTAGTAGAACTAATTCCTTTATTTTGCATCAGGTATGTTAAAGAAAATATTCTATTTGAAGTCATTTTAAATAGTTATAGTGATTGAACATAACATTTATTCCTGGCATTTATAGCTCAGATAGGCTACAGTCATGGAATAATTTTGCATGACCCACAGGAAAATTCTAGGGTGCCATAATCAGCCAGAAACTTCTGGCTGACAGGTGTTGGGAAAAAGAATTCTAGACTACAGCTTAGCGACATTTGTTCTAAGTTCTATCCTAAGGATATCCTGCCTATCCTTAGAGAAGTCATTATCTTTTTTCAATCATAGTTTCCTAGTCATTATATAAATATATCTATGTGTGTATGTGTGTGCACGTGCAAACAATCTTGGTCCTTGTAAATATTTTTAAAAGTGGCATATACTTGCAATAAGATAGTTATCAAACAACGTTTACATGATTATTTTCTTTGACAAAAACAAATGCATGAAATAACTTAAAAACAAAACAAAACATTGAAATACGTACTTCTACCTTGCTGTATTAGGGTCAGGATTTATCTTATTGTGTAGATATTTCTATGCAAATTCACTTTTTAATTTCTTTGCCCACTCTTTCAAATTATATACAACCCTGTTGACTCTACCAGGGATATATGAGCAACAGTTATATTTCTTAATCAAAATTTTTTTTATCACAATTAACTATCTGTTTACTACAAAAAGAAACAATAAAGAAAAGTGAGCTAATGTTCGGTAACCTGTGCAGACATAGTGTATTTTACAATTAAAAAAACCCAAAAAACAAACAACAACAAAAATCCTTTGTCTTGGAGGTATATTATACAAAAAAAATCATAATATAATAATATTTTTATAGATAATTAGCATATTGAACCTCACTGAACATTGTTTTTTTGTTTGTTTGTTTGTTTGTTTTAATCTTATATATGTTACATCCATGCGCCAGGGAGTCGACGTCCTTTATAAGGTTTGTGGTCTTGAGTGTGAGGAAGTCTGTGAGTCACAGAATATCTAAGCTTTAATTTTAAATTTATTATTTTAATACTTTACCTGCTCTTCTGGTTTATGTAAATGGAAATTACAGATTTAAAAATTAGTTTTACTTCTCATAAATACAGAAGCCCTAAAATTTGAATCTATCTGTATGTCACAATGTAACAAGCCCATTGATGTAGGTCAGGGAGAAGAACTAGTCCAGTGGTTTCAGTGACTTCGTGATGTAGAAAGAGTCCATATATTTTTGTTACCAATGATTTTTTTTTTTTTTGTAGAAGAAATTAATGAAGAGAGCGTTAAAAACATAACATTTCAGTTAAAAATTCAATTTCTGCTACTTCATAGCACTTTAAGCTCAGCAGATATCTAAGTTACAGTTTCATCCTCTGTAAAATTATGTCCATGAACCCCAGCACACGGAACTAAGCTAGATAACCTGTGTGAGACTTCTTGGACTATAGGAGGCATTCAATTCCTGTTTGACAATTTTTAACATCAGTTAGAAATACATTAAATCAGAGAGGGTTTGGACAGTTGGCTTACTTTTATGTAGCTATAATTATATTCTGAAATTGTATAGCTTTATAAGCATCATTTTATTTCCTACAGATTACATTTTGTGTTTATAATTTTTCCCTCATCCAAACCCAAGCATGACTAGACACTGAGATATTTGTTTAGCTAGATAATTATGAGCACTTCATGGGGAATATGCAAAGAAATTTATAAGATAATTCACATTATAAATAAGCTAGAATGGTCATATGCCTCCAATCTACAGTAGAAAATATGTACATTGTCAGGGATTCCAAAAATTCTCATTCAAAATTAAACATCACTGCTTCCTACACTAACTGTGTGAACATCAACTTACCTTTATCTTGCGGTGTCATGTAATTCCCTTATCTTTTAAACTAGACAGCAAACCCCAACCTTAGTGTACTCTTGTGACATTTAAATGAGATAACATACTTAAAAATGTCTAGTATGTTGCATGGAAATGTTAGGCAAGAAATAGATCTTAGTTCTTCCTTCTTCTTTCACGTTAATCTTTATTTGCACACTACTATATGAAATAGAAGTCATGACTTGATATCTTGAATCTAAAACTTTTTTCTTAGCCTTCACTCTCCTCACAATCTATTTTCAGTCATTGACATCTACTGACAACTTGTTCCAATTTAATAGTTTTCCCCACCTGGCTATATTAAAAGAACATTTTGCATTGCAAGGGAGAGTGTAGAGTTTTCAGGTGAATAGTCTTGCATGTAATCTACCAGCTGAGTGATTTGGGGCAAATTATTTAATCTTCCAAAGCCTCAATTTCTTTTTTTATAGAAAGTGAAGATAATTTCTATCAGGCAGTTTATAGAACAAATTAGACAAAGATCCTACCGTAGTGTCTGGCAAAGCGTATGTGTTTAAGTTTGATAAAAGGTAAAATAATAATTATGATAAAATCTACCATTCACCAGTGCCTACTTTCTTCCTCACATGCTCAGATTAGTATGTTGTAGAATGATCTGAATAAAATATACGTAATAAAGATTGAACATCTAACTGATTTATTAGCCAGACTTTGACAAGCCTTTTAAATATTAGCTAGCAACTAAGGTTTCAAGTTTCTTTGCTAAAGTTCTAATTCTACTCACTAGAGTATTTCACTGATGTACAAAAATAAAAAAAAAAAAAAGAAAAGTTTCAGTTGGGTGAAGAAATTTATTGATGATTAGAAAATACCTAGAATATGTCCTAGATCAATAAATTTACCATTGTGTTCTCTTTTGAGCATTGTAACCTAGTCAGTGCAAGATGTGGCGTAATTTTCCTATTGAATCTCTATCCCCAGTTCCCTTACTAAATCAGCAGAACATGTGCTCTACAGGTGGTGGTGAATGAGGTAATGGAGTCATGTCTAGAAAACATCTAGGGAAAACTCCATTGAGAACATGGGGGTAATTAAAATATATAGAGCCTGGTATCCTAGGTAAAATCTCATTCTTTCTACGTAATAGAATTTACAGGAAGTCAGAAGTAGCTATAGTATAAGATTGATGAAAGAAATGTTGACCTCGTGAGGATATAAAGCTAGAAGTTAGGGTAGAGATTGTTTTACTTCATAGCTTTTATACATTTTAATCTTTCATGGTATATATATTTTAGTATGACTGTGAAGGAAAGTAGTACTTATATTTTATTGAAATGGTATTCATTTAGGAAGACTTCATATATTTTGAGAAATAAAGAAAAGTCTTCCTGATTTTTTTTTTTTTTTTTTTTTATGAATTCCAGAGATGTATAAAACTAAAGAACTGAAGCAGCAGATGTTGCTGCCTTTAAGGGATATCCTCCACCTGCGGAAGTATCCCTTGCATCTACCTACTGATATTTATGATTCAACAACTTTGATTTGGATATTTTAAAAAAGCATTTATAGAATAATTCAATGTAATATTTTCCTACTGAAACATTATCATTAAAAAAAACTTGTTTTCTAAAGTGTTATTTCCACCAAAAAATATGTGTGTATATAATACTATACATACATACATACATACATACGTATATAATATTTATACATGTATTTTGTTTGATTTTGTTTTGCTTTGAAAAATGTACCTACAGTTTTTCTGAGTAGGTATATTTGGATACCAAATGAAAGGTAAAAAAATGTTTAGAAGTAGAGGAAAAAGAAAATAAAGCCCAATGGAATCTTCCATTTAGAGCCTACCCAAGGTGGGGGCCAAGCTTCTAAGATGAATATTTCAATATATCCTGAGGACAGCGATGTGCTGCCAGACAGGGAGCAGTTTCCTTGTTGACATCCAGGTAGTTCCTACACCCACAGCTGCTGTAATGTGGCACAGCTGGGCCTCACCCCTCAGCACATGATCCAAGAACAATGCGTCCATAGATAACCCATGGAGGGATGTCATGTGTTCCCTTGGATAAATATTATATTCCCATCCTGGAATGTGTTCAGGGATATGAGGCTGGGAAAGAAAGGAGCAAGCCATGGTGTTATAGCCACACCTCCAGCCCAGCTTGTGTACCTAGAGTCTATGTAGACTGGGAAAATGTAGAGACCAGAGCCATACCCAGATGATTTCAGTGATGCTCTTGGAATACTTCTGCATTGTGCCATTCGTCTCACAGGATTATGTGTTGTGACTGTGACATACCGAACTACGGCTTTGGCAGGAAAATCTTTACAGAGGTTTGAAGTCCCAGTGTTCTCATGTTGCTCTAGCAGAAAATAACGTAGTAAGATTCTGGGGTTAAGCAAAGGACAGAACTTCTCTTAAAACCATATTTTTATACCCTATTGAGGTTTCCAAAAAGATACCTAAGACTTACCAATTTTCAGAACAAGTCCCCAGAATAAGATCATCTGAGATGATTTCTTAATTTTTATAAGAACTATATTTACAAAAACATATAAGATATGCTTTCCAAAAGCACATTTAGATTTATACATTTCTAAGTTTACAAATACGTGTATTTGTGTGCTTATATCATGATTGCCCCCTAGTATGAAACAACAATGATATAATTAGAAACTCGGATTAAAAAGCAAAATAAGAAAAGGAAAAGATCTCTATAACTGGCCTTATGTGGGTTACATGTCATTGAGTCAGTCCCACTCCTGGTGACACTATGAATGAGTGATGCCACAATGTCCTGTCCTCAGCAGCCCAGCTCAGCTCCTGTAGGCTCATGTCTATGTCTTCTTTTATGGAGTCAATCCATCTCATAACTGTCTAACTCTTTTTATGCTGCCTTCTGTTTTTCTCAACAGTACTGTCTTTTCCAAAGAACCCTGTCGTCTCATGATGTGTCTGAAGTAGGACATAACTGGCTTTATGTGTTTTCCAAAAGAATACATTGAAAATTTAAAATAATCAATAATGTTCATACTACATAAGCTGCTAGAAGATTGCAATTGTGTTTTTGGCTAAGATGAGTCCCAACATTACATTCAATAATGTTGATTAAACAAAATCTTTAGATATATTTGCAGATACAAAATGCTTACGATTTCTTGTAGCTTTGCACAGTCCTTACATAAAATAATCAGCTCATTGGCAAATCTAACAAATATAAAACTATAAAACAATTCAGAGTAATAGAAATGTTTATTAGCACTCACCTGGGCACAGGTGGAACACTGTGTGATTGAAGTGCAATTCAATTCTTTAACACTTATGTAATAATCATTATTGATTTTCTCAACTAATACTTGCTTGAGCTAACTAAGCAATGTTGCTAATTCTATTAACTTGAGGAATGTTTGCCTTTACAAAGCACTAAGATAGTAAAGAAAGAAGGGAAGGAGAATGAAAAAAGAAAGTTCTGTCCCCCATTCTTTGATTTTATGACTCACTGCACGCATTATGCACAGCATGTTGTTATGTCTTGAGGTCTACAATTACATTCCTCAGTTTTTAATAAGAGGAGGAAGAAGAGGATTTTTGTGTAAATGTTTAATTTTCAATACAGTACCTTGACTTCTCTCTCTATCAATAAGTGGGCAAGTATGTAGAAATGCAAAATGAAACTTGCTTTACGAAATGGTCCTTCTGTGATTCTGTGAATCTCTTCCAAAATCAAACACCTCAATTAAGCCCCAGTGTTTCAGGCAGAGTGTTTTGAAATGTCTCTACCTGAATCCCTACCTGCACAGCTTTGCCTCACCTGTATCTCTGTTACAACATCTGGTGGTTTTTGTGCAGAGCTTTCGGCATCAGTAGGCAGCTTTAAGGGGAGGGTATTCTCCCCTAATAACCATATGGAGTAATTGGCACTGATTTACCTCAAACCCTCCTCTGATTCTCCTTCAGCAAGAATGATTTTATGCTAGAATAACTTCATGCAAATAAGGTTCATTCTTTATTGGGAGAGGTTTAAATGTGGAAAGAATGCAAGGAAAGGAGAGTTTGAATGTACTGTTTCACTGGGGGTGGGGCGGGGCACTTTAATTAAAGGTCATTCAGCTGCACTTGAAAAACAGTCTTTCTATATATGCAAATATAAATTCACGTTGAAAATAATTTTAAAAATGAGGTAAAAAAGTTTTAAATATACCAGTGAATGAAACTGCTCTACGAGGTTTATATTGTCTAGAGCTGGTCAATGGCATTTTCTGGCACCATCCAAATGTGGTCATTTCCTTTCATCTTAAGGAGCAGAATAATTCCTGACAACAGTATTGCTCCCCCTCCCATACCCCATCTTAGTCTATGGAACGAACCAGATGGAATTAATGGGTAAATGAAAAAGAAACCACACTTTATGTCACCGTGTAGATTCTAGGGACTAACTTCCCCAAATCCTAGTAGATGTTGCCTTATTATGAATATAAATGAGCTTGTTGCAGAACGAAAGTTGAGTAGTTTTCACTGGTATACATTCGCCAAATTTATGATATGCGAAACCACATTAATCATCTTCACTGCCTTCTTGCAGTCTTAAAGAGGAAAAGGGAGGGGAAAAAGAAAAAGTTTTGTTTCCGTAAACGGTCAGGTTCTTTTCCTCATAAGCTGTTGGAAACATTTTACAGCAACATGTAAGTGTTGTGACGTCATCCAGACACAGCAACATTTTAAATATCTATTTTCTTTATAGGACAAGCCATATACCATATCTTGAAAAAGAGAATCAGTACTTGGAACATCCCATTTAAGAATTAAGTGATAAGGAATTGAACCTCAGTTTTTTCCACCCATTTAAAGAATGTGAATCAGGCGTGTGTCACAGCTTGCTCTTACTGCTTTTCTTTTAACAAAAGCATGTTCAGAAACAGGCATGGGGGCATGGGGGGACTTTAATGAAGAAAATCTGTGCTGAGAAAAGACCTGAGAACCAATAAAAAGTCTCACTTAATTGACAAGCAGCTGCCTTAGC
The DNA here is from genome assembly GCF_057876585.1 of Rhinolophus sinicus. Lineage (NCBI taxonomy): Eukaryota > Metazoa > Chordata > Mammalia > Chiroptera > Rhinolophidae > Rhinolophus > Rhinolophus sinicus. The sequence continues at coordinate 144,204,120 of NC_142516.1, read as the reverse complement.
TTTGAAAGCATTTATTCAAGTACTTTTTTGGCTCTCAAAGCAAGTTGTAGAAATCTACAGATTCATATTTTCTGAGGTAAATCAGGGTGCAGAGACATTAACCATGAAAACAATTTTAAATCATCCATTTCATGACTGAAATATGCGAAAAATACCCTGTTGTTTAAAAGCTTCCAAAAAAGAAAACAGAGTCTACAGCTTCACTTGAATTGAAAAGGAAGTTCTGGAATATTTCCTTTTGTGAATGAGGGGTTTCTGCTGTTCTCTCATTTGAGATGTGATTCCTCCTCCCCTTGTAGGAGAGGCTTAAAAGCTCTTGGAATTTGAATGAAGAAAAGCAATAGAATCATTAAATTCTGTTAAACACTATTGCTAAGACAAAGAATAAAAGGCTAAATTATTATATAAAATTATATATTTTTGTTCATCCACAAAGTTGTAATTCTGTGTTTGTCAAGCACATGGGGTATACAATGCAGAGACTTCATAATTTTAGTCACATAGTCTCAAGGACATATATTCTTCAAATTTTTTTACAAGCTTGCTGATGAAAGCAAAATTTAATCAGAATATTTCAGAAATAATCAGTGTGGTTCTTTGAAATTCATGTTAAAATTTACCAGTTAGCATTTACAACTTTTTCTACAATGTTAATTGTTTTCCAGTGTGTTGCAAAACTAATAGATGATGATGCTCAACTCTTAAAGACTTGAGATAATAAATACAAGAATAAAAACCTTCTATGTTGTGTCAGTATATACATAATGTATAAACTATGTTAATATTGATAACATAAAATTACATGCTGTGATAAGTTTTTAAAAAACTCAATTTTTAGTTACTTTACAATGTCAGTAAAAGTCACAGGTAATTAATTTGTCAAACTAATTAAGTATAAAGAACGATAAACTTAGGCTTGTTTGGAAATTAATATGTAGTGATAAAATCATGACACAAAATTGGAAAGAAAAAACAAACTTATTTATTCTCTATTAATCTATTTGAATTACAAACATACCTAGGAAATATTACAGGTTCCATTTCAGGCCACTGTAATAAAGTGAATATCTCAATAAAGCGAATTACACACGTTTTTTGTTTTCCTAGTACATATAAAAGTTATGTTTATATTATATTGCCGTCTATTGAGTGTGTTATAGCATTATATATTTTTTAAATTTACATAACTTAGTTTAAAAACACTTTATTGCTAAAAAAATGTAACTATCACCTGAGCCTCTAACTCATCATAATAATTTTGCTAGTAAAGTGTCTTTCTTTTCTGATACAAACCTTCAATTTGTAAAACAGAAAAAAAAAAGAATGCAGTATTTGTGAAGTATAATAAAGTGAAGGGCAATAAAACAAGGTATGCCTGTGATTTATTTGAAGAATACCAAACAAATGTCAACATGGCTAGCTTGATCTAAGCAAATTATCTTTCATGTGTATTGATAGGTTAGTTTTCTTAAAATTGTGTTTTAAAGGCCAACATACCTCCCCTCCAAACTAAAAAGCAGAACATTATAAATGTTTGCACAACTATTGAAATGGGAAAATAAACTATCAGAAGTAGAGTGTACCACATGTATTTGTTTTTTATACTTCAACATGATGGTTTTATTTTGAAATATGTAAACACCTAAGAAGAAAGAAGTAAAATAACAAAATCGAGAGATTTGCTTCCAAGTAAAACAGGAAGTAGTTGCTTGATAACAAATCCATGACCTACAGCATTTTGTTTAATATGAGTCCACAGTAATCTCTGTGGAGATTAGAGGTGTTTCTGAATCAAATAATTTAATCTATTTTAGAAAGGATACAACAATAATTCAGTTATTTAATGCTTTGTCATCTCACATTTGGTTGTTGGCTTCATCAATTAATTGCCCCTAAATTACACTCAATAATGTACCTTTCTCTCCTCTGTAAGGAAATGACATAAGCCCTCTTCTACCTAAAAGACTAACAGCTGTGTGTTTATGTAATTGAATTTACTGTATCTTCTTACCATGTTTCCCCAAAAATAAGACATAGCCAGACCATCAGCGCTAATGCATCTTTTGGAGCAAAAATTAATATAAGACTTGGTATTATATTATATCATATTATATTATTATATTATATTATATTATATTATATTATATTATATTATATTATATTATATTATATTATATTATATTATATTATATTATATTATATATTAAGACCCAGTCTTATGTTATATAAGACCGGGTAATGTAATATAAGACCAGGTGTTGTATTAGTTTTTGCTCCAAAAGATGCATTAGAGCTGATGGTCTGGCTAGGTCTTATTTTCGGTGAAACATGGTAGTTAAAATGGTGGCATTTCAGGTATACTTATTTTCTTCCAGTCTAGAGAAATATGTGGAAAGTGGAAAAATAAAAATAAAAATAAAAATTCTTGTATAAAAATTTTATTCAGCTAGGAGAAGGATTCTGATTTGGATGCAAAGTACTTTTATAGCTTCAATCTCTGAATATTCCTGATCAAATCATATATATACCTAACTCTTCTATGTACCTATATTTCAGTCTGCTTGGTACCTGTGTGTGTATGTGTGTGTGTTTGAGTGTATGTGAATGTATGTATATTAAAGAGAGAGCGTGAGACACAATGAAACAGTGATAGTAAGAGAAAAACACAGCGCATATTAGAGAAAGAATAACCAAAAATGGAGAGAATGAAATAGAGATGTCTGTAAGACATAGGCTCAAAGTGAAGGAGACGAAACAGAGACAAAGAGAGACAGACAGACATGTGCTTGTGTGTGCACACACACACAGAAATCAGGGTTAAATATTAGGTTAGAATTGTATGTATATAATGAAATACCTAAAGTATAGTTTCAGATAATACTATAATAAAATATTTTGGAATGCTGAAGATTAGTCATTTACGAAGCTTAGGGATGTCATTCCTAAGTAGTACAATGACAGGCCTTGGTTTGTTCAGATCTAAAGCACTATACGACCTCCACACAGAAGTGTGGAGCCATAGTTCTCAATCCTAGCCCTTCACTGGTGCCATGGGGGCTTATACTGGAGACCTTCTCTGCTTTTCCTCAGGTGGAGCTACTACCCTTGATGGTCACTCCCATATGAAGTCTGTATCCCTTCCCGTCTACACTGTGCTCTAGATACCCAGAACTCCAGAATTCCCTGAGAAAAAGGCCCAGCCCACTTCCAGGATCTGCAGAGACCCTGTGCTACATCCATCATCTCATCTCAAGGGCAGACCGTGCCCTGTCTACTGTGCACACCCCCAGTACCAAGAGCTGCTCAAGAGGCAGCCTTGTGGGGCATGGTGTCCACATAAGTGTGTCACAATGCAGGATAGAGCTGGGAATAGGAAAAGAAGGAGTGGCATAAGATCTCTGAATGGGACAATTGTATTCACTTGATAATGTCATGTTCCTGTGAGAACTCCCAGGAGTTCTCAACTTCAGCATGTGAACCCAGCCTTTTGAGTCCTAGTCACTACTTAAACGTCACAGGAGGATGATCAATCATGCCTTATTGAGAGTTTGATTACTTAATGCAGGACTGTACAATGTTTGAACATAGTGCATGTGGGCTTCCACTTGTCCCCTTGCCCTGGCCTAACAAATATGAGTAGTGGGTGAGATCTAGGAAGCTTAATGAAATGCAATGCCACACATCATCCCAGATCAGTTCATTCCAAATCTTCGGGGTTGGAAGATGCTTCTCGGCAGCCCAATTTGCAAAAGACTGATTTAAAAGGATGGCAAAGTCACTCCTGACAACTGCGCACACACTGAGGAGGAGAAAAACAAAATTATAAAACATATCTACTTGAAGAACTGATTAATAAACATACATTTCTTTATAACAGACCCACTCACCCATCTAAACCAGACATTTGTCACACTGCTGTAAATATGAACCCATTAAGAAATGGGAAATAGCATTAATATTAAACACAGCTTGCTTAATTTAATTTTACAATAGAAGACAGCACTTTAAAACAAAAGACGCCCACACTGAACTGGCTCTCATTGTTCTGTAAAAACCACCACTCAACTTAGAAAAAAAAAAAAAGAAACAGTTCATACTATTTCTAAGCAAGTAAGAATCCCAAGGAGGAAAAAGGATCATTATCTCAATGCCTAATTAATTTTCAAAAATATTGTTATGCAGAAAACTGCTCGCCTATAATACTATGCTAAGCCTCAAACTGGGACATTTCCTGGCAATTGAAAACTTAGTAATTGCAATAGACAGAAAAAAATCAAAGGTAAAATTGTTCAGTTTAAGAAGTACTATCTTGAGCACAATCCTAATCAGTTGCCATATAAATGAAAAAAATGGTGTTACTATTTAGCACTTTCAAAATACTGGTACTGGAATATGAATATTTTTAGTAACCATCTTATCAATTGCAGGCTTATTATCTTTCTTGGAATCCTGTCTTCCCTAATTGAGATATTTGCATTTGGAAGTCCCTTTTAGTCATCATATGTTCAGTGATCATTTTCGAAGAAGATAACAAACAAATTTATTTGGAATGTATTCAGTCATCCTAATTAGGAGAAGCTAAGACCCTCCCTCAGAAAAAATATGATGCCAGGTGTCCTCTTCTAAGACCTTCTATAGCTCTTGCCTGTGAGAAATAGGCTTGATAATGTAATCAGACTTCTTCCTTTCAAATATCAATGAAAAATCAAAATGATTAAATTTGCCTGAGCAATGCTCTCATTAGTTAATATCCACATTAGCATTCCAATCTGCATTGGCAAGATAATAGGTTTCTGTGTCTCAGATTTCTGGAGACGTTTATGATAAGACAGATTTCATAAAATTCCTCCATCTTTAACTGTTGACTTTAAGAAGATTATCCCCAAAATGTAGAAAAATGAGGCATCTCTTTGATATAGAGTGTGCCACCTTGTAAGCTTTGCATCTAGTTCATAAGGATGCACTTCTTTCATTTGAGACACTGAATTTCACTTACACATGAGTCTCGAGTTTCCCATAATTGATTGATATTGCACTTGCTTACTTTTACTATGAAAATTCTGAACTTTGAACTATTACTCCCTAACTCTTTCGACAGGCATGTATTAGTGCTTTTATTTTAAACTTGGTATTCAGTTCATTAGTCATGTCTTTAATTTTTATTTTTTATTTTTTATTATCTCCTAATTAGGCAGACTAACTGTTCACATAGATTACAATTGTCTGCAGAAACATTTTTATTTTCATTATTGTACCTTCTTTTTCATTTTCTTTTTACTTTGTTTCATATTTTCTCCTTCCTTCCTTCTCTCCCTCCCTCCTTCCCCCTTTCCAACCCTTTCTTCCTTCCTGCTTTCATTGCATTCTTCCTTCCTGTTAATTTTTCTGTTTCATTCTTCCTATTTGATTTAGGATATGTTTTATCTCTCACTCTACTAAAATGCAACTCCCAGAAAAGGGATTATTTCTATCTCATTCACAAGTGTATCATCAGCAACTATAATAGTTTTTGGTATACAACAATAAATTTAAAATGTTTAAAGGAAAAATTATAGACAATTTATTTCAGTAAAATGATATGCTAAAAGTAGACGATAAAAATCAGTATTACAGATGACAATAAATATAAAAAGCATAAAATTATCATATTATGTTACCAGGTAACTTTGTTTTGGCAACAGTTCAAAAATTAATCTAACAATATCATGGTAAGCTGTAAGCATGCAAAGATTCCCCAAACATTATCTACAATGCTGTGTCTAGAAATGATGGTTAAACAATTCTTTAAAATTTGTGTTTTGAAACAATGTATGAGTAGAAATAATTAAGTACAGTAGGATATAAACCTTAAATGGAGAGTATTTTTGTAATCATTAAATTTATATTTACAAAGCAATTAAAATAATGTAGAATGGGACGTGTTTTTCTTGTTACATGAATAAAGTAGAGCATACATTTTTGTTTACTGAATGATTGCAACTATGAACAAAATTTTGCATAGTGAAAAATGTTAAATAATATTTAATAAAATGTAGATGGGAGGGATTTTGTGTACTGTTTTGTAAGAGACTATGAAAAAAATTTGAGTCTTTTTCTCATGCTTTATATGTTTGATTTTTAAATTTTCAAATCTAAAAATTAAGTGAACAAATGTATTTAACAAAAAATAAATGGAATGGAATCAATAATAGCTCTAGGGAAGACATGATTCCAAGAAAGATAATAAGCCTGCAACTGATAAACTGGTTACTACAAATATTCTTATTTCAGTACCAGTGTTTTGAAAGTGCTAAATAGTAACTTCATTTTTTCCCCATTTATATGGCAAACGAACAGTCCTTGTATAAAAGAACAGTTAAAAAGACAGTTAAAATCCAATGTGAAATTGAATGTTCCATGAATCAGAGGAAAATAAAATTAAGGTTATTGTAGGTGAACATAGACTTTTAGGCACTACCAGGTTTAAAACTGAAAGGAAAGCTGTAGCTGTAAAACTAAGTTCATCACAATTTACAGCAGCAGTCTTCTAACTATTTGATTTTTAAATATTTTTTCTTTTTTAGTTATATTTTGTTTTAAATCATAAATTGCAATTGGATTTTCCAGGTGAGAATTTTGAGGACTTGAGAAAACTAAGTTTGTAATTTTCCCAAAGGTCGCACAGATAGTAGGTGTAAAGCAGAAACATAACTATAGTTGTTAATTAATCAAAAATCAAGCCTTTTGATTATTATTCTCTAATACTTTTACTCTTAATTCACATGTAGTAGAGAAGAGGATTGGACCAGATATTTGTGAATAGAGGAGTAATCTTCTACTCTGTTCTAAGAATGTCTTAAAGATTAGTTTTAACGGCTGATTCCAGTGAAGCAGGGCTTGGAGCCTAACTTCCATGATTTGGCACCAAGATCTGAGGAATCTCTACTCCTCCAGAACAGGCAATAAAATTTCATTATCCACTAGCTGTTTATCATGATAAGAATATGAGCTTTCATATCCCTGTTGAAAGTAACCGCAATGACTTCCTTTTTAAATATTTATAATTTGTTTTAACAATGACTTGGTGTTATCCATGCCCTAATTTTACACTAAATCACTGAGATTTTTCTGTACTTTTACTTGACTGGAATACATGGTACATGCAAAAGAAATGGTAAGAGATGAGGTTAGAAAGGAAATCAGACTCATTCATAAAGGACTATGAATGGCATTTTGAAATAGTTGGATGGATATATATATATATATATATATATATATATATATATATATATATATATTTAAAAGGTGACTCATAGGCAGTAGGAGGTGAGAGAGGAAATGCTCATGTTTCTTGAGAACTTCTGTTGCCATAGTAAGAAACATGGGATAGATAGGAATGCTCAAAAAGGAGAAGCCATAGAGGAAGAAGTGCATAGCTTTAGAAGGATGATATTGCCTCTATGTACAACAGTTTCTAGTGACATAATAAAATGTGTCAGGGAGATCCAACAATCTGCTCACAAGTTGTTTGTTACAGGCTCCCATCCTTGGCTTGCCAATTTCATGTTTTTCTTGTTATTTAATTGCACCTACTTTCTCCTATGCCATCCTCATTTTCTATTTGGCCCTTGCTTGCTATCTATCTATCATCTATATCTATCTATATCTATCTATCTACATCTACTGCCATATATATATATATATATATATATATATATATATATATATATACACACACACATATTTATCTATATATAGGTATATATAGATATGGATATAGATATATAGATCTATATGTAGATATATATATATCTACATATCTATCTATATCTACATATCTATGTATATATATAGATGTGTATATAGATATATAGCTGTATATATCTATATATACAAATCTATCTATATATGTATATATATCACAGAAGAAAGTCATTAGGGAAATTGAGTCTAAAGTTCTAGGACTTGATTTGTTTTAGAATGTTTCTTTTCTTTAAGGAATGAAAAAAGATGAAGGTATTATAGCTTAAAATATACAAGATGACTGGTTACATTAAATAAGACAATACCAGGTATTACATAGGAGCATGCACAGATGCATATAAATATATTTATCTTTTCTTAAGATTTTTATTAAAAAATAGAGCTAACTTACAATATTATATTAGTTTCATGTGTACACCATAGTTATTCAAAATTTATATACCTAAAGAAGTGATCACCATGGTAAGTCCAACAACCATATTGTGCTAACCCAATATTATTGACCATATTCCCTATGCTTTGTATCACATCCCCATGAATTATTTGCTTGATACCTGGAAATTTGGACCACTTTGCCCCCTTTACTTTTCCTACCCATTTTAAATGTTTAAATTACAGCTGACATTCAATATTGTTTTGTGTTAATTTCAGGTGTACAGTATAGGGGTTCTTTTTATGGTTTCTATGCCTTTTTTTTTTTTTAAATGCTTGCTATCTCACTAAGCTCCTTGAGCATCCTTGAACTCTGTCTCTGGCAGGTTGCTTGCCTCCATTTCGTTTAGTACTTTTTCGGGAGTTTTCTCCAGTTCTTTCATTTGGGATTAATTTCTTTGTTTCCTCATTTTGGCTGCCTCTCTCTGTTTGTTTCTATGTATTAGGTAGATCTGCTACATCTCCCAGGCTTGGCCAGGTGGCCCTATGTAGTAGGTGTTCTGTGGGGTCCCGACACAGCCTCCCTGGTCAGCTGCTCTGGGTGCTCAAAGAGTGTCCCTTGTGAGGGTTGTATGTGCCCTCCTGTTATAGTTGAGCCTTAATTGCTATTGACATGTTTGTGGGTGGTATTGACCAGTCACGCTGACAGGCTATAGGTTTGGCCATGTCCACAGCTTATAGACTGCTGTGCTGGGGACTTAGGTCACTGAGTTGCCCTACTAGGTTCTGGTGTCTGTTGAAACCATCCTTTTCGTATGTCCCTGTGGGGCTAACAGGACAGTGCTCTGCTGTGGTCTGAAGACAACCTCCAAATATGGTGTTTCTGGGGCCTATTGGGAAGGGCTTCAGTGCAGGTGCAAATCGCCCACAGCCTGTGACTGGCTGGGAGCTACTTGGAAGGAACTGCAAAGCAATTCCCAGTTGTCTGCTGCCTGTGCTAAAGTTAGAGTCACACGGAAGAGGCCATGCTTTGAACCGAGGACGTCTGCCGCCAGTACCTGGCCTGGGGTGGCTCTGCAAAAAGCCAGGACAGCTGCCATCTGCTGGCTGCCTTAAGGTTCAGCTACTGATAAAGACTCATGCGGCAGGCACACTGAGGCCAGTTGCTGCCTGCCTGGGGTCTGACTGTTTTCGAAGGAAGAGTGTAAAACAGGTGGGGCTGGTTACTCAAGGAGAAAGTGCCCCCAGCATTGGGGGCGTTGTAGGTGTTGGTCTCGGGTATCTTGCTCTTACAGAGGGAATCTTTGTGGCCGAAATATCCCTTCCGGTATTCAACCACCATACAGAGGTTTGGGGCCAGCTCATTTCATGTCTCTGCCCCTCCTACCAGTCTCTACATGGCTTCTTCTTTATATCTTTAGTTATAGAACTTCTGTTCAGCTAGACTTCAGATGGTTCTCCAGGTTGGTTGTTCTATAATTTAGTTGTAAGTTGAATGTGTTCATGGAAGGTCTCAGGCAAAGCGTTTGTCTACTCTGCCATCTTTGATCTCCTAGAATCTCTCTAGATGTATTTATCTATATTATCACTAGAGATTTTCAAATGCATCATAGATTGAATCATAGAGGTATATAAAAAAAAAACCTTTAGATTTTCAATTGACTGTGAAGTCAAAGTTCTTATCTATAGCCCTTAAAAATTGCTACATGCCACTACCCTGCAATACAGATGCATATCTCCAGTTAGAAATGCCTCCCCTTTTCTAGCAAACAAACCACACTTATTCATTTGCACCCATTCCTTTCTCTCCAAGCCTACAAGTTTCAGTATAACCCCTAACTGCTAAAGCATTCTTACTCTAATATTCTATTTTATATATTTTGGTACCATGTATTCTGCCACCTGTGGAGTATTGCAACCAGTATATTGCACCAATTTGAGTCATCAGAAGCAATTTTAATGTGTCTTCCTTTCATTTTACTTTTAAAATGTATTCTATGGAAACTTCTCCATATGTCTCTGGATGAAAATTCAGACAGTCTCATGGCTTTTTTAATAACTCCTATTTGGCAAAATTTCCTTTGGTTATTAAAGAAATCTTTACAAAAATCTCAAATTAGTTCTTAGAATGTCCATCCACACAGAATAGTCAAATTTATAATTTCTTTCAAAGTTGAAGCTGCTCCACTTCTCCAACGCCAGCTGGCTGTGAACTAGCTACATGCAGCCAGGGAGAGAGCTGGACCTGGTTCTCTCCCTCATGCTCATCACCTCCCTCTTCACTCATTACTATGTTTCCCCAAAAATAAGACCTAGCTGAGCCATCAGCTCTACTGCATCTTTTGGAGCAAAAATTAATATAAGACCCAATATTATTTTAATGTAATATAAGACTGGGTATAATACAATGTAATGTAATGTAATGTAATATAATAAAATAACATAATATAATATTGGGTTTTATATAAGACCAGGTCTATAATATAACATAATATAATATAATATAATATAATATAATATAATATAATATAATGTAATATAATACCAGGTCTTATATTAATTTTTGGCCAAAAGATGCATTAGAGCTGATGGTCTGTCTAGGTCTTATGTTTGGGAAAACACGGTAAGTACTATTTCTAACTAATTAGGTATTGAGGGGTATGCATGGAGGAGAGAAAAGGGGGGCAAGAAAGTCTCACTTTGTAAATGGAGCTGCTGAATCTGAACTTTAGGTTACTGGTAACTGCTCATGTATATCATTACCTTTTCTGATTGGCACTTGGAGTACTGTGGTGACCTAACCTCCATTGCCAGGACCATTGTACCTGTGGCCTTTGATGCAGTCAGTGCGTGATCCTCTGGCTCATCATCTATGTGCCTGTCAGTCTCTAGGGACCCTGTGATGCCCTCACAACTCTAGGATGAGAACTGTATCCTCTTTTAGGTTTTCCTGTTAAACAGGTACATCTAGATTAGTGTTTGATTGAATAACTGAAAACTATAGCTATCAGAGGTGTTATTTAAGCTGCCTAAAAAATCTCAAAGGTAAGCAGCACTGTTGGGCATGATGGTGGACATAAACAAAAGGTAGCTTCTTGACTGGGTTTGATTTGTTTCCCTTGAGTTTTCCAGGACACAGAATCTGTGGTCCTTATAAACCTGAGAGAGGTCCAGAATTAAATCATGTTAAATTATGTTTAACAGGACAACCTAAAAGAGAATACAGTTCTCATCCTAGAGTTGTGAGGGCATCACAGGGTCCCTAGAGACTGACAGGCACATAGATGATGAGCCAGAGGATCACGCACTGACTGCATCAAAGGCCACAGGTACAATGGTCCTGGCAATGGAGGTTAGGTCACCAAAGTACTCCAAGTGCCAATCAGAAAAGGTAATGATATACATGAGCAGTTACCAGTAACCTAAATTTCAGATTCAGCAGCTCCATTTACAAAGTGAGACTTTCTTGCCCCCCTTTTCTCTCCTCCATGCATACCCCTCAATACCTAAATAGTTAGAAATAGTACTTACCGTGTTTTCCCAAACATAAGACCTAGACAGACCATCAACTCTAATGCATCGTTTGGAGCAAAAATTAATATAAGACCTGGCATTATATTATATTACTATATTATATTATAAAGACCCGGTCTTATGTTATATTAAAATAAGACCGGGTCTTACATTAATTTTTGCTCCAAAAGACACATTAGAGCTGATGGCTCAGCAAGGTCTTATTTTCGGGGAAACAAGGTAATGAGTGAAGAGGGAGGTGAAGAGCATGAGGGAGGGAGCCAAGCCCAGCTCTTTCCCTGGCTGCACGTAGCTAGTTCATAGCCAGCTGGCGCTGGAGAAGTGGAGAGCAGCTTCAACTTTGAAAGAAATTTTCACAATCATGTGAGCCATTTCCTCAAAATCTCTCTCTCTCTCTCTCTCTCTCTCTGTCTCTCTCTGTTTCTCTCTTGCTTCCCCCATATATGTATATGTATTGGAAGAAATCTGGCTGATACACCACTGTCCCATACCCCCAAATATAGGAGATAGAAATGATCCAGTAAAGCGTTTGTCACTTAGCTTGAATTGAGAAACATGAGGCCCATCCATACATCCTCCTTGAGTTGCTCTGAACGCACAACAAAAAAATCCTATGTATGTATGTAGGTATGTATGCATTTATTTATTTATTTATTTATTTATTTATTTATTTATTTATTTATTTTTAAGAAGGACACAGCTCACAGTGGCCCATGCGGGGATTGAACTGGCAACCTTGGTGTTTTTAGCACTATGCTCTAACCAACTGAGCTAACTGGCCACCCCAAACAAATCCTTTTTTTTTTTTTTTTTTTTTTAATTAAATTTATTGGGGTGATAATTGTTAGTAAAATTACATAGGTTTCAGGTGTACAATTCTGTATTACATCATCTATAAATCCCATTGTGTGTTCATCACCCAGAATCAGTTCTTCCATCACCATATATTTGATCCCCCTTACCCTCATCTCCCACCCCCCGCCCCCCTTACCCTCTGGCAACCACTAAACTATTGTCTGTGTCTATGAGTTTCTGTTTCTCATTTGTTTCTCTTGTTCTTTTGTTGTTCTTGGTTTATATACCACATATCAGTGAAATCACATGGTTCTCTGCTTTTTCTGTCTGACTTGTTTCGCTCAGCATTACTCTCTCAAGATCCATCCATGTTGTCACAAATGTTCCTATATCATCTTTTCTTACTGCCGAATAGTATTCCAACAAATCCTTTTTAAAGGAGAACGCATTAACTGATTCCTGGTACCTTAGCACAATTTCAATTTAATTAGATATCTCCTTCTTATGTCTGATGTGTATCATTAAGTTTCTTGTTCTAAACTGACACTTCCTTATCCTTAAATGAGATTGTATGAATTATATGAATTATATGAATATGTGACAAGCAATTCAGAAAAATTGATCCATATGTTATGATGTTGCCAACCACATATATGTTTGTTACATAGTCTATGGCACTATGCTTTTGAGGGGGGCAAAATTTACAAACACTTTGTCATACTTGCATAGGCGTTAAGAAAAATAAAACCGTAATCTAAAGTCATTGTATGTGGACATTGAAAAGATGATGCTCTTTTGAAATGGTGATGACAAGAGTAAAAGGAAACAACATTATGATTATAAAGAACAGCAGAAGTAAATTTATAGGTGTATCAATGGTGAGGTGGACAGGAAGAAAAAATGAAAAATAAAAGGAACAGTATGGTGGAAATAGAAGCTATATTGTGAGGGCTAGTGGAATACAAACTTGGAATGTCAGAATTGGATTGGGTAGGGTTATTGTAGGTATTGACAGTCGAACAGATCAATGTACACTTGATATGATAGTCATCATAGTTAGAGAAGCAAATGATTGATGTGTAATGAGTTGGGCACATATATGCAAGGTGAGGCCTGGCAGGGTAGGAAAAATTATGAAGAATAATAAAAATATTTGAAAGACAGCAAACTACCTAGAATTCTTTTGCAAAGATGTTGTTATGAGTGAAGTCCTTTGTTAGGAGAAAGCCAGAAACAGGTGATAAATCACTAAACCTGAAAAATATTTCAGTGGATTATGAATTCCAACTCTCCATGTTATTGTTACAAGGTTAGGATGTGTCCTGTCCAGAGAAAGGAGTAGTTAGTGTCAGAGCTGGGACTATACATATTTATGCAGATTTCTAGATGTGTATTATTGTCCCATGATTTTAATTGAAATATATCTACTTGAAATAACTTAGAAGTAATCTTACTTTAGACATACGATGTTATTCTCCCCAACGCCATTCAGAAACATTGATGGTATGTACACTCAATTAAAAAACAACACTAAAGCTCCAAATATATGATAAAATATGATAATAGAGTATAAGTACTTTTATTTACCTATGCCAAATTGAAAGCATTTTGTTCCCAGTTCAGTTTTCATTAATTTTTAAAATCTGTTTTATTTAAGTATCTATGCATTAACTTAAAAAGATGTATTGCCACCATGAAAAGAGAAAATAAACAGTTGTGCATAAATATAACACAGGGGTATAGTTCTATTTTTTTCTTTTTTTCTCTTTTTTCTTTTTTTCTCAGTAGGTCTGTTCCATCCTTTGTGAATTTTTGGCAGTTGAATACTAAATCTGAGAAGGAAGGATGAGTGGGTACTTTGCTTTAAGGAGTGCTTTTGAATAGGTATTTAAGGTTTTTGAGAAGTTATTTACAGGAATAGATTAGATAAAATAGCAACATACAACACAGAAGTGGCAGCAACAGCAACAGCTTTCTTTCTCACTCTCAGTGGTGGGGAAGCACTTATGATAATTGCTAGACAAGTGGTAAACACGGTTGAAAGTATGAGATTGATTTCTACTCTATCCCACCCTTGGGATTTAATATTTTTGTAATTATACATTGTCTTTAATCTTTATTTTGGAAGTAACAAAAATTCCTAGCACATTTTTTAAATTAAGTTTCCTAAAAATAAAATAATAATAAATTCAATGTAAGTGAGACAGAATCTGGATGTAACAAGCATGGTCATTTAACAAATGTGCTTTATATACATGAAAGCTACTTATATGAAAACTTTCGCCTAGCCTGGAGTAACTGTTTATTAGATATGTTTTGAATAAATCAATAATGATTTACGTAAAGTGGGCCCAGTAATTACAGAAAGCCTCCCTTTTTGTCAAGTAAAACAATGTTTGCACTCATAAAAACATAATTATACTAGCAAAGGAAAATATCAATTTAAGTTCCTACAGTTTTTCACTTCAATTCTTTCATTTTCTTTGATAGTATCTTACAGTCTTTGCACCATGCAAGGACAGTGTAAGAACTGATTTGAATCTCATGTTTATATTCTGACATTATGAATGATATTAAATAGTTTGAGAAATGACATGGAATTTTTGTAAATGGCAATTTAGAAGGTAAATGATCAGTTCTAATAAATACCAAAGCTATGACAATTGTTAGTTGCAGAACTATCAGAATTGGAAGCATTCCACCATCTGTTATTTGAACAGAGTTGGAATGATTTGCATATGTTGCTTCATTCAATATGGTCGATTGTAGAGACAAGGATACACATTAGCATAAAGCTTATTTTAGCCTCTGGGATCAGAGGTTCAAAATGTACAGCATCTTTGGCAGAAGTGTTTTTCAGTACATAGATTCCCTTCTATAGTTTATGAATATAAGGTACAATATTGTACCTCCCGGGGTGGGACATACTTCAACTATCTCAACTGAAGAAATCTGGAACAATCACCAGTCCATCCCCCCAAAATCCTCAACTGAAGATGCTCTAACATTTTTACCAAATACGTTAGAGAGATAGTTCTTAGAAGATCAATGTCCCAATTGAGAGAAACAAACAAACAAAAAGCCAAACAAACAAGAAAACTGTATAAAATGTCATGTCAGAAAACAAACGAAATAAAATTGAAGATATTAGAGAACTGCTATTCAACCAGACATGCAGTCATCAAGATCTTAAGAGTGTTTTCAGAGTAGTGGACCTTCTTTAAGCTGCTTTTTCCTATGGTCATGTACCATTGTTTGGTGTGGGATAAGACCCTAAGAATTTAGGCAGGGCTGACGCTGAAATTTAGAGAAGCTAGTGGAGCTTTAAATAATCTCAGATGGAAGAAGAGACAAAAATTGCAGTATGGGCAGCCAGGAATTCAGAGTAATATCTCAGTGAGTAAGGAGTGCAAAAATAAACTTTAGATCCTACAGATTCTTCCCCAAGGATTTACTAAATTGTTAAAGCCTATTGGGCAAGAAGCTAAGAAATGAAGCAAAACAAAAAATGATATAGCCTAGTAGTTTGTAAAACAGATTGCTACTATCAGCTAAAGCTGAAGACATAGCCTGATCCAGCGCTTCCACTCCTAGTTGTAACCAGCAGAATGGTGTACATATGTTTATATTAATATATATATATATATATATATATATATATGCATCAAAATATATTTTTATGAAGTGATCCCCGATAAGTTCAGTGCCCATCTGACACCGTACATAATCTTTACAATATTATTGATTATATTGCCCATACTGTATTTCATACCCAGTGACTATATTGTGACTAGCAATTTGTACTTTCTAATCGCTTCACCTTCTCTCCTATCTCCACCCCTTTCCCATCTAGCAACCATAGTTTTTTTCTACATATCTCTGAGACTATTTCTGTTTTATTTGCTCAGTTATTCTGTTCTTTAGATTCCATACATAAGTGAGATCATATGGTATTTGTCTTTCTCAGTCTTACTTAATAGACTGTGTAGATGCCTGACCACTGTCCTGTACACCAGAAGCTGAAATAGAATAATATTGAATGTCAACTATAATTAAATTTATGTAGTCATGAGATGTAAAGTAGAGTCAGTGGTATAGTAACAGCTATATATGAGGTCAGAGGGATAGTAGATTGGGGGAGTTATCACTTTGTGAGGGTGTAAACATCTAACTATTATATCATGTTGTACACTTGAAACTAAAAAAAAAAGATACTTTAATAATGTTAATGACAACAACATTCATAATTGCTAAAATCTGAGAATATGTTGAGTGTTCATGAACAAAAAATATGGATAAATTATATGATATACGCATACAATGGTAGTAATTAGAATGAATAAACAAGTATAAGGAAGAATCTCAGAGGTTGAATTTCAATTTAAAGACATCAAAAGAGTATAAACTGTGTGTGTGTGTGTGTGTGTGTGTGTGTGTGTGCACACACACGTATATACCAGGGGTACCAAAAATATGTATACAAGTGGACACTTTGGTCAACGTTGCTCAAGCAGTAGTTGGCCGTAATCAGAAGTGTCTGGACGCTGATGGTAACCTCTTTGAGCACCTATTGTAATTGCAGAGGTCAAACGTGACTAGTATTCATCTTTTATTATCAGTATATATCGGATATTACAATTTTAATAGTTTTTTCCTCTCTTAAAATGTATATACATTTTTTGGGCACTATAGATAAAGATATAGATATAGATACAGATATAGATATATGCACACACATATATTTGTATACTCACATATATGTATATATATAAAATATATATATATATATATATATATATATATGCAAAACTAAGCTGACGTTTTAGATGTGAGTATAATGGTAATTTGGGAGCTAAGCTTCTAACTAGAAAGGAGTAAGGGCTTATTATAATTTTATCTTCCTTGATCTGAGTGATAATTACAGATAGAAAATTATTGACTTTTACTGTTATGATTTATGAATCTTACTATATTTAAGTTATACTTCAGTAAAATTTGTACTTAAAATAATTATTGGGGGAAATTTATCTTGAACAATAGAGATGGGGGAATTAAAAAAAAAAGTCATTGTTAATACATGTCTCCAGTGCATGTATGCTGGAATTCTGCTACAATCTTATCCTCTTTCTTAATGTTCAAGTTTTAATCTTGGTTGCCTCCAATCTCCCTAATAAGGTTGGCAAAAAATTATATGTGAAATATTCAGTGAACCTACTTAACATGCAATTCAATCTAGGAGAAACAACTTGCAGGGATTAAAACAAATGGTGATGTGTTTGCTGTACCCCAGGGGAACATTATAAAGTTAATGCCAAAGAGAGGTGATGGGACTATTACTGGATAGAGAACAGTATTGACATGGACATGGAACTTGAGATAAAAGCAAATCAACACTGGAGGTCTCTCTGTTATTGTGTAAGAAAGACATAGGAAAGAAAAAGCATAGTAGAGGCAAATTCATAGTGTGCCTGGTGACAGAGAATGAGAGGTAGCAGCACATAGCCCGAAATGCCACAGTGAAAGAAAAGTAATAACTGAGAGTAGATTTATTGAGACACTAAAAGTCTAAGAAACTAAAGGACCTTGAGGTTAGGACAAAAGTTTGCAGTGCTGGATACCATTTGGACTACATGTCCAGGAAGAAAGTCAGACATCTCTATGGGTATCAATATTAATGAAGTACCAGATAATTGATGTTAGCAATATGGCCAAATGATCACCACTGAACAAGATACCTCACCAACATGCTTACATTGTATAAGGCCCTAAAACCTAGATGTAATCATGGGGAAAGAAGGAGATGGGAAACCCTGATGCAGAAAATCTGGTATTGATTGGACTTCATTTGAATTTGTAAAATTATGTTTTCCACTAGTTGGTAGAATGGGGCAATCAACATATAAATAATCTTGAGCTAAAGATTATAATCTTGAGCTAAAGTATGTACAGTCCTATATCACAGTGTGAATTTTATAGAATCTCACAATGATGAAAGAAATACAAGTATATCCATCATGGCAGACAAGTTCAGGTGGGTGCAACAGCAACAGAAAATATTATTAGTAGAATGTGTGGAAGTAGGAGGAGTTAGATAATGAGCCTAGAAAGGTATACGGTAAGAATTATCAAAAGGTATTATTTTAAGATACAGGGATACGATGAAAACCTCCACCCCAATTTTCTTTCCATTACACCATGTTGCACTGGAATGTTAAAAGATACTTGGAACAAGTTGGGAGAGACCAAATAGTAAAGATATACCTCACACATTTTGAGTTTATAGTTTATTTGGAAAGATAACATATAGCCAGAGATAACTATAATACAAAGTAATAGACAAGTGTTCAGTAAGTTATATAACACAGACATTGTAAACAAGGTATAAGTCATGGAAAGATTTAACAATTAAGGAACATTTCATTGGAAATCAATTTTCTATTTCTATAGCATTTGAATGAAAATAACTGATGCAGCTTTTATATACATGACAAGTTATGAATGCAGAGACATAATTATGGATGTGTCACAGGACAATGAGGAAATCAGAGCTTATGTCTCAGAATAGAGATTTCAAGAAGGATAATGTTATAACACAGAAATCTTCATTGCTATCATGGAGTATTTCATAAATACGTTATTGGTAATGGGGAGTAAGTGCACGTTCAACCAGACAGTCAATAAATATTTATTGAGAAACTACTATTTTTCTTTAGAAGGGCAGTGGCAATGTGATTTTTGGAAATTAATTTGGCAATCATATTTGTGAATTTAGAAAGAATAGCATACAACTATTGAGGCATTCTGGCAAAGTGATAACAGTCTAGAAATGGTGGTGATGGTTGCAACAGCAAAAAAGGGAAAGATAAAAATGTATTATGAGAAAAAATTGATTATAGTTGTTTTTTTGTTGTTTTGTTTGTTTGGTTGTTTGTTTTTTATTTGGATGCTTCTGGTTAGTATGGGAGAACTAGAGAAGAAATCATAAATATTGAACAGAGGTAACCAATATCATATGACAATACCAACAGAAACTGAGAACCCTTGAGAAGAAGAAACTGGTTAGTAAAGAATTACAATAAAGTGTGTTTTGATAATTTTGAGCATGAATCTAAAGAGAACTGTTATTTAGAAGAACGGTGCTGATATGAATCATCTAGCAAAAGGGAGGGTAGAAACCATGCTAATGTAGAAAGATAGATGGGTGTTGAAAGAGAAAAAAAAATGTAGAGCGTTTTTATTTTAGGAAAAAAGTAATAGAATTTAAAGTCCTGGGGCAGGCTGCCAATTAGACAGGAAAAAGGAAGGCAAACTAGTGTTCCCAAATGCCATAATAGGGCCAAGGGCTCCAGTAGTATAAAAAGCCAGGTGGCCACCATTGTGAATACTCAGGAGTATGGAGACTCAGAAAAAAGGTCATGAAGAATGGAGAATACCTATTGTTTTTTCTTATTTCCTTCTAAACATATGAAAAGAATTAAACAAAAAGTATGTTGAGAAGAAATAGTGATTTTGAACATTTTTGGCACGTTTTTTTCTCTTGTGATCTATAAGGATGAGGCAGATATTGTTGTTTTATCTTAATTAACATACATTTTATTGTGGGGAAATTTAATAGCTCTTTCATAATAGTTGTTTTTCATTAAGAAAGGAATTGATTTGCTTTTAAGTAGTGTTCATTGTTTTACACAGTAAGAAACACAAATAGAGTGAGAGAACAATAATTATATACTTTATAAGTACTTTATTTAAAAGGATTGCTGATTGAGCTCATTTAAAAGACAGTAAATTCAATGTGTTTTGCCTCACTAGATTTTTACTATGGGTAAAGTTAAGCCATTCTTTGTGCAGAAAAACAATAGCGATCATTGGCCTAACATAAGTTTAGGGGAAGATATTCAGAAAAGAACAGGGAAGCAAACAAATTTTGATAATGCTTAGCAAAGGGAGAAGGAAGTGCCCTAGCACTCATAGAAATGTAGTATAAAGCTATCGTAACTTCCCCCAATTAAGGGAATATATTGTTGGTAAAATACATCCTAAAGACAATAATCAAAAGCAAATCCGTGTATCTACCTTTCTAGCTAATTTTATTAAATGATAAAATATTTCATATCATGAAGGAACTAATGAATACATTGTTAAATGGAACTGGTATCACTGACTTCTCTTACGTGGGACAAAACACAGAATAAGTATAGCTTAATAAAATACAAGCACCAGCCCAGTAAAAGTATTTGGTAACTAATAACAAATAGTTTACACATAAAATACATCAAAAGGTACTCAAAATCATTGAGAAGAAATGCAAATAACCAAATAGAGATATGGTCAATTACATCAATGTTTAAACCACAAAGAAGTCATGAAAATGGCTAAAGGCCAGTAAAGATCTGAAAATATGTTAAACTTGTTAACATAGTTCTCAATCATATTGGCAAAAACTCATGGAGGTATAGTATAAGATATTGTTGAGAAATGGGGAGTTTGGCATTGTCATGCACAACAACACGGAATATGTGGTAATAATTTTTGGAAAATCCATGAGTAATGTCTGTTTGTTTGTTTTTAATCTTTATAGGCTGTAACATGGCGATTCTACTTCTCAAAATCTGCTGTGTAAAGATATTCCTATGAATGTACAGTTATTTGTATGAGATATTTTTGTGATCATACCCTGAAAATAACAAAAATGGAATAATAATAAAGGAATAATGGTATATGCACGCCATTGTTATTATTATTTTTTTTATTTTTTTTTTTTTGAAACTTCAACAACCTTTTATTACCAGACTCAAGCAGGGTTAACTCTTGGACCCTGCTAGTAGAAAAAATATCATTTCTAACAGGATCTATAATGGAGATGCAGACCCAATAAAGATTGTCTCTTAAACAAAGGGTTAAAAAAATACATATATACACCTGCGTAAGTATTTTTAAGAGCAAAATTCTCCAGTGTTGCAGAAAAAGATATGCTAAAGTGATTTCAGTCTATAAAAAAAACAGCATTTGTCACTATGCTGCCATACAGAAAAACACCAAGAAGTTAGTAATTCCTTTTAATAAAATCAAAGATACACTTCTAATAATAGTAATAAAAATAGCAAATTGTAAAACAATTTGGACTAGTGATACATAATAAAGAGAAAAGTACTAGAGAGATGAGAGGGTAGTATTAGAAGGGTTCAGAATTTTAGATCACTTGGCCATGAAAGGGCTGCTATAGAAGTGATGAGAACAGATGATAAGTGCTATGAGGACAAATAAAGGAGGTAATGGGCATTGGAAGCTTGTAGTGGAAGAACTGAAATGTAAATTCTGTAGTAATAGAAGCCTTTACTGAGAAGGGAACCTTACAGCAAAAATCAGAAATAGTTGATACACAAGTCCTGTGGACATTGGAGGGACTGAGCATTGCAGGTAAGAGAGGGGCAAGTCCAAAGGCCTTCAGCTGCTTAGGGAGGTGTAAAGGGACCAGTGTGCCTGGTGCGATGAGACCAAGGAGGGAGAGAGAAGGAAAGTTGTATAGAGCACTAAAGCAATAATAGCTGGGCAGATTGTCTTGGTCTTGTACGTGAATGTATCAAGAGCAAAGGCAGACTGAGGTTAATTTCTGTGTCTCCCAAATATTTAGAGTTCAACAAATGAGGAAAGAGTAAAAGATATTGAGAAAGACAAACCAGTGAACATACGAAATAGAAGCACATGCATAGGGAGTCTGCATGAGAACACGGCCTCTCATTTAAGTATTCATCTTAAATCATTCGAATGAAATGTGAATGGATTATGGTCTTTTACAAAATAGTTTTATGCGACTTAACTTGAGAAGTCGGCCATGTGAATCTTGTCTGTGTATTACCTGATCATTTTTTAAATATATATATTTTACAAGATACATGTCTTGTGTTTTTTAATACAAAATAAGAATAATAAAAATTAGGACAAAATATTTTAAACTTTATGATATGAGCCAGTAGCAGATAACAGGTTCTTTTTGACAAAATTTATACACATACACACACACACACGTTTTGAAGCAATGGGTTGCATCATTCTGATGATGACAATCTACACAATATACTGAACTAAACTTTGTAACACTTTAAGATCTGAAGTATGGAGACTTGATATAAGAAGACGTTACCATAAATTCTGTACAAAATGCTGTGTCAAATGGATCTTTTCTCATCTCCTGAGAATCAGAGTCAACATCAACTTCACTCATATAATGAAGGATAAATCGTTTTATAGAGATTGATCTTGAAACCTAAGTAACATTTGAGGATAATCACAACTAAAAGTGGAAAAGAAGAAAATGAATGTTTCTCATAAATAGCTATCTACTCAGAAGACTTTATTCAGAGTTAATTCACTAAATATTTATCATCATTGCTATAAACTTCTAACAGTCTCCTCCCAAAAACCTCATAAATAATGTTTTATATACATCGGTATATGTTAAGAAAATATTATTTTTTTCCGGTAAAAAGAATGGTCATAAATTTCATATATACTTTAGAAAGTAGTTTATACATACATCATAGCTACTTAGACCCAACATGTATTAAATGAGGAAAAATGGAGTACTACTACTTATATAAAATATAGAAGGAAAGGATATTCTCTGTATAAACATGCATCAATGTTTGGAATATTGCAGTCAGATGTCTGTATTATAGAAAATATGTGGTTATAAATTAAACTTTTATTTATATTTTATTAAACATTTTTAGAGCACATGTATTTCATGTGACCTTGATTTGTTTGCTCAGAAACTATGAATGTCAAAAATGCCCCCAGAGCCAAGGATATTTACATAGACCCTGTTTGCAACAGAAACAAGAACACTACTTGATATATTGGTTTCTGACCACAAACTTTACAAGAAAAGGGAAGTTAATATTACTACATTTTAAGATGATAGAACAGATGTTAGACGTTCTTAAAAGATGTCTCTAAAATCTACAACCCTTTGCACAGGTGTTACAACCAGGTCCCAAGCTCCCAGGTAAATTTTTTGCCATTATATTATATGACCTGGGATATTTGACCAACACATTGCTATAAACCTTGATCATAGGCTTAACCACCATACATGATTTTGAGTGCCATTTGCCTAATTTCTAAAATTAAATTCATCCCCCAAATTAAGATTTCTCACTAATGATACAATTTTCAAATCTGAAAAATGCTCTGAAAACAGTTAAATAGGAAGGGACATGCAGTTATTTGGTCAAATAGAAACGTGACAGAATAAAACACTGACTTTTGACATTAAAATATGGAAAGAACACGTTTTGAACTTTGTATGTTCTGATACACTTGTTAAAGAAAAAAAAATGACCACTGAAAACATGCAGTTGCCTTTTGTATTAGTCCACATTTATTGTGCAGATTCCTGTACTTCCCATATTAGAGCATTGCTCTGCATGATACCCAAGTGACCAAGTAGAGTTAATTTATCTACATTAGTGTCTAACTTAAAACCAGGAAATGATTTAGAGTTTGACAAGAATAAAGACCAATATGCACTCTATATATCAAGTCACTAAAACTCTAACTAATGCAATTCCCCATTCCTTTAAAATTTTATGTAGCAACTCTTCTTTCTGATCAGATAAGTAATATGAAAATCCAAAAGCTAGAATAAACATATTTTATTTTCCTATATTAAAGCAACATGAATGTAAGCATAATTAACATTTTGGTGTGCTTGTCTTTTAAAATACTATTATATGAATGTTTCCTAATGTTTCCCTTCGATATAATAGATTAACTGATTTCCCTTGTTTTTGTTTGTTTGTTTCTATTTACCAATCATGTTATCAGGAAATAACCCTTATTTAAAAGTTTAATTCCAAGGTTTATTTTTGGTGTTATTTTTACAGGGCTTTTTGTTGTAGTGTTGACATGAACCTCCAGAGCATGACACAAACTCTGAGAGACTTCCTACTTTAAAAGAAATTCATTTGAACTCAAATATTACCAACGATTTGTGTGCAATAGAGCTGTTTTCCTTGATATAAGAAAGAAAATCAACTTTCAGCTTCAGAAAGACTTTTTTTAGAAAATGGAAGTTTTCTTTTTGGTTATCTCCTCAATTAGCGTATCTGCTTAACTCTCTGTTGACCTAATATAAAAAATTCATATTAATAACTATCCTTTATCAAATGCTGTGTTTATTACTTGGGATAAACAAGCATAATAACAGTTTTTGTTATTAAAGTAATATCCAGAGTTATTTTATGTGCTAAAATTTTGTTTATGATTTTTCATTCTTATTGATAAGTAAAAATAACCAATAGCTTTCTTGTTTATTCTTCTGCTTAATAATTTATCTGTGTTGAATCTTTTTTCAGGATATCATTTATCTCTCAATAATACAAATGATATATTTTTGTAGATTCTCTTATCTCCTTGACTGACATGGAGTTACAGAGTGTATTATAGAGTTTAGAGTGGAGATATAGATACAGAATTTGCTCAATTTCTTTTTCCTTTCTCCTTCCTTGTCTTACTTTATTTTATAAATGTGTGTTATTAGACACTCATCTTGTGAGACATCTGTGTCAGATCATGTCTTTACATGGCCACCACCCAAGAAGAGGGTATTCTCTTCCACCATGTAGGCGACAATTGGACACAATTAAAGATTCTCAGACTTGTCCACCCAAGTAATGTCTCCATTTCAGAATTCAAGGCTCCAGTGTTACCTAATTAGGGCCTTTGATTTAGCAAAAGAGACCTACTAAGTCCTTCAGTTAGTCTATTTATGTATGTGCAATCCTTACAATTAAATTGGGGTCCTGATTTTCAGCACCATTTGTCATGTGGCTGCAGGAGACAGGGTTCTTTTGAATGATGCCGTGGAGGTTTCTGACTTTTGTGATATGCTTTGAACTGATAGTTAAATTGAACATGTCATTTTTTATTTTATTTTTCTTATTTTTAATTAAACTGTATTGGTGTAACTATGGTCAACAAAACTACATAGATTTGAAGTGTAGAATTCTATAATGGATTATTTATATATCACATTGTGTGCTTAACACCCAGAATCAGTTCTTCTTCCATCACCATATATTTGACCCCTTTTACTCTCTTGTACCATACCCCCTACCTGCTTACCCTCTAGTAACAACTAAACTGTTGTCTTTATTTGAGTTTTTGTTTCTTTTTTTGTCTTGTTCCTTTGTTGCTTTCAGTTTTATATCCCACATATGAGTGAAGTCATGTGGTTCTCGACTTTTTCTGACTTATTCCGCTTAGCATTATAATCTCAAAGTCCATCCATGTCATCACAAGTGGCAGCATTTCATCTTTTCTTATGGCACAATAGTATTCTATTGTGTATGTATATACCACAACTTCTTTACCCAATCATCGATCAAAGGACACTTTGGTTGTTTCCATGTCTTGGCCACCATAAATAAAGCTGCAATGAACATCAGAGTGCATATATCTTCACAGATATCAGCATCATTTGCCCTGTGGTTGCAGGTGATAGGATTCTTTTGAATGATGCCATGGAGGTGTCAGAATTTCATGATGTGCTTTGAACTGATAGTTCAGTTGAGTATATCATTTTCTGTTTTCAAGGTTTCAAAGCCAACTCTACTGTCTTTACATGTGTTGTGGCTCCCTTGTTTCCTTAGCTGAACCTTCTCCTCCCACTTTTTCTCATCTCAAACCTTCATTGGCAAGAGCCTTATAATTATGGTGTTACCACCAACAGTGGGTCCATATAGCTATTGGATCAGTGACTACTCTGATACGAGAAATACTTCTCCCAGCCTTCGTCTAGGGCCACTCATTGTACCAGCTGGCGTATGTTTGGTTCTGGCCAGGTGCAGAGTTAAGTCTAGGGATGGTATGTGTATCTTTTATTTGAAAACATAATCTGAAGAAACCAGCGTGGATGACTAAAAATGGAAAACAGAAGGAGAAACTGCTGACTAAAACATCTGCTATTGAGTTGATTCCTGTTGCAGGTGCCTGGGTCTCAGATTCATGGGACTAAGAAACCTTGTACCCCAGAAATTTTTTATGAAAAATACAAAAGAGCGGGGCACTCATACACTAGCTCCTGCCAACCATTGGTCAACAGATGTCCCTTCTAGCGGATATAACTCTTGATTTGATAAATCCTAATGCCTGAGAACCTCTTGCAGGCAGAGAAGCCCCAGAGGACATGAGATTGTGGGAGGTGAGCTCTTACAAGGCTGCACCACAGGCCACTTGTTATGTCAGAATAGACCTCTGCTGTGACAGGAATGGAGAGGTAGGCAAAAAGAAAGGGAGGTGAAGGAGAAAAGAGAAAAGAAGTTTGACATAGAACAGAAACTATTTTTAGGCCTATGGATCCAATAAACATCTCAGAATACTGCTATTTTTAAATGAATCTTGTAATGTACTAATACTGTCTGACATTCTCAGTTATGCTTGGTTCCAAGGCTGTTGTAACAGATTATCAGAAACTTGGCTTACACCAACAAAAATTTATTATTTCACAGTTTTGGAGTCCAGAAGTCCTATGTCAATATTGCTGAATCAAAATCAAGGTGACAGACCTGAGATTCCTCTAGGGAGAATGTGTTCCTTGCCTCTTCCAGCTTCTGGTTGCTGCCAGCCTTCCCTGGCTTATGGCTGAATATCTCCAGTCTTCAAGGCCAGCATCTTCAAATCTCTCTCTGCTGCATCTTCATGTAGCCTTTTCCTGTGTGTCTCAAATATCCTGCCTCTCTCATAAGGATACATGTCATTACATTTAACACCCACCTACATAATCCAGGATATCCACAGTTTAAGATTCATATTTCAAGACTCTTTTTTTTTCTTTTTACTCTAAACTTAATCATATCTGCAAACACACTTTTTCCACATAAGGTAATATTTACAGGTTCCAGGCATTAGGACATGCTGTCTTTGGGAGCCATTCCTCAGCCTTCTACATTGTCCATTCTGAAACCATTGCCAAGGCCTAATTTGAGATGTGAGAAAAATGTGAACATTTTCTATTCTGAGTGCTTACTTCTTTTTTTAATTTTATTTTAATTTTAAACTTCATTTGTTTTAATATTTTTTATTAAAGAGATTTAAAAGTAAATGTAGTATCAAGATACTAATAAATGTTTCCAGAAATTACTTTTGCCTTTTATAAGGCTGACCAACAGGAAATAAGTACTGTTCTTACCATAACTAATGTTAGGTGAATAAAAGTGTCATGTGACAGAAATTTGATTACCCCATTCAATAAGAAAGGACAATTAAAATAGGAAAGAAATGCTAAGAATGCAACACAAATATTGCACAGTACAGACATAGGTATAAGAAAAAGAATAAAGAAAAAGAAAAAGCCAAAAAGCCACAGTAAAAAAAAACAACAACAAAAAATTATCTACCATGTTTCCCCGAAAATAAGACTTGGCCGGACAATCAGCTCTAATGCATCTTTTGGAGCAAAAATTAATATAAGACCTAGTCTATATTATATTATATTATATTATATTATATTATATTATATTATATTATATTATATTATATTATATTATTATATTATATTATAATCATACTACATAAGGCCCAGTCTTAGATTATAGTAAAATAAGACCAGGTCTTATATTAATTTTTGCTCCAAAAGATGCATTAGAGCTGATTGTCCAGCTAGGTCTTATTTTCGGGGAAACGGTAATTGTTAGCTAATGTTAGACAGTTTTTTTTCCTAGTGAAACCCTATTGGAGACTCATCATGAGTAGTTACATAGCCACACAATAGAATACTTATATAAACCTGCTTGTAAAGTTACACTGAAAAAACTAAATCATGAAGAGATGATTCTTAGTAATTAGTGAGAAATATTTAAAATGATCTAGTAACAATACATATTGTCATTGAATAGTTATTTTTCTTTGAAACAATTTTTAAGAAAGAGACAATTCTTGCTTAAATGTCATTTTTAATGTCTGAAAATATATTAAATACTCCTCTCCTTGTTAGATTTGAAATAAACTGCATGTGATATATTTTACCCATGCTTTTCTTTATGAAAAATATTTTTTTCTTCACAAATTGGTGACATAGATATCATGATGATTGTCATGGCAGAGTTACTTTTTAATCTTTAATAAGTACCTATGTGAAAGCCCACATAACTTAGCACATAAGTTACATTTGTCTTAAACTGCTAGGCAATTTTCGGTTCTTGGAAATTTCCCTAAGCTTTCTTGTATATTTCCTTCACTTAATTATGAACTTAATCGCACAAAAGACAATGAAACTGAGGATATTTCATTTCAAATTATAAAGATAATTATACATTAAAATATATATTATAGATTAATAAATAATTAGAGGTGCCAAGTTAAAAAAGAAAAATATGGATCTTTAAATTATTTTTAAATATATATTTAAAAGTCCTGAAGGTGAAATAAATAATGCAAATATTTCAGTTATAACTATAACTACATAGCACAATTGTGTGTTTATTGAGTTAAAAGATGGTATATAATGATAATTAAAAAGTACTTATGAATACTGAATAATTGAACATCCAGCTGTTGTATTTGGCGTTTGATATGGGTGGAGGGAAAAAGGATATGGCATGGTTGCAATATTACAAAGGACCATTTCCAGATGGTGGGAATCCAGCCTCCACCCTTTGGGCATTTCCAGGACATCTGGTGAGCCATATGAATCTAGACAAGATTAAGGAGAACATATGAGATGCTTAAATACCAACAGCGTCTGATTGAGTCAAGGCTTCCTTGACTTGAACCTCAAATATTGGTTAGAATTTAGACAAAGATGCCCTCCCCTGTTGAACAGGAGAATATTGTTTATTATAAACTAGGGGCTCTCTGAGGACAAGGTCCAATCTTATTTCATATTTTATCATGTGCACCAAGATTAACACTTACGATTACAGGGTGAGTGAATAGAGTGGAGAGAGCACATAATTTGTAGTGAGAAGATATTTTAACCAGTGTTTTCACATATTAGATCTAAGACTAATGGTACTTTAGTCTCCCCAAAAACTACTCTAAGCCTGGGGGTACTTTTCATCCTATCAACCTTAGGTGTTTTTGTTTGTTTGTTTTTTAATAAACAAATACATTGTGGTACATTGTGGTCATTTATCCTTTCTCATTAAGCTTATTTAGAATGACCATCATGGTGAATGGAACATAAAAAAAGTCCAAAAGATGCATTTAAATGATTAAATCATTAAAATATATAAAATTATCTTATATCTAAAGTTTATTCTGATAAAATAATTTATGATTTCATGTTAATTTTGATGTTAAGAACAGTCCCATGTAACTATTTGTTTACCCAAGAAAGAGGCAAAAAATGAGACCTACCTGAGGACCAGCAAGAAGGAATCTTTTTAGAGAACAGAAAAGAAAATCCCAGGTTAAAACACAAATGTTAGAAATAATGAAGAGAGATTTTGCTTATTTTATTATTTACATTTGGGGTGACTCAATTACATTGGGGAAGACTTGTATTCCGAAATAACTTGTAATCTAGGGAAGCCAAAGAGCCTTCTATTTTTTGAGATCTTCATTTTTATTTGACATCAAGAGCAGTCATTTCATTCCTGGATGAGTGAAGAGATAGTGGAGAGAGAACAGCCTTTGTAGTGAGAAGATAATTTAACCAGCATTTTCACATATTAGGTCTGCTACTAATGGTACTTTAGTCTCCTCAAAGACTACTGTGGGAACTTTTATTCTGTTAGCCTCAAGTTTTTGTTTTTGTTTTGTTTTATACAGTTGCTTGCTTATTGTTATTGTAATGAAATGTCTGTCATAGCAATACTTTAAGAATTATGTTATGTTTTAAAGCACTTTAAAAATGCACAATGTAAAGCAAAACTTAGTTAGTAGTAGTGGCAAGTGCAAAGTGAACCAAAGTTAGTTTCTGCTAGTATGATATTCGACAATGCTCCCAGAGTATCGTATTATAGTATTTGTGTGTTCATAGAAATTCAGTCCTGAAAATATCCCTCAACTCATCTGTAGGCAAAGGATGACTTTCCTTCTCATCATAAGAAGCATGCAGAGAATCTATCAGAGAAACAGACAAAAAGAGAACAACAACCAAAAAGAAAACAAAATCTAAAATGCTAATAACCAAGTGAAAGATGATAATATGGTACTTTACAATAATTACTTAAATAATTATGTCTACCCTGCATTAGATGCTTCCTATATGCCAGGCTCTATAATTAGTGTCTTGTGTGTATTATCTGAGTTAACACTGACAAACCTTGTGACGTAGTTATCTTTGCTTCTATTTCTTTCAGATGAGGACAACAAGTTTTGGGGAGGTTAAGGGTCATACATTTAATTCATAAATACACCAGTACATGTAAAAGGCAACTTCATACATCGGGCTGCTCCAGCCAAAAGATGTGGAATCAACCTTGGCTACTATTTTCTTTTTTAATCAACAAAATCAAATCCAAATTTTACAAGTTCTATCCTCAAAGTATATCCCAAATCAACTTTCTGTTCATCACTTCCACAGATATCACTTATCTTCTAAACATCATCTCTTCCATGGATCAGAAGAGCATTCCAACTCTTCCCATTACTTGTTTATTTATACCTTAGATTTTAGGTTTTCAATTGCTTGCTGTCTCTCTTTTCTTTCTGGTAACCCTATGACGTAAATGTTGGTATGCTTGTTATTGTCCCAGAGGTCCCTTAAAACCATATATATATATATATATATATTTTTTTTTTTTTTTCTTTCCTGTTCTCTTTGGGTGTTTTCTGCTACCTTATCTTCTGAATCACTGATTCAATCATCTCCATCATGTAATCTACTGTTCATTATCTCTATTCTTCATTTCAGTTTTTGTATTCTTTATTTCTAACTGCTTTTTCTGTTGTTGTTGTTTTTCTATCTCCGTTTTCATGTTTTCCATCTCCGTTTTCAAGTTCTTCTGAGATTACTGAGCATCCTTATAACTAGTGTTTGGAACTGTATCTGGTAGATTGCTTATCTTCATTTTGTTTAGGTCTTTTTCTGGAGTTTGTTCTGTTTTTTTTATTTGGGGCATGTTTCTTTGTCTCCTAATTTTGACTGCCTCTCTGTATTTGTTTCTATATATTAAGTAGGGCTGCTATGTCTCCCTGTCTTAGGAGAGTGGCCTTATGTATATTATGTGCTGTGGAACTTAGTGGCACAGTCTCGCTGGTCATTTGAACCAGATACTCCATGTGTGTCCCTTGTGTGGGTTGTGTGTGCCTTCTTGTTGTAGTTATGCCTTGGTTTCTGTTTGTACATCAATGGGATGGAGTGCTCCTTGGGCTGACTGGTTGTGAGGATTCTTTCTAGCTACAGTGGAGGAACTGTTGTGCAGAGGCTGACCCTACAGTGCAGGATTCATTTTAGAGGGGCTCTGCTCCCTACCCTGTGGGCCCTTTGAGTGTGTCATCCCTGAAAGCATCTGAGTGATGCTCTGGCTGGGTTGAAAGCTGGTCATTATGCTGTGCCTTGCCCAGGGCCACCTGGC
The DNA here is from genome assembly GCF_057876585.1 of Rhinolophus sinicus. Lineage (NCBI taxonomy): Eukaryota > Metazoa > Chordata > Mammalia > Chiroptera > Rhinolophidae > Rhinolophus > Rhinolophus sinicus. Next base: position 144,172,153 of record NC_142516.1, on the reverse strand, counting down.
ATGAGCCACAACACAATTTACAATTGGCTGTCACTAGTGCTGTGCTTGGCGGTGCCTAGAGAAGCCATGCCATGAACCAAGGCTGGTTGTTGCTAATGCTAGACTTAGATCTGCTCAGCCAGAGGTATGGTACACACCAAAACCAGATGCTGCTTGTTTTGGTTTTGTGAACCTTAGAGATTTTAAGAATGTCTGTAGCATGAGCCAAAACAAACCATTTATATGGAAAAGCCACTGGAAGTGGCTTGGGTGGGCCTGAGTCTCAGGAAATCAGGTATAAGAAATGGTATTAGCCAGGTTAATGGAAACTCAGATTAGGTATCTGCCAGCATATACATACCTGGAGGTGGGAGGGCTCAACAAAGAAGCAATGTCTTCTGCCAGTTCCTGCATCAGGGAGAAAGCTTCCCCTCCAGCCCTCACCCTAAAGTCAGATAATTCAGTTCCTCCCCTTATGTCCCTGGTACCTTTCTAGCTGCTGCCCCAGAACTGGAGCTCAGAGTGAGTGAGCAAGTTCCATTTAAGAGAAGATCCTGAGAGTGCAGATGCCTTTGTCTCACTCAGGTACAATCTGCTGGTTTTCACAGCCAGAAGTTATGGGGACTTCTCCCTACAACACTGGAACCCTGGAATAGGGAAGGGCTGGGACCCCTTGTTACTCAGATGGGACCTCCACAGCTGATATAACTGATTTTTGATGGTCACACACAGGTGTGGGTCCAGCCCTTTCCACATCTCCATTCCTTTTACCTGTCTCAAGGTGGCTTCTTCTGTATGTCTTTAGTTGTAAGGCTTTGTTTCAGCTAGACTTCAGGCAATTATCAATGACGGTTGTTTTGAATTTTATTTTAAATTTGATGTGGTTGTGAAAGGAAGTAAGCACAGCCTTTACCTACTCCACCATCTTGACCGGATCTTAGTCTGTTTTCTTTGTGGCTATTTTTCTAGAACATTGAAGAATGACTGGGTCATAGTAGGTACTTGGTAAACAATTATTGAATGAGAAAAATAGTAGAAAAGCTGAATATTTAAATTCAGGTTGTCCTTGCTCTAATGCTCTTGTTCACAGCCATTTTTGCATTTTATTTGTAGTGGATATACAAAACTAAGTAAAATTAATTAAATACAGTTATTTTCAGAACTAAGGAAGTATGAACTCTCTGCTATGATGTTGCTATTCTATAATGTACATTTATATATTAATCCAATTAATTTCATAGCAATGTGGATACATTGATAGAGCAGCTGTCTCATATCTTTGCTGTCTTTCTTCGTATTGGTATTGAAAACTAAGGTATACCTATTCTATCTCTATCATTATGAAGATTCTAAAAGGTAATTTGTTTTTAGTTTTCTGTTACTGTTTTCTTTCTGCAATTTGCTAGCGTAAATAAATGGATTTTTCATATTATAAAATATTAATAAATAAATTTAGTCCTAAACTGATTTCTGTGTTTCAAAGAGAGATACAGTCTTTTCACTTGAAAATTTTAAAAAATGCAATTATTTGTAAGTTTGCTGAAATACTATTAAATGAAAAATTGTGCAGAATTTTGTTAAACATAGTAAAATATGTTGCCCTAGCATACGCTACCATAATGTTATTTTTTTCTTATTTAACATATCTTGTTTTATTTACAATACTCTTGTGTTAAAGTACTATTAATCTCAGTTTGTTAGAAGATTACACAAATTATCAAAGAGATTTTAAAGTAACTCAATATCACAAAGCTAGTAGGTTGTAGATCTGGGATTTGAGTCTTCCCCCTCCCTGCCCCCAAAGCCTTGTCCTCACATTGTTTTTTAGACTGTCTGTCACTGAATGAAGATTGTACTTTTGTAGTTAATAAGAAAACAATATTACAAATTTTGCAATAATTATAACTTTATAATATTCATTTACAACTATTCTCTATTGGTCCAAAATTTTTACCAGAATTTGTACAATTGTTATCTACAAAACTTATTAAAACATATGAATGCAGTGATACTTTCCGTATTACTAATTTATTATCATTATTTCAGTAGTGTCAATATAGTAAATTCACTGACTTTTCTTATTAAATCATCCAGAAATAATACAACATGAAATAGATTATTCTCCCCCACCCCTCAGGTTTTATGCCCACTTCTTTGAAATACCAAGTATGAGTCACTCTTCCTTCTGGTGTCCTACACAGTAATTGTCTGGGTCTCCTAACCATTTCAGAAGTGTAAGCAAAAGGCAGTAGCCCCTTGCTCTGTAGTCCAAATACAAACATTGCTTAGCTCCCCTCTTGATGAATGCTCAAGAACTGGTTAGTTTAATCAAAAGCATCAATTAATTTTAAAGGTAAGTGGCAATCCTGTATGATTTTACTCTTACTTAAGGAGACCACACTATAAAATGCAAAAAAAATATGGTCTTTAGCATCAACAAACTGGACTATAAATACTGGACCTAACAATATTTTGGTGTAGTTGAGTAAGTTAAGTCACCACTTTGATCCTTAGTTTCCTCTACTGTAAAATAAAAATAATGATTTCATGGAGTATTTCTGAAGATTACATGTGATAACTTCTGCAACACTGTTAATACATTTTTGTATTCAATCCTTACTATTTACCATCTCTTTTGTAAACAAATTCTACTACCTTCATTTTCTCCTTGCCCCAAGCTGGTTAAAAAAATAAGCCAATACACTTTATATATTTGCTGAACCTTATTTAAACATTCTTTTAAGTGAGACACCAAACACAAAAGGATTTATTTCACATAATTTAACCTTATAGCCATCTTATATCATTTTATTATATGGACACAATCACTGTCTCCCTTCCTTTGTTTAACCCATCAGTAAATGTATAGTTTATTTTCCAGACCTAATGCAGAAACATAGAACTATGAGGGATAAGAGGTGTGTGCCTTCCTAAATCAATGATCAAAACTGAAAACAGTACACCTATGACCTTTCCCAAATGACAGAATATGATCTGATAGTAACTGGAAATATGGTGTTGGGTATTCAGTGTTCACATTTTTGTGTCCATTATAAAGTGGCTGCTGACATAAATTGAATCCCTTCACTGCTTGGGTGAAGGTCACCAGGAAAAATCAGTTCAGAGCTGCTAAGTCTGACAGGGCTTTTGTAGATTCTGCTACCAATCCTGAAAATAACTATTGGTGATCACACAAGACTCAGGGAAGATGAATTTTGAAACTGGTTCTGACATGCAGAAGAGCCAAAGGCAGAGTTGAGAACCTGTGTGAAATAGAAAATTCCTAGGTGGCAATCATAGTACATTTATCCTCAGCAGATTGATTGACTCAGTGATTACATGGTATCTGTCTTATTTCTCAATTGAATACATCTTCAATTGTTCCTTATTTTTTAAGATTTTCATTAAAAATATAGTTAATATACAATATTATATTGTTATCTGGTATACACCATAGTTATTCAACATTTATATACATGAAGAAGTAATCACCATGATATGTCCAGGAACCATCTGACACCATACTATATTCACAAAATTATTGACTATATTCTCTATGCTTTACATTATATCCCCATGACTATTTTTTAACTACCAATTTGTACTTCTTAATCCCTTCACCTTTTTCACCCTGCCCCTCAAACCTCCTCCCATCTGTTACCATAATAAATCTAGTACTCCTCTGACACTATGCATAGTTATTATATTTTTTATTGTATTCCTTATGCTATACCCTACATCCCCATGACTATTTTGTAACAACCACTTTGTACTTCTTAATCCTGTCCCTTTTTCACCCATGTCCCTAACTCCACTCCCATCTGGCAACCATCAACATGTTTTCTGTATATATTAGTTTGTTTCTGTTTTGTTTGTTTATTTTGCTCTTTAGATTACACACATAAGTGAAATCACATTGAATCTGTCTTCCACTGTCTGACATACACCACTCAGCACAATACCCTCCAGGTCCATCCATGCCACAACAGATGGCAAGAACTCATCCCCTTCCATGACTGAGCAATATTCTATTGTATGTATTAACCATTTCTTCTTTATGCATTCATCATCAACAGGCACCCAGGCTGCCTCCACATCTTGTCCATTATGAACAATGCTGCAATGAACATATGGATGCACACAACCCTCAAGATAGTTGGGACTTGATTGCTATTGGCATGTCAGTGGGGGCCAGGAAATTGACCCTAAGGCCCACCGGGTGTGTGATTTGCCCATGTCTACATGTTGTGGACTACTGGGCAGAGAGCTTACCGCACTGAGTGTGATTTGCCCCAGTAGGCTCTGATGCCTGTTGAGACTGTCCTTTGTATGTGTCACTTGTGGGGCTAATTGGTGGTGCTCTGCTATAGTATAAAGTCAATATTCAAGTATATTGGTTATGAGGCCTCTTATGAGGGGCTCTGGTTCAGGCACAAGACACCCACTGCCTGTGACTGGCCAGGAACTACATGGTAGAAACTAAAAAGAGATCTGTTGTTGCTTGCTTCCTGTGCTAAACTTAGAGGCACATGGGAGAAGCCACACTGTAGAACTAGGATGGCTGCCACCAGTGCTGGGCCTGGGGTAGCTCCACCAAAACCACGACACCCTGAGGCCTGTTGTCACCTGCTGGCTTCCTAAGTTTCAGCTGCTGATAAAGCCTTGTGCAGTATGCAAGTTTGATGAGGTAGGGCCTCAGTGAGTCACTAGAGTGGGAAGAGTTGTGTTCACCAGGTTAATGTAGATGTTGGTTTTGTGCCAGTGCTGAGCCTGGAGCTACTCAGCAAAATCTCAGAGCACATGGAGTCCAGTAGCAGCCTGCCTGGGGCCTGTGGACTCTGATAGTTTTCCAAGAAAGAGTACAATGTGGGCAGATCTGGCTGCTTACAAGAAAGTGCCTTTGAACTAGAATGAATTAGGTATGGCAGGGTCTCAGTGAGTCAGCAGGGTAGAGCAGCAGAGCTCACCAGACCATCAGATTCAGATTTGGCCATTGGGGGTGGGCTTAACTCAGGAAAGATGGCGCCCACCTGTTGGCTGCACAGGAGCAGGACTCCACACAGGGAAATTGGCTATTGTCCCTCCAGTTTTTGCCCAAAGCCATACAACTCTTCTCTCCCCATATGTCCCTGACATTCCCTGAGTCACTGTCACTGCAGGAGTCCAGGTTGAGTATCTATAAGTGAATAAGTCGTGTGCAGGTCTTTTAAGGGGACGTCTGGGTTTTCTGCTGCCTTCTGTCTCACCCAGACTGTTGAAATCCTCACTGTTTTTCATAGATGTTTTGGGGGCTCATCTTACTGGCACCAGTACTTCAAGTTGGGGAGACTGGTGTGCGGCTGGGTCCCTTGCTCTTCCAGGGGGGAACTTTTGCATCCAAGATATCTCTCCTGATTCTCAACCACCACAGGCAGGTGTAGGGTTGGCCCCTCCCACCAGTCTCAATATGGCTTGTTCTTTATATTCTTATTTGAAAATCCTCTATTCAGCTAGACTTCAGATGGTTGTCCAGGTTGATTGTTCTATAATTTAGTTAAAATTTTAATTTGATCATGGAAGAAAGTAGGCACAGTTTTTAGCTACTCTACCATCTTGGATCTCCCCGTGTAATGCTTTTTTTTTTTTTTTTTTTAATATTGTTTTTCCAGACAGCACAACACTGCTTTCAGACAATGTATGTTCAATCAGTTTAATTAAAAGGTCAGCTGGAAGAAGGTAGGGTCAGGAAAAGATGATTGTTTATTTATCAGTAAAACTGAGTATATATGGAGCTATTTATTTAAATAGCTATTAAGGGTTGGTTGTACTTCCCAAATCAATATAGGCCATGAAATCTTACTGTTAGCAATTGCTAGTTGTAATTCAAAAATGTAGTTTCTTTGTCATTATTGATCTTCAGACCCATTATTTTGGTTCAGGATAAGTGACAATATTTGAAAAAGCAACTAGGTTATAATTCCTTCTCACTCTAATGATACAATTTGTCCTTAGGAAATGTGCTTATTACCTCCCAAAGATAATTACAATGAAATCTGGAATGTATATAGTACATATATGAAAAGCTGTTCAATATGTAGACATCTCTTCCATCTAGAAACAAGTTAGGTTCCAAAAGGCAGTTCATGTATTTCACTGCTTCCTAAACCACAGATACTTAGAGGAGTTAGGCATAACACCCCGTATGCTTGTCTTCTAAATAAGCATGCCTTTCAGTCTTTCATAATGTTGAAACCAAGAACAATCTCTCTCTCTCTTTTTCCATTAGCCATCTTTATGCAATAAACGATTTTGACCAGTTTGGTCTACATGGAAAATCTCTTGTGGCACAAACTCTGTTTTTTTCTCCCCCGCTTCCCCCCAATATTTGAAATATACAGATATATCAGCATCCACGTTGTCTTTTCAAAATCTGAATGACCCTTGAATAAAGTATGAGTAAGACACTACTGTCCTTGAACAAAAGTAAAAAAGAAGACAAACAAATGAACAAAACATACCTAGTACTTTTACCATACATGGTTTATGAATTTTCAGCAAACTATGAGGCTTTTCCTAAATTAATATGAAACGGACAAACATCCAACATTGATGCTATTTTTATAGTGCAGACTAGCTATTGAACTTTATCAACTGTATTTCCTTTCCTTTTGCTGATTATAAATAGGTAAAATTTTACACATAAGTTACATTATCTCACAAATTGCTCTTTAGGATTTCTTGAGATGTAGATTAATTTATACTATATATATATATATATATATATATATATATATATATATATATATATATAGTATAAATTAATCTACAAGATATAGATTAATTTTTACTATATATAGTATAAATTAATCTATATATATGTATATATATATGGTATATATCACCTCATATTTTAATTTGTTCATTCCTTTTAATTTGCTTTATGTCCATTTTCAACATAACTGAATTTTTATGGAATAATATCTACAAAGCTTGGACTATGCATTTAGGTGTAAAACAAATATTATTTTAAGTATATACACTGATTTGGGAAATTCAATTTGTTAGAGATGCAAATTAAGAAAATATAGCCCTAGTATAATCAAGTGTGTGTGTGTCTGTGCATGTGTGTTTATGTGTGTATGAAAGGTTTTTCTGCTCTTTGGCTTTTCAAACAAAAGGCTTAGTTCGCTGTCTTTGGTTTGGCTGATAATCAGTTTTCAAGCATTAACAACTATATCATATCATTTAAGTCCCTAAATATGTAGAAAAATTTAAAAGTTCTAAAATGTTACTCTGTCCTTGTTTTTTCTTGCTTTAATAACTAACCGTGGGGGTGGGGAGAAGTATTCGAGGGAAACAAAACTCCTAAAAATAAATAGAAAGGAAATGTTATTCATGGATTTCTCTACATGTTGTTTTCATATATTTAGACTTATTAAAAAACAGATTTTACTGATGTTGAAATTATATTAAAGCTACTAATTGAATAATGTATCCTTCCTATCTGTGTAATAAAACTGTATAGACATTTTGATGCATTCCTCACGTGAGTCCCATTTCTTCAGTGCTAGCTATTTAAGCCTATACCATTTAGTGCTATAAATTATCTCCTACTAGAATAAAATTACCCTGAATACATTTGCTGATGCATCATTTAAAATGGCATTTTAATGGATAAGAATGGATTCATAATGAAATATGCATTATATTTGATGTTGAGGAAACAGCCTCAAATAGGTCTCATCATATTATGAATATAGCATGAGTGTGACTTCATCACTAACAGGCTATAAGCAATCATAAAGCAAACATACCATCTATTTCAGATAGAAAAGGTCACAGCTGAGCGTTGATCAAATTACTCCCTAGAGATTTACCAATGATAACTCTGTCTCTAATGCTTAATATGGAAAATGAAGGAGGCTTGTCTATCTGTCTGCCCTGTCTTGCAATTTGTGCTTTGCACTTTGCAATCTCATTCTTAACAGTATCTGTTTTCACTTCCAAAGCTGTCCATTATGGTTCTCTTAAGGATGTGTAATGAAGCTCCCACTATCAAAACCTCCTGCTAAAGGGAATTCTTCCCCTTTGCAATATGTTCAGTTCTTTGCCTCTCACAATATGCTCGATTCCCCTTGCAGAACAACTTTTTTTAAAAAATTATTTTTTGTTAAACTGAATACCATTTATGTTTAACATTGGTGATATCTAATAAAATACAATGGCAGCCCCTGAAGATAGAGATCCTAGTCTGGCCCAATTATACCTAGAAGACATCACTGTTAGTGAATGTTGTAACGATTGCAAGCCATATTCAAGGCATTATTGGGTGATGCATTTACACGTGCATTTTAGTTTATGAACTTGAGTCAGATTGCTGGCTGCCCCCCTCTCAGCCTCTTTTACTGTGTTGTAATAGATCTACACAAGACTTAAGCATATGGCAGCCTCAAATTGCATTTGTATTTCTCAGCTTCCTTATAACTAGAAAGGCCTTGAGAACGTTCTGGCCCATGGCATGTAAGTGGAAACCAGGTACACAACTTTTAAGATGTGACCTAAAAAGAGGGATGTGTGTGTGTGTTTAGGGGGGATGATGTCCTGCTTTATTGAGAACATTTCACTCTCCCCCTTCCTCTCTTTTGAAATTCAATTTTATATCACTAACCTAAATTTGTTTTGTGGACCATTCTTAACCAAGCCTTAATATGTATGATTTATTTATATCATGCAGGTATATTTTATCATATCTTCATGAAAAATACTAATTTATGTATTCATGAAAAAGACTATTTTCTATTTATTTACTATTAATTTAAGCATTTGCTATTTATTTATTTTATTAGTGAACTGAGATATGACCTGCCTAGTAGCAAAGAAATCAAGGTTATTTATCTTGAAGTGTTCCCTCTTCTTCACCAAAGAACACTGGGTGCTATGGAACCAAAAAAGAGAGCATGGTGGTATAAATACACTGGCGTCCACACCCAAGAACATGCAGCCGTGGTTGAATCAGGTCACCTGTGCCTTTGTGGTCCACTTCCACTTATCCCTGCCCTTCCAGCCGTGATTTCTGGATGGGTTCAATACTAATTCCTCAGGATTAAGCTTCTCTTCTGACAGACTTTCCGGGGATTTGAAAATTTAATCTTCTGGTCCATTACTCTCCTGGTCCAATGGTTACCCCCTGTCTTCAAGGGCACCCAGCCAGTGAGTTTGTCTGAGTCTCCACTAGTTCCCAGGGTTTGTTTCTTAGGGATCTAGAAGCACAATCCCCCTTCTTCACACCAGATGTTTAAAAAGTTTCACTTTTGAATTCTCAAAACTTTAAGTGTCTATGACCATCTTTCCCTAAAAACCCCTCTAGCTTGTTCCCCACCCCGGGGCAGCTGCTCTTCGAAACTTTCTGGCACCTATGTTTCTGAGGGAGTAATTCAACAGGGGCTGATTTAATGTATTAAGGGCAATTTATCAGATGCCTCCAAGATGCCCAAATTTATAGATGGTAGGCAGACAGGGGTGGGTAGAGCTATTAAGCTATCCTCAAGGTTTCTATGGTCATTGTCTGGCATGGTGACTTTTGAAGAAAAATTAATGAAGCATGTTAAACCTCTGCAAGAAGCATCACAAAACCTATCTTTTAAATGTACTCTCTAGAACCCAAAGGAGAAAGCATCTTAGAAGTTAACCTCTTAAACTAGGGTGGGAAATGTTGCACCTACCTGTCCCAATCTGGCTCCCCTGTCTTAGGTCACTACTCGGTACAGAGGCCAAACCATCCTCTATTTGTCCTATAAGAAATCTCTACCCCTTAAACTAAGATGACACACCCTTTGCCCAAAGGAGTTTGTCTGTCCCAGGCTGCATCTTGGACTTCTCCAGTGTACAGTTCTCAAATCTGTATCTTCTGCGTGTGATTCCTGGTGAGTTGCTGCTGGAGTGAGTCAGTCTTCAGCATCATAGCCACTGACTTAGTGATGAACAAACAAGGTGTGTTGTTGTTGTTGTCGTTGTTGCTTTAGGGGATGAGGGCAGCAAGCTGGGGAGTTACTGCTCCAAATCTCACAGCTTTATAAAGTGTAAACTTTCCTTCTCATTTTCCCTGCCATGGTGAACCACCGGTATCCCTGCATATGTTCCTTAATTGTTCGGTACAGTTCTTAGAACACACACACACACACACACACACACACACACACACACCGGCCCTTTCTAGGGACAGACCTCAAGTCTGCAAGGCAGTTCAACTTACACATATTAAAAAGAAAATCTTTTCCTAATTTCATTCTTATGTCTATGGAATGAACCTGTCACATTTCTATGCAGAATAATGTTGTGATTTTTTCTTATTATATTCCCCCTTTGCAAGTTGGGTTCATTTGAGGGCTTCATTTCAGTATCAGAAAGGAGACTTTTGCCAGGATTCAACCCTCTAAATATACTCTCTCTAGGTTTGGTTATAGGAAGATAAACTTTCACCTATCAACCCTTTTAAGGAAGCAGATCATTAAACCAGAGCCCTCATCTTGAACAAATACCTGGGGGAATTAAGGAGAAGTTTATTTTTATGCTTATTATTTGTTCATTTGTTTTCAGTTTTAAGAACTAGAAATTCCCCAGATTTCAGTCTGTTTATTTACCATTATCTTCTATAGTATTGTATAGTGTTCTTATGTTCTACAATATTTTGGGAGTCTTGGTGAAATGGAACCTAATAGTAATATTGCTTTGCCTTGATTCACCTTCTCCACCTAATTGTGTTTCTCTCAAGGAAGCTCTGAGTTAAGGCTGTTGTGGGACAGCCTATTGAGTTTTCCTGGTTTGCTAGTGTCATGTTTAACATCATCCCAATCCATTCATAACAATGTCTCAAAATAACAAATAACGTCTCATTCTTAGTTTTGATATTTTATAATGTTTATTTTCTAATCTAATTGCTAAATTATAATTTTTATGGATTATGTTTTAGGGACAGTTTTTTTTAAACAAGTTTGCTAAACCTTAATTTAAAAAATAATAATAATTCCTCTAGATATTATGACCTTCTAGAGGTAAAATTAATTTTTTACCCACTCTAAAATTACATTAATATGCAAAGTCTAATTAGAGCTGGTGTGGGTGTATATGCAGAGTTTCTAAAACAGGAATAATATGAGCTTTACTCAAATAAATGGGGGAAGTTTCCCAAAGAGGGAAAGAAAGAAAAAAAGAAAAGTATAATGAAACCCTGACTACACCATAGGAATTTGTCTTCCTATAATTATCTTAAAAAATTTGGTTAGTTTTTATGAGTTTAATTGTGTCCTCCCAGAAGACATTGCATTTCTAACCCCAGTACCTCAGAATATGACCTTATTTGTAAATAAAGTCTATACTGGTGACCAGTTAAGTTGAGGTTAGGATGGGCCCTCACCTGATATGTCTAGTGTTCTTATAAATAAGGGAAATTTGAACACAAAGACAGACAGACACACAGGTGAATGCTGTGTAAAGATGAAGGCAGAGATTTGAATGATGCATCTGCAAGTCATGGAACACCAAGGATTGCCAACTCCCCCCAAAAGCCAAAAGTAGGGGCCTAGAACAGATTCTGTCGCACAGCCCTAGAAGAAATGACCCTGCTGACAACTTGATCTTGGACTTCTGGCTTCCACAACTGTGAGACAATACATTTCTATTGTTTAAGTCACCCTGTTTGTGGCACTTTGTTATAACAGTCCCAGGAAACTAACACAATTGTCCTGTATTTGTTCTTCAAATTTCAATCATGAAAATTTATCCTGCAGCTGCTTCTTACTAGCTCGCTTTTTGACCAAATGGGGGCACCTCCAAATACAGTTGTGTTTTGTACAAAATATCTTCATTCCTTTCTTTAATCAATGGACATTGCACATCTATTCCTCATAGTTTTCAAATATCTCAGTGAGTTTCATGTTTAATATAGGCTCAAGATTTATTTATGTGATGCAAAGAAATAATAAGCAAGCTATTTATACTCTTACAATCCATTACATGCTGGAATCTCAAAGTTAGTATTATTTCAGTATTCAAGGTGTGAGACTTTGGGAGGATAATAATGAAAGGTATTTTGTTTCCACATTCTCTGTTATTTTTGTGATAATATATTTTGTATAATGTTTTACAACTTTACCATAGATATAATATTTTAAAACAATTAAAATACAAGATGCGAACACATTCTCCTGACAACCACAAATTGTGACTTCATTATAAACCGGCATTACTGTGTACTGTTATTAAATATTAAATAATCAATTAAGTGAATATGCTAAATACAAATCAAGGTACAAGCCACAAAAAATATGTTGAAGAATTAATGTATCAATTAATACTGCACTTATGCATTCTAAAATACATATGAATTAGCTAATTAGCTTTTCCCTAAATGCTCTCATTAACATGAGTTAGAAGTTTAACAACCCACTTTGTTTCAATGTTTTTGATCTGCACTGTTTTAGTCTTCCAAAGTCATTTATTAAGTCTAAAACTAAACTAGATTTCTGAAGTAACACCAGGGAAGAAAAAGGTTTAAATAGCCCACAAGTAATATTTTTAAAATCTTGGATCAGACTGACTCAATATCTCTATGCACCTCCATTTCAAAACTGTATGTAACTGTAAAGAAGGATAAGATTGTATGTCAGATCTTGTCATTCTTCTGCCCTTCCTGGTGATGAGATCTTATCAAGGTAAAGCTCTTCAATTTCTTTGTCTCTTTCTCTCTCTCTCTTTTTTATTGTAAGTAGAAAATGCAGTAAGAGGTCTTCAGGCCATAAGTAATATTTTATAAAAAAAATTATTAAAAAGGAGAAATAATAGTTTCTAAGTGTTTTTTTGTTTGTTTTATTTTTTGTTTTTGTTGTTGTTTATCAAAATCCATGTATTTTCTTTAACACCAAACCAATGCAACCCAACCAGTGCATGCATAAAGGCATTGAGAAGATGAGATTGATTTGGTTTTTCATGCTTACTGCTGTTCACCTTAAAGAACTTTTCACATAAGCATATTACATCTGATCATGGATTGAGTGGAAACACACTGCTATCCTCTTTTTTCACAGTTTCACTTTATGAAAGTAAATCTGGTGATTTGTTTTAGATGATTGATTCATGCTCATTTAGAAAGATCAGAGGACTTGAAAATCAGAGTTACCTAGAAGTGTTCGCTGTAAGTAATGCAGTGATATATATATTTTTGTTGACAAATAGTTTTTTATTTTATCTATAAATCTGAGAATCACAGAGAAAGCCAGAAATTTGTACATCAAGCCTCCAAGTCCATGTATTCCTTTCTTTAATCTAATTCCACCTATTTCTTTACATAAAAATCAACTATTTTTTTGTATTTCAATGGAGGGGGTCCCATGCTTCTTTGAAGAACATTAAAAAGGGGCTTTCCTACCAGGTTAAAAAGCTTAGATTTAATCATATGAGTCATGAAAACTTTTAAAAGGATTTAAAGGGAGGAATGACTGGTCAGATAGTATGTGTGTCATATACTTCTGGTGGCATCATGAAGTATGTCTAATTTGAGTGAAAGAATACAGCAGAGTACCCTGAAACAAATGATTAAAAATATAATTACAAAATTGTATCCACATATTATAGTAATAATATTATCATATCCACCTGGATCTGAGTGTTTTGTTTTTTTTTTCCAAATTCTAAACACATGCTTTTTTTTTTTTTTTTTTTTTTTTAACTTTCTTTACTCACACTTTCCAAATGTGTTCCTCTTCCTCTATTTTGAATTATGCCGTACATTTTGTGGGGTCACACAACTGAAAAAACATCATTTGTATTTTGGATTTCATCTTCCTCTCAATTTCCTACTTCAATAAAATTCACAGATTTTATCTGTTCCATCTCTGCAATACATATACATTTCCCATTCCTCTGTTCCAATTCTGTTATTTCTTGGTCTACTGAAATAAACTGAACATGTAAACCTTTTCCAAGTGCTTCCAACTCCAGTTCATTTCTAACATTATTGCCAATACTTGTCTATTTTTACTTTACCTCACACTGTATTATCCATTTCCCTACATGAAAAACTTTTATCATGTCCTAAAAGTCTATTCTCTATCCATCCACAACATCCTTTCAATGGATCCAGATATTGTGCACTCTGGTCTATCATATTAAACCTCAACCATTCCCAGAGAATGTTGTCATGATGTTCTGTCTCCATGCCCTCATCATACCATTTGTTCTAGTTGACCCGCCCTTTTCTTCTTCCTCCACATTATAAAATGATCCTACACAGGGAAACTCAAAAGATATGTTTCACATGAAGCTTTCTGGTTCTTTCCAGTAAACAATGGCAAAATAAGGTCCCCTTAAATACATCCCAGTATAAATTGCCAAACATTTGAATATGTCAGGTTAAATGACAAAGAAGAATTGAGGTTACAGATGGCATTAAGGTTGTTAATCAGTTGACTTGAGATGGGGAATTTATCCTGAATTATCCAAGCTGGACCAATGTAATCACAAGGCTTCTTATAAATAGTAGAAAATGGAGGCAGAAAGAAAAGAATCAAACAGATAGTATTGTGAGAAGGTCTTGGCTAAAAGTTGCTGACTTTGAAGATGGAGGAATAGAGCCACAAGTTAAGGAATATGAGAAAACTTAGAAGCTAGTAAAGGCAAAGACATTAATTCTCTTACCAGAGGCTCCAGAAAAAAATGCAGTCCTTCTGATACATTGATTTTATCCTAGTGAGATCATATTCAGAATTCTGACCTCTAAAACTATGACAATAAATATACAGAGGGTGCCAAAAAATGTATACACATTTTAAGAAAGGAAACAAACTGTATCAAAATTGTAATACTCAATATATACCAATAACTAAGGATGAATACAAGTCATGTGTATACATTTTTTTTGACACCCACGATAGTTTTTAAGTCACTAAGTTTGTAGTGAGTTTTTACAGCAGCAGTGGCAGGCTATTATTACACAGGGAGATTAACATTTCTGCCCTTAAGGTGAAAAAAATATTCATACTGAAATTATTCTATCTGTCTGTCATTTTTCTAGGTGCTTTTCCATGTCTCTTAGTTTCATCTTTGCAACCTAATGCAGTAGATATTATTATTCTTGTTTTAAAGATGAGAAAAAGATTGCTTAGAAGTTTAGTACAGTATAATTCTCATAAAATTAGGAAACATTGTCAGTGATGGAGATGGATGAGAGGTGGAGAATGTGCACCAATCTGAGTTGATCTGAATCTGATACTGTTTTCTCCATTCTATGCAGCCTCCCAATCATATTGCAGATTTTCCATTTATATTCTCTTAGTCAATGATCACAACTGTTGAGGCTGAGGTAAGTTTAAGTTTAGTGACCTGGTAAAGTTTATTGATCTGCTCACACAGCTGGTCTTTTTTGGGGTTTTTTTTTTTGTTGTTTTCTTTTTTTCTGACTCCAAACACCATGGTCTTCCCACTGTGCCAGAATGTAGTACCAATATATAAAACAACAACCAAAAAGAAAAAAAGGGCTTAATATCTATGGCACAGCTGCCTCTCTTTGGCAGAACTACATAGGGAAATGGAAAGCACAGATCTGTTTCACATCATCTTTGACAGAAAGTGGTTGAAACAAACACCATTGGCATTAATTCCTCACTTCTCCATCATGAAGCAATAGCTAGACTTTGAAATTTTTTAAAAGCAGGCAAACTCATTTAATGGTTTCCCAAGTTTATTCTACTGGCTGTGAAACATTTTAACACAGCTGCTAAGACATTTTGGCAATATGCAACTGTGTGTCCTTCCTCTGGGTGTAATGTATCACAGATGCATCAGAAGGTCTTACCTGTTTTTTTGAGCAACCATTTTTCTGTCCTTACTCACTCTCACCAACTTTTTGAAAGGTGGGAGATATCTGTTTGATAATACTTATTTTAAATAAAGAGCATAAAGGTGGGATAACATCCATTCTACGCCCACTTTTTAGCCATAACTTTCTCCTTCTCATCTTTCTTGACATTCTTTCATTCTGTGCATTATTTATTAGAATCAAGTTTATTGAAATATCACCTCTATTGAATTGAAAACATTATTTTATTAGCTCTGACTTGTGAGGAGCAATAATAGATATTATTAAAACTAATAGAAAAGGAAGAAAGTTCTGAAAACTTAGTTGCTTTTGGAGATACCTACACTTAGAACACTCCTTGCATTTCAAGAGTGAGAGAGAGGCATGTGGAGAGGAAATTCCATAATTCTGAATGAACTAAAATTGCTAAAAAATGCCACAGATGAAAAATAGATACTTGCAACTATTAATTCCAACAGGTATAGCTCTCCTGAGCTCAATTACAGTATGTCATTGAATTATCCAAGATCTTAAGCTGTACTTACCATCAGTTTTACTGAAATCTTTCTGCAAATTATATATAAATATCATACTTAATGGGCAGTG
The DNA here is from genome assembly GCF_057876585.1 of Rhinolophus sinicus. Taxonomy (NCBI): domain Eukaryota; kingdom Metazoa; phylum Chordata; class Mammalia; order Chiroptera; family Rhinolophidae; genus Rhinolophus; species Rhinolophus sinicus. The sequence goes on along the minus strand of NC_142516.1, from coordinate 144,155,739 downwards.
GCTTCATGAGGCAACCATGTGTGAGAAGCATGAATAAGCATTGCACACTTGCTTATTGACTGAGGAAATGTTTTGTGATGAGGTCTCAAGATGAGAGAAAATGAAATTACGTAAAAATGGAGCTGAATAGCATATCAGGTAAATCCAAATCAGGTTGATTTTGAGACCTAATGGGGAAATGATCAGCCCCAATGTCTGAAGATACTGATTACTTCAGATTACTTGTAGAACTCTGAGGCAAACAGTGCTATTTAAAGGATCAGATTTATATGTGTATTAAATTGAGGTAATCAGGTAGCACTGGGATCCACAGATTGTAGGAGAAAAGCTTTCTTCCCATTTCTAAACAAAGCACAGCATCATCAGGCTACTCTGAGATGGCAAAATGTTTTCAGTCAGCACCCTCAGTTTGGACCCTTTCACATTTACTAGCAACCCATGTGCCCACTAGCCATGTGCCCTGGGAGGCTGCTCTCTGACCTGGAAACACTGAAATGGAGAAAACTGGAGGGTGGAGGTAGCGATTGCGGCTGACAGATGCTTTTGGGATGACACAGCAGAAAGCTCTTGTTTGTAGCTGGAGGGTAAAATCTGAAAGTATAGTAAAAAGTCAAATTGAGTCAAACCAGCTCTTAGTGAATTCAGTCTTGGAAAACTACCAAAATATTGCAAAATGCTACTCTATTCATTCCTAATTCATACAGTTTTGCTATAAATAAAGACATTATCAGTTCTGTCATTTCTAAATAACAAAGAATAAGTGAAAAATAAAACCTGGTAATACATTAGCTTGTGCTATAAAATATTTGTATTTTCATTAATAGAACACAGGGAAAAGTCCACAGATGCTGTCTTTAGGGAAGATCAGTAAGTTGCCATAAAACCCATGCTGGGGAAGGACTAGTGATGGCAAACCTGTGCTGAGTACTTGCGGTGTGATAAGACAGTCTGCATTTGTCACAGGTGTGAAGTCGTCTAATCCTCTTAACAGTAGGGACTTTTATTCACCCCAGTTTTCCATGGCAAGAAAATGAGATGAAAAATAAAATCACTTGTATAAAACCTGCATTTTGTAAATCGCAAAGCTGAGGTTTTAACTGAACCAGGCTGGCTCATAAAATGACTTAGTTTGCCGTTTCTAAAGGCCTTTAGTCGATGGCAAAAAGATGAAATAAAATCTATGGGATAGATAACAGTAATCATACTTTGATGTGTGCTTTTTTTTTTCTAAATGCTCACATATATGCACAGTAACTAAAATTAATATCAAGCCTGACAATAGTTTTCAAGTATTTTTAAGAAATGTGTAATATATATTCAAAAGAAAAAAAAAAAAACAAAAAACAATGAACAGTAGAATACATCCCATGTAGCTTTCAGCCAAGTTCAATAATTACGGAATTTTGGCCTATTGTTTCAGCTCTGCCCACTTCCCACCCCCAGATTATTCTGAAGCAATCACCAGACATCTGATCATGTTTGAAGATGTAGTTAATGGGTAGTTTGTACAGAGAACCAGGTGTTAGATATCTGGAAGTAAGTATAGAGACTGGCAGACACTGTAAAAGAACAAAAGAGCATGGATCAGGGCTTCTGGGAGGTTTCAGAAGCCTCGCAGACCAGAGGGCATGTGGCAAAGCTGAAAATGACTGTGGTCAGAGGGTCTGCTGGAGGCATCAAGGGCAAAAGCAGCCGGAAGAGACTTTGTAAAGTCAGGTCACTCAGTGATGACAAAAGAAGTGTTAATGCTCTACCGACAAATTTGCTGACCATTCAGCAAATTATTTGAGCGAAGAGGCCATTGAGCCTCAGTTCTCACAAATACAGTCTTCTTACTCAAGGGTGTCCCTCCCACGGTGGGTCATCAGATTAGCAGAGTACCACAAGATGAATGCCCTGAACTGTCACTAGACTTTAGACACTCCAACTGGCTAATGTTTAGTAGCATAATGAGATATGTGCACACCTTGCAAGGCTTGTCATTTTTGCTTAATGCCGCTTGTACTGGTAGAAATAAAGGTGGTAATCGTTCTCTCTAAAATTCTTTCTGACACTTAGAACAAAATGAACTTTAGTGCAAGGAAAGGTTTCACCTTTTACTGTTTTTGACACAAATTTGAGTGTTATACAGCAGGAAGTGTTTGACACTGTAATTTAAAATGACAAAGGGAAGTGAGCTGTGCAATCCACCCAAATGTGATATTCCCCTTGGACCTTCCCATCCCAACATCATCATCTGAAACTGTCACATTGTGTGAGGTGCTAAATGGAGATTAAGGTGGGGCAAACATTTTCACAGCAGGTTAAGTGCATAGAGTTCTGGGAATAGAGACCGTGTTTAAACTAAACCTTGGAAATCTATCTACTGATCTATCAATCTAGGCATCTATTGTTCCCAGCTTACTGAGTGGGCCCAGAATGTATGGATGGAGAAATCTGTTTTAGATTTAGTCACTTTTAACCAGCAAAGATAAATAATATGTATATTTTTTGAGAATTTGGATTTGAAGTCTAGATATTATTCTTAAGTCTAAAACATACTTTCTAGATTAATGGGAACATAACTATGTTCTATGTAAAAGAAAAAAATGAAAATGATACAAAATAAAACGAAGTAAAAATAATAATAAACATGGTGCCACGGTCCATAAAGAAGGTTAAAAAATGAAATGATATATACAGTAAAATATGCTAATACAAGGGGTGATATTTATAATGGCAACACAATAATAAAGATGATCGCTATAGTACTTTGATAGGAAACTAACATATTTTTCATGTCAACCCAACTAAAATAAAAATCACTATTTTAAGTGCAATTCCTATTTTGATAAGGGAAATGTGGAAAACCAATATAAGAATGCAATTTTAACTAAGGAAAATATGTATGTGAAATGCTTTAGAAAAGCGATGCTTTGTATTCAGATCCTGAATACAATACATTATTTTTTCAGGAAAAGGAAGCATAATAAAATAAGGCACTTAAATTTTAAAATTATTAACATATCAGGTTGAGCAGAATGTAGTTGTGATTAATCACTGATGATGACAATGATGATGATGGTGGTGATGATGATGGTGATGATAATAGTGGGGGCAATGGTGGTAGAAGCAACCTTAATCTGGAAGGTGCATACATTTTAACACTTGTGCAAATAAATATATTTTATTATCACTATTTTGAATTTCCAGATGTGGTAGTTCATTTATTAATTAATACATTGAATTATACAATTAATACATATTAATACATTCTTTTATCTTTTTCAAATTTAAGGTAATGCTAGACTACGACTGCTTCTGCTTAATATTATTAAGCTTCTTGGGGAAAATGTTATATTGCTGAATTGAGCACTATAAAAACATGGCACAGTGGGAACAAATCATCTCATACTGTTCACAGAAGACTGGGTTCATTATCCATGCTAAGAATATAGGGAAAATGTCTTTGAAATGTAAGCTACACAACGGTTTGGTTTTAGTTGTGATCTCACATGAGTTACTATGTGATCTTTGGGAATTTCTCTGATGCAAAATGTAGTGCTTGCTTTTGAAAGGCACTGCTGGGGCCAAGATAAATGAATTTTCATATAAATACCCAGAGAGCTCTGAAACTTACATTAATAAGAGGCAATGCATTATCAAGCGCTATATAACTCTCCAAGCCTAGATAAGTTACTATTAATAGGAGACTCAAATGTGCATTAGGTTGAATGAGTCTGGGTGCAAAAAAATAGTTCTAATTTGGTTTTCTGATAAATAAAGCACATTATGCATAAATATGCATAATAAAGCACATTAACACCATGATCTAAATTTATCTTAATTTTCTAAAACATGGCCAGTGTTTAGGTTGCAGATACAAATATAGAGAAAATAAATATTTGACTTATTAGTAATTTTATTATATTTGTTTCAGTTTATGTGCTTCACTAGTTTCCATGTGATAATAGCCTAGGGTTTGTGCTCTCTTGAAATTTTGTTGGCAGCAGACCTTTCATGCCATAAAATATTTTCATCAAAACTCTTTTACCCTTCACATTCATATTACAAATCAGTGACAAACAGCCAAGAGACCAGGTTCATCCATTCACAAGGGTGGCAATTTGCAATCTAGTTATTTCTAAATCTGCTCTTACATGTGCTTTTACATTATATGTTCTGTGAAGTTATTCAGAGTAAGAAATAAAGAAACAAATTCAATTCACATCTATGTCTCACTTTTTTAAAAAAAATAGGTAGTATTGATTTGGAACTTGTTAATGTCTTAAACTATAATGAAATCTGTCTTCTCCACACTAGAAAGTATTTTGATAAGCTAGAAAAGATGGTCATGACTTGAAAGGTTATCCCCAAAGCTCCTAATTGTATCATTTCCCCCTCCATTCTCTTACTTCTTTTATACATGTATTTAAAAAGAAGGAAAAAAAAAAGTAGACTCCCAACATGGATGAAATAAAAGTGTGTTCAAGTTTTGATAGAACAAAGTTCTTTTGGGGCTGACTTTAGTATAAGGCAGATTCACCTCTAAGTCAATTCAAACAATATTATTATTTAAATTACCAGAAAAAAAAACATAATTCTAGCATTGTCCTGTGGTCTGAACCCCGAGGCCAATTTCATAGTGAGACCCCATGGAAATATGAAATCAGATGTAAAATGCACTGTTTCAAGAGCCATTTCATTATTTTATTGGCACAGACAAGTTTTTTTAAAGCTATTACAGTATTTTACCTCAATTAGCAAAAATTACCTTTTTATCATAATGAATATTTCTAATATGAATGCCTTTTTATGCCAAGGGCTAAATGAATCTGTAAATGCCATATAATTTTTGTATATCAAATTTGAAAGATAATATGACTGCATGTCGATAAAATATGTTTAATGTTTTAAAAATATATTTTTTTTCTCTTTTATTGTAACATTGCTGGAAGTACAATTAGTTTTATGAGAGACTGAGAGAGGATGGTATCATTATTTCTGAAATCGCCATGAGACTGTGATGCACCTTCCCTCAGTGGGGAATCTCCGTTTTAGTGTGGATTAAATCTTAGCATATCCCCAGTTATTCAAAGAATAGTCACGGAATTCTACAGCTGACCCCAACCCAGAGAAAACATTACATTTTAAATATGTTGTCCAATCACACAGTAATGAATATTGCCCAGAAAACAAATATTTTATTAAAACCGTACTTATCCAAATGCATGAGTTTTAAAACATAACACCTTTGTAATATCTAAAAGCACTTGACCAAGCCATTTGGCCTTTTTGTGGCATTTCTTGTGTCAATTGTATTTGATTTCAAATATATGCAGTAGGCCAAAGGTAAGTAGGTGTGAGAAATCAGATGCACCAAAGTGCTTGCAACATGACAATCCCCTGTTTTAAGTTAGGAAAGACGCCTTCTCATAATTATTGTGTCTAGATTACCACATCTTCCCTTGTTGTGCCCACTTTCGCATTAAGCTTACAATGGCCTGGCTCATGACCAAGCCGTCTCAGACATTGCTCAAAGGTAAGAATTACTTCTTGTGTTGCCCTTGGCTCTACCTGTTCCAGAAGCTTGGAGGACAGGGGATTATGGGAGCAGAGGGCATTGTGGGACTCTTCAGTCATCACTCCTCTCTTCTGGCCATACACCTGACCTCACTGTCAGATGAGGCAAGAGGCTCCAACTCTGTTCCACTTCATGTCTAAATAGTTTACTGCCTTGTGAGAGATCTCAGGACATTCAAAAACGAGAAGGATCCCCTCCTTGTTTATATCACCAAGAATAGGACAAAATTACTCTCTAGGAGTTAGATACATATTGCTTTTACATAATTTCCTATATGAGCTACCTAGCTAACAGTTTTTGTCGTATTTTCCTCCAGGGGTGGGCAGTGCACTATTTCTTTGGATATGTACCTGACTTAGCAGTGGCTTGCACCTAAAACCCACACGACTCCAAAAACCTATCTTTAAAAGTAGCATCCCATTTAGCCCCATCAGCTGGTCACCTGCCAGAGGCAGGCAGTAATTTAATGTGACAGAGGGCTCGCAGAGTCATGCCTCCCATTTCAGGCTAGCCCCAGGGCATAAACGCATCAGGGAAATGTTTCACTGAATCAGCCAAACAGCTTAAATTGCTATTTCTCTTTCTTTCACCCTGTTCTTTCACTTGCTTTCAATCTTACTCTCGATCTAACTTGTTCTCTTTATTCTAAGAACATGGAATCAATTTAACTGTTTATGTAATATAATATCGCCATTCCCATATTTGAACATCAATCATGATTCCTCTATCCTGGATACTATTATTATACTTATTAAGTGATAAATTACGAATAATTTCTAAATCACTAAGTTTAGATGTGTGCCTATGATAAAGTTTTCATACATATTTAGTTTATTGTAGTAATCTCATAGATAAGCTATAATTAGACTTATGAGGATTAGAGAACATAAGCAACTTTCCAAAGTTAATATTTATATTTGGTTTCACAAAAACCTATGTGTTTTTGTTTGGCTTCACTTCTTACAAATAACAACAGCTTTTTAAAAAGTGCTAATCATGGATTATTGGTAAAATAATTCAATGGTAATAATGAGACCTTTTTAAAGAAAATACTTAAATTCTGACTATGTGCTAGAGATATTTTAGATGTTAGATAATATGGTTATAATATGAACACATCACTGCCTTCATATAATTTGCATTCTCCTGGTGGGTGACAAATAATAAACAAACAATAATACTGTATCAGATTATATAAGTGCTATGAAAACAAAAATAAAAGAGGGAAAATAGGAATTCAGTGCTGGTGCCTGTAATGTGTTGTTGAGGAGATGAGGTGAAAAATGAGCAAAAAACACAGCAGCAAGAGAGAAACCATCTTTGGAAAGGCCATTTGCTGCAGAGCAGTTAGCCAGTTCACATGTCCTATGTGGGAGCAGACGTAGTATGTTTGCAGAACATCACAAAGAGACAGTGAATAGAAAATTGTGCTCAAGGGAGAGAGTGAAAAGATATGGGGTTAGAGGCTATGGAAAGCCATTGGAGTGACTTTTGCTTTTAGTCTGAATGAGCAGGGAGGCCACTAGACAGCTATATGAGCAAAGGAGTGATAGCCTTTCCATTTTGAAAGAATATCTGGATGCATTGATGAAAACTAGCTATTGGGAACTAAGAGTTAAATCACGGAAAATAAACTGGGTGCTATTTCGTTAACAAAGACAAGAAATGAGAGTTTCCTGGACCAAAGCAAAGTCAAATGACCGCTGACATTGAGATACAAAGGTGGCAGGTATTGGAAGGATTGTCTATGGAATTTTTACATCACCAGAATGATGGCTGGGATAGTAACGAGAAATGAGACAGTAATCCAGGTAATACGTTTTGAAGGGATGAGGGTAAATAGGCCAGAGGACTATTGATACTTGTTAACAAGACAACAAGGAATAAACAGTCTTATGGTAGAAACACTCATTTTGGGAGCTCTTAGAGAAGATGGGGCTGTGTTCTGTCCCCTTCTTTCATATTCTCAGTTCTGTGACAGGAAGTTCTCAGACTATCCAGTTCCTACATCTCTATTATCACTTTGCAAAAACCATTCTGTCCAGATGACAAGGTCTTATAACTTGGTTTTCCCTTTGCCCTAACTTTATTTTCCATCTACTTTTTTCCTACTTTGCAAAATGCCTACCTCATATTCTTTTTATTTTCTGCAATTTCACTCTCTTTTCTTTATACTCTAGAGATGAATATCTCTCCCTGTAATGTCTTTCTTCTAGTAAGACTCTTCTGGGCTTCTTTCTTCCCAAAATAGTATACCTATTTTCATTGTAATCAAAATGCTGTTTCCCTCTCCACAAGCTCTACTTTCTGCAAAAAGACCTGCCCTCACTTTTTAAATTATTTATTCAGGTAATAATAATAAATCAGAGAATATCAATGAGGCAGAAGTTGCTGCTGATGGATTAAGAAATAAATACATAACTTAGGTTTCTTTGACCCTTTTCCCCCAAGACCCTGTCCTCTTTCAATGTCAACAATAACGCTACTTGTAATACAAATGCAGTCAAATTACAGTCTTTTCAAGATTAAGGTGTCCTGAATAATTCTCCTTTCCTTATATTTTCCTTTACCTTGCCTTTTCCCAATACTCTACAAAAAGATTGATCATAAAGATTTACATTTCAGTTTAAAATAAAACTTCAGAATTTAAGTCAACTGGTGTAATTCCCTTTATGGGAAAATACCATAAATCTTGTTTTATGAGGATGGCATATTACAGAAAGTGAACAATTATCAGGCAATTCTTATTTTCTTACTTGATTTGTGATTTGAGATGCGTTTCTTTACATCTGTAGGACTTGGCCTCTGCATGTTTAAAACGGGATGATGCTGGCAAAACACGTCTCCTGTTCCCAAGGTTACAGTGAATGTGGAGAGCTGCTGACCATGTCTCTACAGCAAAAGGTGGGTACATGCTGAATCCATCTCACCATCCCCTGCTGCTATTTCCTTCTAGCCTTCCAGCTACAAGAGCCAACTTCCAGTGCCTCTACACACCAACCTCTTACAGAACTTAGGCCTTTCTTGGCCCAACACTATTTGGAGTTTGATAACTGGTTTCACCTCTTCTACCTTTAGCTAAATTAACTTAACTGAGTGGACAGCCTGATGTCCACATCGTCTTGGCCAGTGTGGTGATATTAGCACCAGGCTTCCACTTTCATCTTTGTGTGTTCAGGCAGAGATGGTGCTCTCCATCCCTAACTTCCATTGGCCCTCTGTTCCACTCTACAGATCCAATATTCCCTCCAAGCTAGTATCTCCCTTTGGGAATGGGCTCTCTTAGCCTCTTGACACTGGGGATCTCTGTTGATTCTGCTCTCTCCACAGATAGGTTTTCTAGTTCTAAACCCAGTGTTCAAGTAAAAAGCACAACTCTGGCCTCAGGTTCAAGTCAAATTCACCCACTTTCTTGGTATCAGAGAGGCATGATACTGAGGCAGAGTTTTAGCTCCATATCTGCTCATTAGAAAAGCTGATATTTTAGTAACAATTTAATCTGTGATACTTCTGTGTACAATTAGGAGACAATGGCCCAAGTGATAGATCAGTTCAGAAGGTTCTGCCTTATTCTCTTCAGGAGATACCTTTGGCTTGGACCAGAGAGGTGTTTGATCTTGTGGTTTGGGAGTTTGAATTATAGACCTAATCAATGATTGCAAGCTGTCCTGCCAAATCTTATTTTATTTTATTTTAGTTTTTTAATACATGTTTTTTAAAAAAAATTAGAACAGTTTTAAGTTTACAGAAAACTTCTGAAGATAGAACAGTTACTGTATACCCTCTACCCAGGTTCCCTGTTAACATCTTACATTAGTATGATTTGTTTGTTATAAATAATGAACTGATATTAATACATTTGTGTTGATTAACATCCATACTTTACTCAGACTTTCTTACTTGTTACATAATGTCCTCTTTCTGTTCTAGGATGCCACATTATATTTATTAGTCATGTTTCCTTAGGTGCCTTTGGGTTCTAAGCATTTCTCAGACTTTCCTTGTGTTTTGGTTACTTTGACAGTTTTGAGGAATACTGGTCAGGTATTTTGTAGAATGTCCCTCAGTTGTGATTTGTCAAATGTATTCTGTATGACTAAAACGGGGTTGTGTGGTTTTGGTATGAATTCCATAATGGCAAACGTGTCATTCTCATCACGTTAAGGGCATATACTGTCAATCTGACTTATTACTATAAATGTTGACCTTGATCACCTGGCTGAGGTAATTTTTGCCAGGTTTCTCTACTATCAAGTTACTTTTCTTCCCTTTTCTTAGAAAAAGTGACTGGAGTTTTCCATCCCCCAAACACGCCTTTTGGTATATTGATTATTTTGAGCTGGATATTTTTAAGGAAAAAAAAAAAAGGCTCAGAAGAAACCTTTGACCCTCCTCCTTTACCTGACTAAGGGAATTCAGGTAGAAAAATCTGCTTACAGGAAGGGAGCTATTCACTAAAGCAATTCACCTTAGCATATATGAATTAAGTATGGCAGAAAGAAAACACAAAAACAAAATAAAAAAACTAGTAAAGCCTGTTGGTTGTACTCTCTTCTGTGTCCTATTGTTTCTGGGTGTCTAAGTAAGATTTGTTTACAACATGTTTGCTCTTTCTCATCTATTTGTGAATTGGCTACTTTCTCTTTAAATCCTAGACCTCTCCCTCCCTCTCTTAGTCCATAATGGGCTGGAAACCTCAACTATACCATGTGTCCTCAGGTCTCATATTCTTACAGAACTCCTGTGTGTAAATATGTAGTAAATTTGGTTATTTCCTACTGTTAATCTGCCTCATATTAATTTGATTTTTAGTCCTGCCAGATGAACTTAGAAGGTGAGAAGGAAAATTATTTTTCCTCCCCACAATACTATAGTCTTTAGAGGAAGTCACAATATTCAGGTGTACTTCAGGAGGGTGGTGTCATGATTTAACTCTTTGAGGGTGAGGTATCTATGCACATTATTTGAAGTGTTTTGCCTAGGAGATTTGTCTTTTCTCCCTCTTTATTTATGTATCCCACCACTTATTTATATTAGTGTGTATTTTTGGATATTTATTGTATATTTTGGGTTAAAATCAAATATTTTTTATATGTTGTTACTCAAAATGTTCTACCTTTTACTCATCAGAGGTTTTGTTGTTGTTGTTGTTGTTGTTTTGTTGTTCTTGTTTTTTTCAGTTAGCATACCTCATACTTGCAGTTTTTTTTTTTTTCTTTCCTTCCTTATTCTAGCCTTACCTTGTACATTTTCTGTTCCAGTTTGAGAATCAGCCATTTCACCAGGGAGCTCAGGTATATTTTATTAGAGAATTATATTAGTAAGCGAGTTGAATACAAGATATGCTTGTTTCTACTAAGCTGCTATTGCTTTTAGATGCTAAACTAAGGCAATATAAAATCTTGCCTATGTTTTTTATTCTTAATTGGTCTTATAGACAACATTTTGTTGAAAGTGATCGTAACAATATATCGGGTGGTTATAACATATGGATAAATGAAATGAATGACAGGAATCTTGTAGAGAAATGGGAGGGAGAGATTAGGACTGCTACCATATTTCCCTGAAAATAAGACCTAACCAGAAAATAAGCCCTGGCATCATATTTTCAGAATGACATCCTCTGAACATAAGCCCTAATGTGTTTTTTGTAGCAAAACTTAATATAAGACCCAGTGTTATTTTCGGGGAAACACGGTATGTTGTAATGTATCTATGCTATCCATGAAGTGATATAGTGTTATCTGAAAGTAGACTTTGATTATATATAAAAGTATGTCAGACATTCAGAGGCAATAACAACAATGACAACAACAAAAATTAAAGTTGTGTAATCCATGTGTTAAGAAAGATAAAACTATAGTAATATAAATAACTTAATTAAAACCTGAGAAAACATAGAAAGAGAGGAAGGGAAACAAACAAACCAACAAAAAACAAGTGCAACAAAAGAAAAACAGTTCAAACATGGAAAATGCTAACACAACTATATCCATGATCACTTTAAATGTAAGTAGTCTAACTACAATAATTAAAGTATGGAAATGGTCAGAGTGGATTAAAAAAACACAAACAGTTATATGTCTATATGTTTTCTATGAGAAAACCATTTTAAGTATAAAGGCACATATACACAGACAGTTTAGGGGGTAAAGGGAGAGAGTAAGTAAACAAAACTAATACTAAATATAATATATTATTTTTGGAATCATAGACAAGAAAAATGATATTAGATAAAAACTAAGGAAATCTGAAATAAAATATAAATGTTGATTAATAATAATGTAGCAATGTTGGGTCATTAATTTTAACAAATGTGCCACACTAACGAAATATGTTAATAATACCGGAGACTGCTTTTAGTGTACATGGGACATTTTTCTACTCTCTTGATATCTTTTCTATAATCTGAACATATTCTAACATAAAATGTCTATTAAAAAAATAGTGCCAGAAAGTCAGTTTATGAATGATCTTTAACAATTAATACCATGTATGTTCAAGTAGAATTGTCTATCTGAAAATCAGACTTTTTTATTAATATATGATGTTGTATTTTACATAGGCTTTGATTTTTTTACCTAGTGGTTTGATGATTGCCACAAAGCCTTACATTCAAATTTGAGAATAACCAGAAACTTACCAGCTTATTTCATGTTTGAATGATGCAAATTTTTAATAACTAAGAGGCTAAATACCAACAAAATGATAGAAAAATTGGAAAAAAGACATAAAAGCACAATTCACTAAAACAAGTAAAAGAATAACCTTCATATCTGTGAGAAAAAATGTTCAAACTCATAACTACAGAAATGCAAATTAACACAACATCGAAGTGAAATTTCTTAATAGAGTAGCAGAAATTGAAAAGTATGGTAATACAGTCTACTGGTGCGACTGTGGGAAAAGAAGTGAGTTCATATATTGCTTGTGGGTATGCACACTGGCATAACATTTCTGAAAGGAATTCTGGCAATACTTAACAAATTACAGATACACTTGTATCTTTATGCATCAATTCCACTTCTAAGAATCTGCCTTGATGATACACCTCCAATAATACAAAAATATACATGCACAAGTTTGCTCATTATAATGTTGTTTGTAATTGCCATATACTGGAAGCAACCTAAATATGAATGCATAGGATGGTAGTTGAAAGAATTTAGGAATATCTGCACATTAGAATATATACACCTATTAAAAAAAAAAAAAAAAAGAAGAATGAGGAAGATATTGATGAACTTCTGTTGTGACTTCCAGAATAAGCTGTTAAGTGAAGTAAAGCAAAATACAAAGACTATTTATAATAGTCTACCTTTCATTTAAGAAAAAGAGGTATTTAGGAATATATACATATATCTGAAAAATAAAAAGAGGAAGGATAAACTGGAAAGTAAAATGATTGTTACCTGCAGGGGAGGGAGAGGGTAAGGAAGTATGAAAAAAAGGAGGGAATACATTTCAAAATAAGAGAATGAGAGGCTGAAACTTTATTTCTCAATTTCCCATTGAGAAGGAGGATATTTGCATAGTCTCTAAAATAGCTTCCCTAAGACACAAACCAACTAAAAAGAGAAGAAAAAAGAAAATAGTAAATTTACAGTAGAGAAACTCAGCAGACACTACTTTTCAAGGGATCAAACAGGAAAAGTTAAAATACTCTAGAATTTTAAGTTATTCTTCAAATCCTACCCTCAGTCTATGGTAGCTGATTGTTTTCTGAGATATTGAAGACAGAGAACAGAATGTATTTAGCAGTCAAAGTGATCTGAATTGGAATTTTAGACATGCCACTCAGGAACTCTGTGACACCAGGTAAAATAAATTGCTTCATTCCTAAGAACCTAAGTTTAGCTATCTGAAGCCTGAAGTAGTAAGACAAATCTCAAAGGTACTTGGCAACATTAAATGAAATAATATAAAAGTTAATATTTTTTGTGTAATCTTGACAGTATTACTAAGTGCTGACTATGTTATATGCCAACATAGTCAGTGGTTTACATATATTTCCTCATTTCATTGTCATACAAACCGCTGAGCTAGTTACTATCATTGGTACCTGCATTTAACAGAAGAAGATAGTGGAGGCAAGATAATTTTAATTTTAATAATAAACCTTGCTCAAGGTTTGACGATAACTAGGGAAGAGTGGGATGGAGACAAACAATTACAATCAATGAATTTTGATTTTTGAACATGTGTTCTTAATTAACACCAAGTCTAAGACATAATAGGTGCTCAATAAATGCTTACAGTTTAAAGCAGTATAGATTAATGATAAGAACATATGCCTCTGGAGACAAAATGCCTGGGTTTGCATCCCAGAACTGCCACTTATTCATTTTATGACTATGAACAAGTTATTTAACCTTTCTGGGCTTAGTTTCTTCATCTGAAAGAGCAGTATGAGAAAAAAAAAATTAATAGTGCTGTGAATTAAGTGAGTTAATGTATCAAAAACCATTTAGTACTTGCCTTCTTGATTCTCTGACACCTAGCTACATATTAGGTACTAAAATATATATTGTTACTTTTAGTGTTTTGACTTTTACATTCATTTGCATATTTATTAATTCATACTTCTCTTTACCATAACAAAATGTACGTTAAACAATTGATTGCAGTAATCTTCCCTGTTGTTGGCCACATATTTCTGACTCAGCCTTTTGGACACATTTTGGGACTCTCTGGCCCCGTTAAGGGGAGCCCATGATTAATTCTGGTTGATGAGCATTGGTTAAAGCATTTGTCTATAACATTTAATTGCCAATAAAATACTTTTTTTTCTGTGGCCTGCTAACCAACTGCTTTATTTGCCTGAGATTCTGAGTGACTACAATGGATAGAACCTCCTGGCAAGTTACAAGGGAAAGAGGGCATTAGTGATAACTAAATCTTTTTTTTTTTATTAAGCCAATAAAATTTCAGAGTTGTTTCAGCATCTTACCCAACCTCTCATGACTGAATCATTGCCTGATTAAATTGTTAAACTTGGCAAAATCTAGCCTAACCTGAGTGATGTACTTAACAAAACAAGGGAAAAAATAATCCTCACCATAAGAAATGTGCATTGCTAAAAGTTGTTTCAGACAGATGAGAGTAGCTACAAGCTGTGCATTATGCTTTAAAAGCCCACAATCATTTACATTTCAATTGCCCCTTTGAAAAACATAAATGTATAGCTGGAAGAGTTTTGGGGACAAATATGTAAACTAAGCTTTCACACAGTTTTCATTGAATTTCAAGGAATGTAAACAGTGCAGGAAAATGCAAGATTCAGATAATCAGGAAGCCAAGGTATGTAAACATAACTTTGAAAACATACCTGAACCTTGACAATCAGCTTTATGCTTCTCAGAGCAGAACTCTTGTGGTGTGGTTGATCTTTCCCCTCTTCACTCTATATCCACGGGAAGTCACTGACACTGGGAAGTCAATAGGCAAGTTGCAAACTAGTCTTGCTGTTCTGAAATTCACAAATGCAAAACTATGTAAATATGAAAGTATGTATTATATTTTCATCCAGAGCATATTGTTTGCATTTAGAATCCTGTTGGAAATCTAGAGGCTTAACATATAACTTCCTTTTTATTAAATGCACACACATACACAGAAATTTTTGATTCATATGATAGCAAGTAATATAGAAAAATGTTTGAGTCCCTTTAATTAATTTCATCTTAATACTAATATTAGGTTGGTGCAAAACTAATTGTGGTTTAAAATAGTAAAATAAAATAAAAAATTGCGAAAGCCGCAATTACTTTTGCACCAACCTAATATATTCATTAGTACCTGGCCTGACAACAATATATACTTATTTTTAAAATAACTTTGTGACTCTACACTCACTCAAAAATTACGCTGCACTAGAACAGCCTGTATGCTATAATGGGTCAGCCCAATGATATTTTTAATCACTATGGTGAAATAGTAACCTCTGTTGAGTGGGGCTATGGCCACAGCTGTAAGCAATTATATACGTGCTAGCACCTATGTGTATCCTATTAGTTACATGAAACAGAATAAAAGTTACTTTTAGCAGAGGCATATCAAAACCCTATAAAAACCATATACCAGTAGGAGATTAGAGGTCTGTAAATGAGAAATCTAACTTTATTTAATGTGGGACATAAATCTTATTTACATTTTTGAGCCTTGGGAAATTTTTTTTTTTTTTTCTGATTTCAACCTAAATCTTTCTTAGTATGACTTTCCTAAAACTTTACCTGAGTGTTTCTTGAATTTCTTTGCTCAATAAAAGGTAATAGCATATACTTCAGGTCAAAAAACTTCAATCCTATTTCTAGATTAATTCGTTGAATGGCCACAAATTAATTAAAACTTCTTTGGACTTCAGTTTCTTTCTCTATAAAATGAGGATTTGGATAAAATAACTGCTAAGGGCACATCAACCTCTGATGTAAAACTTTATTCCAGGTTCTCTAATTCGGCATGTAACCATCTACTCTGAACAATGGTGGTTTTCCTTCAGGATCAGTCTTCTCTTTCCATCAGATGTACATTTACTACAATGTCCTCTTGATCAGAGTTCTTGGATTAAAAAGTGATTTGCCACAGGTATTTTGCCAAGCCTTACTGAGGAAGATTATCTTGTTAGGAACATACTTAGAGTGACCTGATCAGTAAAAACTGAGATTCTGTGGCTTATACAAAAACACCACATCCCACTGCAGATTTGACCATGCAGTTCAGAAGGGGTGAGCAGATGAGGAGCTTGAGGTGTGACTACAATTCTTCACTTAGTCACATGTTCCCCAAGAGGAAGGTATCAGAAGTTGATATGAGAAGCAGACAGTAAATCCTTTATTATTTGTTGCAAATATCCCTAGTTAATTGTAATTATGTCATACAATGTACATAATTCTCAATTTATAGTTTGGTTTTAGTTATCCTTAGTTAACCATCATCATATTCTTATTTCCCGTTACACATTTATTATGTCAATATCTGCTCTCTGGTTCCTGCCATCTCCAGAATTTAGTCTTTCATTAACTCTTGTTCAAACTACTAAAGATTATTCAAATTGTTCCTCTTTTCTAGCTATTGCCCGTTTTGTTGACGTTCACCGTGCTAAAAAAAACACACAAAGTATGTTATTTTCCAGATTAAAACAATTTTTTTCACTTGAGATATAGACATAGATGTCTATGTCTGTCTATCTATCTATCTATCTATCTATCTATCTATCTATCTATCTATCTATCTATCTATCTATCTACCTACCTATCTATCTATCTAAACTACCCATGGAGTGGCTTCTGCATATTTTTCCATCTCCATTTACTTTTTTGTTTGTTTGTTTTACTACTACTCTTACCCCACACCTATGGCCATGTCATACTGAATCATGTGAATCCCTCTCCTTCCCATCCACATATATATTTGGCTGATAACTTCTCTGGGTCTTTGGTTAAATTGTATCCTCTGCCTGGAATGTACTCCCTTCCCTGTGCAGAGCTATCATTTAAAACTAGGCTCTGAATGCCATGCTCTTTGCTAAGATTTTTTTCTGTTTATCTGAGATTTTAAAAACTTTTCTCTTTCATAGCCAATGTTATAGCAACACATGTTTATCATAGCACTTTTATCATTATAACACATGCATTTATTATATCTGATCTGTAACTCTTTATCCTAAGAAACTATTCTTTAAAAATATTTTTGCAGTCCCAGTGCCCAGGAATATACCTGCTCCATATCAGGATCTCAAAATTGTTGAACAAATTTAATAAATATATTACCTTTGGGTAACCAAAGTTAAATAATTAATTCAGATTGGGGTATATGGCGGTATAAAACAAATTATATGGGATATAAAACAAATAATATTGCCCAGAGAAAGCCAATTAGAAAAGTGTCATCACACTGAATAGTTCCAGACCACACATTTCTTTCTGAGTGTGCTCCCTGTTGCATTTACTGTAGACAAGTAGACATACTGACCTATCTTTAATAAGGGTATATGTTATAAGAAAGATAAGACATGTGCACTTTACAGTGAAGAGGATCTGAGGTTTGCAATGAGAAATTACATTAAATTTCCTGGTTTGCTACATACTATTTTGTGTCTCTGGGTTAAGTTATGACTTCACTAAGTTTTAGTCTTTTTATTCAAGTTCTAATAATACCCAAATGGTAAAAATGTTGTCAAAAATTAAAAAAAAAAATTAAAAGGAAGTTCACCAATTCTTAATTACTAAGAATTAGCAAACACTACGTTTGTAAATAATTATAATGATTTAGAAAATAGTGTACGTGATAAATAAAACACAGAATGCGAAAGAGAGAGAGGAGTTCAAATAACCACATGCCATCATACTGCGTATCATTCATTGTTTCTTCTACCTACTTTTTTCTTCTCCTTATATTTTTTCTAATAATTCTGCAAAGGCTCGACCTTTCCTGGGAACATACTTGTGCTTACATTATAGTTATGTATCAATCCATGTATATGATGTGGCCAATAAGATTATGAACTCTTGATAAAGAGAGTCACAGATTTAGTTTTTATAGGAGATATATTATTCACAGCCTTTCACATTTAATAAATATCCAATAATAATTTATTTAGGTGAATTGCCTTAACTCTCTCCAAGGGTTGGAAAGAAAATCTCCATACATGTGTTCCTACATCCTAATTAATTTACAGTACATAACTACATATTATGTTAGATTATGTCTCTTCAGAATCTATAGGGATTGTTCTTTCATAATTTTTTGATTACATATTTCCAATATAACTTTGTGTATTATGTGAAGGGATTAGTTACTATTATTACACATCCAAATCAAATATTAAGTGTTCTATCCCTGCAATTATCTATATATGCAAATATATTCAATATTTTGAGTGAATTAAGGATGAATTAAACATATTTCCTAAAAAACGCTCACTTGGAAATTCTTTTAATTTAAATTGGTGAATTCTAATAAGCTGTTTCCTTACACAAGAAAGCAAATTCATAGATGATAAGTGTTTGTGAAATACCCAAGAAACTTACCATCTTGCTGCATACTTATATTTATAAAGGAGCAAATTTTTATGTGCAGGTATAAATTTAATCATGATCAACTGCATTTAATAATATCTGAGACGTAATATTATTTGATCACAATAGGAAATTAGATCGTCAAAATCTGATTTGGGTTGTTATAAATTCACTCCATGACCCTGACCGAGTCACCTCCAACCTCCCTGTGTGTGTCCCTTCATTAATAAAATGATACACAAAGACACACGACTTACCAGGGCACTTGTCAGAATACATTAACATTTCAGATGTGCTTTTAGGTCTTTGTCTTAAAATGTTTTAAGTGTACAAAAATGTCATCATGACTGTCAAATGTCTTATTCAGTCCTGGAAACACTGCATCTTGATTTTGTATTACACTTTTTTTCCCCCATGAAGACTTGATTTACTACATTTCAATAATTTTTTAGTGAAAACTTCCATTTGTCTACTCTTTAGTCCATTAGATGTGTAACCTTATTTGTCTGATAATGCACAATTTCCCTTTAGTTCAGGAGGTGTCTCAGCATTGGCACTATTGACTTTTTGGACTGGATAATACTGTGTTATGGGCCAGTCTTATGCACTGCATTATGTTTACCGTGTTTCCCCAGACGATCAGCTTTAATGCATCTTTTGGAGCAAAAATTAATATAAGACCTGGTCTAATTTTACCGTAATATAAGACTGTGTCTAATATAATATAATATAATATAATATAATATAATATAATATAACATAACATAACATAACATAACATAACATAACATAATATAATATAATATAATATAATATAAATATAATACCGGGTCTTATATTATTTTTTGCTCCAAAAGATGCATTAGAGTTGACTGTCTTGCTAGGTCTTATTTTTGGGTAAACATGGTAGTAGCATCCCTGTCTATTCACTAGATGCCAGCTGAACCCCTGAATCATGATGTTATGACTATCAACAGAATTAACTGATAGCTTTTGAAGGCAAGAGTTAGGAGCTGGGAAGGGGCTGGGAAAAATGTGAAGGGGATTAAGAGGCACAAACTTCCAGTTATGGAATCAATAAGTCAAGGGGATGCAATATACAGGATAGGGGATGTAGTCATAATTTCATAATAACTTTGTAAGGTGAAAGATGGTTACTAGATTTATTGGTCACTTTGTAGTGTATATAAACGTGGAATCACTATGTTGTGTACCTGAAACTAATATAGTATTATGTCAACCACACTTTAATTAAAAAAAAAAAAAAAAAAGTCTCTAGGCATTTCTAGATATACCCTGGGGCATTTGAGAACAACTCTTTTATTTACATATTCAATGTTCACAGATATATTTTTATTGCAAATCTCAAATTTATAAACACAATGATGAAAAAATATTTCTTTGTATTTTAAATACAATTTCTGGAATAAATAAAATATTTTATAAAAAAACATTTTCCTATTTTGCATACTCTAGTAGATCAGTTTTTTTTCATGATTCAGCATATATAAAATGAAGTTTAAACAAAAACAAGACACCTTTCTGCATGGCTTTCAAATACCATATTCAGAAGAGTAAGCTCCTAGTCCTTGGTGTACAGTGTCTCAAAGTACATCAGAGTATGCCAAATAATTATGACATCAATTTTGCAAGTCATATTTTAAAAGATTATCAGAACAACAGAAACTTTGCAATTTTATTTGTAATAACTGGTTCATAATTTTATAATAAAGACAAGTTAGAAGAACGACACACTACACGTCAAAATATACAGTCCTACCATATATCACGAATACACTCACACACCTCAGTACATGCATTACATTATTCACAGCAATTCAAACTCCATGTAGCAGAAACGATAATTGCCCCTGGAAACTACACCCACAATCCCACTTTGCCATTTTCTCATAGCTTAATATTTTCTCGTTAAGGTAGATTTCTCAATGTTAGTAATCATATATTTATATATTCTGGCCATTCTTTTCTTGTTTGAGGATAATTCCATTATAGTAAGTGCTATAAGTGTAAATTGAGGATTCTAACAGTACATTCTCCAGGTTTCCTGTTGCTGTTTCAAAACTCCCCAAGCTTACTTTTGCCACTGCATCCTTATTCCTGCTGACTGCCTCCTCTGATATCCTACTACTCTCCCTTCTACCTATGCAAATCCCATAGTCCTTAGGACTGGGTAAAGTGTGATGTTAACTTTGAAGGATGTTCTACTGCCTGGCCTAGGCCTCATCTATCTTCCCTGCCAGCCAAAGGAATTATAATGGGTCCTACCATATTAGGACTCAATTATATTTCATTGTTTTGTTCCTATTGTAGATATCCAACTAGATTTTAAGTGCCTTGATAGTAGAAAATAATCTCAGAATATTGTAAACTAGCATTACTCAACAGAGTGTGGGACCCATTAGAATCCCTTCCAAGTGTGTTCATTCTACTTTGGAGAAAACTAAAACTGCTTCAAAGGAATAAAAATGATATAGATATAGATGATATATAGATATAGATATAGATATAGATATAGATATAGATATAGATATAGATATAGATATAGATAGATATAGATATAGATATAGATAGATATAGGTAGATCTATAGATATAGGTAGATATAGATATACACACACATAGATAGAGAGAGAGAGAGAGAGAGAGAGAGGATATATATATATATATATATATATATATATATATATATCCTGTATTGTGTAGTTTTATGGTTCTACTTAATCATGCATTAGAATTTAAGGACCTGAGAACTCAGTGAGGACTTAAGTAATGAAAGAAAACTTGAAAAGAAAGACATTTGGTTGTGCTCTGACAGATTGTCTTCCATTCGTGTACTTGGAAGGAAGAACACATTCTGTATTGCCACAGAGAAGAGAAAGTAAGAGTATTTAGGGATGCAGAATGGAAGATTCTGAAAAAAATGCGCTCTGTGATGGTCAGAAGAGTACAATTCCACACAGACTGAAGAGTACAATTCTAGGCAGACTTGTTGTGATCAGTTTGAGCAAGGCTGATTTTAAGAGTAGCAAGAAAGAACGTAGGAAAAGGAGACATGAGATTGTTAAGAAAGGGGTCCACCAGCAGAAGATTTCAGAAACACCGGATAAAGTTCATGACCTGAAAGTTAAAGAATCATCCATCAGCCTAGAGCCACAGGTTACATGCTGTAATTGCATTGGGTGTTGTGGAAACTCAAGATTGTAGGAAAAACTGTTGAAACATTTCTTCTTTCTTCTTTTCCTTTTCCTCCTCCTTCTTCTTCCTCTTCTTCTTCTTCTTCTTCTTCTTCTTCTTCTTCTTCTTCTTCTTCTTCTTCTTCTTCTTCTTCTTCCTCTTCCTCTTTCCCTTCCTCCTCCTCCTCCTCCTCCACCTCCTCCTCCTCTTCCTCCTCTTCCTCTTTCTTCTTTATATTTGTTTAATCCAAAACCCTTTTGATTAAGTATTGTTTGAGGATCAAGAAGCAGAGTGCCCCCCCTCCCCCCCAAAAAAGAAATGTACTCCTCACCTTATAGCATTTGTTGCTATGGCTGAAATTTAGCTAGTATGCACTGATACTTCCATGTAGATGGGTTATGGTTTCCTTTTGTTCTGCTAAGGGATTATGCATATTATACCTGGTGTTAATTATTTTATTAAATATTTAAAATATTACCCTTGCATGTAGCTGATACCCCATCTCAGATAGCTCAACCTCTTTTCTGGCTTATATAATCACTGGTAAATAATCAATTAACAAAATAAAATGTACTTTTCAACCACATGTATTTTTAGTGCTACATAGAAAAAATTGTCTTGGATATGTTATTCACTTAACCTAAGTGCTGATTCATAATCTGCACATTATGGTGCAAATTGATTTTGTTCACCCTTACAATAAAATACCCATTCCACACATCTGGAGAGTAACTGCTCTTTGTTGCATGGCGTTGATTTTGTGCCACTTCCAATAGTATCATTTAATAGAGTATTTTTTGTCAGTAGCTCCTTCAGATTTCACTCTAAGTATAATATTTGCCTAAACTTAGTGGGTGGCTTTACAAGTTTCTGGAAAGCAAAATGCGTTGCCCTTGTACTTGACAAGAAATGTGTTAATATGAATGATGCCTGGAAGATTCTGTGCTCTCTCTCCTGCACTTAATGTAAAAAAACCAACTTGGTTCTATAAATAATGTGCTGAACTTGTGATAATAGAATATAAAAACAATTGGTTTAGTACAGAAGACAGTGATTTTTTATAATGAGGTCGATATATCAATGATGATACGCAATTTGATAAAGTTTAATAACAGACCACATATTAGAAAATAGGTACAAATGGATCGTGAGTTCAATAAAATTTGTTTTTCTCCTGTTCGTGGTACTTTTGTGCACAATCTTTCTTCTTTTGCTGCTTATGAGAAACCATTATATTTCTGTATCACTTGTCAATGGTCATACAGATTCACATTTCATTTTGCCCTGGAATTTATCATTTATATGCTTATGATGTTTTACAGAGTTTTGGTACTTGTTATAGAGTTTTCATTATTACCTTTATGCACCACTGATCTATTTTTCAGCCACTCATCCAGTTCTTATGAGTCAAAAATATAATACTATATAATAGTAAAAAAACACATCAAATTTAACAAACAATAGTTCACAAATCACAAAATAATGTATGTCTTAAGACAAATGGCATATTGTTCAAACAGAATATAATCTAAAACAAATCAAATACTGCAGTATTTGTAGTATACGATCTACCTTAAGGCATTGATTGTTAAGAATATGACCAAAGGAATACACACTCAATCTTCTTTTACAACCTATCCATGTTAAATTTAAAAAGTATTATCATGTTTACATGTTTTAAGAAACATTGTTGTGGGAGAAAGGATGAGGGAGCAATAGAAACTGATCAATATTTTATCCTCTGCAGAGAAAGTAACTGAGCAAGGAGAGATGTAGGTATTGCTTTTGTTTGTTTGGCATGTGCATATTTGCTTTGTAAAGGAAAAATTAAGATAATAAGAGTTGAGAAAAACTGTTAGGTCATTTCAAAGACACCCACAACATTTTTTCTCATCACTGTACTTTTTTCCATTCACTTTGTGACTTTGCTGTTCCTCTCCATTGAGAGGTAGAGTCCATTTTTCCAACCCCATTTGGGCTGGTGTTGTGACTTGTTTTGACCAATAAAATATAATGGAGGTGATACTGTGTGAACTCAGTGCCTAGGCTTCAAAATTTTCTGCAGCTTCAGCTTTTATGGTCTTTGGGTACAGTGCTGCCAAATGAAGAACAACTTAGCCTTTTTGAGGGAGAAACCACATAGAACAGAGACAAGTCATTCCAGCAGAGACCTCCTTGGTGAGCCAAAGACAATTGCAGCCATATGAGTGACCTCAGAAAAGACTAGAACAAGAACTGCCCATCCACGTTCAGCCCAAATTGCTGAACCTTTTCTAACAGTGTATACGAAAAGACACTAAGATAGATAAAAATGATAAGGAACCCCTTTGGCGTTAAATTTCCATATGCAGAAAGTAGGCTGAGGAAGATACTCAGATTCAGACACAAACCATTTTTATTAAAGAGGAAAACCATCTCAAGAAGTAAAGCAAGGACCCAGGGCCAGAGTTGAGAATAGAAGAAAACTGTAATTGATTCCACTCATAATGGCCCAGACTAAGATGAATCAATAAATATCTTTGGCCCCGGAGTAATGGGAACCCAGCAGCATGTGCCTGTCTGGATTCCTACGGACCACTGGAAGCTATATGCCTCCTATTTTTACTCTTTTAGAACAGGAAAGCCTATTGTGATTATTCTTTTCCTGTGTCGTCATTTTTGTGTTGTATATATAGTTTTTTAGCTCATTTGTCTCTGAATAAAGAGAAGTGACACTCAAGAAAGTGCACTTGAAGACATGCTCTCAAGGTAGTTCATCAACATTTAGACCTGATTTAGATAATGGGATGATATTTTGGATGTAGGTATAGAGTATATTTGACATGTAGGAAGGCTATGAGTTATTGTGGAAAGATGGTAAACTTTGGTAAATTTGCAAAGATGCCAGAGTAATTTCTCCCAATGGTGCTAACGGCTTTAGCTAGGTGACCTTGTTGTTTCTACTATCAAGGCTTGCAGGCTGATTCTGGGTGAGCCTCATGATTTGGATTGTTCAATACACATCAGAGGAAACGGCCTCCCAAACCTAAGCCTCAAGAGGCTTTTCAGCTCCCATTTAGCATTCCTGGAACAGTGTTCTCATGGCAGAAATGAGAAGTTGCAACCACATGAAGCTATCCAAGTGGAAGTCCTAAAAACAGCCTCCAGTCACATCTCAGATGATTGCAATCATGTAAGTGATTACCAGCAAGACCAGCAGAATCCCCCAGGTAAGCCCAGCCCCAATTGCGGATGCCTCAAAATAATGAGGATACAATAAACTCCTCGTGGTTTTAAGTCACATGTACTGTGAGTAAATACAATGGTTGTAGTTTTACCACATGATGACACAATAAGAGCAACAATTCAGAGAAGCTGATGTACTGTTGTCCCTCACTCTGAGAGTGGTCAGGTGAATTTGGGGAAAATGTAACCGCCATCATTCTAACTCGCCTAAACCTGCTATCTCAAGTCATCTGTCAGATCCTTCATTGCTAACTCCTGAGGACACAGTGGACACCTGCATTGTCCGGAGTTTGAGCACATGGAGCTGGCTGATTCTCTGGGGAAGAGGTTTTGTCCTCATCTAGCAGCAGAATTGGTATGGAGGTATAGAAAATTATGAAAGCCTCAGGGTTTATCAAATCACATTCTGATAAAATGAGAGAGACCCCTAAGAAGCTGAGTGGGAGGTGGCAGGCTAGTTGTGTGTTTTCATCATGAAGTGAAGAGAACCAAAGAAAATATATAAAAATTGTCTCCTTCAGAAACACAGTAGGAAAATTTTGGGACTCCATGTAAGATGCCTCCTCTGTGGTTTTTAGAAAATTACATGCAATTATATTTTTATTTACTAACTTTTTTCAATATTAATACATGTGCTAGGTATAATCTGTAGAGATGTGTATATATAATTTTTTAAATGCCTTACTTTTCTGTGAGAACATATTATACTGGCAGCATTGAAGTAGGTTCTGGATGAGATGGACTGTACTAGGCTACAGAAAATTGATGCCCTCCAGTCTTTGAGCCGCATAACTTTTCCTTACCATATGTCTTCCTCAATAGGATATGAGGGCACTTAATTTCCCTTTTTTTCTGAAACAGGATTGAGAGTAAACTAAGATTTCCTTTGCAACCTCTGAAGATGCTTTTTTTATTTATAGCGGGGAAAGAAATAGGTAGAAACACTTGTTGTGAAAAAAAAAAAAAAAGATGATAATTATGTCTACTTTTCTCCATGGAGATTGACAGTATACATTCCGTTCTGACGGCCTGCATCTTTTGGATATAAGTGAAATTGCATACATTTACTTCTTGTTCCAAAATTACGAAACCCATAATCTATGTCACTCTTACATTGGCTACAGGAATGTCAGGGCTTCTTTTCTTAGAGGGTACATTGTTCTCTGGACAACACCCTAAATGTCAAGGTTACCTGAAACAATTTCAGAGCAAAGTTATTGAAGACTTTACCCTGTGGAACTTTGTAGAGCGTATTTCTAACGATTTTGCTCTCTTGACCTTCAGAAACAAACAAAAAAGAAAAGAAACAAACAAACAAATCATGTGATATATCATGACATATCATGATATACCATAACCAGGAGAAAAAGAAAAAAATTATATGATGAGAAAGTATAAATATTCAGCATATGTGTATGTGGTGTATTTTCTCCAGATTCATTTTAGTCTTCTGATGACAGAGCTATCACATATAAGAAAATTTGACTAATAACAGATATTACACGCTACAAGTCGCTCTGCCAGGAATATAGCATGCATTATTCATTTAATTCACTATATAAATCTGCAAGGTAAATATTGCAGCATGTCAGTAAGAATGCCAAGTTTACAGTTTAAATTGTATAACTTCACCAAATTAAGCTGAAACCTGTTTCTTTCTCTGTTTAGTTCCCAAACTCACGCTCAGTGTTCTATGTCTCATGCTTAGCTGCTGATCACTATGCTTGATCATTTAGATACGTATTACCCTGTTGTTACATAGCGACAGGATGAGTCCCTCCAGTGGAAAGTGTTCCGAATAAGGGCAAGTGTGGAAGGCAGAATTCTATGCTGTTCGCCTGGATTCCAGCCCTCACAGTGCCTGCGCTATATAATAATTTCTCATTGACTGTGGACAGGGTCTATGATAATAATGCGATGAGCATCTTCTTGATTAAATTATTTTTCAAAAAGCGTACCATATATCAGTGAAATCATATGGTTCTCAACTTATTCTGTCTGAAAACAACAAAGGAACAAGATGAACAAATTAAGAAACAAAAACTCATAGACACAGACAATAGTTTAGTGGTTACCAGAGGGAGGGTGGGGGGGAGGTGTTAGATAAAGGTAAAAAGGATCAAATATATGGTGATGGAAAGAAAACTGACTCTGGGTGGTGAACAAAGAATGTGGTATATAGAAGATATATTGGAGAATTGTACACCTGAAATCTATGTAACTTTACTAACCATTGTCACCCCAATAAACTTTAATTAAAAGAGAAAAGAAAAGAAAAAAGTGAAGGGTAGTCGCTCCTGTGGTGATGTTGCATTGCCTAAGTCCCTATTGTAGCTCCTTGTAATGAGACTGTCCTTGCTGGCTATGGAGGAGTGTGCTGCCCTCGCAGGAGAGGGTCACATGGCTAGGACCTGAGAGCGTCCTCCACTAGCTGAGAGCGATGCCCTGTTGGGCACTCACCAGCCAAAACGGGACCTCTGTTCTGCAATCACCAGAAGCTGAATTCTGCCAGCAGAGCTTGGGAGAGGCCCTGAGCCAGAGCTGAGCTCCCAGCTCCAGCTGATGCCTTGATTTCAAGTTTTCAGTGTGGTAAAACACAGTGCAGAGGCCCCAGGTAAGTCCTGCTCATATTCCTAATTCACAGCAAGTGAGATAACAAATTGTTTGGTTTTGAGCTGCTAAGTTTGTGGTAGTTTGTTACTCAGCAATAGCAAATTAACACAGT
Source organism: Rhinolophus sinicus (assembly GCF_057876585.1). Lineage (NCBI taxonomy): Eukaryota > Metazoa > Chordata > Mammalia > Chiroptera > Rhinolophidae > Rhinolophus > Rhinolophus sinicus. The sequence continues at coordinate 144,128,016 of NC_142516.1, read as the reverse complement.
AATTCTCCGTCCGTCTCTCTCTGCCGCCCTCACTCCCATCCTTCTTTCTTTCCTTCTTCTCCTTTTAAAATACATACAGTAGCTAGAAAAATGGCATGCATACTGCAACACTTTGAATGCTCAGATACTTTTAACCATGTGGCACTCAGGGTGGACATTCCTTTGAGCAACTTAAAGGAATTTTTGATTTTTATATATTGATACTAATTTTTGGATTAGAAAATATAGTAAAGACTTACTGAAATCCCCATTCAATCCTTGCCTTTGTGTTCATATTCATAAATTGAAGGGACAGGAAGGTAAATTGGATACATGAGCATCATAATGCCACCAAATCTCTGAGAAGGAATTGTCATTGGTAAGTAGCAGCAACAGGAGATGGAAAAGGCAAGAGTAGGGTAAATGAGGGGAAAAGACAGGGAAAAACAAACAAGGGGAACATATTAAACATGCATTTGAAAGTTTCAGGTTGCAGGATTAAATTATGCTTATTCCCATTACCTTGAGGAGGAAAGGCTTTCTATGGATATTGTTCCTATATCAGAAGCCTCAGAGTGACATCTGCATCACAGAGATAAAATTATATGGAAGGAATTTGTGTCTAGGGAGCACTGAACTATTTTGTTTGGGGCTGGTTGAGCTTGAAATGGATTTCAGAAAATTCGGTCCCATTCCTTACTTTGTAATTAGAAATAATTTATATACCGCTATTAAAAATACACACAAAAAATCACATCTTTAATTGCTATCTACTTTATACAGTATTCATAAAATATTACAATTTAATTCTGCATTCCTGACTTACCTTTCTCTATCCTTCCAATATATATCATGAGCAAAACTGAGACAATTACTAAAATATACCCTGGAGAATATTTTCTGCGACAATTTTTTTTTTGTTTTGAGCTTCCTGTGTTTTGCTATTGTGGCTCACACCTGCAGATGAAAACAGAAGGAAATTGCTGTCTCGATATTACTTCTGAATGTTGTGAAGAGTTTAGATCAAAGTTTGACATGCTAAGCTGTTTAATTCTCTCAAGGGAAAGAGTTTTCCCAGTTGAGAAGCTTCAAAAGTAAACCTCCACATCCCAAGTCTATTTGAAACAAATCTATAGCTTTTATGAGATTATTTTCAGATACCTTAGCACTTGTATGGAGATAATGAATAAATTGTTTGAATAAGAGCCTCAAGCAAGAATTAAAGCCCTATGCTTGCATGTGTTCTGTGTTTAGAAAACATCCACAAAGCAGATATTGTAATGTGGATGCCTTCCTTAACCAATGCATATGTATGCCGAAGCAGGGTGTAATTTTTGTGTATACAGTAATAATTTTCCCCATTATCATGACTATTTTATACAACTTTTCCCTTTGTTGTTTATTGATCTTTAATTTCCAGAGTTCATGCATAATGCTATATCATACTTGCATATTGTTTTTGATATTACTATAATTATGTTACAGATTGGGAAAATAAAACTCAGCATACATAATGAAAGACTTATGCATCATATAAAAGATGTGGAAGGTAAATATAAAATGAAATCATTAGTTTGACCTCAGTTAATTACAGACACTACGGCTCAGGAGTAAGGGATGTATTTCACCAAGTACTTCATCTTTTTCCAATTATTGGGATAGTAATTAATAGAGAAGGGACTGTAAGTACATTTATATTCATAAGTATTAAAGAGGGTAGATAGATGTGGAAAAGATCTTATTGGAAATTAATTAATAAAGGCATTTTGGGAACTAATTTATTTTATTGAAAATCTTCCTGACATTCTTACAGTTCTTGAGCAGTTCAATTTAAGATATTCTCATAATATTGTTTATTTAGTACAAAAAATAATAACAGGCATTCTTCTACATTTTTTAATGCTTATAAGCCGTTTTATCCTTACCATGCTCATATGAAGTAGGTAATATTATTTTCCACATTTCATAGTCAAAGAAATTGAGGAACAGAGAAATTCAATAATTTACCTCATAGTTCACAGCCAGTAAATGAGGCCAAGATTTCAATTTAGACAACTGGACATCTGATCTTATTGATTTAATCACTAAAGTCTCTCTTTTATAGATTAAGCCATAGGAAATTGCCAGTATTCAATGATCTTCACATAAAAAAAACAGCAATTTCTTATGGTTCAAATTATTATTATTATTATTAGAATTATTATTACCATCATTTTCCATTGTTAAATGCAAGCCTGGTGTTTAAGCTCTCTGTATTACAGCATTTAAGTTTGAAGCATAAAAAGTAATGTATTTTTATTTAATTTATCATTAGTTTAGTTACAGTGAGTTAGTGATAGGTCATAAGATTAGTCAATTCAAGTTATAAATCAGAATTAACACTTTTATATCATGTAGCATTTTCTGTTAGCGATATATACTCAGGCTGCTGTACATATGTTTTTCTCCTTGGTGTCTGTAAAATAATGACCAAAGTAACTGCAGATTTCAATATAAACTTAATATAAATCCTTAGAGTTTCAGACTTAGAACTTAAAACTAGGGAGTCTCTGATTCCAAATGTAGAGCATTGTTTTTTTTACTTCTATTAATGATATCATCTTAAATGTTTTGCTAATACTTTTCAAATAGATATTTTTTTCAGAATTGTCATCAAAAACCCTTATTTTATAAAAGCAAAGAATCAGTAATTAGCCATTAATATACTTACATACCTATTGTGGATTCAGATTTTGAATATTTTTCTTAAAGTAGTCTAAGATGAAATTGTTTTCAAATTTTTGAAGAGAAAGTGGTCTTCAAAATATTTAATAATAAAATAAAAATTAATGTATTTAAATAATATATTAAAATTTATCAATTCATGAAATAATGCAATACAAAAACTTCTACATTTATTTAATTTATTGTTGTGTCTAATAGATACCTTCTTACACTAAATTCCAAACAAATAACCAACGTCAAATAAAATAACATTTTGAAGTAAATGTTAATTTAAAAAACTCTTTGGGTTGGTTATTTTTTGATTGCATGAGAATAAATGTAAATAATACTGTGTTTCAATAACAATCATGGTATATACCGGGGGTGCTAAAGAATGTTTATATTTTAAGTGATATTATCCAGGTATTACTTTTCGAAGTTGAATTGAATTACGGTAGCAATGTGTAGTATGACGTTCGCTCAAAAGATGGCATTAATCAATAAATGCTAGCACCATTCATTATATTACAATTTTAATACAGTTTTTTCCTTTCTTAAAATGTGTATACATTTTTTTGGCACCGTGTGTGTGTGTGTGTGTGTGTGTGTGTGTGTGTGTGTGTATGCTTAACGACACCAAACTCTAGGACAGCAGACAAGTGATTGAACTGATTAATGTGCCTGTCATGGGTGGTGAACTGAAGCAGGGGAGTTAAGCAATCAGCACTAGTGTGGGGTCCAAATGTCACTGTGCAATTTTAATATGTTCATGTAAAAAGGGATAACTGTTATTTTAATGATAAAATTCAAGGACATAACCCATGGTTGGCACCATGTTGTTAAAATAATATCCATTAAGTTTGGTCCCCATCATTTAACGTTACACAGGAAACAAACTTCTAGTGACTAAATCAGCAATGAATAAAGAGAAAGGATTTGTATGAGTACAGATCAGGACAATAGAAATGATGAGGGGGTTGAAGGATAGTGATTATTGATAGTGGAAAAGATACAACTAAGAAATTATTTAAAATAACACGGTTTACAAGAGGATAAAACATTTTAAATAGATTTGTCAAATAGATGTTTTTTAAATGAAATTTTATTTATTTGTAGTCACCAAAAATAATTACATGTACAGAGGTATTCATCTATGTCTCCTATTTTTAAAACATATATGATTTTCAAAGACACAATTATAACCATAAACTTTGTAATTTAAAACAGCCAAAAATAGTTAAATGTTATTTAGTTAGAACTGTGCTTTTGTTTTGTTAAATAACAAATTTGATTTTCTGTCTATTACATGAAATTTAGTCACTGATAGATTGAAGAAAATGGAAATAAGGGACTAGTTAAGAAGAAACAATATGAAAAGGACTTTTAATGAATATAAGCTGTTTATAATAAATGTTATAATGTCCAAAGTTTTTGCACAATTTAATAATTATCAATTATTAATTAATGCTAATTATGAGTGAATATAATTTTACCTATTTGTAATTCAATATTATTCAGAACAAAGCATAGGTGCTTCTAAAAAGTACATGGTATTTTATATGAATAAAACATGTCTTTCAAATATCTCCAACAAAAATTCAATACATACTTGACTGGAAAATATAAGAAATAGAGTGCCAATTCGCTGAAATATATGGAATATAGCTGAATATTTTCAAGATGCTTAATATCTAATGCAGAGATAAGATTTATGTATGTAAAGTTAAATAGCAATATAAGAAAACAAAGAAATACCAAATATATGTGATTGTCAAAAATACTTGTAGATAACAAACACTCAGTACTAAAATTTCAAAATTCTACCGCTTTTGGTTATAATTATAAAATATGGAAAAAGTAAACCAGAATATAAGTAGAAAACTGCCCAAATACGATGATTTTGTTCATATATTTTACATAAATATGGATTTATAATTATATATGTATACGGAAATTTATATGTATGCATATATAAATTTTCATTTTGTTAGGATGAAATTGGTCAAATGGAGGTTAAACATGATTTTCTAAGACATTTGCTTTAATTAAAATTATTTTTATACACAAATATTTAATATTCATTGTAGAATAGATTTCATTAAGATTCCCACAGAAAAATAATCATTCTTTCTATGAATTACTCCCGTGATCAGATACATTTAGGATTTGTTTTGTTGAATTCACCACTTCAGAAACTGGAGACTCAGATAAAAATGAGTCGTTTATGTTGAACTCTGGAAATGTAGCACTGCTGACCACCTCCCCTCATGCTCCCAGTAGCTTGTCTAATCTACTGCCGTGTCAAAGAAAACATAAAGGGTTGTATCTTAATATAAATGCGTGAACCTCAAGTCCTTTTGTTGCCTAGCACATTTCCTGAAACCACTTTTTAACAAGATGTTGGTACCAAGTCAACAATAATATCTAAAAACTGAACTCAACCTTGGAAACTCGTTATGAACTGTGCTTACCAGAACTGTATTGTCTTTCTTAGAACTACAGCGGAGCCTTGTAGCTTAGCTAGTGCTCAACACCTCCCACCGAATGGGACTGAACAGAACCGAGCTCACAGCCTGTTCATCTTTTCTCATCGTACTTCTTGTCTGTAATCTATTCTCTACTATCTATTTTTTAAAAAAGCATTTTAGAGTATTCTATTTAAGTAAGTCCATACTATTACACCAGGTTCAAAGTTGGCTTTCCATTACATGCTTGGTAGAAAGCCACAATATCGACACTGAATATATAGTAAAAAAATGAGAAGGTATTTCATGTAATAATTAAAACTATTAGAACAATATGAAGGTACTCAATAGAAGAATGTACCTCTTTTTAAAAATTACTTTTTCTTGCCTCAATACCAGCTTCTCTCTTCCCAAATACTCGTGTTATGCTGTCCCTGTTATTAAGAAATCTTTACCCTGTTCCCACACAGCAGATGAACCCATTCTACAACAAAGCTGTAGTCATTCTTTGCTGGAGAGAAAATATTTTCCAGAGCTATTCTGTTCTCGGCAACTCACTTATGGGTATTCCAAACTACAGTACCCGTTATGAATACTGGGAATATCATTCTTGTAGGATATAGGATAGCCCATATGTCTTGTATGTGTGTGGGAGTGTCAAAGCCATCTGTAAACAGAAGCTTGTGATAATACGTCTTTCACAGCAGAAGAAAAGCCATCAGGCTGACCTAAGGCATCCATTTAACTTTCTGCCTGCCATTTCACTGATCTCAAAGAGATCTGTCAGAAAGCTCTAAGGCAAGTAGTTCTGCCTGTCAGTTTATAGCAGTTGAAGAAAATGAACTTCTCAGAAATTGGGCTCAACTAGTGATCAGTTGTGATTTATTCTTTGCTGTGGCAGGCCATGGGTATGCATTATGGTTTTCTTCATCTGCACAATTTCATTAGGACACTTAGTCAAAGGGAAGAAATGGTCCAAGTTCTGTATCTCAGTTCCTTTTAATCAACAACACACACACACACACACACACACAGATAGTTCCCTTCAGATGTTAAAACTGGATGTTGTAAAATGTTATAATAATTTAATTTTAACTGGTCAATGTCATATTGATTAACTGGGCCAGGATGACCAAGATAAAGTTACTCAAAACCAGTGTACCATTGGGCTATGTAGCAAAACCAAATGAAATATTGATCGTCATTTAAAAAAAATAAGTTCATATAATTTAGATTAGATATAATAATCTAGTGATTAAAAATAAAAACTCAGTGCATTTGGAAAAAAAACCTTCTTTAAGTTGACATTGTATTGACCACAAGTTATCTAGTTTCCTCATTTCTAATAACAGCTAAAAATAATAATAAAATGTAGTTTGAAAAATAAAATCATATGGCAGATAGAAAAAAAGAGAGGGAATTCGCACGTGGAAAACATTTAAGTGAACACAGTTAAGACACTATTTATCTAGAACTTCCAAGAAATGTAGTTCTAGACACATCAACTCTTCCTATTCTTGATTCTAGAAATCTGAGTTACTTATCCTTTAATGATACTTATTTTGTTACATGTATTTCCCAAATGTACTGCACACTGTCTCCTCTTTTTTACATGTGCACTAAATTTTATGTATCAGTTTCTTTATGAATAGCAGTTTGAGGTTCTGCTTGAACACAGGGATTGGAAGGACTTCCGAGGAGAGCAACGATGTTTGCCTCTACAGTTAATACAGCAGAGTCCTTGAGTTCCTTAGTTTGTGCTTTTCATCTCTTGTGTCACTTTAATTCCTACAGATTATCAGTGGTTATAAAAGCTGGTGTTTACTTATGTTAAACATTTTAGGGATTTAATCTTTCTCTGAAGCTTCTGCCTCCTGCCTTTTCTTACTTTGTTTACTTTTATCCATGCATTTTCTCCCATGATTTTCTGACGAGCGGGAGGTTGATTTTAATAGACATTCAGCCAATAAGCGTACACATTCTTGGGCTAAGTGTATGGGTCAGTAACACTGAATTCTCAAATAGCTTCACATGCACAGGGATTCTTGGCTATTCTGACAATCATTTATCATCATTTGGAAAATGATAATCATTTGGGAAAGTTTCCTATATTATTAGAATCGAGTTTTGTGGTAATTTTGAATATACTAGCTATACAGCTAGCTTGAAAATAAAACATTGCAGTAGAACCATGTGATAAACATCAGTTGCTTGAAAACTATAGTGATATTTGCCTTTTTTGAGGAGAAGAACAAAAAGAAACATTCTAGAACACTGGTTCAAGGCACTTTCAGCATGGCAGCATGCAACGATACCAAGTTAGATAATCAGAATGCTTGGCATTTTGGCACTTGTACAAATGGCCATCTCCCTCCTGAATTTCCCCTGGGAGTGGAGGACAAGTCTGGCTATAGCACAATTGGCTGTCTCTCCCTGGATATCCTTCAAACGATAAAATGTGCTTGTAAGGACTGTGTTTCATTCTGCACAGTCCCTAGAAAAGGAATGTCACACAAAACTAAGCAAGGAAGGTTAATGATACTAAGGGGAGTGAGACTATGTATGTTCAAAAGCCTGAAACACATACTTGCTGAGACTCATAATATTGTTAGATATTTTTTCCTTTAACTAGTGGGTTATTTATGAAATATACCAGGAATTACACATGATACTTGTTGAGAATACATAAAGACTATGTATACTGATATAACCTAATACACTTTATAGCATTATCTGTTTTCTATCTTATATATAATTTTAAAAGTACAGCGTATTTGTATCTAATATTACCCGTTCCCGACTTAATCAATCTTTGAATATTCCTCATTCTTTTTACAGCATGAACCATTGATCATCCAGCATTATCATATTACTCTTTCAGGTGCTTTGAATAGTATATGTAGACTAGAAACGGGCTTCATTTTATAGAAACACCTGATCAAGTGGAGGAGGTAGAAGTTAACAAAAGTATTACAGATGATAGGTGATATTAGACCTGGGAAAATGTATAAATGATGAAGGTGCCTGAAATAATGTTACAATCTGAGAGTGAAAAATGTTTTTAAGGTTTTTGTTGTTGTTGTTTTGCAAAAATACATTTCAAGAAGTTGTTGGAATTAATAGTTGAAAAGGCTGAGGTCTTTTGAAAAGGTGATGCATAGATTGATTCTGTATGGTGAGAAGGACTTCTATTGTTTCTTGTAAATTTGTTCTCATATTAGTTGAAATCAAGAAAAATGAAATTGGTTTTGAACAAAATGGCTAACCTTTTTCTAAGCCTTCCTTTACAAACTTAATAACTGATGTCACAACTTCTATTACTATGTGATGTAGAGAATGGAGAAAACAAACAAACAAATAAATGAATAGATTAGACTAGTGATCATTCTTGGTTTTACCAGGGCCGCAATGGAGGTGACATTGTGCAGAGCCTAAAAATTGAAAGTCACCAGCAGTTCACAAAATTGTGAAGAAACTTACAGTCTGTAACTTAGCTGAGTTGGTTGTCCTTTCTCTTCCCTTTTTACTATAAAAGGTCAACTCTAAGTTTTTTTGTTTGATTGTTTGTTTGCTTTTTTCCCAGTTCAAAGTCTTCCCAAAGAATTACCTCTTAAAAAAAAAAAAAAAAAAAGAAAAGAAAGAAACAAAGAAATAGCATTTTCCACAGTGGCAGAGATTATTATAGGTATATTTATAAAAAATAAGATACTTTGGTCAAATGAAAAATCATAATAAATGATTCTATAATATCCATAAAGGCATAAAAGCTTCAAACAAACCTGCTAGTTTAAACTTGAGGATCAGTACTGGTGGTTAGAAAGAAAATAAGATTAAACTTGTGTTTATATACTATTCAGTTTGCTCAGTTCAAAAATCAGTAGCATATTCTAGTAAAAAATGTATTTGTTAACCTTAAAATACAGGTGCAGATCACATCCTTTGTCATTTTCAAAGTGAAGTTTTTTGCCTTTTCACAATAGCAGTAAAATACTTGTGAATTTATTTTAATTAACATTATGAAAATATCAATATTTTATTCAACTTGGAAAAAAAATACTTGTTTGTTATATAGTCTCACTAGTTTCTAATAAAGGTAAAGAAAGTAAAATTATAAATTTTAAGTATACAGTTCTGTATTTTTATTTTAAATTATCGACACAGATAAATATGCATGGATTTGAAAACAACATAATATGTGTGCTTATGAATTTATATTCAAGCTCCTTAGGTTCCACTTGGTTGTTTAAAACTCTGGTCACATATTAGGCATCTTAATGTGGATGTCACCATATGACAAAATACATCTTGCAGAGAAAATAGTCTGGGTTGTCTCGAGTTCTCTCCACGTCAGTATCACCAGTACCTGGTCAACCTCAGATTCACCAGCTCTTTCTGGAAATGTAATGCCAACTTTCCCAATCTCCACTGAGTCTCAAAGTTGGGTGCTACAACAGGGAAGGTCCATTCAAATGGCGATCACATTAGTAGAAAAGTCACACAGTGGTGATCCTTATGCCAGGCTGATACCAAAGTTCATGCTTTTTCACAACACAGGACTCATCTAACAAAATAGTTTTGCTCAACATTTTGCAAAGTAGAAAGGTTTAAGTCTTAACTTATTTTTAACTTTACCATAGCTATGAATTGTGATAATCTATTTAAGTATCCTGTCTGCATCTTTCTCTAGAAATCTGATAGTTTAGTTTTTTTAAACCTTTGATGAAAACATTATAAATCAAATTTAAATTATCCAATTAGAAAAAAACAACAACAATGTGGGATTATTAGGACATAAAATGATTATTTTACATAAAATGAATTAATTTAGTTATATAATTGTTTGCATCAACTCATCACTTTACGCAGAATTATGGAGTGAATGATCTTTGTAAATGTTGCCTACTCAGTGGCACAAATATAAAAATAAACAAAACTAACAAAACAAAAGCAAAAGTACAATTTTGATCCCTCTTTCAAATTTGACTGAACAAGAGAAATGAACAATAAACTAAAATCTTTCGACTTTCTCCAGAAAGTTTGTGTATCTCCTCTGTGTTCATATAAGACAAATACTTGTGTCCATTAATTGTATTACATGATTCTAATAACCATATGTAACTGAATCAATAATAAGGTCATTTATTTTATAGAGTCTTTCATCCTATGATATTTATAATAATTTGTTACAAACCACAAAACTTGGGGTGATGTTGATATTGGCCTGGGATTAAATCAGTGTTAGATGCTTATAAAGCACATTAACATAAGAAGCAAATTTTTCAGATGGTAAATTATTTATCCTTATATTACATAATATGTTATTTAAAATATTTAGGCTTTACTAAACTAATGCACTAATCATTTTAATTAGATATGTCTTTAAAATTGTATTTCTGATATTTTCTTTAAAAAATATTTTCTTAATTAAACTTATTGGGGTGACATCGGTTAGTAAAATTGTATAGGTTTCAAGTGTACATTTCCATAATACATTATCTATATACTCATATTGCATTGTGTATTCACCACCCAGAGTCAGTTCTCCTTCCAACACCATATATTTGATCCCCTTTTTCCTCTTCTGCCGTGCCCCCTCCCCCCTTACCCTCTGGTAACTACTAAACTGGTAGCTTAAACCACTAAACTGTTGTCTGTGTCTATGAGTTTTTGTTTCTTTGTTTGCTTGTCTTGTTCCTTTGTTGCCTTCAGTTTTATATCCCACATATCAGTGAAGTTATATGGTTCTTGACTTCTTCTGTCTGACTTATTCCACTTAGCATAATAATCTCAAGATCCATCCATGTTGTTTGAAATGGCAGTATTTCATCTTTTCTTATGGCAGAGTGGTATTCCATTGTGTATATATATCACATCTTCTTTATCCAATCAACAATAGATGGACACTTTGGTTGTTTCCATGTCTTGGCCACTGTAAATAATGCAATAAATATCGGGGTACATAAATCTTTATGGATAAATGTTTTCATATTTTAAAAGATATTTTTTAAATGATATGTACTGCAAACATCCTAAAGAATATTTAAATGAAATATATCTCAAAAACTGAACCACATCAACTATATAATTTGAAGATTTAGTCATATGATTTTGTTTCTATTCAAGTTTTGTTTATGTAACATTTTTTCCTTTCCTCTTCAAGATATATGGACTTTTAGCTTTTCCAAATTTATGTTACCAAAGAAACTTTTACTTATTTCAGATCAAATAAAAGCATTAAATAACAGTTACTTTGACATGTTTCTTTAAAAAAAAAATATGCTCTCTCAAATGTCATTTGATGATATTCCAACAGGAGACATTTTAACATCTATTTCTTTAGCCCTATGAAACAGACTAGGTGATGTTTGGAAAAGACTCAGATTTGAAGGTTTACGTCATATTTAAATATCTTATTTCATACAATAGATTCTTCCCTTTTTTCTTCTTTTCCCCAAATAATTGTCATCATTAGCTCCTGCTTTCCATTGAGAGGTCACTTACTGATGATTCAATAATGTATTCAATTAACTGACGTATTGAGTCAGGATAGCCTGTTGAGGTTAACATTTTTGTATACATATTTTTAAAACTGTCATTCAGCTCCATTACATGCATGTCATTGATATTTACATCTTTCTACCACATTTCTCTTGGAAGCCTGTCCACCTGAGTCACACATAGGATATGAATCTTGACTTGCACAGACCTTTCAAAGTTAAAGCTTCGATCATTGAGATCTTTGAATTGTGTTCCTACTGTGACAAATAAACACATAAAATCAGAAATTGTTTTTAAAGGATCAGCAAGGTGAAAGCTTATTCTCATTTTTCAATCATCTTAGTATAGACAGGATATTTAAAGTTTTATGATCCATCTTTTCCTAAATAACAGGTGTTTTTCTTATTCATGAGCGGAACTCAGCAAGATGTTCATTACAAACTGAGTCAGGAGGCAAGTTTGCCAAAATGGCCTTCCCTTCCCCCTTCTTCCCACCTGGACTGAGTTTTAAGGAAGCCTGGGAAGTATTATGGTTTAAAATTGAGGTTGTGTCTAAATTGGTGGTTTAAACTAAAATCCCATGCAAAGCCAATCTAATGTGAATTTTCCATAGCCAAAGCCTTCACCTGATGCCATTTGTCCTGCAATCATAAGGAAAATCCCCTTTATCCTAGTTGCACATAAGATGCATATATAACATTAAAACAAAGAAGAAATTTATGCACTAAATTGTTGAAATCTAAAATACAAATTCCAGAGCAGTGCAAATTATGGTTCACATGAAAATATGCACTTCATATATCACCATTACATATTGATAACGTTATTAGTTATGTTTTTCTTTCTATTAGGGCATAAATCTACAAATTGGAGACTGCATGTCTAAAATAATAAATATAAGCAATTAATAGTAAATTCAAAACATATATATATTAATATAGTCAAACATGGTGTTACACAATTAGATAATTTAATAATCATATTAGAAATACTGATAATTCATATCCAGTTTTAAAGAAAAAACTTTTGTGGAAAGCATACGACTTTAGTTTTAGTTGTCTTCATGATACTCATTAGAAGAATTTCAAAGTGTTTGTTAATCTCTCTAGGTTTAGTTTCTTTATATGTGCACTGATGGTATGAGCTGTACGGTCCAGCACTAAATTTGGTCTTCAGAGACGAGAAATTCTAAATTCCTGGAGCATATTCAAACTACTTGATTTCATGGAGTAGTTTTAGCAATCCCACTGCAATAATTTTGCTCACACTGTTAATTTGCTCAGAAAGTTTTGTGTATAAATAGCGACAAGGTGAAAGTTTTTAAGTTCTTACAGTGTCACAATTACTGGTTTCCAACCTAATGACTGTAGGTAATTTTTTTCAGTCCCCTTATTCATGAGAAAAAAGATGAGTTATATTATTAAGTTTAAGACTCATGCAATCAGAAAATAAGTGGAAGCTCATAAACAGAGTCCATAATCTTTCAGGGGGAAGATAATTTGACCACCCTTTAGACTCTGTGTTTCTTGCAAAGGACCAGTTGGCATAATTGTTTTAAGAACATCTATGTGAATAATACTTCATGTTGCATCTTCTTAGACGTGAATGTAAACTTTAAACTATCTGTCACTAATTCTCATTGAATGAAAAGTACCGTTTTAGATTGTCAGATCAAAAAAAGTTTTATTTAATGCATAGTCTTTCTTCTTAAAGCCAATAAAAGATAACTAAATATATAATTAATAAATTAAGTATTTGCTTAATTAAAAAGTATTTTACAAAATACTTTTATTTTTCACAAAATCAGAGCTTTGTTCGAACCATATTTTAAGGGGTTGTTACAGTTTTCCAAAGTAATATAGACTGTAAACATTTATTTTTTTAAACCATATGGAGACAGTGAAATTGTATAAACATTGTATTAATATCTTATTGTTCTAGACCTCACTATTTAAATAAGACAAAATGAATAGGTGACTCTTGCTTTATATTTATTCACGATAGATCTGAGCATTTATTTTAACAAACTCTACTGAGGGTGGGAAAAGTTCACTAGCTACATCAATTTCTGAAGCGCTAGACTCAGCTTTAGGAAACACTGTAGGTGCTGAAATGAGAATTAAAACAGCCATGTTCCTGGAATTTACTCATTTTAATACTCCTTTTCAAAGCTTCCAATAATGGCAAATTATTTCCAACCTTGTGATATAATTAGTTGCTTTAATTTTAGGAATTTAAAAAGCAAATAAGCCCTTCATACTGTGCTAATAAGAAAAAGCCTTAGCAGAATGAATAAGATGTTATTTTGTTTGCATAAATTTATGAAAATATCAGCACAACTAGGGACATATATTGAATTTACTTTTACCTTAAATGGGAAATACAATAACATAATTAATAATAATTTCCTGTTAAGCAGCTGAAGGTATTTTGGATGTCAATTCAACTTTCATTGAAGCATTCACTATAATTTCTATTTTGGTAAAAAGACCCTGGAAAAAAATGCAGCTTTATATTGGAAAAGAGGCTCTGCAGAACAGTTAATATCCTAAATGAATCATGATGTTAATTATTTCACTCCCATTAATATAGCCTCTTGCTACTAAGTTTGCATCCCACAGATATTTTTATAAGTAGTGACATCACATATAAAAAGTTAATCATCTAAAATAAATTTACATTGTATAGCTAAAAACAAGTAAAGATATTTATGGTGAACTTGTAATAAATTATCCAAATAATGTAAGGGGATGATTTGGATTATACTTACTATTATATTCTAATTTGAGTCACAGACTTATTTACTATTAGGTCTGAAAAGATTTCCTTATATTATAGATTTTAAAAACTGAGCTCACACTGTTATTGAAGAACCGAGCTAGAACAATAACCTGATTCAATAATTGATCAAATGTCATTTCAAAATAGATTCCTAAAATTTTGTCTTTCTTGTCTAATTCTTAGAATAACATGTCTCTGTTTTTTTTGTTTTTGTTTTTTTGTTGTTTTTTTTAATACATTTTCCTGGCTAACCTCTGCATAGACTTCTATTTATACACTGTTACACATATTTTACCTACAACTGAAGTTATGTAGGTAATTTAATACAATGCTGTTTTGTTTTTTTTAAATGAGGTTATCAAATTGACAGACCAGATAATAGAATCTTCTAAGTTAGAGATAAAAAAGAACTGTCAGTTCAAAAGAACTAATCACTTCAACAATGCAGGACTTAGTTTGGGGGGAAGGGAGGTTATCTTTTTGAAGATTTGATCAGTCTAATTTTAAGATGATTCCAGTGATGGCATTACACATAGTTTCACATGGTGTTTTCTAGAAAATTTTAAGTCTCAGTTACAAAATGTTTTCTGAGAGGATGTTTTAGTCCTCATTTTCTTCCCCCAAAACTTACCTGTTCAATCAACTATTATTTTAGCTTAATCCATTCAACCACTGAAACTTTTTATCACTCTTAGCCTGTTGCCGTTTAGCAATTCTTTTTCTTCTCTTTAGCAACCTTTAAACCTCTGTATGCCATTGAAGCACAAAAGGCATTCAAATCTACAAGTATTTTTGGGAAAAAATTTAAGAGAGATAAATAAAAATAATTATATTGGATGAATAAATATTTCATTAACTTTGTGAAACTTTGACACAATAGCATAATGATAAATTAGCTGAAATTTCATAAAGTGATAGACTTAAACATGTGAAATATACATGAGAAATTACAGACCAGCACAACCATGTGCAAACTGATGAATCCAAAATCTAGGCCAACTTCTAAGTTATTATGTTTAAGAAGAACCTTATGGTTCATTACGTCTGCTGTTAGAATATCTACCAGTTAATTTTTATGCCATGTGTGGCTCAGGACTGCATATTTGACTGGTAATTTTGTGTTTCTTGGTTGAATTTTCTGGTAACTGAAGAGGTGATAGGATGGGAGAACAGAAGAGGAAATAATGTATGGGTATTTTGCTCTAATAGCTATACATGACTCCTAATGAGAGATTAATTGAAATCCCACTCCTTCTTTGTTTTTGCCTGACATTCCATACCTCTTTGGTTTTGTGACAATAATGGATTCAGCTGAAAGATTGCAAAAAGTGTACACATTCACAGAGAAGAAATGATATCATGAAACCTGTACCACCTTTGGTGTAAAACCAGATTAGAAACCAAATTGTTGCTTTGGAACAAATGAACTAGTTCTAGGGTGGTTCATCTGTTTCTAGTAAGCGCGTACTGAGGCCAGTGTGCTTTCTGAGTTTTATCATATTTGAATACAGGCATCATTAAATCAGGGGCAGCCAGGTATTATGGGATGTTTTTGATCAGCATCATTCTTCAACAAACATGTGTTAAGGAGATATAATACACACACACACACACACACACACAGGAAAGAAAGAAAAAAATGAAAATTCCTGTACCCATATATTAAGAATTGAAGTAGCAAGCCATGCCACAAAGAGTATGATGATATCCACTTTTGTATGGGAAGCAAAATTAGACATTGTTCTTATATTTATTTTCTCCCTTTCTTTCTTTTTACTCTATTTCAATTTAGTTAATATTTTACAATATACTTAAGAGAATTGTGGAGTTATATATGTGTATCATTTATAAATATACTTAATTTAAAAATGGAGTGGGATTCAACAAAAAGAAAATCATTTTATACTTTTCCATCAAAGCCCTTCAAATCAATCTTTCCCTGTCTCTGGCTGTTAATGCACTGAACTGTTGGGAGAGGTGATCCCCTATGTGCAACCATGCACATTTTTGCTGGGTATGCCAATGATATAAATCTCGTCACTCTTTACTTGCCACATTGTTCAAGATTTTGTTTGCACAGAGTAAATTTGAAGGATAATGTGATGTTTCCCCCTGGAATGAAAAATAAGCTTGCTTACTGCTTGTTATGAGACAACAGTACTCCAAACTCATTGATCCCCCTCCCGTATGATATGGCCACCATCTGGGCCCTCCATGTGGTTTGTGGTGGAGGGTAAGGGGAACAAACACATCATGTTCATGCTGCTTCCTGTGCCATGAGTAATAAAGGCCTGTCTGTGACCTGCAAGTCTCATGTCTTCTGCCAGCATTCTATAAATAGAAATAGATTAATTTATTCATTTGTACGTAAGGCAAAATCATATCAGAGACTCTGATATTTTTTATAATGAGCATGGGATGTTGATAAAAACAGATTTCTGGAGGAGAAAGTAGGAAGATGCAGTGGCTTGGCTCAGGAATAACAGAAGGCACCCTGGAATCCAGTAGCCAACGCTTTGCCTGAGTACTGGGTGTAAGGGAGCTGGAGTCAGAGTTCTTCGTTAGTCTTACTATAAAGAGTGCTTAGTGGGGAAGGGGAGAATCAGAATGTGCCATCAAAATGGTGACTTGGTTATTATGCACTACTTTCCAAGTGCAAGGGACATTTTTCCATCAATGTGTCAGCAAGACATAGGACCCCTCCTCTGAAAGGCAGTATGGCTATGGCTCCTAATTCAAAGAATCTACAAAGATGAAATAATAGTTCAGCCATGTGAGCTTTGTTTTTGGATATACAGCTCTGTGTTAACAACAACAACAACAATTCAAAATTTTGTACATTTGAACCCTACCAGGTGGCTGCACTAAAACAAAATTAAATAACTGGCATGGAGTCGCTCTCTCCATTCTTGCCCCCAATATCTCCCTGTTTTGCTATGCAACCTCATCTGCATGAAGACAAATAAGATCATTTTTAGTGAGATTGAAATCTTTGTGTCCCCAGGAGGGACCAAAGTCATATCTGCACTTACGAATATCTCAGAGAAATTAAGGAAAGAGCAGGACCAATAATTTACGGCTCTGTTGGATTCCCCTGTATCTGGTCAGGTGGGAGTGGCACAGGGTGAGCAGTAGCACCAAAGACTTCAGGGGGTAGGTGTGGATGCATCCTGAGTAATAAAGAAAAGGCCCTCTGAGTCTTGACATTCACTAAATACAAGGCAGTATACGGAAGACTAACCAGTCAAGCTTGAGCCATAGAATAAAATATAAGGGAGGAAAAAATAAAAGACTGTTGTCCCCCCATACTGTCCCCATCAGGCTACCTTGTCTTTCTCACTCAATCTGTGCCCTCCAGGTTCCAGGCTGAACAAGGATGTCATTTCCTGGCTGTGATTGCTGTGGGATATATGTTAATCTTTTAGCTCTGTGTTCTTACAGGGGAAAGAGAACCAAGATCAGTTGACCATGTTTGGACAGGCTCATAGTGGGGAGGGAAGCTAAAGTGTCCTAGTGGCATCCTTCTCAATAATGCATAGCCTAATCTAATCACGAGAAAACAGAGAAATCCAAATCGAAGGGCATTCTACGATATAACTATGTATTCACCAAAAATGTCGAGGGCATGAAAGACAAGGCAAGACTGAGTCACTGTCACAGAGATGAAGAGATCAGAATACACAAAATCTAAATGTAATACAAGCTCTAGGATTGGATGCTGGAATAGAAAAAGAACATTAGTGGGGAAAACTAGTAAAATATGTGTCAGTGATTTTCTTTAGTAAATAGTATAATAGCAAGGTTAATTTCTTACTTTTAATAAATGTTCTGCAATGACAAGAGAAGTAAATATAAGGGAATTTGGGTGAATGGTTTATAGAGACTGATATTGCACCTCATTTGGAAGTTTAATATTATATCACAATGATAATAAAGTAGCAGAATTTTGTAAGTGCCAAATAATTTAAAGATCTAAAAACATATTCGAAGGATTAATGTATGAAAATTGTCAAAGATAAAAATATTAATTCATAGATTCAAGAAGCCCTGTGAACACTGACACGGATTAAATATTTTTTTTTGAAAAAGGAAATTTATATTGAGAAACTTATAGTAAATCTGTAGAGAGAGGGAAAGAAGGGGAAAGACAGAGAGAATATTAAAAGCAACTGAAACAAAGAGATGACCTTCCAAGAACCAAAATAAAACTTACAGCTAATTAAACAGTAGAAATAGTGGAAGTCAGAAACAAATGGTGGAAAAAGGTTAATGGACTTTCACTTTATAATTCTATACCTAACAAGATATCTTTTAAGAAGGAAGGAAAACTTAGTTTAGACAAAGGAGAAATGAGAAAATTTACTTCTAGTAGATGCACACTAACTTGGAAAACTGAGGTATTTTCCTTAGAAAGCAAATAATCTAAGTTTAGGTTTTTGAGATGCCGCTAAAAGTTGACTGAACTAAAAATGAAAAATATGTTTATAAATCTAATTGAATATGAACTGCTAAATAATAATACTGCTCTATGAGTTTTGAAATATTATGAAGAATAAACTGCAAAACAACAATAAAAATATCTAAAGCCAAGGACAAATATAATTAGTGCTGTAAGTTCTTCATAATTTCTGTGAAGAGAGCAAAACCAAAGATTACATTAGCTTCTGATAAGTTTAGGAAGCACATTCTTATCTCTAGTAATAAAATAGTAAATAAGTATGTGTGTGAGTGTGTGTGTGTGTGTGTGTGTGTGTGTGTGTGTGGAGAGAGAGAAAAAAGAAAGTGCATATGAGAAAATATTCAAGTATAAAACTGCCAGATAATAAATCCATATATATGGGTTTTATGCTGGAAATATATTGATGAAATACTGTAAATTTTGAGTGGCTGGATTCAGACTGAATTTAATTCAGATTGAATTAAATAAAAATATATGTTGTGTAAAAGACACATCTGAACATAAAGATGTAGAAATGTCGAGAATAAAATAATAGAAAAGATGGTATCATAATTAGACGCACTAATAAAAAAAAAGCTGAGGAAGTTATGTTAACATCAGAAAAAATGAATGCCAAATAAATACTATAGATAAAGGGAGTCATATGATACATTAAAAACTAATTTACTAAGAAAATATTGTGGTTTTCTATTCATGTGCACCTGAAAAATGACATCAGAATATATAAAAATAAAATGGGCAACTCTAAAGTAAGCGATGATACTGGATGATTATTAACCCGTATCTAATTGCGCATAGTAGGAAAAGCAGTCAAAATTTTGGTACTGATACAGAACTACCTACCCCAGCCTAACATGGTAACCACATAGCCACATGTGGCTATTTAAAGTTAACTTTAAATGAATTAAATCTAAAAATATAGTGTCTAAGTTATGCAATCCACATTCCAAACTCTCCCTAATACACTTACTAGGGATTACCATACCAGATAGTTTAGAATACAGAATTTTACTTCATCAGAGAAATACGAAAGCAGTTACACAGTTGAGAATATCAGGAGTCTGAAGTATATTCTTTGGAAAGATGGATACCATCGGTAAATTTCTGGGGAAGACAATGAAAACAAGAAGGAAAGCACAAATTAATTAGCTGACAAATAAAATGTGGAGCATCATCACAAAAATTGTCCACATTAAAATGATAGTAAGAATATCTAAGACCAACTTATGGCAATACATACATACATACATACATACATACATACATACATACATACATACATAAGATAAACTGGAAAATACTTAAAAAATATAAAACTCACAAAAATGAGATAAGGAGGAAACAATCTAAGTGGTTATATAATTATTTAAGAAAATCAAACTGTAATTAACATTAACTTTCTCATATTTAGAGAGTTTTATTGAGAAATGCCACTGATTATATCAGAAGGAAATAACTGAGAAGCATTTATTTTATTTTCAGAAACCCCAAAACGAGGGATCAGTCCTAATTCTTAAAAAGGTTGAAATAACCATTAATCCAAAACTTAATAAGAGTGTTAAGTTTAAGGATAACTAAAATTTAAATTAATTTATGAATATAATTGAAGTATGTATGGACAAATAAATACCAATAAACTAATTATTCAATAAAAATAAGTAGGTTGTTTCCCCCCACCACAGACAACATTTCAAGGGTTCTTTAACTTCCAAAAATTCTATCAATTAAATGTTTCTCATTAGTAGAAGTGATATGTCATATGGTCAACCTAATATATAAAAAATAAGTGAAAAATTAATCACATGTACCTGATGGAATATTTAGCAAATGGGGGAAGAATTGAAGCTTTCTGTTTATGACAAATATGCACTGCAAAAAAGTGGGGCAAGGTATATGATGCTAAGGAAGAACTGGTTAGCTATACAGAAAAATAAAATAAATATATTTTCTTTACACCGTATTAGAAAATATAGTGGATTGCAGCTGTAAATATGGGATAGTATATTTCTGATGTGAGTGCAAATGTGGTATGTTAAACAAAACAGAAAAAAAAAAAGCACTCATCTAGGGGATAATATAGATAAACATCAATTGTTTACAATTAAGACCTTTTAATTATCTTTGCTAGACTTGTATCACCCCCTATTTTTTTCAAATAATGTTTCTCTCATGTGTGACTTTTATTCACATATGCATGCATTTCTATTTAGTTATAAACTTGGATCTGTAATTATTAGATTTTAGGATAAGCTTAATTTTAACTTAAAGGATAATGTCAAACAGTAATTCAAAATTAAGCTTATCCTAGGATCTAAATACTTACACACCCAAGTTTATACCTAAATAGAAATGCATGCATATGTAAATAAAAGTCACACACTCAAAAAAGGTTATTTGAAATAGAAAAAAAAAAGAGGGGTGATACAAAGTCTAGCAAAGAAGAATGGGTAATTAAATATTGGTATAGTAATAAAATGGGAAATTATGTATGGAATGATGTATGCTAGCGACAGTTGCAAATAAAACCATGAATCAATCTCATAAACATAATGCTGAACAAAAAATAATCTGATAAAATAACAAGTAATATATTTTATCATACTAATGAGTCCATTTACATAAAGTACAAAACAGAAAAAGGTAACTGTGGTGCTTGGAGATGCATACTTCAATGGTAAAATAAAAAAGACGAGGAAAAATATGAGTACCACCATGGGGTGGACAGTAATTATGTCCTGGGACGTGGAGGGTGTAGGTTTGGGCCTTTCTAAGGTGTTGACAGTATTCTGTTTCTTGACTGGAAAACAGTGACACAGGTGTTCACTTAGTAATTCATCAAATTGTTCCCTTGTTTTATGACTTTATAAAAAAGAGAAACAATGTGGAACTAAGGACTGAAAAGGTAATTTTATTCTGTGTAGAGTGCTCATAAAATTTTACCTCCATTTACGCATAATTCCAGGGAGATGATTTGGGGGAGGTTATGACTGAGTGCCCAATCTTCCATTTTGGAATGAGGCAAACTGGAAGAATTAGCCATTCTCTGTTGGAATAAACGAAGAGTAAATATGGCAGTGGTTATGGTGATTAGACGTCTCGGCTCAAGAGCATGGTCTGGGAAATAGAGCTACAGATATGATTAAGAGTGTTGTGATAACTAATTACCAACATCTAGCCATTGTTTGGATGGGAGCCAAGTAGTTAGCACTGGCCTCGGTGCTCACAGTTTCTGGAGAATTTGCCAGCAGTCCCATGTGGCAGATGATGAATGAAAAGTCTCATGCTAACCATTTGGCCCTTTCTGTTCCCTCATATACCTGACTGAAATCTTGGATTGAGTTACTCTCATGGGTCCTTGAGCTGGTTGTGTAAATCTTTATTAGGAAATAGACAAGGACCTCCTGCTCAAAAAGGCACAAACAAGTTGAACAATCAATCAATGGGGAAAAAGATATGACAACATGTGTACTCTATGTGGTGAATCTGTTTTCTTATTACACTTAATTCTCTATTGTTTAACAATCAAATTTGACCCCTTCATTTTCTGAACCTTTGGATACTATCCTAGTTTTTGATTTATCTCTGCCTCCAGAGAGTGGTTTTCCAACTCTCTACATTGATGGGGCTATTGGTATTTGCTGTCTGTAGTGCAAACAGTCAGTGGGCTGATATGCCCAACTGACTCCATAACACAGGGAACATGTTTGCATCACACATCCAGTTCAGGCTTCCATTTGGTTCTGCCAATTCCTTGATAATCCAGGCTTTGTCAAGTGATCGCCAACCCTAGCCAAAAACCACGAGAAGAGTATTCTCCATATCACATATTTTCAATATCTACATCTATAGATATAAATACAAACACATAATAAATCGTCAAGATAATAAATCTATATGTCTTGGTTATAAATTAATATAACTAATATATACATATGTATGTATGTATCATTTTTCTTAATATTTAAAATTAAATTTCTTATAGTAATTGCTTAAACAAAGATCATACACAGAAGTACACAGGGCTTGTACCTTTAAGTGCAACATGAACTGATTTCCACAAAGATATGTAAAGGTCATAATAATTTAATTTGCATAAGGAGAACGCTCCAAAACTGCTGTGTACTCTGCAATAATCAATGTAGTGAATTCGGTATTTGTCCTACTGAGCGCTAAATCCATGAGTTCATAAAAACCTATAGAGATCACCATAGCTTCTTCCAGAATCTTGTATGACTCAAGGTCACATATTGTCTTTACTCAGGAGGGATGGAAGATATGTACACATATGCACACACATTTAGCTCAGTGGAAGCTTGACTATAATTACATTCAATAGTCCCCAGGTGCTCCCAAGAGAAGGTTTCCTGAAAATGCTCATAGAAATCCACCTGAAAAGCTTAATTTAGCACTTCAAAAAATGAAACACCTTTAAACACTTTTTTTCTGCTTGTTCGCGTAAGTTCATTGAAAACATGAGTTCACTGAAAATATAAAACATAAATCTTATGCTCTGATAGGGAAACATGATGCAATTTTTATCCATGAAAGTAATTTTTTCAAATACACACACACACACACACACACACACACACACACACACACACTTTTCTTAGCTATTGGGAGAGAGATAAAAAGTTGGTCTTGTATTTTTTCTCTCTTTGAATTTTTCTACCAAATTTTGACCTTTTGTATACTGACATTCATCAAAATAAATGAGTATAATTATATCAAACAAATTCTATCTCCATTACAATTATAACTCTACTTGAAAAAAGGCAAGTTGCAGATTTTATTTTTTTCAAACTCCAAAATATTTTAAGTGAACATAAATTTGAAACAATTTAAATATTATGTATTTATTTATGTGTGTCCTGCCTTGTTCCAACTGCTTACACAAATTCATGTGGTTTATGATTAAAAGGAAATTGAGCAAATTTGGGCAAGGAAAAATAAAGTTATGAAAGTAATTTGAAGCCAGGGAAAAATTAGACATAAAGTGCTAAAGGGCTTGCTAGGTGTGGGCTGAAATCTTGGCTCTCTCCTTCAAACAGATCAAAGCCAAAAGAAAAACATAAATACATGATTCATAGTGTCCAATGGAGGCAAAACAAACAAACAGGTTGCTCTGGAAAAGAAAAGCTATTGCTGATACTTTTTTTAATGCAAGAAATCTGCCTCATGGCCTTTCTTCATAAAGAGAAAATATAGCTGTGTATATGAGTGTAGATGTGGTTATGTGCACATATATAATGTAGCAAATGTCCACACAAATATTTCTCATAAAAACAGTGTGGGTAGGAATGTAATGTAAAATGGTGCAGTAGATGTGGAAAATGGTATGGTAGTTCCTCAAAAAATTTTAGAAAACATAGAATTACCATATAAGCTATAGCAATTTCACTTCTGGATGTATACGCCAAAGACGTGTAAGCAGGGACTCAAACAAGTGTTTGCTCACTGATGTTTGTAGCAGCATTATTCACAATAGACGGAAGATAGAAGCAACCAAAGTATCCATCAAGAGATGAATGGGTGAACAAAATCTTTTACATACATAAAATAGAATATGATTTAGGCTTAAAAATGAATAAAATTCCAACATATACTTTAAGGTGGATAAACTTTGAAGACACTATGATAAGTGAAATGAGACAGGCAGAAACAGAAAATGTAATGCCACTGAACAGTACACTTAAAAATGATTAAAATAGTAAATTTAATGTTATGTATATTTTACCACAATAAAAGAAACAATATAACTTTTTCAGTGCTATTTTGATAATATCCCTAGATTTGAACTACTAGTATAATGTTCAAAATGCCATTCACTAGAAATATTTCTGTAAAGGCCAACATGACATGATCTAGCTATGTAGCTGTCAGATGTCTGCCTTAACAAAGTAATACAGTTTACAGATATCAGAGTAATGGTTTTCAAGATTGTGTGTGTGTGTGTGTGTGTGTGTGTGCATGTCTGTGTTTATTCATTGCTTGTTGAAGTAGTATAATAGAGAATGTGTCTCAGAGTTCTGTTGGGGGCCTGCTTTTGGCCAGGGTTCCAAAGGCACTTCAGAATAGTACTATGGTTTGAAGAAACACAGTCTGAAAACTGTCACTCTGGAAAAATTGACTAACGTATCATTCTGGATATCATAGTTGTATTATCTTGAGGTCTTTATCATCAAATATGTCAATATATAGAACCCACGTTCATTTTTTAGCAAGTTAGCAGAAATGACACTCTTGCAACGTGATACACTAACAGTCATCAAAATTAACTTTGAAGTTTGGGGTGTTGGTTTTCTAGCTGAATTAACAAAGGCCAAACCCCTTTAACATATTCCATGGAGACAAGGAGCTATGCAAGGTACTGATTCTTTCTTCACCCATACAACTCCTTGCTGGCCATGAGAAGCCATTTCTCTCTCCAAACCACTAAAACTTTTGATGACCTGACATATATGCAGATGTCTTCAAAATGGTGGCAACAACTATTAAGTAATAAGTTTAAAAAACTGTTTTCTTATAATAAAAAACAAAACAAGATTTTTTTTTTAATATCTCAGCTCTCATGTTCCCAAAATAAAGGAAAGCCAGTGACATATTGGATTAATGTGGAGACTAAGGACCAATCTATAACTTCAGTCACTTCCTTATACATGTGCTTCGCTAAATCCTATGTGTTATGAGAATTGTCCAAAATGTGAGGTAAAGCACTTCCCCCCCTGCAACAGCACACAGTTACTCCTCTCAGCAACAGGAGAACTTAAGGCTCTGTACTTTTAAAGCAGTAAATTTCTCCTGACCACTTTTTTCCTGGGACTCTGTGGCATCTGCCATATGGTTGGCCCAGATTTCCTGATATGGCAACTATATTGCATGAATTTTGTCAACACTTAAATGGAAACTGTATATTAAAATACTTACTTCTTAGTAATTTCTCCTTTGATCTCAAAGTTGATTTTATGTAATCCCTTGTTAGATTATTCCAAGGAACTACTCCCAACCCACCCCTCAAGTACAGATCCATGATTTGCATAACTGATAACCATAGTTGATAGTGGAGCCTAATTTTCCATCCATACCTAGAGCCCAATTTGTGGTACCTGCTATGAGAGGCAAATACTTTTGGTCTAATTGGTATGACTGAGTTATTAAAAGCAATGGTTCCCATTCACTCAATTATAGATTTATGAAAGCATGTATAAGTGCGATGAAGGATTTCCCTTCAAGGGACAGGACCAATGAGGGGGTCTCTGAGCTTGGGAATATATCATACACATTCTGACAATTCCTTGTAAAATAGTGAGCTACCGAGCCCCTCACAGTTTAATATATATATATATATATATATATATATATATATATATATATATATATATATATATAAAATAAAGGAGCTGTCTCCTTTAATGCAAAAGGCTTCCACCTATAAATGTCTTGCCTCTGATCCTTAGCTATGGTGTCACTCCCCTACCTGTTCATCCAGGGTGTGGTTTATTTGTGCAGTTTAGAGTAGGACTCTGGAATGAAAAGTATGTCTCATTACTGGATAATAGTATTATTTCACATAAAGAATATCAATACTGATCAGTCACAGTGGCCTATAAGCATTGTCAATATTTTTGTTGGTGTAAATAAACTATATTTGTCGATGCATCAAATTGCCTAAGAGTGCCACTCCTCACCCACTAGAACTTTGGTTACAATTATTGCTCCAAAGTAGGACTGACTTCTCATTTTAGCATGCATTTATTCTAGGATGAAAGCTGATTGGCTAAAACATTTTGCCTAATTTTATTACAACCAAATAATAAATCCTTTTAGTAACCACATGAATCACTAGATTCTCTTGTCGTGCATTGACAAAATTCTAGTTCTGGAGCCATAGATTTGTGAAGAGGATAGAATAGGTAAAGTCTTCCATAGGTTTTATCTCTGAGCTGCCAGGTAAGGTTACCTACCAATGTCTACTGTCATGGTTGGTGTTCTTGAACTTCAATGCAATAGCTAGTCAGGACTCATGAGCATTGGAGAACCAGGAGAGATGATTCTGATCACCCTTTCTCCCTAAATAGTGAACAACTCAAAGAGTAAGGTACACCCTATATCAATCCTTTAATAAGTTGGTAAGCTCCTTAGTCAATGCACTTGAGTGGGGGTATGTTGTTTTTCTAATCTTCCTGGTGTTCTTCTAAGACTTGGTTCTGGAAAGATGGAACAATATACCATCTGTGTCCTTGTTTTTGTTTGGCATAAGGAGTTTAATTAGTGGTGGAGTAAGGTCAGAAAGAGAAGGAAGTTTCTCTGAGCCAGCCTGATCTCTTCTGGTTCCATCAGCGTCTGGGTAATCCCAGGCAATATATGGTCAGTGAGATTTAAAGGTGGCTTGATGTAAATTTACCTCAATGCAAAAGACAGACTTGTGCTTTTCCACACCCATTCAGTGCCCCTGGGCCTGCCTCCTATAATCTCTCCCTACATGGAGGGTTTGACCTCTTATTCTTCCTACTGAAATGGACTGCAGGGGGAGTTGTCAACAATCCCAGTACTTGAATCCATGGGCTTGATGGCAAATGGAACTTTGTTAAATGGTACCTGCACTTCTACTAAAAATCTCATTTCCCTAGTTATGTTATTTAATCACCATCATCCATTATTGTCTGATATCCAGAAACTACTGCCACCACCTTCTCTATCCTTTGTTTCTCTACTCTGGAGCTCCAATGGAGATGTTTACACCTTCTTTAGGGAAATAATATGTTATTTTAAAAAATGTCGCTAGGTCTCCAGGAGCAAATTGGAAATATCACAGTTATTGCTGGGATGAAAAAGAAGTTTCAGAATATATGAAAAAATACAACATAGAGTCCTTCAAAACTTTATTCCAGGAACAGCTATTGAAGAGCAATGAGAAGCATGCATGCACCAGTGATACATAGACCAGCATATTCATTGTATGCCTTATGTGCAGTTTTATTGTATCAATTATATGTCAATAAAGCAGTTAAAAACATGAATGATTAGAGAGCTGATCCCATCCCCTCTACAACTCCTCCCCCTGACTCCCTGTTTTGAAGACTGACATTGATTTTAAATTCTGATTGTCTTTGCATTGGCTCTAGCATGGATAGTCCTTAAAAAGCCATGAGCTTGCTATATTACTGCTTAGGGATAATAAGGTAGATGGAATTACCACACACTGAGACTAAATTTTACCCATATCTTAACATCATCAGCAGAGAGGTATGGTCTCTGGTTAGGTAATGGTTGCTAGAGTTCTGTGAGTTTTATTATCTGATCATAAACTCCTTAATTCTGACTTCTAAGATCCAACAGACAGTGATTGTCTCTTTTAGTCCTTATTATGAATGAACAACAATGAGCTTACTCAGATTTCTTAGTGAATCTGCTCATACTGTTGTTAAAGAACAGTATGTTCTAATGAGAAATACCCTCTTGCTTTCCTTGCCTTATCCCTGTAAGACAACCATTTCATTTTGTGTATGGAAGCACAGCTCTCTGGGCTTGATTGTTTATGGTCACACCTTGTTACCCCTCTGTGGTGTCTGTCAAAGCATCCCCTTTCAAATTACATTGTAGGCCAAAGGCAAACCATTCCTGTGAATATTCAGCTATCCTCATTTGTATATGCAAAGTGCCAATAGGATTATATTTAGTGCATTAGGTTTTATCAGATATGCACAGACACAACCCTTAATGCTTTAGTCTATGCCCTCCAAGACTTAGGCAAGTCTGAAAGTGCCATCCCATTTTCAGGGAGCAGTAGAAATGAAACCTGTTCCTGCTATTTTGGGATATCTCACCTAGTAGTAAGACAGCTCAGGTTGTACCTGCTGCACTGATTCCCTGGGACCTCTGTTAATTTCCCTCTTGTCATAAGGATGTGGCTGTTGCCTGTCAATGCTACTACCCGTAGAAGTAGTACAGTGCTTTAATGGTGAACTAGAACTTCTGTTTTTCTTCTTAATCTAGTACCTCAAGTGAAGCTCTGGTAGTTAAAGGTGTCCCCATAGTCCAGGCAGCTAAGTGTTTCTTCCAGTTTCTTGTCCAGGGTGAGCTAGGATTGGACTTATTCTAGTTATACCACTGACTACTAGTTATTCCTGAGCTCATCAAGTTTTATTTGAAGCTTAGTTATGTTATTATAAGTGCAGCTTGATTGGAAATAGTTCCAAATGCCAGAGAACTGCTTTTCAAAGAGACCACTACTCCAAAAGTTAAGTGCTATCAATGGGCCATTTCTCTCCCATAAGGACTGCTATGGATTCTAGTTGACCATTTTCATCAGTCCAAACTACTAAAGTTATTGGAATCTGAAGGATAAAGGTCCCAAAGGTAAGATCTATTAAAATGTCCTTCTAATCTCCTCTGTGTCAGTCACAATCTGCTTCATCTTTACGTACACCTGCTATGTTACTTTATAAATAGGCCTGCGTCCACAGCATCTTCCCTATGTTTCCAGAAATTGGTTCCCCAGGATGGAATTAGTACCATACCAGGTGAAAGGAATCTTACTCTTTTCAGCTTCAGGTTTTTGTCTCCTACCAATGCCTAATATGTGTCATTGGCATTGTTGGCACAATCCTTGCCTTAAACATAAATCTAACTAGCCTATGATTGACATATGGACCAGGATTACAGTGTGGATTTAGGAAATCAGATATCTAGCTGTACTTTAGAATTTAAATATTTCCACCTTAGCACAGAGGATTTCTGTGATGGTTGAATTGTATCTCCCCACAATTCTTATGTTGAAGGCCTAGTCCCCAGTACCTCAGAATGTGACCTTATTTGAAAGTAGGGTTTTGGCATATGTAATTAGTTAAGATCACGTCATATTGAAGTAGGTTGGGCCCCTAATCCAATATAAGGACTGGTGTCCTTATAAAAAGTGTAAATTTGGACACAGAGAGGCACATGAGAAGAATGCCAGGTGAATACAACGGCATAGATTGGGGTGGTACATCTAAAAATCAAGGAACACCAAAGATTGCTGGTAAACCACCAGAAGCTAAGACAGAAGCATAGAACAAAGTCTTCCTCATAATCCTCAGAAGAGACTAACCATTCCAACCCCTTGATCTTGGGTACCTAGATCCACGAAGTGTGAAAAAATAAAGTTTTGTTGTTTAAACTACTCAGTTTATGGTACTTTATTACAGTAGGCCCAGTAAACTTATTGTCGCCATGTGATGTAATTCCAGCTAAACTCATCTATGGTACATTGCATCCTCATGAAGAGATGTAATAGTCTAAACCAACTCTAATTTATATTGTTTATATTCCTCTCTTTATTGGTTATTATATTCTTCAAGAAACTTATCCTTCAATGACCTACTACAGTTTCTTAGTATTTGCCAAAGGTAGAAAAATGTGTGTTTCAAAGTAAAATTGAAGGGACAATATTTGGGTTTCACTGATAAATGTTTACCTACTTTTATAAAACAACAACAACAACAACACTGGTTTAGATATTAAATCTTCTTGGAGATTTATGAAAACCTACAAAATGTCGTTTATTGTTGAAGTAATAACACATACTTTTTTAACAATTAGATTTTTTTCATGCTTTTTACCCATGATGGACTTACATTTTTATGTTCTTGACATGGTATACATTTATGAGAAAAATATTAAATTTAGGTAATTCTGATATTATGTATTCTCCTTAAATCCCTGAGCATTTTTTCTGGCTGGCAACATTATCCACTTTGCAAAATATTCTGTAATTTGAGGTTATATAATTGTTCTGTACCCAAAAGAGTAGTTGGGTAACATAGAACCACAATATGTCTGTTAATTCATTTTCAGAAATGGTGCCCATGTAGAAATGATATAAGAAAGTTATTGAAATAAGTTAAAGTAAAATAATCCATCAATTTAATAATTATTAAGTAAAGTACAAAAAAAAGAAGTATTGATTGAAGCCTCAATTAATTAAAATAAATGTATACCATGTTTCCCGAAAATAAGCCCTAGCCAGACCATTAGCTCTAATGCATCTTTTGGAGCAAAAATTAATACAAGACCTGATTTATATTATATTGTATTATATTATATTATATTATATTATATTATATTATATTATATTATATTAATTATATTATATTATATTAAAGACCTGGTCTTATATTACATTAAAATAAGACCAGGTTTTATATTAATTTTTGCTCCAAAAGACGCATTACAGCTGATGGTCTGGAAAGGTCTTATTCTCAGGGAAACACGGTATATACACAGACACACACACATACACACACACACACGTCAATGACTTATGCTGAAATATTTTAAATTATTCATTATTTACATGATATATCTTTTTCATATGTCAGGTGTTCTGTTGCTCATATGTATTCATGATGTACTAGTGTTGGGATGGGGATTTGATGAAAGACAGAGTTCTCTAAATTGAAATTTAGGTAAATTAATCCTGGAAAGGCAAGGTAGTCTACTCAGACTGATGACTTGCAAATAGAGCACAGATTATTTCTCTAGCTTTCTTCTAGCTTACTGATCATTCCATGACCTAAAGATGTCCTAATTGTGTTCCACAGAACTTGCTAGTACCCAGAAGTCCCTCCGGGCCCACCCTAGCAGCAGGAAATAAACTAAAGTGCGTGAGGATCTTTATTTCTATATTCTGAACAGAGCTGCTGTATTTTTATGTTTTTAATATATATTTTTGTAACCTGTAGGATTATAATAAACAGTGATATCTTCCTGTTAATTAAAAAAAGGTTTTAAAAATGCTAGACTTCTTATGGTGTCTCCAAACAATATCATTTAGATACCAAAAATTCCTTTTAAATTTTTTAGCTTCTTAACAACCTCACTGCCATAATCAATATGAATTCATGTACACACACACACACACACACACACACACACACACACTTAAGCTTTTAGCTTTGCATGATTATACTGTCGCGTTCCACATGGCTTAATTGCATATATGACATGCTCTGGAAATATTTCTAATGGTTTGTTTAACTAAATTATTTATGTTGGATTTTTTCCTTCTGAAAATGATTTGTTTAATCAATTTAACAAAACAGTTCAATTAGGTTTTTCCCACAAGGAATTTTTTGATAAAATTTTATTTGTATTTCCTGAAAAACTAATGTTTTTGTGTAAAAAATACATACTGAACATAAAGAATTTAAATAATGTGAAACATATTAGAAGATAAAGGGAGAAAACTATCTCTACAATCTCTCTACCAGAAATACAGAGATTAACATTAGCTATACATTATTCTAAAAGCCTGTATAAATACACACTGATTAAAGTATATAGAAATATGTATTTGGAATTAAGAAGTACAAATTGCCAGTTTTAAAAGCAGTAGTAGGGATGTGAACTGCAGCATAGGGTATAGAGTTAGTAATATTATAAGTATTTATGGTGTCAAATGGTTACTAGACTTACTGGAATTATCACTTCATAAGTTATATAAATATCTAATCACTGTGTCATGCATATGAAACTAATATGATATTACATGTCAGCTATAATTGAAAAATAAATTTAAAAAAAATCAGAAAATACCAAAAATATATAGACATAGACAGTAGACAGACAGATACTGAAAACTATATTTTAAATGTTATCATATCATATATAATACTATTTTAGAATAATGCATTACATTATGTTCATTTTATTAATTTGACTTTAAATTAGCCAAAAGATAAAAATTGAAAGAAAGTGGAAATAATTATTGAACATAAAATAAGATTTCTCACATGAGATATTATTTTCTGATATTAAGAAAATAATTTTTTAAAAATATTAAACATTTAGGCTCATTGTGTTTTTCTTTATTATCACATTTGACTATTGGTCCCTCTACTGTGAAAAATAAGGGCATTAATATATTTGTACTTCCTCATCGCATTTCTATTCTCTACTATATCAGGTCTTACATTTTCAAGGACTGTAACATTGTTATTCATTTTTTTAGCTATACTTCCCATCGTTATTTAGCATTGCTTACATATTTACATTTATGTGTGCTGAACAGAACTCATTTCATCATGGTTTCTCAATTCTTCAGTTGTTTTCATTAGACTGTTCTTTGACCAGAGTTCAGTAACAAAATTATTTATGCCAAGTTTGTTCACATTTGAGGACATTAGGCTGTGCCTCTATGCATGATGAGCATGGCAGAGTATAAAGTTCTTGCTTCACAATTACTTCCCGCAGATCTGTGAGGGAAATACTGCTGCATTGTTGTTCAGTCTGAGGCAGCTTGGTTTTCAGCTCTTTAGATGACTTGCTGTTATTACCCAGGTGGCTAAAGAATTCTGAAAAAAATGAAAAGAAAATATTTACACTTTAGTTTTAAAATCACACCTAACTGGCTTAAAAACATTTTTGTGGTGTACTTTTCATTTATAGTTTGATAACAGGTCAAAAAGTCAGTTTCAAAGAAATCTATGAAATGTACTTTTATTCATGTCAATTACTTTTTCTATCAGGAAATTTTCTTTATTTTCATACCATTGGATAACTTTTTCCCTCTGCTTTTTGATACCTTTCAATGTACTACTAATTTTACTTACGTTGTTTCAACTTTGACTATTCATATATCTATTTGTTACTAAGTGTTTACATTTATTATTATTTTTTTTTTCACTAGTATTTCCTGTCATTTTCTCTGGGCCCTGTATAAATAGGGTTCAGAACATGGACCCTACACCAGCGGCATCAATATCACCGGGAAACTTGCTCAAAGTACTAATAAATACACAGCTTTCCTCAGACCTACAGAATCAGATACACAGGGTGAGATGCAGCACTCTGTGTTCTAATAATATCTCCAAGTGATTTTGAAGAAAGTTCAAGATTGAGAACCACTGTTCCATATCATTAATTCAGTAGTTAGGTAAATCTATATAGTTTTCTAGTACTGCAGTCCTCAATGTATTACCTTCATCTGCAACGTCCCCTAATATCTCCTCAATATCTCCTTCTATATGTTTTCTTGCTTCATTCAATTTGTGTTCTTAGGTAATCCCAAGTAGTTTAACTTATATTGTTATTTTGCTATGATATCATTCTACGTGTGCCTAATCGATTTGATATTTTTAACATTTGTCAATTTTGGGATGGTGATGCCTGGGACCTAGTGTTTGCGTTGATCTCAAATCAGAGATGTGATTCCCACCATATCCGAGGCAAGGATATTTTTTCTTTTTTTTTTTTTTTTTTTTAATCTCTGTGAGACCAAGGAGTTTTGTGTCACATCCAGTTATTATAGCCTGAAGAGCAGTAATTCCCAGGAGTAGGTGTTCTCTCTTATTACATTTATCTGTCTCCTATACCAGGGTTCAACACGTGTGCCTTTGGGGAGTGGTAGAGACACTTTGAATTTCGATCATCTCCCTATTTCAGTATTTTACCCTGGAGTCCTCACTTTTACAGAAAGCATCAGCCTAATTTCTCTGTGTCTCTACTGCACTGTTTGTCCCAACAGATATTTCCAGTAATCCCCAGTTAGAAGGAGGAAATCATGAACACTTTCAGTCATGGTATTATATGCATATACATTAATAATATGACATACTATTAGCATGTAAATATTACTACAGCATCTCCATCAATTCATACCTATTATACTCACATATGTGTATGTTTGGCTATCATAAATTCATTTATTTGAGAGGTTCCCAAGCAATTTCAGAGATTCTCTGGCACCTCCAAAAATTCCTACACTGTAGAAGCCCCTTCTGTGCTTCCCCTGGAAAAGTTCTGCTTTTGTCCAACTGCTCTATCGGAAGGTGCACATTATTTTATTTGGCCAAGTACAGCTACCTTTATTACTGGACCAAGCTGTGAAACAGGAGCAGTTGCTGTGCTCTGTTTTTGCTATGTGTCAGCAAACACTGCTGAGGACGCTGCATTGCTTAATTCAGAATTAGAAAGCTCAGGGCAGCACATGGCATATTACTACTGAAATTCTTGACTGTTGTCTCCCCTCTGCTTGCCTTTCCATCTATGTTAGCAGGGGTGTAGCAGAGAACCCCAATTGATCCTTCCACCCCCTGAAAACTCGCATTCTTTCCATAATTATCACCTAAAGGTAATAAAATGAGCCCTATTATGCCTTTACCCCAATTTATGCCACTTGCCATAAGAAGCCCAAGGCTCTCAGATCATGCTCGTTATACTCACTTAAATAGCCTTTTGATTGCACACCCTCTCAACCCCCAACTTAGAGGGAATAGGCCAGACAATAACTAAAAATACACGTGATCCAGAAAGAAGAGGAAAGATACATAGTAGCTCTTTCCCAAGATGGGGTAGAACCTGACACTCGGTAAAGAGACTGGCCTTGGAGGGGAACAAGGCTACTTCCTTCATAGAGACAATGGAGACGGAAGATGGGCAGATGTGGCAGTGGTGGGAGCTTGCATAAAACCTTTTTGGTAGTTTCTGGCATTTTCTGTTAAATAAGTCATCAGCTGTGAATGAAGGTGGGGCATTGGAGATTATAGTGAAGAAAGTAAAGTTTTGAGGATAAAAAAAATAAAAAAAAGAAAGAATGAAACAGTCATGTGTGAAATTAGGACAACAAAGGACTACAGATACAGAAATACTGTATGATTGCCCAAAAGCATCAAGGCCCCCCTCTGCATAAAATCCTCCTGTGGTTTCTCATCTCAGAGTGAAAAGCAAAAACCTTATTTGAAGTGCCAGGCCTTACTTCTGACTCCACATAATCTCTGATTTCATCTCCTACTGACTGCAGTGCTCCTTCATCTGGCTTGGCAGTTCTGACATTCCAGAAAGGCTCACCTCAGGGCCTTGGAACTTGCCTTTCCTTCCGCCTGTAAGTCTTTCCTCACAGATCCCCCACTAGTTCACCGCCTCTCTTCCTTGAAATTTTGTTCTAAAATGTCATCTCAGTGAGGCTTCCCCTAGTCACTCACTCTAAAGTTAAATCCTCACTCAATAACCAGGCCACCCCGTGCCTTTCCTCTGGTTTACTCCCTACCCTCATTGCATTGATCAATTTCTAAACTAAAATTGAATTAACTGTTGTTGTTTTTTCTCTCTCACTGAGTTTTATTTTATTTATTTATTTATTTATTTATTAAATTAACCAGTGGCTACAACTATGCCTGGCATATACCAGCAAATAATAAAATTTTGCTGAATACATAAATTGGGAGAACTTCAAGGAGATATGGAACTACTAATATTTGTTTTATTAGTTTTATATCATCTATTGCTTATTTTGATGAACTGAAAATATCCATTACATGCCCAAAATGCATAGGTACTGATTTTTTCTTGGTGAATACACTTAACTTGTGATTCACTAACACAAGTGCGTGGCATCTTTGAAGCTGTTTATACCCATAGAGTGTATTGAAAAATATTTAAACATTTATCTAAGCCATATGAAGAGATAGTGAGTAACCTAATCTATTTGATGATCATTTAATATCTTCTTTTGATACTGAAAATATAGGCTTGTTATGA
The DNA here is from genome assembly GCF_057876585.1 of Rhinolophus sinicus. Classification (NCBI taxonomy): domain Eukaryota; kingdom Metazoa; phylum Chordata; class Mammalia; order Chiroptera; family Rhinolophidae; genus Rhinolophus; species Rhinolophus sinicus. The sequence continues at coordinate 144,091,614 of NC_142516.1, read as the reverse complement.
TAAGTTAATTGGTCCATCTCTGAACAGGTAATTTGGGCTATTTGTATACTACTATACTTAAAAGCATGTGGAATTTGTTAGCCAGGAGTAACTTACAAGTACGTATTATTCATTTTTGTATATCCAAAAGTTTGTGATACATAGTAAACATCTTATAAATAATTGTTACTATTTCCTTTATACGCTTTTATAAAGTATATACACATAGATTGATACAACTTTATAAACAGTTTTTTGACCTTGTAGCCATAAAATAACAGCTACCCTTTTCACATAAAGTTAGAGATACATACCATGTGAATTAGAAGGTAGCTTTTTACTTAATTTTACAACAAAGTTAGTAAAACCTAGTTTTTATGATTCTAGTTTTTATTTTATTATCTAAATAATCAGTTTGTGGTCTTCATTGATCAAACTAATTGGATATTTTTCAAGTTATGCTTTATACTGCATAAAAATTGATTTTGCTTTACAATCAGAATGAGAAATAAAATTGTAGAACGTAGGTGTATAAATAAAGAGAAATTTCATGTCAAATATTTCAGGGAAACAATGTGTAATTATGGCACAGCTATCTTCAGATTGAATTTTGAATCAGACTGATCAATTCACAAATCACAGTGGATTAGTCTATCATCCTTAATCATAGGACTATATTTTTTCTTTAAACAAGCAACTTACAAAATAGTGATATGCTTAAAGAACCATGTGTAATCCATTTTAGATACATAATCATTGACATCAGAAATATTCAGTTTCCAAGGGACACTATAATGTGTGTGGGTGTCTGGAAATTCATTCAAAATAATTAGCAATTAAAATTTATCCTATTTGTCCAAAATTTACCCTTTTTTTTTTTTTTTTTTTTCCACAATTACTCCTAATACAAATGGAGGCTTTATAATGCATAGTCTTTAAGTTACGGTGAACTCTCTTTTATTTTATTTTGAAGAAACAATGTAAGAAGCCCTTTCAAATATTTTGTCCTTATACCGACCTGTTTGCATTATTGTTCAAATTCTCTAGGTGTTGAATCCCACAATCCTTAATGCGAAGCTTAGTCAGTAGTCAATAATATTACATCGCTTCTGTATACAAAATAAAAACAGTAAAACCGGTATGTTTTTCACCTTTAATAAAATGAACCAAGTGGCTTTAATGCGACAAAAATATGGTGGTAAAAATCTACGTGTAGATTTGAATAAATATATTCACTTTTATTTTTAAAATATCTTTCTGGCAGCTAGAACACTGGTAGGTCTCCTTGTTCCTTTCAAAGATTGGCTTTAGGATTGTCTATGAAAACAATTTCATCTGGCCTGTACTGAGTGATGCCGACTTATATTTGGTTCTGCATGTAATGATTCCAAAACCTGCATGGTTTTACTGTGATTACATATAATCATTTTTAATTGAAATATATTTTTTTTTTCTCAGGATGGCTTTTTTTTCCCATGTGTGCTTACATTCATTGAAATTTCATGTGTGGAATTTTAGGTTGTATTAGGACTACTCTATTTAGGTTTTGCTTTTACACTTATGGCATAGTTGATTCCTATGTATAGTCTGCCCCCCTAGGGCCTGACCTGCTGGTATTTCTGATATATTGGTCAAGACACCTTCCCTTTGGCTGGCATTGAATTCCAAGAGTGACTACTGAAATTACTTTCTGATATTTAGCTTAATAGGTGTTGGTTTCTGCTGGGTTTCTTGGAGTCACTACTTGCACATTTGCAGCTTATGCGTGAACCAACAAATGGGGAAAAATTTTACATACAGCTTTTTGGGCTACTTCTCTTATGTTCCCCACTCTTTTGTTCAAGACATTTTGTACCACCTGAAATGCTGCTGTCTCTTTGCCTGGTGAGATAGTGCCTTTCACTTAGGTTTCATTTCTGTATGTCTTCATTTGGAAAATTCCTTGGGAAAAATTCAGCTGAATGTGCCACACAAGGAAGCCAAATCTTTGTCCATTGCTCCATTATGGAACAAGGGACAAAAATCTTCCCTCAACATTTTAAATCTGATACTTTAAAACATGTCAGTGTTCTTTCCCATCCAAACCTTAGTAAACAGAAAACTTGTGTTAGGCTCCACATACATAGATATTATGCTCCGTCCTCTCATTCCTTTTTCTGCACATAGTGTTTGTTGAATTTTAAATTTGTTTCATTTATCTGTTTATCTGTGACTGGATTATTTCACTTAACTTAATATTCTCAAGTTTTGTTCGTATTGTCACATCTTATGGGATTTCCTTCTCTTTAAAGGCTGAATAGTGTTTGCGTGTCTGTCCATAGTTTCTTTATCCATTCATCAGTTCATCGAACATTTAGGTTATTTCTACATCTTGACAACTGTGATGATTTTAGGTACCTTTGTCAAAACATTAATATATAATGTTATTGATACCAAGCTCATTAAAAATAGACATATGATTTCACTGATATGTGGTACATAAACCAAAAACAGTAAAAGAACAAGACAAACAAATGAGAAACAAAAACTGATAGACACAGACAATAGTTTAGTGGTTACCAGAGGGTAAGGTGGATGGAGAGGTGGTAGATGAGGGCAAAGGGGATCAAATATATGGTGATGGAAGGAGAATTGACTCTGGGTGGTGAACACACAATGGGATTTATAGATGATGTAATACAGAATTTACACCTGAAATCTATGTAATTTTACTAACAATTGTCACCCCAATAAATTAAAAAAATATATATATTTTTAAAGTGCCTTTTAATATATACATATTGTTTCAGTATATATTTTCTTATATTTTAAACCATTTAACTACATACCTTCTGATCAACTTTAAGTGATCATGTATTTAAAAAAAATTTGCATTCTCCAAATGGCTGAGACACCTTGGTGAATTGGCAAGGCAATAGATTATTTTGTTACATTGCAAATTAATTAGATTTGAGGACACCCATTTGCATAATTAAAATAACTTTCCCCTATTTCAGTAAAAAGCAACAAGTCCTTGTATGAGAGACATCAGCCACATGAAATTGTCTTCACTTATTTGATTTTAGGTGAAATCTTTGTTTTCTACAATCACTTATATGTATAATTTTAAATTGGTTTAAAAAATGTTATGTAAATTCCCTATGATATTTTTGAGTGGTTTTGAGATACATGCTTTTCAGATGACTCATGTTGCATTGCAGCGTGCATCTGTTCAAACTACCAGGAGGACATTAAATAAAAAGTTAACATGTGTGCGTCTTTAAGACATTAGACATGACCAGATGTTTCATATTCTCGGAGCCCTTTCAATAATACAAGGCTTCTATGCAGCTTCCAGGTAAGGGTGTTTGGAGAGGTAGATGGGAGTGAGAGGTTGGGCTTACAGGCAAGAAGATGCAATAGCATTGCTCAGTAGTCTTGTACTTTTTACGGCATGCTGGTGACTGCTGACCCAGAAGATGGGCACTCTTTAGGCCAAAATCCATGTCTAGGGAGACAAAACAACCTCCAGGCCCTGTTCAAATATCTCTATAGAATTAAATATTTAGGTGTTCAGTATAATGCAATTCTAAACATAGAAAAAGTGGGCTCCTCTTGTCTGTTCAGACTTTATTATAAATCATCTTGAATAAGCATAGAAAGAATCCTGTTGTATCACACAAAAAAGTATTTACCCTTTTCTCCTTTTGCAGCTTGTAATTAGAATAATTAATTCAACTCTTTTAATATGATACCTTTTCCAGCATCACTTACTAAAACATATTCTAAAACAGTCACTTATTTTATCAACCCCAAATACACAAGACCTATATTATACAGTAATTTTTTAAACAAAACTTACACCACATACTGACTAGTGTAGTAGACCTATTCAGAGTATTTCCAAGTGAAAGAGAGTCCTAGGTCTCTAGACATGACTCGGTTGCAAACAGGTATGAATGGCACTTGTGTCCATGTCCTCTGCTCCTCACCATTATTCAGGGGACTTAGCTTTTTGATACAAGGACAAATACTTGGTTCCAGTCATGACAACTGGGTTCTTATCCTATGTTTTCTGAAATTAGGAATGGAGAAACAGAAAGCCTGGAATTAGTTTTGCTAACCCTCACCAAAAGCAGAATTCTCAAGGCAAAATCCAAAGATTCCTTTCTAGATTTTCTAGTGTTATGCTGATTTCTTCCCTGATTCTCTGGCTTCACTGTTGAATTTTCATTTTGGGTATATACCCAGGATAGGGGTTGCTAGCTCATATGGTAATTCTATTCTTAATTTTTTTAGAAACCTCCACACTGCCTTCCATAGCGCCTTCACCAATCTGCATTCCCACCGTGTATGAGGGTTTCTTTTTCTCCACAGCCTCTCCAACACTTGTTATTATTTGTCTTGTTGATGGTATCCATTCTAACAGGTGTGAGGTGATACCTCATTGTCATTTTGATTTACATTTCCCTAATAGCTAGTGAAGTTGAGCATTTCTTCATATGTATGTTGGCCGTTTGTATGTCTTCTTGGGAGAAGTTTCTGTTCATGCCCTCTGCCCATTTTTTAATTGGATTTGTTTTTTATCTTCTCCCATTTGGTTTGTTGACTCTTTGTTTTATTGATGGTTTCTTTTGCTGTGAATCTGAAAACATTTATCCGTAAAGATAATTAAGTTCGCAAACTCATCCTAGAAAAACTGCTACATAACTCATTGACGAAAATCATTACAGTCACCTTCAAAGTACTCCCCTTGGGAAGCTATGCACCAATGCCAGCACCTAGTCCACCCTTCAAAGCAATTTTGGAACTCTTTTTCTGGTATGGCCATCAGAGTTGTCGTCGTATTACCCTTGAGGTCCTGAATGTCAACAAAATGTCTTCCTTTCAATATTTCCTATATCTTCAGTTAAAGAAAGAAGTCATTGGGGGCCAGGTCAGGTGAGTAGGGAGGGTGTTCCAATACAGTTTTTTGTTTACTGGTTAAAAACTTTCTCACGGATAACACCATGGGATCTAGTGCATTGTTGTGATGTAAGAGCTGTGAATTATTAGTGAAAAGGGCAGGTAGTCTAAATTTTTCATGCAGCCTTTTCAGCACTTCCAAATATTAAACTTGATTAACTGTTTGTTCAGTTGGTACAATTTCATAATGAATAATCTCTCTGATATCAAAAAATGTTAGCAATATCGTTGTAACAAGTTTTCAAACTTAACTGTCAGTCTTCTCACGTACCCTGATGTTCATTGCAGTTATATGTATGGTGGTCAAGACATGGAAACAACCAGTGTCCTTCAATAGATGATTGAATAAAGAAGATGTGGTATATATTTTATATATATATATATATATATATATATATATATATATATATATATACACAATGGAATACTACTCGATCATAAGAAAAGATGAAATACTGCCATTTGTGACAACATGAATGGATCTTGAGATTATTATGCTAAGTGAAATAAGTCAGACAGAAAAAGTTGAGAACCATATTACTTCACTCATATTTGGGATATAAAACTGAAAGTGACAAAGGAACAAGACAAACAAATAAAGAAAAAAAAAAAAACAAGAAAAAAAACCTCATAGACACAGACAACAGTTTAGTGGTTACCAGAAGGTAAGAGAGGAGGGGGAATGGTAGAAGATGGTAAAGGGGGTCAAATATATAGTGATGGAAAGAGAACTGATTCTGGGTGGTGAACATACAATGTGATATATAGATGATGTATTATAAAATTATACACTTGAAACCCATGTAATTTTACTAACCATTGTCACCCCAATAAACTCAATTGAAATGGTCTCATTTTAATTTTGTGAGTGTTCACACCCCCAAAAAATTAGTCTATTTTTGTTGTTTTCAATCTGGAAAACATTACTTATACATATACTCATATATACATTTACTATTATTTTGTACCAATATCTCTGTATCGCTACTGCCTAGGTCCTTATGGATAGCCATATTTTACAATTGTCTCTATATTTATAATATACATCTAATCTGGTAAAACATATTACCTAATCATTTTTTTGATTGTTCAAAATTTACTCCTGAGACGAGAACTTTCCATGCAATTAACTTCCTTTAGACTAAAGGAAAAAAAAAATAAAACTAATCTTTTAAATTTTGAGAGAATCCCTTCTTTAAATAAGAGATAAGAGAATGGAAGGGAAAGTGGAATTAATGTGTTATGGATTATAATAGGAAGTATGGCAGAAAAAAGGAACATCATATGGGGTCATATAAGGCACTTGAGCCCCAGGATATTGGAAAGGATTCAAAACATTTGAAGCTAGAGTAAGCAATACCAGATTGATATTTACTGGTGGGGAATGGTGAGGAGGAGAGCCACGAAGAAAGTGAAACAGGATAGGGATTTGTTGCTGTTGCCAAGACGAGAAATTATGGTAGCTGAGATGGTTGGATGTTGGTAGTGTTAACAAACTCAGAGAAGTAATCCATTTTGAGAGAGATGTTCAGGTGGAGTTTAAAGGACTTGATGGTTGATTAGCTGTCAGTCCTAGGGCCCTGGTGAGGATGTGAGAAGAGGACCGCCCTACAGATTTCTTGCTTGTACAGACATAAATTACCACAATCAGAATTGGGGGGAGGAGGATAGGAATTTGGGCAGAGCCAGAGAAATTACGATGTTAAATTCAATTTCAGACATTTTCAATTTGAAGAAGTTGCAAAATCCATGAGTGAAAAGGATCAGTAGGTTGCTGGAAGGTTAGGGCTAAGAAAAATATTGGATTGAAGATACAAATTTACAAGTGTCCTGCATGGAGATAATGGTTTCAGTCTTGAGAATAGATGCAACTACCTATGGAGAAAATGCAGAAACTGAGAAGAAATAGCCTTAAATAGAACATTGCAAAGTGTAATGTTTAAGAAATAACAATAAGAAGATGAGTGTATGATCTGCTAGGATTGCCATACAAAATACTACAAACTGGGTAGCTTAAACAACAGAAATTCATTTTCTCACTGTTTTGGAGGTTGGAAATCCAAGATCAGTGTGCTGGCTGATTGGTTCTCTCTCTCTCTCATCTTAAAATAACACAAATTATATTGGATTTCTGACCTCATTTAATCTTAATTACACCCCTAAAGGTCCTATTTCCAAATATAGTAACAGTGGGAGTTGGGGTTCCATATATGGATTTAGGGGAGGCACAACTTAATTCATAACAATGAAGCAGAGGAATGTGACTGTGAAGGGACAGTTGAAGCCAAAAAGCAAAATGCAGGCAATATCATGAAAACAGAAGTTAAAGGAAATCAAGAGTGAAGACTTAACAGAATCAAGTTCAGCGTAAGGAAAACTACAGTCAGTTTATTAGAGCTGAGGAAATACAGAGACTAAGTTCAGAAAATTCTGTTTTAAAGCTTCTTTGAAAGGGAGAGAAAGTTATTGTTCACTGTTGAAAAGAATGTAATATTGAACAAAGTATTTGATTTGTTTTGTTAAGAGAAAGTACATAATATTTAAATACAGATGTAACATAAGAGACAAAACAGTCTGTTGACAGTGAAAGGGAAGTGAGGGCAGACTTAACCAGACCCAACTGTATATGAAATCCAGGAGTGGAGAGCTTCCCGCGAGTGTCATTATTTTTGTGTTGTATCTATCTTGAAGACATACTCAAAACTGTGTTGCCTTTACTAAACAGATATTATCCATTATGCTTTCTTGAAGATTGGGAAATAAGTAACTTTTCTTTGTTTGTTTTTTGTTTGCTTTTTCTTTTTTTCTTCATATCCCACAGCAGTAACATGATCAAACTTCCTTTTAGAAATGATCTCTTCCATCAATGTTCCATTCTTTCCCACTAATTTTATCTCTCTTCCTTCTTGGTCACTGCATAGAGTCTAAAAGTCCCATTGCTGGGAGTGATTAAAATCTTACTTTCAATTTCCATTTCCCCTCTGATGAAGAAATGCAGTCCTACAACGTGTCCCTTGGGGGCTCTTCTCCCCACATCACAAATTTACGCAGTGATTTTTAAATTGGCTCTCTCAGAGGTTGGTTGGCTACACTTAGGACCTCTACAGATCTCAGCAGTTCTTCTCTTTCATGAGTTCTGTGTAAAGTTTCTTTATTTTAAAAAAGCTTGAAAGAGGATATGTTTAATGAATAGGTCAGTATTTTATAGAGTTCAGAGGGTATTGTTTTGTTTTGTTTTGTTTTCTGGTGAAGAGGTCAGAAATCATGATATCATAAAAATGGTTATAAATGTGGGTGTTTGGATGGGGCTAGAATAAAGGAGGTGCTGCAGGAGGTGCTAGATGTTCTAAGAAGGCTTTTTCTTTTTTATTAACAGTTTCCTAATCTACATCAAGTCAAAATACTGTGTGGGTTTTCTTCTGCTTCAATATGTTCATAACATGGTGGAATTAGTACAAAAAGCAATTTGACACAAGGGGGCCATCATACATTTTTTTTTTTTTTTTTTTTTTTTAAGGAAGGAATACAAACATAGGAACCCAAATAATAAAAACTGCCTGTGCGTATCTCACACAGAACACCTGAATAGCAGTGGACAATTTAGGGGGAAAAAAAAAAAGATATAAAATCACTTGCTTCTGTCAACTACCTTTCATTTCTAACATTATGGGATTAGATCAAGCAGGCGGACATCCAGACTCCAGTCCCTTTGGGGATTATGGTTCACACTTGGAACATGCTCTGGTATTAGATCTTAAGACTACTGGCCTTTCCACTGCTCCTTTTTTTCTTTACTGTTACCAAGCACAATATCCTTAAGTGAACAATAATGTGCAGTCTTGGAATTTCAATTCCCATACCAACTCTGCCCTTGAAAAAAAAAAAAATCTGTTTTTTATTAGTAATTTAGAGCTAATGTACTTTGCAGAAAGTCTCCCTGTTCTGAGGTTATTCACACCTGGAATGAAATTCTGAAATATCCAAAGAGGAACACTAATTTTATTCAGCCATAAAACTCCTAGACTTCGATATTTGACTTCTAACGACGTTAAAACTTTTACTTTTTTTGTCTTCTTTTCTTTTCTCTTCTTTTCTTCTCTCTCTCTCTCTCTCTCTCTCTCTCTCTCTCTCTCTCTCTCTCTCTCCCCCCCCTTCCCTCCCTCCCTCTTTCTCCTCCCCCTCCCCTTTGCCCTTTGTCTCTCTCTTTCTCTTATTTTTCTTTTTCTCTTCTCTTATTTTTGAAGCTGATGACTTTGCTTTGGTTAAGTGCACTGCCCTGGATATTTGTACATTCTTGAATGGAATTCTATTAATCAATAAATTCTTAATTTGGCTAAGATCTGTTTTTCTGCAGATATGCTTTTACTCTTGGAAAAATTAAACAGAATGTCTTTCAGGATTGCAAGGGAAAATTGTGCTCTCATATTTTTATTTGTCATGGAAATTTCAAGAGAAAAAAGTGGCTAAAATTGAAATTCTAAAACATTTCTCTTGTTACCAATTATCAATAGATACATGTATAATCCAAAATCAAAATGCTAGATTGAATTGACCCCTTTCTCTCTTCATAGTGACTGAAGATGAATATTTTGGAAAAGTAGATCTCAAACCTTGAAAGCAAATTTGAAATAAATAATTAAAATAACAATGTTTGCTATATTGTTTTCAGGCCTAAACAAAAAGTATATAACATTTTGAAGCCAGTCATAATCTAGGATTGTTCTGAAATTGGTGTCAAGCAGAAACATAAACACATATAATGCTGGATTGCAACTTTTTCAGTTTAACCTAGTTACATAGAGAATGAAGAGAAAAAAAAACACATAAAATAAAAGTAAGTTAAAAGATAACTAATTTAATAGTATTGCTTAACTAATTTGATAGCATATAAAATGTATAAGGCAATCACTCTGCTGTCCTTTTAAGGACTGATATTGTCAATATTACCATTGCTTCCTGTTATGGACACTTTTCATGGTGACAAGGTAGAATATTTTTCTTTAATGATGCACAGGTTAAGATAAGATTAAAATGGAAAAAAAAAAATGCAACCAAACAGTATAGTCTTATAAAAGTACCCTACTAAAAAGTTTACCTATTTGGTTTGGTTGGATAAGCAATTTGCCAAAGCCATCAGCCTAGAGCCTAATGAGCAAAGAAACGTATATTAGCCTTGAAGACAAATGGACCTGGTTTCTACATCCAGGTCGACCAATTTAGTTTGTGACCCCAGGAAAATGAAACTACCTCTCTGGGTTTCCATTTTCTAATCTCTAAATTTGTGAAAGTAATAGGCAAATTTTAAAAGTATTTTATAAAGATGTTATAAGATAGCAGACACAGAGTACAAAATAAGAGTAACAACATGTCTGATGCTTAAAGAATAACGTCTTAGAACACATGTAGATGGAAAAGAGAATGTGGAAACTTTTTACAAAACTAGGCGTATTCAAAACTACTGCATTTTATCTTATACCTTAAGAATTCCCCCTAGCATCATAGAAATTATAGCTAAATTAACAAATAGTGAAGACTTAAAAAAAAACCCTGACTATATTTGTACTAAAAAGAAAACAAACCCCCAAAAAAAAACTTAAAGTACAATTTTATAGCTAGCCTTTCCACACTAGGCAATCTTAAATTGAGATAAATATGTGAGGTTTATCCTCCTCATCTTAATAATTCACCCAGGAGCAAGGCTGTGGAAAGCACTTCACTAGCTCCAGAAAAAATGGGGTAGGTCCTTTCTGATCACCCCTCCAAGACATTAGTCCTCAATTCCTGGCCCTTAACAATACAAACAAAAATACATAATTACGGAAATCATAGATAGAGATAGATAGAAAATAGATAGACAGATAAATAGATAATAGATTTATATGTTTGAAAAGACTGGACGACAACATTTGGACAGTCATTTATTCCCAATAAACTGTATTGTTTTATGATCAATCCAATAAGAAGCCTGAAGCCAATTTTTTAAATTTATTTTCACAAACTTAGACAAAAGGCACTATCATTTTAATACAAATGAAAGCCTAGTTTAGTAGAAATATGTCTGAGACAAACAATATTCTAATTTCTCTTTCTGACTATCCTATTTATTTTCTGTGAGAATTGGATGAATGTATATAATCATTTTGTAGCTTATCCAAGAAATTCAGAGGCTGATTGGAACTTTTGTCATTTTTAACTAAAAGATATGCTTGGAAGGTACTTGAAAAATATATAAAGTGTTCTAATCTTCAAATTAGGAAACTTTGTTAAACCCATCGTCATTTCTAAATGGAAGAAAATAGCAACATCTTGATAAGCATCCAGTAAGTCATGCTGTAGATTTGATGTATAAACAAAAATATCTAAGTGAAAAAATTTTGTCAAACTAAATATTCATACTTATTAATTTTCCAGGTTGATAAAAATTTGAGGTACCTCTTTATTTTTTATGAAAATTTTCAAAAGGAGATGTTTTAGTCCTTTGATTGTCCTGTTTCATTGAGCTGGGAAAAAAATTAGAATCTGTCTACCAAGAAATGCAAAAAATTTGGTAATGTTATAAGAAACAAGAATTCTTTAGTCATGTAGTATAACTATTAGATATAAGTTATGAGGTCAAAACATTGCTTCTGAAAATTGGAAAACTTTTAGGACACTTTTTAAACTATTTCATTCTTCAAAATATGAAAAAAAAATTCACTGATTAAAAATTCAGGATGTAATTGCCATGGAATACTTGCTCGTAAATATTTGCTCATAATTTGGAAAATGAATCTTGTTGGTGTCATATGCTTGGTTATCAAGAAGGAAATATAGTTACTGAGAGGTCTGATATTTTTAAATGTCATGCCCACTATTAAATGAAGATTTTGCCTATGCACTGAATCTTCAGAAAGAATTGGCAAGTTGGTAATAAATTAAAATACAAACAAAAAAACAAACAAACACACAAAAACTCCATATGCTCTGGTGGAGAAACACTGTCAGTTAGTAAAAGTAAATGTTATTTAACAATGACAAATGTGAATTTTGATAACAAATTATTTGAATTTTACTCTTTAACAAACCAAAATTTATGGGAAACAGTAGAATAGTAGATTGCAATATTCAGATATTGATCATAAGATATTGCAATATACTATTGCAATAGTCAGAATGTCATTTTACACTAATTGGGTACCCCATCCTGAAAGAATGTCATTTATACTAATTGCGTACCCCATCCTGAAACTTATGAAGAAAAGCATTATTTATTTTTATTGAAATGCTTGCCCTTTAGAAACAAACTGTGTTAAGGAAACATGATAAGTTATCCTTCCGTCTTATCAAAATATTACCCTATAACACTAAACATGTTTCTCTATGCTTATTTCTTCACTATGGCCAATCTTATGCAACCCTAGTTCTGAAAAGCGTTTTGCACTTCTGCACAATCCCTGGTAATTTTCTTTATTTCATATTTTGCTCTGGCCTCCCTTATTTAGCCTAGTTTTTATTTTTAGCCCACAACTCTCCCACCGTGCCATCTGGAAATATTACTAGATGAGTAACAATTACATTTCTGCTGAAAGACTAAGGATTATCTGAAATATTATTTGATGATGTATCATCCTACTGGATGTAATACTAAAACTGTCACATACTATATCACACTAGCACCAACTATCATATAACACCTGTGTAGGCCTCTCCATCAAGTTCTGATTACTGTCAACGAGAGGTTAGCAATTGAGAAAGAGTAAAATTTTCAGGATAATGGCATCTGACATGTCTCCACAGCTGGCAAAGACATGCAACAGATGAAAAGGCAGCACACAATACCACTTTCAAATCTCAGCAATGGCACACACTCCACTGCAGGATATTTCAACAACCACTTGTGACTTCAGTGAGATTTTCTTTTTTTTCCTAAAATGCAATTAAATGCAGGAAGCCCGTCCTGTATTTTATATAAATATCCATGTCAATTCAATGAACACTTCCTAACTATTCACACTGGACTGAAATGTTCCTTCTTTGACAAAAAGCCATTAGTTGCAAGTGGTCTGAGTTTTCATGTGTGAGGTTGAAATCTCTTTACCAAAACATCTCATTTCAATCTTCCCACTTCCTCTGACTCCCCGTAGCCTTTCTAGCAAGAGTCGTTTCTGTTTATGTGGGAGCTAAACAAATCAATTCAAAACAAAATCTTTTGTTTTAGCCCAAAATTAGAGAAGTCCTGCTTACTGGATGCCTTTGGTTTCCAATCATGTTCCCTTCAATCTCCTATTCAGGGCCCTTCCCGTTCACTGTGCAATTCCTCTCTGGTAGGAGGTCATAGGGGAGGATTAAGGAAGGAATGTAACCTTTCTTTAAATAAGAACTTTTATTCCCTCTTTTCTTCTTCCACAGACAAAAAGATGAATCAGAATTAATTGACGCAAAATATAAGAACCCTTGTTTTATTTCCACAGAATGTCTTGTAACTATGTGTATCATTTATCATTCACGTACACCTGTAATACAAGCTCTTCATATTTGTAGTGAGGTTATGGTTGACCAATTATTGTTTGGAGGATTAATCTCGAACTTCCAAATATATGGGCTTTCTGCAAATGTGTACTCTTTGGTTCTATACATTTGAAACACTAATCGCTTAAATGCTTTGGGAGGAAAAATTAGAATATATTGGCTAAAATAAATGACAAATTATCAGGAACTTTCAAGTTGTACAAAGGACTCATACCCTATGTGTTCAACATTTGGCAGTGGGGTTTTCAGTCAACCATGACGTGGAAGTTTATTCTTTACAACACAGAGTAGTCAAATAAAAATGTATAGACATTGAGCTTAAACTTTCAGCTCAGTCAAGTTTGATAGATTTTGTGATGCATAGTGTACATAATGATATTTACCAGTCATAGTGTAAAACTTGGGGAAAAAATGAATATTTTGCCAAAGCACTCTGGAAAATGAGTTGTAGATTTAATGTTCTGACAGGCTTTATGCCTACTGCAATATTCTGCACTGGGTAGGTGTGCAATAAGTGTTGTTAGACTGAATTCATAAAGTAAGACAATAGTTTCAATATTTTGAACACGGTTTATATCGAAGTCTTAAACGTAAAATGTAATGTTATGAAGCACTGGTTAAATTTCTAAATATGCTATTAACATAGGTCAATGTTTTTTGCAAGTGGTTTTATGTCCTTGAGAAAAAAAAGAAAGGAAAGCCAGACCTATACCTCAAAGAAGTGCTTCAAACACGGGAGTGTTACCAAGAGCATTTAATGACAAACGCTTTGATCTCTCTGTACATCCAATAAATACAAAACGTTGCTGTATTTTAAGGATGTGCATGCCTATACACATTATGACTTTAACAAATGTTTCAAACTGCATTTGGAAAGTTATTGATTTGGTACAGCTCCAAACATATTTCTCCTAGTAAGTTTCCAACATGAAACCTATGAGCTTCAAAGTTGGATGATTTTGAATATTGCAAGGAGCTGCGTATGCAACATTTCACAGACATACTGTTTTGTGTTTCCGATGATGAAAGTACAATGCAAATAGCTGTAAAAATAAATGCAAGTACCTGGTAACTTTGCTATAAGCATCCCATTATAGACTAGCTTTGTATATGAAGGCTGAAAATAGACTGGATATAAAATGTAAAATGCATTATAATAGTTAAAGTATTTTAGTGTTTTTTTTGTTGTTTTGTTTTGTTTTGTTTTTTGTTTTGATTTTTTGCTCTAGTATGTATAAGCACTTTTTACAATATGGAGTGATGTTTTGAGGACATATTCTAGAATGTTATTTTAGTTCATTCAGAAATTTGTCTATTGCTGGATGCTGCTACTTGGTGATTGGTTGTACAATGTTATAGCTGTGGCCCAATAAGTAGACATGTGTGGACATAGATAAACTAAGAAATTGGCTTTACCATTTACATACTTACCAGTAATATTTTAATGACAACATAACTTTAACTATTTAGAATAGTAAAATAAAGTATTGAAACTATAAATAGGTAGGATAATATACCAACGGTTGAACATTTGCTTATGATAAAATTCAGTTTTATTGATTTAAAGCTATGGAGAATGAGAAAGGAACTTAGAGATTGTAGGTGGTTATTTTTTTTTCTTAATTGTTATTGGGAAGTATTGGGGAACAGTGTGTTTTTCCAGGACCCATCAGCTCCAAGTCAAGTCATTGTTTTCAATCTGGTTGTGGAGGGTGTAGCTCACTGGCCCATGTGGGAATCAAACTGGCGACCTTGGTGTTATGAGCACTGTGCTCTGATCAACTGAAACAGGTTGATGACTTTTCTATTGTATATTGGGGCTCTGTGCAAAATTATGCTATTTTTTTAATTAAAAAAGAGATCTCACTGCTTAAAATAGTGTGAAAACTTATTTAAACCAATTTTTTTTTTTAGAAATGAAAAATACCCATGCTTTACAGTGAGACACAGTTCTTTCTTTCTTTCTTTCTTTCTTTCTTTCTTTCTTTCTTTCTTTCTTTCTTTCTTTCTTCCTTCCTTCCTTCCTTCCTTCCTTCCTTCCTTCCTTCCTTCCTTCCTTCCTTTCTTTCTTTCTTTCTTTCTTTCTTTCCTTCCTTCCTTCCTTCCTTCTTTCTTTCTTTCTTCCTTTTTTTGTTTAATTGTGTTTATTGATTAGCATTTTCTATTTCAGTTACCTATATACCTTTTATGAACCTATGAGGAGTTTAACAATGTTAGTGTTCATATAAATACATTAAGACACATCATTCTCTTAAATTATGCCACAATCACTTATGTGTATTAGGAATCAAAGTAAAATAATTGTCACACTATATTTTTAATGGGCTGGTTAATTTTATATACTTCTTCAATCAACAAAATTTTATAGAGGGCTTCCTCTTTGGCAAATGCTTAGAGATTAACTGTAAATTGGAGAAACCAACAGGTAAATATATAATGATTATAGAACCTTCTAAGGATTATGATAGAGGTATCCACAAAAAAATTGAAGGGAAACAAAAGAGAGAGAAGTTATCCCTACAGGTTGGTTAGGGTGGGAGGAGGTGTATGAAAAACCTTTACTAGAAACCGCATTTGAGCTGGATCTTGAGTGAGAAACTCTTCCTAGGGAAATATTGGTTAGAAATGTGGAGAAGGATGGGAAGGGATCAAGGATTTAGGCCAATAACATGGTATTTATAAATGTTCTTTGATGGAGATAGTCCAAGCTAGAGAAGAAAGTGAAGGGAGGGATAAGACACAGAATGCTGAAGCCCATCTCCCTGGGAAAGAAACTGCTTTCTACAGTATTTGCTGCACAGTGTCCTTTTCCTTTCTTCCTCTGTCCCCTTTGACCTTACTTGCATGCCGGAGGCCAGGGAATCTAGAATGAGGTAGCTGTAGTTTTTGCAACAAAATGTGTTTGGGAGTGATGAGAAAACTTTAGAGTATATGTTTCCTTAATGTTGCCCTGCGCATGTTATATATATAATACACATATAATACAACATACTCTGTGTATTATCCATTCATATTATCATGAATGGATATTATATTTGTGTATAATAAAAAGTTTCAGGTGTTTTTTTTGTTTTTTGTTTTTTAACAATTCAAAGATGTGTGTCTGCTCATAAAAAGAACTGCTGAGTCCAGTGTGAAGGAGGTACTGGTAAGCAGTGGATATTGGCTGTATCCATGGTCAAGGCTGTCACTAGTGCACAGAAAGGTCCAGGCCACACAGCACAGGCTTGCTGGCCAGAGCAATCAGTCAAGCACACAGCTGCCTTGCAGAAGAGAAGAAAACTGAGGAGCCATGCACCACAAAGAGCCACATCTGTCTTTGCACAATTCACAAGCCAGGAAAACAGAAAAGATTACGGTGACAGGGTCAGGTTTTTATGTGTCAGGTAGCGCTCTTAAGCTAACATTATTGTGAGTTGTGTATGAACCACAGCGGAAGAACTCACTAATCCAGGGGGATGGTATCTCCCAGAATTAAGTTGAATTATGGAGCATTTCCTTCTATAGCCCTGCTTGTCCCTTTCATCTACTGCTCCCTAATCTCTTCCTGCTTGCATATATTTGTTTTCCTTTTCCTGGCTTATTTCTACTTAACTTGTCACAGCTCCCACTTGAAGTCCTGGTATTTTCCCTTGCCTCATCTTGCACTTTTGTCTCTTGTATTACATACTGGTTTAAATATCCATCTGTTGATTTTTATTACTACCCATTCTCAACCCAATTTTGTGCCTCAGAAGTTTCAGACTTTCTATGTCTCAGGATCACTGGTGACAAGAAGCTACAAAAGTTAGAGACGCTACAGGAGGGACCTGTTTGAGAAATAGTTGGATCCAAAATGTGCCTGTAATATGGCAGGATCAACCTATTCAGGTCTTGGTTGGTGTTAATTGGACAATGCTTCCATTTAAATAGATTTGCAAAGGCTTCAATGCTGTGTTTCATATTGTAAATATGTGTCAGCTATTGTTCAGTACTTACAAAGTTGACTTTTTTTCAGATTTCAAATTATGTTGCAACAAATCTAAATATAAGTTAAAGGATAGTATCATGCATCCCACCTAGGTAACTGAGTTCCCCATGATAGTAACCTAAGAGTATTTTCCTTTCTAAGTTTGGACTTGCTTGGAACCTATCACTTCTTCCTTCTTTCCCATGTCTACCTTTTGGAATACAAGTATCTATCCTATGCTTATCCCACCATTGTATTTATACATAATTCGCCTGGTTTCATAAACTCATAGCTAGAGAGGACGCTTGCCTCAGGATTTGTTATAATTTGAGCTCACCCATGTCTGATTTGAATGGCATTTAGATGGGACTTTGAACTTTAGAGTTCATCTTGGAATGAGTTAAGGCTTTTGGATGTTGGAATGGAATGAATTTATTTTGCATATAAGAAGGACAGGGAATTTGAAGGGGCAGGGTGGGATGCTATAGGCTGGATTGTGTCCCCCCAATGTGACTTTATGTGAAGATATAGTCTTTGAGGTGATAAAGGTAAATGAGGCCATAAGGGTGAGGCCCCAATCCGATAGGGAGAGTGCCTTTATTACACCAGAGCTTCCTTTTTCTGTCATGTGAGCACACAGAGAATTGTCCATATACAAGCCAGGAAGAGAGCTCTCAACAGGAACCAAACTGGCCAATACCTTGTTCTTGGACTTCCAGCCTCCAGAACTGTGAGACAGAAATTTCTGGTGTTTAAGCCACCTAGTCTGTGGTACTTTTTTTAAGGCAGCTTAGGCAGTTTAATACAACCATCAACACTTGTATGCACCTTATGCCCTTAACTTTTCATAGTTTATTGCAACCCATGCACTTTTCATTTCCTGCAGCATAATTATCACTGCGTACAATGCTTTCTCTTCTTGGAAATGTTCCATTCATCCTTCAATAGTGAATCAAATATGTCTTCAACTCTACAGATATTATTAACTGACAAAGTATTACTTAGTCAATGAACTAATTATTGATTAATTTATTCTTTGAGCATGTTTACCTACCCTTTTTGTGTCAACCACTGAGGTAGACATTTTATCTTCAGTCCTCACAACAATGCATTGATTAATTCATAGTAGTGAGAAAAAAACATAAAATTATTCAAACATAAAAGATGATAGCTTATAATAATGATAAAATAAAGCTTTACTCTCCCCCTTTTCTACTGAAGAAGACAGGTAAAGGAAGAAGCAGAGCAAGGCTAACATCTCTAACTTCTAGTCAAGAATTCTGACTGCTCTGTGCAAAACCCATGGATCTTTGTTAATGGAAAACCAGGCCCACGTGGAATGTCAAATTGTTCTGCATAATAAAATGCAGGGCATGCAGTTTCTTGAAAGGATTTAAAGGGGAGGAAACTAAGAGAATGAAAAGCTGAGAGGTATTTTTGAGGGAGGGGGGGTGTTTGGAAAAGGAAGGGTGGGATTCAAATAACATAATAAGTAGGAGTCTGGAATCTGCAAAGAAATGTGGCAGGTGAGGAATTTCTGAAGTGATTTAAATGAGGGATTTGCAATAAAAGAGTGAATGATACACAATTTTGTGTTATTTTTGTTATTGTCATGTTAATCCTGAAATCACCTCAAATATTGTCTGAATGGTTTTTATAGAAACCAAGGAATATAGACTGCTTCTTTTTGTAGATTTGCATGAACTAGAAAACTGAGAACAAGTCTATCACCATGGTCCAACACAATATTTTCACAGAAACATAGATGATGGAATTCAGTGGTACTTGGACATTGGACAAAGCAACCATTGTGTGTGGGACAACAGAAACTGTAAGAGCTTCTTAAGGCTATCATAACAAATACCATAGTCTGGATGTCTTAAACAACCAAGCTTCACTTTCTCATAGTAGTTCTGGAGGCTAGAAGTCCAAGATCAAGGAGAATATTGACAGGGTTGGTTTCTTCTGGGTGAGGAAGGGAAGGATGGGTTCCAGGTCACTTTCTTCGGACTGCCAGTGGCTGTCTCTCCTATGGCTTCCCTGTGTATGTGTCTGTGTCTAAATTTTCTTTTCTATAAAGATGCTGGTCATACTGTATTAGGGCCCATTCAAGTGATTTCATTTTAACTTAATTACTAGCTCTTTAATGATTCTATCTCCATCGATGGTCACTTTTTTAGGTACTGGAGTTTAGGACCCACTTAGGAATTTTTTTTTTTGGGGGGTAGGACACAATTCAGCCCATAACAGGGATTTATAGAAATCTTGAGTTTGGTATTACACTTTCTGTAGGAGGTAAAATAAAAATATTGAGAAAGTGGTTTTAATCTCAAAAGATAAAGTAGCCTCAACATATATCTAGGTTCCATAATCAATTCAAAAATTTACAAAATGAGATACAGTGATATTAAATAACTAACCTAAGGATCATGGCTTTCCTGTGGCAAATCTAAGATTCAATCCCACGGGGTTGGAAAAATTATATGTACCCTTTCAATCCACCAATCCGCCTCTCAGTCATACTCACAAAGGAATACACGTGATGCATGGCTTTCTAGTATACTATAGGAACATTTAAAAGCATTGTTAAGACTAATGTAACCTTCAATTTCTTAACTAAACTTTTTGAGCCAAGAACAAATTACAATAAGAAGCAGTCTTATCATGAGTAATAGTATATAGCAATTGTTAGTTTTGATCTCATATGAAAAGAACAGGGACTTCACACACACACACACACACACACACACACACACACACACACGTAAAAAGCACTATGTGAATAGATACATGTCCTTAATTCTTATTCATTGATAAAAGTATAACGTTTTGAATCTATGCCTTAAGGAAAATTTTCAAAAATGACACAGAAAAATTTTCATATCATTTTCCTCGTAGGCTCTGATATTTATCATTGAAGATGTCACAATGAAACTTAGTCACGGTGATATGAAAACTGGGACATTTTCCAATCACATTTATATCCATCAGTATCAACACTGTAAAGTTCTGTTAGCTAAACTACAAATAACAAAAAACCCAAATGTAAGGTACAGATAAGTTTTATAATGTATAGAGACAGACATGTTTAAATAAAGTTATATTAAGAACTTTTGTTTCAAAGAATTGCCATCTTGAACAATGATTCTTATGCTGAGTCACCGGGAATGGTAGCTGCCAGTTAGGTAGACTTTAATAGGAGGCAAAGAACCTCTGTTGTTAATTATGCTTAGAAATAAATAGATCAAGTTAAAGGGGTTTCTTTACTGTAAAATGTATCAAAGCCCAAATAAACTAACATTTTTAAAGTCTCCAAAAGGGTAATACAGTGTAGATGTGTCACGATTGTACGTGATGCTGGCACTCATACTTGAGGATCATGCTGCAGAGAGAGAATTCTTCACAATGCCCTTTTGGAGACATTGCTCCAAATACATCATAGAATATTTTCAGATGCAAATAATTTCAACAAGCACTTATGAAGGGTCTCCTATATTCACAATAGTGGCTTAGTATTTGAAGGTTTAACTTGGGAGTAGGATGGAAATATTATGCTTACAAATATAAATAAGGCAGATTATGTTTAGGGGTTTATATACTAAGGGATTCATTTATTATTTTGCATAACATTTATCAAGCAGAAAGCATGTACAGTCAAATACCTTATATAGTCATAACATAGTACATTGAAAATTATTGTTGCCAATGACCACCCTCAATCAAGGAACAATGATTATAGAGAGATAAAAGTGTTTTGTATAGTTTTAACATTAAATATACATTATTCCATCATATGTATCTTTGTCATGATTGCAGTAATAAAATAATCTAGTGGAATGATTTATTGATGACTAACATAACTGCATGTATTCATAAGAAGTAAAATTATTTCATATGCAAAATATCTATTTATACAAAATGTTAAATGGAAATAATCTATATGTGGGGATTATTATCTCAACGAACTCAAATATTTAATAACATAGGACACTAAATTTTCTAAATATACTGGAGACACCATAGCTTACTCTAGAAGATTCATTTTAGAGTCATAAAATAAAATTCCGGCAGCCAATTTGCTCTGAAAAAAAATGTTCTCAGGTCAGGTAACATTCTAATAACAAATTGTACATAGTATTTAGCTAATGAACCATCAACTATATTCCATTGGTTTGCATCATTTGATTCAGAAGTATTTATGCACATTTATAAGGATGACATTTACATCATGAAATTGATGTGGTCTTTATTACAACTAGGGCTGTGTTCTAACTTGGTAAATGGAAAGGGAACTGAAACATAGGAATATACACCTGGGATGGACAAAGGAACCAAGCAGAGCGAAAAGCACTGGCCTCTAAACCATTCAAAGAGGAGCATTTATTCAAGAAATAAAAGAAGTGAGTGGATTCCGCCATGACCAAAGATGGCCTCAGGAGGCACAGGGAAATTATGTGAAAGGTCAAGGGTTTAGGATCCCAACAGCACAGGCTCTTGTTCTGTGTCTACCAACTACTATTTTTATGGACTTAGTCAAGTCATTCAATTTGTCTAAGCATAAATCTCCTCATTTGAAAAATGAGGAAAATAAAGTTTACTTTGTAGAGTTACAAAGACAAGCTAGGATTCATGTATGTTCAGTGTTCAGTGTAGGGTCTACTATTTAACAAGCACTAAATATATGGCTACTTTTATTACAAATAAAAGATTTAACAGTATCCTGAAGGAAATTTTGGAAAGAAGTAAATTTTAGATGGTTAGATTAGGTTGTCACCTCTTAGAGTAGAGAGAAAATAAAACTTACATTGTGGAAAACTTCTATGTATATCTTGCTTGAAATTTTACTATTTATAAACTATTACACATAAACAATTGAACATTGCCTCTCTATTTTTCTGATCTTAGAAGTTATCTGGCTGTTAAGTGTCCTGTTTCTAGTTAACAGAACAAAATATGTTGTAAAGGAAAAAAATGCAGTTCTCTACACAAGCCAATCTAAACACTAACACTTGTGAGCATATCTGTAAAAAACTATATACCAGGGGAGCCAAAAAATTGTATACACATTTTCAGAAACGTTATCCGTGTATTACTTTTCAAAGTTGAATTGAGTTACGGTAACAATGTGTAATTGCAAAAGTCAAATGTGACTTGTATTCATCTTTTTCTATCAGTGCATATTATTACAATTTTAATATAGTTTTTTCCTTTCTTAAAATGTGTATACATTTTTTGTTGGTACCACGTGTGTGTGTGTCCATATATATATATAAAGTGGTTATTGGCAGAACCAGATAAGATCTAGCCAAGATTCTCATCAAATAACTTCATCAATTCAGTGCCTTCTTTGGAAAGCAGGAAAGAGCAAAAAGCATCTATTCAAACTATATCAAATGAACTGTCAATCAGGGATCACCTCTTCATTTCTGTGCATTTCTCATGCCTTGAAAGCAGCTAGTGAAAATCTTCTCTGACTGACAGCTATGAACTGTCAAAGGTGTTAATGAGTATACTACCATTCAGCTGTTGACAGACCCCACGTAAAATAGTAATTGAAAACACAGTCCAACATTGGCTAACTCGATGGCTCATTTTGTTTTAAAATGGTCTTTAGCTAAAAGGATCTAAACTATTCTTAAACTAGTAAGATATGTGGAGGTGAGTCTGGTCTTTTTAATGTCACCCCAAAACCTGATATACAGTTTCAGTACTGTGTCACTGGAAATTCCTGCCTTTCTAACCGTACCAAAATTCAGAGTCCACACGTGCACATCAGTTTGTAAATATATCTTTTATTCAAAAGTCTTAAGTAAAATACACAGTTTGTTCATATCTATAAAACATCAGGAGGAAAATTCATTTGATGCCTGAATTACTGGAATAAAAATTTAATTGCCTATTTTACCTTGAGCATGCAGACACAGTTTCAGAAGATTGTTTCAAAAATTCAGACATGTTATTGTCTGAATCAGTTTTCAGCTATCGTATTGAGAAAAAAAAACTGCTGGCATTGAACCATTGTAATATATATTTGGATGAAGCTCATAACAAATAAGAATTTTGGTCATATTCCTGTGGGAGATCTAAAGCGAACAGTAGAATGTCAGTATACTTGTATTTGGCAGAGTGGATAAAAATGTGCATAAATTTACAATAAAATGATTTTCAGTTTGCACTGTAATATTTTCTCAGATTATTTACTTTTATTGCTCTATTTATTAGACTTACAATAGGGTTCTGTGACCACGACGAAGTAATGGACAATGTCTGAGGAAATGGATAATGAGGATAAAGGTAACACACAGGTGCAGTCATGCAATTGAACCATTTATTAAGTTTATTAGCTTTTTTATTACACATGCCCATACAAAAGCTACATTGAAATGAGGGGAAAGTTCTGGTGCAAGCTAAAAGCAACGGAATTTAATGTTAAGGATGCACTTTTATTTTTGAATTGCCCCATTGGAGAGTACATAGGGACATAAAATGCAGAATTTTATTTCTCCAAATCAAACCTGGAAATCGAATGAAATTATGGCTACAAAAGATAAAGTATATTTCTGAATTGTACTCAACTGAGCCAGAGCAAATTTCGTTTTTAAAATAAATAATGTTACATAGTTACATTTGATGTGTGGGATATGTGAAAGAAGACATAATTTATTTATTTATATTACGAAGTCAAAACGATGTGTCAGGAATAATATTTTAAACTTACCTGCCAGCCTAAATCAAGGTTCTGCAGTGAACCACAAATGCCAGAATGACAGAAAAGATGATTTTGATTGGCAGGACCAGGATGGCCTTAGGCAAAATATTGAAAAAAACAGATATCTTTGTCCCTTCCAAGCAATCCCATTAGCATCATCATTCTCCCTTCAAGCCACTGTCGAACCTCAATCCCAGGCACTTGTTCTGGATTCCAGACACCCTCTATAAAACTTTTGAAGTTCTTTAACTGGTAAAGGTTTAACTTGAACCTTTTTTAACAAGAAGGTACCCAAATTCCAAGGCATCCTCTTCTAAAGGCACCTCTCTGACGGCCCATTTCAAATCCTGACCTGAATATTTAACCCATTGCTGGAGCTGGAATAAATGAAGACTAGATATGACATTATCTAAAAACGAAACACCTCTTGGTCCAGAATCAAAATATTATGCATTTTCAGTAAGATACATGGTCCTAACATAGCACAATAGACTAACTCACACCTCAGCTCTGCGCTCTTAGAGGAACTACAGGGTTGACCTGTAGGCTACATAGGTTTTGTACGCAATGTAATCTCTTTATGTTCTGAGATAGTCTAGTATGAGAATTTACAGCAAGTTTCATCACATGTCAATCCACTGCAATCGTTTTCAGGCACTTAATATTTGTTTCATATATTCACAACTGTTTTTAAGATCTTGATGTATATATTTTTTATGTGGTGTTTTTCAGTTTGTTTCAAGTTTACTTTTTCCTACATAATCTGTTGAATAGCAACATTGTTTAGTGTGTATATAATATACACAAGTTCACCTTGACATAATAAATTGTTTTTATGTGAAGGACCTAATTCTTATTTTGTAGCTTTTTCTATGTCTTAGAGAACTAACTCACCCGTGTTTAACCAATGATCTCATCTAATTCTTAATCACCAAGATGGACCTCTCACAAAAAAATTTCATTTGCATAGCTCGAAACACCTGCCTAGCAATCACACGTTTATGGTAAAGGAGTTCTCTTTCATGGTATTTTCTTTTACCTCTGCCTTTCTTCTATAATTTTTTAATTTAATTTTATTTTATTCTATTTTATTTTATTATTTTATTTCGTTTGCTTTTGTAATTGTGACTAGACAGAGGGCTTGTTGGGAGGGGCTCCTGTGCAGGCTCAGGTCTCCCACTGCCTGTGACTAGCCAGGAACTACCTGGTAAGAGCTGCAAAGTGATTCCCGGCTTGTCCGCTGCCTGTGTTAAACCTGGAGGCACATGGGAGAGGCCACACTATGAACCGAGGACCTCTGCCACCAGTTTCGGTCCTGGGGTAGATCCAAAAAAAGCCAGGATACTCAGAGGACTGTTGCCATATGCCAGCTCCCTTAAAGTTCAGCTACTGATAAAGCTCGTGCAGTATGCAAGTTGGGAGGCAGAGTCTCAGGGGGTCACTAGAGTTGGAAAAGTTGTGGTCACCAGGTTAATGTAAATTACGGTGTGGTGCCAGTGTTGAGCCTGGAGCTACTCAGCCAGAGCCTCAGAGCACACTGAGGCCAGCTGCTGCCTCTCAGGTGGCCTGCCAGGCTCTGATAGTTTTCTAAGAAAGAGTGCAACGGAGGCAGGGCTGGCTGCTCGAGGAGAGTGTCTCAGGTGTTGGAGGAGTTGGGTGGAGCAGGGTCCCAGTGAGTCAGCAGGGTGAAAGAGTGGATCTCACCAGGCCAATCAGATTCAGATTTGACCTGTGGGGGCGGGCTCAACACAGGAAAGATGGCATCTGCCTGCTGGCTGCAGTCAGAGAAGGACCTTACACAGGGAAAATTCCAACTGTCCTCCACTTCTACACTTCTACCCGAAGCCACAGACCTCAGTCTGCTCCCTTTCCCCCTGAATGTCTCTGATGTCTTCTGAGTCACCATGTCTCTTCAGGAGCCCAAGGTGAGTGCCTGCGAGTGAGTGAGTCTATGCATGGCCCATTTAAGAGGATATCTGGGTTTCTGGCAGCCTTCCGTTCCACCCGGGCATTCAGAATCCCCACTGTTTTTTGTAGCCAGATGTTGTGGGAGCTCCTTTTCCCAGCATCAGTACTTAGGGCTCAGGTGCCTGTTGTGGGGCACTGGGGCTCCTTTCTCCTCCAGGAGGAATCTCCATGGCCAAGATATGCTCCTGATTCTCAACCGCTACACAGAGGTTTGGGACTCTTCCTTGTCTTTGCCCTTCCTACCGGTTTCTATGTGGCTTCTGTATATTTTTAGTCAGAGGACTTCTGTTGGGCTAGACTTCAGATGGTTCTCCAGGTTGATTGCTGTATAACTTAGTTGTAATTTTAATGTGTTCACAGAAAGATGCAGTCAGTGTGTATCTATTCCATCATGTTGGCTCTCTTAATCTATTCCACATATTATAAAATAACAATTATGATATCATCTAATATCTATTAGATGACCTTGCATTGTCACTTTAATTTTTGCAAACATCTTTTGCTTTAAAATCCTAAGTTTATCTAACAGTTTCACAATTATCTATCATAGTTTCATATTATCTGTCAATTCTTACCTGTTTATATTATCTGTCAAAATCCTTAAAAGCTGTTTTTGTTTATAAAATTAATAGTTTTCACAATAATCACTAATTGCAGCAACATTTAAAACTTGCAAAAATAATTGCACATTTAGATTGTTACTGCTGGAAATGCTTTCAACATATAAAGTCTGTTAGAAGACATTCACTCCAAGTTACTGGAACCCTTAGCTACATTTATGTGACTACTCACCCAACAACATTAAATATAAATGGCATACCTTAGTCTTACTACTGAAATTGCTGCCCTTATTAGATATGACAGTGCCTAAAAGGATGAGGTAGGCAAATTTGGCAATTTGACTTTCCTAAGACTGAAGCTAATGGAGAAACTGACAAGCAGATTAAGGTTGGCTATTGAGATGGAGGTTTGCTAATCCTCTTGGTGCTTTTACAACACCAGGAACCACACTTGCCCATTTTAAGAAAAAATGAAATTAAGTGAAAGAATCTTGGAGTCTCACAGAAGAGTGTGACCAATCTTTGAAAATGATCAGGATTAAGTTAACTCCAGAATGCCATGGGACAACAATCCCAAGGGCTCTTACATAGCATGAACTGTCCTTCACACACTGCACTGAAGCTTGAATGAATTACAAACATCTCATTGCCTCTCTGACTTTGCATACGTGGCTCAAGATCCAAAGTCCACAGATACAATGATTTATAAAATATCAGGTGTAGTAAGAGTGAGGACCTCAAATCTGGCTCTTTCAACTTCTAGAGTCTTTTACACGCCTTCTATAAGATGTCATAGAATGAGGGAAAGGGATTCCTCCCAACAGGCATTGGTATAGGGACTGAATTCATCCACTTATAACCCATTGCTTTGTTTATTGTAAAAAAAGAAAAGTTTGTATTTAATCTGCTGGGGTTAGACGAATCAACAGAAAGACAAAATCTCTGCTAGTGTGGAATTAGTTTTATACTGGGGAGAAAATACATTATAAAACACATATTATGATAACTCATGTAGATACATGATTAGAACAATGAAAAATAAGAAGATGAAAAAATGGGATGCAAAGCCAATTTGGAAAGCGTGGCAATGAAGTCACCAAAGCAGTAAAATTGGCACAGAGAATTGAGTATGAGGTGCCTGGAGGAAGAGCTTTTTGGGCAGAGGACACAGCAGGTGCAGAGGTCCTGAAGCTGGAGGGCAATTGATATGATTGAGAAATAACAAGGAAGCAGCCAGTGGGACTGAAAGAGTGAACAAAAGAGAAAGTGGCTAGATACGTAAGCGGATGTCACATCACTTAAGTCTGGAAGCCATAAAAGGAATTTAGCTTTTATTTTAAAAGCTGTGGGAAACAATGGAAGGCATTAAGAAGACAAACTGTATAATCATTATTTTCTAAGCATTGAATGTCATAAGTGGCTAAATAGCCAACTATGACACTTCTCAGTATAAGTTCAAAACCACAAATGCCAAAAATGTAAGAATGGCCATGCAAATTATGACAGGAACATAAAAAGAAATATGCAGCAAATATAGAAAACAAAAGGATACAGAGTTAAATAGAAAAAATATGAACTGCTAAAGGGTAAATTATATATATATATATATATATATATATATATATATATATATATATATATATATATATGGATAACAAGCAAAAATAAGGTAGTTGTGCTATAATGTCATGATTATGTGGGATTGAAAATTTAACAATGATATATTCCTTTTTCAATATCATGTGTCTATTAATTTTCTCTTCTAACTCAGAATCACCTAACCACTCTATGTAGTGTGTACAAATGCATTAGGAAGACCTAAGGGCAGGCCACCATATATCCATCACCTCAACTCCCATTATCATATTATCCCAATTACCTGTCAAACTTACCTTCCCTGTTTTAGCATTCCTTGCTAAATGCATTCCTACCAAACCAAAATTTTCCTTGGTCTTCTTATTAGGTGGTACAAAATTAATTGTGTTTTTGCCATTTTTAACCTTTTAAACCACAATTAGTTTTGCACCAACCTAATATTTTCATTATATGATTAGTCTAAGTCATCTTTCTGTAGTATATTTTTCATAATCGTTATGATAACTTTTGGCATGATAAATATGGACCTACCCTACCCTGTGCTAAAATAGTTCACGAGTGGAGCACAAAGGAAAAATAAGCACGATTTGTCAATAAAGATGTATAATTTTAAAATCCAGTCTTGTTATGTGTGAAAGTAGTGACTATTCTATTTAAAATAAATTTAATTAAACAAGTAACCTATTTTTATCCGAATGGATATTTCAGTGAAATTCAGAACCAGATGCAGACTTTAACAGCATAACACTTTAATGATATGGCAGTCCTCATAAAAGAATTAACTATCTCAGTGCTGATGGACCCGTAAGTGTTATGTTGATATGCATGTACCTCCAGAAAAGTAAAGATGAAAGAATTGGCATTAGATATAGACATCCTGAGGGGCGGTCTTGGCTCTGTAAGGCATTCATTTTGTGATTATGGACAAGTTACAAAATTTTTCTCATCATTAGTTTTCTCACCTGAAAAAATAAGTACAGTAAAATTTATTAGCTCATAAGGTACTTAAGATAATTATTTTATATTCTACATGCAATGTAGTTAGCCTAACTCCTGATGCAGAATGGAGATTTTTTTTTTTGAATACCATCCATTATTTTCACAATCATAACCACAATCAAAACAGCCAGCACCACCACACAACCAATTTTCCAACCCTATTCCCTACTCAGAACAGTTTATTATGGGGTGTAATATTGTTCATGGTCCAATTCTCCCAACTGTGTTCAAATCAAATCCTAGCTCTGCCATCTATTACCTTATTTAACATTTTTTTGGTTTTCTATACAATTGAAAACAATATCTGTATTGCAGCCTCATTGGTAGGATTCAAGAGTTTGATATAAAGTGCTTAGAAATGTCCCTGAAACAAATAAGTAAATGTTAGCTTTTACTCATTCAAATGACTTCTTTGTACAAGTCAAATTTCAGATTTGCAATTTCCACATATGTCTATCTATCTGTATAAACTTTACAAACATCATTATCATTAAGCTTATACCCCTATTTAATGTAATATCTAATAATTTAAAACTTTCTAAAGAATAAATTAAGAAAGGTTAATAATATTGTTATAATTTTTTCAAAAATTCAGAGAGAAATAGCAATTCTGAAGGCAGTTAAGATCTTTGAATTAAAAGCAAACCTGAAACTTATAAAATTATTTGGAAAAGTTGACTCAGAGTGTATTATCTTAAGTGAAATAACTCAGACAGAAAAGGACAAATACTTACTTAGTTGTGGAAGCTAACAAAACAAAACAAATGAACACATAAAACAACATAAAAAAAAGACTCATAAAAACCGAAACCAAAGGGATGGTTACCAGAGGGAGGAGGTGGGGGATGGGTGAAAAAGGTGAAAGGGAATATAGTAAAAAAAATTGTAATAAGTTTGTATGAAGACAGATGATTACTAGAATTATTGAGTGATCACATCATAAGGTATAAAAATGTTAAATCACTATAGTGTATACCTGAAACTAATATAACTAATACAATATTGTATATCAACTATACTTAATTTATAAGTCAATAAATAAACAAACAAATAAATAAAAAACAAAATGTCATGCCCATTGCTAAAAAAAAAAAAAACACACGTCAAAATTAGGTGGACATTACTTGTATATAACTAGGTAAATTAAGTGGGGGTAAATTAAATTCCAACTATTAGAGGTTTTTAACCGCTAGGCTATAAATAATATCTTGCATACCTAACTGTTGCTCTAGACACTGTCTAGATAACTGTCTGGCCTGCTATTATTATACATGGGGCTTTCCCATCCATCTTGACTTTTCTATGTATCAACCTTACCTTAGGAAAGACTGTGTACAACAGTTTTTGGGAAAAGTGCAGACCTGTGAATTTACTAGTGGCAGTGAGGGAACAGTTGTCTGCATGCCTGGAACCCGACCAGCAGACTGTTGACTTAATTATGCCACACAACACAGCCAACCTTTTAAAGCTGTGAAAGATGGAGATTTTTCATGCTCTTATTATTTTTTCCCTGCCGCCTTAATCCGCCTAAATAAATCATTTAAACTCTTAATGTCACACTTAGAAATCACCATTATTATGGTCTTCTGTATGATCATTTTGTTAACTAGTATAAGCCTGGATTAAGAAAATAATTAAGTATCCCTAACTCACTTTAGAAGTTTTTAAAATTCCACCCACCTTTGTATCCAATTCCTGAGCATAGAACCATGAAGGATAGATATACTTGCGGAGGAAATAAGAAAATAGAAGGTAAATATTTATTGCCAAATTTATTTAAACTCAACATTGCATAAATCATTACCTATGATTTCCAGGAAAATGTGATAAATTTTAGTTTTGACACCCATTAATAAATTCATTTGAAATAAAAAACAAGGTTTGGGGAAACTTTTGTCAGGTTTGAAAGTGTTTGACCACTAATTAATTTAAGAGAGATATTAAAATATTGTTTAAAAAATTTGATACAAATGGACTTAGTAAGGCATTAGGAAAGGGAAAAATATATATATTCTTCACATTGACTTTCAACCACTCTATACCAGAAGTCCTTTCCCACCAGTTTAATAATATCTCAAGTAGAATTCATAAATTTCCAGTCACCCTCAGCTATTTGTAATCATCCTAATTTCTAGGAATTGAAAATCCTGCTCAGTCTAATGTAGAATCATCTACCGTTGATGCACTTCAAAATGTCGGTCCTCATAGATCTTGTTCTGACTCATGACAGGCCCTTGGAGAAGAGAAGGGGTTTGGGAGGTTTCTCCACCTCTGTGTTCTGGTCCTCCCCCACTCCCTCTGTTGTTGTTGGTTTCCTCCAGGGTTGGGGCAGGAGTAGGAGTGGAGATAAACTAGTGATCAAGTAGCTGCTAAAGTCACTGTGGTCAGATGTCCAGTCATGGTCTTTTTAATAGCCTTTTGGAGCGCCCCCTCTGAAGATCCCCCATTGTTCAGTTCTCCAGAGCTAAGTGTTTAAAATCGCTCCCTCATCTGCTCCTGGTGGACCACTGCACACACAATCTGTCAGAGTCATCATACCATGGCAGGCAGACCTCTTATGTAAGGTCCTTAAAAGAGACTCAATTTTAGCTATATTCTACATCAACACTAAAACCATGAGGAAAACTCAGTGCCTTAGTGTTGCCAAGGGCTGGGAGTTCAGGTCATTCAAACGGCATCTCTGTTTTTCCTTAAGAGCAAATTTGGCTGGCTTTTTATACCAGTGTGCTTGCTTTAGATGAAAATCAGACACCAGTCCATATGCCTGACTTTCCAGGGCAATTGTATTAAGTGTCCAAGTTCTTCTGTGAAAACCTTTTTCACTTGACTTGAAATGAAAGTAGAACCTTGCTGCAACTGTCGGAAAGGGTTCAGAGAAAAATCACAAGACTCTGACAACTTGTCACACAAATATTTCTCACCAGATATCCTCCAAGATCACTGCTGGTTTCCTTCATACACAGGCTGAACCTGCTAGAGAGGCTCTCAACAGAATCAGTTTCTGGCCACCACTTGACAAATTTGAATAGATGGTTTTGTCACTTTCAATGAAGTCTGAGCACTCTTTAGGATGCACAAGCACTAAAACTCATTCTCTTCTGCAGATTTTGAGAAAAGTCCCATTTAACATTTTGTTAAGTTGTATTATCTTCTAAAGTGTTTATTCTTACTATAATTAATTCAGATTTCACACAAAATTGTTTCGTACATGATTGATATATAACAGTGGTAAAATATCACAAATATAGTGTAAATATATTTTTTTAAATCTACATGAAAAATAAGGAACATCATAAAGGCAATAGAAAGGAGAAATTTACTTACATAGAGTAGTGACTGAAGGAAATTGCCATATTCTTATCCTAACCTAAACTCAGAAGACTGATAATTTAAGAATCTGTTTTCTTGTGTGTTATCTATCTCCTTTACTAGATTATAAGATCCACGACAGCAGATTCTTTTTCCTGTGTGGTATCATTAGGAAAGAAAACAGCATTTAAAAATGAATGTTCAATAATGTAACAATTGAAGGAATCAATGAACAAAACGTCTACCTGTAAGGAGACAGCCATCTATATCTATATCTATGTCTATATCTATATCTATATGTATGTATATATTCAGATTTATATGAAACATATCTAATACCAAAGTACACAGAAAGATTTCAAATAAAAGAAAAAAAAATGTACCAGGCAAATATAACCAAAACAAAACTAGTATATAAATGCCAATAAAAATCATCTTTATATTTAAAATGCATTGCTAGACATAAGTGAAGTGTAATTTCACCCTCATTTTTAAAACATGCAACTTATGAGGAAGATTTGGCAAATCTGAAAATGGGTGTGCTAAATAAAACTTTCAAATGTAAAAAGTAAAATTTACAGAAATTTTTAGTGATATATACAATATACATATACATATACATACATATATGTGTATATATATATATATATATATATATATATATATATATATAGTGTATATATGAGGACATTGACATCCCACTCTCAAGCAAAATAAAAAAATAAAATATTTAGAGGACTAGAATAACACACTTATCTGTAATATTTGGTGATGCTCTAGTTCTTTTAAAAATATTTTTATGAAAATATAGCTCACATACAATAGTATATTTGTTACAGGTGTACATAATAGTTATTCAACATTTATATAACCAAAGAAGTGATCACCATAAGTCCAGAAATTATCTGACATTATACTATGCTATCACAATATTTTTACTATATTCCCCATGCTGTATATTATATCCCTATGACTTATTTGTTTTATAACTGAAAATTTGAACGTCTTAGTCCCTTTCACTGTTTTTATCCTTTTTAATTTTTTTAAATTACAGTTGACGTGCAATATTATTTTTTATTAATTTCAGGTGTACAGCACAGTGGATAGACATTTATGTAATTGAGAAGTTGTCCCCCTGAGCAGTCTAGTACCCACCTGGCAATATACATAGTTCTTACCACATTATTGAGTATATACCCTATGCTTCATTTTACATCTTCATGACTATTTTTTAACTACAAATTTGTACTTTTTAACCTCTTCATCTTTTTAACTCTCCCTTAACTCCCCTCCCATTTATCACCCCAATAAATCTAGTACCCATCTGATACGATACATAGTTATTACAATGTTATTGATTATATTCCTTACTTTGTAACAACCAATTTGTGATTCTTAATCTCTTCCCCATTTTTGCCCATTCCCAACCCCTATCCTATCTACTCCCCCCAACCAACAAAATGTTCTCTGTATCTATGAGTTTGTTTCTGTTTTGTCTGTTTGTTTATTTTGTTCTTTAAATTCAACATATAAGCACAATCACATTGCATCTGTCTTTCTCTGTCTGATATACTTCACTCAACACAAAACCCTTCAGGCCCATCCATGCTGTTGAAGATGTTTCCTCTACATCTTGGCCATTGTAAACAACGCTGTGATGAACATATGGATGCACATGTCCCCTTGAAGTAGCATTTGGGATTTCTTTGAATAAATACCCTGAAATGGAATTGCTAGGTCCTTCTTGGAAAATGTTATAGCCTTTTTTAAAAGTCTGTTTTGTCTGGCATAAGTATTGCTACCTCAGCGTTTTTTGTGTGTGTGTTTTTTGTTTGTTTGTTTGTTTGTTTTTTCATAAAATATATTTTTCCCATCCCTTTCCTTTCAGTCTGTGTGTGTCTTTTAATCTGAAGTGAGTCTTTTGTAGGTAGCACACATAAGGGTCTTGTTTTCTTATTCATTCAGTCACCATATATTTTTATTGGATCATTTAATACACTTACATTTAAAATAATTGTTGATGGATATGTAGTTATTGCCATTTTATTCATATTTTTTACTTATTATTATTATTATTCATTTTTTTTTTTTTTTTCATTTTAAACAAGTCCCCCTAACATTCCTTATGATACTGGATTGGTGGTGAGGAACTCCTTTAGCTTTTTCTTGTCTGGGAAGCTCTTTATCTGTCCCTTGATTTCACATGATAGCTTTGCTGGGTAGAGTAATCTTGGTTGTAGGTCCTTGCTTTCTATCACTTTGAATATTTCCTGCCACTTCCTTCTGGCCTGCAAAGTTTCTGTTGAGAAATCAGCTGATAGTCTTATGGGAGCTCTCTTGTAGGTAACTAACTGCTTTTCTCTTGCTGCTCTTAAGGTTCATTCTTTGTCTTTTACCTTTGACATTTTAATTATGATGTGTATTGACATGGGTCTCATTGGGTTTATCTTGTTTGGCATTTCTGTACTTCCTGGGCTTGTATATCTATTTCCTTCACCATGTTAGGGAAGTTTTCAGTCACTATTTCTTCAAGTAGGTTTTTAATTCTTTGTTCTCTCTCTTCTCCTCTGGTACCACTAAGATGCAAATATTGGAATGCTTGATGTCCCAGAGACCCTTTAAACTATCCTTATTTTTTTTTCTTTTTTTATCCTTTTTTTCTTTTGGCTGTTCTGATTCATGTTTTCTACTATCTTGTCTTCTAAATCACTGATTTGATCCTCTGCTTCATCTAATCTACTATCAATTCCTTGTAATGAATTGTTTCCTTTCAGTTATTGTAGTCTTTATTTCTGACTAGTTCTTTTGTATTTTTTCTATCTCCATTTTTATGTTTCCTCTCTCTTTGTTGAAGTTCTCCCTAAGATCCTCCTGAGCATCCTTCTAACCAATGTTTGGAACTCTGCATCTGTTAGATTGATTGTCTCCATTTTGTTTAGTTCTTTTTCTGGAGCTTTGTTCTGTTCTTTTATTTGGGACATATTTCTTTGTCTTGTCATTTTGGCTGCCTCTTTGTTTTTGTTTCTATATATTAGGCAGGGCTGTTATGTCTCCCTGTCTTAGTAGAGTAGCATTATGTACTAGGTGTCCTGTGAGACCCAGTGGTGCAGTCTCCCTGGTCATGAGTATCAGATGCTCCAAAAGTGACCCTGATATGGATTGTATGTGCCCTCCTACTGTAGTTGAGAGTTGATTACTGTTTGCACATCAGTGGGAGGGATTGACCCTGAGGATGATTGGTTTTGAGGACTGACTGTGACTATAATGGAGGAGATGTTGTGCTGGGGTTGAACCTACCAAGCAGGGTTCACTTTTGTGTAGCTCTGGTGCCTTCCCAGTCTGTACTTTGGGTTTGTGGTCCTTGGAAGTAGCTAGGTGATACTCAGGCCCAGTCCAAAGCTGGCCACTGGGCTTGCCAGCCACAGAGCCTCCTGGGAGCAGACTTGCTTCAAGCCAAGTTCAGCCATAGTTTGTGCCCTGCCTGGGGCCACCTGTCATGACCCTCAAAGCAATCCAGAGACAGCTGCCACCTGCACTGTACTTGGTGGTGACTTGATAGGCCAGTCTTGAACCAAGGCCAGCTTTGGCTAGTGCCTGGCTTAGGGTTGTTCAGCCAGGGGTCCAGAACAGGCTAAAGCCAGATGCTGCTTGTTTTGGTTTTGTGGGCCTTTAAGAGATTTTAGGAAAGTTTGGAAAATGATCCAAGGCAGGAAGTTTATATGGAAAAGCCACTGGAAACAGCTTGGATGTGCCTGAAATTTAGGTGGGGTGGAATTTCAGGAAATCACCAGGGTAAAGTAGATGGATGGTGTTAGCCAGTTTAATGGAGACTCAGATATGGCATCTGACTGCATCTGCACTCAGGGAGGGGGCACAGAACAACAAAGAAACAATGTCTTCTGCCAGCTCCTCCTTCCAGGAGAAAGCTGCCCCTCCCTCCCTCACCTTGAAGCTAGAGAATTCAGTTCCTTTCGGTATGTTCCTGGTGCCTTTCAAATGCTACCCCAGAGCTGGAACTCAGAACGAGTTAGCCGGTCAGTGGGTAAGTCTATGAATGTTCCCTTTAAAAGGAGCACATGGGATTGTAGCCGCTTTACATCCGACTCAGCCACAATCAGCTGGTCTTCACAGCCAGAAGTTAAGGGGACTTCTTTCCCCAGCACTGGAACACTGGGCTTGGGCATGGCTGAGGCCCTTCGCTCTTCAGGAAAGACTTCCGAGCTGAAATATGCCTCCCAATTTTTAATTGTCGCTTGTGGGTGTGGGACCAGCTTGTTCTGTATCTCTGCCCAATCTACCAGTCTCAAGATGGCTTCTTCTGTATGTTGTAGGGCTTCAGTTCAGCTTGACTTCATGTGATTCTCAATAATGATTGTTCTGTGGTTTAATTGTAATTGATGTGGTCCTGAGAGGAGACGAGCTCAGCATTTACCTACTCTGCCAACCTGACTGGAAATTCCCGAGATGTTCTATTTCTTAACCAAGGCAGTAGTAAATAGGATTCTTTACACTGTCCTTTAACCTGTTCATACGTTATGTTAAATCTTATGAAATACCACTTATGTAGGTCAAATATGGAGGACTATTGGTCATTTTGAATGGCTCACCTTAATCCATTACATGTTTTGTTTTTTTTTTAATTAAGTGATAATGATCATGTTAGAATATAAAGAAAAGATAATTTGTATACGAAAATAGTATTTCAATACTTTGTGCAGAAGTGTGCTGATCTCAAGTATAACAGGCTGGGTATAATCGTGATAAATTTTCTATAGGAAAATAAAATTCTACTGCATATTGTTTACTTTTTATACTTCCTTATACATTTAAAATGTAAATTTAGGAAATACGTTTTATCCCACTGGAAAAATACTTGATAAAAGTGAGATTCTCAGGGTCACTTTTAGCCACTGAAGTCATTATCATATGATGGTGATACAAGGTAGCTCTTATTTAAGACAGATGCAGACACTTTTACATTTTTTTGTTTATCTTTCACAGGTTTCAGTCCACATGTTCATTTTACAGCCAATGACAATATCAGATTTGTCTGTTAAAGTGTTAACAAAAGTACCATCTGACTTTAAAGTTTCCAAATTGTACCAAAGGTAATTTAAAGTATTGCTGGGTAGAAAATCCTTCTAATTAAGAAAATCGTGGGTGTTGAACTAAATCTAGTTCATCTACTTGCACTAATTGATCATGTTCATAAATTCTAATGTCATTTGTAATATAATATTATCTCTGTATGTGGTATGGCAAATATTTATAGGGAACTGGGTTTGTGCTTTAGCATTGTCAGGCGGTTCATTTTGTTTTTTATTTTTATTTTTTTCCTTTGGGTACAAATAATGCACATTAATTTTACATAAATAGCTTATGTTATTTATTTTCTTTCTTTCTTTCTTTCTTTCTTTCTTTCTTTCTTTCTTTCTTTCTTTCTTTCTTTCTTTTTTTCTTTCTTTCTTCTTTTCTTTCTTTCTTTCCACTACATTTGTTTTTATTCCTACAAAAACACATGCCTATTAGCCAGGGTTTTGTTCATCTTGTCCTTCTGCCAAATTCTTGACATAATTTGGCTAAATATCACTTTCTCTGACACCTGTTCTGGTCTCCTTCCCATTCCTTCTATTTATGTCTCATTTCTTTTTTACCCTCCTTCTTTCCTGTTCACTCATCCCTCAATTGATTTGGCACCCTAGGACCAGTCCAGAATGAATTATCCTTGTCGGAAAATCTAAATTTATTCATTTATGGATATTAACATCCTTTCCAGAGGGCTGCGTGCCCAGGTTAGATCCATACTATCCAAATGAATGAACAGTTCTAAAAAAATGTTAAAAAGACATTTATCTCTTTTTTAGCCTCAGCAGAGTACTTGATAAAAAAATATCCTGATTTGTTAGAAGTCATAATTACGGAAACAGAACTGAACACAGGCAAATCATTAGTGAGAATGGATCAAATATGAAGAGACACATAAATCAGATAATTGAGTTTGGATTATGACTACCACTCAAGGAATCTGCTTGGAATGCACAGCAAGGGCACAGCCACTAGTTTGCTAATTCTTTGGAATATAGTGCCTTCTACAGTTCCATCTGGACCCTTCCATTAACCGCATATTGAGTGGTCATTAAAGCATGATTGTAGAAAATGCTCACAGCTAGAGACCTTGCACAAATACATATATTCCACAATATAGACAATTTATTTAATACTACTATAATTCATGAGACTCACAAACATATACATTCTTAGTTCTATACAACCCCTAAACACACGCTCATACAACTTTTTGTTCGAATTAAGACATATATATACAAGAGAAATCAAGCAAACATATACTACCAATATAACAACAATAATACACACACACACACACACACACACACATTAACCTTTGAATACGTTGTAGTAAAGTCTGTGTCTGTTTCTTTTCTACAACATGACATTCTTTAGAGGAAATCTGGATCCTGCATTACAGTTGGTCTTGGCATGGAAGTATAAAATTTGTAATCCTACCTTAAGCCTTAGGTACTCTGTATCCCTAATTGAGGGAAGTAATTTAGGCATATATTTGTTTTTTAACATCACCTATTTGAATGTGTTCCCTGCTTCTCAACCATCAGTCTACTAAGTATTCAATTTCAGACAGGAGTTTTATTAATGTGTGCTTATTAACACCTCTGACAACTTCATAAATAATAATTACAGGTTGAAAAAAATCAACATTATACTTTAAGAAATGACTAACTGTTGGAAATAGAAAATAAGTTTCACTGTTTCTAACAAACAGATACTTTTCAGTACACAGTAACAGCAAGCCTCAACTCTAAGGAAAATTTTTAAATGAGCATTTATTTTTTATTTGAACAGTTTTGTTTTGTTTTTTCTTTGTCATTCTTCATTCACTCCAACTGAAAGGGTTCATTTCATGAATTGTTTATTTACAGCTAGAATTCCCCATTTTTGAGCCTGTGGATTTAACTTAGTTCTCATTACAAAGAGGTTAGAACGATGCAGGTTAGTTCTGTACCTCCAAAAGATTTTTATCTTGATGGCTTGGGAGTGTTTAATTACATTTTTGAAAAACAGTTAAAATGTTTATTGAGACATTTTAGATTAATTATTTTATATCCTTATCTAAGGTTTCTTATTTTAATAACTGTCTCCATTTTAAAAGTATGGTCTAGCTCTGAAAACTTAGAAAAATCATAATTATGATAAGAAATATAGTTCAGGTGGGCAATGTGTCCTCCTTTCTCTCACAGTGGGGCTCTCGATACAAAGTCCATTACAACAACCTGTCTAGGGACCAACTGAAAGGGCATCAGCCACGGAGGAAGGAGAGTACCAGGCCTCTCCAGGACACCTGTTATCCGACTACTTCTCTCCGCATAATATCTCTGCTGACTGCAGCACATGCACGCTGGTAATCAGGGAGTCTCATACTTACTTCAAAAGTGGGCCTCAGAATTTAGGGATGAGAAATGAGGGACATTTTGCTTCTCATCTCTCAGGAGAATATAATGAATACTATCCTTCTATTCTGAACTTGTAT
This sequence comes from Rhinolophus sinicus, assembly GCF_057876585.1. NCBI lineage: Eukaryota > Metazoa > Chordata > Mammalia > Chiroptera > Rhinolophidae > Rhinolophus > Rhinolophus sinicus. Next base: position 144,051,529 of record NC_142516.1, on the reverse strand, counting down.
TCATTCGTTCTGCATCCTCAGAAAATCATGAGGACACACTATCCTTTGCAAGCCTTTCCAATTCAGTTTGTTTTTTTCTATTTTCCATCATTCAAGAGAACAGGAGTAGTATAAGCCATACTCAATAGTGCATGCATGCATGCATGGATGGATTCTTATGACTTACTCAATAATTTATTCACAAGCATTTACTTATGACCACTTTGTTCCCAACAGGATGACTGATCTTAGAAATGAAGGGGGGGGGAGGGAAAGAAAAGAAAAGAAAAGAAAAGAAAAGAAAAGAAAAGAAAAGAAAAGAAAAGAAAAGAAAAAAACCTCTGCTGCTCAATTGAGGGAGCAAAAAAGATAATTGCATGGTTTACTAGATGATAATGGAAGTAAGAGTTAAGCATCTTAGGATCTTAGAAATAGAGTGATGATATCAATTAGTTTTGCCTGGGAGGGTACTTCTTGCAACTTGCTTTTGTTTCCAGACTATTAGAACACTCTATTCTTTTGTAATTTATCCTGTTTGGGAATCCCTGCCATTGGTTTATACTAATATTATGCTCTACTCTTCAAAATCTGATCTGAATGTTCTTGACATTTACCCATTTTCCTCAATGACGTTGGTGACTTATTAGTGTCTGAGTTTGCCAATTCCTCCTGTTACTTTACAAAAGTCTCCAATGTCAACAATGATGTTGGTGACTCTTTTTTTCTATGCTTCACTTCATCTTAATAATTTAAATCCAATGACTTAGATCTCAATTCATTTTGCACATTTACTTAGAATTTCTTTTTTGAGTGTGTTTTTTAAAGAAGTGCCATAAGATATATAAAAATGAAAAATAAAGGGACAAAATGCAATAGTTTACAATATTGTAGAGGGTATGATACAGATAAGAAGTATAGCACTAACTATAGAAGGAAGAAAGAAAATATTTCCTATAAAAAAAGATGGTGACAGGAATTCATTGAAGAAGGTAAATGTGTGGCAGGGAATGAGAAGTTCAATTAATTTATAGCTTATACTTCCCTTATTTCTATTTGATTTTGTTGGCCTCACTCTCTGGCCAGGACACTGTGTTTAGTACGTTAGTGTGTCCTATCTGGGTGACTGTCCTCGTTCATAGTTTCTGCTCCAGTGGCTTAGCTCTTGTGCATGAATAGTAAGCAGGGGACATTCCTGATTTTGTTCACTCTAAATATTGTGTTCCATAGGGAGGTTAAGGATTTACACCAGTGTGTAAACATGGGCCATCTACTGCCATATGCCATTTCTTCTGTTCATTTAATTTCCCCCAGTGTTCACTAAGCAAGAAATGCAATGGCCTCAAAATGGCCTCCAAAAATCGAGCCTCCATAACTGAGTACAAAATTCCTTAGCTCAGTGTTCAAACACCAATATAATACATCTGTTCCCTTTCGTATTCTTTTTTTTAATCTGTCCATTACAACTCCTTATGATGGAAATTATTATTCTTGAAGCTACTGCATAGAGTTAAGTCTGAGCAGTCATAATTTGTACCATATCACCCCACCCACCATGGCTAACACTGATCATCTTAGAATAAGTGGTGTGGTAATGCAATAAAATTTATACACTTATGTTTGGAGAGCCTGCAGGGAGCCTGAGTCCAAGTTCTATCTTTACTTAATTATTATTATATTTTGAGCTTGGGCTAAAATAAATTTCTCTGAGCTTCAATTTCCTTCTCAATCAAAAAGTGTAATAATGAGGATAATAATGTCCCCACGAAATAATATACCCTGAAACATAGTACATACTCTGCTAATATAAACTGAGATTATTGTTTGCTAATCCAATTAGATTATCTCTTTTAGAGATATGAACTGAGCAATACTAATCAAAGAAGAGAGTTTGAAGCAAGCTACAGTTTGAAAGATACATAAATTGACTCCAAAGAAAGTGAAAAAAAGCAGAAACTATGAGTAAGGACTATATAGATATAAGATCTATGATAAAGAGAAAGAATAAAAAATAAATAAAAAAGTGACACAGTAAAAAACAGACCCAATAGCGAAACTGAATATTCTGAGCTTCCCATGATTGATTTACATCCTGTTCCAGTTATCCTAAAGTTTAGCTAAATAACTTGTTTTCAGAGACCTGTACTGCTATGAAATCCATTTCTCCATTCTTAAAGAAAACATTTTATGAACTAGGGTTACTTGAGTGAATACCTTGTTAGCAATATAATTCAGATAAAATGTAGATCTTATCTGCAAATATTTCTCTCCTTATACTTTAGGCTGTGTTCCTTAATGTTTCTCCAAATACATCTCAATGATCACAATGGTAATTAGGAACACTGAGCATACAAAACAGAAATGGTGCCTGGTAAGCATCATTATTTCCTTTGGGAGTGCTCATGGAGATGACGAGACCTAGTGACTAGGGATAGATGCAGAAGAGAGATAGATGACAGGAACAACTGGCCAGAAATGTTACTGCACGCCCACTCTCCTGGGGCATCAAAACTAATTTGGGAAATTTGCAGGAGATTGAATTATACAGATAATTTATTGCATGCCATGGTACTTGGGCTACTCATTCTATCGTTTGACAAATAACATATTTCTACTGAGAGCCAAGTGAAAAATTTGAACAAGAATTTGATTGTTACAGTTCATCTTTTGAATGAAGCCCGTAGGATATGATATAGCTGTCCACCTTTGATCAAGTAAGTAATTTCAGGGTAAAAATTAGAGGCACTCATCCAAAACATAGGCAATTGGGACCAAAAATGGGAATTATCCCGTCTTAGAACATGGCATGGACAATGAGACAAGGAAAGAATAGAAATAACTTAGTGTATGGTAAGTATAATCTTAGTGGTAAAGACACAACGGAACAAAGAGAAAGTCTTATCAGAAAAGAAAAATCCCCTGGAGAATAGGGGATATACTGGGGGTGCCAAAAAATGTATGCAAATGGACACTTTGGTCAATGTTGCTCAAGCAGTAGTTTGCCGTAATCAGAATTGTCTAGACGCTAATGGTAACCACTTTGAGAACCTCTTGTAATTGCAGAAGTCACACATGAGCTGTTCGTCTTTTATTATCAGTATACGTATTGAGTATTACAATTTTAATAGTTTAGTCCTCTCTTAAAATGTGTACACATTGTTGGGGGGCACCCTCTTTAGATCTAGGAGTCATTCAGCCTATAGAGAATGAAAACACATGAAAGTTTGAAATTGTCAAAGATTAAATTGAAAAGAAAAATGAATGATAAAATCACTAAGATATCGGAAGAGGAAGGACACAAACAAACAGCCATGGAGGAAAGAGAATAATCAGAAAAGGACTTGGACAAAGAGATTCAAGAATGAAGGAGACACCAAAAGTATCAGAAACCAAAGAGAAGTCAAGTATGATTATTAGTAAAAATTGTTGAAAGTGGCTTCAAGAAAGTTGTGTTAATCTAAAAAAAAAAAAAAAAAAAAAGGAAGAAAAGAAAAAAAAGTGGTAAGTAGGTAAAATGGGAATGGTACAATCAGAATCCTAAAACTGTAGTAGATTGAGTGATACCTGGAAGGTATGCAAACCTATATTGTTAGTGTAGACGGTACATTAGAGATATATGGCTATAAAAAGCAGGAGAGAGGTTGATTGGAGAACGGACATCTAGGATCATAAAAGAGGGCTTTTTTTTTTTTCTAAGAGGAGAAATATGATTTTTAAAATATAGTTTGGATGATATAGAAAGGACAATTCCAAGAATATGGGCTAGATACATAAAGAGTTAAATTATAAAGAAAAGACCACTAAGGAGGTAAGAATAAAATCCAGAGCACAGATGGGGACCTGGTCTTAGAAAGAAAGAAGTACTCATTTTCTATCCTTCCTATCACTGAAAAGGAGGAGAAAAGAAAAGTACCATATGAATCTCTCTCTCTCTCTCTCTCTCTCTCTCTCTCTCTCTCTCTCTCTCTCTCTCTGTATCTTTTTAGATAGATAGATATAAAGATAGATATAGATCTATATTTATATAGAGCTATCTCTATATATATCTATATCTATATAGCTGCATGTAAAAGGAACATCAGTATCTCTCATTTCTTTGTTGAAACAGATGGTATTTTCCAAAGATGACCATGCCAATATTCCCCACAGCACATGCTCTTCTTTGGAAGCGGTAGTGACATTTCTCCGTTGAATCATGAGGTTCTCTGTTCCTTTCCCTAGAAATTGAGTGGGCTCATGATAACAGGGTGTACCGCAGGCCTGACAAAGTATAGTAAATGAAGGCACTCTGAGGCCGAAAGTGGAGCTTTTGTTAAGTGGAAATAGAAGTACTCTTATACTATCACCTTGCTTGCTCAGTTATTGAATGAAAGCTTCCCTAAAATGAATGTGACCTTGGCTTGAAACCTGAGGTAAACCTTAAAGAAGCAAGAGCTGCCAATTATCACTTTACAACACTCCTCCCAGTAGGGCAAAAAGTCTTTTCTGGAAGGGGGATACGAGTAGTGTATCTTCATATATGCCACACTCCATTCTTTGGGCCACTCTGATCCACTTGTTCACAACTTACTGGCAACTCCTTCAAAGTCATAATGGGTCTTTCTTCCTGCTATGGGAATGAGGTTTGGAAGAGGAAGGTGAATTGACAAACTACAATCCCCATTGCTCCATATGCTCTTAGGGACACAAATGCTAGTCACTGTTTTCTTCCTCCACTCTCTATTCTAAATCCTCATTGTCCCCTGTTATTACCCCTGTTAATCTAAGTGGCTACCTTGTGGTATGATTCAATCCCTCATTCATGAAAGGTCTGAGCCCGACCACTCAAGAGTGTCTCCTGAGTTCTACACATATCCCCACCTATCAACATTGTGTAATAGCAGTCAAACATTCTGCTGACAATGGTCAATTAACAATGACAAGATGGTGATTCCTCTTTTTGCCAACTGGTTCCTTGAACACTTGATGACCAAAGTTTCCAAGTAACAGTTGTAGGTATACTTCAGTGGGAACTCTGTTTTGTTATGCAGATAAAGTATCATTCCCTAGAATTTGGGGACCAGGATTTCTAACCCTGCAGAGCTGAGAATTGCAGTAAGTCCAAGTCCCTCAGGAGGTCAATGAGAGTGATTGTAAGTAGGAATACTTCTTCTTTACCTCTTGACTCTCAGACGTGTATATTCTTCTTAATGGATATATATACGTAAAGAATAATTTAATACATCTTAGGGAATGGTGCTCTCACCTTATGAGATATTGCCTTTTATCAGGGCTTCGGCTCTATTTCAGTAGGTCATTCAAATATTCTATCATACTGGTAGCTTCTGGATGGTACATAAGCAATGCAGCCAGTGAATTTCATGCTTGAGGCCTCTATCTTCAACCTCCTTCACTATAAAGTGGTTTCTCTAGTCAGAATTTATGTTGTTTGTGATTTCATGCCTGTGGATCATATATTCCACAGTCTTCTAGATAGTGGTCTTAGTCGAGGTCCTGTGGACAGAATAGGCCAATCCATAGCCAGAAGAGATCTATTTCCATGAGAACAAATTTGTGGCCCTTTGAAAAAGGAAGGGCCCCAAAGTAACTGACTTACTACCCAGTGGCCACTTGATCTTGTCAAGGAATAAGGCATTGTTCTCTGTTGTTGTCACGTTAAACATTCAAAAGTAGCAGTAGCTGGATCATCCTTGGTAAGCAGATGTCCACACTATTTATGCTATGGATCACTATTCAATTGCCCGGATGGCTACTCTGTCCATGTGTCCATGATGGCAGCACTGGAGTAGCTGTGAATGAGGTGTGGTTAGCATCAACTAGATGAGTCATTTTGTCTCCTTGGTTACTTGTTGCCACTTCTGTATTGGATGCTTTCTGATGTTACTGTGTAATACACAGGGCTTCTCACTTTCTGTTCAATCTGATATCTTCATTCATATGCCTCTAACTCATATACTATTGACCCATATCTTCCAATCATTTTTCTTCCTCTCTTGATCAGCTAATGAGACGATTTTTCAGTTCTTATGAATCAATATATACACTAACCTTAGATCTGTATTCATTCTATACAAAATGGATGCCTAGGTATCCTGCCTAAAACTATGCTTATTGGGATTGTAATATTTCATTCCCTTGCCACTGTCGTTCAAGTCTATCCATACATGAAGCTACAATAAATCTGTGATCTATTTTTTATAGTTTGTACTATATACCAAAGCAACCTTTACATAATGTGAGGCTGAGATTTTCACTGTTCCTTCACATGGTCATAAGAGACATCCCATATGACTATAGGTATGAGTTGATGGTGAGCTGATAGAAAAAAAAAATGGTGGGTGAAATGCAGCTCATCTGTGGCTTTGATTTCTGCCTAATCCTATCTCTCTATTGTAATAGATTGCTTTGTGCCCACCCTCCACTCTTTCCTGTAGGGCCAGATAAGATCCAGCTAAAGATAGGCAGTTCTGCATGCGTAGTCACTTGTATCCATGGTTGAGTGTTGAGTCTCTATCACATTAGAATAGTATGCTTATTTCAAAAGGCATGAAGTTTTCTGCTGTAAATTACATGGATTTCCTCCAGAAAAACCAATGTCTAAATTGTGATTCTCCCCATGACTCACCACAAGCTCCACACTGCTTCTTTGCTCACCATTGTAACATCCGTCAGCATGAAGTCTGCAGGTTTCATGACCTAAGAAGCAGGCCATAGAGCCCCCTTTTTTTTCACTCTGGCCCCTGCCCAAAGAAGGCAACTTTCTATTTCACGTGATATGTCATCTATAACAGTATTCCTAATGTTGACTTAATTGCCTATAGGACCCTAGGAGGAATATCAGGTGTTGTACTTATTTCTTTGTTGAAGGAAATGAAAAATGCAGCCACTTTTTTTTATTAAAGTTTATTGGGGTGACAATTGTTAGTAAAGTTACATAGATTTCAGGTGTACGATTCTGTATTACATCATCTATAATCCCATTGTGTGTTCACCACCCAGAGTCAGTTCTCCTTCCATCACCATATATTTGATCCCCTTAACACTCATCTACAACCCCTCTCCCCCCTTACCCTGTGGTAACCACTAAACTATTGTCTGTGTCTATGGGTTTCTGTTTCTCATTTGTTTGTCTTGTTCTTTTGTTGTTTTGGTTTCTATACCACATATCAGTGAAATTATATGGTTCTCTGCTTTTTCTGTCTGACTTATTTCACTCAGCATTACACTCTCAAGATCCATCCATGTTGTCACAAATGGTCCTATTTCATCTTTTCTTACCGTCGAAGAGTATTCCATTGTGTATATCACAACTTCTTTATCCATTCATCTATCACAGGTCATTTTGGTTGTTTCTGTGTCTTGACCACCATAAATAAATCTGCAGTGAACATTGGAGCATCCATGTCTTTATGGATAAATGTTTTCAGATTTTTTGGGTAGATACCCAGGAGAGGGATTGCTGGGTAATACGGTAATTCTATTCATAATTTTTTGAGGCACCTCCACACTGCCTTCCATAGCAGCTGCACCAGTCTGCATTCCCACCAACAGGGTATGAGGGTTCCTTTTTCTCCACAGCCTCTCCAGCACTTGTTACTATTTGTCTTCTTGATGATAGCCATTCTAACTGGCGTGAGGTGATATCTTATTGTGGTTTTTATTTGCATTTCTCTGATGATTAGTGATGTTGAGCATGTTTTCATATGTCTATTTGCCATTTGTATGGAGAAATGTCTCTTCAAGACCTCTGCCCATTTTTCAATTGGATTGTTTGTTTGTTTTTTGTTGTTGAGTTGCATGAGTTCCTTGTATATTTTGGATATTAGTCCCTTATCGGAGGCACTGTTTGCTAAAATCTTCTCCCATTCAGTTGGTTGCCTCTTTATTTTGTCGATGGTTTCTTTTGCTGTGCAGAAGCTCTTAAGTTTGATATAGTCCCATTCGTTTATTTCAGCTTTTACTCCCTTGTTGTTGGAGTCAAAATGCTCTTTGAACCCAAGATCCATAAGTGTAGTATCTAATTTTTCTTCTATGCAGTTTATTGTTTCAGGTCTTGTGTTTAAGTCTTTGATCCATTTTTAATTAACTTGGTATATGGTGACAGATAGCAGTCCAGTTTCATTCTTTTGCACGTGGCTATCCAATTCTCCCAGCACCATTTATTGAAGAGGCTGTCTTTTCTCCATTGTATGTTTTTTTCCTTCTTTGTCTAAAATTATCTGTCCATATTTATGTGGTTTTATTTCTGAGTTCTCAATTCTATTCCATTGGTGTACATGTCTGTTTTTCTGCTGATACCATTCTGTTTGATTATTGTTGCCCTGTAGTACAAGCTAAAGTCAGGGAGTGTGATACCTCCAGTATTGTTCTCTTTCTTAAGATTGCTTTGGATATCCGGTGTCTTTTGTGGTTCCAAACAAATCTGATGATTTTTTGTTCTATTTCTTTAAAAATTGCCATTGGGATTTTGATGGGATTGCATTAAATCTGCATATTGCTTTGGATAATATGGCCATTTTAACTATGTTGATTCTTCCAATCTATGAGCATGGAATGTCTTCCCATTTCTTTGTGTCTTCTTCAATTTCTTTTAAAAATGTCTTGCAGTTTTCAGCATATAGGTCTTTCACATCATTGGTTAAGTTAATTCCTAGGTATTTTATTTGTTTTGATGCAATTGCAAAAGGAACTGTGTGTTTGTGTTTTTTTGTTGTTGTTGTTTTGTTTTTATTTATTTCTTTTCCTGAGATTTTATTGCTAGTACATAGGAATGCATTGGACTTTTGTACGTTGATTTTGTAGCCGACAACTTTACTGTATTTGTTGATTGGTTCTAATAGCTTTTTGTTGGAGTCTTTAGGGTATTTTATATATATAGCATCATGTCATCTGCAAAGAGTGACAATGTAACTTCTTCATTCCCAATTTGGATGCATTTTATTTCTTTCTCTTGCCTGATTGCTCTGGTGAGGACTTCCAACACTATGTTGAAAAGCAGAGGTGATAGGGGACAGTCCTGTCGTGTTCCTGAACATAGAGCAAAGGGCTTTAGTTTTTCACCATTAATTATGAGTTTAGCTGAGGGTTTGTTATATATGGTCTTTATTATGTTAAGGTATTTTCCTTCTATACCTATTTTATTAAGTGTTTTAATCACAAATGGATGTTGTATCTTGTCAAATGCTTTTTCTGAATCAATTGATATAATCATATGGTTTTTGTCCTTTATTTTATTTATGTGAAGTATCACATTAATGGATTTGCGGATGTTGAACCATCTTTTTGCCCCAGGGATGAACCCCACCACTTGGTCGTGATGAATACTCTTTTTAATGCATTGTTGTATTCGATTTGCTAGAATTTTGTTTAGGATTTTTGCATCTGTATTCATCAGAGATATTTGCTTGTAGTTCTCTTTTTTTGTGTTTTCCTTATCAGGTTTTGGTATCAGGGTAATGTTGGCTTCATAAAATGAGTTAGGGAGTACTGTCTCTTCTTCAATTTTTTGGAAGAATTTGAGCATGATTTGTATTTGATCCTCTTTGAAGGTTTGGTAGATTTCACTAGTGAAGCCATCTAGTCCCGGACTTTTGCTTTTGGGAAGGTTTTGGATGACTGATTCAATTTCCTTACTGGTGATCGGTCTGTTTAGATTTTCCAGTTCATCATGGTTCAGCCTAGGAAGGCTATATGTTTCTAAGAACTTGTTCATTTCTTCTAGGTTTTTGAATTTGGTGGCATATTGTCCTTCAAGTATTCTTGGATGATCCTTTGTATTTCTGTGGCATCTGTGATAACGTCCCCTTTTTCATTTCTGATTTTGTTTATTAGTGTCTTCTCTCTTTTTATCTTAGTGAGCCTAGCCAAGGGTTTGTCAATTTTGTTAATCTTTTCAAAGAACCAGCTTTTTGTCACATTAATTTTTTTCTATTGTCTTTGTTCTCCATTTCATTTAGTTCTGCTTCTGATTTTTATTATTTCCTTTCTTCTGCTGAACTTGGGTTTCATTTGTTCTTCTTTTTCTAGTTCTTTAAGGTATAACATGAGTTTATTTATTTGGGATTTTTCTTGTTTCTTGAGATAGGTCTGTAATGATATAAATTTCCCTCTTAAAACAGCTTTTGCTACCTCCCAAAAATTTTGGTAGGATGTATTTTCATTCTCATTTGTTTCTATGTATTTTTTTTATCTGTCCTCTAACTTCTTTTTTGAACCAGTCATTTTTTAAAAGTATGTTGTTTAATTTCCATGTATTTGTGTTTTTTTCCTGCTTTCTTTTTGCAGTTGATATCCAATTTCAAAGCCTTGTGATCAGAGAATATTCTTGGTATGATTTCAATCTTCTCAAATTTGCTTAGATTAGTTTTATGTCCCAATATATGGTCTATCCTTGAAAATGTTCCATGTACAGTAGAAAAAAATGTATAGTCTGATGCTTTAGGACGAAGTGCTCTATAAATATCAGTTATGTCCATTTCATCTAGTGTGTCATTGTTTATTTTCTGTTTGGATGAATCTATCCATAGCTGTCAATGAGGTATTTAGATCCCCTAGTATAATTTCTCACTTTAGTTCTCTTAGAAGTTGCTTGGAAAAAAAAAAAAAAAAAAGAAGTTGCTTGGTATATTTCAGTGCTCCCTGATTGGGAGAATAAATATTGATGACTGTTATATCTTCTTGTTATATAGTCCCCTTTACCATTATGAAATGTCCATCTTTGTCTCTTGTTACTTTTTTTACCCTGAAGTCTGTTTCATCTGATATCAGTATGGCTATACTCGATTTTCTCTGGATACCATTTGCTTGGAGTTTCAATTTCCACCCTTTCACTTTGAGTCTATGCTTGTCCTTATAGCTGAGATGTGTCTCTTGGAGACAGCATATGGTTGGGTTTAGTTTTTTGATCCAATCTGCTACGCTGTGACTTTTTATTGGTGAGTTCAGTCCATTTACATTTAGGGTGATTATCGATATGTGAGGATTTCCTGTCATTCTATCTTTAGTTTTCTGGTAAGGCTGTGTCTCCATTGTTTCTTTGCCTTTTTGTTGTTGTCTATTATTTCTGTGTGGTGGTATTCTATGATGTTTCCCTTTGTTTCTTCTTTTATTACAGTCTATATTTCAGTTCTGGATGTTTTTTGAGTGGTTACCCTTAAGTTTATGTAAAAGAAAGTTTGATGTTTAGAGTATTCCATTTTCTTCAGCATACATACTTTCTCCATTCCCATATTCCAGTTCAGGTCTTTGTTCTCTCCCTTTTTATGTTTTGGTTGCCACAAATTGTCCCTGTTGATGGTGGTCGAATAGCTTTCCTTAGTATTTCTTGTAGTGCAGGTCGTGTATTAGAAAATTCTCTCATCTTCGGTATGTCTGGAAAGGTCTTTATTCCTCTTTCATATCTAAAGGATATCTTTTCCGGGTATATTATTCTTGGCTCATGATTTCTCTCTTTCAATAGTTTGAATATTTGGTTCCATTCCCTCCTGGTTTGTAGAGTTTCTGTTGAGAAATCTGATGATAATCTAATGGGCTTTCCTTTGTATGTTACCATCTTCTTTCCCCTGGCTGCCTTGATGATTCTTTCTTTGTTTTTGATTTTTGGCAGCTTCAATACAATGTGCCTTGGAGAAGGCCTGTTGGGATTGAGGTAATTATGTGTTCTATTTGCTTCTTGGAATGAGGATCCAGTTCTTTCCACAAGTTTGGGAAGTTCTCATCGACTATTTGTTTGAATATACTCTCTGTTCCCTTCTCTTTTTCTTCTCCTTCTGGTATGCCCATTATTCTTATATTGCTCTTTCTGATCGAGTCAGAAAGTTCTTGTAGAGTTCTTTCATTTATTTTAAGTCTCAAGTCTCTTTCTTCTTCCATCCGTGTCATATCCAGGTTTCTATCTTCAATGTCACTGATTCTTTCCTTCATCTGGTCAACTCTATTACCTAAGCTGGCTATTTTATTCTTAATTTCTTCTGTTGAGTTCTTAATCTCCAGAAATTCTATTTGGTTCTTTTTTAAATTTTAATCTCTTTGGTAAAATGTTCATGTTGTTGCTTGATTGTGTTTCTGAGTTCATTAAACTGTCTTTCTGTGTTTGCTTGTATCTCGTTGAGTTTTTTCAGAACTGTAATCTTGAATTCTCTGTCATTTAAGTCACATATTTACATATCTTGAAGTTCAGTTTCTGGAGACTTTTCATTTTATTTCTGAGCTATCTTGTTGCCTTGGTTATGCATGGCAATTAATGATTTATTATTTCTCTTCCTAGACATCTACAGGAGTGGGTTCTGCAACAGGTTGATAGGAACAGAGTCTTTTTTGTTGTTTTCCAGTACATGTTTGTAGAATTTTTTATTTTTTCTCCAACTGCAGCCTTTTTCTTCTCTCTCACACTGTAATATTATGTTTTCTGTTCACTATTCCATCTTCACAAAATGAGGGGATTCCCAGGAAGGTGGGCTTCTCCTCTGTTAACAGTTCACCTGGGTCATAGGGCACTGTATCCCTGTGGGGCTGTGGAAAGCTTTTGAAGTACCAAAGGTCTTCCTGCACCAGATTAAAGCACGTCTGTTTCAGTAGTTCTGTTTACTCTTGCAGAGATCCACCCAGATAATTGTGGACAGGGGCTGGGTGAGTTGTGAGAATCGGCCCAGAGCAATGGCGGTGACCACCACTACAGCCGGTCCTGCTTTTACAGCTCCCTCCCCTTTTCCGGAACTAGTTGGGTTGCAAATCTGTGTCTGCGCACCACAGTTCTCAGAACTGCAAATATTCTGTTCTTTTGATCTGACACTGCTACTATTCCACTTCTAGCACTGGGTAGAGGTGTGCGGTGCGAGTTCTGGGAGGGTTGGGAGGGGGCGGCTAGTCTCAGTGCCTAAGGCTTCTGCTCTCTGTGGCAGTAAGGGCTTAAACCACCATTTTAATACTTGTTCCCTCAGTCCTTGCTCAGAGGTCTCTGCCATGAGCCTTGGGTTCAACCGTGTTATATGCTGTCCCCTCAGCCGTGTGGGCCATAAACGGAGCCCTAGAAGTCTGAGTTCTTCCCTCTCCCTCAGCTGCAGTAGTTCTGGGATGCAGAGAGCTTGGAGCAGAGATAGGTCTGTGTCCTGCGCCTGCCCAGCTCCGCACTGTTCCCCCGCTTGCGGGGTTTGCCCACCTTTAGGTGAATTCAGTAATGAGACACTTCGTCTTGCATGTCTGCTGCGCAGGGAGTCCTTTATGTAGTTACAGTTTTTCAATTTGTTGTAAATTCCAGGGGAGATTTTCAGAAGCTCACCTCACACCGCCATTTTGATGATGTAGATTCCATTTTTCTTTATCTTTGGAAGTACTGAGTTTCCTGGAAAATAAGATCCAACTTGAAAACAAGCCCTAGCATCATTTTTCAGGATGACATTGCCTAAACATAAGCCCTAATGTGTCTTTTGGAGCAAACCTTTATATAAGACCTGGTTTTATTTTTGGGGAAACACTGTATTATGGTAGCATGCTCCTTACCATGAGATCTATAAAATCTTTACTTTCTACCATCTATAGCACACATCTTTATCATATTAACTCACTCCCTCACTCAATAACAAACGAAATGATGCTTATCCTGCCTGATCAGCTTGATATCATTAATGCTTGATATATTCAAGGATTCTCAAATGGTCCAGATATGTTTACACTATACTGAAATAGAGGACAGAAGAGTCAACAGTGTTGAGACATTGCAGTAAATGTGCATTGTTTTCCATTTCATGTGAATGAGACATTTTTCAGATCCTCTTTAATGACTGCAGCAGAAAATAATTCATTTGCCACTTGGATGACTTAGAGTTATTCCATAGTCATTATCCAGTATACCTCCAGTTTTACAGGAACTGAGCTGGAAAATTAAATGAAGATATGATAGACATCACCACCCATGCCTCCATTAGATCTTTAATAATGGCATTATTGTTCACCATTTCACAGAATATTATACCGTGTTTCCCCGAAAATAAGATCAAGTCTTAATATAATTAAATTTTGCTCCAAAAGATTCATTAGGGCTTATGTTCAGGTAATGTCCTACCGAAAAATCATGCTAGGGCTTATTTTCCGGTTAGGTCTTATTTTGAGGGAAACACAGTACTGTCTTTAATTTACTATCTAGCCAGGAAGTGGGCGGGGGGGGGGGGGATTTTGGTAACTTGTTGGGCCCTCAATCAGAATTAGAAATTAGAAATTAATGATATATTAATAACTGATTTTTTAAAGGTGAAATAATTTAGTTATCAAGGTGTAAGCAAGAAGAAAATGAACAATTGGATTGATTCAAGTATATTTTCTCAAAATGAGAGAAACATTAAAGGTTCTAATGAGTTATAGATAAAAGTCAAAGGCTGGTTCAGGTGAGGGATTATGAACAATTTGACACATATGGGAAGAAATGAACACAAGAAGTGGCTAGATATTTGGTATAAACATAGGTCATGAGACATAAGTTTAGATGGTGTTGAAAGGCTAGTGTGGTCTTCACTGAGAGACTTGGAAAGAAAAGAGATTTCAGCCAGCCACTGGAAAAAAAATCAATTTGATATGGAGAATTTTCAGCCTGTAAAAATGTATGTGAACGCACAAAGAATGAAATATCAAAATGCTACTGAAGACTTGAGTCACAAAAGCTTGTGTAGATAAGGTGGATTGAGGAGTATGAGTGTTTTCTATGTATGGGGAAAACCATCTACAAGGCCACTGAGCTGTGGTAGCATCTGTACCTTCCAAGATCAGGGGCAGCTTTTGTGTGGCTGTAGTTCAGGGAAATAGTAGTTAATGAAACTAAAAATAATAGGATAAGTCAAATTGCATGGTGCTTCATACCTCCATAGGCCAAACTAAGAAAGTTGGCTTAATATTATTATTGTGTCTCTCAAATGAAATAATTAGCAGCTCTAGGCTGTTTTTCACATTGCTTTGCATTCTGTAACAGCTAGCAATTTGTAACTTAGTAATTATTGCATGGATATATGTATTAGTGACTGTTTTCACACTCAGTAGCAGTACTAGTAAATTTCATGACATACCCATGTGAGAGTGGATAAATGCCCCACTTATTATATAAAGAGCATACATAATATTTGCACTTTGTCATGATAATGCAGATTTTTTAAAAAATTGAATATGAGGCTGTAACTAAAATTTAAGGTCCTTTGAATTAAGAAGCAAAGTCATTTGTTGGTAAAAATGTATGCTATATTATCATTCACCATGGACCTATCATTAAGTAAATAACAAAATAAACTTTTCTAGACAAGCAGCAAATAGTTGATTTCATGATGAGTTCAATTTTTCTTTTTGGCAAATTTTATTCAAAGTACAAATAATATGAAAAGGACATAGTCTATGAGCCATAGATCTTGTTTTGCTGAAAAGTTGTATGAAGGCACGAATGGAGAAGTAAGCAATATCCTTTAAAAAATGTGTAATTGCCCAACAGTATAAACATCTTCAGGAAATGAGAAATGTGAGGTTCATAAAGGTCTAAGTTGGTTAAACCATGTTTAAAAACTTGCGGCTGAAATAAATAATCTGAATAGATTTTGTGACCAACAGAGCATAATTTGATTTGAATTTGACATATATCCTCAGAATTCAAGTTTAGGTGGGGAAGGAAAGATTTGAACTGCTCCATTCTATACAGAGAGAAGAAGAAGAAGAAAAAGAATAAAAAGGCAGATAATGTAATTTCTAATTTAAAAAACATCTCCTCTAACTTTTGTCCCTGTTCACTTGAAATGTTAGGCACTGTGTATTTCCTGGTTATCTTAGTGTGTTCCTGCTGCAGTAACAAAATACCACAGACTGGTTATCTTATAAACAACAGAAATTTAGTCCTCATAGTTCTGGAGAATGTTAAGTGCAAGATCAAGGTACCAGCACGAAGAGGTGAGCGATCTGTTCCACATAGCGGACTCACTGTGTCTTCATGGTATGTAGGAGAGGCATGGGAGTTCTGTATGGTCTCTTTTATGAAAACAGTAATCCCATTCATGAGGGCTCCACTCTCCTACCCAATCAGTAAATCTCATCCAATCATGCCTCACACTTGCCAGTAATTAGTTCAGCTATGAGCATATGACTCAATTTTCCTTAGTGGGCTATGAGGCAAATTTATTCAGTGTCTTCAGGAAAAAGATGCCACACACTTAATACAAGGAACATGTACGATGTCCCCCGCTTCTGTTAATGCCTAAACGGTGGAGCCACCTTTACATGGTAAAGTGAACTGACTGAAATACCTCTTTCTGATGTGCTCAGGGAATTGCCAACATGTGAGAATGGTGCCATAGAAAGAACTTGTGAGCTTGATGACATTGTTGAGACTTAATTAACCAACCCTGGAATTGCCTCTGTCCAGATTTCTGGTTATATCTGTTAATAAAGCACATAGTAAAAGTAAGAGTACTTTAGCTCAGGTTTTTTGTGTTTTCAGTCCAAAAGTGTACACATGGTTAAAGAATTAATAGAGGTTGAATTATGAGGGTATTTAGGAACTGAAAACCTTCAATCTGGGACTGAAAAAGCTGGCAAAGCACACAAGAAAAAAAAAATGTGTGAGCTAAGAGGAAGAGGAATGCATAACAAAGAATTAGCAAGGAAGTAAATAACCTTGATTTCTCACATTGCTGCATAAGCGTTCTGGCGCTTACTAGATGGTTTGTGGAAATGTTTATTGAGCACAGATGTTATCTATTTTGCTTCCTTCAAAACCTGAGAGCATACTATATAAAATAATCATATTGTAATTTCAGATGCAACTTTAACACATTCTTTCCTGAATAGTATATGAGTATGTGTGAAAAAATCATTAAACGGATATTATATCACTTAAAATCTTATTTTTTATTTATTTATGCACTTTATAGTTGATTTGTTTTATTAAAAAAAATAGTTTCCAAGGAAATTAATGGTGACTAATTTTAACTGGGACCATTCATAGCCTTCAGTTATGGTATGGACACAAATAGTCAAAGTAAGTTTAGAATGGATAGCATTTTTCTTAAGAAAAAAAAAATAGTAATAATGTAAGGATAGAATATAATCAGAAAGATGAAAAGATTTTCCAGTCAGACCAAAGCTGCAAAAATAGTTTGCATCTTCTAGCTACCTGTCCTTCTCTGCCTGACTCTTTTTCTTCCATTCCTCCATATATCTTGATGTCTCATGGTGTTTTTTAGGGCCAATTCCTTCTTGTTTGTATCCAGAGTCTTCCCTGGTTAACGTCACCCACCCCCACTGTGTCAGCTATCTCTTATATTCTAAAGACTTCTGAATCTTTATGCTCAGTCCAGATGTCTCTCCTACACAAAACCGTGCATCTCCAAATCCTTTCTGGAAAATGTTGTTTGCCATTAAAACACTGCCAAATCATAGTAGGGAAAACTAATTTCTACTCCCTTAAAACTTAGTTCCTTATTTATAATTTTCATTTAAATGAATGAAAGAACCATGCATTCATACCAACAATCCAGAGACTTGCTCTCAATCACTTCCCACATCCAATTAGTCAACCACATAATAATGTCTAACTTAGCTGTTTCCGTCTCTCCCCCACACCTGAGTTGCAGCTCTTATCCTCTCTTGCCTGGATATTAGAAAGTCTATCTCCCCCACACCTGAGTTGCAGCTCTTATCCTCTCTTGCCTGGATATTAGAAAGTCTATTATCTGGTCTCCCTTCCTTCATTTCATGCTGCAAAACTCAGTCTTTCTAAATATGCTGTCTTTCTAAAACACAATTTTGATTAAAAAATAAAAAAAAATCTAATGCCTCTCTTTACATCCAAGACAAAACCTAAATCTTTAGCATCAAGACATTTACAATCTGTGGTACTCCTTTCACAAACTTGTAATTTGCCATTGTAACAATTGGAAGAAAGCTCCGTGCTAGCTGATAGCTATATAAATATAATTGCCAATTTTCTTCAATGTATCAATGGGTATTAAACTCTCTGAAGTTCCTTAGTATACCTCTCCTTTTCTTTCCTCTGGTCCTGTATACTCTGGCATACTACTCAGCTGCCTCAGAATATCTCATTCACATGAAGTAAGCCATACATGTCAAAATCAACACTGAGAAAAGTCATAATATCTTTTACATACCCATCCCTCACCCTCCATCTCCTTAGCAATCTGAGGGGAATAAAATTGCAACCTTTGTGTTCCCAGAGTACTTTACTTACAGCAACTTAGGACTCTTCACTTGTAACAATTAAATCACAAAATTTATTTTTCTTTGTTCCTTAAACAACTAGTTAAATGTTTGACATACATTGTGCCCTTGATTTTTAATAGTATGTGAGTTTCCATAAATTTTAATAACATGTTATTTTGAACTTTGTGGTATTTGGCTATTTAAGAGTATTTTATAGCTGGTATTGAGTACCCTCTATGTGCTAGGATATAAGTTGGACATCAAAAAGATGAAGATAGTGGTTGTTGACTCTTAGTATATTTGACTGGTAGAAATTGCTCTCAGACAATCCCTTCTGAATACAACCAGAGTAGATTAGTAATTTTTCTATAATGATTTTATATTTTAGTCTCTTTGGATATTTATTGTATCCTTATAGGTTAAATAAAGCAAATGTTATTATCATTCTTGTTTAATGAGTGATGGAATAAAGATTCAATAAAACATATTACATAAGACCACACAGCTTGGTAAATTAGACCTGCAAACCATATGTTTCATTTATGTCACATTGTCCTAGCACTGATAAATTCAATTTTATAATCTCTAATATATCTCTAGTTTACAGATACAACTAAAAGTGCATTTTTTTTTTGTTGTTTTTTTTTATTTGTATAATGAATAAGTCACTGAGCCATCCTCAATTAAGTTCTGTGAGGATAGTGAGATGCTTGTGACAGAATACAATGCTGTTAGAGAATATTGCAACTTAACTCATCACTTAGGACTCAGCCCTGGATTTTGGCCTCACAGGGATGGGTAAATTTGTGACCAGGCCATAAGTAGAATAACTAATTCCCAATAATTTATAAAATTGTATGACATGAACCGATCTTTATATGACCTGAATGTTAAGCAGAATTTAGTCCATCCTACCACTATCTACCCACTCAACATCTCCGTGGATCAGATGGAGAAGAACAGGGAAGAATTTTTTAAATCCTTTCTTCAGAAACTGATCTTTCAAGCCTTTTTTGACTTTGATCTCAAGGGAGGCATCTGCCTTCTTTCTGGGATTATCAGTCTCTTATGTTTAATGGATCTCATTTCAGGAGCCATCATGTCAATTAATCTCATCATCAAGGATCATTTTACAGGCTCATAAATATCCTTAAAATTGCACACGCCAATTGATGGCTTACTTTGTGTATGCTTAAATGATTGATACTTAGTCACAGTTTGAAACAATAAAATGTCTGGCACTTGTCTACTTGGAGGGTTTAATTTTTTTTCAGGGATTACAGAAAATAAATAATATAAAAAACAGTCAGCCGGTGTTGCTTTAAAGTTCATATTTTAAATTTCCTTATTTTTTGTTGAAGGCTACTTACTGAGTTGTGAGTAAAAGAATATGCTTTGGGAACAACAACAAAATAAAAGCTAATGGATGTAAGTAGAGATTGTTGTTGCCCTCTAACAAGCAAAGATAATATGGCACACAGATATGTACGTTATACTGCACAAGACACAAAAAGTTCCCATAAATTTTACATTTAGAATTATAACTACGTATTTTACTGTGTTATTATTTTTAAGTACATTGCCAACATCCACTACTTTCCAGGGTATGTGTTTGAAGCATTAGATTATTAAGAAGTAGGATACTTTATATGAAGGTACCTCAGAGGAAAATTTTTCTCCTTTATTCTGTGCCATTTCACTGTCTAAGAAGAGAAAATATTGACTGAAATCTCAGGAGTCTGAGTTACCATGTGCTGTCTGTCCCCCAGCCATGGTTAAAATAGACCTATTTTTTTTTCCAAGTTTATTTTTTAATGTACTCAAACACACCTAAATCTTACAGAAGTGTCCTCACTTCCAGGGAGATAGAGGAACAGAAACTCTTGGCGAGGACACTAGATGAATTTCTGCATGAAGTGTGTGGAGCCTAGCAGGATTGCTCACTCAGCAGGTAAAAAACAATGTGACAAAAAGAATCATAGAGGCCATGAGATGCCATGGAAATGGCTCTTTATTCCATCAAGTCTTGGGGGAGGAGGATCAAAAATTTAAGGAGATAGGAAGGAAGTGGAAGAACCAGACATTACACAAGTCTTACGTTTTTTGTTTGTTTTTTCTGACCAAAATCTGTCAAACTCCCTAAACTAATAATTTAAAAATATTAATTATTTTGCTTATTAATTAATTTTGATGCAAGGAAGGGACCCTTTTTATTAAAAATCACCTTTCTCTTGATCCACTTTCATTAAATAATGAAAGATTTAATACTCTAAAAAATAGACCCTCATCTCAAGAAACTAAATTATTGGGTTACAAAATTATATGCTTAAAAGTTATTTACTCAAGTTCAGATAAAAGTATAATAATGTCTACATAAAACAGGAAAAGATGAAAACTATCTAAATATGATATAAAAACAAACTGCCAAAACACAACAGCAAGAAACACACTGAAAAGGTCAAACATTGAAGCCATTTGCTATTCAAACCAAGAACAAGCCAAGGTACTCACTATCATTTTCATAATTTACTATTTTGGCAGATGTAGCAAAAGTGAAATAAAGAAAAATAAATGAAAACAGCAATTAATATTAGAAATAAAATAGAAAATCATCTTTATTTACAGTAGATATGGTATATCTAGAAAGGATAAAATAATCTTAAACCAAATTTGTCTCTTGACCCAGTAGTTATATTTATAGGAATTGAGTCTATGGAAATGAAAAACAGCTGTATGGAATTACGTAATGTATTGTTAAGTAAGAACAAGAAGAAACTAAATTGCCTAAGACAATCCTGCTCTATTAGTAATAGAAACAAAAGTTATAGCAAATCTTATAGATTTGGTGTATGTCTGTAAAAGAGTACATCCGTTCATTTAAAAATGAAGTATAAATGAGAGAGCAAAACATATATTACATGGGGTAGGATGAATATCAAGAGACAAATATAAGGGAAGTGTGTTAATTATTTATTAATAATATTATTTATATATTCATGTTGGTATGTATTAATGTAATAATACATCTTGATAACATGAATTGATAATTGTACATATATTAATTATAATGCTAATATTAATTATAAGATGTTTAACTGAGGTAAGAACATTAAATATGAGAATTGCCCTCTTAACAAATTTTTAAGTGTACAATAAGTATTATTGATTATAAGCATAAGCTGTACAGAAAATCTCCAAATCTTACTCATTTTCTATAACTGAACATTTATACTCATTATTATTATAGTTTTTTTTTCTTATCATGAACACATTATTTTTCTTGAAAGGCAAACAAACTCTTGGAAGAATTATAGGTTGGTGTAAATGAGTGATTTTAAAGTGAGATATATATAGATATATATATATCTATATATATCTATATATATATATAATTTACATATTATCAAGTGATTATAATCCTTTCAATTTATGTAATACGATTCAGTGTATTTCCCCAGATATTATTTCATTAAAATTTAATTGAATTATATCACCTTTTAATACCATTAGAAATCAGAAAAACACAGTCATTCTAAAGCTAGCTGTAGTAAAATTTTGGCATTGATGGAAAAGTGAATAAAATGTACAGGAAAATGACAACAAACCTCACAGCCTTGATCCCTTGCATTGAGCTAGCTGCATGGAAAGGCATTCCATCATTTCTTGTTTCATTATCCTAGAAATAAATAAATGACCTTAGGAGCAAAAGTTTGCTTTGAGAAAGGTGGCTACCTCTGAACTGCTTAGCTATTAGACAAGTTGTGATCACAAAATACAGTGAATGTTTAAATTTAAAACAAATATTACAGTAAAAGATATATTACCATTAATCCCTCTCAAAATACTCCCCCTCATTTCGAACACTCTTATCCCATTGTTCTTGCCACTTTCTGAAGCAGTTCTGGAAGTCCTCTTTCTTGGGTGTCTTTACTTCTTCTTCCATCATGGCAATGCTCCAAGTTACACATCACTTCTTGTATGGCAACTTCTGTCAAATAAAAACATTACAATGTGTCCTCATCCACCTTATTCATAGGGTCTGGCACCACGTGACTTCTGGCTCTGCCCCAAAGTCAAAACAACCATGAAAGGAAAACGTTTTGAATCAATTCAGGACATCAAGGCAGCCACCATAGCACAACTAAAGACACTCATGAAAGAGGGCTTCCAGAACTGCTTCGGGAAGTGGCAAGAATGATGGGATAATTGTGTTTGAAGTGAGGGGGAGTGTTTTGAGGGGGTCTAATGGCAATGTGTCTTTCACTCTAATAATTTTCTTTTTTAATTTAAATATTCACTGTATCTTTTGACCACACCCCATACATTAATGGTGAAATATTCAGAGCATTATGACTTTTTTATTTTACTTTAAATTTCAGTATGTGCTGCAGTTGAAAAAAATATTAGGTAGATACTGTGCAAGATTACCCTTTGCACAGTGATATTGGAGACCCTAAGACAAATGTAAAAGTACTATCATGAAACTCAGCAGAAGACAAAAAGACTAAGGTTTGAGTATATTTGTACTTATGAGTTTTTGTGAGGTCCCAAGACAAGAAAATTAGTATTAGAAAATAAATGGACCCTTGCAAAGATGATTTCAGCCATTAACTCATTTTCTGAGCTATACAAAGTAATTGCAAAGTAATTTTCATACTAATAGTGACGTCACAAGACTGTTAGTAGGTTTAAAAATCCAACAAAATTTCAAACATCCTTCCGCAATTAATTGTTAAGTCAAACAGAAATTATGTCAAAATTACAATCTCTTCTCAACATGCTTATTATTTACTTGAAATTGCATAAGATTTGAGACAAAAGATGAGACAAAGTTCATGATTCAAAAGCTTGTAGAATTGTGAGAGGAATCTGCCATTCAGCTCAACGTCCGAACTATGAAGCATTTAGGCAATATAAGGACGAGAAATTGATTTTTTTCATAGAAATAATTTCCTCAGGCTATAAAATAGCAAATTGCTTTGAACTGCCTTTTATATTCAGTAGGGATAATCAAAATAATATTGAATTGTGTTATCATCCACAAATATGCTCTTTAATAATAAAACTTTTGTGTTTTGGTAGAATTTTTAATCCCAAGTATTCATGATCATTAAATATTCATCTATCTTGAAAGAACTGGCAAAATATGCAGGTGACAGATAACATTTTCAGCTTAAAAAACAGGAAAAGAAAACAAACCTGAAGAAACAAAAACCAAGCAAGTAGATTTTTGTGTTGATTTAGTGGCTCAAGAAGACTTTTTGTCATCCAAGGCTGTAGCTCTGGTGTCTGAGAGGGCTACCACCCAGCCTTTTATAGGTAGTACAGTAGTCCATGGAAGGATATTAGGTTATAAATTCAGGTAATAGCAAAGCAAGTGAAGAACCGAGAATAGGAACACAGTTTAAGAGATAAAATACATAAAACTTCATGAAATATTGGAAGAGTCAGGTAACAGACAAAAATGCATCAAGAAGCAATTTGAGTACATTCCTTTCATGTTAAATACTCTTAAACTTCCTACCTTGCTCTCTAACTGGCGTTGTTTAACTAAGAGCAATTGTAAAATTATCTTCATGAATCCCTGTATCCTCCTCTCTCTAATTTCCATAGTATAGAT
Organism: Rhinolophus sinicus; assembly: GCF_057876585.1. NCBI lineage: Eukaryota > Metazoa > Chordata > Mammalia > Chiroptera > Rhinolophidae > Rhinolophus > Rhinolophus sinicus. Next base: position 144,027,753 of record NC_142516.1, on the reverse strand, counting down.
TATTCAGTCTCTATCTGTGGTTTTAGCCAAATTGAGAGACAATTTAATGAGACCCATGCTAGTGACTTAGATATTTCCAAATCAATTTATTTTAGTACTGGGCCTTCTTTGAAATTGCAATACATGTCCAGGTCTCTGAGAGATATATTCCCTTCAGTAATTGGGTTTCTTTCTTGCTTCCTTATGGAAGAAATACAAATTTGATAGCCTCAGAGATACTTTTAGAAGTCCCGATGCTAACTGTAGCAAAAGGCAAAGTTCCAAATATATTTCCAAACTTCCCTAATAATCGATCTTTCTATAAGATGAGATTTCTACACATTTTCCTTTAAAAGTGTTCTAAATAAATAGATGTGTATGCAATGTTCATTAATTGAAAGACCTAGTATTATAAAGATATAAATTTTCCACCAATAGATCTCCAGATTCTATTCAATCTTATTCCAAATCCCAAAAGAAAATTTGTTTTTGCTGGAACTCAACAAATTCTGAAATGTTTGCAGATTCTAAGACAATCCTAAAAGAGAACAAAATGACAGGGCTTGCTCTACCAGATACCACAATTTACTGTAAAGTTATAAATATTCATAAAACGTGGTATCAGCAAAAACAATAAATTAATTAAATGATAAAACATAATTGAGAGCACCAAAGCAGACACATTATATATAAAAATTTGGTTTGGGATGAAGTTGGCATTGAAAATGAATCGTATCAAATATATGGTTATGGAAGGAGAACTGACTCTGGGTGATGAACACACAATGGGATTTATAGATGATGTAATACAGAATTGTACACCTGAAATCTATGTAACTTTACTAACAATTGTCACCCCAATAAATTTAATTTAAAAAAAAGAAAGAAAATGAATCGTGAAAGGAAGATATTTTTAATGAGTCTAGGATGATTCAGTATGCATATGTTTAGAAAAAATATATCTCGCTTACCTCTCACCATATCCAAAATTAAATTATGGAGACATAAATGTGAAAGGTAAAACAATAAATATTTTATCAAGTCATTTGCAAAAATATCTATACTATCTCAAGTTAGTGAAAGTTCTCTTCTATAAAATATAGACAGTTCCACCCAAAGAGGAAGTTGATGTATTTTACTACATTCCAATTAAGAACATATGTTTATCTAAATACACCACAGTGATTGTTCATTTAAAAATGCACAAAATGTGTTTTGGTGAAACATATTCAGAATAAGAGGTTTTCATGATATAAATAAACAATAAATGATTTATAAACATGCAAACAAACAAGATCTCAACAACAAACAAGTAAAATCACTAAAAATCAATAATAAGAAGTTTGACAGCCAATGGAAAAGTGGGGCACAGACTATAACAGCCCTTCATAATAGATTAATTCTAAAGGGCTACTAAACAAATAAAACAATACTTTATTTACTGCATTCATTGTGAGAAAAACACAGAGAGATACCACCATGACCCAAAAGAATGGTTGAACAAAAAAATAAATAAATACATAAAAATTTTAAAATGAAATGATAATATCAACATAGTCAATGATTTAGAATAAATATTTAAATTTGACTAACAATATGACTAAAATATAAATTTTACAACCATTTTTAAAAACATTGTCTACTAAAACTTTTCCATGAAAGCTGGAGATAATTTAAAACTCTGACCCAGTAATACCACTGAGTAATATTTACCTGAGAAATGCATGCTCAAAGGTGTCAGGTATATGTCTAAGAATCATCAAAACTATGTCATTCCCAATGTCCAAGGAATACAAACACTTTAGGTATCTATCAACAGATAAATTGATAAATAAATCATGGTATATTTATACAGTGGAATAAAATGGAGCAATTGAAATAGGCAAATATATCATAACCAAATCTTACTAGCCTAATGTTGTGAAAATATGAGACAGAAAAGAGTAAATACGATACAATTACCTTTATAAAATGTTCAGAAAGGGCAAAATGAACCTAGTATTTTTAGCAGTAAAGACCACGCAGTGATTACTACTCAGAATAAAACTACCTTAGTGAGGTGGTTGGCTGTGGTGATTGAGAAGATGCCTGCAAGAGCTTCAGGGGTGTTGGCAAAGATCCATTGCATGAAGAGCATAATACAAACAATTTGTTCATGTAACTCTCCAATGCTTTAAAATTAACATTACAAATAGTAATTACAATAAATCAAAAGAAAATATATTTCAGATTTTGAGATAATGGTATTTACTAAAATAAAGAATAAAATTCCATTGGGAATGGGCCAGTAATGAGAATTATTTTATATATCAATAACTAACATATCCATGGTTTAATATTAATTACTGCTAAAGTAATTTCAGTGCAAATTAATAGCAAATAAAAGACAAGGTCATTATTAAGGGAAGTCCACTAGGAAGAGTAGGGATTGCAAAAAAGGCCTATAAATGATTGGTATTATGTGTATTAATTACAGTAACATCTTCAACAAAATGAAGGTATTCTAAATCCAATTAATATATGAAAATAATGAAGAAATAAGTAGAGAAGTGATTGAGAAGTGACAGCAAGGAGGTGAAATGCACTCAAGTTAGCAAAATAGCAATTTTAGCAAAGATCAACAAAAATGTTCACTTTTTTCTGAATAAATGTTAAGGAACACAAAACTGTAATGTACAGCCTTTGCAATACATCTGAATTTAGAACATGCCAGCATAACGTAAAATAATGTTTCTAGTGCAACACTTCACCTTTTACAGAAAAAAGTCTAACAGAGAAACACATAAAACCCTATCAAGTGTGTATGATGCACAACACGAGAAATACACATATATGTATATACGCATACATACATATATAGATATGTGTGTATATATATACACACATATATATGTATGTGTATATATATATGCATATATGTACACATGTACATACATATATACATATGTATACATATATATGTTTTATTTATAAATAAATGTATATATATATATATATATATATATATATATATATATATATATATTTGTTTTGTTTTGTTTTTTCCTGCAATGCACCATAGGACACTTTAGTATGAGTATTCAGTGTTTGTTTTTTTCAACTGGGCAAACAGTGATTTTGGAAGGAAAGGTGGAGAGTGGGAAATCTTCATATTTCCTCAACTGCAGAAAATTTCAGGCCAATAAGTTTAGGGAAGAGTATATTTGGAAGTTGACAATCTTTAAATTGATTCTCTTAAAACTATCTCATCTGTCATTCCCTTGGAAAATATTTGGGTACTTTCAGAATTTGCATAATTTAATTTGCAGACCACTGGTTTAGGTCAGATCATTTACTCCCATGATGTCAAGTAACACTGTTTCAGATCATTTCAAATTTATTTATTGAATAAATAATCATGTACCAGACACTGTGGTTGGAATTGGTAAGTAAAAATATAATGTCTACTCAAAAGTGTTCCTAATATAGATATGCATATTTTAATCCAGACATTATTTCTGATTCCAGGCATATATTTTTGTTGCTTTTATGTCTAACTGAAAATGTCTTTATGTCTCACTTACACTTGTGGTATTTGCATCTGGTATAAGTTCTGGTATAAGTTGGCTGTATTTTTACTCAACAATTTGAAGGTTTCATAACATTATTTTCAGACCACTATTCTGTGAATACAAAGCCTAAAAATAGTTTGATTGTCTCTCTTTCTTAGGTATTCCCATTTTTCTCTCTGATTACATTTGTTTTACTCTGTTTTGTTTTCTGTAGTTTATAAAGGTGCAAATTGTAAATTTGTAAAGCTATTTTATTTTTCCTGAAACTCATTATGTTTGTTCCAGCTAATAATTCATTTTTTTCAATTCTGGATTGTTTTCATCAAATATAATTGTGTCTTATTCCTTTGCTGTTGTTCTTTCCCTTGAGTACATAGATCCTTCCCATTTTATCATATGTGAACTCATAACTGCTCTCTTAGATTTTGTATCTGTTTTATTCTCTCTGCTGCATTTGAGTGATTTCCTCAGATCTTTATTTCATTTTGTTTATTTTCTCTTTGTATTTATATAAATACATGATCAATAAAATAAAAACAAATTGTGACATAAAAATATTGAAGCAGATCATACTTTTATGTTTTCTTTATTAGTTTCAGGTGTACAAAACACCATAGTAATTAGACATTTATATACCTCACAAAGTAATGACCACAATAAGTCTATTACCTCTCTGACAATGTTCATAATTATTAGTATATTATTTACTATATTCCCTGGCTGTACTATATATACCGGTGATTTTTTTAAAATTATAGTTGACATTCAATATTTTATATTAGTTTCAGGTGTATAGCGTAGTGGTTAGACATTTATGTAATTTAGGAAGTGATCCCTCAGTAAGTCTAGTACTCATCTGAAAGTATAAACAATTTTTAAAATATTATTGACTATATTCTCCATACTGTACTTTACATCCCCATGACTCTTTTGTAACTGCCAAATTATACTAAATTCCTTCACCTTTCTCAGCCAGTCCCCCAATTCTCCTTCCAGGTATTAACCATCAGCTCATTCTCTGTATCTATGATTCTGTTTCTATTTTGTTTGTTCACTTTTATTTTGTTCTTTAGATTCCACATATAAGTGAGATCATATGGTTTTTGTCTTTCTCAGTCTGACGTATTTCACTTAGCGAAGTATCCTCTATGTCCATCCATGTTGTCACAAATGGTAAGATTTCACTCTTTTTTTTTACAGCAGAGTAATATTCTATTGCATGTATATGTACCACAATTTCTTTATCCAATTGTCTATTAATGGGCATTTTGGTTGTTTTTGTATGTTAGCTGTTGTAAATAGCTCAGTGAACACAGGAGTGCATATATCTTTTCAAATTAATGTCTGGATGGCTTTTGATAAATACCCAGGAGTGGAATTGCTGGGTTTAATGTAACTCTTTTTTAAAAAATATTTCAGGAATCTCTGTACTGTTTTCCATAGTGGCTGCACCAATTTGCAATCCAACCAACAATGCCCAAGGATTCCCTTTTCTCCACACCATCTCCAACACTTGTTGCTTGTTGATGTATTGATGATGGCCATTCTGACATGTGAGGTGATATCTCATTGTTTTAATTTGCACTTCTCTGATGATCAGTGATGTTGAGCATCTTTTCACATATCTCTTGAACTCTTGGAGAAATGTCTATTCAGGTGCTCTGCCCATTTTATAATTGGATTGTTTGTTTTTTTGGTGTTGAGCTATATGAGTTTTTTATAGATTTTGGATATTAACCCCTTATTGAATATATTATTGGCAATTATCTTCTACCATTCAGTAGGATGTCTTTTCGTTTTGTTGATGGTTTTCTTTGTTGTGCAATTTTTTTTTTAGTTTGATGTAGTATCATTTCAGTTTTTTTTTTTTTTTCTTTTGTTTCCCTTGCCCAAAGAGGTATATTGGTAAAAATATTAGCAGGAATAATGTCTGAGAGTTTACTGCCTATGTTTTCTTCTAGGAATTTTATGGTTTGGTGTCTTACATTTAAGTCTTTAATCCACTTTCGTTTATTCTTGTATGTGGATTGGAAACATGGCCTACTTTCATTTCTTTTTACAGATATCTGTCCAGTTTTTCCTGTACCATTTATTAATTAGACTGTATTTATCCCAGTGTATGTTCTTGCAAACTTTGTCATAGATTAAGTAAATACATAGGCATGGATTTATTTCTGGGCTCTCTATTCTGTTCCATTGATCTCTGTCTATTTTTATGCCAGTACCATGCTGTTATCATTACTATGACCTTGTAGTATAGTTTGATATCAGGTAGCGTGATGCCTCCAGCTTTGTTCATCTTTCTCAGGATTGCCATGTCTATTTGGGGCCTTTTATGGTCCCATATAAAATTTAGGATTATTTGTTCTAATTCTGTGAAAAATGCCATTGGTGTTTTGATAAGGATTTCATTTGATCTATAGGTTGCTTTAGGTAGTATGGACATTTTAACTATAATAATTCTTCCTATCCATGAGCATGACATATGTTTCCATTTATGTGTATCTTCCTTATTTTCTCTCTTTAATGTCATAATTTTTAGAGAACAGGTCTTGTACTTCCTTGGTTAAATTTATCCCTAGATATTTTCTGATGCAGCTGTAAAAAGGGTTGTGTTCTTAATTTTTCTTTCTGATATTTCATTATTGGTGTATAAAATGCTACTGATTTCTGAATATTAATTTTATATACTGCTACTTTATTAAATTTATTTACCAGGTCTAATAGTTTTTTGGTGGCATCTTTGGTGTTCACTATATATAGTATCATGCCATCTGCAAATACTTCTTCCTTTCCAATTTGGATGCCTTTTATTTCTTTTCTTGTCTGATTGCTGTGGCTACGACTTACAGCACTGTATTGAATAATAGTGGTGAAAGTGGACATCCTTGTCTTGTTCCTGATCTAAAAGGAAAGGATTTTAGTTTTTCCCCATTGAGTATGTTGTTACCCGTGGCTTTGTAATATGCATATATGGCTTCTGTTATGTTGGCATATGTTCCCTTTCTTCCCACTTTGCTGAGAGTTTTTATCATTGTTTCTGGATTTTGTCAAATGTTTTTTCTGCATCTATTTATATGATTCCATGGGGTTTTTTTTATTTTTCATTTAATGTGGTATGTCACATTGATTGCTTTGCAGATATTGAACCAAACTTGCATACCAGGAATAAATCTCAGTTGATTGCGGTATATGATCTTTTTATTGCATTGCTGAATTCAGTTAGCTAATATTTTTTTGAGGATTTCTGTATCTATGTATATCAGGGATATTGGCCTACAATTTTCTTTTTTGTAATGTCTTTGTCTGGTTTTGGATAAAGGTAACGGTGGTCTGGTAAAAGGAGCTTAGGAGCCTCTCCTCCTTTTAAATTTTTTGAAATAGTTTGAAAAGAATAGGTTTTAAATTTTCCTTTGAATGTTCAGCAAAATTAACTGGTGAAATTGTTTGGTACAGGACTTTTGTTTGTTGGGAGCTTCTTGATTACTAATTTGATTTTATTAATAGTAATCGGATGGTTCAGATTTTCTGTTTCTTTTTGTTTTAGCCTTGGAAGATTGTATCCTTCTAGGAATTTATACATTTCTTCCAGATTGTCTAATTAACTTTAACTTTTCTTGTGATACTGACATGATGGTGATGAATTCCTTTAGCTTTTTCTGGTCTAGGAAGCTCTTTATCTCTCCTTCAATTTTAAATGATAGTATTACTGAGTAGTATAGTCTTGGTTGTAGGCCCTGTTCTTTGTTTGTTTTGTTTCGTTTTTCATAACTTTGAATATTTCCTGCCACTCCCTTCTGGCCTGCAAAATTTCTGTTGAGAAATCGGCTGATGGTCCTTTTGGAGCTTCCTTGTAAGTAACTAGTTGTCTTTCTCTTGCTGCTTCTAAGACACTCTCTTTGTATTTAACCTTTGCCATTTTAATTATAACGTGTCTTAGTGTGGGCCTGTTTTGGTTCATTTTGCTTGTGACTGTCTGCATCTCCTGGGCTTGTATGTTATTTCCTTTGCCAGGTTTGAAAAATTTTATGTCTTTATTTCTTCAAATAGGTTCTTGATCACATGTTTCTTTTCTGCTGGAACTCCCACAATGCAAATATTGTTATGCTTGATGTCCCAAAGGTCCCTTAAAATATCTTTTTAAAATTATTTTTTTTTCTTTTTGCTGTTCTTGTTGGGTGTTTTCTGCTACTTAATTTCCAAATTGCTGATTCGATCATCTGTTTCATCTAATCTGCTATTGATTCCTCCTAGTGTATTCTTCATTTCAGTTATTATATTCTTTATTTCTAACTTGTTCTTTTTTTTTTTTTTTTATGGTGTCTATGCCCTTCGTCATGCTTACTATCTCTTTTTTTTTTTTTTTAATTAAATTTATTGGGGTGTCAATTGTTACTAAAATTACATAGATTTCAGGTGTACAATTCTATATTACATCATCTATAAATCCCATTGTGTGTTCACCACCCAGTGTCAGTTCTCCTTCCCTTACCATATATTTGATCCCCCTTACCCTCATCTCCCACCCCCCACCCCCCTTACCCTCTGGTAAACACTAAACTATTGTCTGTGTCTATGAGTTTTTGTTTCTCATTTGTTTGTCTTATTCTTTTGTTCTTTTTGGTTTATATACCACATATCAGTGAAATCATATGGTTCTCGGCTTTTTCTGTCTGACTTATTTCGCTTAGCATTATGCACTCAAGATCCATCCATGTTGTCACAAATGTTCCTATATCATCTTTTCTTACTGCCGAATAGTATTCCATTGTGTATATATACCACAACTTCTTTATCCATTCATCTATCAAAGGACATTTTGGTTGTTTCCGTGTCTTGGCCACTGTAAATAAAGATGCAACGAACATTGGAGCACACGTGTCTTTATGGATAATTGTTTTCAGATTTTTTGGGTAGATACCCAGGAGAGGGATTGTTGAGTCCTATGGTAATTCTATTCATAATTTTTTGAGGAAACTGCACACTGCTTTCCATAACGGCTGCACCAGTCTACATTCCCCCCAACAGGATATCAGGGTTCCTTTCTCTCCACAGCCTCTCCAACACTTGTTACTATTTGTCTTGTTGATGATACCCATTCTGACTGGGGTGGGGTGATATCTCACTGTGGTTTTTATTTGCATTTCTTGATGATTAGTGATGTTGAACATTTTTTCATATGTCTATTTGCCATTTGTCTGTCCTTTTTGGAGAAACGTCTCTTCAGGTCTTCTGCCCATTTTTCAATTGGGTTGTTTGTTTTTTTGTTGTTGAGTTGTATGACTTCCTTGTATATTTTGGATATTAGCCACTTATCGGAGGCACTGTTCGCAAAAATCTTCTCCCATTCAGTTGGTTGCCTCTTTATTTTGTCGATGGTTTCTTTTGCTGTGCAGAAGTTTTTAAGTTTGATATAGTCCCATTTGTTTATTTTAGCTTTTGCTACCATTGCCTTTGGAGTTAAATTCATAAAATGCTCTTTGAATCCAACGTCCGTAAGTTTAGTACCTATGTTTTCTTCTATGCAGTTTATTGTGTCAGGTCTTATGCTTAAGTCTTTGATCCATTTTGAATTAATTTTGGGACATGGTGACAGATAGCAGTCCAGTTTCATTCTTTTCCGCATGGCTATCCAATTCTCCCAGCACCATTTATTGAAGAGATTTTCTTTTCTCCATTGTATGTTTTTTGCTTCTTTTTCAAAAATTGCCGGTCCATATTTATGTGGTTTTATTTCTGGGTTCTCAATTCTATTCCATTGGTCAATGTGTCTGGTTTTCTGCCAATACCATGCTGTTTTGATTATTGTAACCCTGCAGTACCAGCTAAAGTCAGGGAGTGTGATACCTCCAGTATTGATCATTTTTCTTAAGATTGCTTTGGCTATTCGGGGTCTTTTGCGGTTCCAACAAATCTGATGATTTTTTGTTCTATTTCTTTAAAAATTGCCATTGGGATTTTGATGGGGATTCCCTTAAAGCTGTGTATTGCTTTGGGTAATATGGCCATTTTAACTATGTTGATTTTTCCAATCCATGAGCATGGAATGTCTTTCCATTTCTTTGTGTCTTCTTCAATTTCTTTTAAAAATGTCTTATAGTTTTCAGCATATAGGTCTTTCACATCCTTGGTTAAGTTTATTCCTAGGTATTTTATTCGTTTTGATGCAACTGCAAAAGGAATTTTTTTTTTTTTTTTTGCATTTCTTTTTCTGAGATTTCATTGTAAGTATATAAGAATGCAATGGAATTTTGTACGTTGATTTATAGCTAGCAAATTTACTGTATTCATTGATTGTTTCTAATAGTTTTTTGGTGGATTATTTAGGGTTTTCTATATATAGCATCATGTCATCCGCAAAGAGTGACAATTTAACTTCTTCATTCCCAATTTGGATGCATTTTATTTCTTTCTCTTCTTGCCTGATTGCTCTGGCGAGGACTTCCAACACTATGTTGAAAAGCAGAGGTGATAGGGGACGGCCCTGTCTTGTTCCTGAACGTAGAGCAAAGGGCTTCAGTTTCTCACCATTAATTATGAGTTTAGCTGAGGGTTTGTCATATATGGCCTTTATTATGTTAAGGTGTTTTCCTTCTATACCTATTTTATTAAGTGTTTTAATCATAAATGGACGTTGTATCTTGTCAAATGCTTTATCTGCATCAATTGATATAATCATATGATTTTTGTCCTTTATTTTGTTTATGTCATGTATCACATTGATGGATTTGCGAATGTTGAACCATTCTTGTGCCCCGGGGATGAACCCCACTTGGTCCTGATGAATGCTCTTTTTAATGCAGTGTTGCATTCGATTTGCTAGAATTTTGTTTAGGATTTTTGCATCTGTATTCATCAGAGATATTTGTTTGTAGTTCTCTTTATTTGTGTTTTCCTTACCAGGTTTTGGTATCAGGATTATGTTGGCCTCATAAAATGAGTTAGGGACTACTGTGTCTTCTTCAATTTTTTGGAAGAGTTTAAGCATCATTGGTATTTGATCCTCTTTGAAGGTTTGGTAGATTTCACTAGTGAAGCCATCTGGTCCTGGACTATTGCTTTTGAGAAGGTTTTGGATGACTGATTCAATTTCCTTACTGGTGATCGGTCTGTTTAGATATTTTCCAGTTCTTCATGGTTCAGCCTAGGAAGGCTATATGTTTCTGAGAACTTGTCCATTTCTTCTAGGTTATTGAATTTGGTGGCATATAGTCCTTCATAGTATTCTTGGATGATCCTTTGTATTTCTGTGGTGTCCGTGATAACTTCCCCTCTTTCATTTCTGATTTTGTTAATTAGTGTCTTCTCTCTTTTTATCTTAGCGAGTCTAGCTACCAGTTTGTCAATTTTGTTAATCTTTTCAAAGAAACAGCTCTTTGTCACTTTATTTTTTTCTATTGTCATTTTGTTCTCTATTTCATTTAGTTCTGCTCTGATTTTTATTTCCTTACTTCTGCTAACCTTGGGTTTCATTTGTTCTTCTTTTTCTAGTTCTTTAAGGTGTAACATGAGGTTATTTGTTTGGGATTTTTCTTGTTTCTTGAGATAGGCCTGTAATGATACAAATTTCCCCCATAAAACTGCTTTTGCTGCATCCCCAAAATTTTGGTAGGATGTATTTTCATTGTCATTTGTTTCTATGTATTTTTTAATCTCTCCTCTAATTTCTTTTTTGACCCAGTCATTCTTTAAAAGTATGTTGTTTAATCTCCATGTATTTGGGTTTTTTTTCTTGCTTTTTTTTGCAGTTGATATCCAATTTCAAAGCCTTGTGATCAGAGAATACGGTTGGTATGATTTCAATCTTCTTAAATTTGCTGAGGCTGATTTTATGTCCCAATATATGGTCTACCCTTGAGATTGTTCCATGTACACTAGAAAAAAACATGTAGTCTGATATATTAGGTTGAAGTGCGCTACATATGTCAATTATGTCCATTTCATCTACTGTGTCATTTAGGGCTGCTGTTTCATTATTTATTTTCTGTTCGGATGATCTATCCATAGCTGTCAATGGTGTAGTCAAGTCCCCTAGTATAATTGTGTTTTGGTCAATTACTCCCTTTAGTTCTGTTAGTAGTTGCTTGGTATATTTCGGTGCTTCCTGATTGGGGGCATAAATATTAATGACTGTTATGTCTTCTTGTTGTATAGTTCTCTTTACCATTATGAAATATCCATCTTTGTCTCTTGTTACGTTTTTCACCCTGAAGTCTGTTTCATCTGATATCGTTATGGCTACACCTGATTTTCTCTGGATACCATTTGCTTGGAGTGTCAATTTCCACTCTTTCACTTTGAGTCTATGCTTGTCCTTGTCGCTGAGATGTGTCTCTTGGAGACAACATATTGCTGGGTTTAGTTTTTTGATCCACTCTGCTACTCTGTGCCTTTTTTTTCGTGAGTTCAGTCCATTTACATTTAGGGTGATTAACGATATGTGAGTATTTCCTGTCATTCTATCTTTAGTTTTCTGGTAAGGCTGTGTCTCCATTGTTTCTTTGCCTTTTTGTTGTTGTCTATTATTTCTGTGTGGTGGTATTCTGTGATGTTTCCCTCTGTTTCTTCTTTTATTACAGTATATATTTCAGTTCTGGATATTTTTTTGAGTGGTTACCCTTAAGTTTATGTAAAAGAAAGTTTGATATTTAGAATATTCCATTTGCTTCAACACGCTTACTTTCTCCATTCCCATATTCCAGTTCAGGCCTTTACTCTCCCTTTTATGTTTTGGTTGCCACAAATTGTCCCTGTTGATGGTGTTCGAATAGTCTCCTTTAGTATTTTTTGTAGTGCAGGTCATGTATTAGAAAATTCCCTCAGCTTCTGTATGTCTGGAAAGGTCTTTATTCCTCCTTCATATCTAAAGGATATCTTTGCTGGGTATATTATTCTTGGCTCATAACTTCTCTCTTTCAATAGTTTGAATATTTGGTTCCACTCCCTCCTGGCTTGTAAAGTTTCTGCTGAGAAATCTGATGATAATCTAATGGGCTTTCCTTTGTAGGTTACCATCTTCTTTTCCCTGGCTGCCTTGAGGTTTCTTTCTTTGTCATTGATTTTTGACAGCTTCTATACAATGTGCCTTGGAGAAGGCCTTTTGGGATTGAGGTAATTAGATGGTCTATTTGCTTCTTGGATTCGAGGATCCAGGTCTGTCCATAAGTTTGGGAAGTTCTCATCGACAATTTGTTTGAATATATTATCTGTTCCCTTCTCTCTTTCTTCTCCTTCTGGTATGCCCATTATTCTTATATTGCTCCTTCTGATCGAGTCAGAAATTTCTTGTAGAGTTCTTTCATTTATTTTAAGTCTCAAATCTCTTTCTTCTTCCATCCATGTCATTTCCAGGTTTCTATCTTTGATGTCAGGGATTCTTTCCTCCATCTGGTCAACTCTACCACCTAAGCTGGCAATTTCATTCTTAATTTCTTCTATTCAGTTCTTAATGTCCAGAAATTCTATTTGGTTCTTTTTTTAAATCTTAATCTCTTTTGTAAAATGCTCATTTTTTTCTTTGATTGTGTTTCTGAGTTCATTAAACTGCTTTTCTGTGTTTTCTTTCATCTCGTTGAGTTTTTTCAGAACTGCAATCTTTAATTCTGTGTCATTTAAAACACATATTTTCATATCATTAAGTTCCTTTTCTGGAGACTTTTCACTTTCTTTAAGAGCTGTCTTGTTGCCTTGGTTATTCATGGCAATGACTGATTTATTATTTCTCTTCCTAGACGTCTACAGGAGTGGCTTCTGCAACAGGTTGATACGAAGAGGTCTTTCTTTTATTTTCCAGTACTTGTTGGTAGAATGTTTTATTTTCTCTCTGACTGCAGCCTTTTTTCCCCTCTTACATGGTAGTGCTACGTTTTCTCTGCACTATTCCAGCTTCTCACCCAGTGGGGGGATTCCTTGGGAGACGGGCTTCTCCTCTGTTAATAGTTTGCCTAGGTCACAGGCGCAGTGTCCCTGTAGGTATGCGGAGAGCTTTTGAAGTTCCAAAGTTCTTCCTGCACCAGATTCAGAGCCTGGATATTTCAGCAGTTCTGTTTACTCCTGGAGGGATCCACCCAGATAGGTGGGGCAAGGGGCGGGGTGAGTTGTGAGGGATGGCCCTGAACAATGGCGGTGACCACCACCACAGCCAGTCCTGCTTTCACAGCTTCTTCCCCTTTGGCAGAACTAGTTGGGCTGCGCATCTGTGTCTGTGGTCCACAGTTCTCAGAACAGCAAATATTCTGTTATTTTGATCTGACACTGCTACTGTTCTGCTTCTAGCACCGGGCAGGTGGGGGTGGGGCGAGCCCTGGGAGGATAGGGAGGGGGCGGCTAGTCTCAGTGCCTAAGGCTTCCGTTCTCTGCTAAGTAGTGAGGGCTTAAACCACTGTTTTCCTCCTTCTTCCCTCAGTCTTTTCTCCTAGGTCTCTTCCGTGAGCGTTGGGTTCAGTCATGTTATATGCTGTCCCCTCAGCCTTGTGGGCCATAAACGGAGCCCTAGCATTCCGAGTTCTTCCCTTTCCCACAGTTGCAGTAGTTCCGGGATGCAGTGAGCTTGGAGCACTGAGCTAGGTCTGCATCCTTCGCCCGCGCAGCTCTGTTCCCTCACTTCTCCCTTCCCTCCTCCCCCGCTCCGGCGATTCGCCCACCTTTAGGTGAATTCAGTAGTGGGCCTCTTTGTCTTGCCTGTCTGCTGTGCAGGGAGTCCTTTGTGGAGTTATAGTTGTTCAATTAGTTGTAAATTCTAGGGGAGATTTACAGAGGCTCACCTCATGCCGCCATTTTGATAAGGAGCCACTCCCATTTTTATCCCTTGATTACCAGACGCTTAAATTCTGGCTATGGGAGAAATATAAGGGCCTTACTCTAGGTCTTTAAAGTGTTGCCACCCAACTAATTACTGAGTTATCAAACGATCATCCCTCTATTCTATCATGTCAGCTGCTTCAGGGTAATATGAAATATGGTAAGAGCAATGAATTTTATGTGTTCAAGTCCATTGTCATACTCATTGCAGTAAAATAAGATCTCTGGTCAGAAACAATGCTATGCTTACTACCATGACAATAAGTAATGCGTGTATAAGTCTATGGATGGTGATTTTGCCAGGTGCATTATAGAGAGGACAGGCAAGTCCAAATCCAGAAGAAGTGTCCATTCAAAAGAGAACAAAATCCTGTCCCTCTCATGATAGAAATAATGCAATGTAATCAATCAGACCAATGTAGTCAACCTGGCTGACTTATTTGCTCATGGAATGATGCTATATCATGGGCTATTCTCCAGATACTGTTGTCACTAATTTTCCAATTGCATCTCTTCCAAGTTCATGACTGTCTATGAAAATCATTTGCCTCTGCCCATATAACACTCCCTATATATCTGTATTTTGGCCATTTTTCTTTTTCAGGCAAAACAAACTAAAAGGTGTACTGCTCAGTTATACAAACTAGAAGAATTTCCTTTCACCACTGTCCTCGAGGCCTCCCGAAGTTAAACCATAATGCTGAAACTATCCTCTTCTGGATAGTGCCAATATATCTTGTAGAATCATCTGTATACCAGGCCTGCATTCCTTTATCTAGAACAACTCTTCATTTACACCTTACAATGAACATGTTGCTCATACAACTTACATGTGGCTTCAGGGCCCACTAAAATTGCATTCTTCATTCACTAATACAATTTGATAATGGAGTGCTGCAGTGCACACCTAACTTTATGGCTCAGTGGGTGAATTATATCAGATTTTTTTACTCTGCAATGTGCTATTAAAAGCAAATTGTTTTCAGACATACTTCCTGGAAACTCCATAACCGACATTTTCTTCTATACTTCTTAGTATGCTTTCTTTCTTTCTTTCTTTCTTTCTTTCTTTCTTTCTTTCTTTCTTTCTTTCTTTCTTTCTTTCTTTCTTTCTTTCTTTCTTTCTTCCTACTGTTCCATTTAATTTGCTTCATTGAAGAATAATCTCAAATTTTGAGTTGAAATTTAGGCCTGCCAGTGATAGATTTTCTCATGACAAAAATGTTATGGTCTTCATTACATTGCTTATAATAACTTCTTTTCATGGTCACTGTCTAAACCAAATGGAAGAATGGCTTCAATTTTCTTTCTAAGAGGCAGGTCAAGTTATTAACCTAACCATTGTTTCCAGAGGGTGAAAGTCAGCCAACATCTGTCTTATCCTTGGCAATTCACTCAGATCTGTAGAGAAAAAGAATATTAAAAATAAAATTTCTGTGTTGCAGGTGACATTCTTCAGAAATGTTTCCTATAATCTTTCAGTTAAGAATTTTATTTTCTCATTTATTTTTTAATGTAGTATGATTTTTAAAGTTTCATATTTAAGCTATTATCAATGATTGGTAAAAGTTCAGTGTATGTTATATTTGGTGCTGAGTAGGTTTTTTTTTTTCAATATCTTTATATTGATAGAAGAGATAGATGATAAATAGATAAATATACAGAATTAGATATGCATAGATATATGACACTTTGACCCTTTGGTTATATTGATTTAGCCAAGTGATATTTCCATTTTTATTATATCTTTCACAAAGCCTGGACATGCTTTCTAAAATGATTAAGTACTGATGAATTGAACTTTTCTATTTCCCTTTATAGAAAAATACCAAAATTAATGTCATCACCATATTCTATATATATATAAAATGTTATACTTGGCTCTATAAACACATGCACATGTAGTAGATATGTATATATTTATATGTAAATATATATAAAAATGCAATGTTTAATATTCATATTTTAAGGCAAACATTTAGGAAACAAAATATTTTATAATAAATTGCGTTATTTTTAAATATATTTTTGAAACGTATCAAAATATTTCAAGTGTCAGTTTTGTCAATATTCTTGAAACATAAGATCAGTTTAGTTTTTGCAAAATAATTTTTCAGAGCATTTTCCTAAATTAGAGGCAGCCAAATGTTATGTATTCATTGTGTTAGGAGAATGAAACCAAGAAGTAATCTGAAGCTGGGTTTCACTCTTTAAAGTAATTAAACTCTTCTTTCATCAAACAGAAAAACTGGTTCATTGAATGTTGCCATTTCTTATTTCCTTTCTAAATGTAGATAACAATGAATTCTAAAATAGGGAAACAATAGGTGATTGAGAAAAGGCTAAAAAAATTAAAACTGAATAATCTGTTAGCTGAATATTTATCTACAGTGCTCTCAATAGCAAAGATAGAATTAACAAAAAACATTACACTATCTCCATATAAGATTTTACAAAATGTTTCGCTGAATGAATAGAACTGATTTCTGAAAAGTTTATTTTGAAGAGTAAGTTTGGTAACAAGTAAAATCAATTATATCTGTGGGTCCTTCTACTTTCTCTCTAGTTATATCTACAAATAAACTCATTCTTGATCATGTAAAATTTTAAACATAATTAAAAAAAAATTAAGTCTTTTAAATAATGAATTGCATTTTTATATGACTACCTGCAAAGAGTAATCACAAATATCTGTTTAAAGAACAACACAGAGAGTTTATACAGCAACTGTTTATAATTAGCTTATGACCCTGGAGATGAACATTTTACTTAGTTTCTGTCCATTATTCTGCTGAATCACTGTGAACCCAAGGTTGACAGATAAAATGCAAGATATCGAGATAAATTTGAATTTCAAATAAACAACAGAAATGATTTACTATAAGTATATCCAATGCCATATTTTGGGCATACATACACTAAATCATTTTTTGTTCTTTATCTGAAATTCCAATGTAACTAAACCTCTTGTATTATTATTATTTTTATTTTTTATTTTCTTGGTATATCTGGCCTACTTAAACTACATTTCTCTTTTCAGACTATCAGAGGTATTCCTGAAAATAGACATATAACCTTGTCTTCTCTAGTGTTTCTTAAATTATGCATGTCTAGATTGTCTAAATAGATTATTAAAATTTACTTGGTGCCTCTCACAGAAATTCTTTTGGAAGAACCATAGCATTATCAAAATAACAAGAGTTTTCACCATATGGAACATTCAGAATTATGCAATTTTAGAAGAGCTGTTTTGATTAGACAGATATGCTATTGTTTATACCTGTGACAATTTTTTTTTTATGCCAAGTTATAAGTATTTCCAATGTCTTTCCATCAAATTCAGTTTTCAACGAGGCAAAACAGTTAGAGAAACAATCATAAGTGACTGTAGCAAAGCTGGATGCTCTGTGTGGAAATTGAACTCTTAACTTATTGGTATCACCTGCTAATCAACTCTACTATGTAGCTTCATGAACTATTAACAGTTGAAGTATTAAGTGTTTGGTATATTCAATAAATTTGATTGGAAATGAAGAGATAATTGTCATTCTGTAAAACTTATGTTTTTTCTTTCTTTCTATAAAACATTAGACTATTAATTATACGGTAGTATAAGAAGCCATGCTTATTTTATCTATTCTTCCCCAACTAAATTTTTTTCAGTCATTATGTACTTTTCTCTCAAGATCCCTGTGAAAGGTGATCATATATTATTTCTACTGACTTTGATGGTTTCCTTCGCCATTTATTACTAAAAATGCTTCCTAAAAATAGGAAAAGGTAACTTCTACAGTATAATTATCTAGAATGTCTTATATAAATGATTTTAAAATAGATCCCCTGTATGAAATTCTTACAATGCTTTCCTCTTGTTTTTGTAGAATATGCTATATGGAAATTTTATTTTTATAATTAATTATGCCTTTAAGACAAAAACCAAGGATGGCAAAAAACAAGCAGAATTTCTGATGAATTCTCTGAACGAAACATAATTATTTTTTCTCTGTTAAAATAAATAATATTCATCACAAACAAACAAATGGTAAATTGTTACACAGAAGTAGAAGTGCAGTAGCACTTAAAGAAGAGATAGCTGTGTGTGTGCTGAAGAACTAAGAAATATTTTCAGAGAATGCAAAATCCAGGCTGAGTTTAGTAGTAAAGACAGAAGTGACAGATGCTTAGAGCTTGCTAAGTGCCAAGTACTGAAGGGCATAATACACTAAGTTCCCTACTTTCCTGGGAGGTTCCTATTATTGCCATTTTGAGGATGAGAAAACTGAGGCTTGGAAAGTTTGAGCACCTTGCCCAATATTTCTTGTCATAGAGACTTTATGCCTCCATCCTTTCAGCTCCATCCTCATTGATCAGAAATGTCATTTGATCTGATAACAGGAAATAAATTAATATACCTTTCTGTCTGGATGGCTTTACCAGTTTGAGAAAATAGATCATATAATTGATTGATAGGGAATGCATAACCTTTTTTCTCTTAAATATGAATTCTAAGTTATATTTTATTTCTATTTAGAGTTATTGTGACTTTTCTTCTATTCCTGGTTTTAATAGCAGTTTGGTTCTGAATTATATATCACATATTTCTAAAATTTCCAATTCCCAGTTTCAAACTACTTCATATTTTAAGATGTTTTTAACAAAATTTTATTTTTCACATTCAAAAATTGAAATATAACTATTTGCAATGATATACAAGTATGTAATTTATATATAACTCATGATATTTGTGCTGTGTTTAAATATTTATACAGGTTTTAAAACATTTAATTTGCATATATAAAATTTAGATGTAACACGTGTATTATGTATGTATGTTTGTGTGTATAAGCAGCTCTAAAATATCTATGCACTCTTTATTTTCTGTATTTTGAATGACATCCACCAAGAACATGGATATGTGACTGAAAACAAGCCAATCAGAACTTTGCATGCTTTTGCCTTTAGCTCAGATTTGGCACATGTTTCTATTTGGTCCAATTCAAATAAACTGTTGAATTCCACCTCAAATAAACATTATTTCCTAATCATCTTAAAGCAGGGAAGTTATAGTCATTTTGAGCCCATAGGGAGCTGAGAATGCAGTTACCCGAATGGCAGCTTAGGGAATGAGAGAAGCCAGATTGTGGTGCTGATGCCCCTTGAACCAGAAGCCAGATACACCCTGGTCTTCTCAGTTACTTAAACCAATCAAGGTAATCCATCTGAGTTGAGTTTTTCTGCTATTTGCACCCCCAAGTGATAAAAACAAGCAGACTTTTGATAGCTTCTAAACAGAAGTTAATGTCAATCATATCTGATTTGTATACTCATATGTATCTAATTGCTTTTCTCAAAAAGATCCTATCTATTTTAGTACCTACTAAAATGCCTGAGCTTCATATTAGCAAGTTATTCATGGTATTCTTTAGTATTTTGAATCCTTTGATACTTCAATGGCATAACCATTGAAGTATCAAAGGATTCAAAATACTATTGATTGTAAAGTCCATAATTATTTTATATATTCCTAAAAAAATCAGGCCATTTTCATTGTAAAACTCACTGATTTTAGATAAACTTCACATTCAGAAATGTTTAAATGGCAGAGACATTCAATGATGTTCTTATCCCTTTAAAATCCATATAAAGTATTTTCTCCTCTAACTTAATCATACGTAAATTGTTTCAGGGGTTTTGAAAAATATAAACTGAGGATGTTTGTCAAGAATAGGAGGACAATGTTTTTTGCCAATTGTTTGCATAATCGTATAAATTTTGGCTACACTAAAATGACATCATATTATTCCACGGAGATTGAGAATAAATGAATTTTTCTCTCACCAGCTATTCTTCTCAAAAGAGTCCAGGATCATACATGAACAAATGTAATAATCCAAGACAATTTAAAAGTTGGTTTGATATCAAAACTTGAGCATCACAACATCATCTAACTTAATAACTAAATAAGTTATTTGGAAATGAATACAGGAATTCTTTTCCCAAGTGAAGAAAAAGAGGCTATAGGCCTTTCAATCTACACTACTCCTAAGTGTACACACACACACACACACACACACACACACACACACACACACCCGTCATTGCATGCTTCTACATCTCTAGACTTACCATTCCAAAGAAGAAAGGAGTTACATCTAAAACAAAAATGAATGCAATGAAGAGAAAGAGGTTTTTCTTCACAAGGCAAAGAAGTCCAGGTTGTTGCCCCAGCCTTTACCAGATCAAAAAGTTTGTCTTTAACCCAGTTGACAAATGAGAAAGGGAGAGAGGGAAAAAGGGGGAGAAGTGAGAGACAGTGAGAGGGAGGGAGGGAGGGAAGGAGAGAGAGAGAGAGAGAGAGAGAGAGAGAGAGAGAGAGAGAGAGAGAGAGAGAGAGAGAGACCATACTTTCTACTTTTAGTGGCTGGCCCAGACACTTTCCTATCATGACCCCATGGCTAGGAGGAAGAAGAGATCACATCTGTTAGTATTAAATTCAAAACTAGTAGGAAGTAGTCCTGGGCTAGGGGATACTGAGCATTCAGCACAGTAACCTCTTCGTAACTAGTCTTTACTTCTTTGGACTGAAGTAAAGAAGGACTTAGTGTAAAGACAAAAACAAACAAAACTGAAAATAAAACCACCACCACAACAACAAAACCTAAAATATCCACCTTCTTCCTTCTGAAAGAAATGAAAATATACAAATTATCAATTTATGCTAATATTTAACATAAACATACTTGATTTAAAAAAAAAACTGTGAAACATTTGAATCAGATATTATCACTATATTTTGGGTGAAGTCCTAATTTTTAAGGAGTCATGTACTTTATTAATTCTTTCAAGGTTAAGTGGAAGCTCAAATGTTCCTTTCCAAATTCAGGCCTTTCCATAAGTACCACTGGATTCTGTTGATTCTATTGACTCATCAATGTTCAGCTTTTTATTGTTGTTGTTAATGAAATAAGAAAGTAGTCTTCAGTTAGTCCTTGGCTTTTGATCAAGGTTTGAATATTTAGAGGAGAAAAATGAAAACATATAACAAATTTCTAGTTGATGTAATATATGAGAATATTTCCAATGAATATGTGTACGTTTTTCTCCTTTATTAGCATAATGTGGAATATTTCAACACCTCCAGTTTACTACTGTATACTGCATACCTATAATCTAACTATCTAAAGTGGAGATTTAATTTCCAATAACCTGAGCTGAATATACATGCATATTTTCTCACTTGATTAAGGTCTATGCTTACAATAGATCCTTAGATAAAGAAACTTTCAATTAATATAGGGGCTACATCTGTAATTTATGTTTAGCTCTTCCTAACTGTCCTTTGGAAAATTTCTTTAGTGGTCAGTTTTGCTTCAGAGGAGAGGGAATTCCTTCTTCATTCACTGTGACTATCTTTCAGGAAAGCCCCATCCAAAATAATTGACGATATGCTTCTGTTTTAACTTACTGTCATTATGGATTTAAAAATAATGATTCAAGGTTATGACATACTTCACACAACTTTTTACTGTTTCCAGTATGTCTATTTTCTCTTTTTTTGTTTTATTTTTATTACTCATTTCATTGAATAGATCTCATAATGGTAGTTGAAATGCCGTAAATTTAATGTTATACAGCAAAGAATGAATATTTTGAAAGAGATCTGGGTTACTTATGTTATCTATTTGATATTAATAACCTACATATTCAGAACTTTTCAAAAGCCATTAAAATGCTGTGATGCTTATGTACAAAATTTCTAAGACTATAGTTACAATGGGTTAAGATCATTAAATATGTGAGTATATCATTGACATTTTGTTTGCATGAAATATTTCCTTTCTTCCAACATTTTACTATGATTTTTTTCTTAGTTACAGAAAAGATTAGGTAAGGGTAAAATAGGTATTAATAAACCCCCTACCCAGATTTAATAAATATTAATGTTTTATCGTCTCTCCCTCTGTCTCTCTGTCTGTTTCTCCCTGCCTGCCACTCCCAGTGCCTAAAAGTTTTTACAGTGCCTCTGGAGCTTGCCTTGGGCATGGCACATGTAATACAAGGAATACAAGGGATGGAATACAAGGGATGGTACATGACTTTGAGTAGGAGACAATTCCCAAGCTTCACTAGTCCTCGGACGGAAATTCAGAGTTATGTGTGACATGGTTTCTCAGTGCTTTCCCAGTGCGACTGTGCCTTTGGTGCCTGGAGTAGTAAGTTTGATAATTAACGTAAGTTTTACTGTCCTTTCTCCATTTCCTCCCTTATTTTCTCTTTCTCTTACCCATAATTTCCTGGGATCACCGGCCGTATAAACTATATACACTCAAGTTATATTTTGAGGTCTGATTTTGGAGAGGTTTCAAACTCAAATAGTCAAATTGTTTCTTAATTGTGCCATTTCACTCATTCCTGAACTGTTTTATTTCTTATAAACAGGAAGTCAGTTCCTGAGGCTTGCTTAAATTCAAGTTAAATATTTTGCTTAAAAAAACGTAAATGTCATACTGCATCAGAAGAGCCAGCTTTCCCAATACCCATTATGCAAAATTTGACCCTTTGGTTACTAGATAAAAATTCTGTCAGAAATTAAATAACTACATGTGTATATATAAAAGCATTTGGTGGCTCTCCATCATGAATTGATAATTATTTTTTACATACAAATTTTCTAAAGGAGATTCATTGGGTTTCAGAGCTGCAAATCCATCAATATGTACTGAATCTAGGAGAGTCTATAGATGCTCTTGACTAGCAGAGAAAAAGCTAATTTTCATAGTTACTGTAAGAAACTGTGAAAGATAAACAAGAAGCAAAAATCTAAAAGTAATTAAAAGTGTCTAGTCTGCTGACATGGTAGTATAACTTTAGTAGATATCTAGTAATAGAAGTGAAAACAGGACTTTCGAAATCATGTTTTGTGTGTGCAAGAGAGAATGTTTTCCATTTTTATTTGTTTGTTTGTTTGTTTGTTTATCTATTTATTTTCCAAGGCTCATAGGAAGCTTGCATTTTCCAGGCTGCCTTGTAGCTCCCTGGGGCTAAATGACTGAGTTCCGGCAAAGGAAGTTAAGTCTGTCACTTACTGGGCAGGTTCTTCAAACTTCTAACTACCACCATTACACACTCTCTCTTTCTACTGGCTGCATGTAGAGAATCCAGAGGAGGATTCTAAAGTGTAGAAGATTATGTAGTTACTAGATTGAGGGAGTTCAAATTTCTGCCAAAGCTTCACTCCATTCCATACTGACCTTTATGGGAATTAAATGAAAATAATAGCAAGATTATGTTTTTCAAGCCACTAATATCATGAGGTTATTGTTATAGCAGTTAACATTCCTTGACCCATTCTGTGTGTAAAATATGGAGAAGAAATGTGTGAAAAAGAGGTGATTTTATGGAAGGTAACTTCCTAGTTGGAAGAGTGATTTAAACAAAAACAAATATCGACCCATTCCAAAGAAAACACTGTTGGTTCTCTATAGATTTTAACACAGAATTTGATATACTGAATCATCTCTATCATTCTAAAGTAAATAATGGACGATATTGACATTTATGCCCACAGATACTATTTCACACTTGGAGACTTCTAAGCATGGCTTTGTAGTAGTCAGTGCCTGGAGGCCATTCCAAAGCATAGAACATACCATTTATCCATTGGGTAGGAACATTGATCAGTGTTATTGAACTATCAATGTATCTCTGTCATCATAACAAATCATGTTCCTGGAAATTGTTGCAATTAGACTTATAAGAAATAAATTATTTTTACCCTGAATCCAATTAGAAAATGTTTCAGAGACACTGAATCATCTATATAGACACAGATATTGATGTCTATAACAATGTATCCATATATTTCTATCTATACACTGCAACCTCTTTGTTTTTGGAATGTGGGTACATTGTTTCCAAAATAAATATCTTGTCACTTGTGACCGATTTTGATGGTATAGAGTACAAAAAAGACCATTAATCTCAATCAGGTTAACTGAGACATGAAATAAGGCGGGCATGAGGTTTTAGAAGAATGCACTCAAAATTCCCTCAGAGATTCACCAGTTAATATCTGAAGAAGAAATGAAAATGATTCTAGGCTTTAAAATGCTGCAATTAATAATTTGTAACCACACTTGCTACAGTTTTAGATCTTTAATACTTTCTTAGTACTATCATGCTGTTTTTATAGTCCTAATGTGATTATAAATTTTCTTTCTCTTCAGATGTGTTCTTTAAACATTCAAAATTATATTTAAAGTAATCCTATATATTAAAGAATTCTCAAGTTAGTGCCTTTGCTACAGTTACAATATTAAATACTGTGATTTTTAAAAATTATTTTTATTAAAAAGAAATGCCGTGGACTTCTAAATTGTATTTATGGCAAATGTATTCAATAAATAATTGATTATCATTACTTAAAATGTTGCTCTATAAATTGTTATATTTGTACCAGATACTTAGAGTTTTAACACAGATTGTTTAGAATTGTTTTGGTTACATGACAAGTATCATATACTTTATACTTAGAGGTCTTGAAGAGATTTGGATTGATGCTTGGTGTACAACGTTACACATGATTTAAATGGTTTGTTGGTTCTTCCTGGGAGATGACTGGTCATGTCCTGTATTTCCCTAAATAACAGCACAAAGAGAGGGGGGAATTCATTTGGATGGAATCCAACTTAAAATAGAGTACTGCATGGAGAAGTGTGTTTGTCTTTTTGTTGTAGCTGTTGTTTTTAATCACAGAATAGTGCAAGTGATAAAACAAAAATGAAAAGGCATGCTGAAACATTGCATATGCAGAGAGATTAATCTAGATCCCCTCCATAAACATAACCAAAATTTTGGTGAAATTATAGAGGTCCTTTCCGAGACATTAGGGAGTCATTCAATGAAGTTCAGAGTCAAGGGACAATTCATGAAGCCTGTCTACATTTGACCCAGCAGGAGGGCCTACCAGCTCCTGCTGTCATGGCCTTGATTTGCAGCTTCCTGTTGCCAGTGGAGCTGACTGGAGCCAGGCAGAGCATGTGGCCTGGTGGAGATCTGTAGGATAAGGGTGCAGGAGGAAAGCACAAGCCAGCAGGCTTATATGAGGTGACTGATTTCTTTTACGCTGTAATCAGAGGGTGAAATCTGTCACACCAAAGTGGCTTTGGCTGTGAGAAACTAATGACAAGGGATGGCAAGGAATTTCTCAGCTAGTACAATTATATTTTCGAGGGAAAAAAATCAATGGAAAGTAGATACAAACAACTGGTTTCATTATTAAAAGTCTGTCTTTGGGCCAGATACAATCATTTTCTTTAAGTAGCAGAGAAGATTGTCATTTCCTGTAAAACAGCCTTGCAGATGGGTTCAGAAAAATCTATGAGGCTGAAAAAATTCACATGTCCTTCCCACATTTATCAATGTCATACAAGTAGCATTTCTTAGGCTTTTCCCACACTCATCAATGCCACAATGATACTGTAATAAACTAGAGTAGCCTGAAGATATTGAGTACTGATTCAATAATTCATATTTTATTTTGTTTTTAATGATGCCAGTTAGTTTTGTTTTTTTTTCTTCCCTGTGACTTTTATTCTAGATATGTCAGCATTACCTGGATTTTTATTTTATAGAACAGGCCCAATTATTGCCCTATAATAAAATTTGTTTCCTAGAGAAAACGGATTTTCACGGAAAGATATAAAAATGATGGTCTTTCTATTTATTATTTATTGTTAGTTAAAATTTCAAGAACTTCAGTTTTAAAGACATGGGATTTAGAATAGAGACTTGCAGTTTCTTGTCATTGTAAAAATTCCAGGATAATATGATTCAAACTAATTTATGAAAGTTGCAGATACATATAAGGAAAAATAATTACATGATGTTAGTGTTCAGTTATTCACATTAGATAATTAACTATATAAATTCTCAATAATAAGAGTGTATGCAAGGAGTTATATTTAAATAAATTAAAATGATTTTGCTAAGGATGTAAACTTTATACTGGATTAGTTTTAGGATTTAACTAATTTAAGGAAGTTTTAACAGTATTTTAAAATATAATACTGGCACATTATTGAAATAGAATCCCAAATGATAAAATTTACTAGCATTGGATTTTTGCTAGTTTTGAAAATACTATAGGCATGTAAGCTTTAAAATATGTTTTTGCCTTGAAATTAATTAAAGTAAACTTAAGATGGCAGATTTTAATTCAAATATTGAAACAAAAACCCACAAAATGTCCCTTAGTGTTTCAAAACCCAGAATCGCTCTAAAAATACTTAGTTCCTTATTTATTTCAATAAATTTTATGTGTGATAGTGGAGATATTTTCCTAGTGATGAAAGATAAATTTTCTGGGATTTTGATTTGGACAATCTCTTGATGTCTCAGGATTTTCTTTATTCATTTAGTTAATATCTGTACTTCTAAGTCTTAATAATTTACTGCTGCTGATTTTATTATCCTGTTTGTAAGTTGATCTAATATTATATTTAGGTCAGTACTCTTTGTTTTTATTGGATGTGTGTAGGATTCTTTTGTCATAGAAGATTAATGTTCTCCATCTCCATCATACATTTGTAGCTTCCAACAATTACCCTCCCCGAATTGGTTTAAAGGCCCACTCACTCAATTTTTTCTCCAGTCTTAACAGCTATTATGCTGAATTTTCAAAAATGCAAGGTAAGATGAAGTCTAGAGGGCTGAAATTAAATATATATATATATATATATATACACATATACATACATATATATGCATATATATGTACATATATGTGTATATGTATGTTTCATTTAAATATTAAACATATATATGTTTCGTTTAAATATTGTGACTTTTAAAAAATAAAGAATTGGAAAAAAATTTAGTAAAATGTGTCCAACATAAAAATGGAGAATGTAATACTGTGCTAGTTGATAGGACTATACAAGAATCGAGTCCATAATAGTATCACACATTCTCAGCTACTTGAACTCAGTCCTGGCCATCCTTTGGTGTTCTTGCTTATCTGTGGATTTGATATTTGGATGAAAAATAGGTTTTATTCCATAAATCTCTGAATGAAGAGTCATTTCTAAAAATACATATTCAGATGTGGGGTAGATCACAGGAACCTGGATTCTGTACTTGTAGTTGTGACTGGGTGGGGCTTTGAAGGTCCCTATGATGAGGATGCACATATAAAAAGGAAGTGAATAGTTGTAGCCAGAGGTGAACTGTGACACACTGATTATATTAATGATGCAAGATCTTGCTAAATTGAATTATTAGGAGTTTGAGTAACAGGAATAGTTATTACTTACAAAGGCATTGGATGTATTATAGAAAGGCAACTTTAAAACTAGATTCAACCAAATATGTTAGATATTTATATATTTACCTTGGACTTGGGAATGAATATATTGTGTCCAGTACCTGAAACACTGGCAGGTTTTTTAACTAAAGCCTGGACTGCATGGTACCCTAAAGACAGTGATTACAATACCAGAACTTTCCTGGCTCACTGAAGAAGTGGCTAGGTCCTGAAGGTTCAGGAAATGGGATTTTGGAGTGAATAGATATTGTGTAAGCAGCTTGACCACTCTATCACTACACTATCCTCTGCAATGGCTGCCATTTGTAAGCAGCAGATAATGGTAGGAGAAGCACTGTAGAGGTTGGCTCCCTGATTTCAGTGGCCATAGCGTAATAAAGGTCAAGTGTAAGACAAAGCGAGTACCATTACTGCAGAGTAATGAAGTCAAAGGAATAAAGCGGTAACCTCAGTGATTACTTGTGGTGGCTGATTGATCCTTGGATCCATAAGAATAAAACATAGGCAACCTACTAAAATAAATTACTTGTATATAGTAAGCAGAAAATTTCCATGTCTGGTGGGAAGAAACCCAAGTGGAGAAACTGCTGTGGGAATTTATGGCCTGTTATGCAGGTCAGAAAAGTCTCTTTATAGACTTGGAGCTCCATGACTTAAGGGAAGTCTAAATCCTTTTGAGAAAACACCCTGCAACCAAACCTTACTTGTATCCTCTGAATCTTTCTCCAAGCATTTTTTGAGAATCCTATGATTATTTTTGAAAGTGTCAGCAGTCTGGTGGAAGACAGACCATCTGGAGATTATTAAATGTTGAATATGAACTAAAATTAATACCTAGAGTCCAAAGCTTTCATCATTAGAAGCACAAAAGAGTCAATCTGTGGCTTGTAGAAGGAGTCTTGGCCTGAGTCCATTCTAGTTACATGCTTAGTCTCACTATATGTAAGGGAGATAAATACACCTGCTTATGGACAGATTACTCATATGGTTGCTTGACCATGGAGTGAAGTAGGAAAATGACCCTCTAATACCTCACTAAAATAATAAATTAAAAGCAATATTGTATTCCAAGGGAAGTACAGATATTAGTGCCACAACAAAGACTACCAAAATTGAAGCGTTGGGATTCGTGTTGTATCCCTATTTAACTATCCTATTTGTCCAATGTAAAAGACAGATCTCTTACAATTATTTGTATTTTGATAAACTTAATCATGCACTGATCAATCACAACTGTTATTTTGATATATTTGCATTGTCTGCTGGAAGTTGGCATGGATCTCTTGACTTAAATCCCTTTTCACTAAATTTGCATAAATAATAAGAAGCAATTTGCTTTCATCTCATAGGCAACACTACATCTTCAGTGTTTTCTTGCAGTGCTGTTTCAACTCAATACATGCTTGAGGAAATGTGTTTGTATTCTTAATCTACCAAACATTCCAACATTTCATTGATGGTGTTATGCTTATTGGACTAAAAAGAAGGAACTAGCAAGCAACTTGAATGTCTTAGTTGATCACAAATATGCCTGAAGGTAGATTTCATGTAGAAGTATCAGTATGAAGTCATGATATTTATCTCTACCAAATGGGTTTAGAAGAATGATCTCAGTAGCAATGAGCACACCTAGTGTCCAATCTTCATTTCCGGAAACCAATTACCACTAAGTGGAACCAAAGAGAGCTTTTTGGAGAAATATATGATTCCATGTCTGATATTGAAATTTGTCATGTGAGAATGAAAGCTTCACTAATTTGACCATGAAAATGCATAACATGGTAACGTATTAAACATTTAATGTGATAAATAGCTGCTTATATAGTGACATGCAAAAGTTTGGCAATATAAGAAAAAATAAAAGAAA
This sequence comes from Rhinolophus sinicus, assembly GCF_057876585.1. Lineage (NCBI taxonomy): Eukaryota > Metazoa > Chordata > Mammalia > Chiroptera > Rhinolophidae > Rhinolophus > Rhinolophus sinicus. The sequence continues at coordinate 143,998,232 of NC_142516.1, read as the reverse complement.
GATAATTTTATAGAAATATTAGGTAAAAAATATAGAAGAATTCATAAACTTATAAAATATCAATTTTACAACTAACTTCCAATGTGAAATTACTTCAGGCAAGGATCTTCAATTGGGTTATAGGTGGTTGGGGAATAGGATTTTTTACATTGTCACAATGTATTCTGCCAAAACCTAAGAGTCAATTTCAAAGTGAAGTATGTTTCTTCATTGTGAGTGATTTGACGGTCACCACCTTCATACAACTGATTACTATCCAAGATAGTAACACCCTAAGTGCCTCCTGATGTGCAATGACAGGTGGCATAATACCTATGTTGTATTATTGCTAATATATGTAACATGGTCTAGTCTTGAGAAAACAAGTCAAAATCTGTTTGCTGTATATTCTTCAAGAAAACCAGAACTGCAATCTGCAAAACTTCATTATCGTGGGGAGAAAGAGAGTTGGAAACTATTGAGATTATAAAATAACTAAAGATAAAAAGCCAAGAAAGTGTGTCAAAATTGATGGAATCCTGAATAGAAAAACAAACCAACAAATAAAGCTATAAAAGGCTTTCAGGACAATAGGGGAAATTGGAATTATTCAGTACACATTAAATTATGTTACTGAATTGATGTTAATTTTCTTAAACATGGTAATGGTATTGTAACTGTAAAAGTGTCTTATGTTTAAGATATACATTAAAAAAAGTTTGAGATATATCATGTCTGCACCCTAATTTTAAATGTCTTTGAAGGAAAATAAAGATATCCTGAAGAACATGTCTGAGAACTATTTTGTGTGCGCAGTGCACAGCATATTCTTGTATTGAAAGACTTGAAGGGGATTTATCCCCACTAACATCTTAGGCAAGATTATTATTTTTGTATTGTGGTGTTAGAATTCACTTATTTCACAATGTAGGTATAGTATATGTGAAAAGCAATTGAATGTCCTAAACATCATTTACTCTGTTGTGAATTTCTAATAATATAAAATATCTATCATATTTTAAAATTTGTATTGGCCTTCAAAAATTGTTTTGTATCATTAAACTAACTTTCTGCAATTCTTAATTAACAGCAAATCAAATTATGTTGGTCTTTTAAGCATGATGGGCCTACATTTTAAGTTAAAATGATCTGGCCCTTATAAGTTACTTGTTAACAAGATTCACTATCTAGATGAAAATATAATTTTTGGAACATTGAGTTCCTGAATATAACTTGAATTTATAATTAGACAACATTTAATTAAGGAAGCACATATGCTTATTGACATAACGGAATCATTGAATATATCTAACAAATAATATAGCTATATTATTAATATTCAAAATAGCATCTTAACTATAAATCACATAATATCCAATGAATAATATTGAAATGATAGCAGTGAAATATGTAGCAGCTATTTAGATCTTAAATATAATATTGTAAAAATAATGTATTTATATAATTGTGTTATTAACATGAATATTGATGGCTATTTATTTGCAATATAGGTGAAGGACGTTTGAACCATGAATTTATTATTATCCAGTATGCATATTTTTCCCTTTCAGAGTTTTCCTTTTTTTGATCCATTTTAATTTCCTTTGTATAATAATGGCTGTTCCCTGGATAATCAGTTGCCTTCAGCAGTGATATTTTACTTTTGGGTTTTCAACAGATGCAAAGATTGTTGATTTCTTCTAAGTAAAACTAAGTTGAATTTTATTGTGTCTGTAATTTTATTGTGTCTGTAAACCCATGGGTTTACTGTCAAGTAAACAAATTATGCTTTTTTAAACTTAAACCGTAAAAATTATTATTGCATTTCTATTAAGATTTTTTCATTTTTATTTCAAGGAATTCATCTTTAAATGCTTTCTTTCTCCAAAAACTTACCTATAATGTTACAGAATATTATTACAAGCTACAAAATGAAATACACTAAGCTTTTGAAATACACTAAACTTTTGAAATGAAAAATAACATGGAATCTCACTCCTAGTTTGTCCAGTAGAGACCCCCCTCTTCCTCATAAAGTCTATATTCTGTGGAATAATAAAGATAAAGATATCTACAAACATCATTTCGATACAGTGATATAATCATGTCCATGTAGTCAAAGAGTTTGTCATTTTAATTTTAAAAGGTTGATACAGATCAATGCTATAGCAAAATATATTAAGACATGACTCAGGATTAATCCTTAAAACCTAACAATGCAAACCACATATGCTACCCTCACTCTACCACATTACCCTTGTATCACAGATACAGATGTATTCATGGTAAATTGGTATTACTTAAAGTGAATATTATACCAGTGATCTCTAAAAATTTTAACAAATGTTGAGAGGCTTAATCAAACCAATCAAAATAAACTCAATAGTATGCCAAGAACAGAAAAACTAATATGAAGTCAAATTACATCAAATGATCTAAATTTTCAGGAAGTGGCATTATGAATAGATGAATGAGGCAAGAAGAACCTTATCTGGAGGAAAGATTAAAGGGAGATGATTGAAGAGTTATAATTATTTCCCATAGGGTACATATTAGAGTTAAAGTTGTAATCTGAAATATCTGTACACTTGACTTTTCTTACCATTTGATTTTTCTTTCTTGTTAAACTTTCATAAAACTATTAGCATAGATCCGTCTGTGCACTCTCTTTTTCGATTTACAAAACGTTGTTTTGGTGGAAGTCAGCCCAATTTCACAGATTTTTTCACGCTGATCAGAATGCAGATGTGTCTATGCAATTTTGTTATTTTCTCAAATTCTTTCATGTATTCTGCATACACTTAGCAAGTTAAGAATTGTAATTTTATTTGGGTGAGGCAGTTTCAGTTAATTTTGTTGAATGTGATAATTAAATACTGATTGCCTCAGCATAATGTAGGTAAGGTACATATTATTTCAATGTGTCTATACATTCAAGTGTGAATTGAATTATGTATACATTAATAAATATAATGAGCAATTATAATTAATATTCAGAATGATGACATAGGTATTCCCTAATTCATTGAATGTCTTTGAATTATTGAAAATTATATTCTTTATTGGTTTTTACCAATAACTGAAACCGTATTATACACAAAATTAATATTTTATTCAAAAATAAATTTGCTTACTATCTGTTTTTAATAAAAGCTAGATTTCATGTGTAAGATTAGCTCTCTCCAAATCACGGTCTAAGAGAAACTACAGATGTTTTGTTTTATTCTTTTTTTTTTTTTTTTGCATTTAAAGTCATCTTTATCTTAAAATGCTCATGATCACCACTTTAGTATTCAGTTTGAATAAGGAACATGTATAATTTTTTCAACACTACTATGGAATATGTGTTTTAAGTATGGTGGGTGATTTACATTTATTTGTTAAAGTCACTTTATATGCTGACTCATTACTCATTTATGTTTGAAGATAATTACAGCAATTTATTAGAAAATTAAAACATTAAACTCTATAACATTTAAGTTAAATGTTCCATGGCATTACTCAAAATTCAAAGAAGAGTTAAAATTTTGAATGGTCTAAATAACAATGATTATGTATGTGGCCTTGAATGTCTTCTTCAAGCAACAATTTTAAAAAATACTTATTTTCTATCTTTTTCAAAGTAATTTATATTTACTAATGTAAAATTCAGAAATAAGATGATATGTAAAAATATCATTAATACTAGCCAGTGTTAATATTTTTATTGCTGTAACTTCAGTCATTTTTCTATGTGGAAGCCATACATACTCCAAAAATTGGTATTTCATTATGTATCTCTATCTGTCTCTCTGCCTGTTTGTCTGTTTATAATTTTGTATTCTTATGGATATGTCCTTTATTAGAATATTTAAACATATTAGCAAAGATTATTTCATAGTATGTATATGTGAAAACTTTACACTGAAGATGTATTATCATTGAAAATTGGTTCAAGTTTTTCATAAAAATGTATAAAATCATTATGTCAAACTTATCTGTAAATCTTTTTTCTATATTTTACTATTTTATGATAATGTGTGCATAGGAGCAAGGTTGTTAAGTAAAATTTTATATAATGTGTTAAAAGAACTTTAAAGAAATAGCCATGTATCTTTAGAAAATTTGCAATATTTATGCAAATAACATCAAAGTATGAGTGTGAATATCACACTGCATCTTTAACAATTTGACATAACAATAATATCTCATTTTTAATTTGTAAGCAAATTAATTTTCAGGAATAAGAAATTGTGACAATTAAGTTCGTGAACTTGTTGCAACAATGTTCTAATTTTTTTTGATATCAGATGGATTATTCATTGTGAATTTGTACCAACGGGACAAAGAGTTAACCAAGTTTACTATTTGAAAGTGCTGAAAAGGCCGCATGAAAAGGTTAGATGACATGCATTTTTTGTCAACAATTCATGGTTCTTGCATCATGACAACGCACCAGTAAACAAATAACTGTATTGGAACACCCTACCTACTCACTTGATCTGGCCCCAAATGACATCTTTCTTTACCTGAAGATAAAGGAAATATTGAAAGGAAGACATTTTGATGACATTCAGGACATTAAGTGCAATACGATGACAGCTCTCATGGCCATTCCAGAAAAAACAATTCCAAAATTTCTTTGAAGGGTGTACTAGGTTCTGGCATTGGTGCATAGCTTCCCAAAGGTAGTGCTTTGAAGGTGACCATAGTGATACTCAGCAATGAAGAATGTAGTACTTTTTCTAGGATGAGTTTGCAAACTTAATTGTGTGACCCTGTATTTTAGGTTGTAGGCAAGGACTTGTCTACAAAGTTTTCAGTGATTTTTGAGGAGGTTGAGGTTGCCTAGGATATGGAAAATTGGATTAATGCTTTACCAATGATTGCATACAAGTGTATTCACTGTTCTTAGAGTATCTTATATATAAATATCTTATATTTATTTCAATATCATCAATTATGTTTCTCAAACATCATTTTTGTTTACTTGATTTCTCAAAGATAGGGTAATGTGTAACACCCCCCCCCCAATAAATATTTCTTTCAATTTCTCCCTATATAAGTTCATTTGACATTATTTATTTATTTATTTATTTATTTATTTATTTATTTTAAATTATAGCTTATTGGGGTGACAGTAAAGTCACATAGATTTCAGGTGTACAATTCTGTAATGTATTATCTACATCTCACATTGTGTGTTCAGCAACCAGAGGCAGTTCTCTTTCCATCACCATATATTAGACCCCATTTACCCTCTTCTAGAGCTCCTTACCCCCCTTACTCTCTGATGACCCCTAAACTATTGTCTATATCTATGAGTTTTTGTTCCTTCATTTTGTTTCTCCTGTTCTTTTGTTGTTTTCAGTTTTATATACCACACATCAGTGTAATCATATGGTTCTCTACTTTTTCTGTCTGACGTATTTCGCTTAGCATTATAATCTCAGGATCCATCCATGTTGTCACAAATGGTACTATTTCATCTTTTCTTACCACCAAATAGTATTTCATTGTGGATATATACCACAACTTCTTTATCCATTCATCTATTGAAGGACATTTTGGTTGTTTCCGTGTCTTGGCCACCGTAAATAAAGCCACAAAGAACATTGGAGCACCCATGTCTTTATGCATAAGTTTTCAATTTTTTTTGGTAGATTCCCAGGAGAGGGATTGCTGGGTCATATGGTAATTCTATTCTTAATTTTTTGAGGAACCTCCACCCAGCCTTCCATAGCAGCTGCACCAGTCTGCATTCCCACCAACAGTGTATGAGGGTTCCTTTTTCTCCACAGCCTCTCCAACACTTGTTACTATTTGTCTTGCTGATGATAGCCATTCTAACTGTGGGTGAGATGATATCTCATTGTGGTTTTTATTTGTATTTCTCTGATGATTAGTGATGTTGAGCATTTTTTCATATGTCTATTTGCCATTGGTATGTCTTCTTGGGAGAAAAGTCTCTTCAGGTCCTCTACCTGTTTTTCAATTGGGTTGTTTGTTTTTTTGTTGTTGAGTTCTATGAGTTCCTTGTATATTTTAGATATTAGCCCTTTATTGGAGGCGCTGTTTGCAAAAATCTTCTCACATTCATTTGCTTGCATCTTTATTTTCTCAGTGGTTTCATTTGCTGTGCAGAAGTTTTTAAGTTTGATATAGTCCCATTCATTTATTTTAGCTTTTAATTCCCTTGCTGTTGGAGTCAAATTCATAAAATGCTCTTTGAACCCAAGTTCCGTAAGTTTAGTACCTATGTTTTCTTCTATGTAGTTTATTGTTTCAGGACTTATGCTTAGGTCCTTGATCCATTTTGAATTAATACATTTTGGTACATGGTGACAGATAGCAGTCCAGTTTCATTCTTTTGCACGTGGCTTTCCAATTCTCCCAGTATCATTTATTAAAGAGTCTGTCTTTTGTCCATTATATGTTTTTTGCTTCTTTGTCAAAAATTTTCTGTCCATATTTGTGTGGGTTCATTTCTGGGTTCTCAATTATTTCCCATTGGTCTGTGTGTCTGTTTTTCTGCCAATACCATGCTGTTTTGATTATTGTTGTCCCGTAGTACAAGCTAAAGTCAGGGAGTGTGAAACCTCCAGCATTGTTCTTTTTTCTTAGGATTTCTTTGGCCATTCGGGGTCTTTTTTGGTTTTATAGAAATCTGATGATTTTTTGTTCTATTTCTTTAATAATGCCGTTGGGATTTTGATGGGGATTGCATTAAATGTGTATATTGCTTTGGGTAATACAGCCATTTTAACTTTGTTGATTCTTCCATTGCATGAACATGGAATATCTTTCCATTTCTTTATGGCTTCTTCAATTTCTTTTAAAAATGTCTTATAATTTTCAGCATATAGGTCTTTCACATTCTTGGTTAAGTTTATTCCTAGCTATTTTATTCTTTTTGTTGTAATTGCAAAAGGAATTCTTTCTTTGTTTTTTGTTTTTGTGTTTTTTTTCCTGAGATTTCATTGTTAGTATATAGGAATGCAATGGAATTTTGTACGTTGAGTTTGTAGCGAGCAACTTTACTGTATTCGTTTATTGTTTCTAATTGCATTTTGATGGGACCTTTAGAGTTTTCTGTATGAAGAATCATGTTATCTGCTGAAAGTGACAATTTAACTTCTTCATTCCCAATTTGGATGCCTTTCATTTTTTTCTCTTGCCTGATTACTCTGGCTAGGACCTCCAATACTATGTTGAATAACAGTGATGATAGGGGGAAACCCTGTCTTATTCCTGAACATAGAGCAAAGGGCTTCAGTTTTTCACCCTTAATTTTGATGTTAGCTGAGGGTTTGTCATATATGGCCTTTATTGTGTTAAGGTATTTTCCTTCTATACCTATTTTATTAAGTGTTTTAATTATAAATGGATATTGTATCTTGTCAAATGCTTTTTCTGTATCAATTGATATAATCATATGATTTTTGTTCTTTATTTTGTTTATGTGATGTATCACATAGAAGGTTTTCCATATATTGAGCCACTCTTGGGCCCCTGGGATGAGCCGCAATTGATTGTGATGGATAATATTTTTAATGCATTGTTGCATTCGATTTTCTAGAATTTTGTTTAGGATTTTTGCATCTGTATTCATCCGAGATATTTGTTTGCAGTTCTCTTTTTTTGTGTGTGTTATCCTCACCCGGTTTTGGTATCAGGGTAATGGCGCTTCATAAAATGAGTTAGAGAGTATTGTCTCTTCTTCAATTTTTTGGAAGAGTTTGAATAGGACAGGCATTAGATCCTCTTTGAAGGTTTGGTAGAATTCACTAGTGAAGCCATCTGGTCCTGGACTTTTGCTTTTGGGAAGGTTTTGGATGACTGATTCAATTTCCTTACTGGTGATCGGTCTGTTTAGATTTTCCAATTCTTCGTGATTCAGCCTAGGAAGGCAATATGTTTCTAAGAACTTGTCCATTTCTTCTAGGTTATTGAATTTGGTGGCTTATTGTCCTTCATAGTATTCTTGGATGATCCTTTGTATTTCTGTGGTATCCGTGATAACTTCCCCTCTTTCATTTCTGATTTTGTTTATTAGTGTCTTTTCTCTTTTCGTCTTAGTGAGTCAAGCCAACAGTTTGTCAATTTTGTTAATCTTTTCAAAGAACCAGTTCTTTGTCACATTAATTTTTTCTTTTGTCTTTTTGTTGTCTATTTCATTTAGTTCTGCTCTGATTTATATTACTTCTTTTCTTCTGCTGACCTTGGGCTTCGTTTTTTCTTCTTTTTAGTTATTTGAGATATAAAGTGAGGTTGTTTATCTGGGATTTTTCTTGTTTCTTGAGATAGGCCTGTAATGATATAAATTTCCCTCTTAAACCTGCTTTTGCTGCATCACAAAAATTTTGGTAGGATGTATTTTCATTCTCATTTTTTTCTATGTATCTTTTGATCTCTCCCCTTATTTCTTCTTTAACCCAGTCGTTCTTTAAAAGTATGTTGTTTAATCTCCACATACTTGTTGTTTTTCCTACTTTATTTTTGCAGTTGATATCCAATTTCAAAGCCTTGTGATCAAAGAATATGCTTGGTATTATTTCAATCTTCTTAAATTTGCTGAGGCTAGTTTTATGTCCCAATATATGGTCTATCCTTAAGCGTGTTCCATGTACACTAGAAAAAAAATGTGTACTCTGATGTTCTAGGATGGAATTCTCTAAAAATGTCAATTATACCCATTTTATCCAATGTGTAATTTAGGGCTGCTAGTTCTTTATTTTCTGTTTGGATGATCTATTCGTAGCTGTCAATGATGTATTTAGGTCCTCTATTATAATTGTGTTTTGGTCAATTTCTCCCTTTAGTTCTCCCTTTAGTAGTTGCTGGGTATATTTTGGTGTTCCCTGATTGAGGACATAAATATTGATGACTGTTATGTCTTCTTGTTGTATAGTCTCCTTTATCGTTATGAAATGTCCATGTTTATCTCTTGTTACCTTTTTCTCCCTGAAGTCTGTTTCATCAGATATCAGTATGAGTACGCCTGATTTTCTCTGGATACCATTTGCTTGGAGTGTCAATTTCCACTCTCACTTTGAGTCTATGTTTGTCCTTGTTGCTGAAATGTATCTTTTGGGGACAGCATATGGATGGGATTGGTTTTTTGATCCAATCTGCTGCTCTGTGACTTTTTATTGGTGAGTTCAGTCCATTTACATTTAGGGTGATTATCGATATGTGAGGATTTCCTGTCATTCTATCTTTAGTTTTCTGGTAAGATGGTGATGGTGTCTCCATTGTTTCTTTGCCTTTTTGTTGTTGTCTATTATTTCTGTGTGGTGGTATTCTATGACGTTTCCCTTTGTTTCTTTTTTATTACAGTATATATTTCAGTTATGGATGTTTTTTGAGTGGTTACCCTTAAGTTTATGTAAAAGAAATTTTGATATTTAGAATATTTAATTTGCTTCAGCACGCCTAATTTCTCCATTCCCATATTCCGATTCAGGTCTTTGTCTCCCTCTTTTTATGTTTTGGTTGCCACAAATTGTCCCCATTGATGGTGGTCGAATAGCTTTCCTTAGTATTTCTTGTAGTGCAGGTCATGTGTTGGAAAATGCCCTCAGCTTTTGTATGTCTGGAAAGGTCTTTATTCCTCCTTCATATCTAAAGGATGTCTTTGATGGATGTATTATTCTTGGCTCATAATTTCTCTCTTTCAATAGTTTGAATGTTTAATTCTACCTTGTCCTGGATTGTACAGTTTCTGCTGAAAAATCTGATGATAATCTAAAGGACTTTCCTTTGTAGGTTGCTGTCTTTTTTCCCCTGGCTGCCTGAATATTCTTTCTTTGTCATTAATTTTTGACAGCTTCAATACAATGTGCCTTGGAGAAGGCCTGTTGGGGTTGAGGTAATTAGGTGTTCTATTTGCTTCTTGGATTCAAGGATCCAGTTCTTTCCACAACTTTGGGAAGTTCTCGTCAACTATTTATACCCATTATTCTTATATTGTTCTTTCTGATGGAGTCAGAAAATTCTTGTAGAGTTTTTTCATTTCTTTTAAGCCTCAAGTCTCTTTTTTCTTCATCTGTGTCATTTTCAGATTTCTATCCCTGATGTTACTGATTCTTTCCTCCATCTGGTCAACTTTACTACCTAAGCTGGCTATTTCATTCTTTGTTTATTTTTTTGGGTTCTTAATCTCCAGAAATTCTATTTGGTTCTTTTTTAAAATTTCAATCTCTTTGGTATAATTTTCATTTTGTTCTTTGATTGTGTTTCAGAGTTAAATTACCTGTATGTGTTTTCTTGCATCTCATTAAGTTTTTTAAGAACTGCAATCTTGAATTCTCTGTCATTTAAGTCACATATTTCCATGTCTTTAAGTTCATTTTCTGGAGACTTTTCATTTTCTTCCTGACCTGTCTTCTTACCTTGGTTATTCATGCAATTACTGATCTATTATTTCTCTTCCTAGACATCTACAGGAGTGGGTTCTGCAACAGGTTGATAGACAGAGGTCTTTCTTTTGTTTTCCAGTACGTATTGGTAGAATGTTTTCTTTTCTCTCTGAATTCACGCTTTTATTCTTCTCAACTGTATTGTTATATTTTCTCTGCACTATTATGGTTTCTCACACAATGGGGGGATTCCCTGGAAGGTGAGCTTTTCCTCTGTGAACAGTTCACCTGGGTCATAGGAAGCCATCATCGTGAGGGGATGTGAAGAGCTTCTGAAGTTCCAAAGCTCTTCCCACACCAGATTCAGAGCCCATGTATTTCAGCAGCTCTGTTTACTGCTGCAGGGATCAGCCCAGATACTAGGGGACAGGGGAGGGGTGGGTTGTGATAGGTAGCCCAGAGCAATGGCGATGACCGCCACCACAGCCAGTCCTGCTTCCATAGCTCCCTCCCCTTTTCCGGAACTAGTTGGGCTGCGAGTCCCCTCAGTCCTGTGGGCCATGAGCGGAGCCCTAGCAGTCCAAGTTCTTCCCTCTCCTGCTGCTGCGGTATTTCTGGAATGCAGCGAACTCTGATCACAGAGCTAGGTCTGTGTCTTGCGCCCACAAAGCTGTGTCTGTGCACCTCTCCCTTCCCTCCTTCCCCGCTCGCATAATTTTTCCACCTTTAGTTGAATTCAGTAGTGTGCCTCTTAGTCTTGCCTGTCTGCTGCGCAGGGAGTCCTTTGTGGAGCTATCGTTGTTCAATTTGTTGTAAATTCCAGGGGAGATTTCAAGAGGCTCACCTCACACCGCCATTTTTATGACTTTTTTTATTTTATTTTATTTTATATATATATATATATATATATATATATATATATATATATATATATATATATATATATAATTCTATACATATTCATGCTGTGTATTTATTATTTGCAAATTGTATCTTTCTGAAAATTTCCTCTATATCTCGCTTAATGTTTTTTTTTTCTTGAATTTTATTTCTAGTTTTAATACAGCCAACCATATTTTCTTCTTTCTTTTGCCGAGCCTAGACCAACTCTTTATTTTTTAAAAAAATGCTTTTTGTGTTTGATATGTTTGTTATATGTTGCATATACTTATTTTTTAAATAATTTGTTAAAGTATATATAGGTAATCATAGATAAAAAGCCCAAATTGTAAGAATGCAGCTCCAGTGAATTTACCCATACAACTAGCAGTCCAAACTATACCTAGAACATTTTTAACATACAAGAAACATATCCCCCTGAAGAAATCCTTTGATTTTTATTAAGGAGAATTTTAGCCATTTATGTTTTAATTGCTATAGATGGTTTTATCTCAATCATATTACTTTTAAATTTTATTGTTTTTGTATGTTGTATCTATTTTTTTCTCTGCCACATGCATTATATTTATTTTCATTTTCTACAGTGAAAGGAATCCATCCTATTTTTTTTTTAATTTGCCTTTATAGTTTTAAAAATGTTACATTAACCCATGTTTCCAAACAGAATCAAATTTAAGTTATATGTAATAACTTTTGACTCATTCCTAAAATAAGGTAAAGGATTTAGCATGAATTCATATTCCTCATTCTCCCAGTTCCCAACATTAAGAATATAAAAATCATTCCCCCAGGAGCCCTAAGGATGAGGACACTCTAGTGTGATGTACAAAGTCCTCAAGGAAACTCCATTAAAGTAGAGACAGATATGAGCATAAGGTTGCTGTTTCTTTTATTATCCTTGAAAATAAGTCAAGCCAAAGGGAAATTCATAGCAATATAACTCAAAAGCAGACATCTAAAACCAAGCCTCCAGATAGCTGTTATAACTGATTCACCACCAGCAATATTTGTGTGTAGGGTTCCTGCATCTCATCTGAGTATTCTATTTGTAAAAGTTATTTTGTTTTTCTTCTTTTCCCCCAGGTGAAGAAAATGAGTAGTCAGAAAATGTAATGTTTGCAAGAAAGAAGTATAAAGTACTTTAGGTAACAGTGTTTCAGAACCTAAGCAAGAGATCGTAACCCCTCCTCCCCCAAAAAAGTCACATTTTAGAATATTTAATGGAATAGATAAATTTTATTTCATTGGAGTAATATTAATATTAGGAAAATACAGTTTTACTTGCCTGAGCTTCTAATAGATATTGAGTGACAGTGAACTTTTAGCCCCTGGAAAATTTTCATGAGTTATCACGTTAGTACAGGAAATAATTCTTCAATTCAGAGTTGAGCATGGGAGAGAAGTGGAATTCTGTTAGGAAAATTGAGAATTTCTTGGAAACATTTGTGAATGAAAATCTAATTTCCCTGTAGACAATAGTGAACTGAGGAAATACTTGAATCTATTTTGAAAAATCTCTGCATTTTAATAAGCTAGTACTTATTAAAATGTTTACTATAGATATAAGTATTTCTGTTTTAATAAATACACAGTTTTAAAGACTTAATATTTTAGAAAAAAATAGATTCACAGAAAAATTGTGAAGATAGTACAGTTTTATATACCCCACGTTCTGTTTCCCTTATTATTATGTTCTGGATTATACTACTTGTATGAAGGTGGTAGTTAAAAATGAAAGTGAATAATCACTCAAGGAGAGAGTGGAGCAAGATAATTAAAAGGGCTTTTTATGCAAATCTGGGCCACACCCAGAATGAAGCCTTGGGTATTGAATAAGAGACTCAAATATTAATATTCCATGCATCAATATTATGTTCACATGGCTGATGTTAGAGAGCTATTTTTCTATAGTTGTGTTTTGTAGTTCTTGAAAATAAAAAGAGCAGTAGGTTTGTTTTATTCCCTTCTTGACACATTATGCCAGAGTCTACTGAGCAAAAAAACCTGAAAACAATTATGCTATAGATTAGAATATAATTCACTAGTCATGTGTGCTCATTCAAATTAGCATATTTACTTGGCTACAAAAGCTGGACATGTATATATCCTCATTTTTGTTGGTTTGTTTGTTTATATCTAATTTGTGATATTTAGGTTAAACGTCACTGTTCACAAGAGAAGAATGCTATTTTAGGTGGAAGAAATGTGAATGGAATGTTCTCTGTAACAGAACATGTAGAGAGAAATAAGATTAATACTACTGTTTTGCTACATAGCCTTCCTTGAGGTTTTGTTTAAAAGTGTTCTTCTCTTCCTCACCAATGTTTAGGGTGAAATTTTGGAGAAGTCCTGCATCTGCCTATATAACAGCATAATGTATGGCTCCCCTTATCACTTTTAAAATTCTCCTGTCTTTGAAAATAAATTATATAGTCACTTTATTCAAATAATACAGTTTTATTGAAGTTTACATTGCACTGTGCCTTCATATCTCCTGTAATTTATTTCAGGTGATTCTATGAATTTTGTCCAAACATTTTATGTTAACATCCTATAATGAAGTATACTTTTCTGTCATTCATTTGTATATTTGTTCATTTGTACAAATCATTAGTTTATTTAACATTTACTGACTGTCAAGGATCTATACTCTTAAGAAAATAATTGTCCTGTAAGAAACTCTATCGTTAGAACATATAATTACAATACAAGAAGATAAATTAAATTTAAAAAAGCTGTAAATACAGTTGCTTGGTAGTGTTAGGTGAAATGATAAACCATGGATGCCCAGAAAATCAGGAAAGTCCTCACAAAGTGAGATTTCAATTGAGTAACATACAAACTGAGTTCATGCAAAGCCTTCAATCTTAGAGAAATGACTAAATCAGAGAAGTCTCAACTAGACCCTGAGCATGGAGATGTGAGGAAAGTTTTACCTTTTATTTTTATACTCCCAGAACCACTTCAATTCTTAGCATGGAGTTTGTTTATAATAAATGTTTGTGACATAAATAAATGAATAAATACAGACAGACAGACAGACAGACAGACAGTCATATATACATAAAAGGGTTGGGAAAGAAAGTAGCAACAATGCTAACTCTCTTTTATGTCCCCAAATTCTACATTCCTTTTTCCAATATACACCTATTCATCATTGACTATGAGAATTTGAAATTAATAATTCTAAATGGATCCTAGAACCATTTTGCAATTCAAGTCTGATGTGTATTTTTGTTTTCCATATACATTCAGGTAAGTATATTTGATCAACCTACCATGTTCATGTATAATGTTATAGCCCATAGGTTATTCAGAGACATTGTAAAGTACTGACTTCTAGGAATTTATAATCCAATGCAAGACACAGGACATCGCATTAAGAGGCAGACTCTTGCAAGGTAGGAAATGTTAATGCGTTGCATGCGTGCTACAGTGAATACAATACTATATAATTTCAGAAAAGGAAGACACTGACCTGGAACACTAAAAAAAGAAAAATAAAATGTCTCCTTGAGGAAGTGGGACTTGGATGGGGATGTAAAGGTGAAATATTACTTTGTTATATTGAGAAAAGTAAAAGGACATTGTTCATCAATGATACAGATGATAGGAAGATTGGATTAATCCTCTTACATAATCACTCCACTTAGGATATTTAGGGTGCCTTCTATATGCTACTCCTGAAAATTATAGAAAGAGTGTCAATCATAGAATAAGCATATAGTCTTCCAAGGAGTTTTTTTAAAGAACAAAATATGTCATAAGCTAAAGTTCCAATGTAATTGTTTAATAAATTATTATTCTTGTATTTACAAAATGGTCATTTTAGCCATTAGAAAAGACTTAGTGAACATATTTTTATTATGATTCCTAAGCACTTAGGGAAGTAGAGAATATATATATATATATATATATATATATATATATATATATGCATATGTATAGGTATATGTGGTATTAATTTTAAGTCCTCTGTGCAATTATCTTTACTAAAATCATGACCTTCTTTATACACCACCTCACTTCGCCTCATGTAAGAATACAATACACCCTTACTCAATGAATCAGTGAATGAATTATTGAAATAAATTAATCTAGGATTTCCAGCTCATTTTGTGAGCTAGCACACCAGAGGGATCTCCAAACATATTTCAATAGGAGTCTTTGATGTAATTTAGTTGTATTATAATTAAATAATATAAAAATATAAAATAAAAAATGTTATCTCTAATATGATGATAATTATATTGAAAACTTCATAATAGTGCTTCTATTTCACCTTAATTTTCAGAATTAATTTAAATAAATGTCTACATATTTAAAATGTCCCAAATCATTATCTATTTAATGTGAACTAATCTAACATTTAAAATCACTTCTATCTCTCTCCTTCTATGCATCTTGTCCATAAACCATCACTTTTTTTTTTTTTTTCCTTTTTGGTCACATTCAGAACAAAAATGAATCGGCTTTTGCTCTCTTGGGGTAAACATTTAAATTCAATTTAAAGTGAAAATTCAGATTTATATTTGAAAAAAACATCATGATTCATGCAGACTTCATGTAATTCTAAATATAGGTATTATTAAAGCAATGGTAATAGTTACTCTATTTTTTTTAAATAAAAATAACTTGTGTACGAGGAAATGTCTTGTTGAGGACCCCACTGGCAATTAGTTGACCTTACCGATTATGTTACTCTATCTACTTTAAGTAGGGATGCTAGGTCTGAGAGAGGAGGTTCAGTGTTTTCATTCATGTAAGTGTTGACATATGTATTCAGATTTCTATTTTTAGCTTTGTAAGTCATTTTGTAGTTCAGAAATAACATAGCTCTGAGCAATTTTTGCTTATTTGCATTCAATGTTTCTCATACTAGAGGTCAGGAACTCTAGCCATGGGGTCACTGAGGATCTCTGAAGGGGTTCAAAGAGATTGTTGATAAAGAATTAAGCATAAGTCATTAGTACTGCTATTTCCTTGCAAGGAACCATATGTCAAAATTATCTATACTTACCCTGTCAATCCCTCTGTTGGTGTCACCATTTCTCATAACCTCTTCTTACCCACAAAATACTCATTCTTCATCAAACTTTTCTAATAATCATTACCATATATATATTTGCAGTGTGTGTGTGTGTTTGTGAGTGTGTGTGTGTGTGTGTGTGTGTGTGTGTGTGTTTATAGATAGGTAGATAGATAGATGGCATCTTCCATTGAAACTCACTTCTAGTCCTGAAAAGAAAAGCTTTCTTTATTATGAAGTAAGTTTAATAACAAATACTTAAATATACAACAAATATTTATTTCCTGCATTTCAGGAGTATTGGAATTAGAACATGTAAATTAGGCATTTAAAACAATCTTTTCAAATATAACTTTAGAAACTCCTAAGCTTTATAATTAGATATTTTATTTGGGTTTCAAAAGTGACAGAGATCTTACCAATTATGTTCCAATCAAATTTTATTTCTCTTAGAACACTATAATTCTTAAGATGAAATGTATGTATCTTGATATAAAATTGGTTTTGGGAATCAGTTTTTTTTGACATTTCTATTTCTCAATAACATGAAAATAAGTTTTTTTTAAAGAAATTATCGTTTTCATTACCTTGAAAAAACCCATTTCCATTTAAAAGAAAATAAATTATGACAATAGACAAGAATATTTTAAAATTCAAATTAAACCAACATCAAGAAAAACAAGAATAACAGACTCAGTAAAGTGATAAAAGGCAGATATTTTCAAGTCATGGAACAGAATAAAAATAATTTTTTCCAAATTTTCACTAGTAAAATAAGCAGAATAATCATCAAATGCAGCCAATATACCTCAAACACCAAGACCATAAAATCAAAGTGGAATAAACATGGCACAAATTTACAGTAATATAAATTCACTGATATGCCAAATAGATATTTTAGCAGCAGATTTAGACCATTTAACACAATGAACACAATAAAGAATATTTGAAATTTATATTCAGATCAATGGAATAAACTAAACTCTTAGAATTATAAGAAAAGTAATAGCACTGGTATTTAGTTCCATATAGGCCATGATAAGATCAGGATAAATTAACATATCTCTTTCATTATAAAGGTGCATTTTAATAGCTAATTACTATTATTTGGCTATACTAACATGCAATATGTAAATTGTTGTTCAATAAAAGGCAATCATCATAGAGTTGACACTCCAAACCAATTTACATGTTATTGGCAACCAGTAATAGATTGAGTCTGTAGATTAAATACATAGCAATTCCTGTATCCATTAGATCATTAAATTAAATATCATTTTTAAAAGATTGGATCTTAAGTTTATAACAATTGTTATTTTCTTGTTCAATGCTATTGACAAATAATAATAAAATTTCTTAAGGAAAAATAAGAAAAACACTGAAATAAGGTTTATGATGAAAATAGTCAGCTATGCACGTATAATTGAAAAAAGGAAGCAAATAATGGGAGATCTGTCGCAATAGTAGATGAATGCAGTCAAAATTACGGAGTAAATGAAAAGATCCGGTACTACGGAATAAATGAAATCATGAGATCAGCTATGAAAAATGGCCTTAGAAGACCACAAGAATAGATAATATTACCTAGAATAAGAAGCTTTATTAAAAACGAAAACAAAAAAAAAAGCCTCGTGAGTGAAGGTAATTGGTCTTTATATTTGAAAAGGGCAATCCTATCTCTTAAAAGATTGTGAAAGGGAGTTTAACTTGAAAATTAACTTTTAAATATGTAAAATTTTTATGTTAAATGTCTATTGCTTCAAATGAGAACATGTGAAAATATTTTTAGTGAATGACAGGAGAACAGAATTTTAGGCATCAATTACCAATTCTCTCTCAGACCAATAGTAAAACAATTTTAGACAGATAGTTTATGATTTACAGTTTATTTTATCCAAGTTCCCACATACCATTAAAGTACTTTTTAACATTCATCTTTCCTTTCTTCCATATACATTTCTTAATTCTCACTTAATCAGTGATGTCACGTAAATTTAAAAATTTTCTCCATGCAAATATGCCATCTCTTCCTATAAGTTTTTCTAAAATATTTTGGTTGAACTGTAAGTTGTTCTTCTCAATGATACTTCATGATACCTACCTCTCAGTTTTTTATTTCTATTTTTATTTTCAAATTCTGTCAGACCATACTATAAACAATTACTTGTAAGGAAGTTAGTCCCCTAGAAATTTACTTAGTAATATTCAATATACACAATGAACCAATGTTGTTAATACATGTGCATCTAAACTGTAGTCATATATGTATATACTAACATATTTACCAATTTAAACTTTATATCATTCTGTCTTGTATGTTTGTCTAAAAAAGCATATTTTATCAGCAGATAATTTTATGGAAATCACTATTTTTATATTAATTTTTGTCATAAATAGTACAGTACTATATTTTTAACTACTAAGTAATAATATTTGGATTATTATTTTTTTAGTTATTATTTTATTTTTAGCTATAAGCACAATAAATTAATATCTCTCCACTCATGTTAGGCTGTTATCAGTTTTAAGAACATGTTAATTGATTTATTTTACTGATTATTTTCATCTGCCATCCTCAAGCACATTGTTAGACTCACTAAGACATACCTTTTAGTATATTTAATGAATTCACTGCCAACAAAATGTTTAAATATTTATTTAGTTATATGCTTTATTTGTAATAAATTTTTATTCTGTATATTTATTTTTAAACATTTAAATAGTTTGCTATGTTGCTCACTACCTTTCTGTTATAGGTCAGTCTTTTATATTTAAGATCTACTTGGGGTTATATATCAAAATAATTATATTTCTTCTGTTATTACTGCATAATATTCCATTTTGTGCTTTTGTCACATTTTATTTATACCTATATTCCTCTTTTAAAATTTAGATTGTCATTTTTGTTCTTTGCCAGCAAAATATGGCAATGAATGTTGTCATTTATAACTCCTGTGGACATCCAGAAGATTGTAGGCTAGGGTATTTAGTAAGAAGTGGGACTTCTGGGCCATAAAGGTATACACAATTTCATTAAGCACTTCAAATTTGCCCTCAGAATGGTGTCCCATATATCCCCACCAGTAGTAAAAAGTTTTTCATTTTTTCATATTTAGATAGCACTTGTTAGCCCTCTACCTTTTGTCAATATTATAGGCTTAAAGTGGTATGTCATGTTTTTAACTGACATTTCCAAAATTATTTTTGTAGTTAAGTGTGATTTTATATATTATTAGCCAATAAGTTTACTACCTGAAGTATTTAGTTTGATATATTAATCTGCATCCATAATAGTTTATATTTAAAAAAAATTAAGAAATACCTTCCCATACACAATTTACAAATCAATTTCATATTTTATTCTATTACCAAGTTTCCCCGAAAAATAAGACCTAACCAGAAAATAAGCCCTAGCATGATTTTTCAGGATGACATCCCCTGAACATAAGCCCTAATACATCTTTTGTAGCAAAAAATTAATATAAGAGTTGGTCTTATTTTCGGGGAAACATGGTATAATATCCTGTGAAATGGTGAACAATGCTGCCATTATTAAAGGTCTAATAGAGGCATGGGTGGTGATGCCTATCATATCTTCACTTAATTTTCAGGGAAACATGGTAGCATCTTCCTTTTTGTTTTAAATTTATACTTAATTCTTTTGAATTTTTTTTGTGTGATGTGAGGTAGGATCCAATTTCTTTTTCATAAGAGAGTGAGCCAATTTTCCAGATTGTCTATTGAATAAGCTCTCCATTTATTCACTGATTATTGAAACCACTTTTGTCATATATCAAATATCAGCTATAGATGGAATTTTTAAGACTCCCTATTATTTTGATCCAACTCTTTGTCAGCACTCTTACTAGTTCTTCAGTACTGTAACTAATTTGTTTTTTTAAAAAAACTTTTGTATTAATTTTAGAATTAAAGACAAGTTTTAAAATTAGTAAAAAGATTTTCCGTATATTTCCCTCTCAATTTCTCCTACAGTTAACATCTCACAAATCATAGAACAAAAATCAAGAACAGGAAATTAACCTTGGTGCAATATCATTACTTACACCACAAACCTCACCCAAACTTATCCTGCTATGCTTCCAGTGTCCCTTTTAATATGTCTTATAGTTTTGGACACCTCTGGCATTCTCTTTCAAAATTCCTTTATCTCTTCATGCACATTTATCCTTTCATGTCATTTAAGATTAGTTTGCTATAATTTTATCACAGTTGAATTGATGGGAATTGCAATGATATCACATAAACTTGTGGAAATTTTACGTTTTTCTGATGATTTGTCTCGTGCATAAAAACAGTGTTTTTTTTCCTATTATTATCACTTATTTTTTTCTATAATAGATCTTGATTTTTCTCTAAAAGTGTTCTATTTGTTTGTTGTTAGATAATCCTATGTAATTTGTTTCTTTTGCACTTAGAAATTGTATTTTACATTCTTTTTATGTTTTTACTTTGATCAAAATTATGTAATCACAGTTTAAAATTCTAACTCATTTACAAGGTATCATAATTAGGCAAAAAAAAAACTTCCCTTCTCACCTCACTTCCAATGACCTTGACCAAGTCTTTGATCTTGATTTCTAGTTTTCTAAATAACACACTTACATTTCTATTTTTCATTTCTCGTGGTTTTAGGTACAAGTTATTTCCTAAGATGATGACTTAGCTCTGTTTTTTCTAGTCCCACCACACTCTTGCATATGAAAATATGCTATTTTGATCACCATTTACACTATTATGTCTGCTATTCATAGTTAAATTATATAGTGGACTAGGATAAATTACCCTTTCTTCTATTTTTCAGTTGTTTTCCATGGAATACTTTGTTTCATTTTGTTAGTTTTCTACATGTTTATTACTAATTTAGCCCAATTCTCCTCTTAAGACAATCATTCACATTAGGTAATAAATCTCTTCTTTCTGCTAAAACAAGTGTCTAATGCAGTTGTTTGACTTGTTCCCATTGGAACTGATTGGTCTCTTTACCTGGTACACAGCTCTCATCACCTGGTACACAGCTCTCATCCTGGCATTTCCCTTCCCTGCCATTTTTGGGATTACACCACTGTCTCCTGATTTTGCTGTTTTTTTTTCTTGAAATGTTTCCTCATTAGAATGAAGCACATAAAAAACAAAAAAGAAAGAAAGAAAAGAAAAAGAAACACATCTTTCAATAGATTTATGAGAAAGGAGATTATGAGGTGAGTATTTCGCATTTTTCTATGTCTGGAAATTTCTTTATTATACACACTTGAATGATTGGCTGGGTATAGATTTTTCTGTCTGGGAATTATTTTCCTTTGGGACTTTCATACACGGTTTCATCTTCTAACTTTCAGAACTGCTGTAAAATCTAAAGCCATTTTGATTTCTGAGTCTTTTAATTTATTTATTTATTTTTTCTTCTGTGGGGGTGGAGTTCTCTGAAGAAATGCCATTTGAGCAGGGCTCTGGATAATCTGAAGGGCTGAGTTACTTCTTCAGATTATATGTGGGAGGTGTCTGTAATTAGTGTACTATGGCTGCTGTAACTCATTATCACAAACTTGGTAACCAAAAACAACACAAATGTATTGTTACTTATCTGGAAATGAGAAGTGTTACATGAATCCTACAGAGCTAAAACAAAGGTGTTGAGAGGACTTGTTCCAACTGGAGGCTCCAGAGAAGAACTCATTATTTGACTTTCCAGTTTTTGGTTCCTGCCATCATTCTTTGTTTAGGGCCACATCACTCCAATCTCTGCTGCAGTAGGCACAATGCCTGTTCCTCATCTACAGTCAAGTCTCTCTCTAACACACTCTGAAAAGGACACTTGTGATGCATTGGATTACATTGGACACCTCTATTATCTAGGATAGTCTTGCTATCATAAAATTCTTAACCATATTTGCAAAATTCTTTTTACCATCTCGTAATATGTCATGTTTATAGTTCATGGAAACTCAGATGTTGCAATCTTTGAGGGGTGGTAATTATTTAGCCTACCACAGTGGCTAATCAGAAATGAGAGATAATCAAAGCAAAGACTTTTTCTGATGTATTGAATGTGGCTAGAATTTAACATGCCATGGAAGAGAAGAACATGAGACTAGAGCAAGAGGTCAAGTTTACTTTGTGCATGGTGTTGAAATTTATTTAGGAATCCACATAGAGTGAATGAATGCTTTCTTTCAATTCAACATTAAAAGAATCCTCTTTTTGGAAAATGCAGGTACTAGCTAGTTAGGTCTTATGCATTGCTCTGAACATTCATTATTATTAGAAATGAAGGACTTAAGGTTTTTAGGGAACAAAGAATACTACTGATTATAATAGCAATGAAAGCTTGCATTTATTGTTTACTCTTTGAAAAGCTCCGTGGTGAGCATTTTGCATCAATTCTTTCAATCACTTCTTTACAACAATTTTATTATTATCATCCCCACTCTCCAGATGATGGTTTTCATAACTGGCACAAGGTTACATTAGGTCTGAAGTCAGAGTTGGAATTCAGACTCAATTTCTTCTGGAGTCATTTGAAAAGACCACCAAACATATCCTGAGAGTGTTGGGGGAAAGTGTAGAAAATGCTTTCCCATTGTAACTCCTTCCGTTTACTGCAGGAAGTGTCTCATTAATAAAATGAGAATGAAGGGGTTCATTCTACCAGGTGTGATTTTAGAACACAAATCAAAACAGAAAAGTTTTTTTTTTGTTTTTTTTTAAAGATTAACTAAAATATACTAATCATGAATTTCATAATACCCTAGTTCTCCCTAAGCATGTTTAATTGACAAAGGTCAATTATTACCATTCAGAGTGATTTAATCTTCAAATACTGAAAATTTTTGTATGACCTAAGTCATAGTTTCCTAATTAGTGAAACTCAATATTTAAATTCCAGAGGATGGAATAATTTCTGCACTTTACAATCCTAAAATGATTTGCCAAAATGCATTTTGGCTGTGAAATGCAGTTTTGTTTTATTTCCCTAGGTGCAGTTAACGAAAATACAAAAGCAATCCTCTTTCTCTATGATTATTTGCTTCCCAATAGAAAAGACATTAGGTTTTAATTATTGTTCTTTCAACTATTCAAAGCATGTTAATTAATTTGTGAAATTTAAAATGCTATAAATTCTGGAACAATATGCGTACAAAGGCTCATAGCTTTGGTCAAGCAGAGAACATAGGGTATTTGCGTCCTAAGTTTCATTTTTTGTTGTATGATAAATTGATCTTTATTTAGGTGCAAGGGAGTCTTTGCAGTGCTATTCAAATGAGTTCTGCTTTTGGCTTCAGTCTTCTTCACTTTTTGCATTTCTAATTTTCCTCAATCTATAGTTTTATGTCCAAATGGCTGGTTCATATCACTGCATGTTGACATTCACTCCTTCATGTATATATACCAATATGTTTTATAATCTCTCTTTTTACATGCACCTGAATAATGCAGTATATATTCCCCTTCCCTCTTTTATTTCAGTGTTACCCATATTTTTGCCTTTTTTTTCTATTATTATTACTCTACATGTTCTTTTTCAGAGACTCTATCTTTGCCCATGGTTTCAACTGTCACTTATATACTGATAAGTGTTCTTTTTTTTTTTTTTACATTTTTTTTATTAGTTTCAGGTGTACAAAACAATGTAATAGTTAGACATTTATCATTTATATCCCTCACACAGTGATAACCCCCTTGCCCCCATCTACTACCCCTCTGACATCGCATACAGACATTGCATTTCCACTGTCTCTATACCTAATGCTGTACTCCACTTCTTGTAACCATATATATATATATATATATATATATAAAATTATAGTTGACATTCATTATTGTTCAGCTTTAGCTTCAGGTGTACAATGCAGTGATCAGGCATCTACATCATCCCTAAGGTGGTCTCCCTAATGAGATAAGTGTCCATCGGATACCCTGCAAAATCTTTATAACATACTTATATGTGGCATCTAAAGAAAAGAATAAATGAATGAACTAATCAGAAACAGTCTCAGAGACATAGAAGAAAAACTGAGGGTTGCTGACAAATGTTCTTAATCCACACCTCCTCTCTGAGATTCAAAACAATAGACCCCACTTCCTCTTGGGCATCATTACTAGGTGATCCCTTAGTTCTCTTAAATTTAACATGTTCACAACCCAGCACATCATCCTTTCTGCCCCTCAATCCAAACCTATTCATTTTTTTTTTCATGTTCCCTTTCTTAGTAAATGGAACCTCCATCTGTTTGAGTGTCTACACCTTTTACGGCTTGCCTAGCTGCCTTCTTTATCAGGGATTCTCAACTTGGACTGCTTGTTAGACTCACCCAGGGAGCTTTTAAATAATAATGGAGCTGAACTCCCCAACAGAGATTCTGATGTAATGCTTCTGAGTAAGGCTAGGTCATTCATGTTTCTTAACAGCTGATCAGGTTATTAATTGCAGTCAGAGTTAAGAACCACTGCTTGATGTCATCTAACCATCATTGGTTTACCAAATTGTTACCAAGATTACTTTTCCACAACTTTGGCTGGACCCTGCAGTTGTCTGGAGAACCTGCAAAGTGTGCTGATATGTGAATCCCACCTGTCTTCCACCCAAGGCTAAGAACTACCCTCTTTGACACTACCTCAGATATTTAACCCTTGACAATCCTATTCTAACACACATTTATTGTCTTGATTCAGACACTTAGAAATTCTCATGCATTTATTACAAGCTATGTTCCTCCAACCCTACATCTTCCCTGGTGCCAAAGAAATTTT
Organism: Rhinolophus sinicus; assembly: GCF_057876585.1. Lineage (NCBI taxonomy): Eukaryota > Metazoa > Chordata > Mammalia > Chiroptera > Rhinolophidae > Rhinolophus > Rhinolophus sinicus. Next base: position 143,973,215 of record NC_142516.1, on the reverse strand, counting down.
CCTAAAACACAAATTTGACTATGGTCCTCATTGTCCTAAAATCTTTCAGAGTACCATTAGGATTCTTTAGTATTCCAACAATGTGTTTATTAGAAACCAATTTTACCAAAAAGAAAACTGTTGATCCTGGATTTTTAATAACTTGCCCACAATCAGAGAAGCACAGACTGCTAGGTCTGGTATTTGAGCACAGATATAAATGACTCTAAATTCCACCTTTTTAAATGTAATTGATATTGATAGTTAAACACAGTATTCCCATAAAGCAAATTTAACTCTCTTGTGATTTTTCTATAAATTGGTTGGCTGGTTATAATAAGAAAAAAAGAATAACAACAGCAAAATTACACCAAGTACCAAATACTTAATTGAATATTTCTGTATATTTTAGATAAGTAATAAAACTATTAAGCATCAACTATTAAAAAATGGCTATACCACCTGTAGTAATTGTATTCAGCAACACTTACAGTAGTCAGTTTGTTTAAGTGTTTCAACCAGACTGATTTTGCAAAGTTTTTAGTGATGTTGAACTAAAACTGTTCAAAAGTCAATAAGATGACGTGTTTCACACTCTAAATGCACAAAAACAAGCAAACAAAGAAGTGAAACATCTGTTTCTCCAGATGATGAGGATTTAGAACTCCTCTCCAGATTGCCTGATGTTTGAAATCTCAAATGACTTTAGTATTGCTCTAAAGATTGTTATCATTATGCAGTAATCAAACTAATATAATGATCCTGAATATAGAGCTTGGAAACACTCTCTGAGGAAACAAGGGGTTATAAGAACCTATGTTGAATTTCATAAAATTAAGATAAAGAATAACATCTCTATCTATCTATCTATCTGTCTATCTATCTATCTGTCTATCTATTTATCTATCTATCTATCTATCTATCTATCTATCTATCTATCTATCTATCTATCTATCATCTCTATCATCTATCTCTTTCTAATATTATACTACTTACTATATTTTTAAAGTATCACCATGAAGCCCCATAGGGTATCTTTCATCCATTTAAAACAACAACAACAACAACGACAAACAAAAGAGAGATGAATGATAGTGTGGCCACAACAGCACTGTAGTATGCTTTATTCCGATGATTCGTTGGGCTGTGAACACTCTGAATCTATGCACTGAACTTCTGAGATTCACAGTCATCTTCTAGCCTTTCCTCTTGTGCCAATTAAATGGGCTGGTTGTCCTAAGTTAACCTCAGCCCTCTGGCTGCAATTGCTTTATCCAAGCTAGGCCAGTGAAAGTTCTTCTCTTCGATATTTTTTTACATGGATAAGAAGGAACATTTATTTCTCTTAGTGGCCAAAGCCTCACACAAATGAATCTTGGGAGTTGTCATTGGCCTGGTTTAACCCCTAAGTGGATGAAACCAGTTTACTATGAGAAAGAATGAGAAAGCTAAAGTGAGAGATACAGAGAACGATTTGGCAGATTTCTGATCTCTATTACTTTGTTTAGTTAACATAAAATGGTATGCCTTTCTTTCCTAGATTTTGGTTGTTCAACAAGCCTTGGATTAAATGAGACAATATTCCCTATTTATCTCTTTTAATTTGACCCATATCTGTCTGAGATATATATTTGATCAATCACCATGCTTAGTTTATTGCCTTGAATGTTCTATGTGGTTCATTTCTTTGGCCTAAAATCAAATTGTATGTGGAGTAGAATAAATAAAAATAAGACACCAAATATTTCCTGGCAAAACCAGTGATTTATGGTTATGTTCTAAACACATAAAAGCCAGATAATAGCCAATCAAATCAGATGCTAACTATGACCAGTGGGCAACACCACTATAGACTAAAAATTCTGTATCCTGCGTTTGTTATTCCTGCATGTTCACTTAAAAACAAACAAACAAAAAGCCCTCTTTTTCCTGTGGTGATGGAAGGGGAACTGACTGTGGGTGATGAACACCCAATGCAAAGCACTTGAAACCTATATAATTTTACTGACCAATATTACCCTAATACTTTTAACACAATTAAAAAAATAAAATAAAATAGTAAAAGCTCTTTGGGGAAAAAAAAATAAAGTTCATGTTTTCCTAGGAGAAAAGAAAGGATGGAGTCGCATGGCATGATACAGAGAATAATTAAGACAGAAACTAAAATGAAGTTAGGTTGAAAAATTAATAAATGGCTGGTGATCTGCAAGAAAACTTTAACATATTTCATTGTCTTGTATATTTTCTTTTTCTTCTCTTCTTCCTTCTCTATGATTTCCTTATCAAAATTGCAACATAGACAAAGTGTGCACCTCTTACTTTTCTCTATGATCTTTGAGTCTCTTTCAACTTTCCTCTTCTCAGCCTCTCACCATCTCTGTCACATACTCAGCTGCTACATTGAGCTTCACCCACTCAGACATGCTATTCTTCATACACATTGCCAAGCAGCCAAGTCATCCTTCCCCCTTCTCAATCAAAATTCTCATTACATGAAACTTGGTATGCTTTTTATTAAACACACACACACACACACACACACACACACACACACACACACACACAAAGACATACTCCACATAATAATGTCAAAAATTGTTTCCTGGTTTAGCATATCTATCTTCATTCCTTCTCTTTTCATCAAATTTAAATAAGACATGGAAATGTAAAAAGTGTGGTAAACTCTATCTTCATAAAATATGTCCAAATTTTACACCTTTACTCATTCAATCCACAGCTTAGTATATATAACATGTGAGACTGTAATATGGCAATGCCAAGGACAGAAAGATGAAAATTATTAATATTTCTTCTCTAAAGTAATTCAAAATTGTGTAAGATCAAGAAGCAAACAAATCCTTCATGTATGCCTTTTGAAAAGATAGTTGTCCTCATGAAATTGTACCAGTAAATGTTTTCATTACTATTAATATGAAAATGTTCAACTTTTAAATAATGGACTTAGGAAGTTAGAGTGTACTTATATCTCTTGATAGATTTTCAGGACAGTTAACTCATGTTATTTTTTAATAGATTTTATTTTTTAGAACAGTTTTAGGTTTACAGCAAAATGAAGAGAAATCAGTGATTTCTCATAAACCCACTGAGCTCAAGCATACACACTCTCGGCCACTAACAACATCTCCCATGAGAATGGTACATTTGTCACAATTGATGAACCCATATTGGTACATCATTCTCACCAAAAATCCACAGTTTACATTAGAGTTTACTCTTGGGTTTTGACAAATGTATAACGACAAGTACCCACCATTACAGTATAATGCAGAACAGCTTCAAGTCTAAAAAGTCATCTCTGCTCTGTGGATTCATCCCTCCCTCTCCTCTAACCGTCAGAAACCAATGATTTTTATTATCTCTGTTTTCTCTTTTTTTCTTTTTCATAATGTCATATAGTTGGAATCACACAGTATGTAGCCTTCTTAGATCGGCTTTTTTCACTTAGTAATATGCCTTTAATATTTTCCATGTCTTTTCATGGCTTGATACCTATTTTCTTTTTAACATTGAATATTTCATTGTCTCATTCTTCAACAGTTTATTTATGAATTCACCTACCGAATGACATCTTGGTTGCCTCCAAGTTTTGGCTATTAATAAAGCTACTTTATACAACCTCATACAGGGTTTTGTGTTGACGTAAGTGTTCAACTCATTTGGGTACCAAGGAGTACAATTGCTAGACAGTATAATAAGAATATGTTCAGTTTCCTAAGAAACTGCCAAACTGTCTTCCAAATGGCTGCATTGTTTTGCATTCTCACAAACAATGATTGAGAGTTCCTGTTGCTCCACATCACGGTCAACATGTAGTGTGGTTGGTTTGGATTTTGACCATTCTAATAGGATGCAGTGATAACTGAAGCTATTTGATGTAAAATGATAAACATTTCTTTCAACAACCATTTTTTGAATGGCTACCATGTACAAGGCAGTGTTCAATGGTGTTAGATAATGATGCAGTTCCATTCCTACTAATAAAAGCTTTGATTCCAGAACAGAGACTATATGGGCATAGAATGCCCCTTTGCAATGATTTTGTTGTTGTTGTTAAAGGATTTTTCTGTAAGCTAGATAATTTATTTATTTATTTGTTGTTTGTTGCTTAGAGGATGGAACTATGGCTATGGGACAATGACTTTATACATAGAGTCACGAGATACTGAAGATCAAACTTCTTACCCTATTTCCCCGAAAATAAGACCTAGCCAGCTAATCAGCTCTAAGGCATATTTGGGAGCAAAAATTAATATAAGACATGGTCTTATTTTACTATAATATAAGACCAGGTATAATACAATGATATGATGTGATATGATATGATATGACATATGATATGATACCCGGCCTTATATTATAGTAAAATAAGACCCTGTCTTATATTAATTTTTGCTCCAAAAGACGTGTTAGAGCTGATTGTCTGGCTAGGTCTTATTTTCGGGGAAACATGGTACTAGTAAATTGTTATATTTTTGCTTTTCTCTATGGTACTTTCACCTCACATGAAGTAAGTAAATACACTGTAATTGACAGGTACCTAACTATTCCCACATCAAACAATAAAATACAATTCATTCCATTTCAAATTTATTTAATTAAAAAGAAACAACTAACATTTTACCCTAAAATAATTCAGTTGAAAGTGATATTGTTTTATTTTTGTTTTGCGTGCATCTAGAAAAAGCACCATATTTACTTTAAAAATTCTTAATCTGGAGCTTGACGAAATATGAACCGTTAAAAGAAAAAGGAGAAAATATTTGTGTCTTTCTTTAACTTATGCTAAAATTTATGACATAAAAAGAACTGTCCCTATTTGTCACACACACACACACACACACACACACACACACACACACACACAATAGGCTATTCTGGGTTTGACTTCATTTTGGAGTAGTACGCAGTATCTCAGCTTAACATTGACGCTTTTTAACTAATATCAACAACACTGTGTCCACTACCACCACTTCCAGTAAGTACCTCAAAGAGCTTTGTTTCCTGTCATATGCTGTCACTTCCCTACCCATGTCCTTCAGATTCCTCTGCTGTTTGTGTGCAGACCTTTCACCTCAAGGTCCTATATATATCTTTGTTGGAGGTCAGTTCTCAGACTTCTGGAACCCACTTTGCCTTTGCACATGGAAAGGCCAGGACTACTGGAGATTTTACATTCTCCCCAGGGACACCTCTTTATCAATGGCTGGCAGCAGTAGTGGTGTAAATTATACAGCTCCTTCTTGTTCACATATAGAGTTTCTCTAGAAGCTACTCAGCAGGCCTGAGAGAGCTCTACCCTCTGTGATACTTTCCTTGATAAACTTTGTTGGCCTCCTTCCTTTTCCTCTCCCACTTCCCTTTTTTTATTTGGAAATTTGTCTTGGAAAACTTCTGATTAAATCTCTCCATGAAAATCTTTCTCAGAGTGTACAACTAGAAATGGGTTAATGATAGATTGGATCCTATGGCTGGCTACATGTGAATTAAACCTTGAATTTAAACAAATCAAGTAATGAAATTAACGTTAATTATTTTTTATTCAATTAATTAACTCCAAATTATCATTTAAATTTTCTAATCTAATAACATTATATAGTGATATGAGGACAGCTGAAAAATGCCTTAGTTTTGATCTCTCTGCCATCAGTTTTAGAGGGGTAAATAAAAGCTCCACACTTGTACTTAGAAGTTTTTACTTTCTTTTTTTATTTTTTACGTATGCACTTAAAAAATCTAATTAATGTCAACACTAGCCTTATTTCTTTAATAGAAGAGTTTTTGATCTAAGTAATCTGTAGCAAAATAAATATGTAGCTGTTAATGTATTTAATTTGGAGAAAAACCCAATTTATCCAACTACATAGTCAAAATGTAGTTCATGTAGTAAAAGTGAGTCATTGGCATGGAAAGGAAAAACTTGTATATTCATAGTGGAAAACACTGGCAAACACTGCTCTAATCATGTGTTCAGAGTTAATCAGGTCATATCATGTTGCTATCACCTACATTCTGATACAGAGTGGAGAGAAAGACACTTTGCCTTGGTTGTATTCTTTTAAAAAACATATACCCCCAGTGTAATCATATCTACAATTACCAGTTTTCTCTGAGGAAAAAGAAACAAACTGAAGCGTTCTACAGACTACCTGACTTCAGGCACTACCTTTTAGAACCCCAGTGACCTCAAAAACAAGGAAGGACTAAGAAACTGTCACAGACCAGATACTCCTTAGGAGAGAGAGCAACTGAATGTCACATGGGGTCCTGCAATGGCAAATAGACATTAGCAGAAAAACTGGAGAAAATGTGACAAAACCTAGCATTCAGCTAATAATATTGTTTCAATGACAGTTTCTTACTTTTGAAAAAAGTAAGGTAAAATGATAACATCAGGGCAGATTGGGTTAACATGTATCTGGAAATCTATGGGTTAACTTTGCAACTTTCTGTAAATCTAGAGTTGTTCCCAAGTAAGAAGTCATCTTTTTACTGAGACATTAATGCCACAGGTACCCTAAAAATGTCATCGCCATGTACTCCAGTTGATCTTACGGAGAAAAAAATACATTGGGAATGTGTGATGGGAAAGGGGAAGGAGTTATAGAGTAGAGTTATGATAAACCTTAAATGAATTAAGCAGTAGCGAGAGTTTTCCCCATTTGCTAAATAAATGATTTCAAGGGACACAGTATGAGAAGGTATTGGAATGTGATTAATATGGAAGGCTACAAACTATGAGGATTTGCTTATATTCATTTTTGGAAAAATTACATATACCTTTATGCTCTAAGCAAGGTTAGAAATAAAACTCAGAGATAACCTATAATTTTCTTTGAATTTCAATAGCATAAATATTTTAGTATAAGTGTATTCCAAATATTGCATGTGTTGTTTATCTGGAATTTTAACTTAACTGGGCATCCTTTATTTTATCTGGAAAACTTGCACAGATAAGACCCTCGGGACCCACGGCAAAATGCTTCTTTCAGTATGACCATAACTAAAAGTAGTTCACATTCTACTGGGACAGACAGCTGAGTACTTAGTAACTTGAAAGTACGATACAATGTGAAAGATTCCAAAGTAGGAATTTAAAATACTTTAAAACCTTTCAGAGAGAACATTTAAGTAGAACTGAGGGAATTCAAGAGGCCTTAATGGAAGAGAGGAGATTTACACTGGGTTTCTAAAGGAAAGTAAAATGTATGACAATTGAGAGAGAGAGGTATTTCAGGACATATTACCAATGTGCAAAAATTACATAAATTTACACAGAAAATGTAATGTTCAACAAAACATAAAGAAAGTCAGCGAAGATTCAGAGGTTAGAACAAGAAGATTGGGGCTTGATGCTATAATCTGTAAGGAATCACAAGAGGTTTTTGAGCAGAGAAATGTCATGTTGATGTATATTATGATACACTTGTACAATACATTATAATACCTATAATAGATATGATATGCTATATGATAGGATATAAATTACCTCATTTGTTTTGGACTTAATGTTTGCTTTAATCGTGCTACTTGCTTCATGACATATTGATCTGTGCAAATGCCTCACACATTTTATGTGTCCCTATGTACAACCCCAGCCCCAGCCAACTTCTTCCCATTTTAAAACTCTCAGAAGAAATTGCTCCACCCCTTCTTTTAAAATTCAGAGTCGTCAGCATGACAACGTTCTCCCTCTCCCTTTTCCTCTCCCTCCCTTCTTTACTTTCACTAGAATATTCTGTATTAGTAAATGTATGGGGAATGGGTATTCTTATACACTGATTGTGAGACTTTAAAATGCATGATTTTTGTGGAAGATAAACTGGAATGATTCACCAGAAATTAAAAATATGCATAGCCTTTGAACTGGAAAGTTTACTTTAGAAGTTTATTTTATAAACTCTCAATTTTATATAAGTGTATAAATAACGATTATTGCAGTATTGTCTGCAATAACCAATAAAGTAAAACATTGTGGAAATGCTTGAAGCTGGAGAGTATTACTGATTTTAACAAAGATTTAAACAAATGAGGTAAATAGTTATCTACCTATTGAGACCCTGAGATAGAAATAGATAGAGAAGGAGAGAGAAAGAGAGAAAGACCTGAATAGTTGTCCTTAATAGAGTAATAATAAAAGGCAGCTGCAAAGATAAGGTCATATTTTTGTTAAAATAAAAAGAAAATTTATAAATACATTCATAGTTGCATGTGACATTTTTCTTTATAAAAGTTTGTTTAATACAATAGTAAGCTTGGTTAGAAACAAGGATATAATAAATTGGGATGCTACTTTAATACTGGGTAACAGTAAAAAAAATTCTATGTAACCTGATAATACAGAAAATAGAGATTTATTTAACAATATCAAATGCATACATTATTCACTAAAACACAGCAAGTTAAAATATTTTTGTCATGTTCAAAGAACTAAATGTGATTTTTGAATACCGTAAGTATTTAATCCCTTTGCATATCATAAGAAAGAAAAATGGCTGATACATTGAAAAAAATCTTCCCCATAATCTTTGTTTGTAGCAAACATTTTAAAACCTTGTGTGGGACTTGTAATATGAGCTCTAGGTAATGGATTAATACAGTTAAAGCAAATGCAGACGATTTTGCCAAAGGCAAAATATAACATGTTTCCAGCAAGTTATATTTCCAGTAGGGCCATTACAGTGAAACTTCATGGTATTATACGAGCTGTTTTAATATAATAACAAATATTAAGCACTTATAAAATGTTTACCCTTAATTGGAATGAGTTTAGCCTGAAGGTAGAATATAATTTGTTTAATATTACTTCACTTGTCACAATTAAATAAATACATAGCCTAAATATGTGATGATTAGCAATCACTTCAAGTTCTTTATAAGGTACATGAATTCAGGGATTATCAAATATATATAACAGCCAATTTACTTTTTTTATTATTATTCATGAGAGTATATATAATGGTGACTAATAGTAAATAAGTAATCAAATTTATTGTTAAAACTACATTGCATTTTAAAAATCCAACATGGGTTTCCATTTGAAATGTCTACAAAATCAAATACCTAGTCTGTCACACTACATAAAGTAGAGAACAAACACTTTCTCTTTTTAGCAATCTGTTACTTTATTTTTGCTATTTTTTTCTCTCCCACATTGAACTTACTTTTGAAAGAAAAAAAGATACAAGGAGAGGTTTCTGTTTCCAGTGCCCTGTAATGGTTCTGATTAATATACTTTTGTGTTGCAGTTATCATTTTTTGTTGACTCATTAGGAAAAATAATCTAAAGAAAGTAATAAGATGTCATTCTAATATTCATTTTAAATATGTGGTATTCAAAATTCTTCATATAACTATATCAACCAAATCTGAACATTGAATAAAAAAGGATTATGCAGATTTTACAAAAACAGGTTTAAATGCAAAATATTTAAATTATTTAAAAAAGAAAAAAGCACACACAGCATAATGCTGGGAAATGTAACTCTATGGGCCTTTTGTTCTCCAATGAGGGCCTGGTCAAGATACTTGTGCTTTTCAGTAATGAATTAGCTCTGATAACCTTTGTTCTGACATTGAATACTAGATAGCTGAATTGTTCAGTGAGATACATTCTACTACTGATCCATCTTGTCTATTGCTTTCAGACTAAAGAATTTAATAAGAAATTTCATTAGTAAGCAAACAGTAATTTTTTGTATTATACTTAGTTTATACCAGTCTTTAAATATATTCAGTTCCTACCAAATTAACTGCTCTGTACTAGTGGCATATCATTAAATACTGTTATAAATCTTATACACAATGTTGATATGTTCAATAAATCATTGTTTAAGTGTCTAATGTGTTCCGTATGCATCATCAATAATTATTCATTAGCAGGTAAAGTGAAAGAGAAAGAAAACTACATAATATTAATAAAAATGCAAGAATATTCAAGTAAAAAAAGGGAAATGAGTCTTTCACAAATCAAAATGCTGGGTTAAACTGTCTATAGGCATAGCCTTAGCTAGAACCAATTAAGCTTATATTTCAAGAAATATGCTAGTCTTTTGAAGACCTTGAGACCATCTAAATATTTTGGACTAGTTCCCTAGAAAGTTTTCTTTAAAGGAAATACATCAACCTAAAAATGAATTCAATTGGATTTTGAAGTTCATAAATGTAATCATTATTTGTTGTTTCATTATTTTCATGTATTAGTTTGAAAATTAGGGGGAAAAATATAGGCTTATTGTATTTAGAATTCCTGGGTATCTTATTATGAATGAAAATTTTGGCTTTAGATCCTTTTCATTTCTCTTTTTATTTTACAACAAGCTGAACAGAAAATCTTTGCTTTGCACATGAAACCCCACAAAATTAAGTATCTTCCCTTGACGTTAAATAGAGCACTGTCTTTACAACATTAACCCAATCAGTATTTTGCAATGAGAAATTTTCCTCTCAATTTTTCGCATTGTTTATTAGAATTTTGGAAAGGAAGTATAATAATCTCTCATTAGGTAACGTAATCATTAATTTCTTATTTTCATGAAACAGACCACAGGACATACTTCCTTATGTATAGAGAACATGAAAGTCTGTAGTTTTCAAGGAAGTCTTAACCACATGAGGTAGATAAATAAATCATAACAGGTCATCTTATAAACAGGCTAGAGTTAATATGAAATATTTTTAAATATTTCTTGAAAATTTTAGGCATTCAGTGACACTCTACTTTGCCCTGTAGTGTTAATCAATCAATTTAAAATATTGATGAGTCTATGATTTCCTCAGAGTGATATATAAATACTAGTCCTTTTATATATTTGATTCATAAATAAGGGAGTAAACACATATACATACTACATAAATATGTAAATATATAAAATAAATATAGGTAGACATATAAAGATAAATAAATATAAATATATGTTATACTTTACTCATATAACATATACACACTTGTCTCAGGTAGCACAGTTCCACAACGACAAAACAAAACCAAAACTAAAGTCCTTCGAACATTAAAGTAACAATCATGTTTTGGGAAACATAAAAATTACCTATGTTTTTTCATTTCCAATGGTTTACTCTGATTTCACTAAGTTCAGAAAGGAAATTGTATTGTTTTTATTTTTTTAATTCCTCAAATTTCTGTTTATATTCTACTATTTTTCTCTTAACTCCCTACAGTGTAACTTTAAGAAGTGTAACTATTTTGGAATCCATGCCTCTATCATGCAGCAGATAAATAAGTGAGAGAGACACAGACTTTTCATTGAGTCATTTTAAGAAACTTTTTTTTTAAATTTCTATAGACGTGAAATCTAATGGATTGAAGGAAGAAGTATTCAAATTCTTCACTAACATTTCATAGTCAGTCTGTTTTATGAGTAGGTGTATATGGTGTATGTCAAGAACTTGATATTTTGAGAATCTTCCAGGAATGGTTTGTAGTCCTTGCTTATTATGACTTTAAAGCATCTCACATGTAGAAGACATAATGTTAAATGTAGAAAGTCAGGGAGAAGATGGAGTTTTTTTTTTTTTTTTAGTTTCAGTCAAGTTGTGTGTGTGTGTATGTGAATGCATTCAGATGTCTGGTGAGTAACTTTAGCAAGTAAGGGGACCCAATGGATGGATGGATAGATAGATAAAAATACATAAATAGATAACTTGTCTTTTTTATTTTTATTTTAAACAAAATTTCCTGTTTTTTTTAAAAGAAAAAAACATGTTTCAAAAGACAAGAAAAAGACAAAAATATATTTGATGAAGCACAATTCTTTTCTTCTTTTGGAGAAAAATGTAGGTTTTTAAATGTATAAATTCTGGGGGGACATTTATATTTTCTATTTTGTTAATGCTGTGGATAAAGAAAAAGATCCCAATAGTTACATTGGTTTGTTTTCATGCTCTCCTAACTTAGCAAGCCTGCCTTTCAATACCCAAGTATCATGGTGATTGAGCAGACTGCTGGTATGAAGGTGACCTAGGTTCTGGAGGAATTTCAAGGCTCTGTTTCATGGGCAACTGGAGACCACGAAGATAGCTGTGTTAAAGTAATTGATATTCAAAGGAGTAGGTATTTCCATGGTTTTTAGAAGGATATTACTTACATTAGACTGTGGGAGAATTCAACCCTAGAGAGCAGAATGTTGTCATCAGGAAGTACAGGCATCCGTGATCTAAATGAGTTCCAAAACAACCCAGATCTCTGAATCCAATGCATATGTTCTTGTCATGTAGTTTTTGTATTATATACTTTATGTTTCAACACTCTCTGCAAACATTACCTGCAAGCTGCATACATTAATGTTGATTTTTCTTGCTGATTATATCTCCTCTTGGTAGTAAGTCACTCAGGGAGATATATGTTTTTCATATGAGGCTATGTCTTATTGAAATGACGAAGACTATCAAGTCACTTTCAGAACAAATCAATAGGAAATAAAAGTTTGGGGAGTAAAGGTGAAATATGGAAATGATCAGACTGTGCTCCTTTCTAATCTTACATTTTCACTCCTTCCTTCTCTGTGCCTTAATCTTGTCCTGCTCAAGATTAAGGTTAAATAAATCAATGTTGGACTGATTGAATAGATATTCAATAGACTCATCTAGACTGAAAGAATGAGTGAATACATGAATAAATCTTTGCTTCTGTGTGAATACAACCCTGGAAATGAATATTTTACCGCATAGGAAATAAAATGACATAGAAATGAGAAATATTGTTGAAAATATTTTATCAGAGTTAGCATGGCTTCATAGGTATATGAAGAGGTATAGATGGGTTAGAACAATGTCCCTCTTGATATCATTCAGCTTTATATTTCATTCCACATAGTTCTTACTGACAAACTAAGAACTTATCAATATATCTATTGTTATATTGATAAATCAGATTACTAAAACCAATCTTGAGAAATACTCTAATCAGTATTCTTACCAATGTCCTCTAAAAATAGTTGATGTTTTTTTCAAACAGTGTTATTATATTATATATGAGACAAATAAACTTATAAAATAATATTTTAAAAGACCTTTAAAAATTAAAAATATTTGCCTGAAAACAGTATTGGAAAACTATAGAAAAAAATGGAATGTGCTACCTTTGAGAATGGAAAAATATTATCAATCACAATGGAGAAAATGGTTGGCTAGAAATATATGGACCTTATGTTATATAATTTTATGAGTCACTGAAATGCTGCATTTGTGGGAAAAAATAATAGCAGAATATAGAAAAAAGAAAATAGGGTATGGAAGTACACAGTGTTGCTTATTATTCTCTTCTTAGGTGGCAAATCCTCTGTCCTTATTAAAGAGTGATTGTAGTAGGACATTGAAGGTGAGGAAGAAAGCTTTGAGTCCATGCCCTTACCTCACTCCCCAGTTCCATCCCTTAACTTTGTGGACTTGGCTTTACTTAATTTTATAACACTCAGTTTCCCCTTGTGTACAATGGGAATATATTAGTATTTATAATATATGTGAATAATACCAATTATATTATTTATTCCTAATAAAAATGTTCAGCATTGTGACTATATTCAACAAATATTAAATGTGTATATTTTTATCATTTTAAAAGCATATGGAAAGACACTAATTATGGAAATAAATTACTTTTGAAAAAACAGTGAATGTGATGAGACTTACGAAAATTGAAACTTGAATTTATATTAGAGGAATTGCAAATATTTAAATCTGGAGCCAATAATAAAAATAAAGTGAGTATTTTTTTCAAGAATAATATGTGATTAAGATACTATTTTTTCTCTATCTACTAGAATAAACAATAAATGATCGTAACCAATAATCAGAACAAACTGTTGTTTCTAAAAATAATATAACAATAATGATGATAACATCTAGGACTTAAGTAACAACTGCTGTATGCCATGAATTCTTCTAAGCCCCTTATTTATCTTGTCTGAAAGACAAGAGATTGAGCCAAATATTCTCTCTCTTGAGTTCCTAAGTCAGTTTTTATCTTGTTTTCTAATTTTATTTTTTTGGTAGATTTTCCGTTACTCAGTTTTTAGAATGTAATTCTCAGTGTTCTTCAGACTTTATACCATTTCAAGGAAAATTGAAGAGAATTAAATATGGCTTACAGAAAATGAACAGATAGGCTTTCAGGTATTCACACATAACAAGACAAGACAAGGAAATGCAACTCGGTGAAAATTAATAGTCCAAAGAAGCCAACATTGCTGTGGATTATGTGGCCTTGAGATCCCACATAATTTCTTTGAGGTCAGGTTTTCCGGTAATATACACAGCTTTCTTCAAAGACTAATTAGTTTAACATGAAACAGACAATTCAGGGCTAATGTGATAGTTAACTTACTGCTTAATTCTAGCTTGAACTCTTCCTAACACTCATATCCTATTTATTAATGGGTTAGTAGAAAGTTTGAAACAAATCTATGTCCTATGAAGTTGTTCTCCTAAACTCTGAATTTTTGAAGTGTCCACATTTAAATACAAATTTTAAGGAGATTTAAGATGTATAAAACAATAATGTACAGACAACAAATTGTCATTTTTCTATAGGTATGGTAGTGGGCACTCTGGCTTCAAGTTGTTCATTGGTTGAAATAACATTTAAAGATATAAGATTCCTAAAAGTCATAAAACCTCTCTGATTGAAAGTCAAATGCCTCTTTAAGTTCTCCCTGGCATTTTTATTTTATTGTTGTTGTTTTGCTGTTGACCAGAATGACAAATATCAGGTGAGTTACTCTATTTGTGGGAAACAAAATGTTTTTTGGTATTTTTTTATACTTATTATGATATTTGGAATGGAGTAAGAAAAATTGAGGAAAAAATAGCTGGTATTAAAGTTGAAGGGCAGTAGGCAATCATTACGATCATATTTTGAGGGCATTATATTGAGCAAGGCATACTTTTTAGCATCTCTTCACTACTGGGATCTCATACACTGGATTAGGAAGCCTCAAAAATGAGGGAAGGAGGGAAAGAGACAGAGAGAGAGAGAGAAAGAGAGAGAGAGAGAGAGAGAGAGAGAGAGAGAGAGAGAGAGAGAGAGAGAGAGAGAGAGAGGAGGAAGGAGAGGGAAGGGAAGGAGGGAGGACAAAAGGTAAGAAGGGGAGAGAGGAATAATAGAGAGAAAGAAACAACAGGTTGAAACAAGAATTCATCTAATGGATTTAACAAGTATACCACAGAATTCATTTCCAGCCATATGCCATATTTTGGGAAACTCATTCTGAAATAATTGCAGTGTTTTTTGGCATCTTCCTTTCATTA
Source organism: Rhinolophus sinicus (assembly GCF_057876585.1). NCBI lineage: Eukaryota > Metazoa > Chordata > Mammalia > Chiroptera > Rhinolophidae > Rhinolophus > Rhinolophus sinicus. The sequence continues at coordinate 143,957,954 of NC_142516.1, read as the reverse complement.
ATTCACAACCATCTGTAGCACTATAGAAGTGTGATGCACATACTATGATGAATGCCTCAGAGCGATTCAAATCATTCTTTATGTTTTTTTATTAGTTGAATTTTGAAGCGGGATCATAATTCTTATCATCATCTTGCTTCTTTGACCACTGGATGGATCTTTGATTCTAAAGTTTCAATTCATATAAGAAAATAATAAAAAACAACAACAAACAAACCAAAAAAACAAAAACATAATTAAGTTCCTATATTGACAATTTGTCCTTTGGCAGCCTCAGGAGCCTTGGGAGAATGACTTATGTTCACCCCACACCAAGTTCATCTCTACTCTGTCCTATTGTGACAAAGTCCCATAAACTAGTGGTTTTCATGGATGTTATTGATTTATTTTTTGGCAAACTCAGAGTCTGGGAATAATACTTTATCTTTAAAAAAGTGCTTTTATCATTTGGGCAGACATGTATTTGCATATACTTGGACTAGTTGTTTAATTAAATAGACTTGAAAAAACACCACCTTCCACAAATATAACCAAAAAGCTAATAAATCACTGCTCTCTCTTCTTAACAAAATGTTAGCTTAATAAAGGGCAGAGACCATATCCACATATATTTTATCTAATCACAAATACACATTTATGGAAAAATAATTTGCATGTGTTGTGTTTGATTGATTGCAAGTACAGGAATTATATATTTTCTTCTTCTAATTAATTGCTAGTCATGCTTTTCAAACTTTTATATGTATATAAATAACCAGGTAACATGGTTAAGTACAGATGCTGTTTCAGCAGGTTTGAAGCAGGGCCAGACATTCTCCATTTCTCTCCTTGGTGCTGCTGAAGCTGCTGGCTTATAGAATTATTTTTAGTAGCAAGGTGTTCGAATGCCCCAGTGCATTATTACCTGTGTCTCCTTTGAAGCTTCCCTTTTCCACAATTTTCCTCAAATCCCTGAAAATGTATTCAGGTAAAAAGGGATTGCTTGTCATGATGGGCACAGAGCCTGCTGGGGACGTTAGTCTGTGCTGACCCCTGTCTTTACTTCTTGCTGTTCTGACTTTCGGCTGTGGAGGGAACACTTCCATCGTCCTGTGTGGGCTTTCCCGTGTGTCATCACTCCCTGGATAGTGCAATGGTGCAATGGCATCCATTCTCCGACTCCAGCATGATATTTTCTTACTTCACACTCACATACTTACTGTTCTCCAGCACAAACCACGATTCCAGGGCAAATCGTGGGGGCAGAGCCCCAAAAAGCAGTTTCCAGGCTCTCGGCCTCACATAGAAAGGTGTTGGCTCAGGTAGTAAATGGCCAACTGTGATTGCATGGCCATCAGCTGTGGCTAGTTGGCCGTCAGCTGTAACCAGTGAGCCATTGGCCACTAATATAACTGCTGTGGCTACGCTAGGAGGGAGGAGAGAAGGAGAAGGAGAAAAAAGAATGGGGCTAGCAAGAAGATGGCGGCTGGGTTGGCAAGTGTGGATGGCGGTTTGCGGACAGTGTGTATCCAGCCTCCAGTGAGAGTATAGTGCCGCCAGAGAGAATAAAGTGGTATGACTCCCCTACCTATGGCTCCGTGGGTGTTCCTTTTTGGCCTCACCATGTCCTGCGTTCTTGTATGGGGAGCGGGAGCAGAGACCCCGCAGGCCGTCCCGCACGACAAATGGCGCAGCGAGCAGGGTCTCCCGCACGACACATGGCGTAGTCGGCAGGATATGGTGCCGGCCAAAGCGCTCCAAAGGACGGTGGAGCAGTTTGTGCGTGTGAACACCCAGTCTCAGGAAGACCAGGAGGAGCAGCTGCCGGAGAGCTGGACCCCCGTGGAGGGGTGGGAGGACGTGGACGGTTCTCCCACCAGCACAGGAAAAGCCATGCAGCTGCTGGAGAAATGGAGCCCCGTGGAGAGGTGGACAGATGTGGACGGTTCCCCAACCAGCACAGGCCGGAGAAAGCGAAGGTTATTGCAGCCCTGTGGGCCGGGGAAGTTCCTGCTCAGGCAGCCCGGATGCAGGACTTGTAGTCCCAGGAGGTAACGCTTGCTGAGTCCTCCATGGGAGATGAGGGTGAGGTCAAGGTCATCCCTCACCCCCAGGACAGCCCTGGTGAATGACTATGGACTATGGGGAATTGCCTTCCATCCCTAATTTAATGGACCGCTTGACTGTTTGTTTAGGAACTGTTGTTAGTGGAACTGGGGGATATTTGCTTTTGTTTCTTGACTGGCCGCCATTAGGAATATGTAAGCACCTTGATTGTGAGTCGCTGTTGTTCCAGCAGGGTACCCTGAGAGGCACAGAGAGAGTGGCAGTGCGCTGAGAAGTCTGGCTGAGCCCTGAAGATACCCTGGCTGTGCCCAGGAAGTCGGGCTGTTCCCAGAGAGAGTGGCAGTGCCCTGAGAGCCCTGGCTGTGTCCAGGAAGTTTGGCTGAGCCCTGAAGATACCCTGGCTGTGCCCAGGAAGTCGGGCTGTTCCCAGAGAGAGTGGCAGTGCCCTGAGAGCCCTGGCTGAGTCCAGGAAGTTTGGCTGAGCCCTGAAGGTACCCTGGCTGTGCCCAGGAAGTCGGGCTGTTCCCAGAGAGAGTGGCAGTGCCCTGAGAGCCCTGGCTGTGTCCAGGAAGTGTGGCTGTGCCCACAGAGAGTGGCAGTGCCCTGAAAGCCCTGGCTGTGTCCAGGAAGTGTGGCTGTTCCCAGAGAAAGTGGCAGTGCCCTGAGAAATCCTAGCTGTGCCCAGGGAAACTAGTGGTACCCTAAGAAGTCCAGGAAGTCTGGCTGTGCCCAGGAGTACTGGTGGTGCCCTGAGAAACCCTGGCTGTGTCCGGGAAGACAGGTGGCACCCTAAGAAGTCCAGGAAGTCTGGCAGTGCCCAGGAGTACTGGTGGTGCCCTGAGAAACCCTGGCTGTGTCCGGGAAGACAGGTGGTACCCTAAGAAGTCCAGGAAGTCTGGCAGTGCCCAGGAGTACTGGTGGTGCCCTGAGAAACCCTGGCTGTGTCCGGGAAGACAGGTGGTACCCTAAGAAGTCCAGGAAGTCTGGCAGTGCCCAGGAGTACTGGTGGTGCCCTGAGAAATCCTAGCTGTGCCCGGGGAAACTAGTGGTACCCTAAGAAGTCCAGGAAGTCTGGCAGTGCCCAGGAGTACTGGTGGTGCCCTGAGAAACCCTGGCTGTGTCCGGGAAGACAGGTGGTACCCTAAGAAGTCCAGGAAGTCTGGCCGTGCGCAGAAGTACTGGTGGTGCCCTGAGAAACCCTGGCTGTGCCCAGAGAGCCTGGCTGTGTCCAGGATATTGCATTCACCCCCAGGCTCCTCGCACAGGTCCCCTCGCGGAAGACGCTTGTCGCGTAGATTGTGAGGCGAGAGCCTGTAGGGGTGGAGTGTGGGGGCAGAGCCCCAAAAAGCAGTTTCCAGGCTCTCGGCCTCACATAGAAAGGTGTTGGCTCAGGTAGTAAATGGCCAACTGTGATTGCATGGCCATCAGCTGTGGCTAGTTGGCCGTCAGCTGTAACCAGTGAGCCATTGGCCACTAATATAACTGCTGTGGCTACGCTAGGAGGGAGGAGAGAAGGAGAAGGAGAAAAAAGAATGGGGCTAGCAAGAAGATGGCGGCTGGGTTGGCAAGTGTGGATGGCGGTTTGCGGACAGTGTGTATCCAGCCTCCAGTGAGAGTATAGTGCCGCCAGAGAGAATAAAGTGGTATGACTCCCCTACCTATGGCTCCGTGGGTGTTCCTTTTTGGCCTCACCATGTCCTGCGTTCTTGTATGGGGAGCGGGAGCAGAGACCCCGCAGGCCTCCCTGCATGACAGAAGGCTTTCAGCCTTGGTCAGGGACTGCTTCAGAACTGCCCATACTTCCTCCCTCACTTGCACGTACCCCAAAACACTTTGTTCCTTCTACCCAGATCTTCAGTCAAGAGTAAATAAAATACTACTGCTAATACTACTATTACTACTACTACTACTAATAATAATAATGACAACTTCTTCAAGGGTTGCACAATGGCTCACTGGCTCCCAGAAATCAGCCACATTTACTAAGTGGGTGAAGCAGGTTCCACTTCAGAACCTAATGGCCTAAGTTTGTGTAACAACAAACATCACGCATGTGACCTGTTCACTTCACAGAAGATAAGTGAATCTTCAGTTAAAAATATGGAGAACTCATATCTCTGCTACCATTTCTGAATCTTGAACTATCTGTGCCTGTGATTAATTATTCATTTTACTGTTGCTGTGTCGGTATTTATTAGGAGCTATAGCAAACTGACAGAGCAAAAACATCAGTAAATGCGTAGTATATTGTTACTCTATACCTCATCAATTAATAAACTGAAAGGTTATTTCCCTAAATAGTTTTCCAATGAGTTACTGATATTTTGTTTTTCTGCCCTCTCATGATGAGTTCATGATGGACCCAGAATAATAGCAATCTTTCATTCATTTGAACCTAATGGGAGCATTAAATGGGAAATACATGACAAAGAACAGCAATAAAAACAACATAAAAACAAAACAAAACAAAAAAACATAAAACTTCCTATTTAGGGAGGACAGTTTAGTTTCACAGAGGTTATGATAAAATTTTATAACAAAATAAAATGTATCAATAATAGATAATGTACAGAATTACATTCTCACTGAATACTACCATACTTCTTTCACCATCTTTAAAGCATTCAAAACCCTTTTCAAAAGTTAAGGAAATCAAAAGTTGTTAAGTGTAATGAATATGCACTGCCTGGTAGGCATATTTCTTAGTATTCCTTCAAAAACAAAGAACATGTGAAAAAATACAGGCAGTCTTTATTTTATATCCATTGGCCGTTAAATTACTTCATGCTGTAAATAGGAACCTGCCAAGTATTTTAATTGGGTTGAACAGGTACCAGTTTCTTCTTTTATTATTTACTATATTATCATTTAAAATTTTTAATAAATGGATTTATTATATTTCACAGAGTCTATTTAACTGGGTTCCTACCACACACATTCACACACACACATACAATGCAATTTACTAAAGGGGCAAATAAAAACTTCATTAATATGAAGTTATCCTTTACCCTTACTTTCTGAATCAGAAAATAAATAACAGTAAAATAAGATAGGGAAATTGGAATACTCTATATTATGTAATATTTACAAGAACAACAATATCAGAGTTAGTCATGTGAATGAGTTTAAATCCTAAAGATTATTAGACGCTTTTTTATTAGACTGAATAAGGGTTATTCAGGGAAAAATTATGCGATCCCTGTCTGCATCACTAACAGATGAAACATGTGCTTGTGATGAAAGGTCTACAGCTGTGATCAATTCCAGCACTTACTATGATTCACAGAATTAGGCACATAGTAAAGATGGGATAAAAGGATTCTGAAATGTGTTATCATTAATCTGCTTGTTTAGTCATGAAGATTTGGTTACTTTACTACTGGTTTTGCACATACTTTCTTTTAATTCCTTGCAAACATAGAGAAAAATGTCAACTGACTACAAAAGGAAAATCTTATTTTTTATATTGTCTGAGAGAAATTTTGCCAAGTTCAACTATTCAACTCTAGTATACTGTGCTTTGAACAACAATTTGCATTTAAAAACAGATTCACTGAGTACCATAAGCTATGGCAAATTTACATGAAAGTCTCAGTCATATTTCTTTGAATTTTGATTCTTCTCCCAAACAAATAAGAAGTCTTTATATTTATGTTCTCCTCCTCTTCTGCTCCTCCTCTTTCTTCTTCTCCGCCTCCTCCCCCTTCCTTCTCCTCCTCCTATTCTTCCTCCTCCTCCTCTTCCTACTCTTCCTTCTTCTTCTACACTGAATCTATGAGTTAGGCAAAGTCTATTCCATCCACATTTTATAGGTGATATATGCAGTATATGTCTCATAAAAGGAGGTGAAATAATGTTGTAATCTAAATATGTAAAAGTTCAAGGCAAACCAAAGTAGAAAGATATTTAGCACTGAGACAGAAATATAATACCAAAGTTGAGAAGTCATCAGGTGGCAACTTGGAAATTATGAAATGACCAATAATTAATGGAAAATCATAAAGTTAAGGACTTATGAATTTTGATTCAATGAAATAGAAAACTGTAAGTCCCAGTAGAGCCTTAGTGAGTAGATAAGGATGGAGGCTGGGAGTTACACAAACATAGATCAGCCCGGGGATACTTGGTAGGAGCTATAAATCTACCTGTAGTTGATTGCTACTTGTACTGGATGGACCTGCCAGAGTATTGGAGTGGCTACGCAGAAAACCAAGGCTGGCTGCCACTAGTACTGGTTCTGGAGTAGCTTAGCAAAAGGCCTAGGGCATCCCAAGGCCTGATGCTATCTGTTGGCTGCCCTTAAGTGTCCATTACTGAAATAGCCTCCATTGCAAATTAGGTGAGACAGGGTCCCAGTTAGTCACCAGGGTGGGGTAAATGTTCACCAATAAATACAGATTCTGTTTTGGTGCCTCTGTTCAGCCTTACAAAAGTCCCAGGGCACATTTCAGGTCTGTAGACCCCAGAGAGATGGCCAAGAAATATTTCAGCGTAGGATGGTGTTTGTTGCCCACCACTGAAAGTGCCTCCAGTGGTGTGTGAACCAAGGCCCAGTGTTTGGGAAGGGCCCCCGGGAGTCACTGGGGCAATTTCAGATTTAGCCCTGTAGGGGAGAAGTCAATACAGAAAAAATGGTACCATCCTGTAGGCCACATTGGAGGGGGTGCTCAACACAAGAATGATGGAGGCTATCTCTCTATCCTTTGCCCTGAAGTCACACAACTCATTTTTTCCCTGTATGCCTCTGGTGCCTCTCAAGTTGCCATCCCTCTATCAGAGCCCAGGGTGAGTGCCTGTGAACAAGTGAGTCTGCGTGCGTACCCTTTAATAAAATGTCTCACAGGCAGATGTTTTCGGGACACCTCTTCCTGGCACTGGTATCCTGGGCTGGAGAGCCCAGTGTGGGACTGGGGCCCCTCAATCCCCAGGGAGAACCTCCACCAAGATACAGCAACTCCAAAGATAATTACTACACATGGGTGTGGGACTTTTTTTTTTATCTCTGCCCCTCCTATCTGCCGTTTTTTATGTCCTTAGTTATAGGAATTCTGTTCAGCTACTCTTCAGATGGTTCTCAAGGTTGAACTATAATTTAGTTGTGATTGTAGTGTGCTCATGGGAGGCAGCAAGGACAGTGTTTACCTACTCTGCCATCTTTACTGGGCCTATATAAAGCAATGTTGCTATGATATTCATTTTAAATAGTCATACTTGATGTGCAAATTAGATTTATGGAAAACAATCTTATGCTGTTTTTATAATCCTCATGGTTTCATATAGAGCACTTTTGGGGATATCACTGGTTTCCATTTAAGAACATTCATATGTATCACTGCTTATAGAAGTTTGAATATAATTGGATATAGAGGTACTAGGAAATTAAAACTAAATATATAGTTATTCTAGAATGTTTCCTAAAAGGATCCTAAAAGGAGCAAACATTATGTAAAACATATGATGGGTACTTTCTCTTCATCAGTATTAATGAATTGTTATTAACTTTCCCCTACTTAAACAGATTGGCAAAATAACTTGCAGCTTAGACTAGTGAAACCTCATAAAGATATATATGTATATCTCAAACATTCTTATTTCCCTACCACCTTTAGGCAACTGTGTGGTCTTTGGGTCCTTGTTTGAGCAAATTCTTAAATTCAAATCTTGGGAATAACCAAAGTGTCATCTAGGTTTTTGCTACTCAAAATGTTGTCCTAGACTAACAGAATTATTATTAACTTGAGCTGGATAGAAATGTAGTTGCTCAGGCTGTACCTTAAATCTACTAAATCAGAATCTGCATTTTGACATGATCACCCCAGGGAATCTTCTCTGAAGAAGGACTATTTTGTTATCATATAGTTCAATCAAACTACATTCAGGAAGTCTTGTGTTAAATATATCCTGAAAACTAGCTAAACAATTAGTGTATGTGCAAACAGGAGTGTGCACACATGCATATGTGAATATGCATCTGTGATTCATGATTAGAGTAATATATGCAGCTTTTTATTTTCATGATAGATTCCTAAGTTTTACAAATAATTGTTGTGCCAGCAATAAGCAACCTAAAATTATAACTTTTATTATCAAAGACAATTACTACATTTTGTTAGTAAGACTTACTATAGTTTCTTACTTTTTGCCTTAAAGCAATGGAATACAACATGATCATGTTAATTTTTTTGTTGTTTTAGTATTTCTAATAAAAATCAATATTAAACCAACATTAGATACATAAGAAAAAAAAGAAGTCTATTCACAACAAATACAAAGAGAAAAACAGACATTTTAAATTGTATTCCCCATAGGCTTGATTAAAATTGGACATGTCAACTGTTGGTGATGGGAGATTTAATTGCTGTTGCTGTGAGTGTTATTAATCCAATATTATAACAATGCAAATATTTGCCCATCCACATGAGTTAATTTTAATTGAAAAGACTATAATGAGACAGAAGTTGTTCTATTCAGCTCACAGAGAAACAGAAAACAAAATTAGTAGAGAATTGTGATGATAATGGTACTGAAAATATCTCTCACTGGAAAGACGTGTTTCCTTTCAATTGTTGTTAGTAAAAGTGGAATAATAGTAAAATTTCTTCACGAAAAATAAGTCACAGTTTATGTTCATGTTAATCACTGAATTATAGAATGATTTGCATTGTAACATAACATGATTTTGCAAGTTACTATAATTGATTAATGGCAAGCATACACAAATACCATTTGTTACTTTTATATAGATTACATGAGAGTCAAATACAGCAACATTTAAGTTATTGACTAGACAAGTAAAGGAAACCCACACCATCAAGCAGTTTTAGGTGACGAGATAAATCTGAAACGAAAATAAGAATTCCACCACATGATGACACAGTTAATTCAACAATTCAAATACAATTATTGATTTCCTTTTGATGCCAAGTACTGCAGTGCTTATTGGGTGTAAAAAGATTAGACAAGCTCTACTTTAAGGAATTCACAATTCTCACTTGCCCAGTCATCATGTTCTACACCTCTATAGCAGATTTTTTTACCATCATTATTATTTTTAAGGAAATTTGATTTTAGTTAATTCACTGAAGATGTAAATTCAGGAGGCTTTAATTGGTGCCAAGTTGAAAGAATATTTAGAGAAGATATTTAATCAATTAAGAGGAACAGAAATCCTTTAAATTGGTTGTAAGAGACTCAGTGAGAATCAAGAGCTATACAGTATTATTTTCAATTACGTGTTTTATAATTTTTCATGTTGGTTTGCATTGAATTATTTTGATTTGATATTTTACTAGTCTGGTATTTACTGGATCATATAATGAATGCTCTTTACTAACACAGGCAAACTTTTCTTACTATGTAAATTACTTTCATCTTATAAGAAACTCACAGAAGCAAATAATCAGGTCTTTCTCCAATCGGTGATTTTCAAGCAATGTAGGGAATGGATTTTTTACTCCAAGCTAGAATTAATGATATAAGACTGAGAGTTGTCACGAAATTGCTTTCAATGCTTCCCTGAATTAATGCATCATTCTTGCTCTTGTTTTCATACTGGTAACTCTGGTTTAGATATTAGAGTTCTATATATATCTTTTGTTCACAAAGATATCACTTACATGTACCCAGTAGAAGATGAAGATTTGTTGTCTGGCTTTTATAGCATTTGAAACTATTTGACTTCTGCTTTTCTAGAAACATGCTTGAAAACAAAACTTCCAAGAATTGCTAAAGATTGAGCAAGCAAGCATGACTAATTTTTCAGCAAATTGCATTTCCATAGTATTTACTTAGAAATCAATTAAATTATGGATTGATTAGATGAGGTTTAAAAAAATATTAAGGGAATATAGGAGAAATACACGATTAATGCTGACCTATACTATCTAATAATTTCTCTAATTTACTGCATTGCATTCGCAAAACCAACCCTTATGTTATTTAGAATATTCCAAATAAATCTCAACATTGGAGGTCAGGTACTATACAGGCTAATATATATATATATATATATATATATATATATATATATATATATATATGTATATAAATGTATATATAAATATATATATATATATATATATATATATATATATATATATATACATATACACGCACACATACACACACAAGGATATATAAACAAAGACCATTGCTTAATAATTTCAGAATTTCAATTCAATACATTCAAAATAAGAAGCTATTCTAGTTTGAAGCGATTACTTTAGGACATTCAAACTTATTTTTATGCCAATTACATAGAATTCTTCTTCCATTCCATATTACTGTTGGAAATGTTTTAAGGAAGCCATATATTTAATTATATCGTACCAGTAAATGTGAGTTCTTTGAAACTAAAACTCAAGACCGTAGAACTCATAGCCTAGTGCAGAAACTGCATATGCCTCCTTCCTAAATTATAGTGGCCTAAGGTTTGCTCAGGACTAGTCATTTGCTAAGCTGAGAGAGTGCAAGGTGAAACAAAATAAATGAGGCTGACAATTTTATAGGATTATGACATGGATTGATAATTATACAACTTTTTGAAAATGTTATACTGTTTTAGGATTTCATATAGCCCGATAGCCTTCTCATTTCTAATGTTTAAACTCTCTAAGACTGGGCAAGTTACCAGGTCACAATTCTGTGATATCCAAATAAATTTTGTAATGTACTAGGGAATAGTTCACTCTTGGTTGATCCCATAGTGGATGGTGTCCATTTATGGTTAAAAATCGAGGATAATAAATAATTTTGATTTAATATTTATGGATTTAAAGTGTGTGATTTATTGCATTTTTTTAAACCTGTAGAATAACTTCTCTTAATTCTACTTAAATTTTTTTCCCAGAGGAAAAGAAATTTAGTAAGAGTTGGAAGTGGACATTGGCTCTGGATAGAGGCTTCTGTTTTCTAGGATATTAGCATTATGCCAGACTCTACTAACCTGGGTGGTCATTTTTAATGTGGACATTTTTCTAAGGAAGTAGACCAAAACCACTAAACATATTTGCTCCATGAGCTAAACCACAATAAAACTGAGGTCTCCTGTGTGTAGCTTTCCTCACTCTTTGAATACAGCTCATTCTTATTTTATTTCCATAAGAAACAAATGCCCTTTAGAAAGTTTGCCTTTGAAGTTTAAATGCAGTTTTGTAAGTGTGTGAACGTATGTGTATCCAAAATGCAATTACATGCAGGTATCTGATTAAATGATGAAATGCCCATTTCTTCAGGAGAATGAAGTGTCCTCTGAGGGTTTAAGCATGCCAACCTCCCAGACCACAGCTGGGTGATCAATCATCACCCACCTATTGTAAACGTGAATGTATGAAATGGGAGAAACTTGGTATGATAAATGAATAATAGATTCCAATACAGAGAATGCTGTTCTGGATGTCCATTTGAGAACAAAGTTTTGGTTTTTATGACTTTCTTCTAAATTTAGCTGTTCAACATCACTTGAGACACTACATAATTTTGTCTTTCTCCTCTTTTTTCCTTTTTCTTCCTTTGCTGATGTTAGCATCTGTCACCCACCAAAAGAGAAAAGGGCCATTGTTGTTAGGTAGGAACCCTCCAGGTCACATAGAGAGCCCCGCCAGGTGGAGTAACTCCCCAGAGATGATGATCAGAAGACTGGAGCCTGGATCTAATGCTTAGCCCTTCTCTTTGTGCTCTTTCTGGTGCCTGGGAGGCAGGAGAACTTATCATCATCATATCCCCTCTGTTCTGTTCACTTTGAAGGAGAGTGTGACCTTCTTATAATTAGTAACCTATACACACCACCAGTGCTATGACTTCTCTGCATAACTCTGAGAGATAAATAGAAGAATTCCAAACATCATCTGAGTGTCTATTGCTGCAGGTTTCCTTGGCAGATATTCCTCCTTCTTTTTGTATATATTGGTATCCCTAAATGCATAATGCTTTTTATTTCTCAAAGGACAGGTGATATATTTGAGTCTGATGTGTTTCCCTGAAATACATGTACTATCTTGGGTAGGCATGTTATATAAAATGTGAATTCAATATAAATGTCATACTAGCTATTCTGTGAAATTGAAGAAATGCTCTCTCAGATGCCTTATTGTTCTAAATAGAAAGAAACGGGTCATGTTTCTCAGACAGTACACAGATGGGATTGCTCTGAAGCTGTGCCATGATGGGCAAGGATAGAGAGATATTCTGCTTTCAGGATTGGATTTACAAATTAGCAAACCACAGATACTGATGATTTATCGCTGGTGACTTAAAACCTCAGATGCAAAACTAACCGAAACCTATATAGTAATAGAAATTGTGATTACTGCCTTGTTTAAAATGAAAGCTGATACTTATATTTGTTGATGAAATATAAATATCATTTCAAATAACTGTAATTAAAATATAGGTTCACAAAAAACTTTTTAAGTGGCATTGTATTCAATAGTGTATTGGACACAAGCTTCCTGGTAAACTCAATGTACACATGTACATTACACACACATACAAAATTAAGAAATCGGAAATATTTATTTCACTTTAAAACAAATGTTGAAAAGAGTCAATAGCCTGGAAAGCTAAAATCAATTTTAAAATAGTTACATGATCTGCAAAACAGTAAATCAAATAGTAAGATTCCCCCAGTTGGTGTATTTTGTCAGAACAAAAAACACAATTTTCTTCCTTGTATTCCATCTACCATGGAAGTGTAGACAATTTGCACCCGCCCCTGATAGCAATAACCACGTTGTAATTGGTGATTCTGCATGGAGAATAAAGCAAAGGACCGAATCAATTCCTGCTCGATAGAAAGTGACTGTGTTGGCAGTAGACACATATTTCCCTTGCAGACGGTTAAAAAACGCTCAAGGCAAAGGTTGTTTCATTATTACCAATGATGGAGAATTGACCGGAGTGCTACCTGTATAACACAGATCTCTTAGATTGCTGTGCTGGGTTGCTTCTTGACCTTTTCTAAGGATGGTCGAATGGAATGATTTGAAGTCACTTTAACACAGATACTTATAATTGCCTTAGAGTTTCCACCACTTACAGGAGAAGATAGGGCAATTATTATACAATCATGTGACCTTTGGCAAAACCATCTTTCCTCTTTTTTAATCAATCCACAAGCCTCAAGGCAGCCATAAGTATCAGACGCTGATTGTTCTTTCTATTCACCACACCCTGCCCCCATCACATTTCTAAGGTTACATCTGCGGCTCAGTGATCCAAGAAAATTCATATTGGAGAAGAGCAAAGGAATAGTCATAATAGTTCCACTTACTGAAAATACTGCTACTTCTGTCTAAATTAAGTGTATAATTGGCAGGCCTAATTTATACACTCATAGGGATTAGCTTTTATTGATCTAATTAGGGTGAAGCTCTGAAATCACTTGCCAGTCAACCTGATAGAGCAGCAGCTGCACATTATTCTATTCTACAAACAAAAAGTGTCATTACTGGGTGAAAATAAAGTATAATATTTTAGACCTATGCTCTGCCGCCAAAGGAGCAAGTCCTGATGGGAGGATCTCTCCAGAATTTAAATTTTGTATCACTATCTATGAGATGAGAAAATAGGTTTCCAAATATTATTTTTCATGACACGTAGCACGGCACTCTTAACGAATGCTATAGATATTAACAGGCAACCTTTTAAAGATCATATAAATATTAATCAGGCTTAACTAACTCAACTTTACCTGAACAAATAAGTTGTCCTTTTCCCTTTTCCAATTGACTCTTGTGTCTTTCTTTTAATTTTGATTGAAGTTATCAGAAGGAATTCCTAACAAATATCGTATTTCCAATTTACAAGTCAATGTGGTAAATTATTAGCAGGATTGAACTCCTAAAATAATTAAGAAGAATGGACAAAGATGTGTTTTTCCTAATGAAATTGCTGCACACATAAGATGAGTTTGAACATATTGACTCAGTTATTAGTCTAGAGCCCTGCACACATTTGTCTGCATTCACTGGTCAAACTCCATTAAGATAGTCCTGATTTATCTCTTAGCAATGATGAACATCCATGGACACTGAGTCAATATTTTGAAGAAAATTAGCAGATAAAGTACTGACCTTTCATTTTCAAGATTGCATCAGTTTTGAGCCATGATACAAGGACACCAGCCCAGAATGAGTAGAGCTGAAATCTGAAGTATGTTTGGTACTGCTAAGATGATGGAATTAATTGGCTGAGGTTTCAGAAAGTTGTTTGCATGTAAACAGGATGCAAAGAAAATACTAGGGTTGTCATAACTTTAATGAGGACTTCTGGCATTTGAAAATGTACAATTCAATACAAATATACATTTCCTTTTTATTACTTTTCAAGACATATTTCTGTATTCCTATTGCTGAGAGATATGACATTTATTAGTAGTTCATTTGATTAAAATATGAAAGCTCTTTTATAACAATATGCTTATATTATTTTTCTCTATATAAAAGTTTCATTTTCATTTACATGCACAATATCCTTTGTTTCTTATAATTGTGGTGAAAGTTTCTAATGTTTGCATGATGTAGATAAGGCCAAAAAAATATTTTTTAAAAAATATACCTATTGTAATAATGCAGCTCAGACAATCTTCTCTCTCTTTCTCTCTCCTGGTCCCTCTCATTTACTCTTTCTCTCTCCCTCTCTGTCTCCTTTCTCTCCATCTTATACACACATACACATACATAAATGTGCTCTTATGTCTGGTCATTAGAGACTTTAGGAAGACAAGTTACAGTAGAGCAGTGGTTCTTAACTAAGGGTGATTTTGTGACCCACACAACATTTGGCAGTATTTGGAGAGTATTTTGATTGTCACATCCTGGATCCTACTGTTTTGAAGTAGGTAATCCAAGGATGCTACTAAATATCTTATAGTGCAAAATGCAGCCCCACAACAAAGAATTATACAGCCCCAGATGTTAGTATTGTGGAAGATGAGAAATTGCAGTAGATTGTTAAGAGTATTTGCACTAACCAATACATGGAAGCAATGTAAGCATCATTCTACAAATGACTGGATAAAGAAGATGTGGTATATATACAGTGGAATACTACTCAACCACAAAAAAGATGAAATATTTTCATTTGCAGCAACATGGATGGATCTTGAGAGTATTATGCTAAGTGAAATAAACCAGACAGAAAAGGACAAGTACCATATGGTTTCACTCATGGCGGGGGAAAGACGAAAAGGGTGAAGAGGGTCAAATACATGGTGACAGAAAGAGACTAGACTCTTGGTGGTGAACACATAATAGAGTATAGAGATGTAGTATTATAAAGTTTTTACACTTGAAATTTATATAATGTTATTAACCAAAGTTACCCCAATGAATTTAATAAACTTTTTTTTTTTTTTTTTAAGTTCAGATTAGTGCTTAATGATTTGGACCAACAATTTGAATTTAGGGGACAGGCAGACTAAATAGAGACTACGTTATCAAAATCAAGGGAACAATTTAGTAGCTAGAAGACATTTTATATTTAGAAGGCAAGGATTTTGGGAAAAGTTAGAATAAAGTACCAAAATGTTGGGAAAATATATTGTATAAAGAATAACACAGTGTATCACCTATAAAGTATTCTTAATTAAATATGTTGTCATATATGGATTTTGGATATGTCAGATGAAAAATGAACACATGCTATAAAAATGAGACTTGAAGCAGTCTATGCAAATTGAATTAAAAATAAAAGCAAAAACAACATAGATACACATTAAAATATTAATGTTGATGACATGAGAAAAATTATGGCATAAGGAATATATAACCTTCAAGAAAAAAGAATAAAGTACCCTACTCATCCAAAATCCATATAAAAGCTGGTTGACATTTAACCTTTCACAGGTCAGAAATAAAGACTATAGAAGGCTAGTTATGAAGATACTATATTCAGAATAATTCAATCAAACACAAAAGGATGTATGTGGCATTGATTTAGTCATGTAGCACTGACACATTAATCTAATAGAGGTAAATTGATCAGGCCACTCTTCATTACACTAGAGAAGCCTGGGCTGTGGTGGGATTATGCAGAGTTGATTCAGAATCTGTCAATTCCACCACTTCTAACAACATAACCTTGGACACATTTCTTATTCTCTTCAAGGGGATTTGGTTTCTCTTCAAATTAGAAAGGAAGGTGGCAAAGTTTCCTTTAACCAGTCTCTTTGTATATTCTTCTTCCTTATTGATCCTGAAGACTTGTTGTCCTCCTGCTGATCTTTTAAATTCCCAAACCCCATCTTACAATGCCCTCTGCTCCCAAATATCCTTACCTCTAGTTCTATTCCAGTTCATGAAGGTTGGCTTCATTTTAGTGTTTACCTGATTAAAATGGAATTTTAATGTAACTCATGTAAATCATGCAGTTTCAACCAAGATTTGTAAAATATGGCTAGAATTATTACTTTTTGCTTTCCCAGCACAGTGTATTATTTTTTTCCTCACATTACATTGAACCTTTACAGAACTATGCTTTCAGTGTTGAATGTTCCTCAGCCTAACCCAGTCATTTTTCCTCAAACCAAGCTGCACTGTACTCTTTATATTACCTACCTTTTCCTTGAATGCACTTGAATAATAGACACAGAGTTTAACCCAGCCCTTCTCAAACACTAATATGCAAAAGAATCACCTGGGGACCTTGTTAAAATTGCAGGTTCTCATTCTGTAGGTCTTCGGTAGGGTAAGATTTTTCATTTCCAGGAACTCCAGGTGATTGCTCATGGTTCCATACCATCCAAGGATTATTTTTGGAGTAGCAAGAGTTTGTTTATTCTGCTAGGAATTTGTTACTCAAATAAATCAACAATTAGGAAGATCTATCAGGAAATTATTGTTCAGCAAATGGGGACTGTTTCTGTCTATAGGTTTAGTTTAGTTTTGCTTTTTCATTTTTATTTTATTATTTTTTATTTAGTTTGGTGAAGATGACTCCATTTTTTGGGACACCTATGTTCTGATAATGCCAATGACATGCAATGGAAAGACAAGAAGAGACAAATCAAATAACTGGTTCTCTATGACTTTTATTTCCTATCAGATATAGAGTTGATTTAAATTCAAATTAACTGATAATGTTTTCAGTACTCTTCCTCCAGTTGAGTAGTTTTTATCATATGAACATCCTGACCTGAACATGGAAGCTGCCATTATTCACTGTACTTACTGACCTGACCAGATAATGTACTTATGGCCCCTTCTGGGGCAGAAATTTTAACCAAACTAGAATCCACTGTGTACCTCCTTTTTGCTCACGTGTAGTACATAGAGAAGTCTCGTTCTAATCTATTATTTTGAAGAGATATTCATTAATACTTGTCTTTCTCTTAAGAAAGAATTAAGTGATGGGCTCACCTTAAATAAAAACAATGTTCATGATATTGTAATAGCATCAGTTGCCCGGAATAGGAAAAATAGCATTATATATCTGGTGCTAGAATTTTTGGCCAGTTTCTATTCTGCAAACACTCACCTCCCAGATTGATTCTCTGGGTAGTAAAATATGAGAAAAGTGGCCAGAGAACTCTGATTATATAGTAGGTAGAAAGCACTGACTCTAAGAAATCATTAAAAATGCAAGTCATTATTTGGGTAGAGAATGTAGAAGGCCAAAAGGATCATGGAAACATTCTGAGAAAGTGAATTACACTACCTTCATGTGTTTTCAAAAAGACATATTTTATATCATCTTTTTTTCCAAAAAAAAATAAAAATTCTAAAATTCTAAAATGGCATTGATTGGCTACTTTACATTAGGCACTGTTATAACTGGAGATGGGTGGGCAGAGATAGTTAAAAAAAAAGTTCTTAACCTTCATGAGCTTTTCCTGTAGATGAGGGAAACAGATGTATACTTTGTCGGATGGTATTAAGTGCTATTAAGAAAAAGAAAACATTTATTGGGTACAGGTCATGCCAAGGTCAACTTGAGACCTGTAGGAAATGAAAGAGCAAGTCATGAGGTCAAAAGTGGAAACAAAATTCCATGCAGAGGGAAGAGCAAGTTCAAAGCTCTGAAGTGGGTGGATGCTCATTTAGAGGCAGCCAAGAAGATGGTGCATCCGGAAGAGAGAGGGCAGAGCAGGGAGGCTCAGAAACTGGCCATTCCCAAGAGTGGTCATTCCCAAGGGCATGTAGACAGAAAAGGGAAGTCGTCCTAAGACTGCACCTTGGCAGCCCTCTATATAAAACTGACATATAAAAAAATATAGAATATGCGTAAACTGTACATTAGTTATTTTAAAGGAATGACAGAGGTTAAAGCAGTAAATTTTGTGTAATAGAGTGGTTTACATTATGCATATTTGATGACCACAGTTCTCTGAGGAAGAGTGTCATCATTCTCATCTCATGGCTGAAGGAATTACACAAGTTAAAAGTTAATGTAATAAGCACTGTGGTGTCCTTCCTAACAGCACTTTCGTCAGCTGACTCCTAAGTACTGCCCAGGCAGGTGGAACAAGAGAAGTGATTAATACATTCTTTCCTTTTAAGTTCATAATTCTAGGTCTGAGTATAAGCCAGAAAAGCTCTGGACAAACACATGTTCGATGGTATTTCTTTTTTCATCTTTTAACATTTCATAGGTGAGATGGGTAAGGGTGGTAGAGAGTGAGACCGTAACAGGCAAAGAATCTCTACCACTAGGACCAGGGGTCATGGTAAGTACCAGGTAAGTACCTGAAAACACCCAGATGGAATTCAAATGAGAACTGATGCTCACCTGTGCAGAGCAGACATCTACTATATACTTATATTTGTAATTATACTCTGGGGATTGATCGCTAATAGCAGCCAGCATGCCAGCCAATCATTGTCCTGCAGCAGAGGGACTCTACTCAACTACAACTCAAGGCTATGTTCACCATTTGCCTGAGCCTCACACTGCTCGTAACAAGCAGCTTCCTTTCAAATCTGGACCAATGGAGAATGCACACAGTAGAGTGGTACCCTGTGCACCAGGCTTATTGGTAGTCAGAAACAGAAATCCCCTGCATGGCCAAGTTGAAACAAAATGGAACCAGCTCAAAGTTCAAGCTTGTTCCATGACCTGCCTTCCTGAGTGTTTACAATAAAAGTGGTGGACTTGAGATTTTAACTTGGGGTTTCCAAACCTTCTGATCTTTGCCTATGACACTTGAGTCCAATGATAAATTAATATTTTAAAAAGTAAAAATAAATTTGAAGAATATTTTGTCCACAGAAATTATACTTCTCTTTTAATGCCTTATCTTCATTCTTCCTAACACACATGAGGATTGCCAAATAACACCAATAATAACCAGAATTTATTCAGCATTTCATATGTATGCTGTTCTAAATATTTTATATGAATTACTCATGTAATCACATGTCAAATTATTTAATTTAGCCACAATTAAATTCCCTGTTTAATCACACATTATGCATCCCCTCTCTTCACTTCTTATGCCTAGATTACTTTAGGCTGCTGTAGGTTCCTAGAAAGTTCCAATCTCACTTCTGCCTCAGAGACTTTGCACTTGCTAGTCTTTCCTTGAAACAACATCTCTTCTGATTTCTTTACAAGGCTTTCTTCCATCATTTTTACTTAAGTCACTCAACCCAATCACCTCCAGTAAGCCCCTCTGATAACTAAAAATTGTCTCCTCCTTTCTGGATATTAACCTATATTATATGTTATTCTACTGTCCCTCTGGTGGTCTAAAATCATGTTTATTTATTATTTGTCTGTCTCTATCATCTAGCTCACTATATAGATATAAATGTCTAGAGTGTGGGGACAAATCTATCTAGTAGCCAGTTAGGAAATGTAATTCAAAACCCCCATGAGATACCATATCACAAGCATTAGGTTGGCTTGAATTAAAAAGAAAATAATATCAATGATTGGTGAGAAAGTAATAAAATAAATCCCACAATGCTGGTGAGAAAGTAAAATGATGCAGCTGTTGTAGAACACAGTCTGATGATTCCTCAAAAATATTAAATATAATCACAAGTAAGAAATTTTACTTGTAGGCTTATATCCAGAATGAATGAAAACCTATATCCACACAAAAAGGTGTGCATGAATGCTGATAATAGCATTATTCATTGCAGCCTAAAAGTAGAAATTACCCATATGTGCATCAGCTGATGAATGGATAAATTAACGTGTTGTGTACATACAATAATATATAATTTGGCAATAAAAAAGTACTGATACATGCTACAGCATGAATAGACAACAGTATCTAAATAGTAGTAAGCAAAAATATCCTAAGTGAAAGAAATCAGTCACAAAACACATATTGCATGATTTCATTTATTTGGAATGTCCAAGATAGGCAAATCCATGGAAGCAGTAAGGAGATTAATCGTTGCCTAGGTTTAGAGTGGGAGTGGTTAGTGGAAATGGGACTAACCACTAATAAGAATGGGTATTCTCTTTGGAGTGATGAAAATGTTCTAGAATTGACTGTGTTGTTGGTTGCACAACACTGTAAATATACTAAAAACCACTAAATTGTATGTAAATAACTAAATCGTATGGTTTGTAAATTATATATTAATAACTATACATTTAAAAAGGGGTGCAGCGGGTAAGTGGACTTTGTTCTTGATTCCTTTGCCTGAAGGTAGAACGATTTTCCATTTCACTTTTATATTTTAGGCTTTTCAAGGAGAAGTGTCAGTAAAATGATCTGAAATGTAGTTAGTGGGAAGATTCCAGTTCAAGCATGATTAACTACTTTGTAACAATTTCAAAGTGATGACTTATAATGGCTTTTTTTCTGTTTTATAATATCTTGCTATATTTCATTGGGTGACAGGTACTCATGGGGAAATGGTTTGAGTTTTTCAAATTATTTTTTATCTTAATTAATTTTGGGGGGGTGACATTGGTTAGTAAAATTAGTAGTTTTCAAGTGTACATTTCTGTAATACATCAGCTACCTCCACCTTCTTATCCTCTGGTAGCCATTAAACTGTTGTCCATGTCTATGATTTATTTATTTGTTGGTCTTGTACATTTATTTGTTGCTTTCAGTTTTATATGCCACATATGAGTAAAGTTATATGGTTCTCAAATTTTTCTCTCTAACTTATTTCACTTAGCATGATAATCTCCATCCATGTTGTTGCAAATGGCTGTATTCCATCTTTTCTTATGGCCAAGTAATATTCCATTGTATATATGTACCACATCTTCTTTATCCAATCATCTTTTGAAGGACACTTTGGTTGTTTCCATGTCTTGGCGACTGTGAATAATGTTGCAGTGAGCATAGGGGTACATGTATCTTTACGGATAAATGTTTTCAGATTTTGGGGTAGATACCTAGAAAAGGGATTGCTGGGTCACATGTTAACTGTATTCTTAATTTTTTGAGGAACCTCCATTCTGTTTTCCAGAGCAGCTGCACCAATTTACATTCCCACGAGCAGTGTATGAGGGTTTATTTTTCTACACAGCCTCTCCAACACTTGTTATTATTTTCTTATTGAGAGTAGTCATTCTAACAGGTATAATAAGGTGGTATCTCATTGTGATTTTGATTTGCATTCACTTAATAGTAATGGAATTTTTCAAAAAAAAAAAAAAAAAAAGAACAAAAAACCATCAGATTTGTGTGGAATCACAAAAGACTTCGAATAGCCAAAATAATACTAAGAAAAAATAGCAAGGTCCAAGGTATCACACTCCCTGACTTCAATTTATCTACATAATGAAAATAATCAAAATGGCATTTTATTGGCAGAAAAACAGACACAGACCAATAGAGTAGAACTGAGAATCCAGAAATAAACCCACATATATATGGGCATATATGGGCAGAGAATTTTCGACAAAGAAGCCAAAAACATACAATGGGTACAGAATCCTCTTCAATAAATGGTACTGAGAAAATCTGAAAGTCACATGCAAAGGAATGAAACTAGACTGCTATCTGTCACCAGATACCAAAATCAACTCAAAATTGATCAAAGACATAAACATAAGACCTGAATCAATAAATTGCATAGAAGAAGGCATAGATACTAAACTTATGGACCTTAGGTTCAGAGAGGATTTTATGAATTTGACCTCAAAGGCAAGATAAGTGAAAGCAAAAATAAATGAATGGGTAAGGGGGATCAAATACATGGTGATGGAAGGAGAACTGACTCTGGGTGGTGAATACACAATGGGATTTATAGATGATGTAATACAGAATTGTACACCTGAAATCTATGTAATTTTACTAACAATTGTCACCCCAATAAATTTAAAAAATAAATTGAAAATAAATAAATAAATAAACAAATAAATAAATGGGACTGTATCAAACTGAAAAACTTCTGCACAGCAAAAGAAACCATCAACAAAACAAAGAGGAAACTAATTGAATGGAAGAAGATATTTGCAAATAACACCTCCGATAAGGGGCAAATATCCAAAATAGATAATGAACTCCTACAAATCAACAATAAAAAAAAAAAAGAAAAAGAAGAAACAATCCCATTATAAAATGGGCAGAGGCCATGGACAAACACTTCTCCCAAGAAGACAAACGGCCCACAGATACAAGTATATGAAAAAATGCTCAATTTCACTAGCTAATAGTAAACATTAAATGGCTTTTTAATAGCAAGACATAGATTGCCCTGCAACAAAATATAATCTGAATGGTGTGTTCTATCTGCAAGTTGGTTTCACTCGACATCTTGAACTGCTTTCAAACACTTGAAGTCAAAGCTCCGAATGCCCTTTTGAAATGACTTTGCCCTTGATTTTTACAGCCTTGTGTATTTTAGCGGAAATTTAATCCATATGTTTTTGATTCATTTACACTTAAATCATCAAAACACCAGTCTTTTAGGGTGATTTGATATCCATGAAGACTATTGAGACTTTTTGATAATCCTATAGAGTATTTAAAAAAAAAGAAATCAGGGACTTTGGCTTTTCCTAGACTAAACTAAAATGCTGGGGTGTTCACTTTCGGCATGTTCTAAATTTGTCTAAACAAGTTCTCTCATCTGTAATAGGCAGCAGGACAGCAAAGTGCTGGTGACATGCTCACCATAAGTAAAAGTGCTGAAGCTTTTGATGAGACACAGAGAATATGTAATTCAGAGCATATTTTACAGCACTCGTGGGCTTTTAGACCTTTTCATCCTAATGAAAAGATCTGAAAGTATTAATTTGCATTACTGTGGATGCTGTTACTTGTCTAGTTTTATGTTTCCATATTTGAATGCATTACTACTTACTCAATATTATTAGGGATTTTATTGCACTTTATTTGAAAAGTGCTCAGTAATCATTTTAAATTTAGTTTTCACATGGGGTATAAATTTATTTTTTACATCAGATGTAAAAAAAAATTACCGTGCATTTTATATATCACTGGTTCCATAAAAATGCTTTTTCCACTGGTTAATATTCATAGTAGGTAAAAATATTGCTAGTATTATAAAAGAAAAAATAATTTAGTTTTAAAGTACTATATTTTATAAGTTAGTGGTTTCTTTCTCTATTTTTTCATAGTTAAATCAGTTTTGCTCCTGATTAAATATATATATTAAATGCATTAAGCTACTCTACATCATCTCCAGTTTTCTTCCTTTCCTCATTTTTCCAAAATGAAATACTTAATCCTGTATTTACTTACTCTGGTCCATATGGATTGGTTACTATCATTTCATCCCAAGTGTCCATTTGGGGATCAATTTCCTTTTTTGAAATGGTTACTTGATCTGACAATTAATAGCCTGGTTTTGTACAATTATTTTTTCCTACATAGATGATATATGGAGAGTTCTATGTGATGTAAGAATATTTTCTGAAGTATATTCTCAAGTCTTTCCTGTTGAATAGCATCTAAAATTTGTAGAGCTGAATATATGTCTTTTTTTTTGTTTTACATACTTTGAGTTCCATTTGTAAAAAGCAAGTGGATTTTTGTCTTTCTTTAGGTAGATGAAGTTTACATTGTATGTTCAAATGGATTAAGATAGTCATGACATTCACCTAAATTGAAATCAGTTTAATTTTTATGTAGTGTTTTCTTTGAAGTACCGTTAGAGATGCACTCTCTACTTGAAAATTATCCTACTTGAAAATTATCAATAAGCTCAACATGCACACCAGTTAACCTTTGCCCTTATCTATGTATGACTAGAAAACACCACAATTTTTTTTGAAAAATATAGATACTTTATACTCTGAATAACAATCAATGCTCTGTGATATTCTAAAATACATGATCATTATTTCAACCCTAAAAAGTTAGGTCCTTTTAATATTATTTAATATTGTTAAAGTATTAAAATATTTATTTAATATTTTTAATGTGATAAAACCTATGATCACAGAAATGCATGGAATGTCAAAGCTGGCATTATTTTTGGTTATCATAACTGACCATATATCTTCTTCACATATTAGAAGGAGGAAGCAAGTTTATTGTCATTAAACTGTTAAGTCATTGAGATATATTAGGAGGATTTTGTAGAAACAACTATTTTCAAGTTATGGGCAGGTTTTTTCATCATTTTGTAGCATACTGAAGCAATAGATACTTATTTGCATTCAATGATTTTCTATTTTATTTTTGCATCACAATTCCATGAGATTTCAGTCATAATAATGGAGCAAGCTGAGACTGAATGTCTGGAGTTTTTTTTTTTTGTTTTTTTGTGTTTTTTTTTGGTCATTTTTAAAAGTAGTTTACAATGTGAATCCTTAAAAAAACACACACAAAAAACGAAAAACAAAAAACAAAAAGCTGTTCACAAGGCACGTGGCCTTTGAGGATATATCTTTCAATGTACTATTTATTTAAGTTTAATGGCTATTGATACTTATGGATTTCTTCTTAGCAAAGAAAACCACTCAATGCTGTTTAGTTTTCAGTTGAATGAGAAAAATTTTATATACTCTTTACTATATGTCTATGTTTAGTAAAAATATATTGCTATCATATGTATAAAAAAAATTGAAGAATTTCACATGGATCCTACTTGGTAGAAAATGTAGATTAAAGAGGAGGAATTCATTTTTAAACTGAATAAATATCTCTTTCAGCATCAAGAGTGGTAGGTACCAATTGCTGTGCTTGCACACAGATAAAGGTGAAACAATAATCTAAAATTACTTTTGCTTCAAATGATATTTACTTGCTTTAAATAAAGAAATGTTTATAATTAAAAAATACACATTTTGTTTTATTTCAAGTGCTATCACAGTCAGAATTACTTAAAGAATATGTTATTATATAACTACACAAATATTCATAGTCTTAAACATTTTGTTATAGTGTTTTTCTTAAGTCCAATACTAAACCAAAAGGTACTTTTTGCATTACTTTTATTATGGAATATTAGGGATTAAGATAGTAAGGACAATGTCTTTATTTCAGCACAACCATTTACGTCTATATTTAAGCACTTATCTAATAATGACTTCTTAAATGGCTTTGTAGACATAGGATTTTCTATTCTTGTTGCCCTGCCTAAAAAATGGATCCATATTTTCTGCAAGCTATTTGTGAATGTGCAAGCCATCTGCAGCTGAATGATTAGTGGAGTGCAGGACTAGGTATCCTGTATTCAGTCTCCATTGATCATTTGTTTCTCTTTTATTATTTTAATTATAAAAACTAATCTTCAATGTGACTGTTATATGGCATTTCCATGTTAAAAAATAGTCTCAGATGTTCATGTACTTTTAAGTTGCACTATAATTTTGAGCTATATTAACTGAGATTAATTTTGGGTATCAGTATTGTTGTACTGGACTTCATGCTGCATAGTGGTACTGCAACTGGAAGTTAGACTTCTATGCTAACTCACTGTACATGTCAAGTAAACAAGTTTAATTGTGTTATTCACCTCATTGACTTTAATGAGTCAATAATAGATGTAATAGTCACCTCAGGACCAGATGGCATAGGGTAAAAAGTCCTCATGAATACCATTTTTTCATCTCAAGTATCTGATAAATATGTTAACTTCCTGCGTTAATGCAATTGTTGAAATTTCTTAACAGCTGGTCAGTTACCCTACACTGCAGGGGCCATCAGGTGCTATTTATAGCTTAAATGTCAGCTTTATATTCATGGAGAAATTAAGAGTGAATAAAAAGAGCCCTCTTTCTGAAATATAATATAATATCATAATCAAATAATTGTACAAAATTATTTTATTCAATTAAACAGAGGTTTGGGGAACCACTCTGAAAGGAATCCATCATATAATCAATCTGAAAGTTAGAAAGAGCCTTCCTAACTGTCAAAATGTCAATTGCACAGGCATGTTATTTATCCTTTCTTAAAAATGTTTCATGTGTTGTTTGCTACTTTCTTTAACACACACACACACACACACACACACACACACACACAGAGTATAACTACATGTTCATTGGTAAAGTGACAATTGCATTTATTGAGGAGGAAACCATCTTTAACTTGTAGCAGCAGATTCATCATAAGTCTTTTTATCTGCAGTCTGCTTTATGAACAGTGCTTATGGTTGTTCCTCTCCTCATATGCTTAACATATTACTTTTTTAATAAGAAAATTCAAATATTTTTCCTTTGTGTAATATCTAAAAACTTATTCTCAGATTAAGGTTGAATTGCTGCCTTAGCAACCAAGTCAATGTTTTCAAGAGTTTTATATGTTATTATGTTCTTGGAAAAGCAAATGAATATTCACCTTGTCAACTTAATATTACCTCAACACAGAATTCTATGTAGAACATTTCTTCTGATAAAACTTTAGAACCCAGAAATGACACTAACTCGTAGTCAAGAATTTACAGCACATTTAATATTATTGAGTTAAATGAGAAAAACTTATTAAGCTGACTCCTGTTTACCTGAATCACTGAAGTTTATGCAATGTTTCCATGTATTTAATACTTAAAATTTTAGATGCAGCTCAGTTCTGTGCTATCTAGGACAGCATACTTGTGCTGAATTTGATGGAAGAATAGCAATGTCTGCTGCAGTGTCCACTTAAGAAAGGGCATCTTCGAGGATTTTGTGTGTGAGAAGATGCTTTCATATTAGTTGCTATTCTGTTTGTTGATAAATGGTACTTTTATTCTCTTCGTTATGGTAGATTGGAGCTGTTTTTCCTAAGAAGATGAGACTATTCTTTATAATTTACAATATCACATTTGGTCCTACAGAATAAAATGCAGCTTCTGGAAATGGCCAAATAGATTATTGGGGGGAAAAAACTATTTTATTGAGAAAAACTGGGAGACTTTTTTTTTTTTTTTTTTTCCACTCTGTAGGACTACTTTAAGAAGTTTCCAAGATCCAACATAAGTGAATTGCATTTCAGTTATGGAGACTTTAAATTCTCCAGGGGAATCCGGTGATTCTCGAGGGTAATGTAGAAACTTTGAGAAGACAAGGTAGAATTATAGTAATTCTCTGATGTTGTGAGGGAAAAAAAAAAAAAAAATCTAAGGTCAAGATGCACCAAAAATCGAGGCAGTCTGACAAACCAACCTAAGTTAGTTTGGGATCCTAAGAAAGCTCTACTATAAAAGTAGAGAAACTAGATACAGAGCAGCCCTGGTGATGATTGAGACAACGTTGTTTGAAATAAGATAACATTGAATTGCCATTGTCCCTAGGTTCCTGACAGAGAAAAATAATCTTTTGAAGGAAAATAAAACATGTTCTTATATCTCAAACTATTTTCAAATGTTTATTAACAATGTACTCTACCAGGGAAACGAAGGGACACAATTTCTTTTAAAAGGAGAAAAAAAAAAAAAAACAGAACAAATGAAGGCACACACGTTTTAAAATAACTTTAATATTTACAACAAATAAAATCAATTCAGAATTTCCACAGAGAACTAGAAACTATATAAAAAGGAACCGAATGGAAATGTATAATTGAATAATAAAATAATAATTAATACTACAATAAATACATTTAGCAGTGGAGGAGACATAACTAAAGAGAAAATGGGTAAACTGGAATATATCTCCTCCAAAAAGAACAGATAGACTGAAATATAGAAAGAATAAAAAGATTTTAGAAGTATAGGAATACAATAGAAAAAATTAATTGTGTATATATTCGGAGCTACTAAATGCAAGAAAAGAGAATAGAATAGAGAGTATATTTTAAAAACAAGGATAGAAAATTTTCAAAACTAATGAGAGTTATCAGGACACTATTTTAAAAACCTTACAATCTCCAAGTATGTGCACGCGTGTACACACACACACACACACACACACACACACACACACACTACATCATAGTAAAACTGCTAAAATCAGGGATTATGGCAAAGGTCTTAAAAGCTTCCATAAAAATTAAAACATGTTATATCCAAAGTAAAATAGTAAGGGCAAGATCTGCTTTCTAAAATGAAACAATGGAAGTTACAAGATAATGCCATTTTATTTTCAAAGTGTTCTAAGCAAATAAACAACAACAAAAAAGACTATCAACCTAGAATCCATGCCCATTTAAAATATACTTTAAAAAATCTATACAAATAAAAGCTGAGAGAAATCATTGCCAGCAGAACCATACCAAAAAGGCCATATATATATATATATATATATATATATATATATATATATATATATATTTTTTTTTTTTTTTTTAAATAATGTTCTTCAAAATGAAAGCTCAGAAATAAAGTAAAAAAGAGAACAACATGTAAATATCTAGATGCATTTATAAAACAATATTGAATGTTTCAATCAAAAATTAGAATGGGATTTTTAAAGTTTACATATTAACAAAATATGGACTAACAATAGCGTATAAACCTGAAAATAGAAATGTATTTAAATTGTTTTGAGTTCACATGAAATATTTCCGAAAAAACTGACCCTTTTCTAAACCAGTAATCCTCAAGCACTGGAAATTTTTGTCTCTACCAGTGGACATTTGTCAAAGTCTGGAGACATTTTGATTGTAATGACATGGTGGAGAATAGTGTGCTACTGGCATCTAGTTGGTAGAGGCCAGGGATACCACTAGATGTATCACCATGCATAGGACCACCCCCACAGCGAATAATTATTTTATCCAGAATGTCAATAGTGTCATAGTTGAAAATCCCTGTTCTAGATCATAAATTAAATAATCATCAAATCTCAAAAGTTTGAAATTATGCAGAACATATACTGTTAATAGTATATAATTAAGATTAAAACATAACACAATAATAACTAAAATCCCCACTGGTTTAGAAATTATGTACTGTGTTTTGCAACAATTCATGAGGCAAAGGGGATGTTGATTGGAATTGAAAATATTTCCAATTAAATATTGTTTAATTTAGATTTCAAAACTTGGGACAGAAAAATAAAGTTTGCTGATAGGACAATTTTATAGTATTTAACACATATAATTGCGAGAAACACAGAATAAATCAATTAAAATCAAGAAGTTAAAACATAACAATTACAGAAAATAGAGGAAAAATTATAAAAAGAACTAAATGGAATAGAAAAAAATATATAAATTCAAATCTATTTATAATAAACAAATCATAACAAATTATAAAATGAAAGGTGTGTTCTTTTTTTGTTAGAGTATCAACAATTGGGGATCACAAAGTATTGGAAGTACTGTTTTATGAGAGAAAGCACAAGTAACCAACATTAGAAAAAGAAATAGAAACATCATCACAGATTCTACAGTTATTTACAAATAATGATGTGATATTGTGACAAACTTTAAAGAAATGAATATAAAAAGTGTAGGTGAAATGGACAAATTCCTAAAAAAATATAGCATTATATCAATGTCAGTTTCCCATTTTTGATAATCATATTGTAGTTTTGTAAGAGAAAGTCCTTGTTTTAGCAAGTCACACTGAAATATTTAATGAAAGGGGTGTCAGCTTTTCTATGTACTCTCAAACATTTCAGAAAAAAATAATGGAAGTGCGTGTGTATATTTGCATCAGAAGTGTATCAAAATACAAAAGGGATTTTTAGATTATTATGCTAAGTGAAATAAGTAACACAGAAAAAGTCGAGAACCATGTGATTTCACTGATATATGGGATGTAAAACAAAGCAACAAAGGAACAAGACAAGCAAAGAAACAAAAACTCATCGACATAGACAATGGTTTAGTGGTTACCAGAGTGTAAGCGGGGAGGAAGATGCTAGATGAGGGTAAACGGGATCCAATATAAGGAGATGGAAGGAGAACTGACTCTAGGTAGTGAACACACCTTGTGATACATAGATGATGTATTACAGAATTATACACTTTAAACTTATGTAACTTTACTAACCATTGTCACCCCAATAAACTTTAATTAGAAAAAAAAATACAAAATAAAGATTGAAAATGTCAAATATGATGCAATTAGAAAACTTATCACTGATAGTGGGAGTGAAACTGGTATAATAATTCAGAACAATAAGGGTAAACATCTACTATTACTGGAATATGCATAACATGACCAAACACAACAACTTCAACATACGTGCATATACAAGTAAGCCAAAAGACATGTCTGTTCATGGCAACGTTATTTGTAGTAACCAAACACTAACTTGAACCAAGTCAAAAGTCCATCAAGAGTAAAATACATAAACATTTGGTGGTACATTAAAAAAATAAGATCACATGCAGCAATGAAAGGAAATGGGCACTTGATACATATAATGACATGCATAAAAAGATGCAAACACAAATAATCGCCTACTTTATTTATGTGAATTTGAGAAACGGACAAATCCAATTTATATTAATAGAAGGCTGGAGATCTGTGATTTTGATGGGTATGAATCACTAGTGGTCTGAGGTCTGAAGGTGGTTTCTAGGGTGTTGAAGTTCCATTACTTGACCTGGGATGGTATTTCTGTAATTGTATTTAGTTTGAAATAGTTGAGTGTACAATCCTGTGCACTTTCTGTTGCATCCTTCTTAACTAGAAAATGTTTGGAAATAGAAAAAGAAATGTATGTAGACAGTTGGAATCAGATTTCAGTGTTTTGTAATTGTAGTTGACCCTGTAGATTTATCCTTTCCACTTTACTAAGCGCTAATTGCATCTTCTAAAAATTTAGCCACAATGCTTCTTTGCCTGTAGGAAAAGGTCAAGGCTCCTTCATTATGACCCTAATCCTGACTCTTAATGATTTGTATTCAGAACCAAGAAACTCAAAGAGGCTGATTAGGCCACGCTATCTAGGCCTAGACTATTCAGACAGGCTATGTTCTCTACATTTTTGGGCTTCTCGTCTCTTCCTTCAAAAAGTCCTGATGTTTAATGTTCAAATCATTCCAGAATATAAAGAGACTGAGCAAAATTGCTCTATTTCCCATTGGACATTCTCTTTTGCCTTATTCCTAAAAGGCAACTGGACACGAAAACAAACTAGATCATTGGTTTGGGGAACAAAGAGACTCTTATTTACATTATATCCCTCCCATCTTACGTTCTTCCATTTATTTTATCTCTAGGCTCCTATGCCCTTTCCCCCCATAATACTCCCTTTCTCTGGCTTCCTGAATTAATCTACAGTTTGGATATGATCTTAGAGATATTTTGACTGCTTTGGCTCAAGTCAGTGTAGTCCTAATTATTTCAGTAAATAATATTCCAGATAGGTTTGGGACTTGAGACTGAAGACTTAAATCCTTGTATATCTTGCACATATTCTACCCTTAAAGGAACTTTTGAGGGAGAAAACATTGAAAGACCAGAATACAGATTATCTGTGTGCTCCTTCCTATAATAACATAATAGCAGTCCAATATTATAGTAAGGCAGACCTGTAGTGATTTTCCCTTATTTATACCAGACTAAGAAAGGCTAGGTCACTTGGAAGAACAGTCTCCTGCCACAGGAAAGCTAAGCATGTTTTTTTATTTCTAATTCTAGATATAAAGAAACTTTTTTTTTTTTTTAATTCAGAGAGTCCCTTGCCCATAGATCTGTTGACTAATTTAAAAACACCCTTCCCTAAAAAATATTTATAGAAATCCAAAATCTAAGCACTTATACGCATCACTGAGCCCTAAAATCTAACACTGATTAAATTCTGATAGCCAGTAAAGAAAGCATTCCCTTCATTCCTTAATTCATTTTTAATGTACAACCATATTTTTTCTATCCCGAAATAAGCACTTTTCAAATGATCTTGAACTGACATTCCAGGATCTCTGAATATCTTATTTTTAATGTTCCTTTTCCAGCTAACATTACTGACATAAGAATCTATAAACTCTATACACTAGTCAATATGACGGAATGTGTTTTCTTCTGAGGGGTGATGTTTATTGTATTTTGCATATCATTCAGAATGATTCTATACTGTATATATGACAATCCCGACAGATGTTCAAGTGAACTATTGTGTTCTATAGCTCTAAACACTCCATTTTTTGATACCTTTAAAATAGAATAGGTAAGTGTTCTTATAAAGGTTTAAAAATAGTCTTCAGGATTTATAGGAAATAGAAATAGTAAAGTAGCATAAAAAGATACATTTAAATAATAGGAAACTCTTTTGGACATATAAAAATAATTTGGTGGCCTATCAGGGCAATATCAAGACCTCAGTAAAAATAGATAATATCCTTTTAGAATGACAGTAATTTCTGAAGGAAGAAAAGTGGAAATTTAAAAAAAAAATAATTTCCAAAATGAAGTTTTATATGGTGATGTACAGTTTGTAAAAAATGCTCATTTCTATGAAATAATTGCTAGAGACTTGGCTATAGGAGTAAATGGGAAGAAAACAGGTGCAAAAAATTATGATTTTTGGCTTTCCCTTAGGAGAGTGTTAAACTCCATTTAATAGAAAGAAATAAATAGCATTCTGAATGAACTTGTATTATAAGCTCCTATCTACAAAATAAATAATAACAAAAATGGAAAAATGTACTAATTGCCTACCAAGTTAAAACTTGTAATTCTTTTATAGCTAAGCATTTAGACAAGGCAAGGGACTCTATGAAGAACCAGCATTGAGTAGTAATTGGTTTTTCACATTTATATTTATGAACATTAAAACCATAATATTTACTGTAGATTATGATAAAAAACAATACTCATACTGCTAATTGTATGGAATAATTCATCCTGTTCCATAAAGAGCTAGCAAAGTAAACAGAGCCATGTTGGAAGTCTTCTTAGAAACTTACACTGTAATTGTCATAAACAATACATGTAAATAGGATTTTTTAAAAAGTCAACTATACATTACAAGCATTCACAGATATAAATGTATATTAAGTAATTTTCTAAATGATTGAAATATTAGTTTCAGAGGATGTTATGTAGGTAAAACTTATGAAAAAAGTTAAAAAAGGTGCATAAAGGAGGGGAGAGATACAATTTGGTAGAGAAAGAAAGATATGTTTCAAATGTAATATGTAGTACATAAATATTTAGTGGGTATAAAAATAACCTATGGGTCAGAAGTGGAATTAAGGTCTGCCTTTCTGTTTTGTCAGACAGACCCCCCCCCCATTTTTGAGAAAATTGATTTGTTGATGCAAGTTTATAAGATCTATTAATATTATCTAGTATTGTCTTAATTTTGTTAACTTTAGAACCCACTGTGTATAAAATAATGAGTTAAACCCTAATGTTACCTAAATAAGAAAAACATATTGCATAGAGGGACTCTATGGAAATACGATGATTAGGTTAAAAAACAGAACAGAGGATAAAAGGTTCCAGATGAGCAAGGTATGACTTCAGATTCTGACACTTTTACTTAGTAACTATTGGATTATAGAAGATTTAGTTAATCTATTTGTCTCAGTTTCCTCATCTCTGAAATGAGGACTGATGGTAGTATTAGGGGGGCTGTGGTTTCATAAGGGTGCAAAGTTCAGAAAATTCTAGACAATCCTCTAGAAGTGTTATTTTAACCAAAGTACTTGCCTTTTCCATGATTGCATACATAATAAGGAGGTATTCACTACCCCCTCTATCATTGGTTTAACTGAATGTAAATGAATTCTGGAATATAGGAAAACCACCCTCCACTACATATAGCAATAGTATCAAGTTCTAAAACATTCTAGTTTCCACATAACTTACGCTATATAGTATTAGCAAGACTTTACTATTCCTGTAAATTTTTGCCCAGGCAAATAGCTTGATTGTTCATTAAGGGAACTACACATCAACTCTTCTGTGGAAAACACTGACAGTTTGTGTCCTAAGATTCTTTGAATCTCTTTCTGCAAAATTTTCATCTCTGTCCTTACTCAAACTTTCCTCATTGTCCCCACCAAAATAACTATATTCCACAGGTATAAGAGACGAAACAATGTGGGGTACAGAATATGAAATGTTTAAGATTGTGAATTCTTTGTTTGAGAGGTATTCATGTAGCCCCATGATAGCATAGCACAATTTCCAGTTTTAACATATTTTGAATAAAATGGTACTGATTTAGAACTTTGTAAGAATTCTTCTGAAATATATTCAAAGTTAGATCTCTTTTTAGGGTGAGGGACACCTTTATATAAAATCACTTACTAGACTTAAAAAGCATTCAAAGTTATATTATTAGCCAAAGAAATAAGATAAATATATGTGACTCAGGGGCATTGGGGTGAGCTTTAGAACTTTGCAGGAAGAACATTCTTTTAAAACTGTAACTAAAAATTTATCAATACGGATGATGGCACATGAGGTGTGCGTGGGACCCACTGTAGTTCCCTGCCCTTCATGTGCCTATGGGATGCTGACACCAGCAAAACTTCAAAGCTGCCTAGAGGGCAATTTTGGTTTGGAGTCATTCTGTTCTTCCCACATGAATCTCCACTTTAAAACCAAAACTTTCACACAGGAAACCAAACATTTATATTCTACATTTTTGTTTCTTTTATTGGATTTTGAGGCTGCATTACCTCAGTTTCTGTCAATTTATATAGTACATTAAATGCTGTAAATTACCATAAAGTGAAACAACACATCATACAGTCATGTCGGAACTGTAAATCATGACTATTTCCTGCTGCAAACAGATGTTCTTATTTTTAGACCCATGTCAAGATTCATTTTGTTCTTTCAGATTGTCGAGCCAAACTTTAAATGTTCTTGTTATCAAAATGAACTATCACATTCACGCCGTCGTTTATGAGACGAGGAAAATGAGTTGCTCAGGCATTCAAGGTAAATCAAATTGCATACATCGCTCTTCCACAATTGACTTCAAATACATCAGAATTTAAACCAGCAAACATGAAGCTGTGATAGATTTTAAATAATAATCTTATTCGACATCATTAAGTAAAGATGACATTTTAACTTCTGTTGAAAGATCATTATATATGATTTAAGCAGTGATGGTTTTGCCAGAAGCATCACACTTTACATCCTCAAAATCTGACTTGCTGTCTTTGCCTTTGGGAATGATAAGTCATTAATCAGAAAAGGAGGCACTCGAGAATCAGAAGTGTATGTTGGTGTTTGCTGTTTGTTTGCTCCTTAAATTCATCAACCTGTTTTTCTCACCACCGGTTCCCTTGACCTCTTCTTATAAAATTAGAGCTTCATTTATGTGATTCAATACTAAGGGCAGCAATTGGCAGATCTACAAATGAATAAAGATTTTATGCCTCCATGCAAGGGCTAGGTAGATGAGAAGAATGTATTTGCAAAATGTCAAAGATGTTTGTTTAGTGATCCCTCTGAGGAAGAGCAAAAATTAGCAGAAGTCCTCTGACATAAAATCAAAGGAACAACTGCAGCAGGAAAATGTGTTGGAAGCTTGTAACGCTATCAAAAAATAATAATGATATTTCACTTATAAGAAGCAAAACATCTGCTGTATAATAATCTATCTGTAGATAACACAGAATTTAATTGAGATGTTTTAGGGTTCCTTTTTTGTATTTTCCATGTTGATGAGTTTGAGATTAAGTGGTGGGGTATGTTTTAAAGTGTTTAATTCAAAATCTATTCTCAGTATTAGAAAGATGATATTTAAAATGTTATTTAGGAATCAATTCAATAATGTAAGTTTTATGAGTTTAGGGTAATAACTACTCTGAATTAATGTATATTAAAAATTTAGAGATAAAACTATGAAAAAGTACATTGTCAAATCTACAATCACAAACTTCAATTTTACATGCAAACATGAGTTTCAAAACTTAGAAAACATTTTTTGAAAACCTTTCTATTTTCTCCTCCTTTCATTTTAGCATCAATTGTCTCCTTTCTGTCTCTCTGCCCTTCTACTCTCCTGTTTACTTTCTCCCCTTTTTTGCTTTTGTTTTTTTAGTCTTTCTTCCCAGCTCCCTAATTTCTCTCTCTCTATGTTTCCTCTATGAAAGATAATCCTTTAACATACTTTCCAGATATCAGAGGTAAAGTGGAAAGCACATTCCTCCACCTGTACACCCAAATAAGGGAAGAAACATTTCCAAGATAATTACTGAAATTTATCAGCTGAGTAACCAGAGCCAAATACTTACAAGTGGGATGGGGATAATGAATGGGTCAGATGTGCATCCTATGTTTGCCAGCAGAAAAGTGCATTACAATCTTTAGGAACTCATAAAACAAATAAACAAAAAACTTGAATTTCACATTTATTAATCATTATTAGTATTTTTAGCATTAGTTGTTCATATAATTAAGATTTTTCAGAGAATAACACCTGAATATAATATATGAGTCACAGAAGAATATAATGGTATCTTAGAAATAATAAAAGATCATTATTCAATTTAACCTACAAACTGTATGAAAATCTATTATCTTGAGATTTATATTAGTAGAAATTTAACAAAAGAATTCATCAAGAGGCAATTTGGATATGATTGAGGTTTTTTTTTCTTTTTCCATTACCATTGAAAATTATTTCAAAGAGAATTCCAAGAAATGTATTTGCATCATCTTGAAATAAAACAAATTTACAAATTAAATACTTGTAGAATCATTAACTCTTTCAACTTACCAAGATGTCCAAAAATGCCTGGTAACAACTCACCACATGAGTCACTGAAAGGAATTGATGCAATTTCCCAATGTAGCTAAATTACAACCAGGGAGTACTTACAATCTTGTGAATCTATATTGTGGTTTGTATAGAGAGCAAGATTTTAAAAATAAAATAATTTTGTTTACTTTGAAGAAATATTTTTCCCAGAGAGTTCAGGAGTAAATGTGTTAATTTTACAACAAGCAGGTCAGGAATCGATCAAATGAAGGGTAAAATAAAATAATGAAGAGTGGGTTTCCTTATCTATTATAAAATCACTTCGCTCCCTGAATGAATGTTGAATTCTCTACATTGTACAATTTATTTTCATGCTTTGTTGTTCTATTTACATGAACCTCACCACCACATCAAGAAACATGCACGATCTCATCTTCAGTTTCACAAAGATAAACTTAAGCAGATACTCAATTTGGCTCAATCAATCATGTCCTAAAATGTGTCTCAAAAATATATTTGTATTCTATGACTATTAAACAAGAATAAAACATTGTTTGTGACAGTAAACAGAGCAACACCCAGGAATGGTGTTTAGTTTTTTGGTAGAGACTCCTTATTTTCGAAAGATTAGCGTTACTGGCATGAAGAGATTCCTTGTTGCAAAACACATAGTTCACATAATCTGTAATTTACACACACATATATAATTTAATACACACACATATATAATTTAATATAAATTATAGATATATATATACACATATATATGCAAATCATATCAGTAAGTACACATAAGTATATATATACATATATATGTGTATATATATGTATTTATCAGGTACTTATTGATATGATTCTCATCGTCAAGAAGCATATAATTTGATCAGGATGACAAAAACAACAAACAAGGATCACAACATAATAAAAACTAATGTGTTATGAAATGTTGGGTGGCACAGCATGCACCAGGAAATTTGCAGCTGTTCATGAGAGAGGTGAAGAGGATCAGATGGCCATGGAGAGCTTGAGACTTGAACTGTCTATCAAAAGATAGACAGGATCTGGTAAGGAAGAGAGGGAAGTAAAACTACAGGGGCACAGGAAATTCAACTGACTGTGCTGTTGGAAGGATGTTAGAGACTAGAGGCTTGGTAAGTGAAAAAATGACTAGCTGATGGGAATCTTAATGATATGTTTTACAAATGTATAGGTAACTTTAAAAATTATTATACGATTAGTAGAGTGGCTTTTACCCTCAGGCTAAATAGTTATTAGATATTTTAAATCTTTGATTTATCAATTTGATGAGAGCAACAGTATCATGATCTCATCCAGTAAGTAAAGAATTGTAAGATATCCGTAAGTAACCTATACATGGAGGAGCATATAAGGACTGATGATCTTGAATCTCCTTAGATTACTACTATGTGCATAAAATATAAATAGCACTTAAGTAGCCGATTTCAAGTTGTAATTCTGTTTTCCTTAGTTTTCAAACACCTTGCACTTCTTTCTCAGGGTTGGGTCACAACACTGACCATTAGGTATACACCATAGTTATTCAACATTTATATATCTAAAGAAGTGATCACCATGATAAGTCCAGCAACCATCTGACATTGTACCATGTTATCACAATATCATTGACTATATTCCCTTTACTGTAGATTACATCCCAAGACTTATTTGTTTTATACCTGGAAATTGAACGTCCTATTCCCCTTCACCTTTATTCCCCTCTTTAGAAAAACTTCAATTATAGTTGACCTTCAGTACTATTTTATATTAATTTCAGGTGTACAGCATAGTGGTTAGATATTTATGTAATTTAAGAAGTGATCCCCCTGACTAGTACCCACCTGGCACTATACATAGTTATTACCATATTATTGACTTTATTCCCTGTGCTTTACTTTACATCACCATGACTATTTTGTAACTACTTATTTGTACTTCTTCCTTTTTACCTACCCTCAAAAACCCCTCACATCTATTACTCCAATAAATCTAGTGCGCATTGGACACCACACATAGTTATTACAATATTATTGTACGTCTCCATGACTATTTTGTAACTACCAATTTGTACTTCTGAATCCCTTCCCTTTTTTCATTCCCCCAAACTTTCTCCTATCTGACATCCATAAAAATGTTCTCTGTATCGATGTGTGTGTTTGTTTTGTTTGTCCACTGTTTCTTTAGATTCGACATATAAGCGAAATCACATTGCATTTGTCTTTGTCTGACATAATCCACTCAGCACCACACCCTCCAGGTCCATCCAAATCAAGGCATATAGCAAGAACCCAATCGCTTCCATGGCCGAATAATATTCAATTATATTAATATGTATGTATTACCTACTCCTTATCCATTCATCCATCGCTGAACACCAAGGCTACCTCCATATCTTGGACATTATAAATAATTATGCAATAAACATATTAATGAACATGTACCCTCGAAGTAGCATTTTGAGTTTCTTTACATAAATACCCAGAAGTGTGATTACTGGGTCCTTCTTTGTCACTTGTTAGAGCCTTTGTTTTAGTCTGTTCTGCCTAGTATAAATATTGCTACCCCAGTTTTTTTTTTTTTGTTTTTTTTTCATTTCCATTTTCATGAAATATCTTTTCCCATTCCTTTACTTTCAGTCTCTGTGTGTTTTTCAATCTGAAGTGTGTTTCTGGTAAGCAGCATATTAAGGGTTTTGTTTTCTTATCCATTCAGCCCTTAGATGTCTTTTGATTGGAACATTTAATCTATTTACATTGAAAGTAATTGTTTTGATGTTGTTGTTTTATAAAGTGGCATAAAAAATTGAAAATATTTATTAG
The DNA here is from genome assembly GCF_057876585.1 of Rhinolophus sinicus. Classification (NCBI taxonomy): domain Eukaryota; kingdom Metazoa; phylum Chordata; class Mammalia; order Chiroptera; family Rhinolophidae; genus Rhinolophus; species Rhinolophus sinicus. The sequence goes on along the minus strand of NC_142516.1, from coordinate 143,918,190 downwards.
GGCAGAAAAGCAAAACTTTACCATAATTACTATTATTGGCATTATAAATAAATGAACACAGCATTTAATCTAATAAACTTTGGAAAGGCAATGTCATAAAACTGTCTTAAAACACTATGCTAGGTCATCATTAACATTGTAATAAGGATAAAGATGGCAAAATTCTCTACTTTTGCCACATTGTCATACTAATCTCATAGATGTTACCTATCAAATTTTAGTTTAGAAGTCAGCTCACTTATCAATGTCAAATTCTATTTTATTGTACAATGTCCAGTTAAATCATCTTTGACTACACTGTAAAACTAAACAAAAACAAAAATTCCTAGGGAAATGTATTTTTCTTCTTTTCAAAAAAATAAAAATAAAATAAAGTTGAGTCCAAGCAGCTGACAGAGATCTATTCAAATATATTCTAATAAAGGAACTTGTCAAAACATTTTCACCTTTAAAAACATTGGTCAATTTTTTTCAATTCTTTCTGGAAAGTTTATTAAAATTATTAAGGAAACAAAATGTGGAAGGATTGAAGTAAAAACTTGCAATAAAAAGAATAAACATTAACATTGACTAATGCCACATACTGTTGATAAAAAGAATAGGAACCCATTGGTGGTTCAACAGTATTAAGTCTCACAACATCAATAATGAATAGTACATACTATGAGCTGTCCAAGATACTGTTTGAAGGGAGTTAATTCATAAACACAAGGAGCCCCTCAGACGTGCGTCCATAATTTCCAGTTCTTTTGCCATCAGTCACCTATCAGATTCTGTAACTGTTAGGTGAATATCAAAGTAACAAAATCCAAAACTGGACATTGCCATTAACAACAGTTTATTGATGCTTCCTCTGCAAATTTCACATTTTCTAATAATAAAAATGTGCACAGAAGATGGAATTTGAAAAGTTAAATGTATGTTTTTACTTGAACTCTTATAATTACAGTATATTCATGGAAAAGAGTTATCTAGTAACATAAATTACTTCTGCATCAGTTCCACAACAAGACAAGGACATAAAACATACAAACTGTTCACTGACAGAGTCCTGTTGGGAAACAAGCTTGTGATTTTAATACACACTTTAGCAGATCAGTGCTGAGTCAGGAGCTTTAAGAAATTGGTGAACAATAGCCTGCTTACTAATGCTATGAGATATAAAAATACTCTTTCTTACTCCTCCGTAAAAGAGCAATGATTTTTCGGGTACATCTGTAGAGGCATCCCAATGCCAGAGGGATCCATCTTCAGAACAAGTAAACAGATGATCTGGGTTGGATGAATGAAAGTGGACTTCCCCCATTACAGCTTCATGAGCCTTCAGCAGAGACACAGGCATAGAACAATGTTTAACATCCCAAATACTCAACATTCCATCCTGGCCGCCAGTAGCTACAACATGCTGCTGGTTGGGATGTCTATCAACACAGTGGAGTGGCACTCAGTCACCAGTCAGTGATAATATCTGAGAGGACTCATTTCTCTCTTGTCTGAAATCCCATATTTTTAACTATCCAATTGAATTTACTGTTAGAACCTCAGGAGTTCGAGGGAAGGTTACAGCATGGAGAGTACCGCTATCTGCATTATCTCTAGTTCTCACAGCTTCCTTGTGACCAACTCTGAAGAGATTTATTCAACCATCTTCTCCAACTATGGCAATTTCTGGGTTGCTGCACACAACTCCCGTGCATGGTACACTGCTACAAGAAGGACTGCCTGGACCTCTGTGGTAGTGAGCCGTTGTCCACTCCTAGCTGACTGACAGAGTCTCGTTATTCAGATGGTGAAGGAAAGCTGTTACATCCTGTTGATGAAGCAGCTACAGTTCTTTCCTGGTCCAAGGATTGTAAATCCATAGCATCACCATGGTGTCTGGTACCACACAGTAATTGATGGTCTCCTTCAAACCTTCCATCAGATTCTGAGTTCCCAAAATCTCCAATAGACCACAGTGAAGCATAATTTCCTCATTGTTCCAAGAGTCAGTGGTGAAGGTCTCTGTGTTCTGCAGACTTCCCAGAGGTACCTGTCACCAGAGGGTTTTGCTGATCTTCTACGACACAAACTTAGCACAAAATGTCTCCATGCCCAAACCATCTGCAGCAGGGACAGCAAAAAGCACAGCCCGCACCTCTTCGAAAGTAATTGTTGATATGTAGTTATTGTCATTTTATTGTTCACATTTAGCTTTTTCTTATCTGGGAGGCTCTTTATCTGTTTTTCAATTCTCCATGATAGCTTTGCTGGGTAGAGTAATCTTAGTTGTAGGTCTTTGCTTTTCATCACTTTGAATATTTTGTGTCAGTCTCTTCTGGCCTGCAATGTTTCTGTTGAGAAATCAGCTGACAGTCTTATGGGACCTCCCTTGTCGGTAACTAATTGCTTTTCCCTAGCTTCTTCTAAGAGTCTTTCTTTATCTTTAACCTTTGACATTTTAATTGTGATGTGTCTTGCTGTGAGCATCTTTGGGTTCATCTTGTTTGTGACTGCACTTCCTGGGTTTGTATATTTATTTCCTTTCAGTTTAGGGAAATTTTCCATCATTATTTCTTCAGATAGGTTTTCAATTCCTTGCTCTCTCTCTTCTCCCTCTGGTACCCCTATAACGTGAATGTTGGTACATTTGATGTTGTCTAAGAAGCCCCTTAAACTCTCCTCAGATTTTTGGATTCTTTTTATTTTTTTTTTATTTTTGTTGTTGTTTGGGTGTTTTCTACTACCTTATCTTCTAAATTGTTGATTTGATCCTCTGTTTCATCTAATACATTATTGATTTCCTATAATGTATTCTTCATTTCAGTTATTGTATTCTTTATTTCTGATTGGTTCTTTTTTAAGTTTTCTATGTCCATTTTTATGTTTCCTATTTCTTTGTTGAAGTTCTCCCTGAGATCATTGAGTGTCCTGATAACCAGTGTTTGGAACTCTGCGTCTGGTAGTTTGGTTGTCTTCATTTTATTTAGTTCTTTTTCTGTAGTTATGTTCTTTTTTTTTTTTTTTTTTAAGTTGGGACATGCTGTTTTTTTTCGTGTGTGTGTGTGTGTGTGTGTGTGTGTGTGTTTCTTCCTATTTTGGCTGCCTTCCTGTATTTGTATTAGATGGGGCTGATATGTCTCCCTGTTTTAGTATAGTGCCCCTATGCCATAGGTTTCCTGTGGGTACCAGTGTCCCAATCTCTCTGGCACTGATGCCACATGGTCCACGTGTGTCACTAGTGTGGGCTGTTTTGCCCTTTTGTTGTCACTGAGCCTTGGTTTCTCTTTGAACATCAATGGGAGGAGTTCACCCTTGGGCTGATTTGCTGAGAGGACTGGCCATGACTCCAGTGGAGGAGCTGTTGTGCAGGGACTGACCCTATAGAGCATTAGCAGGGCTCTGGTGCCTGCCCAGTGTGCCTTTTGATTGTGTTGTCCCTGCTGGTGTCTGGGTGGTACTCTGGCTTGGTCCAAAGTGGCCTCCATGCATGCTGGTTCCCAGGACCTCCTGAGAGGGGCCCCACTGCAGGCTAAGTTCAGCCACAGTCTGTGCCCTGCCCAGGGCTACCTGGTATGAGCCACAAAGCAGTCCAAAGATGGCCACCACCTGTGCTGGGCTTAGAGGTGCCTCAGGAAGCCTAGCCATAAACTGAAACTGGCTGTGGCTACTGCCAGGCTTAGGGCTGCTCAGCAGGAGCCTATGGAATGTGCTGAAGCCAGATGCTGCTTGTTTGGGTTTTGAGAACCTTTGAGAGTATTTAGAAAAGTCTGCAGCATGAGCCAAGACAGGCTGTTTGTATGGAAAAGCTACTAGAAGCCACTTGGGTGTGTCTGAATGTTGGGTAAGGTGGGGTATCATAATTGCCAGGTTGGGCAAAAGAACTGTGTTAGCCAGGTTGAGCAATGGAACTGTGTTAGCCAGGTTGATGCAGACTCAGACATGGCAACCACCTGTGTCTGCAGTCTGGGAGGGGGAGGGCTCAACAAAGAAATAGTGGTTTCCCCTAGCTCCTCCATCTGGGAGAAAGCTGCCCTTCCAGGCCTCTCCTTGAGCCAGAAAACTCAGTTCCTCCCCATATGTCCCTGGTGCCTTTCAAGCTGCTTCCCCAGTGCTGGAGCTCAGAGCATGTGAATCCATCCGCAAGTAAGTCTATTTGTGAGACCTTTAAGGGTAGTGCCTTGGACTATAGCTGCCCTCTTCTAACTCAGTCACAATCTCCAGTGGTTTCCACAGCCAGAAGTTATGGGGATTTCTCTCCCCAGCTCTGGAAACCTGAGCTGGGGAGCCTGGGGTGGGGTTGCATCCTCTCACTCCTTGGGGGGAGGAGGCGACCTCCACAGCCAAGATATCCTTTCTGATGTTTAATGGTCACATGCGGGTATGAGACCAGCCCATTCCATGTCTCTGTCCCTCCTACCAGTCTTGAGGTGGCTTCTTTTGCATGTCCTTAGTTGTAGGGCTTTGATTCAGCGAGACTTCAGGCAATTCTCAATGATGGTTGTTCTGTAGTTCAGTTGTAATTTTGATGTGGTTGTGAGAGAAAGTAAACACAGCATTTACCAACTCTGCCATCTTGACCGGAGGATTCTGAATTGCTATTCTTATTCCTTCCAAAACTTATGTACTGAATTTGTACAGACAATCTAAATTCTTTCATTACTAACTGCAATAGGATAATATTGGTATTTTGTTCTTTCCTTTTTGCATGCAGTCTGAATGCCCCCAGTTCTCACCAGAATATGTATACAAATTTTATTGTATCAACATTAACACATGATTTTCTTTACCTATAAACCCTGCACTTATATATTTTGTTTTTTTCCTCTCCCCTACCAACTCCCAATTATTTCTGGAAGACCACAGGTATCTTGTAACCACTTTGCCATCCATTTCTTTCATTTCTGTGAATAGTAGATATATCAAATGATGTTACATTTAGTTTTCATTATGCTGTAGGTACATGTAGTTAATGAAAAGAATAGGGGAAGTACTTTGTCTTAGCCCTATACTTCACTGTGACCTTAGGTTCCCAAGTTCTATGAAGTCATATTTAGCACATTTATTCAGTTCTAGTTCCTCTTCAATAAAAACTAAATAATAATGATATAATAAATAAGTACAATGATTAACAGGAATGGATACAAATGACCTCATTTCTACATACACACAAATACCTAAAACTAAAACTTAGCCCTTCCTTACCCCTAAACGTTGTCTCAGCATCATATACTGTCCTCCCAATCTTTCTTCTCCTTAAAGGCCAGAGCCTTTCCCCAAGCAAATGAATTTAAATTAGATACCAGGGCAGAAGTTAACAGCCTCAAAAAACAAACTCTAATTTAAACTGTGTTTACAATCATACATTTTATTGGTTAAACCCAAATATCTGGAGATGACAACAGATTTTTGAACCTGAATTAGCATCTACTAGCTTTTGAACCATTTGTTAAATTTGTCAAGTTGCAAATGTTCTTCATACTTGAGTAAAATTATCTTCTGTGCCAATTTTATGACTTGCATAACTCACCTATTCTTTGTTCCAGGTTATATACTCAGTCTAACTCAATATAAGCAGTTATAGCTATGGTCTGTTTCTTTATTACAATATCTAATCTAAAAAAAAAAGGTTTAGGCTTTAGAACCCACCATGTCTCTTTTTGACAATGCTAGAGTGGAATGATTTAATATTCATCTTACATTTTATTATGTATTATTATTAATCCAAGACATATTTATTGATCATCTATTATAGTTGAATTATTGTAGTTCAATCACTGCTCCATTTCAGTGCCACTGTATCCAGGCTTTTCATGTTTCAACATGACCTAGAAGTACATAGCATCATAACATAGTGTGAAGAGTAGAGAAAAGACATTCATTCATCAATCATTCATCCCCTCCACAAACATTTATTAAATAACTACTCTTGACCAGGCACATTAAATGTGTGTATCGTGATTATACGCATTTACATATTTTGATAACAGAAGGAAGATGCATGAGAAGAAATATCCTGAGAAACAGTGAAGAAACAGGATTAGGAGTAACTCAAGCTCTATTTCCCCAAATATAAGACTGCTTTTTAGTCCTACTGATTGACTCCTGAGTTCTCAATAGTGAAATGGATGGAATAAGCAGATACAAACAGTATCCTCATTTATAGGGGAACAAAACAAGGTTTAGTGTGTTTTTTGCAGTTTTTCCAAAGGCTAATATGGCAGTGGAGTTTAGCTATTCTCTGTAGTCAGATAACCATATTCTCTGTCTACAGAGAATTCTATCTGAACTAATGAATATATGACTGTATAACAAAGAAATGATTTTGTACTGGATTATCAGATCAAAAATTATTTCATACTTTTAGCAGGTAAATATTCTAGAACAAAGGTTGAAGACCTTTATTCTTCACAAGACTAGATAGTAAGTATTTTACACACTGTGGGTATACTATCTTTGTGACAATTATTCAAAACTGTGGTAACTTGTCAAGTCTGCCTTTGTAACAGGAAAGTAGGCATACACAATCAGGAAATAAATGAGTGTGGCTGTGTTTATATTTATATATATATATATATATATATATATATATATATATATATATATATATCTGCAAAAACAGGTGACTGCCAAGACAAATTTAGGAAACACCCAGTCAAGTAAGGAGGAAAACTAATGATAAAAGTAGACTGTAAAATGTTCTGTATGATATAGGTTGCCATGGGAGCCCAGAGCAGGTACCTTTAAATCAGACAGTACTCCCATGTCCATGACTTCTTTCAACAGGCCAAAGAGGATCTATTTCTTTAAATATATGATTCAGGTTTTTCATTTATAAAATTTTGGAAGAAAATGATTGTGTTCACTTCTCGCACTCACTTGTCCAGACTAATGACAATTTTATAATATTGAGTGTTTACTTTTCTTTTCTTAGATCTGTGGTCCTTCATGTTGGAAGTATTTTATGTTATCCCAGCCCAAATGTTGAACGGGCATCACTTTCTATTGTATATACAATGAATGTGCCATATCCCACATTAAGAAATTTGGCAAAGCTCAAAATGCTTTGAGACTGCATAATGATTTACTGTGGTTCAGGATCTGACCGTATACTGACACTTAGTCCTTAAGAAGTCAAGTATACTAATATAGCCCTGTAGTCTTTTGGGATGGTGGCCTTCGTGACAACAAGGTAAAAGAGTACTTACTTATATGAAGCGCTCACCTTTGAGACCCATCAGTTATAAATAGCCCAGTTGCTGTTTCAGTAGCTGGCTGGCAGCCAGAAGAGAGAGGAAAACAGATTGAGATGAGCCACAGGGAGACGATCAAGGTGGGAAAAAGGCTATTCAATACGGAAGAGTCAAAGAAATGAAAAACAAGGGCATTTAAATAATGAAAGCAGGAGGAAAATTTTATGTAGTTACTGTTCTATTAGCTTTCTCTGAAATTCCAGTATTTCTTCAACTGTATGACTATCTCTCACACCTACTGAGAAACTGGGAAGAAGTAGAAGAAGTAAGATATGAAGCATATAGTAATCATATAACATGCTTTGGCAATAAATCCCACCTTCTGTTTTTGGAATAGTACCTGTCGGATGTAAAGAAAGGAAACAGAAAGGAAACAGACAGTCAGACATACAGTGGATCCTGGAGCACAGGAAATGCTTAGTCAGTACACATATGTTACTGAATTTATGAAACATCTTTAAAAAAGAGCTGAGACTTCCCTACATGTAACAGTGGCAACTCTAATAGGGATACCAGCACAAGAAAATATATAATTGTGCTTTTTGAAAACTACTCTTTTAATCTAGTTTCTACTTTATCAAAAACAAAGCAAAAGGAATTCCATTACTCTTAAGGGCACAATTTATTTAAACTTTTCTTTGATGTCCTTTTATAATTTAACTCGTACAACACATGAAAAATTAATTGAGAAGTAAAAATATTTTACTTATCTTCACAGATAAATGGAAACTTACTTGTTCTAGATATAGCTTAGTTAATCTTCCCCTCTCCCAAATTAAATATTTTAAGATCAATCATTTAACAGTTTACTTTGTATACCAAATTTAGTGCTAGATGCTCTGGGGATATATGAAGAAACCTGAACACACCCTTCAGAGAGTTTATAATATAGTGGATTCAAATGTTTCCATATTCAAACAATAACTTAGTGATCAAATGTATAGTATAGTCCGTTCTGTGTTCCATTTGTGTATTTGATTCTTTGCCTTTAAGTGTAAGAATTAACCTACACAATTCCAAAAAGAATGTTACAACTTACATGATATTACTGGTTCATAGACAATTTTAAAAATTCATAGTGCTTAGCACTTTAGCAAATGAAATAGTTTCATTTACAACTTAGAAGAATGACAATTTGGAATTTAATACTCTTAGAGAGTTAGTAATATTTTCCAGAGATTTCAGGAACAATAATAATTTATTTTATTGTACTTGGAAAATACTTTATTTTCTTGTTGTATGGTAAAATTGAGATAGACATTGAACAGATTCAAAATAATGCACAGTGTTGTATATACAAAAATAATGTACTTCTGCAGTATTTTCAAATGTATTGTGCCATCTCTAATTAGTCTGAAATCCTCTCTATAGTCTGGAAATAATGGTGTTACTATTAATTGATCTACATATATTTACAGAGTAAACTTGGCACAGAAAATATTGCATTAAACATTTTCTAATTTCTATTGCAGAACTCTTTCTACCATCTATAAAAAGTAGCATTTTTTACATAATGAAGAGCTGTTTTAATATGTATTTAATAATACATTTTCTAAATTTCTCAGTAATAGAATATATAATATACTATCCTAATTCTCAAGAATATATAAATTTATATATTGATATGTACTATGTCTAGTTAATATTTATGTATAATAGTAGAAAAGACAACGTTTATGTAGGATTTCAATGAGTACATATGACCAGAAAAATATATGGTAATGTTTCTTATATTCCCAATTTTTTGGGTTTTTTTAATGAATATCAGTCTATATATCTATGAAAAATCTGGTGTAGAAGATGATACAGTAATTTAAATGAAACAATTGAGAGTTTAAATTGGCTACAGTTGAGCAAATATTAGTTTTGAAATAAAATTTTCAAAAATAATGACATGATAGAATGACCTATAAATTAGAATGAATATTGTTATTATAAAACTAATTAGAGTTTTGATGAAGCTCAAGAATCAGATTAGAGTAGAAAAAGTAGGTATGAGTAAAAACAAGAAATACATAGTGTATTTTTTGTTATACTGTTGGCATTTTTATTGTTAGTAATATAGTTTATAGTTAGTATTAATTTATTGTTACTGTATTAACTTAGAGTTGGCTGGAAAAGGTAACAGCACTGCTAGAAATATATGATGTTGCTTCCAATTAGTAGGATAAAATGGTGAGTGTATGGGAAGTGAGATGATATTGCATTGTTTCAATATTTCCAGCATATGCTGCAGACAGGTTTGGGATTTGGACTAGGAAATGTAAGTGTGAAACAGAAATGTAGCAAGGATAGGAATGGATTAGCCACTTGTCAGGTGTTTTCCAATAGAAACAAGAAAGATTGTCATTATAAAAAAGACAATTAAAGGCACACTTTGTATAAGGCACTAGAACTCATCTGGGAGCAATGTACAGTCAGGAAATTGTGAGCTTGGTGTGGAAGAAAAGGACATGGCACATTTTCCAATAAAATGCGTGCAAAGCAACACCCTATCTCTGTAAACTGTTCAACAACTGGACCAATTTCAAGGACTTGCTATGAAAGTTTAAAGGAAAAAAAAAAAAAAATGGATATGGTAACATTCTCCTAAATTAGTGTAAGATTACGGCGTGGATAGGAGAAGAAGGGAGAAGTAAGGGGGACTTCAGGAAGAAAAGGGAAGAAATAAAGCAAAGACTGATTTCAGGATGAAAAGACAAGAATAACAAACATCACAAGGGAAGACTATAAGGTACAGTAAAAAACGAGCAAGGCAGAGAAGAACCTTGCTGAGAAAAAGAGACAAAAACGTGTCAGAGGACACTTTTGTTTATAGTCCTCAGATGAAGGAGGAAAGGATGGGGAAGAATTAAAGTGAATGAATGGATGGGAAAACCAAATATAATGAGAATAGCAGGACCCTAAGAAGAGCTACTTTCCCAACAGGCAGAATACAGGAGAAGATAAATCTTAAAGAAACACAGGGGGAAAAAGAAACTCACGGCCACAAAGGTTAAAAAAAAAAAAAGTTCAAAAGAATACTTGAAGAGTTAACCACATAAATATAAGGAAAGGATAATGTAGTATATTGGAGACGTTATCATAAAATGTGTTCCATTCAAAACATAAGCAAGAAAAAGGAGTAGGAGGCCAGGTGGAGAAGGAAGAGAAATACAATGACAGTTTGGGTGAACAGGTGTGTTTTGTTTTGCTTTAGGTGTTCTGGGCCACAGTTTCCTTACATGTTAAGAGAGCAGATGGGACTTCAGGATGGCTGACATCTTCCTGTCCTCTAGCCTTCTGGGGGTTTGCCCTTCCATTCTGGCAATGTGGAATACCAGATAGAGAAGGTCAAAGACACTGCTTCTGAGTCTATGGAAAGACATATTTAAGCAGCTCAGAAGAGTAATTCAGTTTCAAACACAAGAATTCAGGTAGAAATGAGAGAAATCTCATTAGTCCTAGGGTTTGGGACTCTTTGTAGTGAAAAATAAGTGAATATATCTATACAGTGATTGGATTTCTGACATAGTGTGGGCATGGGGAATGTTATGATTTGGGGAGGAAATCTCACATGTCTTTTAGAGAAATTCAAGTAAGTTTGAATCTAAGCAAAAGTAGTAATAATGAGAAGTACTCTAAAATTAGTCTGTTAGTGTGTACCATGAGAAGGTATACTGAGATACACATACTAATCATCTGGAAAAGAATTACAGTTGATGTATACAAAATAACTGATTGGATATATAGAAACATGAGAATTCCCCAAAGCCCATAATTCTAGAAAGAAATGAAGGAAGGAAGGAAAGAGGGAAGGAGAGGAAGGAAGGACCAAAAGAGAAAATGCAAAGTAAAAAAAGTCTCTTGGCACCATCTTAATCATTCTCTTATGACCTACCTATTTCTTTTAAAAAACGCTGAGGTGGCTTATATGAGTAAAAAGTAGAGAAAAGCAGAAACAAGATGAAAATAATAGAAATACACTATTTCAGAAAAGCTGTTTTATATGTGTGTGTTCTATCTCCTCAGAATTTGAGCACCTGGATTGTAGCCTATGGCCTCAATGTATTTGGTAAATAAATGATGACTAAAGACCATGGTATATTCCCAGCATCTAGAGTACCTTGTACAAATTAAGTTCCAAATTTAGTTGTTGATTTTCTAGTATGTCAAGTAAATAGCTACATTTTTAGGTGATATTCATGCAACTTTAGAACACAAATTACCAGATTGTGTGCAAAAATTTCTTGAAAGGTTTTTTTAAACAATGTATTTTCATTGCAATATTTATTGTGTCTTAGATCAGATTCCCTAGAATAAGACCCTAAGAAACAGCATAGCGTCCCTACCTTTCATTGGGGGATGGTTTTAAGAGCTACCCTTGTAAGGGAGAAAGAAGAGCTGGTGTGGAAGGAGGGAGAGGCTGACCCTGTATAAGAACAATTGTGGCTCCACCTGATTCTGCAATAAGCTCTGGAGTTGGCATGCCTGGTTCAAGTTACTGGAAATCAGACATAGGCGCGTAACATTGGCAACCCCTATCAGCCAATCATAGGGTGTGAATCAATCCTGGAGAGAGGGCTTGACCTGGTCTCAGCAGTTCCCTGCAGCCAAGGGCAGTTACCAGTGAAGGATTCAGATGTGAGAACTCAGTAATCCATGCTCTAAGGAAATGAAGGTTGGTAACACCAGCTTTGAAAAGGGCACCTAGGCAAAAGCACCTAGTATCTGCCACATGTAACAACTTTTTATGAGGATGGTAGAGAAACAATATAAACTCATGAAGAAAATCTATGACATTTAAAGACAAGCTGTGCAGGTAATCTGTGTGCTAACACTCTTTAGGGTTTCAGATGTATGTGTATTACTACCTCCATTCATGTTAATTGTGTAAGATTTTTAAAATTAGACAGAAAAATGTAAGAAAATGAATGAACAACATCACAGTATTATTGTCCTTATTATTGGTGCTTGATTTTTTTTACTATTTGGAAATGAACATTAGAAATTGCTGAAATACCCTTTAGGGGAAAAAAAAAAAAAGATTTTTGTCCCTTAAAGGGAAAAATATATATCTAAATTTAAATAAAAACTAATTTACTCACAGATGTTTTGTGATACAAATAAGCTGATCCGTTACAAAAAGCAATATTTAAGATATTGAATTCTGGGCAGAAAAGTATAACAAATTTATTTTGAAACTGCTATTAATCTGTTATCCCATCTCTTTTCAAATAAGACATATTCTCTTTCCATATTCTTGTCTTACGTAGTTTCAAATTTATTTAATTTTTTTAATTGCATCCTCTGGTGAAATGAAAATATGTGCATATAAATGGAAGATAATTGAAGTATCACAGGATTATGTGACTATGAGAATGGGCTCCTTAGACATGTCAGATTGCCTTACCTGAAGCTTTTGAAAATAGATGCACATCTGTTTAGTACAAGTTTAATAAAATTCTGTCAGGGTATAGAATACATTCCTAAAGTTTTGGATTCTCTGAACTTCTTTTAAAAACAAGCCTTTGATATCCTACGGAATTTAAAATAAACAATCCTTTGGCCTTAATTTGTGTTTAATCTATTAGTGTACAAGGAGGTGTTAGTTTGTTGTAAAATGTCTTTAAGTAGATGTTTATGACCAAAATATATTTCCCACTAGGTTACTTCAGTCTAAAGGAGGCCACCTTCTGGTTTAAATTAGGGAAGAGGTATCCTTTGATTTTTTTTTTTTTTTTTTTTTAATTTTGGATTTCAATTTAACTGTGATTTCTCAGATCAAGGACATAAAGTTTGCTTATCAGAAAGAAGTATATCACTGGAAATCAGATTAATGTGGTAGATGACAACTTATAAAACAGCGTCCTAAAGCAGTTTTATTGTGTGTGTTTGTTTTTCTTTAATACTTTATCTTCAACCAGTTGGTGCTCTCTGTTCTTGAAATCCTAATTCTTATTTTCATTGTTTATGTTTAATGTACCTGAGGCAAGCACTGGGAGTAGTGTTGAAGTAGGGAGTTGTAGTTACTGGAAATACCATGATTACATATTGAGTGGTAGTTGCTATGATGCTGGCACTTTTTAATTAAATGCCAGAGTAAATATACTTCGCACAATCTTTCAAATGTGTTTGTGTGTGTGTGTGTGTGTGTGTGTGTGTGTGTTTATATGATGTTTTTAACCTGACATTAAGTAAAATATATTTTTTCATAAAACACATTTTTATTAAAAAAATATAAGATGTAAATAAGGACAAATAACACTTTAATAAACCCCATCAAAGGAAAATTTTAAATGTAAAACACAGAAAAAAGGTGGAGATTTTCAGTTTCATTAAGTAGCTAATACATATCGTGATAAGCAAGAAGATGCTTGCTTCATTCTAATATTCTCTTCTTATTAATATCTTCATTTCGGTTGAACTGCAAATGGATAAATACCATTCAGAATATGTATTCCATACAGAGGACTTTTGAAAAACCCAGAACTATGTTAAGTCTTATCTAAAGTCTTTTATTCACAAAAGTGTCTATTTAGTCACCATTTTTATTAGTATATTTGAATGGTATATTGATTCTCATTTGCTATAAATTACAATAAGATCACATAACGGATTTGAGTATAACGGATTTCTGGTAAATGAGGAGCACATGATGAGACGAAACATGTGGATTTCAGTGTGCAGACCTTATGAACACTTGCACATGTTCAGGAAAGCCCACTGGATAAAATTTATGTATTGCTAATGATTTTTATTGGCCCCTTGGCCCAAAGTAGTGGCAAGTTGCCCAGGAATCTGAAGGAATCCTGTTTTTGGTTAGTAGTCAGAATGCAAAGAGTAATAAAACTTAGAAAAGACATGGTGAACACTAAAATACATTTATTCAGGTACAATGAATCCAGGAAACCTTACAATTGTGATTTATTTTGCCTTTTTTCCCCCCTAAGGTTATGGAATTTTGTTTTATCATGGTATTCTAATTGTAGGATCATATTAGCAATGTCTTGAAAAGTGCTGCTTTATCCATCTGTGTGTGTATTTGTTTATATTGTGTGTCTACATGATGTCACAAAATAGCTAATATCATCCACAGCTTTCTTTTTCCTACTGAATGAATGATCTCTTACATTCCTGAAAGAATTTCAGGCAAACCACTTTGCTTATATTAAAAGCAGGCATTTAGATAATCCAATAATTATATATAATTGTACATAAGATCGCTGTCTTTCCAGGTAAGGACAGATTTCCTGCTGAATTGTATTTGCACAGCCCCAAGAAAGGCATGATATTGCTAAAAACAGCATTATCAGCTTCTTTTTTTGTTTGTTTTTTCAGACTGCTTATTTGTAATTCTCATTACTAATTACAAACTTAGTTTTCTTATGATTATTTCAATTTTACAAACTTTTTTTTTTTTTTTTTATAAAATGCAGTATGTTTGACTGATTCAAACAATCAAGTAGTGGGAGTATGAGAGGGTGTTCACAGAATTTGAATCAGTGGCTGGACTACTGATGATATAAAATAATTATTGTTAATGTTTTCAGAGAGATCCTGATATTATAGCTATGTTTGAAAATATAGCTGTTGCAGTTTAGAAACAACTAAATAGGTACATAAGTATGAAATGATGTATATATGGAATATTTGCTTTAAAAAAGGCAACTACAGAGGTCAAGAGAACGGAATGGCTGGGGCAGTAGATGAAAGAAAGTTAGTTATAAGTAGATATATCAGTCAGAGTTCTCCAAAGAAACAGAACCAATAGCATATATATATATAGAGAGATAGAGATAGATACATTGATAAGAGGACATTTATTATAAGAATTGGCTCATGTGATTACAGACGCCAAGAAATCCCACCATCTGCCCTCTGCAAAGCTGACAACCAGAAAAGCCAGTGGTATAATTTAGTCTGAATCCAAAAGTCTGAATACCAGGGAAATTGATGGTGTAATTCCTAGTCTGAATCCGAAGGTCCAAGAACCCAAAGCACCCATATCTGAGGAAAGGAGAAGATGGATTGCCTTCCTCAAACAAAGAGGAAATTGTTCTATCCTGTGCCTTTTTGTTCTATTCAGGAATTTAAAAGATTGGATGATGCCCACCCACATTGGAAAGGGCATATCTTCTTTACTCAGTCTACTGATTCAATATCTAATGTCTCCCAGAAACACCCTCATAGACACAGCCAGAAGTACTGTTATACAAGCTATCTGGGTATCATTTAGCTCAGTCAAGTTGGCACAAAACAATTAACCATCACAGTAGACAAGTGTTGGAGGTAGGTAGCAGGTACAAAGAGATTATATTATACCACTCCTGTTATTTATTTATTTATTTTTGTATATTTTTGAAACTTGAAATCTTCATAGTAATGGTTGCATTTTTCCTTTGTTTTGTTTCTTTGTTTGTTATTATTATTATTATTATTATTATTATTATTGTTATTTTTATTAAGATAGAGGACTATTTCATCTGTAAATTTTGCTATAAGGCAGTTGTCCAGATGTTTAAATCATAATGCCTGAGATGCCTTGGAGATTTCTAATTAAACTGGCCTGGCTGCCATATACACAGGTTAATCCAGTGGGAAGGGCAGTTGTTCCTGAGTAGAAGTCATACACATGGTTAGTGGGTGAGACAGAACTCATAACCTCTGTTTTCAGAGATGTGTAAATTGAATCAAGACCCTAACCAGCAGTTATAGGGACAGAGAGCAGTGTCTGAGTACAGAGGGTGGGAGAAGAAGGTTGTTATCAGGAGCTAGGAAGGGAGTACTGGATTACAGCCAAACCTGACTATAAGAACATGGCTCCCATTTGAGCTAGGGGAGAAATAAGGCACTTGGGTGTCTAGGAAAACACTAGTCATGGTTATACTAGAGCAAGAGACCAGCATCTGGACTGGCAACTGTGGCAAGTCCTCCACAGAGCCAGGATTGTAATTTAATAATAAGACCAGTGCCCACATAACACAATTCCTTAGTGGTGGCAATCCTCGTTTAATATAATACTAGATATAGCTAAGATTATCCTAGTTACTGTAAGGAGTTGATGAGTTGATTCAGCTGTATGAAATTATCAATGTATATACAGCTTTAGGCTACTAGGAAGACTAGTCAGCTCCTGTTCTTCTGTGAATTCATCCTCAATCTGTCAATTACTTCATGGACGACCCTGGCCAATGACATGACATGTCCTATGTGAGACGCAAATTCAATATGTTTTCCCAATGTGTTCATTATCTGCAATTGAATCTATCAGATTCTTCCACATAGTGTTCTAACCAAATAAGTAATCCAAAAATATTAATAAATAACTTATGAAGTGGAAGTCAACAAAAGTAAATTTTAAATACCTATTCATTGTAATAGTCATAACTATCTTAAAACTAAACTGTATATTCCAAGTGGCATTGCAAATGGAAAAGGGATACCCAAGAGAGCGCCATTGAACATATGGCTGTAAATACCCTACCTAAGGCAGGTAGGAATAAAGTTCACAGGAAACGAAAGCTAGTATTAAAAAAAAATGAAGCATGAAAAATAAGGATGATAAAGCAGCAAACATGATAGTCATAAATTTCCAGTATTCAGTTGAATGTGCAAAAAATTTAATAAGCACAGCCATTATCAAAAGTGCTGAGAGTAAGCAGGGAGGCAGCTCAGGTGTAAGGATCCTTGAAGAGGTGGGGGCAGCTCTGCCTGTGCACAGAAGCAGACACAGAGGCGCAAGCTGAGAACAATGACCTTTTAAAATAGATACAAATGACCTACTTAGAGGGCACTGAAAAGACCCAACTTTAAAGAACTAATAGGAAAAGCTCAAATAGCAAAAAGGAAAACCCTGAAATTATAGACAAAGTCCTGTACTGTAGGATAGAAAATATCAGCAGGTGTAAATGCAGGCTCTTGTTGGTATGTGGAACAGCTGGAAAGAAAGAAAGGATGGAAGGGGGGGAGGAAGGGAAGGAAAGAGGGAGAGAAGAACATTCCCCGAAAGTGATAGATTGAATTGTCTCTCAATAAGAAAACCATTCCCTTGAAAGAAATAAACTACAGATAATACACGAAGACAAGTTTCCATCAAAAACAGCACAATATTGTAAAGATTTTATAGGGTATCCGATGGACACCTGTATTATTAGGGAGAACACTTCATGGACGGTGTAGATGCCTGACCACTGCACTGTACACCTGAAGCTGAAGCTGAATAATATTGAATGTCAACTATAATTTCATATATATATATAAATATATATATACATATATACATATATATACATATATATACACACACATACACACACACACATACACACATGGTCACAGGATGTGGCGTACAGCATAGGGAATAGAGTCAATGGAATTGTAGCAGCTATATACGATGTCAGCGGGGGAGTAGATTGGGGGAGGAGGTTATCACTTTGTGAGGGGTGAAATGTCTATTGCATTGTTTTGTACACCTGAAACTAATAATAATAATAATAATAATAATAATAAAGCAAGAAGCACAATAGATTGACAAGTTTATTAAATATGGAGTTAGAATAGGAGGAGCCTTGCCACATAATTGTTGGCATTAAAAAAATGTATACATCCATTTAGGAGGCTTTGTTTTACCATCAGTAAATGGGAAAAATCATACTTCTGGTCTCTCTATGGCCACTAGCCAATAAATAAAAAAATCGTTATCAAATAACATAAAATACCATGTAAATATTTGGTAATGTTTCTTTCATATTTGTTTGCTGATTTAAGAATTATTTTAGTTTCTTTCTCTAAGGAGAGTTGCACATATCTTCTAGGGGTTCTGTATCAAATTACCAGAAGTTGGAGAGCTTAAAAAGGGGGGTGGGGGATGGGGGGTGGGAGATGAGGGTAAGGGGGATCGAATATATGGTGATGGAAGGAGAACTGACTCTGGGTGATGAACACACAATGGGATTTATAGATGATGTAATACAGAATTGTACACCTGAAATCTATGTAATTTTACTAACAATTGTCACCCCAATAAATTTAATAAAATTAATAAAAAAAAAAAAAAAGAAAAAGAAATGTATTGCCTTACAGTTCTGGAGGCCAGACCTCCAAGATCAAGATGTCAGCAAATTGGATTCCTTCAGAGAGCTGTGAGGGAGAATCTGCTGCAGGCCTCACCTAGTTTCTGGTGGTTGCACACAGTCTTTTTTATAAGGACATCAGTCAAAGTGGAGTAGGGCCCCACCCTACTCCAGTATGGCATCATCTTAATTAATTATTTCTGTAATGATTCTCTTTCCTAAAGAAAAGATCATATTCTGAAGTATGGGGTGTTAGGACTTCAATACATGAATTTTGAGGGCCACAATTCAGCCCATTACAAGAAGTATCTATTAAGGTTGACAGGTTAAATACAGAACATTGGAGTAAACTTGAATTTCAGATAAACAGCAATTGTATGTGCCATGAAATATTTGTATAAGTATATTTTATGTAAAATTTGTATTCGTATTTGATGAATTTGTCTCTCTATATATATACACATATATACACACACACACACACACACACACACACACACACATATACAATTTTTTTTCAAGATTGTGATTTTTGGTGAATGCTAAACCAAACAATTATATAACTACTAGTTAATTCTCACTAGAACAGAAGCTATGAAATGAAGTTACTGCTTCACTCCTGCTTGTCAAGGTGAGCAGAGCATAAATCAAGGTACCTAGCACACAGCATGTATTTAATTTTAGCAACTTAAATTATTAAATAAATGAATTATTTCCACCTTTATTTCTCAAAATTGCAGTGTATGTATTACATTGTTAATTAGAATGTTTGAACAAAATTAATACTTCAGTTATGCATCTGATAACCTATTATATAAATTTAGACTTAGTGTAAAGATAAGTTTTTGTAATTTATGAATGTAAATAGTTAAATAACATTTATGAGGGTTATTTTTACATTGGATGAAATTTGTTAAGTATTAATTTTCATGGTTGCAAGAAGTCATAAAAACATATGTACACAGTACAGATTGTTTTGCCTTTCAGCACTGGCCCAGTAATTCAGAAGACTGGCATGTCTTCATTTCATAAAAATCAGCATTTGTCAAGCAAATACTTCTGAAATATATACAATTGATAGAAAGAAAAAAAAGTCTTCATCCTCTTCTTTTTATAAAATTCAACCCTGTTAGAATGTGAACATAGAATGCAAATAGACACAGATCAATGTCTTGTAATAATTAGGAAATATAAACCAATTAAGTTTGGCTATTATGTTCTGAAGTGCCTAATATAGTAGTAAGTCCTCTTACTAAATAGAACATTTTCAGAGAAAATTTAAAACTGAAAGATGATGCAAGATGCATCTGCTTAGTGCTCTAAGATTACACTGATTATATTTTTGTGATAGCAATACCTTGACACATCCCATAATTCAGGGTGTCTCATTTGTAATTTGTATTGTTTCCTAATCTCCATGTATTATTATTTTTTAAAAATCTTATACCTCTGACCAGATTGCAACCTCCTAGACAACAATTAGGTTGATATTCTTTCATCTTTTCAATATTGACATCAGATATTAGGTGCTGAATAAAAAATATCTCATTGAATATGAAGAAATTCATTAAAGTCAGCAACAATATATGTACAGTGATACTACATATTGAAAACACAATGGTTATAGTAAATATTATTTATCTACTGATAAACTATTACGACATTTTAAAGTAAGTACCTTGGAGGAGAGCATACACACTAAATGACCCAACTGTCTCAAAAAAATACAGCAGATCACTGTCACTGATCAAGGCAAGAAAGTGCAGAGCTGGTGTGGATAGAGTAACTACTATAGAAAACTGGTGGAGATATAGGCATGAAGAGTGGAGTATGGGAGTCTTATCCTAGGTGTGAGTCAACTTTGAATGGAAGCATATATCCTCAGCTAGGATTGAAATAAGTACAGAGCACAGAAGACATATGGCAGTGGTTTGCCAAAGATGAGTAGGGTAAGAAGTAATGAGAAAAAAAGGAGTGGCCAGATACCTAGATATGCAGGGGTGGGTTTGATTGAAAGCATTCTCATCACCTAACACTGCAAGCAAATTGGAATTATTTACTGGGATTAGATCTAGGGTGAAAACTAACTCAAGGAAGGAATTCAGAGATAAACATGCACAGTGGTTATTTTATTATTTGTTTCTCTCATAAATGAGTCCTGATCTTTAGTATGAAAAAAAAAAAAATATGTATATAATATGCAATATATATATATATATATATATATATATATATATAATGTAATATATATACTATTTATATATGATATATACATATATTATAATCTGTCATAATTATAAATACATACATATTTCAGTGTTATGTTGAATTATCTCCTGTGTATTACATGTCAAAAAGCAAATTCCAGAACATTTTTATGTGAAAAAAATGTTTCAATGCTCGGAATTTGCTGTGTGTTTTAGTCTGTGAATCATCAATCATTATCATTATCATCCTCATCGTCATTGCGTCATCATCAAACTCTCCTGGGCTATTTTGAAATATTCTGCAAGAAAATAGTATTTTATATTGTGGAACAAAATAACATTGCACAACTTACACTGAAGATCAATGGCTGCAAATAAAAATGCAATTGGAAAATGGTACCATTTCATAATTTAGTATAAAGTCCATCACTTTCTATGTGGTTGCAACTTCAAAGCCAATACCAATCATGAACCATTATTAACAATACCAGGGAATGACCTCAAAGACATAGTGATAGTTACTAAAACAACAAAGGCAGTCTATAACCTGTCTTGGACAGAATGATTCCACTTAGAAGGAGAGATATACTGTCATGTGTTATATTCTGACAAATAACCAATAAGAAAGAGGAGAAAAGCTAAATTAGAAAAGCTGATTGCAGTATCATTTCATATTGTGTTCTTGTTTTTATGTAAGCATCATTAGGCACTTTACATGTATTAACACTGGAAAGAATCTTAAAGCAGCTGTGTAGCAGATACTGCTTCACAGACCTTTTCATTATTGCCCTTGCATCATCAGCAAAAACTTTATGAAAAATTACTATCATGTTTCTCCATATCCTTCATTAAGCTTTTATGAGACATTTTAAAATCATATAATGTTTCATTTACCCTTTTACTGAAAAGTATATTAATATTACTTTCTATATGAGAACAATGAGGTACGGGGTTACAGCTATTTAGGTTTAATTTAGCAGTAGCAGAAGGAGCAGAACAATCCTATTTTCTAAACCAAGCAACTAAAACACTATTCTTAAATCGTCTAAACCTGGTTATTATCTCTCTTATCTTTACTTCTTTTGAGGCTACACTCTAATGATACAGGTGAAAAGTCATTGCATTAATAGCAGAGTAATATTTAGAAAAGACTGCAATCTATAGAAATGACCGGCTTAAACTTTTATCTTGCACCATAGTCCCAGGCAGCAAATTTTCTGCTAGACTTCAGTCCAGTGAGTCAATTTTCACATTGCGTGGATAGGCATTAAGATGGTGTCAACATCACATTGAGTAAAAGGGGGAGATATAGAATTCAGATCACTCTATAACTATTACTAAGAGAATATTCCACAAGAAACTTAGGCTGGTCCATAGTAGGTATATATTAAAGATGTAATTGCATTTTTCACAAGAGTTAGGATTTGCCCTGGAGGACTCTGCCAAGATTCTGGAGTCTGGATGTAAACCAAGAACCTGGTGTATCCCTATGGGGTAATATTCACCTTATAAAATAAGATTTATGTATTTACTTAATTATGCCACATGATGCCCCTTCAAATTCATGGCCAAAGTTCAATTCAACTAAATTTCTTTGTGATGAGTATACCTCTCAGGTTGAATGAAATAATTTACCAATTTTCTAACCATGAATGAATCCAAAATCGATTAAATGTACATTGACCTTGTGCCACTGATAGTTATGAAGAAGACTGCAATAAAGCATCTCTAGGTTTAATCAATATTTTTCTTCAACTGTTATTTAGAGAAGAGAGCATCAAGGCACAGTTAAATCAATAATGTGAAGCACTTTTTATATGTAGAAGAGTGACTAACCATTTTTATTGTCACTAATGCTGGAACTAATAGGTGAAGTTAAGATACAAAGCAAGATTCAAGAATATTATGATGTTTCCTTCTTTGAAGGTTTGAATAACATGTATGATTTCGACCTCCAGTTTCGTGATCAATCTAGAGAACTTTTAATGAGAATTAAAAACACTAAGATTTTCTTGCAAAAAATACACACACACACACACACACACACTAGTGTTAATAAAGAGAAGTCACAAAAGCAAAGGGCTTTATTGCTGTTGTTTTTTGAGTTCTTTAGTGTTGATTTCTTCTGTATATATTGCAGAATATTCCCTATGGCCTTGATAGCCACTTATTGACAAGTTATATATGATTGGCTGCACTGGTGACAACCATTTAGAATTAGGATTGAAAATTGCATCCTGCTTTGAACACTGCTCAGGTTCTTTGCTTGCTCTCTGTAGAGACAACTACTGTGAATATAATTTTCTTAAAGGTTTCTCCCTATTTTTTGTTTCCCCTAGATGATATTTCAAGGAGAGATTCTGCCTCATTTTCAAATAATGACCAAAGGAGTGAGTGTGGCATCAGAATTTAGGCTTGGTTAGATAGCAGTATTACTTTTTCACACATGTAACATTCCTACAGAGCATCACTCCATAGCTGAACTACAAATATCAGCTGGCAGGAGACACATATGACTTTTGGGGACGGGAGGGTGTGTGTGTCATCATTCACACCAGGGAGGGAGGCAGTCACCACAGGCTCTTTCACATTCTTAGGTCTGAAATGTTGAAACCTTTGCTTTTCTCCTCCTCCTCTTCCTCCTCCTCCTCCTCCTCTTTCTGCTCCTTCTCCTCTTTCTCCTCCTTCTCCTTCTCCTTCTCCTTCTCCTTCTCCTTCTCCTTCTCCTTCTCCTTCTCCTTCTCCTTCTCCTTCTCCTTCTCCTTCTCCTTCTCCTTCTCCTTCTCCTTCTCCTTCTCCTTCTCCTTCTCCTTCTCCTTCTCCTTCTCCTTCTCCTTCTCCTTCTCCTTCTCCTTCTCCTTCTTCTTCTTCTTCTTCTTCTTCTTCTTCTCTGGATTAATAAAGGTGGATTGACTGTATATCCATTATTTAGCACAATACATGAATGAGAGGTGTTGATTTTGTCTTCAATAGTAAACCTAGGGAGATTGAGTTTCCAGGGAGAAGTCAGTGTGCAGACCAGGACATAGGGAATTAACGTATCCGAAGAGAGAATAAAGTGATTCATCTAGAGACACATAATCTTCTAGTCAAAACAAAACTTCACAAAATTCTCATACAAAGTTAATGGAGCATTTCTTGCATTTAAGACAAGTCTCTCTGCTCCATCTTTGAAGTGACATGGTGTGATTTAAATGGGAAAAGCAAGCAAAATGGCCACACAATGACCATGGAAACAGAAGATTTAATGTAGAGCCACCAGGGAATAAAGAAAATCTCTCCTCCATTTTGAATCCTCTTTTACCCCATGAATCCTAAGAAAAGAAGTTGAAATGGAATGGATCAGCCATACCTTGTAAAAGGGATTAGAGCTAATTTAATTTGAATTTCAAAGGATAGAATAGTACAAGGGACATTTAAATTATATGTGGGGAGAGGGTAATATTGGGTTTATAAGAAAAATATAATGTAAATATTACTGAATTACTAAAACTCATGCAGAATTATTATCAGTATTTTTATGTCCTTTAGTTCACTTACTTTGGTTAGCTATTGTGCCATAACATGTTAATAATAATAATTTTGGGAGTGATTTTTGTGCTGTTGCATCTAAAGACAACTGGTACAAAAATATAGTCTTTATTTTTTATCTTGTAGAAAATCATCTCATATAAATATATGTATATATACTCACCCCAAATTATGTGTTGCTAGTATGGCAGTACGTTTGAAATATCGCTGTTGTTGTTTTAATCTTTTATGTTAATATTTTAGTGTTTATGTTGTTATATGTAAATCATCACTTGCTATTTTACTTTATCAAAGATAAACAATATCATGGTATATCTTTACTTTAGAAGAATCTTATATGTTTTTTCTTCAAGTTCTCTCTCTCTCTCTCTCTCTCTTTCTCTCTCTCTCTCTCCCTCTCTCTCTCTCCTATTTATATAAAATATACGCTATATATCCTAGGGGTTAAAAATAACACCTGATATTTTTAACTTTGTAATCACGCCACATCTCTATCCTAAATCCTAAAATACATATCACTTTTCTTCAGACTTTGGGTACTTCTCCCATAGTCACTGATTTATAAGGTGTAGAGGTTAAAACATCCCGGGGTTCTGAAGTGGACAAAACAAGAAGGGAACTAATAAAAGTACCTTAGCTGTTAAATCCCAGTCCTGTAGCTAAAGAAACTAACAGAATAATTAACTAATTTGCCTGAAGTCACGTAGTCATAATGAATAACTAGCAGAATTTATGTTAACTCCAAAACTTACTACAAGAATACACTTTTGATTACATTAACAGCTTTGTCATTCAGAAACAAGTATTTCAGGGTGTGGGTGACTTTCCCAAGGTCACATAGCTGCTAAAATATTATATGCATGTGTTCAGACATTATCATGAAGAAAATTTTTGTTTTGTCATTGATTAACCTTTTCTTTAATCAGAAAGCACTAATACTACCTTCTTAGTCAAAGGTTGATGTATGTGTGCAAGTGTGCATGTGTTTTCACAATAACTTGACAGTCTATCCACCATCCTCATGACTGAAGGGCAACTCCAAGACTAAGGGGTAGAAAACTGAGCTCAACACATTATTTCAATTGCATTATTAACATGAAAATTAAATATTATATATATTCTATATTCTATATATAAATAGAATTCTTAGGAATTCAAAGATGTGTATACATATATAAGAGCCAATGATAAGTTTATAGTTTATGGCATGCCACAATATGAATGAGAAGTAAATTTAGGGAGAAAATAATTTCATATCTTAAGGAATATCTCAACAGGGTTTATCTCTTCTTAAGAGAAACTGTCATTGGAAAAGCCTGAAGCATATATATATATATATATATATGATTTGTTTGTCTTTAGACCTTCTTGGCCCCACAGTTTTCTGAGTGTTAAGTGGACTGAAGGGTGGACCTAGTACATCTCTGGTGGTTTAGGTCAGAAACTGTGGCCCTGAAGCCAAATCGAGACCCCACCCATTTTTTTTTTTTTTTTTTTTTTGTATATATAGTATTATGGAAACACAGCCAGTTGATTCCTTTGTATAATATCCATGGCTAGTTTCTTGCTACAAAGCAGAGTTGAGTAGTTGTGACAGATACCACATGGTCCGCAAAGCCATAAATATTTACTATCTGACCTTTTACAGAATATGCTCACCAAACCTGGGTTAGGTTTACACAACTCAAGAACTAGCGCTTCCTGAGTTCCTTCCAAAGCTAAATGCTGGGTCCGGTAATGTGAAATGGTCAAAGACACAGAGAACTAGTGCGTTGGATATGTTATAATGCTTAACACTAAGTTGGCCAAAGCTAACTTGTTAAATTTTATTTAGCCATACTGTATAACATTTTATTAATACAGCACTTCAGAAAATACATTTCAAATAAAACAACAATAGTTATATTTCATGTCTTTAGCTCTTTAATCTTAAGAAGATAATATAATCAATTCAGTTTAAGGTTTCTATGGGTATTCTTTCCCTCCATCTCATATGCTCCTCTGTACAAATTAAGCTATACCATAGTCTCAGGGCGTTGATGAAATTCGTCTGTTTTGGCCCCTGCAATGAAAACAGTTTATACCTAAAGAGACAAATATCTATATTCCAAAACTCTACCAGAAGACATTATATTGCAAGATCTAGAAATAAAGAACGTCATTCTAAGCCATTTGAAATAAATGACTTCTTGCAATAGCAAGACAATAAATACACATCATAGCAGGCACATTTACTGCCATTTGAATTAAGATTTTCCTCAACATTTATTTTCTGATGCAAAATTTAGGAATGGAATCAACCATATATTAAGGAGCATAAATAGAAAATGAAATAGAACTTCCTCTGGCCTGTCTGCTTCTTAGCTGGTATCCTGTTTCTGTACTTCTGCTGTGAGCAGAAGTAAAGCA
Source organism: Rhinolophus sinicus (assembly GCF_057876585.1). Lineage (NCBI taxonomy): Eukaryota > Metazoa > Chordata > Mammalia > Chiroptera > Rhinolophidae > Rhinolophus > Rhinolophus sinicus. The sequence continues at coordinate 143,891,757 of NC_142516.1, read as the reverse complement.
ACAGTATTTTGAAATGTATGTGCAGTCTCAGGCAGAATAGACAATGCTAATATCCTTGAATTTGGGGGCCAGCCTAATGGACCATTAAGTTCCAAATTCTAACTTGAATAATGATGGCAAAGTGTTTTTGGTGGAAGGAGTTCTCAAAATTATGACTGTTATTACCAGAATTCGATTACATGCAATAGTAAATCTTTTTCTAACATAATGAGCACATATGTTTGGCATGGTAAATGCATTCAAATGTACCTTTTTTTTTTTTCTTTTCTCACAAGTGAGAAAAAAACTAACTTCAACTTTCTTTCTCCCGTATTTCTTTTCTCCTCCACATTTTAGGTGAGAATATAAATGCTGAAGATGGGTAGATTCCATCTGCAAGAAGAGTCCTGGCTGCAGCAGGAGTGAGTTCAGGTAAGGCACAGCCAGTCTGTGTACCTTCAGGAAAAGAGGCCATCTAGACTTCAAAGTGACCACAATTGAAGCTAAATTATGCCATCATCCTCCCATGATTGAAAAAAGGTGGGCACCTTTCTGGTGAATGATTTATGCAAGGACTGGAAGAAGTACCAAAGTGTGAGCTTTTGGTTTGAGGACATTGGCACGAACTGAAGGAGAGGGGTGACTTCCAGATAGTGTTACATACCTTCCCATATGACTCTTCTCTCTTGGCGCCCTCAATCCATTTGCACAGAACTAACTGCAGTTCTCTATGTGTGACAGGTCTTTTCTGCTCTCTTTCCTTTGCACAAGCTGGTCCTTTGGTCTGAAATAAATTCTCTGAACATTCCTCTCGCCACATCCGGTAGTGTGATGTGACCAAGCTTTCATTTGAGCAACGTAGTCTCTGCATAGCATCAACAGGAAACAGACGGGGTGCTGTTAACAGGGTTTGATGATGACTTTAAGATGTCATCTGCCCAAAAAGGGGACACCTTATCATCTCTTACAATCCCATTCCTCTGACAGTTTTTCCATCTCAGTAAAAGACACCATAATTCTTCTAGTTCCCCAGGTGAACATTTCAGGTCAGCTTTGACTCCCCTTTTCCTCCAAATCCACACCCAACCCATAAATAAATCCTGTTCATTCTATTTTCAAAATATGTCCAGACTCTGACCAACTCTTGAAACTCTGACTGGGATCACTGTCCTCTTCCTGGAGAGAGCTCTCTATCAGGGCTCTAGGTTGCACACCGCTTGCCTTTCTCATCATCCTGGTGCATTTAAAAAACTTGGAGCCTATCTCTAACTTTCCCAGAGCCTTCTAATATCTCTCCATTTGCTCAGAGTAAAACCAAATGCTCTTCAATGTTGTAGGATAAATAACTCCTGCTCCTTTACTGGTGCACAGTTAATTTATTTCCCACTATTTTCCTCACCTCTCACAGCCAGCCATGAACCAGCCATGTGCATTTGTTGTTCCCTCTGGCTAGAATACACCCTCCATTGCATACACATACACAGGACTCGGTTCTTAAGCTTCAAAGCTTTGATGAAATATTGCTGTATCAGTAAAGGTCCCTTAAAGAAACAGAGGCAATCAGATATACACATAAAGAGTGGGGTTTTTTTGTTTGTTTGTTTGTTTGTTTGTCTTTTTGCATGGAATTGGCGTACATGATGGGGGAGCTTCACAATGTGTAGGGCGGGAAGAGCAGGCTGGATCTGTGGGGCATGAGCTTAAGTTCCAGCTCAGAGTTGGAATTTCTTCTTCAGGGAAGATTTGGTTCCGCTCTTAAAGTCTTGCAAGAGATTGAATCAAAACAACCCATATTACCTAGAATAATTTCACTTTATGTGAGTTAACTGATTATAGATTTTAATCACATCTGCAAAATATCTTCACAGAAACACTAAGATTACTGTTTGAATAACTAGGACTATAGCCTAGCCACATTGACACATACAACTAACCATCACATCCCTTTCTCAGTGAGGTCTCTCCTAACCATCCTCATAAAAAATGCAACAACCTCACTGCCCATCACATCACAGACACCTGCTGTGCTTTATTATTTCAATTTCATTTTGTCTTTTGAAAATTGTTAAATGCACCATGAATATTGGTCAATTTTGTATCTCCTGGATACAAGAGAACACTAACCAACATATAGTAAATACTTTAAAATATTTGTTGAATGAATCAATGAAAAGGTAACAAACATAGAAAGCAAGAGTAGGAAGAGAAGAAAAAAGTGAAGTTTTGGTATATGGGGGAAATCCCCTGAGATTTCCCAGAATAATTGGGAAAACAATTTCAAACATATACAAATGTAAAAAGAAGAGCCAAATAAATCTTTATACCCTTCACCTGAATGCCTCAAACATTCCCTTGCAAAATTGCAGTACTTTATGTCACATTGAAAAATTATTAGTGTTATACTATTTAATACACATTCGATATTCAAATTTCATCAATTGTTTATCTTATATAGCATATTTTAAAGCCAGAATATGCTTTGTAGCATTTTTAAAACTAGTATTTGATCAAACTCCACTCATTGCACTTGGTTCTTACTCTTTTAATGTAGACCAGTGCCCCCCACTTATTTTTTCATTGTATCACTCTGAAGCATCAAACCAGTTTGTTGTCTTATAGAATAAATTGTAATTTGATTTTGTCTGAAACATTAAATGCATCCCTCTATCTCCTATATTTTCTGTCAACTGGGAGTTAAATTTAAAGTTTTAGAAAGCATACTTAATATATTGGCTTTTTTATTCTCCATATGACATCACATTAGCTGTCACACAATCCTCTAGTGTTTCCTGATTAGTTAAATCATGTTTGAAGAGAGATCTTTTGAGAGCTATTACAATTCCTATTTTGCATGCCAGGCTGCCTTGTTCAAAAAACATGTTACATACTTTGTCTTTAGACCTTTGCTGCTACTTTTTCAAATGTGTACTCTTATGACAATAGACACATTGTGTTGCTTTCCAGAAAAAGAAACTTCAAGATTCTTTTAAACATAACTTTAGATTTGGCTTCAAAAAAAGGCAATGTGGGACACAAAACACAGACTTGATAATAAAGGGCGTCTACAGACTCAATAATACAGAAAAGAATAGCTGGAATGTAGATAATGATACATATTGAATATGTATGTTTCAACTTGTTTTTATATGTTTCGACCTGATTTTATCTATAATTTTTTTTACCAGGGAAGTAGTCACATTGTATCTATCTTATCAATAATTAGAATATTGACAGATTAGTTTACAAAGCAAAACCTAGCTTTTTTTTGAAAACAATAAAATTTGATTTCTAACACTTAATGTATCTCAGGACTGTACATATATAGCTATATGTTCAGTCTTCTGTATATTTGTAAGTGTGCGTCCACCAGTAAGAATAAAATGTTCTTGGATAGTCAAAGTTTCATATTTTTTCCTTCTGACAAAGCAAAAATAGAGAATAAAAGTATTATAGGAAATAGTGGTAGTTTTTATTTTATTTATTTATTTGCAAATATATTTATAAATCTATCATTTAGATTCAAACTCCTATTCCTGTATTAGAGGCCATTTGCACACAGAGAAGTGTGGGGGCTTGAACATTGTAGAACCAGCTCTCTTGTTCTCTCCTTCTAAGGTACAGAGTGAACCGATGACACCTACATTTGTAGTATTCCTCTGATGCCACAAAGTGTCGTCCAACCAAGTGCACAGGTACCCTGGGTTCTCTGTGCTCTTTGGTATTGGAAGCTCTGCCTTATGTCTTTGTTTCTGAATACCTCACACAGTCTTGGTGAGTCTGTGTGTCCAAACACAACATCTCCCAGTTCCCCATCTTTCTTCTTAATCTATTCCTCTGTGCTTGAAGTAATAAAACAATTCCTTTTAAATGCATCAGGAGTTTTAAAAATATTTAATTACTAGCAGCAAATGAAAAGCCTTAGAAGTTTGTGTATACACGTGTGTGTGTGTGTTGCTGTTGTGGTAGTTGTGGTTGTAGACGTGGTATTATTGTTGTGTAAGTTTCTCACTACCTTACTTAATCACATAGATCCTAGATATGAACACAAGGGCATGAAGAAAAATAACCATGGTAGAAAGTGATAGTAGATGTAGAGGAGATTCCTTGGATAACAGAATAAATTCTAAATGTTTTTTGATCGGATGTGATAGACGTAGCCTATAGGATACAGGATTGCAGACATTCTGGCAACCTCTGTTTACCCTCCCTTAAGCTATACTTTGGAAATAGCAAGGTTTTCTTTGCATCTATCATAATGTTTTAAGCAGAATAGATATTCAACAAATATTTGGGGAAACTAAAACTGGTGTTTGGGTGGATGTAAAAGGATTTTCAATCTTGGCTGCTTCTGGTGTAACGGAATCTCATACCTAATTTTTCTCCATTAAGAATCTTTCTTTGGGGCTGGCTGTAAGTCAGTTGTGGCAGACAGGTTACAATTCTGCGGTCAGCCTGAAATTTAAATCTAATCCTCTGTTACAAAAATACTCTTCTACCAGAAAGTTAACTAATATCCCTCAAACATAAACAAATATTAATATTAAAATTTTATTTAGAAAATGTGATATGCAATTACCAGCATATGCATATAATTTAGCAACATTTATCTAAATAGTTTTTCAATTTTGTGTATATGGCCAAATTTACATTATCTTTCTATTGTGATACCATTTAAAAAAAATTAAATTTAATTTTCTCCTTTTGGGATAATGGCACTCATGTTTACATGTTTAAATAAAATAATGCAAAAAAGAGGAAACATTTAAAATACCTTAAAAAGCAATAAAGCTAATATTTTGACAAAAATGAAAAGATAAGTTATGTATTTTTCTCTAAACTTTTTAAAAAGTCTATGTTTCCCCAAATTCAAAAAGAGAAATAATTATTGGCTCTGATTAATTGAAATTGGAATTTGTGATAAAATAATGCACTTAATAGAAGCTGTTTCAGAAATTCTGAGATCAAGCCCTGCAATGCTATAATTGATGTCAAACTGTGAATTACATTTACATTAATACATTTATCCATCCAACAAATATTTAATATATTTCTTAATATGAGGCCAAAGTGGATATATAGGTAGATACACAAAAACCTTCCTCAAGGAACTTACCAAAGGATATTCATGGCAAAAGCTAGGGTATAGGATAATTTCTATGTGCTTTGTTAGTTTGTTAGTTTGTTTGCTTTTGTGGAGGAATTAGTTTAAACACTTTACCCATCCAAATCAGACGAGTAAGTGTATTAGAGGAAACAATTATCATCTGGAACATATTGTCTATAAGCTTGAAACTGAAGAAGAAATATAGTTGAAATATTAAAAAATGAATTGAAAATTCTTCATGTGGGCCTTTGGACCAAGAATGCTGTGCTGTGTAAGGCCGTTCTTAAGATTCTGAGGGCACTATACATACAACACCAATATTTTGCTGAAAATCAGATAATCTTAATCAACATTTATTCTTTCCATAAATTTGTATTGAATATTTGTGCTTTATCAGGATCCTCTATAATTTGATAAAGCACAAGATATTATCTTCTTAAAAATTCCACACATCCCCAAAGGCAGAAAAAAGTGCCACCGAAGACACTTTGTCTGACAGACATAAAACTGTCTTCTTTCATTGAAGGCAAGAGATTGCCCACAGTACCTGCTAGTAGAATCTTGCACAGATGTAGCTGGGATCTGGAAGGTTTTATCCTAGTGGACCAGAGCATCTCTTCCCCAGGCCGGAAGCTCCTTCAGGCAGCTCTGCCTGGGGAAATTCCTTCTGACTTCTCAGGCAGCAGCACTAGGGACTATTGGCAGCCTCAGCAGACTCAGATAAACCAAAAACCAAAAAACAAAACAACAAAAAAACCCATAACGCCTTTGGAAATGAAATTGACATTGGAGCCACAGTCTACCAAATTAGACTAGGACCAATGTCTAGACCTAAATAGGGTAACTGTCTGCTAAAACAAAACAAAAATATATAACAAGAATCCAGAGTTTCTTAAATAATAGACAAAATGTCTAGGATACAATAGAAAATCACCTGTTATAGTAACAACCAGAAAAATCAGAACTTGAATGAGAATACCATCAACTAACACCAACACAGAGATGAATGAGATATTGGAATTTTCTGTCGAGGATGTTAAAGAAACTATCCTAAAAATGCTTCAGCTAGCAATGATAAATTCTCTTGAAACACACACACACACATACACAGACACACGCACCCATGCATATACACAAAATAGGCAATCCTACCGAAGAAATAGAAGTTACATAAAAGAACCAAATAGTGATTATGGAACTGAAAAATAAAATAACAGAAAAAAAACAAACAAAACATATTGCATGGACTCAAAAGTCCAGTGTGGATGACAAGATGTAATCAGTGAACTTGAGGACACATCAGGAGAAATTACCCAATCTAAACAACAGAGAAAAAACAAACAAACAAACAAAAACAACGACCCAGAGACTCAGAAATTTGAAGTACAATAACAAAAAATCCAACATTAATATCATTAGAATTCTAGAGACAGAGGTTAAAAAAAAAAAGAAAAAGAAAAACGTAGAAGTGATAGAGTATTTGAGTAATGTCTGAAAGCTTACTAAATTTTGTGAAAGATATAAATCTACAAAATGGCGAAACTGAGTGAAAAACAAAAAGGATAAAACAAAAAAAATCCACACCAAGACACATCAGAATTAAACTTCTGAAAACTAAAGACAATGAAAAAAACTCATAAGAAGACTAAGAGAAATAACACATTATCTAGAGATAATACAAATGACGGTAAATTTCTTATCTGGAACCATGGAAGCCAGAAGGAGCTGGCACACCATTTTTCAAGTGCTGAAGGAAAATCTTCAGGGAAACTTTCCTTCAGGAATGACCAGGAAATAAAGATGTTCTCAGATGGAGGAAAAAAAAATGTTTTAAAGTTTTTGCTAGTAAACATATCTGGGAGTATGGCTACAGGAAAAACTTGAAACAGAAAGGAAATTATTTAAAAAAAACACAACACCTTAGAACATCAAAAGGAAGAAAAATGGAAATAAGAGAAATGGGAGAACATATAATAGAGTATCCTCATAAGTTTTATTAATCAAACTTCATGATTGAAACAGAAATTGTAATATCATTATGTAGTAATTTCAATGTTGTTTAAAAGTAGAGAAGATAAAAATGACCTAAATAGAAGTATGGTTCTAAATTTCACTCAAAGTAGTAAAAGAGGCTACCTTAAAACAGGGACCTTAAAATAAAATTAGGGCACATTGATCAGAAGAAAAAAAAAAAAAGGGTCAAAAATCAACAAATGCATAGCCCAAAGATATAGCCAGGGAGCTTTATTTCAGATTGCACTTGATTATATACTGTTTAATTGTTTCCCCATCAAAAGATGTTTAGAATTATTTCAGAGATTTTTCATGCAAACCATTGTTTAGTGATATCTAATGAATATGTTCTTGTTGCTAAATCAATGTATACTTTCAAAAATAACTATAAAACATATTTTTAAAAATTAAATATGAATTGAATATTAGATGTAATTAATAAATCATTCTTAATTTCATTAGGTAGAGTAAGAGTATTTTGGTTACTAGATAGAATGTCCCTAAACAAAGGATAGGCAAGCTGAGTTACTTGAAGATAATGTGTCCTGATAAATTTAGTTTATATTCATATGGTTGTATTTACACACACATACACAAACAGGTAATTCAAAAATGATAAAAATGTTAACAATCTTTGATATAGTCATTGAAGATCCAGGGGTTTATTATATTATCATTCAAACTCTTCAATATGTTTTAAATAATTCTTAAAGGAGTTAGAACAAAACAAAGGAGGGGAAAAAAAGGTCCTCCTTATGGTCCAAAGAACTGACCATAAGAAACCACATTGTCTCCAACTCACTTTCTGGAATCACTTTCTTAAATTAAAACAGTGATGCACAAAGCCATTCTAGTTAATCTTAAAATAAAAGAATTATATGCTAAAGATATTGTTAAATTTAAGTTTATCTCATTCTTTTTTATGTATTTATGTACACATTTGGAATTTTATTTAAAAAAAATCATAACCATGAATTAGAGGCCCACTTGGTTCTCCACAATGGTACTGAGCATGCTTACAAGGGGTTCCCATTGTTTAGTCTTAACCAACCATCTTTTAAAAGAAGGAAAAACATAATCTCAGCACATTACCATTTAACTTGTTTTAATGTATCTTCAGAAATAGTGAAAAATACTGAAGTACAGACAAGGAATAGTCGTAATGCTGTGACCAACATTATAAATATGGAATTATAAATTAAAAATATTTTTGGTTTAAAAAATCAATCTCATTTGTTTAAATTTTCTATTTTGTTTGTGGTTCATAGTACATGCAATGTAGTTGTACATGTAAATACATACTTTATATAAAATTGTGTACATATGTAGGCTATATATGATCAAAGATTACTAGAAACTGATTTTGCTGTTTCACAATTCACAATAACTGATCATTTCTGATCCAAAATAAATTATTTTCTAAAAAAAATTTTTCTGTGATGCTTTTACCTCCAAATCTTAAAAAAAACCACACTTTTCAATAATAAATATTTCAGAAGCTAATATAGGGAAAAGAAAGGAAAAATATGACGTTCCCACACCAATAAAAAGGTTATGGTTTAAAAAGTAAAAATATGAAGAAATTCAAAGTGATAAACTTTGTATCAAATGCATCAGTGAAAATTGTCTCAAAGGATGGTAGGAATACCATCCAGATTTTATTTTGTGTTGTGATTAACATGATATAAATGGGGTCGAGGAAACTAATGTTAGACACAAGAAAAAGAGTAAAGCTCAATTTTGGAGGAAATGGGGCTCAGTGGAATGGCTGAAGATTTTCTCTCAGGAATTCAGAGAGGTGACATTTTTTTCTGAAGCAATGTAATGAAATGCATTGGTGATTTGACATAGTAATTAATTGGCATATTCAGATGCTAATTCATAGGTGTAAAAATGTTATAAAGGAATTGACCATAAGAAACCACATTGTTTCCAAATGCAACACCCTGTTTATAAGGTGAGGCATTTTCTGGGCTCAGTGCACAGTGGGACAAGGTTTTTCAGTCTCGCAGGATCAATAGTGCATTTGAGAGAAACAAAAGAGTGGGAACACAGCTGCAAGAGAAAGCACCATTCCATCAGATGAAGGGAGAGACTGACAGGCTTCAACAGCAGTCTCAAATGCTTTCCCAGGCCCATCCATGGCACTCTGTCTCATATTGATTGAACTCAGGCCACTTCATTTCTATCTAAACCCTCCACAACAATCAGGTACAGAGAAACCAAGCTATTGCAGGAAAGAGAAAACTAAAATGAAAACGAGTTAAGCCACAATAATCCAGACATAATCCCTACCTCTAAAATTGGGCTGAAAATGCATGGGAACATGCACTGAAAGCTATAGATAAGTCAGAAGACAATTATTTTTTTTTTTCTTTTTAATTTTGAGCTGACACCTGAAACCGCTGGATGCTTGATAGAGGATCCAAAGGTAAATTCACCCTTGCTGCAATCACAGACACCTCCTGTGCTTTACCAGTAAAAGTTCCTTAAATTTAACCAGTAAGATTATAATGAAATTAGTAACTGGGTATTTTAAGAACGTGTTCTCAAAGATATAAGGGGGTTCCTAATTTTATTGCAAGTACTTAAGTAAAGGGATGCTTTCTGATACCTGTTGGTCTTGGACTTTCAGCCACAAAAATAGTTATTCTATCTCAGGGGTGTTGAGATTGAGGCATCCACCAGATTCAGATTTTCATTCCACACATTTGGAACAATTTCTACTGTAAAGGTGGCTTTGTCTAGTTTTATAAACTTAGCACAGTAAAATAAATGATATACTTTAAACATGGAGGAAGCGTCATAAAATACACGTACTGAGCTGTAATCTTTTCCTAAAAATTAATGCAATATAACAAAAGTATTATCCTTCCTTAAAGACAGTTGGCTAATGCTATAATCCCAATTTAGATCTGCTTACTCGACTGAAGTACAATGTGCATATCAGCTGCTGCTGGGTAGGTGAACTTTATCTTCTTATTTGGTTAAAGCATATGGTGCCTTCCATGTTTTGAAATAAAATAGCATTGGGCATTCCTTCTCTGCCCATTAGTCTTTGGAAATACATATATAATTCTGGCTTAGTTTAAGAATTTCACAAGCAGTGGTGAAATCAGAGTTTATTATAACTAGGTATATTATAACTGCCCTATTTAAAATGTGAAACTTATATTTAAGAATTATTATGCACAGTGGCAACATATTAATACTGACTTTATTAGTTCATGGATTGCTATGTACAATGAGTTAAATAAAAAGTTGATTTTGCTCCTGCTGACATTGTTTCCACCTTGCAGTAATGTGAGCTGTAGCAAATCACATTTAACAATCTGTGGGTCTCTGAAGCTCAGCCTTTTCATTCCCTTGAAACACATTTTAAAAACTGGTGCATTTTGCAAGATGAGGATCAAATGTCAGCATTTTAAGTAGCCTAAGAAAGTTAACCACTTATGTGGATAAATCTCAAGTTCGTTTTATTAAATAGATGACTTTGCTTAAAGAATGGACATTTAGTTAAAGACAGATTTCTTCTTTGGAATGTGATAATAAAGAAAAAGAATGATTAAAAAGGAAAGGGCAAACAGATTGAAAAAAACGTGGAGCTCTATGAATTAAAAACAATCACAAACATTTGGAAGAACTTAAACTCCTTGAACCATAGGACTATTTGGGCTTCATCCTTTATAGTGAAGCTTACCTAAGATGATCAGTTTTACCGGGTGTACTTTATATGAGAAGAGGAAGTTTTCCAAGCAGTTCCTCTCAATTTCTAATAGTGTCAGTTTTGATGGAATGCAAGCAAGCAGTGGCCAGTTACAGTGACATGAGGGAAAGCCCTGTTTAAACACACCAAAGTCACATATTGAGGTAATAGACCCTTAAAGAAAGGTGGTTTTAATAAAGAATTCTTTTTATACTGGACGCATTTGTTTAGATTTATATTCTGTAGACTCTGATGACAACTCAATAATGATTGCTCCAGACCTCTGTATTAATAAGATTTAATATAGTAAAGTTTCCAGAAATGTGTTTTTTGAAATATTATGAGTCAGGAAATATTCCTCTGAAGCTGAATCTCATCAACAGATTTTATGAGTTTGAATTCAAAGAATTATATATAGTTTCTAAGAAAAAAATGACCCCAAAGCAAGCAAATTAGTTAACTAGTTCTTATATGTGACAGATACGTATGCTAGAATGCAATACATCTTCTATGAACCTTTTGAAGTTCACATTTTTGGAGTTAATAGTAGAACAGAATCCATTCTGTTTGCAGATGTATTGCATTGTAATTGCCAAAGGTCTTGGGCCGAAATATTAGTTCTTTTAAAACGCACTACAGATTTAGAAATTTTAAATGGGTCTCTTAGATCATTCAAAAGAGGTGAAAAATTATATGTTGGAAATACAAAGAATTCATTATGTATGCAGTAACTTACTTTAACAATGAGGATAAATTTCTCATATATTAAAATCATTTTAGGATGTTTTCATAAGTATAGCTTGATGTTAATACAATTATTTTATGACCAGAAAAGAACATTTGGAATAGACATGTTTGAAAAAAATATCTCATGTGATTTATGTGGTTATTTCACTTACGCTGAGGCGATTTATTACTGCTATATTTTAATCTCAGTGCTCTTTTCTAAATTTAAGGAATCTGTCTTGTGTTATCTATGGACTTATTTAATTTTTAAAATGCTTAATATGAGTGGAAATAAGTTTTTTTCTAATATAGTGAATTTAAAAGTAGGAAACCTTTATAAGTTCTTAAAATAATGATATTTATTTTTGGAATTTTATATGAAAACATCAAGATAATTCAACTGTATTTGGATGCTTGCAAGCATGTAAAAGTTTTAATATTCAACAACAACAGCCTTATTTCCTATTTTTTCTAAAAGGAATTCTACATATAAATTAACAAAAAACAAATAACTGAAACCCAAATCAACCTTCAAATAGTGCATCCAGCTGTTATAAAAATATTTTTATTTTTCTCATCATAATGACATTATTCTTTTCGTTGAGTGCAGACTCCTCTGACACTAATGATACTGCTCCAGGTAACATTTTGAAGTTTATCACATGACAGTTAATCACATGACAGTTTTTTTTTTTTAATACAAATTATTTACTTATTGATTTGCCTTCATTTACAATGATTCATGAAAAATGTATATTTGTATAAAAATTGATTAAATTTTGTTTTAGGTACTGTGCCCAACAACAGTTAACTTAAGAAAGGCATCCATATATAATCAGCTCTTTAATATTATGCAGCTATAAGTAATTTGGTCAAGGCCATTTTCCAAACTTCAATCTATTTGGCAGAACCATGAAACTGGATATTGTTAAAAAACAAACAAACAAAAAAAACATGAAACTAGAACAACTGTATCTCAGCAAATCATAAATGCATGAACTGCAATCAATATAATAGGATGAAAATATATACAATAAAATGTTTTTTAGTCAAACTGGAAATTAACATTTAAAAAATAAATGTTTTACAAATAAATAAAAATAGAAACAAACTCATAGATACAGAGAATAAACTGATGGTCCCCAAATGGTAGGGAGATGGGTGGAAAAGGTGAAAAGGATTAAGAAGTACAAATCTCCAGGTATACAACTAGTCATGGGGATGTAAAGTACAGCATAGGTAATATAGTCAATAATATTCTAATAACTATGTATAGTGTCAGAAGAGCACTAGACTTATCAGAGTGATCACTCCATAAGGTATATAAATGTCTACTCAGTGTTATACACCAGAAACTAATATAATATTGTATGTGAACTATAATAGGACAACAAATTCATTTAAAAATATAGTAAAAAATAATTGTTTTATTGACTGCAAAAAGTACTGAACCTATAAGAGAGAGTCTTCTATAAGAGAAGCAAAAATCCTCTCTGATGAACTTATAATTGAAACGTGATGTTATACTGAAGAATGAGGTTGACATATTAATATTTTCTATCTTTTAAATTCTTTTTATTTATATAAGAACAGAGAAGAATTTTTGACATTATTAATGTCAGTGTAACAAAGATGTTATTCTTAGAAGTGTTATATTTTGTCAAGGGAAAATGCTACATAGCACCATCAATAGTAACAATATAACTTCCAAACCAGATTCTCCAAGGAAATGCTTTTATTATAATTGATGTACTATGATGTTATGAGCAGAATTTTCCAACTGAAAATGTCTTTCATTGTTTGCAGTCAGCCAAATGGTCTGAGTGTTTTTGACCACCCACTTGAGACGCAGATCTGGGGATTATTAACTATTGATCCCTTTTCTTGGAAGTCTTACAGTTAACAGTCTTGTATTCCTGCATCCTCTCAACCACTGTGCTGTATACACATACCCATCTGTATATCTCAGTCAGTATCTTTCTACCTGCTTTCCCTTTCGTCATTTTCGTCATTATCTCACCCATTAAAAACACTTTTGATAGACCATCTACCAGAAGCACAGTATGATCACATTACTTGTTCTCAAAATCCTTCAGCATAATAACATATTTACATCATTAGTTTAGCAATATTTTGTAACAAAATTTTTATGTTTCTTCATTATATTATCACATGCACCATTCCTTTCTCATTCCCCATTCTCCTATTTCTATTTGTTATTCACCAGCTAGGAAGAACTACCTCCCAATAAAATTGTAAGCTACTTATGGGCAGAATGCTTGTGCAGAAACACCTTATCTCTTTTTTTACAGTTCTTATAATAGTGCAAGAATAATGCACCCTTATACTCACTTTTAGTGTTTAAGTACTAAATCAATATCTGGATTCCTGGTTGACTTGAGTAACTGAATCAAAGAGCTGTGTACTTACTGTACCTAGATCTCCATACTGGAATATTGTGTTTCTTCTTAATAATTTATTAAAAGTGGTGCCCAAAATATCATGACATATGACTGGTGGAACTCTATGTTTTATGGAGACTTGTAATTTTAAACTTTAAAATGTGTGCACCTTATAAAGGGAGTTGTATTTCACCCCATCATCATCACTGTAACACAAAATATATATTGTGGACCAGCAAGCCTGGTTCAATGTTTGAGAATTAATCAATGTAATATAAGGAAGAAAAACCACTTGATCATATCAATTTGTGCAAGAAGCTATGGATATAAAAAGTCGGTGTAAGGGATCTTTGTGGTGATGTAAATGTTCTGTATCTTGACCAACACAATGCTGGTATCCTGACTGAGAAATATGTGTGTGTGTGTGTGTGTGTGTGTGTGTATATATATATATATATATATATACACACACACACACATGCATATATATGTTTATATATGTATAAGGTGCTACCATTTGCGGTCACTGGATAAAGAGTACACTTGATGTCTGTATTATTTCTTCAAACTACATATGACATTGTCATTCTCTCAAAATAAAACATAGTTAAAATTAATTAAGCATTTAATTGAAATATGTAAATTAATTAAGCATTTAATTGAAATATGTAAATAGAATCATTTAAAGACTAATTTAATATTTGATGTGAAAATACAGTTGCTGTTTTTTATGTTTGTTGGTATGGTAATAATATTGTGTTTCTGTTTGGTTGAGATTTCCTAGAAATTTGTACTAAAAAAGATTAATGGATAAATACCGTGTTTCCCCTAAAATAAGACCTAGCCTGACAATCAGATCTAAAGCGTCTTATAGAGCAAAACTTAGTATAAGTTTATATTAAAATAGGACCGGGTCTTATATAAGACCGATGGGTCTTCTTTTACTATAATATAAGACTGTGTCTATAATATAATATAATATAATATAATATAATATAATATAATATAATATAGCATAATACTGGGTCTTATATTAATTTTTGCTCCAAAAGACGCATTAGAGCTGATTGTCTGGCTAGGTCTTATTTTGGGGGAAACACAGTAATATCTAGGATTTGCTTCAAAATTAGCTGTGAGAGCAGTGGGTGGAGTTGAACATTAGCCACGTGTTATTAGTTGTTCCTGCTTGATAATTAAAACATGGCATTTATTATACTCTTTCAATTTGTGTATGTTTCACATTACCAGTAATAAAATTTAAATATATATTTAATCATATATGAAATATATTTAAATAAATAATGAATGTTGAGAATTTATTAAATAGAGAAGTTGAGAATTTGGGTTCCAAGTTAAGTGGGATTTATAGACTAGAAACTAAAAGTGTGCAAGTATGGTGACACATAATATTATTACATCAAGTGAAAAATGGAGTTTAGTGGAAGATTGTTGAGTTTAGGTTTAGACAAAATACATTCTAGTGTTTCAGAGATTCTTAACCAGTTTTGTTGTGGTGGTTTTTGTTGTTACATATAGCCCATTTGGCAGTCTGGCAAAGGCTAGGCACTTCTCTGATTAATTGATTTAATGTAGATAAATACCTAGAATTACAAAGAAAGCCAATTATATTGAAATGCAGTTGTCAAAATATTAAAAATGTGCTACCGTAAAAGGTACACTTTTATAATGCATTAAAAGATTTGACTTTCAAAGTATAGACAAGTTAAAGTTACATTTTATTTTTTAAATGAAATCCCCGTGTGCCCACTATTATTCATCAGCTTGAATATGAATATTAAACTGTCAGGTGCTCTTTGACTCACCTTCTCTTATATAGTGTTTAGAAAATAACTGTGGAGAGGAAATAATACAAAGCAATGTGGGCGACTGAGTCACCGATACTACACAGGCTCCTATACCATTTGATGGAACAACTGCTACATGAAGAACATACCCATGGTGGACAAGCGAGGTCCCATGATGGCTTAGAGACATGAAGGCTGCAGTCACGTGTGGTAGCATAGTATACACTACATATTATATAGCATAATAGTATAGTGACAAGTTAATTACTTAAGTAATTATAATATCATGTAGTGATTATTATAAAGGATACTTTTATATTTTATAGCGATCATCATTTATATGGAAATATGCATGTGTTTTGGTGTCCGAGTTATGGGTATTAATAATACTATTATGACTTGTGCATCACATTTAATTACAGTAAATGCTAAAGTTCAGTTAGAGGTGAATGTAAATAAAGAAGTATGTTTTTCCCATCCTATCTAATTTCTATATACAGACCCTCTGCGGACTGTCTGTCAAGGACCCTGCTTAACTAGAGTAAATGTAGTAGGTAAGTTTTAAGTGACATTCAGGATAAGGACAAGAAGTTAAACAGAGTCAGATTTTCAGTGTAAAGGGAGAGAGTAGACTTGGAGTTAATGGTATTTCTGAAGAATGAGGGATTTTGAGAAAATAGAAGTGGCATGATAACCTTAAACAATGTCTTTATTAAGGTGATACAAGATAAACAGTAAATAACATTATATTTGGCACATGAGCATTTAATGCATGAGCAGAGCAGAGATTCAGACAAAAAGCCAAAGAAAACCTTTGGAAAATAGTACTATCTAATTCAGTCAAAGGGCAACCTGACTTAAAGTAACAAAGTCTAGCTAATTGTCCCAACATTCACATTATGAACTGAAGAGAAATGCTAGATTACCAATAGGGTGACACATTTTAGAACATGCTTATGTGCATAAACCTTGAGTGGGCAGAATCCTAAAGATGTGTTCTGTAATCCCCTCTCCTGGTTATACAATCAAATACTAATCTACTGGTATATACTACTAAGAAGGGTTTTGCAGGTGTAATTAAAGGTACTATAAAATGACCATAAAGTAATGAAATTATCCCTGCTTATTTAAGGGGTCCAAATCTAATCACGTGAACCCCTATTAAACAAAGGCATTTCCTCCACTAGAATCAGAGAGATGCAGCAGAACAAGAAGGCAGAGAAACTGTGCTCACATACATTCAAAGTGTGAGAAGGACTCGACCTCCTATTGCTGGTTTAACGACTGAGGAAAGAGCCCATGAATCGAGAAATCCGGGCAACCTCCAGAAGCTCAGAAAGCCCCTGGCTGTCAGCCAGCAACCTCAGTCCTACAACCACATGGAACTCGGTTTGGCCAACAACCGGAATACGCTGGGAGGAGGATTCTTTTCTGAATGCTCCAGAAGGGAATGAAGCCCTGGTGACATCTTGATTTTTGTGAAACCTAAGCTACATTGTGCTTGGACTTCTGACCCACAGAACTATGAGAAAATAAAGGATGTTTTCTCTTCTCTACAACAAACATAAGCAGGATATTAACATTTTTGTGCAAGGCTGACACATAGACTCTATGACATCAGTCTCTGAATCACAGGAAGGCATTTACACATAAGGCTAGGTTCCAGAGTTGTGACTGGGACATAATAGACTTTCCACAGTGAGCTTTGCTTAGCAATCCAATGATGGCCTTGTATTCCTAACAACCCAGGATAGGGTGGGATCCAACTGGAGTCATTAGATCCACTTTCAAATCTTTTTCCTTAAATTAATAAGCATTTGATTTGTCACCCTCTAAATCATTAGTTTATGCTAAATATCTCATGTTTGATAATGCCATCATGAATTGCAATAGATATGAGTGCTTTAAAACAAAACTGTACTGTTACCTAAAATTTTCCTTGTATTTTTTCAAACTTACATTTCTTTTGGTTCCATACATTTTCAAGTGCCTTAAAAACTATTCCTTAATTGGTATCTGTCTTGTCTTATAGATTAGAAAATACACAGTAAATTTTTAACCAAAACAATTAGGGTTTTTGAATCATATATTCAAATTGCTATTACTTTGGAAATGCAATTTTTAGCATGAACACTTTTAAACTTAATTTTGCTTGTCTACCTCTTATTAATAAAGTCTATGCCTTGAAATCAAATACCAATATCAATATCATTTTGATGTACAATCAGGGTATAAAATAATATGGTGGCTGGTATCTATTTCCTCTGTCGTACAATTTACTCTTTCAGTTTTACCATGTACTTTCCTAAGTGTAGGAGGAAAAGTAAGTTGCTATTTTGGAGGTTAGAGTTTAACTGAAAAGTTGAAAGTTATAGATACCTTCAATTCGCTGCCTATTATGTAGATCAGAAGATAACTACACAGTACAAGGAAATTAACTTATAAATACAATATTTTCCTTATATTCAGATTTATGTTCCAAATTAAACAAAGATGGCCATAATAATGGAATAAGTATAAATGAGTTTATCTTGCAATGAAAGGTTTTAATAAATGGATTCATTTGTAGTGTGATCAACAACCAAGGGAGGGATAACAAAAAAGTCCAAAAAAAAACCAACCCCCCCAAAAAAAAACAAAAAAAAAACCAGAAAGCCTATGAATAGACGAATAATAACAAACATGTAAGGATAAAGCATATGTAGATGCTCTCTAATATGATAGGTTGAAGAAATGCTTTCTTTTATGGTTTGCCTTTTTAACTGGTAACTTCTCCTTAACTCTAAATTTTCCATGGAGTAGCATAGAAGAACACATGAAACATTTCCAAGTACAATTTTCAAAAAACTAAAATGATAGCTCATGCAAACATATAGTGAACCTGTGTCAAAGATTTATTTAACCTATTAATGAAGGCATCAGCAGGATGGTAATCTGGTCAAAAAGACAGTTTGAGGGACTGAATAAATATTGTCACTGAAGGAAAGAACGCTAAAATAAGATTTCAAGCTTAAGTATAAAAACCACTTAATATACCACAATAAAACCATACCCTTTGTTGTTATCCATTTTCCCAGACATTGTGGGGACAGAGCCCCAGAGAGCAGTTTCCAGGCTCTCGGCCTCACATGGAAAAGTGCTGGCTCAGGTAGTGGATGGCCATCAACTGTGATTGGCTGGCCATCAGCTGTAACCAGTAAGCCATTGGGCACTAATATAACTGCCATGGCTATGCAAGCAGAAAAATGGGGGCTAGCAAGAAGATGGTGGCTGAGCTAGCAAGAGCAGATTGCAGAGAAGCGGATGCCGCCAGTGAGGATATAGTGATATGACTCCCCTACTTATGGCTCCGTGGGTGTTCCTTTTTGGCCTCACTGTGTCCTGTGTTCTTATGTGGGGAGCAGGAGCAGAGATCCCGCCGGACGCCCCACACAACAAATGGCGCAGCGAGCAGGGTCCCCCGATTAAGCCACACAGGTTAAAAATGTAAAAGGTAATATATACCGTTACATGGTCTTAGCCCTAATCTGTAGTAGATACTAAAGCAAACACATGTTCATTCTCTTAGGGAATTAAATATCCCCAGGGTATGCCCATTAGGTAATGATCGACAAGGTTACCTTTTGCCGTATTACCAAGTTTTGTTTATTTTTTTCTTAACATTAGGAAATCGAATTTATACTTTATTGATTTATTTAATCTGGAAATGGTGCCTCTGGGTCTTAAGCAAGATAGAGCCGTAATCCCAATGTATTCAAACTAAAGATTTGTTGATTATAAAGTTAATTTGGTATGTCAAGATCACAATCTTGTGCAAAGTGACATCAGGAATGTGGCTAAATAAGACATCCCTTGTCAGATCCCCCCTGGGCAACATCAATTTGGCATCTATTCATGGACAAGAGTGCCTCTGTGGGAGCTGTGGGATGCAGCACCATACATCAAGGGATGTGAGAGGAATCTGACATAGCTACATGTTGCATAATAGGCATCCCGACCTTGGTGCCAGCTGTGGACCCTGCAGTGGCCTGCAAACTGGCTCAAGCGTCTCTCAGTCATGGTGCAAAATCCCCTGGAGAACACTGTCTTTGACAATCACCCATGGAAAAGAGACATTTTTGGAAGTTTAGATTTCCAGCAGAGAAGTTTCAGCATAACATTGCAGCAGAAAACCAAACCAAAACAACAACAAAACAAAATGAGTTTGGATGCACTGGAGTGGGTAAGAGGAACAATTTGACTTTCTTCACATCACTTGTCCCACAAGACGGAGGAAGAGCTCAGTGCTAAGCAAGAACTTCTTAGCCTGTGATTTCTCCCATGGGGGAAAGCATGTGAGTGGATGCCTGGCTTCCCTAGCTGTGTGGAACACCGACTAAGAAACTCATTTCTCTCTCGCCCCACTCATTAAAGGGATATGGAAACTACTAACTGTGTGATGAAGAATCCTGCCCACAAGCCTCTGGGGATACCATGCCCATGGATCCCCCTAACTGGCCCATGGGTACCCCCAGTGCTCTGCCCCTCACCCCCTTACCCCGTTCCCCAACACAAACACACCCTGGAATCAACTTTCCATGTGAGCTCCTGACAGTGGGGAGAACAAACTTTGGCAGATGGCTAGTGAGCACATGCAGAAAACCAGTTTGAATCTAGGGGCCAGGAAGAGACCAAAAATTTCTAGCCTCAGGGAAAGCAAAAGGGATGCTGTCAGCTATGGCCTAGTGCATTGCA
Organism: Rhinolophus sinicus; assembly: GCF_057876585.1. Taxonomy (NCBI): domain Eukaryota; kingdom Metazoa; phylum Chordata; class Mammalia; order Chiroptera; family Rhinolophidae; genus Rhinolophus; species Rhinolophus sinicus. The sequence goes on along the minus strand of NC_142516.1, from coordinate 143,871,288 downwards.
GGATTGAGAGAAAGCACACAAACTGAAGAATTCTGCCACAGCAGGAACGAGAAACTTGGAACAGACATATCCATAGAAGGTCTGAGAAAGCCTGGAATCCCCTGCAAGGCTGGCTGGTGGAAAATATTCCTTTCCCAAAGTCAGTGAAAACAGAGATGACTGCTAATGCAAATGAAAAGAGAGCAGTGCAAGTCTTCAAAGAACATGAAAAATCAAGAAAACATGACACCACCAAAGGATCATAATAACCTTCCAGTCACTGACCCTGAAGACATGGAAATCCGTGGTTGCTTTACCTGGTCGTGAAACTGACCCTTTTATCAACATATAGTTTCTTCTTTGTCTCATGGAACAATTTTAAAGCTTTCCTGTTTCTCATTTTCTCCATTAATGTCTTCCATTATGTGTAATTGATTTTTGTAGCACTCCTTTTCATTCCTTTTTTTTATAATTTTTATTAAAATATATCTAACATACAATATCATATTAGTTTCAGGTGTACACCATAGTTTTTCAACATTTATATACCTGAAGAAGTGATCACCACGATAAGTCCAACAACCATCTGACAACATACCACATTATCATAATATTATTAACTATATTCCCTATCTGTCTGTACATTACATCAGGTGTACAGAATAGTGGTTAGACATTTATATAATTTAAGAAGTGATCGCCCTACTAGTCTAGTACCCACCCAGCACTATACATAGTTATTACCTTATTATTGATTGTATTCATTGTGTTTTACTTTGCATCCCTATGACTATTTTATACCTAACAATGTATTTCTTAATCCCTTCACCTTTTTCACCCTGACCCCCAAACGCTCCCATCTATTACCCCGATAAATCTAGTACCCACCTGACACCATATGCAGTTGTTACAATATTATTAAATATGTTCCTTATGTTATACCCTTCATCCCCAGGACTACTGTGTAACAACCAATTTGTACTTCTATATTAGGTAATGCTGTTCTGTCTCCAGGTCTTACTAGAGTGGCCTTTTTTAGTAAGTGTCTTGTGAGACCAGTGGCACAGTCTCTCTGGTCCCTATAGCTGGGTGCTCCACATGTGTCCCTTGTGTGAGGTCTGTGTACCCTCCTGTTATAATTGAGCCTTGGTTGCTGTTTGCATGTTAATGGGAGGGATTGACCCTCAGGCTCATTGGTTGTGAGAACTGGCTGTGACTACAAGAAGCTGTTGTGGATGGCCTGACCCTATGGAACAGGATTCACTTTAATAGGTCTCTGGTGCCTGCCCAGTGTGCCCTTTGGGTTTGTTGTCCTTGGAGGCAGCCAGAGGATGCTACAGCTTGCTTTGAAGATGACCACTGGGTATACTAGCTCCAGAGCCTCCCGGGAGGGGACCCACAGCAGGCTAAGTTCAGCCACAGCCTATGCCCTTCCCAGGACCACCTAGAATGAGTCACAAAGTAATCCAGAGATGACTGCTGCCCGAGCTGTACTTAGAGTTACCTTAAGAGGCCAAGCCACGAACCAAGGCCAGCTGCCACTAGTGTTGGGCTTAGGGCTGCTCATCCAGAGGTATGAGACACATGGAAGCCAGATGCTGCTTGTTTGTGTTTTGTGAAACCTTGGGAGAGTCTGCAGCATAAGCCAAGGAAGTGTTTTGTATGAAAAAAGTCACTGGAAGCAACTTGCATGTTCCTGAAATTTGGGCAGAGTGTGGTTTCACAATCACTAGAGCATGGCTAGCCAATGGCATTAGCCAGCTCGATGAAGACTCAGATATTGGGGCCACCTGTCTGCGTGCAGGGAGGGGGAGGGCTCAACAGAAAGCAAAAGCTTCTGGCAGCTCCTCCGTCAGGGAGAACACTGCCTCTCCAGCCCTCACCCTGAGGCTAGACAACTCAGTTTCTCCTCGTATGTTCCTGGTGCCTTTCAAGCGGCAGCCCCAGTGCTGGAGCTCAGAGCCAGTGTGCCCATTAGCGGGTGAGTCTGTGAGTGGGCGCTTCAAGAGGAGTGTTTGGGAGTGCAGCCGCCCTCCATCCCACTCAGCCACAACCTTTGCTGGTTTTCACAGCCAGAAATTACGGGAATTTCTCTTCCCGGCACTGGAACCCCAGACTGGGGAGCCTCATGTGGTGATGGGTCCCCTCACTCCCCTTAGGGGGACCTCTGCAGCCAAGATATCCCTCCTTATTTTTAATGGCCACACATTGGTGTAGGCCCAGCCTGTTCCATGTCTCTGTCTCTACCAGTCTCAAGGTGGCTTCTTCTGTATTTCCTAAGGTGCAGGGCTTTGGTTCAGCAATACTTCAGGTGATTCTCAATGATGGTTGTTTTGTAGTTTAGTTGTAATTTTCATGTGGTTGTGAGAGGAGGCAAGCCTGGCATTTACTTACTCTGCCATCTTGACTCACATGGTGTTTTTAAAATTTCATTCTCATTTCCTTCTGGGTATCCTTTAAAAAACATCCTGAAGAATGCAAATGCAATTGTGGCTTATCTGACAATTACTAAGTTTATAAACTTCAGTTACCTAAATTCCCTGAGCTTCAATTTCAAAAATTGAAAAACAAAATTTCAGTTGTTGTGAGAAATGCATAAGAAAATGTGAAGTGTTTCTCATAATACCTGGTATAGAGTCCGTGCTTAATTAATGTTCTTCCTGCCTTTTTCTATCTATATGTAAGTTCAAGTTTATTATAATGAAATATGGAAAGATATGTGAAGAACTTTGCTATATACAGCTTCTTTAATTTTGAGACTCCCCAAGTCAGGTTGTTTCTTAAACCAAAGACTTAGAAACCTTCCTAATCCTTGAATCTATTCTTTATTCTCACTAAATATATAAATAGGTGAAGGAAAGAAACAAAGACAAAGAGAGAAAGAAGGGAAGAGAGAGGGTAGTCAGAAGGGAGAGAAAAAAATGAAATTTAATCAATACGTTTTTTTCCTTATTTTTCCATGGTTGTTGCACTTTAGGTTAAAGACCATGACATAAAACTTCATATTTCCCATTACATTAAATAATGACACTATGTGCTTAACAAATATCTGATGAATGAACAAAGTAATAAATAAATATCAAAAAAAAGTTTTAAAATATTATCTTGAGTTTTTAAAATACCAGATTAAAGTAGGCATATTTAGGATTTGATCACTTGGAATTTCCTCTCTTATAATTATCAATTTGCTAATCCATGATTATTCTTAGCCAAATAGAATATTCTCCTTTCAAATAATCGTAGGAAAATTAATTTTTAAAAATACAGTTTTATGAGACATTTTCTTTATGGGGGCTACAAAACCTAGAATAGTTAAATTAAGATTCCCTAGCCATGGTAGATGACTAAATATTTGTACCCCATGGAACTCTCTGAACGCCCTCCAATTATTATTTTGTTGTTGATGAAATAATAAATAAAAGTGTCAGGCAGTACCGCAGAGGGGATCTTGTCCTTTCCACTGCTTGTTTGTGGTTCAGGCCCTCCTGAGGCTCTCGTGGTGCTCAGTGCCTTCATTTATTCCTCTGAATTAGATAAGTCTATTCAGCCTGCTTGTCCTCTACTTGAGTAGCTATTAAAAAGCACTCTTGTCCACTGAGGCAGGTTCATCCTAAAGCAACTGGAAAATAGAACACAATCTTAAATTACTCATTATTTGCCTGTCCCCTAAGTAAGATTACTTTTGCGTTCATTAAAACAATCTTTGAGATTCACCTGGGGGAAAAAAGTAAATAATAAATGTAAGGCATAGAGGAAAAATACAAAGATTGGGGAATATTATAAACTTTTAAGTAAAAATAGAGTCAGCCTGCTAATGATAAGAATTAAAACTATTATTAAGTCAGGCATATTTGGTGTGAATTACAGCTCCAAGCATTTTAGGCAGTTATTAACTTCTCATATACCTCCCTTTCTCCATCTATCAAATGGAGGAAAATAAAAGTATATCATTTAAAAATACATTGTGTCAACTGAGGTAATACCTGAAGAGGGCTTGGAATGGTGGCTGACACACAGTAAGTAAATAATATGTATTTTGAAGAGCTGTAGCCCTATTCACCATCAAAGATTCTAAGTAGTCATCCATTTGGATGCCTGCCTCCCATTTCCATCTTAGACAGGAGTGTCACCAAGTCCCCTGCCCTTCTTACCGCATCTTCAAATTTCTATACAGCAGCTCATTTGAAGAAATAACAGGCATATAAATAGTGTTCTTTAGTGAGTACCTTAGATCTCCGGATGGGTGCATTCTGAATTTGTTCTCCATATAAAAAAAAATCACACACTTTAGGAAAAAAAATTTTTTAATTGCACAATTTCTATCATGTAACAACATGTACATTTGGAAACACCACATATATATAAAGACAAACTTCATTTAAAATCAATGAAAACATATATGCGGTACCATGGAAAGATAATCTATTTAGAAGAAACATATAATATGTGCTCCAAATTGGGAGAGTCATGAGGGTGAAAATGTTTCTAGTAATGATTTTACAGGGACAATAAGAATAAACCTGTTTTTATTAGAAAGGACTATTGATAAAAAAAGGACAGCCCCATACACCCAGCACACATGATCACGCTATGCATGAAGTGGAGAGATAAGGGTTTTAGGCCAGGTTTTCATTTCCCAGCTATGTATCTTGATTAAGTTATGACAAACATATTGACCTCCTGCCTGTCAGTAAAATAAATGAGGAATGTTGTGGCAATCCACAAGAACCTTATAGCTGGTCTTCTATGATAGAAAGGTATGTGTACCTATTGAAGAGACTTACAACCTAAATTGATGATAATAGAACCAAAAAAAAAAAAATGTAATTCTCTAAAAACACAAATAATAAATGATAGAGAAACTAGAATAAAGAGAAAGTGTATGGGGCTGAAGATGAGAGTGAAAGGTTCTTAACAATGCTTTTGGTTGAGCAGCTGGTAGAAAGGAAACTCTTGTGAGAGCTGTTGGAAGAATTCCCACTCCTGCTGAAAAGTGGCAGTGGTAGCAGGAGTCAGGTGAGAGGACCGCAGAAGGAAATGGATGCCAAGAGATATCCTCCTGTCTTTTCATCTCTTGCTTTCCAATTAATTACCAAAAACCCTCCTTCTGTCACATTGGAGAGAGGTATATATGAGCAGATGGAAAGGCTGTTGGGTTGTTTGTATCTATATTCTAATCTACAGTAATGTTTTAGATTTGCTAATTAATAGTGACCAATCGAAGCCCTGTTTTTGAAACAAAAGAAATTCACATGAGTATACATATAAATATGTCTATTTATAGATGTGTTTGCATGTTGTGTACATTTTATATAATCTCATTCTTCATGTGTCAAGTTAGTTTCCCAGAGAGAATTTTTATATTTATTTTAATCATGGCTCCTCACATTATCTTCAAAGGACACATCAAAACCGATATTACATATTTATTTAGTGCTTGTCTGTCTCCAATTGACTGTAAGTTCCATGAAGTCAGAAAACGTACCTGCTATCTGCTAAAACTTATAGTAGAGAAGCAATAAACATTAGTTGAATAAATGAATAAAATTAACAAATATTAATTAAGTAAATACGTATCTGGTATGAAGTTAATGGTGTCAGAAAAATAGAATTATAATAAAATTGAAATATGGGCTACAACAATGAAATAGTGGAGAGGATATATATGAAAAGAAAATTTAGACTAGATTTTTATAAGTAGCTAATTAGGGAGTAAGGATTGGGAGAAAACAAGAAAAAAAATTGCATTCATCTTATTATTAAAAATCTCAAGAAATATTTTTGCTATTGTTAGATATTGGCTAGAGCCAGAGATTGTGGAATGTAGGCCCTACAAGAATCATGTGAATATTTCTCATATAAAAGTTTTGAATTTGACTGACTGACGACTTATTTCACTGTGGTGAGCAGAAGAAAGTTATAATTGTGCCACAGAAACTTGCAAAAATGGTGGAAAACTGAAAATAGAGATAATAAAGTTTTTAGTAGTGGAAGAAATGATTAAAGAAAAAGAAGAGAGAAGACAGAAAGTAGAGAACCATCAGCAGTCTTTCTTTGGGTGTGAGTTTGGAATTTCTGTTACTGGTGAAGAATACAGAAAGGAATTGGTCAAGAATTTAGGTGGATTACATGGGCTAATGGGTACTTTTCTTTTTTTTTTTTAAGGCAATAAATAGCAATATGAAATACTGGTGTTTTTGGATAAAAACATTTTTCAAAAAGTCAAAAAAATTTTTTAAAATGTCATTAACCCCACTGAGAGAGGATTTTAGTAATCCAGACTTTAAAGTCATGTATGTGGGATTATTGTAGGAAACAGGTGGCAGATACATTGAGACAGTGAAAAAGATTATCTTTGGCTATGATTGGAAAAGAGATACTTTGTCAGTTTAAGTAGGGTTGGTGGGAATGCTATCTAAGTGCTCATTTGAATTAAATGTGAGGAAGTGAGCCGGTGGAGTAGGAAAGATAGGATGGTGCTAGTAGCTCTGCTGTGTAGTGTGTGATACATGGTTTCATATGTGTGAAATAAACTGCCACACTCCTGGTAGAATTTATAACATCAGAGTCAGTTTTAAACTGTTAAATAGTTGTTTCTCAGGACACGTCCAGATTATGTTTTAGGTACCTGCATTTTACAGTTGGCTTCTTTCATACTTGTTTACAGTTAGAAAAATATATCCATTTAGAATCTTTGACGTAAACTGACCATGTGTTTGAGTTCTCCAAAAAAGCTGATGTCCTGATGGAATTACATATCCAAATTTTTTGTTTTGAGAGGAGGGGATATCTGTGAAAAATACAGGAGAGAAGGAAAAGGCATAGGTGGGGAAAGCCGGTAGACCACACTGCAGTTCTGGCAGCTGTGAAGGCAGAAAGGGAAGAAAATGGATTAGGTAGGAAGAACCTCTTCCTATACAGCAGCTCGGAGAGAGTCTTGGCCCGTGTGATGGGGCACAGGGACGTCCTCATGCTGGTAGAACTGCCAGGCGTGCTCATCCCTGGCTGGGAGGTGCCTTGGCAAAGGCTGCCTTCGGAACGAAAGCTGCAGTGTGGGGCCCTAAGGTGCAGCAGCTGGAGGGCGTCAGCAAATGCGCTCCTCACATGAGGTTCCCCTAAAAGACCAGAAGTGCAGCTATCCGCTACGGCTGCCACCAAACTAGGTTAAAGACATCTCTATTATTTTCTTCATAATGGGTGACCTGATTATCTTAGTGTTCTTTCCACAAGGCCAAAAAACAGCTGAATTATTCAGTTGCCAAATACTGTGGATAAGAGAGAGGCATTTGGACTCATTTATAAATTGAAAACATCATTCCTCTTCTAAGTTACCATGAATTTCACGGACAAGTGATGACACAACTCCATGTTCTCCATTCTAGTATCCCCCATAGAAGATTACCTTTCGAGCTTATTTTTAAAATTATAATTTCAGTAACATTTTCAGCAATTGCTCTACCGACCTGGTTGGAAATCCCAGGAGTACCCTTTCCTATGTGATGTAAACACTCCTTTTGGAAAAGAGAAGTCAGGGCTACAGTGAAAAAGCTTTAAAGGTGATTAAACTTGGGTTATAGACTTCCTTGCAGGAACAAAAAGAAGACAGAGAAGCTGGAAAAAGAAGGGAGGGGAGAGTAGGGTGGAGTAGGAAAAAGGGAGGGGAGGGGAGGGTGGGATACGAAAAATGGGGAAGGGAGGGGTGGAGAAAAAACCAAAGGAGAAATAAATCCTGAGTTCAATTGTTTCAAAAATGCATGTGAAGTTACTGATGCTAGCCGTGGTGGCAGTATTTGTGTGTATGTGAATCCTTCTTTGGTCTATTAGGTCACTTGAATGGAAAATGATAGACATTATGAATTACAAGTTCTATTTTTTGCCCTTTATCCTGTACTCTGCAACAAAACAAAACAGAACAAAAACTTTTCTCCGCTTATGATACGTTTTCTATTCAAAGTAAGTGCTTCCATTCAAACGGCCAACCAGTTTTTTTCTAGGGAAAATAAAATCATTTGAGGGCACCTCATTTAGTGTGACGACCCCCAGGTGCTGTTTTACAGGTCCTGCACACACACTTGCAAGAAGCCGGTTTTGGTTAGCACCCAATTGTACTGGCAGATAATTGGCACACTTGCTCTGCACCCTCTGCTGACACAGTCCTGCTCGCCACCACTGAGTCCCTACACACTTTGGATTGCTCTAACACTGATGAAAGGAAAAGTTGTGAACAGATATGGGCGAACAGCTTTGTATGAAAGAATGCCTGTGAGCCAGCTGGCCCTGTGTTAGTTCATCGCAACAGGGTTAGGGACCTTATATGGTCTTAATAAGTAGAATCAACTGGCTTCATATGTATTTTGGCACTAATCTGTGACCTATGGCCCCATTTCCTGGGGTTTAGAACAATATTAATAAAAAGGACTATTCCAGATTAGGCACAAAGCAACGCTGTATTTATTATAAATGTTTTAATTTTTTCTAAAAAAAGAAAATGAAATAGGGTCCCTGCTGTGTATGACATTGACTTTAATACCTGTGCAACTAGTTTAAACTGAGATTTGCTTTGTTTTAAAATTTCTTAATAGTTTATTATTTTAAAAATGCATTTCCTTTTCTTAGAAGTACGAAGTTGAATATAGTGCATGCCTGCAGTAAATCTAGGTTTAGTCCTTGGCTCTGAAACACACTGAATTCATTACGTTTATTTGTGTAGCCTCTCTTAATCTGTTGTGACAACAAATTAGACTCTGATTTAAATTAAAGCAAATTGAAAAATAATTAGAAGTGTTTTTCTTCTTTTTTCCCCCTTCCTTTGACAAGCTAACTTCCATCAGATAATATGGAAATAAATAAGACAATTTGAGGAGTTTACTCTTCTTTTTATTGAGGATCATCTCCGGGAAAATTTAATAAAACAACATTTCAGTGAGCTTACTTTCATAGTATAATAAGACATCTACTAAAGTATATAAAACTAATATTCTTTTTTACCAGATTTATTTAGTTATGTCCCTAATTGTGACTTTTACTTTGCCTATTTTGAAGTGCAGTTGGCGTAAGATGCGTCGTATGAAATAAGTTTGGATTACACAGTGTGATACCAACACGCAAACACTGAGGTAAGTTGTTCTCCTTATACAAAATTTCTCTTGAATCGTTCTACTTCAAAATTCAGATTATAAATTTATTTAACACATTTATTTCTTATTACATGTTCTATCTAATTTAGGATTGAAAATGAATCTAGCAATATAGGCCATGTTTGAGGAACAAGTTCTGGAGCCCCCACCATTCAAAATGTTTCATGAACCCCTCTATTCCCTTTCCTTTCCCCCCACCCCACCCTGCGGGCTTTGCCTACCAGAGCCTGGGCAGGGCAGCAGACTCTAACAGTGCCCTGGAAGAATGCTTAATCAATGAGGAGTCAAATTTTGGAAAAAGTGTTCATTCTTGTCTTTCTAAGAGCCATGTACAGCACCTTCTAGACAAGGGGCAGCTTTCACCAGCAACTGAATTGTCCTGGGGACATACACATTGCATAAACAAATTCACTAACCACAGCCAATGTTCAACACCCCAAAGGGAAGGCTCAGCTTGGTGCTTTATGGAAGCGAGAACTAATCATTTGGAGATTTCAGCTCAGATAGTGGGAAAATCAAAATCAGGATTAAACATGAAGTAGAAGCAATCAGGGCTCTTAACACAAACAAGAACTCTTGCATCATTGCTAAAAAACTGGAATCAGATGTCAAGCTCCTGAACCCCTTTTAATTTGCTCTGAGGATTAGGTGATATAATACCCCTTTGCCCAGGGCAGGGGCAAGAATATTAATGACTATAATTACAAGTAGGCTGAAGCTTCGAAAACAAAGGCACACACACACACACAAATAAAATCTCTGAGCACAATGAAGAATAAAGCACAATTTTTATTAGTATAATATATAACATTTTTTCACAATAAAATTTCTAAATCTATTTATTGAACTTCCACATTAAACAAAAGTAATTCCCGTAGAATGAAATTCAATAGTGCTTCAGACACCTATAAATGGTAATGTGTGATGGCTGAGGATAATCAGTAATAGACAAAATATAAGTCCCTTTTTTCTGTATACAAGGGAGGTTATGTGCCATAGGTGGAAGAGGGGAAGAAAACTAGCCACAGGGCTCCTGGATATTCCACACTAGACTTTACTTCACCATAAATGTCTGGTTCAAAACCATTATGTAACAGAGAGAAAAGCATACAATATAACTGAATAGGTCTCTAATAATGAAAAGTATGTGATCATATAAAGGGTATCCCAATCTACACTAATTTAATATAACTATGGCAGCAATCACTTAATTATTACACAGCATCTGTCTGCTCACTGAGGAGATATTTGTCTATAAAAGATGTTTAAATAGGCCACCATTTTTATTGTGTAGATGAGTCTAACTGCTTGAAATGTATCATTTTCCCATAAAGAATGTAGTAAGCGTGAATAGGTGGGCACAAGAAAAAAGACAACAAACAGTGGTTTGTGCCTCAAATAACCAAGTTCAGAGTACAATAAAGTAAAGCTCAGAGTTATACACTGAAACCCATTTTGGAAACGCTTTAAAAGGAAATTAGTGAAGATGATAGCAGAACACTAAGTTCCTGGAGTTCGCTTGTTTAATTAACTTGTCTTAATTTAGAATGTATGTGCACACAATAAGGCAAAATGCATTCCTGAAATATACACACATTAAGAGTTCATTGAATTTTATTCCTGACTTCCTAAACCAACAAGAAATGGAATTTTGCCTGTGATAACAGGCTTAGTGGAAAAAAAAATAATAATAATAATAATAATAAAATGGTCATCATATCTGTATTCAAAGGCTGCCCCTTCTTCTATTATCTTTCTTTCTTTTTTAATTAAAGGTTATTGGGGTGACAATTGTCAGTAAAGTTACATAGATTTCAATTCTACCATTCTGTAATACATTATCTGTGTCTCAATTTGTATGTTCACCAACCAGAGGCAATTCTCTTTCCATCACCATATATTAGACCCCATTTATCCTCTTCTAGAGCTCCTTCCCCCCCTTACCCTCTGGTAACCCCTAAACTTTTGTCTATGTCTATGAGTTTTTGTTGCTTCATTTGTTTGTCTTCTTTTGTTGTTTTCGATTTTATATACCACATATGGTGAAATCATATGGTTCTCTACTTTTTCTGTCTGACTTATTTCGCTTAGCGTTATAATCTCAAGATCCATCTATGTTGTCACAAATGGTACGATTTCATCTTTTCTTACTGCCGAATAGTATTCCATTCTGAATGTATACCAAAACTTATTTATCCATTCATCTATCGAAGGGCATTTTGGTAGTTTTTGTTTCTTGGCCACTGTAAATAAAGCGGCAATGAACATCAGAGCACATATATCTTTACGGATAAATGTTTTCAGATTTTTGGGGTAGATACTCAGGAGAGGGATTGCTGGATCATATGGTAATTCTATTCTTAATTTTTTGAGGAACCTCCGCACTGCCTTCCATAGCAGCTGCACCAATCTGCATTCCCACCAACAGTGTTTCAGGGTTCCTTTTTCTCCACAGCCTCTCCAACACTTTTTACTATTTGTCTTGATGATGATAGCCATTCTAACCAGAGTGAAGGTGATATCTTATTGTGGTTTTTATTTACATTTCTCTGATGATTAGAAATGCTGACCATTTTTTCATATGTCTATTTGCCATTTGTATGCCTTCTTGGGAGAAATGTCTCTTCAGGTCCTCTACCCATATTTAAATTGGGTTGTTTGTTTTTTTGTTGTTGAGTTGTGTGTGTTCCTTGTATATTTTGTATATTAACCCCTTATTGGAGACATTGTTGGCAAAAATCTCCCATTCAGTTGGTTGCCTCTTAATTTTGTTGATGGTTTCTTTTGCTGTGCAGAAGCTTTTAAGTTTGATATAGTCACATTCATTTATTTTAGCTTTTAATTCCCTTGCCTTTGGAGTCAAATTCATAAAATGCTCTTTGAACCCAAGGCCCATAAGTTTAGTACTTATGTTTTCTTCTATGCAGGTTATTGTTTCAGGTCTTATGCTTAGGTCTTTGATCCATTTTGAATTAATTTTGGTACATGGTGACAGATAACAGTCCAGTTTAATTCTTTCGCACGTGGCTATCCAATTTTCCTAGCACCATTTATTGAAGAGGCTGTCTTTTCTCCATTGTATGTTATTTGCTTCTTTGTCAGAAATTATCTGTCCATATTTGTGTGAGTTTATTTCTGGGTTCTCAATTATTTTCCATTGGTCTGTGTGTCTGTTTTTCTGCCAACGCCATGCTGTTTTGATTATTGTTGCCCTGTAGTACAAGCTAAAGTCAGGGAGTGTGATACCTCCAGCATTGTTCTTTTTTCTTAGGATTGCTTTGGCTATTCGGGGTCTTTTGTAGTTCCATACAAATCTGATGATTTTTTGTTCTATTTCTTTAAAAATTGCCATTGGGATTTTGATGGGGATTGCATTAAATCTGTATATTGCTTTGGGTAATACAGCCATTTTAACTATGTTGATTCTTCCAATCCATGACTACGGAAAATCTTTCCATTTCTTTGTGGCTTCTTCAATTTTTTTTTTTTTTAAATGTCTTATAATTTTCAGCATATAGGTCTTTTACATCCTTGGTTAAGTTTATTCCTAGGTATTTTATTCCTTTCTTTGCAATTGTGAAAGGAATTATTTTCTATTATTTCTTTTTCTTAGATTTCATTGTTAGTATATTGGAATGCAATGGACTTTTGTATGATGATTTTGTAGCTGCAAATTTACTATATTTGTTGATTGTTTCTAATAGCTTTTTGGTGGAGTCTTTAGGGTTTTCTATATATAGCATCATGTCATCTTCAAATAGTGACAGTTTAACTTTCATTCCCAATTTGGATGCCTTTTATTTCTTTCTCTTGCCTGATTGCTCTGGTGAGGACTTCCAACATTATGTTGAAAAGCAGAGGTGATAGGAGACAGTCCTGTCGTGTTCCTGAACTTAGAGTAAAGGGCTTCAGTGTTTCAGCATTAATTATTATATTAGCTGAGGGTTTGTCATATATGGCCTTTATTGTGTTAAGGTATTTTCCTTCGATACCTATCTTACTAAGTGTTTTAATTATAAATGAATGTTTTGTCTTGTCAAATGATTTTTCTGCATCAATTGGTATAATCATATGATTTTTGTCCTTTTATTTTGTTTGTGTGATGTATCACATTAATGGATTTCCATATGTATAACCATCCTTGTGCCCCTGGGATGAACCTCACTTGGTCGTGATGAATAATCCTTATAATGCATTGTTGCATTCGATTTGCTAGAATTTTGTTTAGGATTATTGCATCTGTATTCATCAGAGATATTGGTCTGTAGTTTTATTTTTTGTGTGTGTTATCCTTACCAGGTTTTGGTTCAGGGTAATGTTGACCTCATAAAATGAGTTAGGGTGTATTGGCTCTTCTTCAATTTTTTGGAAGACTATGAGTAGGACAGGTATTAGTTTTTCTTTAAAGGTTTGGTAGAATTCACCGGTGAAGCCATCTTGTCCCGAACTTTTGCTTTTGGAAGGTTTCAGATAACTGATTCAATTTCCTTACTGGTGATTGGTCTATTTATATTTTCGAATTCTTCGTGATTCAGCCTAGGAAGGTTATATGTATGTTTCTAAGAACTTATCCATTTCTTCTAAGTTATTGAATTTGGTGGCATATTGTCCTTCATAGTATTCTTGGATGATCCTTTGTATTTCTGTGGTATCCATGATATCTTCCCCTCTTTCATTTCTGATTTTGTTTATTAGTGTCTTTTCTCTTTTCATCTTAGTGAGTCTAGCCAACGGTTTGTCAATTTTGTTAATCTTTTCAAAGAACCAGCTCTTTGTCACATTAATTTTTTTCTATTGTCTTTTTGTTCTCTATTTCATTTAGTTCTGCTCTGAGTTTTATTGTTTCCTTTCTTCTGCTGACCTTGGGTTTCATTTGTTCTTCTTTTTTGAGTTCTTTAAGGTGTAACTTGAGTTATTTATCTGGGATTTTTCTTGTTTCTTGAGATAGGCTTGTAATAATATAAATTTCCCCCTTAAAGCTGCTTTTGCTGCATCCCCAAAATTTTGGTAGGATGTATTTTCATTGTCATTTGTTTCTATGTATCTTTTGATCTCTCCTCTTATTTCTCCTTTGCCCCAATTGTTCTTTAACGGTATGTTGTTTAATCTCCACATATTTGTGGTTTTCCCTCCTTTCCTTTTGCAGTTGATATCCAATTTCAAAGCCTTGTGATCAGAGAATGTGCTTGGTATGATTTCAATCTTCTTAAATTTGCCAAGGCTATTTTTCGCTGCCAATAATATATGGTCTATCCTTAAGAATGTTTCATGTACACTAGACAAAATGTATAGTCTGATGTTCTAGGGTGAAGTGCTCTATGAATGTCAGTTATGTCCATTTCATCTAATGTGTCTTTTAGGACTGCTATTTCTTTATTTTCTGTTTGGATGATCTATCCATAGCTGTCAATGTTGTGTCTAAGTCCCCAATTATAATTGTGTTTTGGTCAATTTCTCCCTTAATTTCTGTTAGTAGTTGCTTGGTATATTTCGGTGCTCCCTGATTGGGGGCATAAATATTGATGACTGTTATGTCTTCTTGTTGTATAGTCCCCTTTATCAGTATGAAATATCCATCTTTGTCTCTTGTTACCATTTACATCCTGAAGTCTGTTTCATCTGATATCAGTATGGCTATATCTGATTTTCTCTGGATACCATTTGCTTGGCGTGTCAATTTCCACCCTTTCACTTTGAATCTATGTTTGTCCTTGCAACTGAGATGTGTCTTTTGGAGGCAGCATATGATTCTGTTTAGTTTTTTGGCCCAATCTGCTATCCTGTGCCATTTTATTGGTGAATTCATTCCATTTATATTTAGGTTGATTTTTGATATGTGAGGATTGATTTCTTATCATTCCATCTTTGGTTTTCTGGTAAGACTGTGTCTCCATTGTTTCTTTACCTTTTTGTTGTTTTCTGTCATTTATGTGTAGTTGTACTCTATGGTTTTTCCCTCTGGTTCTTCTTTTATTACATTATATATTTCACTTCTGGATTTTTTTTTAAATTTTTTTTTTATTTTTATTTTTTTTGTGAGTGGTTACCATTAAGTTTATTTAAAAGAAAGTTTCATATTTAGAGTATTCCATTTTCTTCAGCATGCTTACATTCTCCATTCCCATATTCCGGTTCAGGCCTTTATTATCCACCCTTTTATATTTTAGTTGTCACAAATAATCCCTATTTATGCTGGTCAAATAGCCTCCTTCAGTATTTTTTTGTAGTGCAGGTCGTGTGCTGGAAAATTGCCTCAGCTTCTGTAAAGGTCTTTATTCCTTTTTCATATCTAAAGGATGACTTTGCTGGGTATGTTATTCTTGGCTCATAATTTCTCTCTTTCAATAGTTTGAATATTTGATTCCATTCCCTCCTGGTTTGTACAAATTCTGCTGAAAAATCTGATGATAAGCTAATGAACTTTTCTTTGTAGGTTACCGCCTTCTTTTCTCTGGCTGCCTTGAGGATTCTTTCTTTGTCATAATTTTTGACAGCTTCAATACAATGTGCCTTGGAGAAGGCCTGTTGGGGATGAGGTAATTAGATGTTCTATTAGCTTCTTGGATTCGAGGATCCAGTTCTTTCCACAAGTTTGGGACGTTCTCATTGACTGTTTGTTTGAATATACTCTCTGTTCCCTTCTCCCTTTCTTCTCCTTTTGGTATGCCCATTATTCTTATATTGCTCTTTCTGATCAAGTCAGAAAGTTCTTGTAGAGTTCTTTCATTTCTTTTAAGTCTCAAATCTCTTTCTTCTTCCATCCGTGTCATTTCAAGATTTCTATCTTCGATGTCACTGAGTCTTTCCTCTACCTGGTCAACTCGACTAGTGAGCTGGTTATTTTATTGTTCATTTCTTTTATTGAGTTCTGAATCTCCAGAAATTATATTTGGTTCTTTTTTTTTAAATTTCAATTTCTTTGGTAAAATGTTCATTTTGTTCTTTGTGTTTCTGAGTTCATGAAACACCCTGTCTGTGTTTTTTTTGCATCTTGTTGAGTTTTTTAAGAACTGCAATCTTGAATTCTCTGTCATTTTAGTTACATATTATTGTGTCTTTAAGTTAATTTTCTGGAAATTTTTCATTTTCTTCCTGAGCTGTCTTGTTACCTTGGTTATTCATGGCAATTAATGATGTATTGTTTCTCTTCCTGGACATCTACAGGAGTGGCTTCTGCAACAGGTTTATAGGAAGAGGATTTTCTTTTGTTTTCCAGTAGGTGTTGGTAGACTGTTTTATTTTCTCTCTGACTGCAGCCTTTTGTTCTCTCTCACATTATAGTGTTATATTTTCTCTGCACTATTCCAGCTTCTCAGAAAATGGGGGGATTCCATGGAAGGTGGGTGTCTCCTCTGTGAACAGTTTGCCTGGGTCACAGGGCACCTCCTCTGTGGGGAGATGTGGAGAGCTTCTGAACTTCCAAAGCTCTTCATGCACCAGATTCAGATCCCATGTGTTTTAGCAGCTCTGTTTACTCCTGCAGGAATCCGGCCAGATAGGTAGGGATGGGGTGGGGGTTAGGTTGTGAGATGTGGCCCTGAGCAATGGAGGCGACCACCACCACACCAGTTCTGCTTCCACTGCTCCCTCCCCTTTGCCAGAACTAGTTGGGCTGTGAGTCCGTGTCTGTGGACCACAGTGCTCAGAACTGTAAATATTCTGTTCTTTTGACCTGACACTGCTACTGTTCAGCTTCTAGCACTAGGCACGTGGGGGTGGAGCAAGTTCTAGGAGGGTAGGAAGTGGGTGGCTAGGCTCATTTCCCAAGGCTTCCATTGTCTGCTTGGCAGTGAGGACTTAAACCACTGTTTTCACCATTTTTAACCTTCTTCCCTCAGTCTTTGCTCTGAGTTCTCTGCAGTGAGCGTTGGGTTCAGCCGTGTTATATGCTGTCCCCTCAGCCCTGTGGACCATAAGTGGAACCCTATCAGTCCGAGTTCTTCCCTCTCCTGCAGCTTTTCTCTCCATCTCCCCACTTCTCCCTTGCCCTGCAACGCAGTGTGCCTCCCTTTAGATGATTTCAGTAGTGAGCCTCTTAGGTCCCCTGTTGTCTTTCAAGATTTACACATTTAAGTATTTGAGAATAAAAGGAATATGAATATTTACATAAAAATGAAGTCATTTAAGAAACTAGAGAAATGCATTTCTGCTTTAATTTTCTCTTTTCTCATTTTTATTTATACTCTTGTAAGAGGTTTTTTCTTTTAAAATAATTTATTTCAAGAATGTTGTCATTCTGTTTTTGACTATTAGATAAGACTATTTTATTCTGTGACAGTCATTGTGACAAAAGCACCTTTTTTACACAAAAGCATCAACATGAAAATATCAGCTACAACACATGGGAAATTATTTTTTCCTATGGGGAAATGAACATGACCAAGGAATCCTAGGATAAAATTTTATCTTTCTGCCCCACATAAACATAAGTTGAAATATAATAGAAACCAATGTTATGAAATGATTTTCCTCCTGTTTCTTCTCTTCCTCTTTTCATAGATAGATAATGTAAAGGATGAATAGTTTTAAATCAATACATCTCTATTTTGGAAATGTTATTGTGTGGCATTGTTTTCTTAGCTTATGCAGTTTCATTACGCATGATTAGAATTACTGTTCAGAGATACCTTGATTAAAAGCAAAAACAAAGAAACAGACAAACAAACAAACAAAAAAACCTTCTTTAAATAAAACTCATAAAAGCAATAACTCCCGAGGATTGAATGTAAAGACTTCATCTCTGAGCTTTGGATTAGCACATCTCTAACTAGACACTGTTAGTCACTGTCTATAAAAGGGCAGTCCTGGTTAAGAGAAAGAAGAATGTCTCCACACCATTGGGAAAGGTTCCCAAGCAGCACAGTCTTCACAGAAACAAAGGATGTCTAGCACCTTTTCCATCTGCAATTCCTTAAAGGCAATTATATAGTCAGTATGCTTGGAACAGAGCTTACCTTCCCCATTCAGATTCCTTCAACATGAGAAATTCCTGAGAAAGAGAAAACTTTTCGTTTCATATGCTCCATTATTCCCAACATGGATCTAGCTCAGACATTTTCTTGCTTACTCTAGACCTCCCCTCATCTGAACTCTTTGTGTCTTAATGTGGATCCATGAGGACCAATGATATTTTCTCCCGTGAACTCAGATATCCACAGGGGACAAGACCACATGCTTCTCAGGTACTTCCTGCAATTATCCTCTCTCACTCTCCATTGTAACTTTATGTGATTAGCCTTGAAACTCAGATATTTCTATTAAAAACGTCACCAACCTTGATGTTCACATGTGTTCCCAGCATTTAAAGGAATGATGTTGAGTTTCTTATCAGGTTCTCTTCTATGGAAGCACCAGATGGGTCTGCAGTTCCCATCATTCTAACACTCTGTTTGCCTTGGGGTGCTATGGAGCATGGACCATCCATCTTATGCCATGGGAGCACCTCTGTGGCTATGTGGCTTGTGCGATGAACGAAGTGGCTTGATCAGACAGGAATCCTGTTGAATATCTGAACACAGGGCAAAAGTGTTTTGCTAAAGCCACAATAATTGTTCCTATATCTACATGGCATACTGGAATGGTAGTCCCATATCTGACATATGTGTCCACAGTGGTGAGGCACCAATAGAATTCATTACTGGTGGCTAGCTGTCTAATGTGACCAATTGAAGCACTCACATGGGGCCTATGCCTGACAGGATGTGGCCCAGGTGCCCACATTGCACTGTCTGTAGTTCTGACAGGAGTCCCACAACTGTGCCATTTGTTTGGCTTCCATTTCTTCTAGGGGAGTCATGATTTGACCCATTCTTACATCCAAGGTGGACTTCTGTGTCCCATCTGTGGGGGACCCAAAGGGCTATTGTAGTACTTTGTTGAGTGCATTTTTGGTCAGCTTGTGAGTTCCATCGGTGTTCCCTTCAGAATGGTCTCTTTCCCATTTTATAAGCTGCTTCACAGTCCCTGCCCTGGACACAAAGAACCATTGATTTGCCTGTCACTGGACCATAATGCTAGCTGGTTTTCAACAGCTATGACTCTGTAAATGAGTAGCAGAAAGTTGGTATTGGAGCAACGTTCACAGCTATCACTACCACACAGAGTTAGGTCTATAGGGCAGAGTGTTCTTGTCTGCTCTCATTTAAAAGATAGCCATCCTTGAAGCAGATGGTAGCTGCAGCCCAATGGACTCCATCTTCTTTGAGTTTTTCGGATCCATCCACAAACCAAGCCATACAATCAGCTGGACCATCTTGAAATCCTGAGCCCCACTTAGCTAAGTGAAAGGAGGGAGTACATGCTACAGGTCATTAGCTCCTTCCAGCAAGGCAGCTGTTTGTTCATGGAGTCAGCTGATCTCTTGAGACCCTGGTCAGCTTGATCTTGGATGTACCATTCCCATTTAATGATGGAGCTTTCCAGAATCTGTTCTCCCTTATCAGTGGGATTTCTGAGGACCCACATGGAGATAGGAAGCTCAGGTCCTAAGGTCATGTATGGTACATCAGTGGTAAGGTGCTTTGTTTCCAGTTGGGCCCATTAGATTTTTCTATATTTAAGATCATATCATCTGCAAATAGAGATACTTTTAATACTTTCTTTCTAATGTGGATGATTTTTGTTTATTGCTCTTACCTAGTTTCCCTGACTAGGGTTTCAGTACAATATTGCATAGAAGTGGGAGACAAGACACCCTTGTCTTGTTCCTTGTCTTAGGAGGAAAGTTTTGTTTTTACACCAATAAGTATTATGTTAGTGGTGAGTTTTTCACAGATGTCCTGTATCAAGTTGAGGAATTCCTTTCTATTCTTAGTTCGGTCACTAGTTTCTAGTCCTACTTGGTATTCCTAGAGAGTGTGTGTGTGTGTGTGTGTGTGTGTGTGTGTGTGTGTGTGTTATTTAATCATGAAAGGATGTTGAATTCTGTCAAATATTGTTTCTACATCAATTGAGATGATCATGTGGTTTTATTTTTGTTTTTTATTCTGTTAGCATTATATATTGCATGAATTAATTTTTGTATGTCAAACCAACCTTGCATTCCTGGGATAAATTCCACTTGGTCATGATGTAAATCCTTTGAAAATGCTTCTGGATTTGTTTTAACAGTGTTTTGTTGAGGATTTTTGCATATATATTAATAATAGATGTTCTATAGTTTCCTTTTCTGGTGACATCTTTATCTGTCTTTGATCTTATGATAATACTGTGTTAAGGGAATACTTTAGAAAGTGCCTAAAAAAACCTCTCAGTCTTTGCAGAGTGACTCTGTGTCTGAGTTAGGGCATGCCTTCAACATTCAGCCATGCAGTTGGAAACTCTGCCTAAGCCTTCATCCTTCCTTATACAGAGCATCAATGTCAACCGGAGGTGAGGGCTTGGGTCTTCCCGGGTCTCTCTTGATTATATATACAGCATCGGCATGCATGTGCTTTCTTGATTCCAAGGGATGTGTTGAAGCTTTCAAAACCCTTATTCTCCAAAGCATTTCATTCCACAATCTTTCCCCAAATGTAAAGTCTATTGTTTAGTCTATTGTTTGTTCCATCTGCTACCTATTGCCTCAAGCAGCAGTGAGTAAAACATTTTCCTGTATATGTTCTACATGAATGCTCACAGGTAGTAGGTTTAGTATTGGGTAAATTCTGAGTTAGATGAGATAAAGACAAACCTTTTGAGCCAAACTTCCAGATATAGCTACCAGCAGGCAATAAACAAATTATATATATATATATATATATATATATATATATATATATATATATGTCAATAATATAAATACATAGAATTCTTTGCAAATGAGGTCAGTTCTGCTGCCTCTTGTACCTATAATAGAATCCAGATTGTCGTTTTCAAGGCTCCTACTAAGCTGGGAATTGGGAATTGGGACTTGGAACTAGAGTAAGTTAAAATGACACATAGCTCTCTGTTTTTGCCAAGATGCAAACACTTTTCTTGAATGGATTCTCCCTGTTTGCCATAAGGATTTGAATAGTTTCCAGTGTTCTGAAAAAGTTGATTTTCACATTTTGCACTAGTTATTTCATTGCTTTTATAGAGAGGCAAGCATTTAGAGTTCCTGAATCTGTTCTTTTGGTCACCTTGTAGGAATGTAACCATCCGCTTTTCTATTAACATTCGAGCTCATCTCAAATGGAAACATGCCAACTGACATAATTTCTGAAAGCTTAAAAAGATGCAATCCATATGTATATACACATTTAGTTTTATTAATACTCCTCTTATCAATTTAGCAGTTTTACTCATGTTACGGGTGGAGGTCATCTGCTATATTTAGTCTGTTTAATTTATTTTTTCCTAAATTAGATTCCATATAGTGGACTTCGAATCAAAACACAATAAAACTAGGTGAACATTAAAGCTATTAAATGAAAACAACAACAACAAAAATCCTTCTATTTCCTTCCACAATAATTCAAAGAAAATCAAGCCATGTCTATATGGGATTTTAGGATTCATGCATCAAAGTGACAGAGTGGAAAGTTAGAAAATGATTCTCTATTCCCCAGAGCCTGCCTCCAGGTTGGGACCAGATGGCCTTTGTTCTCTCCGCTGTAAGCAATTGGAGTGTTTCTGACTGCAGCTGTACCATGGAGGGAAATATTCAGGGAGTAGATGTGTGAAATGAAAACCTAAATAAAGCTTCCCTCAGCAAGTTTAGACAGGCCCTGTCTCTGACCTATGAGCAAAACAAAACATAACACAAAAAACGATGGTTTCTGAATTACATAGTAATGACTTGTATACAAGCACAATTTCCACCATTAATATCACAACTAAGTGACTTATACACAATCAAGTCTGTAAATGGTCTTAAAATAACTGTACTATCAAATAAAGTAAAGAACACTCATTGCTAACTCCCAAAAATGAATATATTAAATTGCATTGTAAAATTTTTGAAGAACTAGAGTAAAATTTTATAATTCAGTTGCCATTTTGTATCATTGAATATATATTAAACAACTAAACTAGTATGTGGTATGCATGTTTCAAGATCTATAGTTTAAGGCTGTCAAATAAAATACAGGATTTCCAGTTAAATTTGAATTTCAGATAATAAATTTTTAATGTATGTTCTAAATATTGGGACATACAAAAAATGTTTCATCTGAACTTCAAATTAAAATGGACATTATGCATATCGATTGGCTAAATCTGCCAATATTACCAGAGATACAACTGTTAAAAAGAAATGAATACTGGCTGCTCTTATTATCAGGTATTAAGAGATGTAATTAAATAGGTAAGTGTGATACAGATAATTTCGTGCAATAGGGGTGCTGAGGAAGATATACAATGCTTCTTTATGGTACTCAGAGAAGATTTCTGGAAATATTGATATAGTATCTGAGTCAAAAATTGAATTACAAATCACAGGAGGAAAGAAGAGGAAGGATGATTCAATTGGAACCTCATTGAGGAATTATAATTAATTTACATTTCTAGAGCATTGAACAGCAAGTAGAAATTTGAGTCCTAAAATCCCATATAGACAAGATAAATAAGTCTGTATAGGCCAAGGTTGAGAAGAAATTGTAAGAGTGTTGGATGCGATCACTATGGAGAATGTTCACTCTGGTTGCATGAGGCAGTAAATTTGGTGAGTCAGGATTGATCCAGGGAATGATATCAGTAGCCTGTTCCCATGTCTGATAATAGTTTAGACCAGAGGAATGGAAATAAAGATGGAGAAGTGGAATGCATTTGTGAAAGATCCATGCAAGTTACTTACTAATGAAATACGGGGGATGAATGAAAAAAAGGGGTCAAGAAGATTGTTTAAGTTCCTGTCTTTGTCAACTGGATGTATAGGGTAACCTGTACTCAAACAGTGGACATCAGAGGAAATAAAGATTTGGGAGAATTTAATTTAGGGAAGTTATAAGGAACATCAAAGACAGGAAGCTCTAATATTGGCGTAAATTATAGACACACATACACACACACACACACACACTCACAGAGGGTGTCAAAAATATGTATACACATTTTAATTGAAAAAACTATATTACAATTGTAATACTCAATATATACTGATAACAAAAGATGAATACAAGTTACGTTTCACTTCTGCAATTACACGAGGTGCTCAAAGTGGTTACTACCAGTGTAATTTTAACAGCTTTTTTTCCTTTCTTAAAATGTATATACAATTTTTGTCACCCTCTGTATATATACTCATACATATACATATGTACATGTATGCATGTACATATACTTAAGCAATTATACTTCATATGTGTCTGTGTGCGCAAAAAGTATATTATATATAATAAAGCCAAATGTGTTTGTGTGTGTGTGTGTGTGTATTTGGTGTATGTGTATATATATATATATATATATATATATATATATATATATATATAAGCACATATACACTCTGGGGAATAGAGAATCATTTCCTAACTTTCGACTCTGTCACTTTGATTCATGGATCCTAAAATTCTGTATAGGCATGTCTTGAATTTCTCTGAATTATAGTGGAGAAAAATAGAGGTTGTTTTTGTTTTCTTGTCACTTTATACCTTTAATTATTACCTAATTTTGTTGTGTTATGATTTGAAATCCACTCCATAGAATCTAATTTAGGAAAACATTTAAAAAGATTAAATATAGCAGATGACCTCCATCCATAATATGAATAAAATAACTAAATCGATAAGAGGAATATTAATAAATCTAAATGCATATATATATATATATATATGTATGTATTGTATCTTTCAAGCTTTCACTATACACAAACACACACACACACACACACACACAGTGCCATGTGAGCTGGTGCATTGTCATGATGCAAGAGTCATGAATTGTTGGCAAAAAGTTCAGGCTGTCTAACTTTTTCACTCAGCCTTTTCAGCACTTCCAAATAGTACAGTTGGTTAATTGTCTGTCCAGTTTGTACAAATTCATAATGAATAATTTATCTGATACCACAAATGTTAGCAACATTGTTATAACAATTTTGTAAACTTAATTGGCAGACCTTGTGTGTGTGTTTGATAGAAGATGATAGATAGATAGATAGATAGATAGATAGATAGATAGATAGATAGATAGATAGATAGATAGATGATAGATTTCCAAAAAACATTTGTATGAAACATCAGCCTGTTGATGATACTTGAAGTTTTTGGAATGAACCTGCTCACCCTGGGAAGAACAGAGAGAAGAAGAAAGAGTCTACAGTAGAACCCTGAGGAATCATAACCAATCATGTTTAAGAAAATAGCAAAGGAAGAGCAGCCAACATAGGGGCCAATGAGATACCTTAAAAAATTAGAGGACTGTGTGTTGATGAAATATCCCAAAGAAGAAAGATTTAATTAAGAAGAAATGATCAATAGTATCAACATAAACATTCAGATAAAGTAAGGGAGACATAAATGACTACAA
The DNA here is from genome assembly GCF_057876585.1 of Rhinolophus sinicus. Lineage (NCBI taxonomy): Eukaryota > Metazoa > Chordata > Mammalia > Chiroptera > Rhinolophidae > Rhinolophus > Rhinolophus sinicus. The sequence continues at coordinate 143,846,749 of NC_142516.1, read as the reverse complement.
AGCCAACTGAAATGTATATAGTAAAGTATACTGGTGTCCATAGTTCACTAGCTTACTTCAGCTATTTTTCTTTTTGATTTAGGGAGAAAACAAAATACTTTATTTTGAAATGAATTCAATTTTATATTTAATTTAGCATTATTATTAATTTATCATCCTAATTGTCACTATTTTACCTAATTCCTCCTCAGTAGGATGACATTTTCAATTAATACCAGCCTAATTTTCATACATGAGATGTAAGTCATGGTCATAACTTCCTGGTTGAGATTTTATGTGACAAATCTTCACAATATTTGCTGATTTATTTTTATTATTCAGGAGATTGCATTTTACTGCTATGGAAAAATAAAAGTTTATTTTATAGATAAAACATAAATTCATATTTAAGTTTAGAAAAAAATTCTATTACCTCCCACAAATTCTACAGGCACTGTTTCTCCCTACTTGCTTCTGTATCTGATGAGCTCCTGGGCAACATGGAGCCACATAGCTGTGGTTGCTTCTACTGATTAAGGGTTGCTTAAGCAACAGGCTGGGGGAGGCAATACTTCCAATTTACTGCAGTTGCAGAGAGCAACAGTGAAATAAGAATCACGGAATCATTAAATGTTAGATCTCGAAGGACCCCAGGGAAATTGTATGCCTCATTTTCAGTTGAGAAAACTGTAGCTTTGAGCAGCTTATTGATTTCTCCAAAGTCACACCCCTAACTCCTGTCCAAATCAGAACTAGATCTTCATTCTTTGGACCTCTGTTCTTGTGCTTTGCTGTATTTCATTTCTTATCCAGACATGCCAAGACCTGAGAATTACCAGGGCTAGAAGGGCAAATTTTGGAAGACTGTCTAATGACAAAAGCAATACAGTAATGGGGGAAAGATAAGATTGGGGGGAGTGGGCAGAGAAGCTCAGTGTTGTAGAAGTAAGGAAACAGTAGCACCACAAACCTGAAAGACAGGAACAGTGGCTGGGAAATATGCCACATCAAGAACCAGCACCAATTCAGCTTCATGAAGGCTCAAAGTTGTATACTAACTGGGCAGAGTACCAGGAAAGACATCTGTATGGAAGCTACAGTCCAGAGACACACAGAAGAAATATGAAAACTGGAAATGTGTGGCCAGTAAGACAAAATAGCACTAATGAACTAGGAACATACTGAATAGATAGGCTCATTCTTTCATCCGGTGGCTAAAACCTAAGTGTTTGTCTGTCTGTAAAGGTTCCTCTTAAGCCTCACGGAGCTGTTATTCCTGTCTGAAGAAAATATAGTTGCATTTGAGCAGAAGGAGAAAGATGCAGCTGTGTCTTATCTTCATGGATCATCGTCTGTGAGCATGTTTTAGACCCTGCATGAATTCTAATCAAAATTCTCCTAGCTTGAAATTATTATCTCTATTTTACAGATGAGGAAATGAAGGCTTAAAGATATTTCCTATTTTATCCAAGGTCACATATTTGTGAATGAAAGAGATGTGCCAAATTTTAGGTGTCTTCCATTTGGCATGGGAAGTCAATCCTGAGAGGAGGACACTGCAACCGAGACTACTGAATGATAGAGTCAGCCCCACTGGATTATAGGGAATTTAGAGGTAGAGTTTGTTCCACATTTTGAGAAATTTTGGATGAGGATGAAACCAGAGCTTTGAATGAGTAGCAAATGCATGTAGGGAGCATAAATTCTTGAGGCGGGAACATATTACAGGGCTCAGCATCAGACCATACAGGTCAGGGAATGGTGAGGCAGTGGTGCGCTGGAGCCAGCTCATGTGTGCTTGTAAGAAGTTTCAACCAGGTTTTTAAGGCAGCCATTATTAAAAGTCATAAATAAACCTACAAGTTAATTATACCAAAACAAAGGTTAATATTTAAAACTCATTATTTCCTAATTATTTTACTTTATTTTGCTATTATCTATGCTATTAGTGTTATCGCTGCCTGTTGTTTTTGCAGAGGAACTACTTATCGCATCTTGTTTCCCAGCTCTGTGTTCTGTGATGTCACATTGGTTACATGAAATTGCCCATGATGAGAGTATTTACACAATGCAATGGCAAATTTTGTGGCAAATGCTACAAAATGAGGCTGCATTTTGTTTGTTTGTTTTGCGGAATTCCTAGGCTTAAGAAATTCATGAAGAAAAAGTAAACAAGGCAGAGTAAACTTAAAAGTCTGCTATATTTGTCATTACTTTGTAAATAGCACAAAATTTTGTCAAATCCTGGTTGAATTGCAATCATAGTTTGGCTCTGGACACAAGATACAAAAATTTGGCAAAACTGAATAAAAGCATTCTGTGGAAATCAATTGGCATTATGGAATTTACAATAAAAATATTGTATATTTTATTACTATTTGTAAATGACTTGCCATACATGTTTTATATCTATAAAATTTATATTAACTCACACACACACACACACACACACACTTCTTATATTCTGGATAATGAGGCAATAAATATTTCCAGCCCACCACAGTATGAAATGATTGAAATTGATGAGGGAAACCTTACAGGCTGGTATCAGTCAACATACAAAAATTAGAAATGGAACATAGAGCAGAAGATGACAGCACTGTTAAAAAAAAAACAACACTGGGATTATCTCTTGCAAATGAGCTGCATTGATAGCAATAGTCCTATCTATGCAGACTTTTAGTTGGAATATCACTCGACACCAAGGATACATACTTAGAAAAAACACAACAGAATATTTGAAGGTAGGGAGATCGGTAATGCTTATGGAAATTCATGCAAAACCTTAGGAAAAGGGGAAATGGAGAAGAAAGTAGGAAAATCCATGCCTGCATTCCTGCATTTGCCTGGAGTTGGACACATTTACAGAGATAATACCACCTGCTTCAAATTATTCAAATGCAGAACACTGGCAAATAGATAATTTCAAGTTCTTTTCCTTATCATTTGTCAATTGTAGCCAATATAAGTCAATGGGAAGTTGATTTTGTATATATACCATACACCTCAGATAAATTATAAGTCTGTATGTATTTTTATTAAACACTGCCTGTTCTTATGAAGAATTTTTGTTTATAAATTTTTTCATGCCATTTTATTAAAAATTGGGCTTCCTTCTTCATTTCTCTATAGAGTGATATTGCAGAACACTGTCATTTAAAAATAATTCTATCACTATACAAACTCCAAGAACTTTTCATACTGTGCACTCCATTCTTCCTTCACAGTAGTCTTGGGAACCTTCCCTCATTAGCTCTTAAGTCACTCCCTCTTCTCTAAAGAGACCTGCTTGTCTTGAAGGTTTATATTTTTCCCAAGGCTTAAGAATTTTATTTAAAAAGTTAAGAGAATTTTTTTTCAATCTAATTTCTTATTTAAAAATTTTTGCTATTGTAAAGTAATTGCTTTAATTCAAGATTAGTTCTCTTAAATATAAAACTTTTCTCACTTTCCATGTAAAAATAAACCACTAATTTTCTTATGCAAGATTTTGGAAGGAAAAATAAGGATTGGTTAAGAGCTTTATTTCTTTTTTTAATAAAGCAAAGTTAAGTGCAGACAGAAATCGGAAACACCGATAACAAGTGCATTTTTTTTTTCTGGTAAAAAAAGCAATGGTAAAACCATCCAATCACTATTTTATTTTGTCCCCAAATAATTCGACCATATTATCACAGGGTTATATCCTTATTTCCATGTAAGACTAGCTATAAAACAAACACCACAGATTATGAGGAGCTCACAAATTAAATATGGAGTGGTGATATATTCACTGACATGAAGATATTAAATACAACACAAAGTTGGGTTATATGACAGCAAAGCTATTAATCAAAAATATTGAATTAAGCCTCAGATTCCTGTTACAGGGCAGTAATTTTCATAAATTTAACTGCTTAAAAGTACATACTGGTAAAATATTCAGTGGATTTATGACTGTTTGTGGCCTTATACTCCAACTGCACTATTATCATATGGCACTTACTACATATGGCTTTATTTTGGGTTGAGGACTCATCTTTCCTATAAGACTGTAAGGATATTTAGGTCAAGGGATTAGTCTTAAAAGTCATCATAGCTTTTGCATGTTACATACCACCTGGTACCTGGAAGAATGACATATAATTGCAAAATTAGTATCCAAAGCAATGTGAATAGGTACATCGTAAAGTAAACTAAAATATCCCTTTCACCTTTTTTGGCCGAAATCAGTCTCTACTAGCAGTAGTGACTTCAGCCGCAGGCTAAAGAGGGGCTTGAGTAATTGCATAAGGTTCAGACAAGAGTCACAATGAATTTCAGAGCAATATTCAGTTGAAAGTATCAAAAAACAAGGCACTTTTAGTGACAGTCTATACTGATACTTTTTGCGATTGGTACACTATGAAGAGCTGTTCTCTTTGTTCTGGAAAGCAGAACAAGCAGGCTGATGATTTGAATTAAGTATAAGGTAGTAATATAATATCATTTGCTCCTAACTTAATCAAATGATCCCATTGTTTGAGATGAGAAGGCTCTTTCTGCATAGGCTATGTTGGCACGTGCCTATGGCAGATTTCACAGGAGCAGGAAAATCTAACTCCTTGTCTTCACTGAGCTGGAAATTACACTCGTAATATTGTTTTCCTCAGTATTAAATATTAGCCACTACCTGCCACAATCCTTTAAAACTTAAATGGTCTTATGCAATATAATTTAGCTCTCATAGTCAGTCAATGCTAATATTATTTGTTTGACAGATTGTGACCTCTTCTCCCCTTTATTGGAGAAGCCTTGTCTCAGGGTATATGGAGTGTAGATAGATCAGGAGAGAGAATTCCAAAGAAAGAGAGAAAAAAGGCAATCAAAGAATACATGGAAAAATATTCCAATAAGTGAAAAAATGCCTTATCTTAAAGTAGTTATTTATTTTACTTATAGAAGTAAAATGAAATTTATGTGCTTTTTCTACTTTTATTATTCTATAGTTTGATGAAGCTCTTTCAGAATGTGTTACTATATAAGGTAAAACAAGCTTTCTTGTTCTTATGTAAAAGATAAGTTAATGAAAAATGGGTTATTAAATATTTTTATTGTTCAGCAATGATTAATAAGCTGTAAATAATTATGGTGGTGATATTCATTGATGCAATCACAGAACAATAAATATATGCAGGGCTTTGCAAAAACAACCCCAAATGTACTTTTAGAAGAAAAACACTGGCTACTAGACAATTTACTCCTCATAAAATGAAATATACCCTAAACAAGTTTAATTAAAATCAGAACTATCACTTTTATAGATGCATTATTTTTTTTCTCATTAGATCTCTATTTGACTTAGTTTATTGAATTTCTTTATTTAGGATATAAATGAATAGTATAACCTATTATTTGGTAACATTTGTGTCATAGATTAGCCAAATTTCTGAAGATATTATATATTACCAGGTTATATACTTAGTATTTTAATTACTTTTATATTTTCATAGTCTACAATAAATTCTTGCTGATTTGAGAAGTTGTCCCATAGTACACTTAAAACCACTATCCCACAAATAATGTATTTACTGATTCATTTCTACATTTATTCAACAAATATTTATTTCATTCTTGTTATTATTTGCTACTTGTGCTAGATACTACAAGGAACTCAGTACTGAACCAAACAATAGTGTGGTGGAGGAGAGAAACAATTAAAACAAACAGAAACGCAAAATGATAAGAATATGAATAGGATGCGGTGAGAGATTTGTTTTTTTTTTTGTTTTTTTGTTTTTTTTTAGATAAAATTGTCCGGGAAGCTTTACTAAGGACTTAATATTTGAAATGAACACTAAAACATAAGAAATAGCCAGGCAGGAAAAGCCAGGGAAATGGCAGGTGGAAGAGCCTGCACAAATCTCCTATCCAATCACAACTGTCCTCCCACCTTCAATCTTCAGTGTGGGAACACAAGGTCTAGGTATTCATTGGCTATGGGGTGAGTGAGTCAGGGGAGAAATCAATGGTGCATCCATTACAATAGGGACTATTCTTTAAGAAATGTCTTTTGGGGAAAGAGAAAGAGATCTTTTAGAACATTTTGAGTTTGTGGTATTTGTGAAGTGTTGTAGTTTAGATATTTGTTGAATAAACAAATTGGAACGCAAGAGACCTGGTTCAACCATAGATATGAAGTTCGGCATCATCAGCATATTTGTAGCTATAAAACTTCATATTTGTAGCTATAAAACTTCAAGGGAGAACTTGAAATCATCAAGGCAGAAGAGGGGTTCAGATGCCCAAGCTGGAGGAGCCAGGAGATTGCACACAGAGCATGGAGGCAGAAATAATGGGAACAGGAAGACATGTTATAGTGGATAAAACATGTATCTCGCTATTAAAGGTGGTTGAGTGTTGAGGGGGTGTTAAGAACCTATGATCTCTTATTTTACTGAATGTGTTTTTATAATACAAGTCATAAAACAAATGTGGACTTAGGAAAATGATCCTGTATAATACTATGTTTTAATGTATAAGAGGGGTTACCAAAGAAACAGGTGTATAGGATTTCAAGTTCATGGTAAGGTATTGCCCTTTGATCAAAGAATATTTGAATTTATTTTTCTTACTCTATTGAAATGAGAAGGACGGAGGAGATTAAGGGTGGAGATGGAGGGAGAGTGGCCATAGGTAAATAAGGGTATTTTCACAAGGCATTTACATTATTTTCAATTAAGTAGAGGCAGGAACATCAGTTTTCAAAGAGGGAAAGGTAGTAATGTTGTCAGATTTAGCAAATTCAAACACAGGATACCTAGTGAAATCAGAACTTCAGATGGCAATAAGAAACGTTTTAGTATAAGTAAATATATGCTATGCAATATTGTGAAGAATGTATATGTCTGTAGTGAATGAAGGGAACATGGAAAATGAGGAAATGTCTGTAGTAGATATTGTAGAGAGCCGAAGACGAAGATTCCTCAAAAAAACATAGTAGGAGTAATAAGTGTCGTATGTACCTGTATCAGGCAGGTGGTAATAAACGTATGAGTGGCTTTAGTTTGCCTAGCTCTGTAATTTTCTTTAGGAACATTCCACTGTATATATTGAGAAGATTCAGACATAGATTCTCAGCTACTTGGATTGGTGGAGTTGTGGATTTGTGAACAAAGTCTGATGGAAGGAAAGAGAAACAAGGGGATTGAGGATATTTTTAGAGTATATAAAATGATTAACCTAGATAAGGAAGTGATTTCAGGGATATTGAAATTTCAGGTGATGAGAAGGTGCATGCTGCTATATTGGTAATGTGTAGCTGAGGGAAGAGAGAATTAAAGGAAATGAAGTATGAGGGGATCACAGAGATGAGAAAAACAAGTGATTGGCAATGTTACCCACATGGATTGTGAAGTCAGCGGGGCTGTGTTTATGGGGTTTTTTTTTTTTTTGAGAAGAAAAAAAATAAGAGAAAAAGAAGAAAAAAAAAACACCAAAAAACCCATAAACACATAAAAAGTGAAAAATAATAGAATTATCAGGAGGTAGGTAGATGTCAACAAATCTATAGGCATGATTTTTTTTTTTTTCATTAACAAGCAATCCTTTATTTTTTGTGTGGTGGGTGATGGGGAGAGGTAGTAGTTGTGCTGTTAATGATTACAAGTGCCTACTTCCAATTTCCTGATGAGCGCATAGTCTTAAGAAGGGAGGTCAACACTTCTCTGTGAACTTAGAATTTCATTTTCTAAATGAATGGCCAAAATCAACATTATTTGATATATTTTATGAAAGATTTTTTCCTGTAAAGATTAAGAATCTATTATAGTGCTTCTCATTATGACATATTTCATGTTGCAAAAAGTTTTTCTTTATTTTGTATATAATTTCATATTATTATATATTAAATAAAATGGAAGTGTAATTCCATAATGTATAAATATGTTCTTGATTGAAATTGCATTCTAGGAACTTAGGTCCAGGCCACCAACATTCACTGTGCACGAATTGTATCTCTTTATTTCTGTTTTTCTATCACACTATTTAGTTCTTATTTTGAGTCTCATTTTGCCTGCTACCAGGAAACTTTTCCTGACAATTCAGGAAAATGTTTTCCTGACAATTCAGCTAATTACCTTCCAGCCTTTATCACTTAAGCTCTGCCAATCTAGGAATCTTCTCTTCCTACTTCAACTCCTCTGATTTTCATTTATGTTTTAGGAGATTAAGCAGTAATGTCTATTTTGCGCATCAACATGGTGAAGGTTACTCTTTGACATAGAGCTGAAGGCAGGATACCTTCAATACACAAATGCCCCAAATAAACTGGGTTCTCACTCCTTCGATTTCAGATTAACGCCTGAAGGATAGAAGGATGCAAGGACTCTTCTTCTTGTCAATAATCATTCCTATCCCTCCCAACAATTTTCCCTTTTCATTATCCCCCAGTTTGGAGGGTCTTTGTCTAGTCTCCTGAAGATACTGAGGTGAGATGAACTGGCTCTGTGTGAACATACATTCTTACAAATGTACCTGTCTTTCATTAGAGCCTGAACTCTTCAAGGCTAACAAGTCATTTCCTATATTGGAAAAATTAAAACAAAGGAAGAAGAACAGTGATATACAGAAATATTGTAACTACTTAATTTACCATATGTATATATGTCTGCGAGGTCGGACAATTAAGTTCACAAACTCATCCTAGAAAAAGTGCCATATACCTCAGTGCTTAATATCACTATGGTCACCTTTGAAGTACTCCCCTTGAAAAGCTATGCACCAATGCCGGCACCTAGTCCACCCTTCAAAGCAATGTTGGAACTCTTTCTAGAATGGCCATCAGAGCTATCATCATATTACCCTTGATGTCCTGAATGTCATCAAAATGTCTTCCTTTCAGTATATTCTTTATCTTCAGGTAAAGAAAGAAGTCATTAGGGGCCAGATCAGGTGAGTAGGGAAGGTGTTCCAATACAGTTATTTGTTTACTGGCTAAAAACTCCCTCATAGACAGTGCCGTGTGAGCTGGTGCATTGTCATGATGCAAGAGCCATGAATTGTTGGCGAGAAGTTCAGGTTGTCTAACTTTTTCATTCAGCCTTTTCAGCACTTCCAAATAGTAAACTTGGTAAACTGTTTGTCCATGATATCAAAAAAGGTTAGCAACATTGTTGCACCAAGTTCACGAACTTAATTTTCAGACCTCGTATTATGTAGATAATCACACAGCCATACTCATGTGTGTGTGTGTGTGTGTGTGTGTGTGTGTGTGTGTGTGTAATGTCAGGTGGAATTAAGGGCAACGGAGGAAAACAAAGCAGGATCTGGATGGAATTGCTAAATGATGGAAGGCCTCTCTGATAAGGTGAAGGATCAAGAGTGACCTAAAGAAGTGAGAGGTGAGTCACATGCATATTCCAGGAAAAGTATCCAAGTAGAGAAAACAATATATAAAGCTCTGTGTTTCAGTATTGGAATGAGAGAAGAGACAGAAGAACAAGAGTGTGTGTGTGAGAGAGAGACAGAGACAGAGAGAGACAGAGAGTGAAATGAGAGGGAATTTGTTGAATAGAGAGATAAGAATAGGATTAGATCTTGAGAGTTCTGTAGGTCATTGTCAAGACTTTAAGGTTTAGTGTGAACAAGATTTCAAACCAACCATCAGATGGTTTGGAGCAGAGGAGCGACATGATCTGATTTATATTTTAAAAGGGTATCTGTGGCAATTAGGTGGAGAATTGGCTCTTAATGAAAGAGCAAGAATGGCAACAGGGGACTGATTAGCAGGTTTCTGCAATAATCAAATAGAGAGTTCTTAATTGTGGTTTAACAGGTCATAGGTGGGAGGATGTGAAAAATAGTAAAATTCTCGACATTCTGTGAAGGTGAATCTAATGCTATTTGTTCGTGGTTTAGATTTAGGGTGCAAAAGAACTTGTGCTAAATAATTGACAAAGGTTATAACAATTTTTCAGATGGTGATCTTTATTATATTTTATGAATATTTACCTTGCACTCATAAAATTCATCACCTATGTAGTATTAACATAGGTATAAAGGTACACTGATTTACCCAAGTCCAAACAAAGACATTAATGTCCACGCATAAAATGTTGGCAGATGTAATGAAGATTAGGAAGTGTTTGCAAAAGACTTTGAGATGACAAGTGCTAATAATATCATCAGTGCTTCTCTACTTTCTATGCCAACACAATCGCCATGTTCCTTGGAATCACTCTCATTTTAAAGAGATTATTTCTAATGGCATGCTGTAACCACTAGCCAATGTGAGTTTTCACAGTGATTTAGTCTCTTACATTTCTAAGATTAAAGTTCTCACAACCCAGGTTTAAAAAACAAAAACAAAAACAAAAACATACCATTTAGTTAACAGCACTTTACTCTTTTTAAATAAGATATGCAATGTTCCAGAAGAAGCCAATTTAATGATGGGTTTTAATATTTGTGTTGGCTGTGCTCTTGTTTAGGTATATTCTTGAACACAGAAGTATCACTTAAAATATACATACCCCTTATAGTATAATTATGCACATGTTCATATATTTAGATAGACATTGAGATTTTAAAACTATTTGTATGCTGCTTTTTTTATTCCTCATCTAATTAAAAATGGAGTGTTTTTGTAATTTCTATTTCTATACCAGCGTTATATAAATTGCTTTCACATGTTATCTCAATTTATTATCACAAGTGCTTTAAAGATATAGGTCATTATAATTATGGTATTTGAGGAAATTGAAAGACTAAATGATTAATTGACTTTCTCAAAGTTGTTTAAGTAGTAAGTGTTTTATATAAGATGTGAATCCAAAATTTATGATTTCAAGTTCCACCAAAATACCCTTGTCCAATTCTTTTTAAGTGGGGAGTGGATTGGAGACAAGTCATCTTTATTAGAACTACTTCAAAATGTCAGATATCATGGCTGATGGACTGTGGAGGGCAAGTACATCTTTATATGTGAACAAGATACATGGCAGCTTTCGGGAGGAACAGAGAAATTGTTGGACCTTGTGAATAATTTGACAGATGATGGAACTGAGACTAGAGAGATACAGTGAATTATAATTAAATGATAAGGCCAGGATTGAAACCCATTTTCTCTGATTTCAAAATCTGTAGTATTCCTATGATGTCAGACTCTCTTCTAAGTTAAATTAAATCACGCAAACAACATTTAAGTAGTTAATAAAGGCTTCAAGTAAAACTCATACATACAGCTTAAATCCACAGATATAATAAAAGAAGAACAGAGGGACCTGGTGAAACACACCTGATCACTATGTGGTCTCTCAGAAATCCTGCTGTTAAATAGTTCTAGTGAAATAATGAAGAGCTGGACAAAGTGAGAAGCCATCTTCTTACTTCCTTTACAGTGCTGCTCATTAGAGAACTCTGTACCCTGCTGTGCTTCAACATTTAAGAGGATTACAAAGACCCCTGTGAAAGTACACAGTACAGCAATGAAAGACATTGAAAGACAGCAAAACAGAGTCTGTGATGTCAGAATTAAGGAAAGTGTCACTGATAAGGATGGGGGAAGACGGAAGGGTAAATTTTAAGATTACTCTCACACATATATGAATGTGATCCTATTTTCTCATCTTATACTAAACTTGGAGGGAAAACTTTAAAAAGGTTTGAAATACACCTTCATAAGCTTCCCATAGGTAAAATATTTCAAACACTGAGAAACATATAAAGCTAATTTGTTTGTGGTATCATTCTGTGGTGTACGTAACAGCAGAAAAGGAACCAAATGGGGTGGGAGAAAACATTCATTCTATTGACGTTATTTTTTAACTTGACACCAAGATGTTGATGAGACATAAGGAATGCAGTCAAGCTCTGACTTTCGCGGATCCTCTGAAGTCTTGTATATCACTGTCCGAGGAGGCATCATTTTAGGATGGATATTTTAAAACCACTTTTAAGACTTTGTTTCTTTTTTGTTTCTTTTCCATTGATAATAAACTTTTTTTTTTTTTTTTTTAGAGCAGTTTTAAGTTCATGGCAAAACTTGAGCAGAATGTGCAGAGATTTTGCATATACTCCTTGCCCTCACATATGCACAGCCTCCCTACAATAAAATTCCCACACCAGGATGGGCTCTTCATTACAATCAATGAACCTATTTCATCACTCCATCATCAACCAAAATACACAGTTTCCATTGGTGGTAACTCTCGATGTTGTACATTCTATAGGATTTGGCCTGTTTCATCATAAAATCCCTGCAAGGACAATTAGGTAAGAGAAAAGTACATCTTACTGACACCAGAGCTAAAGAGTCTGGACCCCTTAGCCCTACCAGAGCCTCAGGAAACCTTCCCACCATGGTGCCCATTTTAGAAACACTTGTAGGAGAAACAGAACTGAATTTGGAGTCAGACAGCTTTCTCTCTCTCTAGCTCTGTGACTTTGAGTAACTTAAATGTTCATGGTTCATTTTCTTTATTTCCAAAATAGAAATCCTAGTAAACCTCATAAACCTCTGAGAAAGATTTAAATGAGGTCACATATGTGTAATATTTACCATAAAACCTGGCACAAGTAGTCATTCAGTAACTGGTAGATTTTCCTAAACTTTCTCAAAACTAATGTCTTTAATGCCAGCTCTATCTTCCTCATAGAATGACAGTGAAGGCACAGTGACAAGTTGCAAAAATGCAGAAATGTGTGATATTTTATTACTTTTCACAGAGGTCATGAGACATTATGAGATTCCAGCCTCAAAAACATGTTAACTTTGGCATGAGGTAGACTTACTAATAAAACATGGGTAATTTTCTAGAAATGATCAGAAAGTTGAAATTTGCATTATCATTTATAGAAAATTATCTATTTAAAATAAGCCTCTAAATTTACCGTCTTGTCCCCTGCTTAGGGTATATTTCCATGTGACTTTGATCTGTATGGGAAAAATACAGAAGACAAAAAGGAGATACTCTCTCTGATAATTTATTTTTTACTTATGGGCATAAGAAGAAGTTCCTTAAATTAAGGAGACATATTTAGCAATTAGCTTGTAGCACATAAACTATTTTTTTCTGAAAACTTAACATTGGAATCCTAAGTTTATGCCTATATTTTGACTGTTATTCTATTATTTGACTGAATAATTTTGAAAAATGTCTCATTCTTTTGATTTATCTTATTTTACACTTACTAAAAGAACCTACTTTCTACTTTCCCATCCACTTTGCATAAATATAACAAGATCAAAGATTTAGTGATTATGAATGGCATACAAATTCATGACTCTCATGTAGTACATATCATCTCATTATCCTCCATTTAGAGTTGCAGGATTATACAATAAATTATGTTATTATACTTGGCCTTCAGTTAACTCTATTAGAAGCTGAGCTTATAATTTACAGTGAAGTGAATTAATGTTGGAGTGCTTTATTGTCATTTTAGCTACTATAAATAATTATATTATCTAATGTTGACTTCTCATTAAAGATTAATGTAAAATTAGTGACAAAATGGGATGCTCATCAAATATAAAATCCCCATAAAATTTAATGTTTCCTGAGTTGTAATTTGAAAATTCAAAAAGCACTTGTGATTTAAATCTGTTAATTCTCATTATAAAACTTGTATCTCTGCTTCAAACACATACATGAAGGCACAAACACATTTTATGTAAGAAGCAAGAAGTGTGAGGAAATGTCTTAATCAAGTGTAATAAACTGTTTATGATAATGTATTCATACTTTTTTTTTTTTTAACATGAATCATGGCAATATAGGACTACTATGAATCTAGATACCTTCCTAATGGTAAAATATCCTTATGTTCCAGTGGGTCTTCTAAAAGATAACCAATGTGTAACTTCATGTTACATAAGCTGATTTGGTAAATAAAATAATAAAATAAAAATAAAATGCATTATACTGAGACTTCTTGGAAACGATCTAATCAAGAGGTGTGTATTAATGCATTATGCCAGGAAAGTTATAAATTATACATGACACAGCATAACATTCAAACATTAACATAACTTAAGAACGTGGGTCTATCACTGGTTAAATAAAAAGCTGAAGTCTTCCTATGTGACAGGTCCGACTTTGGTATTATATCATATTCTAGCACAGGTTTATTGTTAAAAGCATTTCAATAGTATCAATCCTATTTCTCTTTTTTTTTCTCTTTCCATTAGGCAAGGAAATATTTGATCCAGCACCATGTTCAGAGAGTTTACATGTTGTTAGCATCAACCAAACCCATGTCTTTGTTTTTTTATATTGTAATAAAATTTTGTGCCAAGACATGCTTGTCCTCAAAACAGTCAAATATAAATATCTCAGGGTGAAGAATGTCATTTGTTTTGCATTTTCCCCATGGTATTAAGCAAATCCTACATTTCATAAAGTATTCTACAAAACTGTCTTTTGTATGAAACTTTGTAGAAAATTATTTACCATTTTACTATAGGTTTGCCTGGCTCATAGATAAAAGAAAAGAATGTTTTCCATACTTTCCATACCACACCATCATAATCTATTTGTTAAGAATGCTCTAGGGCATGCAATACCCCTTATGTTGTGGTGCTTTTAGACTGAGGACCATATGTGGTGTTATCCCAGGAAACAGCAGGGTTCAGTTACAGGGTTGGATGCTTTTTTCTCCCTTACCCTAACAGGCCCTGCATTTATACATTGTTACCATTAGTGCCGTTTATTTAGTATAATTAGTATACTCCGGGTGCATTTGTTAAGAATGCTATATACAGCATTATTTATATGCATCTTGATAGTCACAGCTTTGTAACTTAAAATGCAGCATTCTCTATTATATGGAAAAGTAACCCACAAAATAAGTTTAAACAGCAATCAAATCTATTTTGGAAAATATGGAAATTATTTTACTGCACATATTGTCTTCCACATAAAAAGGTATAAAATGAGCACAGTTACCATACCTTGTCAGATACACTGATGAATGTATATCCGAGGCAAAGGTGTAAATCCGTTGGGTCTGTTAACAAAATGTCCCTGTTATCTTGGCCCATACTTATAATATGAAGTTACTCTAAAAATCTCTATTGTATTCCTGATATCTATATTTGAATTAAATTGAATTTATAATTCTAATTTATGCTATCTATTCTGAAGCTATTATCCAAACTCTAGGTTAATACACAAATTAGGGGAAAACTTTTGGGAAAAAAAAAAAAATGTTGCTTTCTTAGAATGATAATCTTGCAAATAATGAAGAATCCTTTGAGGATGTATTTTATTTGGATTTTGGTAACTAGTTTAAATTATCACAGAGCATTCTCCATAATGAAGTACTACTCTCCAGAAGAAAGGAATTTACCTGAATCTTATATCACCTTCAGGAAGGAATATCCTGACTCCAGCACCCTCTAGCCATCCATTGTGAACTAAGGAAGTGGGGCGGGGGGGAATGCTAAGAAATATTTAGGAAGGTTACAACCCAAGGATTCAAATTCACTAAAAGCCTGGGATTTAATCATAAAATTGTACAAAACTTACTCCACTACCACCACCTACTGCCAAACCAACAGGATTCCAGTGTAAAACAGTAGATTACAACAGAAGGAACTGTAAGACTGAGACTTTATCTAAAAATGAGTTCTTAGGAAAGTCTAAGAAAATAGGAAAAAAGAAAAAGGACAATAAAGCAATTTGAAGCGTCAGAGACCAACAGCTAAAACAAAATTAAACACAATCAAAGGCCTAATCAGATTATCATAAAAATTCACACTAAAGGCCTAATTACCTCAGTTTCTATTAACTGTCATCTCTGGTTTTTAACAAAAATTACAAGGCATGCCAAAAGACAAGGAAAAAAAAAAAAAAAAGCCTGAAGAAACATAGCGAACATCAGAACCAGTCTCAAATGTGACACAGATGTTGGAATTATGAGACCATGTATTTAAAATAACCAATGACAGACCTGCAACCTCATTGATTATTTCCTTGGCTATGTCCAGTCTACTGATGAACCCATCAAAGGGATTCTTCATTTATGTAACAATTCTATATATTTTTTAAATTTCTTGCATTTTCTTTTTGTTATTGTTTAGAATTTCTATCTCTCTGCTTACATTACTCTTCTACTCTAGTATGTTGTCCACTTTTTCCATTAGAGCTCCATGAATATAGATGAAAAAACCTTCAACAAAATATTAGAGAATTGAATTCAACAATATACAAACACATTAAGTATTACATTTAAATAATATGTATTACACATATTCAAGGTTGGGTTAACATTTGAAAGTCAATTAATTTAACCTTACACATCTACAAAATAAAGAAGAAAAATCGTATGGTTATATCAATAGATGTGAAAGAAAATATTTGACAAATTCAAACACCCATTTTTGATAAGTACTCTCAGCATATGAAAAATAGAATGGAACTTCCCCAACTTGATAAATAACATTTTAAAAATGTACAGTTAACATTTGATTTAATGGTGAGACTGGGTGCTTTGAGGGTAACACAAGGATATTGTCTCAGCACTGTTTTAATTTCATACTGAAAGCCCTAGCTAATTCAATAAGACAATAAATCTACATATACAGATTGGCAGATGCCATAATTATATATGTGAAACCTCCCCAAATTAGTTGAGGAAATATGAATGAAATTATAAGGAATACATAGTCTGTATATGAAATAGAGTGAATATTGTGTATTGACATGTCTCAGAGGTATCTAAAACTCTCACTTTATGTGTGTGCATTTGTGTGTATGCACGTGTATACAATCATATGAAGTGTGATGTACTGTAATATATAGTGTGTCATTTTATTCCTTATAATAGCTAATTTAGGGAAAGAAAGCAGTAATTTTGTTTTTCTTATAATTTTACTTATGAAATGGATATTAATCTAAAATACATAAAAACTTTGATGGCTAGTGAAGAATAATGTTGTAAAATAATGACTAAAAATGTTTTCCTTTTAAAGACAATAATTAAAATCTTACTTGCGAACCATATAATTTATGTGAGTATGTAGATCTGTACTAGTTGATTAAAACTCTAATCACTTTTTATGAGTTTAACTTTGACATAATTATAAAGACTTCAATGTTGGAGAATGCTATATACATTATTCTTGCCTCAAAGTAATTTTCATAGATGAGAGTCTCCAAGATATGAGACTTTATAGTGAAATGAGTAAGATACATCTTTTCTAAGAGTTTTTACTGGATTTTTTTAAAAAGAAGTAGTTAAAGCAAAGGTAAATGAGGAATTTCATTTTTTTTTTAATTCCACTGGAACTTTTCTGTTTAAATTAATTTTCACCTAATTGTCCTAGAAATGTTTGACATAAATTCCTCCCCAAAGCACATGCAGACAAAATTTAAAACAATTTATAAATAGTACTCTCAAATGCATTTGCTAGTTCATTTGTAGGCTTAAGCAAAAAAGATTTCTGACAGAAAATATAATTAGGTTTCAGCTGGGACATTGACAGTCTTGACATTGAGAAAAGCCCAGTAAAGGCTGTCATTCTAAGACAGGAGAAACATAGGAAAACATTTGGGAAATTTGCCCATATGTGTACTTAAAGATTACTTGACTAACTTATACAATATATAGTCAATATGTTTTGATATTTCCTCTAAATTTAGAATACTGTTAGTATTACTGTGTATTTTCCAAGAACATTTCTGTCTCTGGATAAGGATAGCCTTAGATGTGCAGTGTCTTCTCCCTTCCTAAATGTCTTCTCCCAGGCCATTTCTTCCTGTTGGTACCACTGAACTTCCTACAGACACACGTCATCACTCCTGCTGTTGGCAGATAAGGTGGATCTTTTAGATTTACCCTCCTCTCCTTATTTTCTGCATTCAGGAGGTACTGTAGCCCAAACAATGTTCTCTAGAAGACAAAAAAAAACACCATAGTGCATACTTCTATAAGCAGTCAAAATACAAATAATTGCACAAATTATTGTACTTAGTAAAAACCGATATATACTATAAAAAGAAATAGAAGCGGAAAATATGTGTGTATATATTTACATAATACGTGCATAGATATACTTTATACTTACAGTGTGTAAATATAGTACATACATATAAATACAAATATAATACAGAGCAACAATTATTTTATGTGTGTGTGTACATTGCTGTCTTTATTCTTCCTGCTCTGACAACTCTTATTAATACAATTATAAAGTGGAGGCTCTATCAGATGTGAATGTAATTTGGGAAATATTGAATCACTGACTGGCTGACCCATGAATAGTTGTCACACTCATAAATATAAAACATGAAGCTTAATTTTATGCTTCAATACAGAAGGGAGTAAAAAGTTTCAAATGATTAATATCAGTATTGATATAGTGACCTACAATAATAAGTTACCTGTGACTCTCATCTTTTTTTAATAGTGAGTTTTAGATAAAACACCATGTATTATTCTTTTTTGTGCATAGTATAACTGATACTGCAGTCATTAGGGATACTAGTTCTAACAACATTTTATTAAAGAAAAATGATAAATTGTGTTATCTTGTTCATAATAAAGAGAGAAATTGCCCTGTATTATCCCCACGAGCAAATATTCAATCAATTTAATTCTTAGTTTGTAATAGATGCAGGAAGGTTTCAATTCCACTGAGATATCTCCTCAGGATTAAAACACATTAGAAGGGTGGCTCTGTGGCGCAATGGACAGTGCATCGGACTTCTAAAACACATTAGAATGACAGGGCACGTATGTATATGGATCCCTCATATGAAGCTATGACTTTCCATGAAAATTCAGATTGAATTAATATAATAATAATAATAATAAAACAAATGTAGAGACCAGGATTTATTTTACAATGAATTAAAATTGCCAACATGGGAAATCTCTAAGCAGTGTGTTCCTTTCTATTTTCAACCATAAATCATTACATATGAGTTTAAATTACACATAATATTTAAATATATACTGGGGGGTGTCAAAAAAAATGTATACAAGTGGACACTTTGCTCAACATTTCTCAAGCAGCAGTTCGCCATAATCAGAAGTGTTTGGATGTTGATGGTAACCGCTTGGAGCATCTCTTGTAATTGCAGAAGTCAAACGTGACTTGTATTCATCTTTTGTTATAGGTATATATTATTAGAATTTTAATACAGTTTTCCTTTCTTAAAATGTGTATACAGTTGTTTTTGTTTAGTTTTTTTGTACTGTGTGTGTGTGTGTGTGTGTGTGTGTGTGTGTTATAGATGAAGCACTGTTATAACAGCCTTGTCAGAGGGAATGGACAAAACAAAATATTACCTAGTAAGGAAATAGTTAAAAATCCAAATTTGCAAACTCTGAAACTATCTATGATGCAGGTTTTAGGAGGGAGGTGGAGACTTGCTTCTGGAACTCAAATATGGCTGCCGCCATCACACATGCATAAGCTGGAGGAGCTTCCACCCTCAAAAAGTCTGAATTGTAACGCATCTTCTACTGGTTTCTTTCTCCCTGCCTCCCTCCCTCCCTGCCTCCCTCCCTCCATGCCTCCCTCCCTCCCTCCCTCCCTCGCTCCCCCCTCTTTTTCTTTCTCTTTCTTTCTTTCTTTCTTTCTTTCTTTCTTTCTTTCTTTCTTTCTTTCTTTCTTTCTTTCTTTCTTTCTTTCTTTCTTTCTTTCTTTTTTTTTCTTTCTTTCTTTCTTTCTTTCTTTCTTTCTTTCTTTCTTTCTTTCTTTCTTTCTTTCTTTCTTTCTTTCTTTCTTTCTTTCTTTCTTTCTTTCTTTCTTTCTTTCCTTCCCTCCCTCCCTCCCTCCCTCCCTCCCTCCCTCCCTCCCTCCCTCCCTCCCTCCCTCCCTCCCTCCCTCCTTTCCTTTCTTCTTTCATGATCTCAGGAGTAGGATATAGGTAGTGCTGTGTTGGTTTAAAAACTTACAAAGAGGTGTTTCAGGTATCGAGAAGCATACAACAGATGATTCAGTGATTCCAGTCCAGTGCAAGACAGTGCAGGCAGGCTTTAGACTTCAAGCTCTCTAAGGGGAGGAACCTAAATGTAATTGCCTTTCCTCCCTCCAGAATTAGCATGAAGAAGGGGCCCAGCATGTAGTTACAACTGAGAAGCAGCAACAGTCTGGGAGGACTGTAGGCCTGCTAAGGCCTGGGAAAGAAAACACAAACAGAAAACAGAATATTTGGATTGCATTTTTTAACATATCGGACATTTTCTATAAAAGGGCTCTAAGATACATTTAATTTCAATGAGAAATATAATGTGTTAGATAAAACAGTTATATTGTTTAACCTATACATATTTCCAAAGTAATTTCTACAAACCACAAAACCCCTCTCTCATACCACTATACCCATCAGCTGCCTCCCAGCATGGAACCACTTCAGGTCACCCACCCTGATGTGAATAGGCGATGTTTGTTCCTCTCTCTGCTATTTATTTTGTTTTCCAATCTTTTCCCCCCCCAACATCTTCCCATTATAAAAGTGGAAGCCTGGAACCTGTTTTCTACTTTGAAGGAACAGTGAGGAGGCCTCCACAATATAAACTTTCTCCAGGGGTTATCAGTGGCTCCCCAGTTCTGTTAGCCGCATTTATTCCTGGAGGGACCTGTGTTTATGCCAATGGGGTGCCTCATGAGAAAGAGTGAAGATTTACCTATTGAAATACCCAAGCACTTCTTACACAATAAGAAATCCCTTCAACTGTGCTTCTCTAAATGGACTCCAGTCCCTAAATTGAATACATATTACTTTTATAATTAGGGGGAAAAAAAGTTATTTTCAATGCATTAAGTGAATTTTCTATTCACCTATCAATGCCCAGATTGAATTTTATCACTTCTAGAGTGCTTTCCTAATTTTCTTCTGTACACAATTTTATATGAATCTTCATGTCCCAAGAATTGTTTATCTTATATTATTATTTATATATGCCCTAATTCCCTTTTAAAATATCAAGTTCTTGAAGCCTATGAATTATGTCTAAACATCTTCATGTTTCCCACAGGATCTAGAAATGTGTCACTTGTTAAATGTTCAGTCAATTAAAATTAATTAAACTATTATTCTAGGTTGTTTTGTTACACATAACAAATATATATATGTGTGTGTGTGTGTGTGTGTGTGTGTGTGTGTGTGTGTGTATGTACTTTTTTTTTCCATATTGAGGACATAAGGACACTGGAATCACGCCCTGGTTCTGTTCATTTGTATTGAAAATACACAAATGAGGGGCCCATTTGTACTAAGTCTTCTTTGCAAATCTCTGAGTGCTACTTTACACCAAAACCTTCCATTAAGAACCAGATGTTCTAAACCAATGCACCAGTGTTATTTGGATTTATAGGAGATTTGAGGGAAGGCGGACTGCTGAAATAAAAATATGAAACTCTGAGAGCCTTGTGTGCAGGTGTGCTTGTAGGCGCACTGGAAGTCTCGATATTATTTTGATAATCAAGTCTCTCAACTGGGGTTTGGTGCCATGTTGAATAATGTCACCCCAGGAATTTCTGCTTCAAAATGTGTATGTCATTGTAAAACTGAACAGTGAAAAACTGTTCTGAAATTGTTTCAAACTTGTGAAACACGAATTTTTGAAATATCTCAGAGATCAGTGAAAATTATAATTGAATAAATGCATGTCATTAAAGCTGGTAAGTTTTGGTTGCTTAGTGAAAGGCTCAATTTATTTGCAGTTGTACAAAATTAAAATGTCTCCTAGCTTGTTTTTTTCGTAGCCAGCTCCAGCTATTTTTTTATTTGTTTCTTAAGTTTTATATTACAATACAGCTAACATACAATAGTATATTGGTTTCAGGTGTACATCATAGTTATTCAACAGTACCCATCTGGCACTATACATCGTTATTACCATATTATTGATTAGATCCCCTGTGCTAAAGAAGCAATCATCATGGTTAGTCCAGCAACCATCTGACACTGTACCACGCCATTCACAATATTATTGGCTATATTCCCTATGTTGTTTTACAGCCCCATGACTTACTTGTTTTATACCTGGAAATTTGGACCTCTTATTCGTCTTTAACTTTCCCCCACTCTTTAAATTTTTCAATTAAAGTTGACATTCAATATTATTTTATATAATAATTTCAGGTATACAGCTTAGTGGTTATACAATTACATTTATATAATTTAAAAGGTGATTCCCTGACTAGTACCCATGTGGTACTATACACAGTTATTACCATAGTATTGATTATATTTCATTTGCTTTACTTTACATCCCTATGACTGTTTTATAACTACCAATTTGTATTCCTTAATCCCTTCACCTTTCACCTACCCCAAACCCCCTTGTATCTATCATCCTAATAGTTCTAGTACCCATCTAACACCATACATAGTTATTACAATATTATTATTGAGTATATTCCTTATGCTATACCCTCCATCTCCATGACTACTGTTTGACAAGCAATTTGTACTTCTTAATCCCTTCCCCTTTTTCACCCATCCCCAACCACCCTCCCATCTGGCAACCATCAAAATTTTATTTGTATCTATGAGTTTGTTTCTGTTTCATTTGTTTGTTGACTTGGTTCTTTTGATTCCACTTATAAGTGAAATCACATGACATTTGTCTTTCACTGTCTGACTTACTACACTCAGCAAAATACCCTCTAGGTCCATCCATGTTGTTGCCGATGATAAGATTTCCTTCTTTTTTAAGGCCGAGCAATATTCCATTGCATATATGTAGTATACATGTACCACCTATTCTTTATCCATTCATCCATTCAGGGACACCCAAGTTGCCTTCCTATCACGGCTTTTGTAAATAATGCTACAATGAACAGGTGGATGAACACGTCTTCTCAATGCAGTGTCTGGGTTTCTTCAGATAAATACCCAGAAGTGGGATTACTGGGTCCTTCTTTGTATCTTAGTATAGTCTTTATTTTAAAGTCTGTTTTGTTTGGTATAAATACTGCTCTTTGTTTGTTTGTTTGTTTTGTTTGTTTCCATTTTCATGAAATATCTTTTTTTATCCATTTATTTTCAGTTGTGTGTGTCTTTCAATCTGAATAGCATCTCCTATAGACAACATATGTAAGGATATTGTTTTGTTATCCATGCAGCTCCCTTTCTTTTAATCAGAGCATTTAATCCATTTACATTGAAAGTAATTGTTGGTAGGTATGTAGTTATTGTCATTTTTATTATTCATATTTGTATTTATTTGTTTAGTCTTACAGAAGTCCCTTTAAGATTCCTTGTAATACTGCTTTGGTGGTGATGAACTCCTTTAGCTTTTTCTTGTCTGTGAAACTCTTTATGTGTCCTTTGTTTTTACAAAATAATTTTGCTGGATAGAGTAATCTTGGTTGTAGGTCCTTGATTTTCATCACTGAATATTTTCAGCCAATCTCTTCTGGCCTGCAAAGCTTCTGTTGAAAATTCAAATGGCAGTGTTATGGGAGCTCCCTTATAGGTAACTAACTGCTAATCTCTTGCTGCTTTTAAGATTTCTTCTTTGTCTTTAATCTTTGGTATTTTAATTATGATGTGTCTTGGTGTGTGGCTCTTTGAGTTCATCTTGTTTGGAACTCTGTGCACTTCCTGGGCTTGTACATTTATTTCCTTCACCGGGTTAGGGAAATTTTCAATCTTTATTTCTTCATATAGGTTTTCACTTCTGTGCTCTCTCTCTTCTCCTTCTGGTACCCCATAATATGAATGCTGGTAAACTTGATGTCCCAGAGACATCTTAAACTCTCCTCATTATTTTGGAATCTTTTTTGCTGTTCTGATTGTATGTTTTCTACTACTTGATCTTCTAAATCATCGATTTGATTCTCTGCTTCATCTAAACTACTGCTGATTCCCTGTAATGTATTCTGTATTTTAGTTATTGTAGTCTTTATTTCTAACTGGTTCTTTGTTATGTTTCTGTCTCCATTTTTATGTTTTCTATCTCTTTGTTGAAATTCTCCCTGAAGTCATTTATATTTAAATTTGTGAATACAAGGTGGTTGGTTCAATGTAATGTAAATATCATTTTGGGAGAGTTATCTTTTAAATATGTAATGACATATTTTATTGAATAGAGTTTTAAATATTAACGTCAAATTTATTAATCAAATGCTTAAGGATTCTTACCCTGGAGTATTCTATCTTACTTTGAAGTTATAAAGATATATATCTTTGTTATTTTTCTAGAGATTTTAACAATTACTTACCTAGAAAAAGTATACTTATAATAGCATGAGATAGGATTTTTTTTTTTCTTCCTACTTCTTTAAAACTGCCTTCCCTTCTTACCAATTTGCAGTACACTCTGAGTTATTTATCAGGTCCTGGTATGCAAGAATCTATTTCTGAGTTCTCCTTCCTATTCTATCAGTCCATTTTAATCTGTTTCAATACCACAGTTTATTGACACTTATGATATTAATCTTATTTTTATCTTCACATTTATCTAAATTATTTTCATTCTGTTAGTATTTCATATAATTGTATATCAACTTCTTCAATTTAAATTAAAACAAAACAAAACAAAACAAAACAAAAAAACCTTGGGATTCACTTTGGGATTTAAAACACAACATATAGGTTAGCTTTGGAAAAAGTGACATCCTACAATATTTGCAGGCATAATTGTATCTCCCATGTTCATGTCGTCTTTTACATTCTTTAGTAACATTTAGTAATATTTTCAGGAATGTCTGTACATACTGATTACTATGGTATGTTATAGTTTTGTTACTAAGGTGAATGGATCCTTTTCTTTCCTATTATATTTTCTATATGTGTGTATTTGTGTGTGCGTGTGTGCATGTGTACATGAAGCATTGTTTTGGGGAGCGTGTGGACAATCGCCACTGACTACATATGGCTGATGAATTTGTACTACCTATTTGTGTTTCTGCAATATCCATTTATCCAAAGTAGGTTAATAGGCAGGAATAATTGGAAGAGGGAATGAATCTCTGATTTTGACATTCTGTAGATGATTTGGTCTGAATATCATTTTTAGGTACATGTTCAAGGTTGAGTTGGGTATTTTAAAATGAACTTAATCCCCAAACAAATACTGAAGGAGATCTGAATTATTATACAAATTCAGATGTAACTGGTTTTCATAAATGCTTCTTGAAAGCTTACATGGACAAGGTCATGCTTCTACATGACCTATATCATAGTCATTAAATACATCCTGAGGAAAAGATTATCTTCATTCTAATTTATTTTAGAAGAAAAACAGATTCATAAATCCCATCACTGTCATAGGTCCTATGTAGTAAATGGCATAACTGGGATGCAAAACTAGTTTCCTTGTCTATAAATTCAGTGCTTTTCTTATTATATCACAGCTGTCATTATGAAAATCACTTGGATATGCATCTTTGATATTTCCATTGCCTCTTGTTTTAGTACTCTTTGTTTTCTAATAAAACTCCAACTACAGAATTTCCTTTAGTAATACAATAGTGAGAATGCTTTGTAGGTTTCTAAGAAAGAAGTATCTTCTAGTCTTTGTTTTCTCACAGCAGAGAACTCCTTCATCAATTTGTTCATTGATTTAGCAGCCTTCTGAGAAGAGCATGCCACAGTAACTTAAGGGTAGAAAGAAAGACTTAAAGGATAGGTAGATGATCAGCAAAGGCAAACTGAAGTAACAGCAAGTTGGATCTCCTTCCAAAGTGTAGCAACAACTATCCAGGGAAAGAACAGCTCACGGGGCACTTTGGCCCCGAACTAACAGCCGCTACTGTTTGCCACTGTGTTCTAGTGGGTTTGCCACCCACTACTGTTTGCCACTGTGGTCTTCAGCAGAGCAGGGTTGAGTTGTTTCTGAAGTTGAGTGATGATCCCTGCTCTTGATAGGCTGTCAACAATGAAGAGAAATGTGTGCTTTACTTTATTGTTGTTTATTTTTACCTCATAAGGGAAGTACTTTCTCTGAGGATTCCTGTCAAATACTTCTTACTGTCAGTTTGCATTGCTCACTTGATTGTAACAGTGCAGTAACATGCACATTTTAAAATGCACATAACATAGAGCTATATATATGACAAAACTGCCATAGACATTGATTGGATTTGTATTTTATGGAGAAATAGGGTAGTACAATGGACTTAAAAGCACAATACATGTATGCTTTGACTAAAAACTTGACCAACTCTGCTTATTAATACAGTCTGAGAACATTTATAGTTGGAATAGTATGGATAATCAAATCCTTCAAATGTTCATGCACTTCAGTTTCCAATTTCCCCAGTGACTTGGAAATTGATAGTTGAATTAATCTGACTAAAACTGCCAAGAATTGCTAAACCACAGGGGTAGTTAAGAATGGGTAATCTGTGAATTGAAATTGATGCCATTCACCCAAATGGTGGCCAGGGCCTAAGTCTGAGTTGATAAATTTGTAGTTTCCTTTCAGCTAGCCTGGCTTCCCAAGTATTCATACTGATCTTTGCCCCTGAACCCCCTGGGATTTCATGGTTGTGGTCAGAAATCTGGCGCCTATGTTGAACTTGTCTCTACTGACATGTTTATCTTTATTTATTTATTTTTCTTGGATCGGGTTTTTAAATGGCCTTTGGATAACTATTCTTAAAACTGTCTTAAAAATTTAGTAAAACTAAAATATGCAATTTTCTATCATAAAGGACAAAGCTTATAGGCTCAACAGATTCATTTGTTGACTAATGATCTCAGTTTAAGGTCATGGAAGTCGTGGCAGAATAAGTGATGTCAAATTTCAGAGTCAGGAAAAGGCAGAATTTGGATACACTGAACTATAATAGTTTATTATTATTATTATTATTATTATTATTATTGTCATTATGTTATTAGTATTATTCTCTAAAATTAACATTCAGGCAAACATCTCATTTTTGTGAACATCATGAGGGCATTTGGAATGGTTTAACCCTAATTTAAATTTATTCCTAAAAGCTGCCAGTGTTCATATGATATAAAGAAACATGATTTTTTTTTCACTCCTTAAATACAAAATTCAATTTGGTTGATAGAATTTGTAGATGGATGTGTGAAAAGTAACTAAAATATTAACGTGCCAAACACATCATTGAATTGTTACAAGAATGAGCTGTTTACTACATGAGAAGCACGTAATTCTGCATGACAAAGAATTTAGGACTATCGCCTCATGTCTGCATACCTCAGTTCCTGAATCTGTAACGTGAAATGAGATAGATGGGTGATCTTGGAAGTCTGCTTCAGCTAGCACAGTCTGTAGAAGGGTAACTCAAAGTTAAGGAACACATTTTCCTAAAGCCTCACTTTATTCTCAGTGCTATTATACGAAGGGTACAAAATGAATAAGAAAAGCATTAAACAGCCAAAAGTAATGAGGTCATTATTGCTATATAACTTCACTGTTTTGGTACATTTCACATTTTGGGGGATAATTTACTAGTTTGCTGCAGGAGTGGGAACAGAAACTTATGTCTTTTCTATGTCTGTCATAGAATGATCTCAGGCCCTGACCTTCCTTACTTTATGATGCTTTTAATTCTGTCTAGGAGTTAATCTTATCTCAATCATCTTTGGTCAATCACTCAATAATACTATGCTATACTCTAGCATATCTGTAGCTGGCAACTAAGTTCTAAAATATTTCATAAATAGCAAAAACTAAGAAATATGTGCAATATTATCCATTCAGCCTTATTTATTTATTTATTTATTTATTTATTTATTTATTTATTTATTTTATTGCATTAAGTAGATGGCTATTTTCAAATTTGTTTTGCACTCAGAACTGTACTGTTGGTAAATGAGAGTACTCTCCTGGAACAAAGGGAAGAATCAATTCTGAGGCATGGCAAAGCAGTTGGGCGGAGTTGCCTTTTCTTCCCCAGGGTGGAGTGCTTCTCCTGTTCTCACTACATCTGGCAGCACAGATGGCAAGAAAATTAATAGGAAGGAGGAAGCTTTGACCTCATGTGGATATAAACACGTCCTGAGACTACACAGGCAGGCAAATCCGATAATAGCCTTAAAAGAGACCTTGAAAGTTCACTGAGTTCAGCTCCCTTCTGCTGATAGAGCTGTACTTGACAAAGTCCGATGTCCTGGACTAGCATCCTGGAGGTACTATGCACAGAT
Source organism: Rhinolophus sinicus (assembly GCF_057876585.1). NCBI lineage: Eukaryota > Metazoa > Chordata > Mammalia > Chiroptera > Rhinolophidae > Rhinolophus > Rhinolophus sinicus. The sequence goes on along the minus strand of NC_142516.1, from coordinate 143,818,724 downwards.
CTACTAGAATAGGTCACCAAGGACAGCACACAGTGCATCTCCCTAGGTAAATGTGGAAGTAGGGTATAAACATCTGTTTTATATTAGTGTATCTTGTTGGAGATAGGAGATAAAGAAAAGGACTACTTAAGTTCTTCCTATCACGTGCATTCAACACATTATTAGAATCATCAGAGATAAAGAGACTATAAACAGATGTTCATCTCTAACCACATTTACGGGGTTAACCCAACAAGCTTGTTTCAAACACTTGTCAGTAATTGACATTAACTCACTAAACAAATAACTATTGATTATAAAATCGTTGATCTGAAAAATGATCTGGGTTGTGTACATGTCATTTGTGGCAGCCCTGAACTGGCTATTTAGACATTGTTGACGGGATGGTGCAAAATTAATCCGTACCCCCATCTTCCTCACTACCTTCCATTAAAGGTGGCTTCATGTGGCAATAAGCCTTACTTAGCCCAAGGCCACTTGGAGGGTTTTCATGAAATATTTGTTTTTCTGATTAAAGGGACAAATGGATCTTATGCTATACTTTCTCCTCTCTACTTTCTTTGAACATGGACTTGATATATTGTAACCATGAAAGCAAAGCAAGAGAATTGCCAATTGCTGATATTGTTCCAGCAATTTTCCTGGCAACTCATTTTTGTTATGTAAATATAATTAACTCCTGTTTTAAACCAGGTTTACTTCACTAACTTAATTTGAAAACACACCTAATTGATGTACTTATTAGGGTCTAAGTTTTCTTTACAATATCTTAGTGACAAAAGTCTATGCCATGGCAGTCACATGGTAGGTAGTAAGATGAATTCAACTCATACTTCTAAGTATCATTTCAACAATTTCTAGGTTTATCATCTAGAAAGCACTTTCAAACAATGTATCACCAAAAGTCTTTTTGTTAACCTTAACAATGTTTTTGCTCCAATTATTTTTCATTTCATACCAACTAAATGAACCACTCTTACATATTTAAAATTATGCATTTTCCATTTAAATTAAATTTGGAAACGTACTAGATGAGCCCAGTTGTGTATATCTGACTACTCTTACAAAAGGAAGCATAAGAGGGATTTTCTTTTTTTTTTAATGAGAAGTGTTGAATACATATACATATAGACCATGAATCCCCGGATGACCAATGATTAGGCAGTTGTGTTAAATTTGAATATCCTCAATATTTTACAAAAATCCAAGTTACTCATGCCCCCAAATCACATTAACCTGTGGTTCTTTAATTTAGCATGCATACAGGTCATCTAAAAAACTTGTTAAAACACAGATACTTGGTCCCGCTTCCAAAATTTGATTCAATAATTGGTCTATTTGAAGAGTCCAGCATTTAAATGTTTAACCTGCTTCCAGGAGGCCTTGATATTGCTGATCTGAGGACCATTCAGTAGCATAGACACAAATGTTCTCAAGTGGTGCCCAATAATAACACTGTGATACTTGTGCTTCTTCAATGTGGGAGAGACCAAATGTCTTTGGGAAACGTGTTGCTATCTGCTACTTCCAAACCATGTTTCTATTTAATATGACAATTGCATAGAATTGGCAAAATTCCAGTTGATATTTAGATGGACAGCCTGATTTTCCAGATATATAATTCTTAAACTTAGGTGAAAACATTTATGCAAATAAGTGGTCTCCCTACTCTAATTCTAATTGCTCCTGTTCTAGTGGGTCCTCATCATTTCTATTTTGGAATTTATTATTATCAATTCCAGGTCCTATGGTGTGTAAATAATTTTCAAAAACATGTTAATACTATGAAAAAAGGACATATGGAATCTAAAATTCACAGAAAAATACACCGTCGTGTTATGATGCAGTGATCACATTTTTAATTTTTTTGAATTCCCATTTCAGTAAGGAAGAGTGCATGTTCCTCGCTAATCAGGATGCTTTTCTTTTGTTTTTAGTTCTAATCACAAACACACACATGTACACTGACACGTTTTGTGTGCTGGAGGATGCAGGAAAGACACTACTTTACACTTGATGGAGAGAACAGGCTGCTGTGACGAATCTCATGCAGCAGGTGTCTGATGGACTATTATTTAATTTCTGCTTTGGGAAAGAGCAATCAAATGGTAGCTGTCGGTATTTGTTTAATAAAAACTCCAGATGTTGACAATGTTTCCCCATCACCATTGACATATAATCATTTGCACACAGCTGCTAAGAAACCATCAAGCCCAACTACTTTATGATTATCACTGGAAATATTTTTTTTCTTTGTATGTTTTATGCACAATCCTTATGGCATGACTCAAATATTTTTCAAGTGTTAAATTGAGCTAGCTAAATAAGATTTATTAACATTTATTTTCTCATAGTTTTGTAAAGAGCACTGTCATGTCAATAGGGACATTCTGGTGTAACAATAGAATGTCATAATTTGGAGTCTCTAGTTAACCTGGAAATGCAGGGAGCTATGCATATGGAACACTGTTTTGGCAAATTCCTGTTGTAAAAAAAAATATGTATTCAAAATTTGAGTGAAGGCAAAGAGAGTAAAGCACAAAGATTTTGTTGATTTGTTAAAGGGAACTTTAATTTTTGACTCTCCAATTTTCTAGAGTTTTAAAATAAATATTTCCTTATTTTTATTTTTTATAGTCAGCTAGATGTCAGATAGGGAAACAGCTTAAGTTGTTCCACATCCACAAAAATATTTTCAGAACAATTTCTGAGTTGTTTCAGTATTGATAGATGGATGGTCCCCCCCACCCCCCACCCCGGCCCCGAGAGCAAAGACTAGTTCTCTCTGGATTTTGTAAGACACCTAAAAGGGTGACAAGCCTTCTAGGAATGAAAATGTTAACAGCAACAAATGTCATGTACATTTCTTTTTTCCCTCTCTGTTACTTCATGAGTAGGCTCTTTTAAGAAGGTGTAGGTAGTCTTTATGATTTGTTTTCATAAAGGGATGAGACTATAGCTTAAGGTACAGTAGCAGAGCTGCTATGTGACAATGCTCTGTAACTGAAAATGGTCTACAGACTGTGCGAAGGTGGAGTCTCTGATGTAGCCAGTTTTCAGGGAGGAGAGGTTCAGTTCTGTCTGTCCCCCTGAACTTTCCAGTCCTCACAAATCCTCTCATGTCTACAGCAGAGTTGGCCTCTCTTTCTCTCCTCTACCACAGTGTTTCTCACTGTTTGAATATGAGTGGCGACAGTTACAGAAACCAATACTGAAATCACTAACAAGGCATATTGTGTTGAAAAATTGCATTAATAACACTGAGTGATTATAGAATATTATATTAGGTTGCTATTGCTGCTGTAGCTTATTACCACACATTTATTGTCAGAACACAAATTTATTATCTTATAGTTCTGGAGCTTAGATGTATGAAATGGTTTTAACTGGATAGAAATTAAGGTATCATCAGGGCTGTGACACCTCGGTAGGCTCTTGGCATAAATTCCATTTCCCTACCTTTTCTAGAATCTGAAAGCCATTCCTTTGCTTTTGGAGCCTTTCCTCCACCTTCAAAGCCAGCTGAGTAGCATCTTCAACTCTCTCTCTAACTCTGGCCTTTACATACTTGGTTACATCTCCTTCTATATCTCTGATTCTCAGTCCTCCCTCATATAAGGACCTTGTGATTACACTGGGTTCACCTGGATAATCCAGTATAACCTCCCATCACATGATCCTTAATTTAATCGCATCCACAGAGTCCCTTTTGACATATAGGATGATCTACTCACAGGGCCCAAGAATTATAATCTAGACACCTTAGAGGAGGATTCTTCTGTCTACCACAGGTACTGCAAAAATTATAGCTGTTGTTACAAATTCTAGATGAGTACATTTTGGTTAGCCATTCTCTTTAGAGTTAATTTTAGGACATTGTCAATTAAAAACAAAACAAAACAAAACACACTTAAAAACTATGATTTATAAGAAGTTTCAAACTATTCTTTCAAAAAGTACTTTTAAATAGTTAAATGTTGCAGAGGCCTACGTAAGATCACAAAAAGCACAGAAGGTATAAAACAGCTATTTTGGGCTAGTTAAACTACACTAATTACTACTAATTAACTCATTATAATATGAAGATTTGAATATTAATGCATATGATTTAACTTAGAATGATTTGCAATAAAGAATATATAATAGAACAGACATGATTGACACTTTTTCTTGAAGTTCTTTTTACTCCCTGGAGTTTATTTATTAATGTCATTTTGACTTGATGGTAAAGGATAGTAGGATTGGGAAAGCCAAGGAGAGAAGAACAGGATATGGTGAGTATAAAGGATGGGACATAAAATTTTCTTGGTTATCAGGATGAAATGGAGAGGTAAAGTCACCAGGAGATAAGTAAAGTTAAATGCATGCGTGTATGATTAGTTTCCCTTGAGTCATTGTGTTTAAGATGTGAGTTGTATAAGAAATATGGCACAAGGATTGGGTGAGGTCGTGACATAAATAGAGGGGCTGCCTACAGTCCACTATAATAAACTATTAATGAAATTGGGTCACTTCCTGTCTGCAGTGGAGGATGCCCCACTATCATGTCTTAGGGAGGTTGTTGAGCACTAACAGGTGTGTGTCTGGGCTCTCTGGGTGCTCAGTGAGTCTATCCACATGGCACACCCTTCAATGTGTTCTCTATGAAACTGAATGTGGTATTCAGGAAATATTTCCACACACAGAAACTCAAAGCTCTTTTATTTTTCCTGTGGAGTGACATAGAAGTCTATGACTTTCCCGAATGCCAATGGTTGTGATGATAGGAAAATACGGATATTAAAATATGCAACTCTCTATTTAAAAACAAGGGATACAAAGAAACATTTCAATAATTTTAGAATGGTGTCAAAATAATTTGAATGTGCCACCCAGGGCGCCATACATTAGAAAACCCTCCTGGTTTTGCGCATTCCTCTACAGATGTTGCTTATCTCTTCTCTCTCCTTACCTCATATGCCATTCACTTCTGACCATATAAATAATAGCTTTGTAGCAAGTATGTCAGAAATGAAAAATGTTGCTTAAACCAATGGACTTTCAGTCACTAATTTTACCAGGTTCCATGGCAATTGTGAGCGTACTTGACCCATCTTCCTTCTTTCAAATATTTTCATTGGTGTTGCTGACCCACAATTTCTTGGATTGTCTACTAACATTTTGACTGGTGTTTGTCAATTTTCTCCACTGGCCTGGCAACTTCTATACAAACTTGTATCCCCTTTCAAAAGTCTCTTCCACTCTCAAGGTTTCAAATAACCAACAGTACTCATATACTCCTGGGAGCCACATGTATATTCTTCTCTCTCTCAGACGTCTGTTGTTGGCTCACATATATGCAATTGCATAATTAGAATCTTACACAGGTGCCTCACAAATTATTTTAAACTAAATATATTCTAAACTAATAGATGTTTGCCCAAAACTTACTTCTCTGATGCCCCGTGTATCAGCCAAAAACCAAACCCCCATCACACAGCCAATAGATTGCCAAATTCTACTCATTCAACCTCCCAAATTTTTACCAAGTTCACCCTCTTCTTGCTACTGCTACTTCCATCACCCAAGTGTAAACCACTCTCATCTCTCTAGCATACCGCCTTCTAATTAGTCTGTTCTTATCTCTTTCTATTCTCTGCTCACAAACCAGAATGATCTGTTAAAGAAGCAAATATGGTCTGCAAGACTCTTGTGGTTTGGGCTCTGCCCAAAGATCCAGAATGAAGATCAAATTTTGCTCTACTCTCCAGACACCACTCACACTCTCAACCTCTATGCATTACCCTCCAGCCATCCTGATCTTTTTTCGATTTCTCCAGTATTACAAACCCCTTTCCTATCTCAGATATTTGTACTTCCTATTCTCTTCCAAGAATGTTCTATTCATCCACACCTTTTCCAAATATGTCTTTCTGGTCTTTCACACTATCTTTGGCAAACCCTGATTCTCACATGGTACCCTCATATGCATACATATCAATTTACATTGCATAATAATTTCATGAACTATGACTCAGTCCAGTTTTCCACTACTCCATCCAAGCACCAACACTTTTCCTTAATACATTAAGTTCATAAAAAATATGTTGAGTACATGACTATCTTCATAGATACATCATATGAATGACAATTCTCTATGGATAGGAGCTAAGGATGGTCGGCTGCAAAGAAAACTAAATGAAAACATTTCAACTTACAGTGTTCATTGTATGGGTTCTTCCCATATTAAAACTTCTAAGACCATGTGTTGCGACCTGCACAACACAAGCGGTGGGAAGGCGAGGGAGGCGGCGAGGGTTAAACTATCATAAAAAGACAGAGACTCAAATACAGTTAAATCACAGAGGACCGAGGGACTCACAGCCTCAAGGGACTGGAGCCCCGAATCTGGTCATCGTGGGTATTTATTGATTTCTTACAATAAGCATCACAAGATTAAAGGCAGGGTCCCGAAATTCTCATACCACACCTTAAAATTCTTCCAATTCCCAAATATCTGTCTCAAAGCAACCGATGTTTATTGTCCCCAGGCGACTAAGGTGGGTGTGTTCAACCCCCTGGGGGAGCAAGTCTCACAAGGTAAAACCATCCCATGAGCTAAGCAGGAAGAGCGATATCTTATCACTCTAAGAAGTCCTTTGCATAGCAGAGTGCAGGACAATTGGGGCATGCATTAGCAGCTTCCCATAATGGTGAGGAGGAGGGGTATGGCTACCTCCTGACTTTTATTATGTTAACTCATGGGGGTCCCAATGGGGTCCCGTCTGGCTTAAGTCGTTCCTCCCATGAGGAATCATTACTCCGTCTTTGACTGCAGACCCAGCTTACAAGGACCAAATATAGAGACTTAGGATAAATGAACTCAACCCCAAAGGAGGGCAGTCCCACAAAGTTTTCTTTCCCTAAGGAAAGATTGGAGGGGACAAACGGCTAGGCTGCTGTATGACCACAACCATGCCTCCTGATGACATTATAAAATAAATCACTGAAAAATAATGTACAAAATTTCAAGAAAAATTTTTCAAATCTACAAAATAAATAATGCATGGATAAAACCAAAATTAGAATGCCAAATATAAATTATATTACAAAAAAGTTAGAAGAAAGGAGAATAAAATAAAAATAGAGTTAGAAATATAAAAATGTATAGGAAATAAAAATGGAAGTTTAAACACAAAATTATAAAATTAAGATAATATAATGAAAAAGTAAAAGTAGATTTGAAACTAGAAAAATATCAAGGAAAGAATAGTCAATCGAATTGAACAAAGAAAATGTTAACAGCAAGGTATATTAAAAATGTTTGAAGTAGAAGAATAAAAAACACATAGGTAAAAAAAATCACAAAAGTAATTGAAAATTTAGAGGAACATTAAATGCATAGTTACAGGTAAATATATTTAGATTTGGAAATACAGTTACATAGGTTAATATTCAAAAGAAAAAGTTAGAAATCACTATAAAATATGCTACAACAAGAAAGAAACAACCAGTGGATTTAGTTTTATGATGAAGAAAATAGATTCTTAATAAAGAGACAACATAACCAAGCAGACAAATGAAAACAGAGTCCTCTGAGGTGAAATGATTTCCCACAGGATAAAGGACAGGACTAAGTCACCAAATGTAGAGAGAGAAAAGGACAAGGGAAAGTGTGCAAGCAGCTAATCATTTACACTTCAATCCACATCTGGCAATTCCAATTCTGCTCTCCCCACCCCCAGCTGTTTTTTCCAGGTTTATTTCAATAATTCTTATGTGTAGACCATTCTAACCTACCAGTCATTGACTTTCTAAAAATGGAATACAATAGTCAATAGCTAGACAGATATTAAAAGATAATAGAGAGAAAGAAATGAGAGAGACAAACAGACACAGGCATATGGAGAGAGAGAGAGAGAGAGAGAGAGAGAGAGAGAGAGAGGCATCCCAAATTTGGCAATGTGTATAAGTGTGGAGCACACAGAATATTTCCAATTACCAATATGAAATATAGAAAAAGTCTCAGCAAATACAAGGACAGCTAGCGATATCATGCACATATAAGAAAACTAGGGATTCATATTTTAAAACATTCCCAAAACTTTATACTTTGGAAAATAAAAGACATACACATTTAAATAATTCTTGGGTCAAATAAGAAATTACAGAAGGATAAAATAAAGATTTAGTACTGATTAGTATTGAAAACGATATATCAAAACTTGGGGGTTGCAATGATAGCAGAAATTTGAAGGAAATTTTCAGTTTTAAAATATATTAATTTACTTGAAAAGAAAGTTGAGAATTATATGATGACTATTGAGTTCCAAGATTTAGAAAAAGAGCAAAAGATTAAACACAAGAAATATTGAAGTAAGGAAATAACAAATACAAGATCTAGCAATTAGTGAAATGGAAAACAGATTCTATAAAAAATGTTTTTTCAAAATCTGATTATTTATAAAGATAAATACAATGAATGAAGTTGGCATGATGAATCCAAGAAATATAAAGAACACACACAAGCATTAGGAATTAAAGCATTGTAGAACAGTAGATATGCCCACTTAAAAACAAAACAATTACATAAATAACATTCAAACCTATATAAAATAAACATTTTTCAAAAAGTAAAAAATGATTACAACTGACTCAAAATGAAATATAAACCTTAATAAACCATTTGTGAAATTAAAGCTGTGGAAGCTGTAATTTAAAATCTACCCTACTTCCACCCCACCTCCTACACACAAAATAACACCAGGCACAGACAGTTTAATAATCAAATTCTATAAAACCTTAGAAAAACATGTAATTCCTAAATTATATAAACTGTTCCAGAGGACTGAAAAATGAGAGAGTTTTCAAACTCATTTTATGAGGCTACTGTAGCTATGATAGCAAATCCAGGCCAGGATAGATTTAGAATAGGAAATTATAGACAAATCACAGTAAAAAAAAAAAAAAAAAAAAAGTAAAAATGTTAATATAATATCAGCATCCCAGCATTCTCACCAAAATTATGAACATGAGTTGGCCAGAATGGCATCATTAATATTAGATAAAATATACATGAAATTCTTCATATCATATTAACAGATTCGAGGAGAAAAGATAATGTAATATTCAATGGATGTAATTTTTTAAATAAAATCAGCTACCAACAACTGACACTGATGAAGTACCCAAAAATGAAAGATAGAAGAAAGCTCCCTTCATTTGATAAAAGACAACTATTGAAAAAAATCTATCAAAAATTATATCTAATGGTGAAATTTTAGAAGCAATGCTTTAATTCATGGATCAAACATGGGTTAAAACTGTCACTACTTATGCACAACATTGTTTCTGAGGCCCTAGAGAATGGAAGAAAATATAAGTAAGTAAATTAATAAATAGATAAGTAGAAATATGAAAAGGAAAAAAAACGAAACTCCTGCTATCCCAAAAAATGTGATTCTGTTATAACAGACTATTCAAGATAATATGATAGATTATACAAACAACAACATTTTTGCAACTAACATGTGAATATACAATTAAACATGAAGATACCATAAAATTCTGGTACGTACCTGGAGGAAATATATAACAAATAGATGTTAGTTTTTAATAGATACAGTTATTAGAAATTCTAAGTAAAACATATATAATATATTTCTCTTGGATAGAATCATATTATTCAAAAATATTTATCTCAAACCAAACTAATAATTTTCATGAAATTCCAATAAAAACATCAAGTCCTTGTTTATGAAACTTAAGAAAATGAATGGAAGATTCTAATGGAGGAAGAAATGCCCAGGAATGGCTAAAACAAATTTGAAGAGTAAAACTTTTCCACTAGTTAGTTAAATTCATTATGATGCTATAGTAATGAAGTGTGTATTGATAAATAAAACACACTCACTGAAGGAAATAGCCCTGGAACATATCCATGCATACAAACTCATGCACATGTTGTAACTGTTTATAGAACAGGTGAAATTTCAAGACAGCATATTCAATAAATGGTACTGGAAATAGTGTTTACATGTATGCACATACATATGTATACATATATATGTATGTATATGCATGTAAACATATGTATGTATATACATGTAAACATTATTTCCAGTACCATTTATTGAATATGCTGTCTTGAAATTTCACCTGTTCTATAAACAGTTACATATATATATATATATATATATATTCCAATTGCCTAGTCTATACAAAATACCATCTACAAAGTATAAAAAATAGAACTTTAAAAAAATAAGACATCTTAGACAAAGTCCCAAAAGGGAAATAAATCAAGTAAAGCTAGATGATTTTTCTACATTAAAATATATATGAACTAAAAGATAATTCACAGCTAAGAGATGATATTTTCAAAACATATTACAGAAAAGGATTTGTACCCTGAATATAAAAAATGTAAAAATAACAATTGTGCACAAGGAAAATAAAATCATTAAAAATATCAAAGGATATGAACAAGCAATTTGTAGATTTAAGGAAAAAAAAGACTGAATGGAAAACCTCAGTTTTCAGAAAACTGAATGGCTACAACCTCTTAGCCATTCTACTGTGGTAGAATCGATACAGCAACAGTAAAACATCTTGCATGTCTTGAATGTCTGTGGTTAGCCAATAATGTGCAGCCAGGGTTGAAAACTAATTCTCTAATTAGAAATTAATTTCTGAAAGCATGCCCAACAAGTAAGGATAAGTAAAACACCAGGTGCCTCTGGTAGCATCATCACGTCTATTCAGGAGTCTAGCCCCTTGCTTTACCACTGTGGTCCCAGGAGGAACAGCTTCAGCATCACCTTGGAGCTGGTTAGAAATGCAAAAATCACAGGCTCCTTGCCAGATCTATAGAATCAGAGAACGTATTTTAATAGGGTCTTCAAGTAATCTATATATGCATTCAAGTACGCAAGATACTGCTGAAATGAAAATTAACTGGGATAAACCAAAGTGCTTCCCTGAGAAAACACTAAATAAGCATCTAAACGTTACAACATATCAATCATTTGTCTATTATATATTATATATTACATATATTATATATTATATATATTATCTATCTATCTATCTATCTATCTATCTATCTATCTATCTAAAGAAAAACAACACACTTCTAATAAACATTACTTTCACAAAGATCACTTGAGTCTGATTTAACTGGACACAGAAAATTAAGATTAGCTTGAATCTTTCCACCTAACTATTTTATACTCAGTTTTCAATCCAAAGAAGTTACGTCAGTTATCCAAAGCCATATATGTAATTAGAAAACCCAGAGGTTTCTTAACAAACAAGGGACAGAAGACTAGAGCACTGGATTCCCGGGATAGATCTGGGTCCAGATCCTGATTGGCTTCTGATTCTGACACAAACCATCTTTATGACCTGAGTAAAAACTATTGAGCATAGCTAAGCCCTAGGTTCCTAATATGGAAAAGTAAACTATGATTCAGACATTCCTGTTTTTTGTTAGACAAATGAGTACATGGAAGAGAGAATTCTTTCAGTATTAATCCCCTCCATGACACCATTTTTCAAATCTCACCCTTTCAGCAGGTAAGATTTCTTCCCAACAATAGTTAACTGTGACTGCTTTTTCACTTCAACTTTTCTCTACAAAAATATGATGATACAGCTTATTTTATACTTCGGTTTTCCTTCTTCATTTTTTTTTCTTTTTTTCTTTGTGAGGCTTCAATTCTACAATATTTTTTCTTCTGATCTCTATAATGAAAGTTTTGTTACAAACTAAAGAACATCAGAGATTTGAGAAAAATGCATCCTATTCAGAGAGCATAACATGTTTCATGTTGAGTTTTGATGAAAAGCTTAGAACACTGAAATGGATTCAGATGAAGCTATATTTTCCTGGTGAACATCCCTAATTAAGTTTCAATTTAACAGAGAGTGCATGAATTTGATAATCAGTAATTTACAGGCATGTGAATTAATGATTTTAAATGAATCAACATTATGTTAAAACACAATCAGAAAATATAAAACAGGATCAAATGTAGTTCTATTTTTAGTAATAATCCTGAAGAGAAAAAAAATAGGATTTTCATTAGGAATCACAAATATGATTTGTAGTTCAAAGCCATATGAGTACTAGTGAAAGTTGACTTTTATTTAAGATCATAGTGTACCTGACACCCATTCTTTTATTTTGGCAAACTTTAGTTCAGGACATACATATCAAATATTACAATATTTCCCACGAGGAAGTCAAAGGTGGAAAAATTGTATCTAATTTATTTTGTTAAATTCTTGTCTCTTACATTTCTGTAGTATATTGCTATTGCCCTTTATGATATCAGTACCAAGAGGATAAATCTTTAATCTGTGTCTCTTAAAAAGGCAACTATGAAAGCAACCCTGGCTTTAGCAGGAAAGTAAAAAAGAAAAAGAAAAGAAGATTGTGTTAAAACTCAGTTCTGTGCTATCAATAAAAAATAAAATTCAAATATGGTTGCTTCTCAGTGAATATTATTGATGAAGCCAGATAAATAAATAGAGGGAGCAAATATTTAAAAAGCCTACCTAACTTTCAGTTTAGCTCCAACAGGTAAGGAGATTGGAACTTGTCACTCTCATCTATACAAGGAAAACCTTGAAATAAAAAAATAAAAATAAAAAAATAAAATAAAAAGAAAAAGAAAAAACAGAAAAAGGAAAAAGAAAAGCAAAAGCAAAAAAAAATAAATCCTGAAAGTAAATGACTTTATTTAGGGCCATCAGAAACTGAGGTTGCAGGGCAAACCACCACCTCAAAATCCGGAAAGATAGGCAAATACGAAAACATAGAGCCTTGATCAGCTTACCTGCAGTAGAAACCACTAGAGCCTTAAACTATTAGGAATATTAAAATGGAAAGTGATGGATTTCTGGAGTGAGAGCATGGACCAGCATGAGAGTGAGAAAATTCTAGGGGCCAGTGATTTAGGGGAGCATCCACACTTTCATGGGATTTAGGAATTCCACCAGGAATCCTACCAGGTTCTCATAGAGAAATGTCAAAAAATAAATAAAAATCTTACTTTCTGGCAGGGGTTGTGGGTAGTTGAGAGGTGGGAAAGAGGGGGGGAAGGGGAGAGAAAACATTTTGGAAGCAGCCCAGAGAGTTCTCTCTAGAAAGGCCTACTTAGCAGGGCTGAGACTTTATCACAGGTTTCCTTGGGTGAAGGGAATTACCGATTACAGAATACTCAAGTTTACTGCCTTATCCAAGGTGATGGAGAGAAGATGGAAACAATATTGAACTTCAAGGCCAAGGTACACAGGGACACTAAAACATTAACCTTTAATCACAAGATTACAGAATGTTTCTCCTAAACCCACACATCTTACCCATCACATCAATTGGTAACTGCATTATAACTAACACAATAAAAGAAGGCAAGAAAACTTATACCGATCAAGTACAAAGAAAGCAAACCCTCTGTTCTTGCACATGCCATGGTTCTCTATGTAGAAAATCCCAAAGAAATAGCAAATAAAAACAGCAGAAATTAATAAGTGATTAATTATTTCAAGATCACCAGGTACAAGGTTAATATACAAAAGTCAATTTCTTTCCTATATACCTGCAGTGAAAAATACAAATTTGAAATAAAAAAACACAATGCTTTTTACAATAGCACCAAAAAAATGAGATACTTAAGTATAAATCTAATAAAATATTATTCTATGTATATGCAGAAACCCTAATGAAAAAAATCAGAACAAATCTAAACGTATGGAGAGATGTTTCAGATTCTAAGATTAGAAGACTCAATATTAAAATATCAATTCTTCCCTAATTGATCTATATAATATATTACCATTCTAAGTAAAATCCTAGCAAGCTATTTTGTGGATATCAACTAATATTCTTATGTTTATATGGAAAGGCAAAAGACCTAAACTAGCTAACACAATATGGAATAAGAAGAACCAAATTGCAAGAATGACACTACTAAGTTTCAAGATTTATTATAAAGTGACAAGATCAAGATAGTGTACCATTTGTAAAAGCATATACAAATGTGGAAGAGGATAGAGACCCCAGTAATAGACTTAAAAATATATATTCACCTGATATTTAACAAAGATACAAAGGGAATTCAATACAGAAATGATCATCTTTTCAACAAATGATGCTACAACAATTGGATGTTTATGGGTAGATATCAAAACAAACAAATAAACAAAACCCTAAAAAAACCACTTAGATACAGACCTTACAAAATCACAAAAAATAACATATGGATTCATATATATATATATATATATATATATATATATATATATATAGCAATACTGAGAAACTTCTGGAAGAAAACATTGGAGAAAATCTATGTGACCTTGGGTTTGGTAATGAGTATTTAGTTACAATACCAAAGGCAGGAGCTATGAAAAAAAAAAATTTAGATAAGTTGGACCTCATTATAATTAAAAACTTCTGTTCTGAAAAAGATACTCTTAAAAGAATGAAAAGTCAAGTCAGAGGCTAGGAGACCATATTCAAACTGTGTATTTGATAGAGGACTTAAGTTAAAAAATACACATACCCAAAATAAGAAAACTTGACTCAGAAATAGACAAACAGACACCTCACTGAAGAAACACACAGATTGGAAAATAAGCATATGAAAGGTGGTTAAGAAATTGCAAATTGAAACCATAATGAGATACAATTATACATCCATTAGCTAAATTCCAAAAAAACTGACAATACAAAATGCTACGAGGATGTGGAGCAACAGGAACTCTCATTCATTGCTAGGGAAAGAGTTTGGTAGTTTGTCTCATACTAAACAGAGTCTTACCACTGAATGAAACAATTGTGCTCCAGAGTAGTTCCTGGATTAATTTAAAAACTATGTCTACACAAATCTTCACATGAATATTTATAGCAGCTTCATTCATATTTGCCCCAAACTGAAATCAACCAAGATGTACTTTAACAGATGAATGTATAAGCAAGCTGTGCACATTCATACAATGGAATACTATTCAGTGACTGTCAAGCACCAAAAAGACATGAAACTTAAATGGATATTAATGAGTTAATATTAATTATGGCTTCTTTATGGAAAGGCTACAGACCATGTGATTCCAATAAAGCATCCTGGAAAAAGCAAAACTGTAAAGACAATGAAATGGTCAGTGGTTTCCAGGACTTCAGGATGGAGCATGCAGATGAACAAGTAAAGTACAGGGGATTTTTAAGGTATTAAAACTCTTCATATAATAAAGAGTTATATAATAAAACGTTATACATTTGCCAATACTTATCTAACTTTGCTCCACAAATAATGAATTTCAAAGCATGCAAACTTGTTTTGAATTAAAAATAAATCATTTAGGAGGTGCTAGGATCTCAGACAGAAATATTGACTGTGATAAAGAATCCAACTGTATTATAAATATATGAAACAACCTCTGAAGAGAGTAGGGGGGTAAACGGCTTACCAAAGCAATTTTTCAAATGAGTGGAGTCTAAGATGAAAGGACAAAGGAATTGAAAATAAGGATGATACTGTAGTTGATACATTTTATCCCATTAGTGCTCGAGTTAACAATTCTGATACGGCTATACATTTCCACTTAAACTGAACATTTAAGTAAATAAATGAATAAATGACATGGTAAGAGTCCGGTTCCTCAGTGTTGGAGTGGGAATTTTCAGTTAAGCAAGGGGAAGAGTTAGAATGATCTATATGGGTCATTGGAGAAATCAGTATTAACTCCATTTTTCCTAATATAGATATAGATGGTTACACACAGATGGTTATAAATATGTGTATAAACATGGGTTGGTCTGTGACCTGAGAGTGCCTAAAAGATATGAAAGTTCAGTAGTAAAGAGCTCATCAGATCTTGGTTTTTAGTGCAATTTTCAATAATAAGTACAAAGGCTACTTAGAGAATGATTGATTTTGGGAGTGGGGAAGAAAATACACAAGATGAGCCCGGAGCATCAAGTAGGGCCAGAAATTTAAAAAGTGAAAAAAAAAAAAAAAAGAAAAAAAAAAATCCCATTGATGAGGTATTTCTTTTTTTTTTTTCTCAAATATTTTGCTTGCTAAGCCAGCCACAGTGTTAGCTTCTTGCATTGGTTTTCTCTTTTAATCCCCACAGTCAATAACGTCCAAACATGCAAATTGGATAGTTTACCTGGATCATTATAAGATATATTATACGATGCCTGAGAATTAAGTTTGCTAACTCATTCTTGAAAAAGTGCTACATACCTCATTGCTGAATATCATTATGGTCACCTTTGAAGTACTCCCCTTGGGAAGCTATGCACGGACACTAGCACTTAGTTGACCTTTCAAAGCAATTTTAGAATTCTTTTTCTGGAATGGCCATCAGAGCTCTCGTCATATTACCCCCTTGATGCCCTGAATATTATCAAAGTGTCTTCCTTTCAATATTTCCTTTATCTTTGGGTAAAGAAAGAAGTCATTGGGGGCCAGATCAGGTGAGTAGGGAGGGTGTTCCAATACAGTTATTTATTTACTGGCTGAAAACTCCTTCACAGACAGTGCCGTGTGAAGTGGTGCCTTGTCGTGATGCAAGAGCTCCTTCGGGACCATTTTTGCACACACCTTTCTCATGCTAAGATTTTCAGTTAAGATTTTCCTAACTGTGTCTCTATCAGTGTTTACTTGGTTGGCTATCTTTCTGCAGTCAGCTGATGATTATGATACACAATTTGACAAATTTTTGCAATGTTTTTGTCAGATCCACTCATTACTGGCCACATTGACCTCTCTTCATCAGTGACACATTCTCTACCTTCAGAGAAATGTTTAATCCATTTGTACACTGCCATTTCTTCATGGCATTATCCCATAAACTTGGACTAACATGTCCCTGCTTTCACTTCCACTCTTGTCAAGCTTAACAAGAAATGTAATGTTTGTTCATTGCTCTAATTCATGTTCAGACATTCTAGAGATGGCACACAAAAACACGCAACAACAATAATGAATGCCACTCAGTAATACACCACCACATGTGGACAGGAACAGCTGTGAGACACTGATATACCAAGGTTATGAAACCTTACCGAGATATTTATACAGTGCTGCCAATGTAAGCACATGGTGGCAAGTTGGCAAACTTAATTGTCAGACCTTGTAGGTTAGCATGAAAAATCATAATTTGGGTAAATTACACAACTAGGAAGTAGACAAAGATCTGTATAAATGACAATTTCACTTTTTTTTCTCCCAAATAAACCCTCAAACTCCTATGTTAGCATATTACTCTCAGAATTATTAAGATCTGCTCATGATAGTAGCAAAAAAAAAGGAACGTTTATATGCTCAGGAGGTGTAATAAACTTTTTAGAGGTAAAATAAAATTATGCTATGACTCCAAGTTAAAGGTATATTACTGTTTTAGGGACAGGTTCCACATTTTGGCAATTTCAGATGGACTGCCTTTTAACAAAGTGTATCATATAATAAATTATGTTATGGTACTGAAGTAGAAAAATAATAACTGTTAGGTCATAATAAAGAAATGTCTTAAGCACTGGAAAAATCTGGTTCACTCATCCTGAGAGCAATTATTCCCAATTCTATATATGGTTTCATACTAAAGATAGCAGTGACAGCAATTAACAAAAACCAAGATCTCTGTAATCCATGAGCTGTGTTCACTGATGCTTTCTCATAGAGAATCAAGCAATTTTATTCACAAATGGGTACTTGCTCATGCAAATTAATGATAATTACAAAATAAATCCTAGCATCCAAGAAAACCCTATGCTCTTCAAATAATATCTAATACATTATCAATTGCTTGTTGATGGTGATTTTCAAAATATCATAAAATACTTTTTTACAATTCTTTAAGATTTTAACTATTGTGGCTTTTATTTATTTACATATTCCTTAAAGACAGTAAATATGAAATGGTGAAAATCACCATGAGACGATCTTCTGCACAACTGCTGGTTTATCAATAGCAACATCTGTTCTTCTCTGGATTTACGCCACCTACACAATTTTAATTGCATTGAAAAGTACTTGGAAACACTGATGCTAGAAGCAAAACCAAACTTGGAGACCAGTGTTTTATACAGATACACATGAGCATATTAGATACTGCTTATCAGCAGCAATCTTCCATTTTGCACTTTAAAATTTATCTTCTTCATAATCACTGCAGAGAAAACAACTACCAATATTTAATATTCAATTATTCTACCTGGAAATATGATTTAGCTACATTCACTTGAATTTCACTTTCAGAAACATAAAAGTAAAGATTAATTAATATGAAACTTATTTATTTTTTATTTTTTAAGATTTTTATTAAAATGTTACTAACATACATGATTATATTACTTTTAGGTATATACCATAGTTATTCAACATTTATATACCTAAAGAAGTGATCACCGTGATATGTCCAGCAACCATTTGACACCATACCATGCTATCACAACATTATTGACTGTATTCTTTCTGCTGTACAGTACATCCCATGGCTTATATATCCTATACCTGGAAGTTTGGACCTCTTGTCACCCTTTATCTTTTCCCCCCTATTTAAAATTTTCAATTACAGTTGACATTTAGTAGTTTTTATATTAATTTCAGGTGTACAGCACAGTGGTTAGACATTTATATAATTTATGATGCCCACCTGGCTCTATACATAGTTATTGCCACATCATTGACTGTATTCCCTGTCCTTTACTTTACAAACCCATGACTATTTTGTAACTACTAGTTTGCACTACTTAATCCTTTCACCTTTTTCACCCTACCCCTAACCCCCTCCCGTATATCAGCCTAACAAATCTAGCACACTTGTGACACCATACACAGTTATTACAATATTATTTGACTACATTCCTTATGCTATATTCTATATCCCCATGATTATTGTGTAACAACCAATTTTTACTTCTTAATCCCTTCCCCGTTTCGCTCACACCCAAGCCCCTCACATCTGGTAACCGTCAATGTTTTCTGTATCTATGAGTTTGTTTCTGTTTCGTTTGTTTATTTTGTTCTTTAGATTCCACATACAAGAGGAATCACATTACACCTGTCTTTCTCTGTCTGACATACTCCACTCAGCACAGTACCCTCCACGTCCATCCATGCCACTGCAGATGGCAAGAACCCATTCCGTTCCATGGCCAAGCAATATTCCATTGTATATATGTACCACCTCCTCTTTATCCATTCTTCTATCAACAGACACCCAGCCTGCCTCCACATCTTGGCCACTGTAAATGATGTTGCAAAGAAAATATGGATGCGCACACACCCTCAAAGTAGAATTTGGGTTTCTTCAGATAAATACCCAAAAGTGGGATTACAGGCTCCTTCTTTGTCTCTTGTTATAGCTTTTCTTTTAAAGTCTCTATTGTCTGGTATAAGTATTGCTACCCAGCTTTTTTTTTTTTTTCCCTTCATTTCCATTTACATGAAATATCTTTTTCCATCCCATTATATTCCGTGTGTGTGTGTGTGTGTGTGTGTGTGTGTGTGTGTGTGTCTTTCTATCTGAAGTGATTCTCTTGTAGGCGGCATATGTAAGGGTTTTGTTTTCTTATCCATTCAGCCCTCCTATGTCTTTTGAATGGAACATTTTATTCATTTACATTGAAAGTAATTGTTGATAGATATGTAGCTATTGCCATTTTATTATTCATAATTTTGATCTTTTTTCTTTCTTTCTTTCTTTTCCCATCTTAACATTCCTTGTAATACTGGTTTGGTGGTGATGAGTTCTTTTAGTTGTTTCTTGTCTGGGAAGCTCTTTATCTGTTCTTCAATTCTAAATGATAGCTTTGCTGGGTAATGTTGGTTGTAGGTCCTTAGTTTTCATCACTTTGATTTTGTGTCAATCCCTTCTGGCCTGCAGAGTTTCTGTTGAGAAAACAGTTGACAACCTGATGGGAGCACCCTTATAAATTACTACTTGCCATTTTCCTCATGCTTTTAGGATTCTCTCTTTATCTTTAATCTTTGGCATTTTAATTATGATGTGTCTTGGTGTTAGCCTGTTTGGGTTCATCTTGTTTGGGACTCCCTGCACTTATAGACTTGTATGCCTATTTCCTTCACCAGATTAGGAAAGTTTTCAGTCATTATTTCTTCAAATATGTTCTCAATCCCTTGCTTTTTCTCTTCTCCTTCTTGTACCCTTCTGATGCGAATGTTCTTATGTTTGATGTTCTCCAAGGGGTCTCTTAAACGATCCTCTTTTTTTTTTTTTTTTCTCTGATTGTGTATTTTCTGCTACCTTCTCTTCCAAATTGCTAATTCAATCCTCTGCTTCATCTAGTCTGCTGGTGATTCCTTCTAGTTCATTCTTTAGTTCAGTGCTTGTATTCTTCACTTCTGACGGGTTCTTTTGTATGGTTTCTGTATTCTTTTTTATGCTTGTTATGTCTTTGTTGAAGTTCTCACTAAGTTCTTTGAGCATCCTTATAACCATTGTTTCTGGTAGGTCGCTTGCCTCCATTTTGTTTTGCTCTGTTTCTGTAGTTTTCTCCTGTTCTTTCATTTGGGATGTATTTCTTTACTTCCTCATTTTGGCTGCCTCTCTGTGTTTATTTCTATGTATGCATTAGGTAGATCTGCTATGTCCCCCGGTCTTGGCCAGGTGGCCTTATGTAATATGTGCCCTGTGGGGCCCTAGCACAATCTCCCTGGTCACCTGATCTGGGTACTCCAGGAATATCACTTGTGTGGGTTGCATGTGCCCTCCTGTTATAGTTGAGCCTATTGGCACATCAGTGGATGGAATTGACTCTCAGGATGATTGGCTGTGGGGTTTTGTCACGTCCACAGCTTACAAAGTGCTGTGTGGGATACTTACAACACTGAGTGGGATTCTGGTGCTTCTTGAGACCACACTTTGGGTATGCTACTTGTGGGGTAAATTGTGTAGTACTCTGCTGTGGTCTGAAGCCAACCCCCAAGTATGTTGGTTATGGAGCCTCTTAGGCAGGGCTCCAGTGCAGGCCAATGTCACCCACTGCCTGTGAGTGACTGGGGACTACCTGGTAGGAGCTACAAATTGATCTGTGGTTGTTCACTGCCTGTGCTAACCCTGGAGGCACATGTGAGAGGCCCACGACAAACTGAGAATGGCTGACACCTGGTACTGGGGTAGCTCTGCAGAAAGCCAGGATACCTCAAGGCCTGCAGCCACCTGCTGGCTCCCTTGTGGTTCAGCCCCTGACAAAGCCTCATGTGATACATGAGTTGGGTGAGGCAGGGTCTCAGGGAGTGTGGGAATAGTTGTAGTCAACACGTTAATGTGGACTCTGGTTTGATGCCACTGCTGAGCTTGGAACTATTCAGCAAATGTCTCAGAGCACACCAAGGCCAGCTGCTGCCTACCTGGGTCCTGTGGAATCTGTATCTCAAGAAAGAGTGCAATGTGGGCAGGGCTGGCTGTTCTCAGAGAAAGTGCCTGTAGTGTTGAGCAAGTTCCGTAGGGTGTTGTCTCAGTGCATCAGCAGGGTGGAGCAGTGGAGCTCACCAGGCCAATCAGATTCAGATTTGGCCTGTGGGGGTGGGCTCAACACAAGAAATATGGCTCCCACCTGCCATCTCCATGGTAGAATGACCCCACACTGGAAAAATGGCCACTGACCTCCAGCCCTTGCTCTGATGCTCCCCAAGTTACTGTCCCTCCACCCAAGGTGAGTGCCTGTGAGTGAGAGAGTCTGTGCGTGGAAGAGGACATAAGGGTTTCCCACAGCCTTCTGTCCCACCTGGATGGTCGGAATCTTCACTTTTCTACAGCCAAATATTGTGGGAGCTACTCTTCCTGGCACCAGACCTCTAGGTTGGGGAGGCTGGTTCAGGGCTGGGGTCTCTCGGTCCTCTGGGGGGAACCTCCATGGCCAAGATACCCCTCTTGGTTTTCAGCCACCACACGGAGGTTGGGAACAGCCATTTTGTGTCTTCACCCCATCTGCCAGTCTGGACGTGGGTTCTTCTTTACATCCTTAATTATAAAACTTCTGTTCAGGCAGACTTCAGATGGTTCTCCAGGTTGATTTTCTATAATTTAGTTGTAATGTTAATGTGTTCACTGAAGGAAACAGTCACAGTGTTTATCTACTCTACCATCTTGGATCTCCCTTGAAACTCTTATTTATTAATCACAATTCCAAAATGGAGTTTGGTGGTACTTCTGACCATGCTTTAGATTAGTGATATAATTTAATATGAGGTTATTGGTTTTTTTCCTTATTTTTATTTTAGGTTCTAAAATTATTGCGTTTTTATGCACAGTGAAATGTCATATGATAATTATGTTTTCTCTTTCTGTAGTGCAAAAAATGAAAAAGATATCAAGCAAAAGTCTTAATAATGTTAAATACAATATTCATATGGACTTGATTTTGATAATTTGAACTTTCTCATCATCATTTGAAAGAGTAACAAATTTTCAAATAATTTGCATGACTGTTTATTTCTTACATGGAGAGAATACTCTTCAGCCTGATGGTTTTCTATATGAGCATTTTCTTTTCCATAGACTTGAGTTAGGTTTTGCTAAAACTCTCAGTTGTTAAAAGGGAATTGTCTTGGGCCATCAATCCATAATGATTGGAATGTTTCCAGATGGCCACACTGATTTTAACTGTTCTGCTACACAATGTAGATTGTTTTAGGGCTGTCATTGGGATACTTTCAGAGATAAAATAACTTTAAACCATTTGGCCTTTCTTATCTTTTCTTTCTCATTATTTTAAATCTCTACTACAGCACTAACAGGAGTTTCCTATAGGAAAAAAAAAGCATATACACACACAAAAACTTTATAGAGTCATATTTCTAAGCAAAGTTCTTTTTCCACGGAATGTTATCTTTTTCGTTAAGTGTACTTTTGTGCTCCTAAAAAAGTTTGAAATTTGATAAGAGTAAAAAAGAACTGTTACATTTATCCTTAAAACAAATAGTAGGTGAGCTGTAATTTTTCTTATGTTGACCTAAGACTAGGTCTAAAAATTAGAGGGAGAACATGAATTTAAATTCTTATAAATCTTTATGTTCTAGTTAAAAAGTAAACAGACAAATGAAACATTTTAAAAAGATTTTAATTCCAGAAAGAATGTTTTTTCAATTGATACCTAAGTGTTTTTCACTTTGTGCCTGTATTAAGTTCATTAATCCTCTTATACAAACACTCACATAGCTATTCTTTGCTATAATTTTTCTGTTAAATATCCAGGTCAAATTACGAAAAGTAAAACTCTTGGAGAGAAAGAATCTATGTATTAAGTTTGTAAGTAATCTGAACTTATAAAAACAGCACAGGGCTCACCAATGTTCTGGCCCATAACTGATTTTCAGCCCCATAGTCCTTTTGTTCACTTCTCTATTTATTAAACTACTAGACTGTAAGAACTCGTAATGGAACTAACTATGGATTATTCACAAATGTAATCCCCCACATGATCCAGAACAGTAGAACAGTTTCTCAGCCATAAGAACAATGTAGGATTACCATATATACATGTATATATGTATATGTATATATGTATGTAATATATATGTAATATATTATATATACTATATATTATATATATGATATATGTGTATATATCATATATTATATATGTATGTGTGTGTATATATATATATATATATATATATATATATATATATATATATTCTCAAATGATCTTTAATTGAAATATTTTTCTTTTTAGTTTTTAATTAGGTGGGCATTCCACTGCACCACTGTTGATGTCATCTATAATTTCGTAAGTGTCGTAGCCATCAACATTGCAGCACAGACCAGGCTGTTCCCAAGATTTCTTTAATAATTCCAGAGATTTCTCTAGCTAAAGATCATGGCCCAACCAGTCAGGCAATGATGACAATCTCAACAAAATGATATTTCTACTGTGCTTGATGTTTTGGGTTTCTTGTTTTGTTTTTGCTTCTTTCTGTCTCTTGGCAGTTATTTGAGGGCTTTGATGATCTGGGCATTGGCAGAAGGTACTGCCTCAACCTGGGACTGTTTGTTTTGAATTGTCAGTGTCATTGTAATCCTCAGACCCTTTCAGCCACTGGTTGCTTTGGTGATATCATCATCAAACTATTTTTGGAGACAGACCCAGGGAGCCAATCTTAGAGACCAGAACAGATGAGACACCAAATTTCCTACTGTTGCACCTCAGGTACATGACTTTGGTATTGTTGGGGTCAAACTTAGGTGGCATTGTGGAAGCAGCTGGGGTTGGATGAACCTGGATTCAGAACCACCAAAGAAAGCTGGATATTGTCCTCCTCCTAGCCAAAAGCTGAAAGCAGCATTTGATATTAATATATATATATATATATATATATATATATATATATATATATGAAATATTTTTTATTAAAATATTGAAGTGAGTTTGGTTAATAAGATTGTATAAGTTTCAAGTGTAAAAATTATGATGCATCTTCTGTATATTGCATTTTGTGCTCATCACCCAACATTTAGTCTTCTTCAGTCATCATGTATTTGATTCCATTTACCCTCCTCAAACTCCTGCTACCCCTCTGCCCCTCTGGCAATCACCATCGTGGTGTCCGTGTCAGTGAATTATTTGTTTGTTTGTTTAATTTGTTCATTTGTTGCTTTCTGTTTTGTATCCCACAAATGAGTGCAATCATATGGTTCTTGTCCTTTTCCATCTGACTTATTTCACTCAGCATAATGTTCTCAAGATACATCCATGTTGTCACAATGGCAGTATTTCATCCTGTCTCATGGCTGCATAGTATTCCATTGTGTATATGTACCAAATTGTCTTTATCTAATCACCTAGCAAAGGACACTTTGGTTATTTCCATGTCTTGGTTACTGTGAATAATGCTGCAATAAACAGAGGGATACATATATCTTTATAAATAAATATTTTTGTGTTTTTCAGGAAGATATCCAGAAGAGAGACTTTTGGGTTGTATGGTAGCTTTATTCTTAAGTTTTTTTAGAAACCTCCACACACTGTTTTCCTTAGTGGCTTACCAATCTATATTCCCACTAGTAGTGTATGAAGGTTCCTTTTTCTCCACATCCTCTCTAACACTGGTTATTTTTTGTCTTGCTGGTAATAGTCATTCTAACAGGTGTGAAATAGTACTTCATTGTGGTTTTAATTTATATTTCCCTTATAGTTAGTGAAGTTGAGCATTTTTTTCGTATATCTGTTGGTCATGTGTATGTCTTCTTCGGAGATGTGTCTGTTCAGGTCCAATGACCATTATTTAATTGGATTGTTTATTTTTTTAATGGTTGAATTGTATGAGTTCTTTATCTATTTTGGATATTAGCCCCTTATTAGAGGTATTGTTAGCAAATATCTTCTCCCATTCAGTTGGTTGCCTTTTGTTTTGTTTATGGTTATTTTTCTGTGCAGAAGCTTTTTGGTTTGACATAGTCCCATCCATTATTTTTGCCCTTACTTACCTTACTTTTGAGGTCACATTCATAAAATCTTCTCTAAGACCAAGGTCCATAAGTTTAGTACCTATGTTTTCTTCAATGTATTTAATTGTTTCACGTCTTATATTTAGGTCTTTTATCCATTTTGGGTTAATTTTTGTGTACGGTGTCAAATAGCAGTCTGGTTCCATTATTTTAGGAAAATGATTTTTTAAAGTCCATCTTAAGTCAACTCTAGAATGAAGTGATGAAACTATTCAGTCTTTCTGTATAAAATATTAACTCCTCAGACAAAGTTGTTGTTAGAATTTCTGACAGAACAAGATTTAGATAGATATGAGAATATGACAAAGTCAAATTGGAGATTAGAATACAATGCTCTAACCAAAACATATCTTAAAATTATTTATACTGCCTGAGTGGTAATAGAAAGGTTTCCTCCTTTCATGTTTTAGTAGATGGTAAGGTAAAACAAGTTAATATGTAAAAGAAATATTTGAAAGAACTAGGCCATCACAAACATTAAGCTATCAAGGTTTCAAGTTTCTTGAAACCAATATAAAGTAGCATCTTATAAATAAAAGTAATAATAATTATAAAAAATTACAAAATATAACAAGAGATGTAGTTGTGATTTATTTGGAATTTATTTTTTGATTCAGATAAAAGGTTGTTTTGTAGTTCAGATTAAGCATCACAAAATTAATGGCACACTTAAATAAGTACTTGAACATTTTTTTTAATCTAGTTTCCTTGGCAATCTGAACTTAGAGGTGCACCCATAAATTGCTTATAACTGATTATAGTTACACAAACAATAAATGCAGACCCAAAAAAAACCCTTCTTTTGCAGTTCCTTCCCCCCTCCCATACAAAGATCTTTGGTGATTTCATCTCCTCAGAGAGTTTTGGGTACTATTGGTATCTGGCAACTACAATTCTAGATCTAAATTTATGTCATTAAAATTACATTGCTTTTCCTTTGTCTTTACCTAACTTCTAACAGCTTTTCCTATTGCGCTCGGTTGTCGATATCCAAAGAGTGCTATTGTATAGTTTTCAAATTAATTTCTGCTCCACTTTCTAAACAAATTGCTATCTTATCTTTTGTGGATCAACAATTTTGTTTTGAGACCTAGGCTTCTTGGATCAGAAATTATTCTTCAAGTACCAGAATAATTCTTATGCCAAAAACAATTTCAAGATTTCACGAGGAATTTGCATTATGGATAGGGAGAATATATGTTGTTTTAAGACACCTAGTTTGTGGTACTTTGTTAGGGCAGCCCTAGTAAACTAATATATATCACTTTTGGTACTTTATAGCAAACATGTATTTAGAATTTACTATGTATTTATAATTGTACTAATTACAGATAGTGTAAATATAGTGGTTGCTTGGGGCTGGAAAGCTTGTGAGTGGATAAGGATTGACTGCTAATAGCTATAGAGCTTTTTTATAGGGAACTAAAAATTCTAAAATTGGTTTGTGTTGATTATACTAAGTCGTGAATATGCTAAAAACATGAACGTGAACACTTTAAATAGGTAAGTTGTATGGTATATGGATTATACTTCAATACAGATAAAAAATAGACACTCAGGTAAAGCAAATCACAAGTGAGATTGAGAACAAAAGTAAGTAACTACAAGAATCTGTGGTTAATTGAAATATGACGCAGACTGTGTTAGGAAATCACATTGGAGAGATTCTCGCTGAGATGGAGGTCAGTGGGTGAGGAGTGGAAAGAATCAAAAAAAGTTCGCAAAGAAGATGGCAATGGGGCGACATCTGTAAGAATGAAGAAGGGCCATCCATGAAAGGAATTGGAAAAGGGCATTCTAGTCTGAAAGGGACATCCTACCAGATGGTTTTGTTTCCAAACGATCTTCAAGTGAGAAGAAACCAAATAAACATGTGACAGTTACTCAACACCAGTCTTTGCAAGACTTTTTGGAATGAAGTAGAAAACAAAACGTACAGCAATCAGAAAGGTATACCGTCCAAATGGAGTTGGCATTCCAGTATATTTAATTTTATTTCAGAGCATAAAGGTGCCTTTTATTAATCACAATTTTCATATATTTCTGTGTCTGAGCATTTAAGGAAGATAAATTCGATGGAAAAAAAAAGTATTCCTCTAAAAACATTACTTTAAATCTCTTCTCTATCATATTTAAAGTCAGGTAAATTTCATCTGAATATACTGTTTTTCTTAGGGCCGTAATGAAACACACTGTTCTGCAAACATATTCTTCAGTCGCATTTTGAAAAGATGACTTACTGATTCTTGTTCCACAGGCTTGATTTGAACTAAAAAATTATGCCACCTCAAGGGTAACGTTTTTGATTGTGAGAGACAATGAGGTATCTCAATTTGTAAGAGAACACTCACAATTTGACCAGTGCTAGAGTTTTAGTACAAATATCATGCATCTACATATATATTTGGGTTGCATTATTATGGTATGGGTCTATAATGGATTAATGTTTTCAGTAAAATGTGACATATTTTTAAGAAGAAAATAAATATCAAAAAACTAATATAACTTCAATATCTGTTGTTTATTTTAAAATGTATATGAGAGAAAGCATAGCACAGAAATCAAGAGTCACACTAATTTGATTTTGAAATTTTATTCTGCCTGTTTCTAGCTGTGGACGTTTGAATAAATTTCCTAGTATCATGTTTCCCTGAAAATAAGACCAGGTTTTATATTAATTCTTGCTCCAAAAGATGCATTAGGGCTTATGTTCAGGGGCTGTCATACTGAAAAATCATACTAGGGCTTATTTTCCGGTTAGGTCTTATTTTGGGGGAAACACGGTATGTCGCTTACTTTTTCTTCCTTTATTAAATAGGGATATCAAAATATCTAGTCATAGCATTGTAGTGAGAAAATAATAAGATAATGCAAAGTGCTTGCTAAGCACAGTTCTGTGCTCTCCCCGCCCCCCCCCCCCCGTGAAGCAAATAAAAAGCTTTCTGAACTAATTTTCATTTATCAATTATTTTGATTCATGGAAGTCACTGAGTAGGCAAAACAACCAGATGACAGGAGATTTTGTTTGTTTGTTTGCTTTAAATAAATATATGGTAGCAGAGAGGTTGAGAATGTTTCCTGGGATCAGATCAATGGAGCTTTAATATGAGCTTCACCATTTACCAGGTCTGTATCCAGCACTTCAGCTCCCTGTGCCACAGTTTAGTTATCTGTAAGATGGATAATCGTTAATTACAGTTGTTGTAGAGATTGAAAAACATGTTAAGTGTAATATGGAAAACTATCCAGCACTAGTATGTGATTTATAAATGTAAACCATTCATAACATGTCTGTATCATAGCATCATGTTTAACAAAGAATACTGCATGAATGGCCACCAACAAAGAGATCAAAAACTAGAAACAGACCTGCAGTGGTTTCAGATGTAGGTTGTTCTTTCAGACACAGCTTTAAAATATTACACTAGTTAAGTGTAAAAGGGAAAATACACAATTTAAAATTTTAACACAGTGTGGGAAATACTTCTACCTTCCCCCCAAAAATGGTATTATTAATTCAAATTAAGAAATCCATGGATTTATTTAGGTGGCTAATAGGCACAACTGAAGAAGACATAACTGGAGGATAAATAAAAAGAAACAATTCCAAATGAAGCACTGAGACAAAGAAAAGATGAAAATACATAAAAAAAAACAATAAAAGAATTAAAGGGTATTCATTAAGAACTTCTACCATTTGGCTATTACAGTCCTAGGAGGAGAGAAAAGAGAGAATAGAGGCAAAGCAATGTTTGAAGGGACAATGGCAGAATTGTCCCAATGTTATGAAATACATCAATTTAGATTCAAAAAGACACACCAAACCTAAGGATTTTAAAAAAGAAGAAAAATGTCCACATCTAGTCATATGGTAAAACAAAAACAAAAACAAAACCTCTATAGGGTATATGAAATCTGACAGCTGACTATTTTACAAACAAAAACATGGAAGACAAAAGAAAATAGAATTACAAACTCCATGTATTGAAATAAACAAGTAATTCTCTATGCATAATTCTCTACCTGAAATTTATTCTGAATTAAACTATTTCACAAACAAAAACTGAACAGAGAGAATTCATCACTAGCAGACCCATGAAGGAAATGCCATGATTTTCCTCAGCAGATAGAAAAGAACCCCAGATAGAAAAAAGAATAAAAAATGATGAAATGGTAAATGTGAAAAAATTCCAAATAGATAAAATATAAAAGCAATTGCACGTAATTTGGGAGGTTATGAAAGTTTTAAGAGGATAAGGTATTGCATGCCTTGGGAAGAGGACCTACGTATCAAAAAATAGTAGACTTTAAAAAAAATAACCCCTTATTGTAGTATAATAACCTCAATTAACCTGCACAAATCATAGAAGTAACATTTGGAGAAAATCACAGAGCGAGCTGACCCATGAAAAGACCAACCCAATCAAAAAATAGAACATTATCAGAATATCAGATAACAGTAGCTTCTAAAAATTAGAACAGTCCTCTCTGGTGGGATTTATATCAATTAATAATAATAATATGCCATTATATATAAGTTGGGTTTGCTGTTTTTGAACTTGATATAAATTGAATAATATATTTTATTTTATGTCTGACATTTTCTTCAACATTCATTTTGTGACAATTATTTATGTTTTTGTAGGTAGTAATTATCCCATTAATTTCCATTACTGATAGTATTCCTTTGAATGAACATGCCACAAATGATCTGTTGCAGTGTTGATGGACATTTGTATTTTGCAGGTTTTGTCTGTTAGTTATTGCAATGGTAGAGGCAAAATTTTGAGATATTTGACATTGAATCATTACATTTCAAGGAAACACAAATTTATACGGAAATGTTGACCCTATTGCAATAAACGTTCATGTAAAAATATAGGTGTAATTCCATAGCTTCACTTTTCACACTAAGGCAATTATGAAAACCTTGGTGGAATATTTCTTATCTCATACTCATTGATGCCTGTGCTTGATCAGAAAATTCTGAGGATATGCTAAACTGTTAAACCCTTCTAATTATCTGATTTAATCAGATGGGATCAGAGGATTGGAAAGATCAGTCCACTTCTGTTGATTCACTATGTTCATTACCTGACAGATGTATGCAGGTGGATAGTGGGGGCTTAGAGTTTACTGAAGGGATATGCTGTCTCAAGATAGTAAAGGGATAATAGTGTCAACTCTTCTCACCATGAAAGTAGGAGTGTCAAGAATCATAAGGTAAGTTGCTTGGTATCAGCTGTTTTCCAAATACTTCCTGTTGATATAACCATGAAAACCGACAACATAAGAGTAAACATAGGTGAACAAAGTTAGCAAAAACATGATGTATAAAGAGTAAAATTACAAAGTGTACACACCATGTGGAGAGTAGTAGGAAACTTAAGGATAGCAATACACAATTTAGACAGTTTTAACATTATTTTGTTTTCTCTGTATCTTGGCTCTTAGCATAATGGTACCTCCATCGATTAACTTTATACACACACAAACTGTCTTCCACCAACCATTTGATAAGCCTACTAATTGTACTTTTCACCCATCCCTTTCCACAAGCCGTAGTTAATACTGTCATAAACAGTGTAATTCAAATAATAAAATTGCTTCTATTTTGTTTAAAAGAACATTTGTTATCATTTTATATATTTTAGGGAAGTTGTAGTTTATGCTTGTTTATAATTCTAAAATAAAATGATCAGGTGAGCCCTTTATCTAGTAAATTTTATGAGGACAGATGTCACATTTCAGTTTGACCCACAATGATATAGACAGATCCAGTGTATTGCTGACATATATTAGGCACTCAATAAATGTGTGTTGAGTGAAAGACCAATTATGTTTCTGAAGTATTCAATCAAATTATAGACGTAGTTAGTCAAGGGTAATTAGTAGTTGCTAGGTTATGCTGCAGTGATAAGGATTTCAAAATTGTATTAGCTTTGAACAAAAGGGTTTATTTATTGCTCATGCTTCATGTTTCATGCAGGTTCAGTGAGTGAATCTGCTACATATTCCTGCTAACAGGCTCCCCAACCTTATTAATGAGTCTCAATGAGGGCTCGCATGGTTTGCCAGAGCAAGGGAAAAGAGCATGAAGAATAATAACACATCAAACTTAAATGCTTCCACCTCAGAGCGATGTGTTCTCATATCATGCAATTATACTTAATTTCAGGAGGGTAAAAAAGTCAAATCCTCACAAAACTACAGAAGGAAAGAAGAACCAGAAATATCGATAAGTTACAGTAAAGTCTGTCCTACCAAGAAATTACAATTATCATAGGTGCTTCAGACATGTATATATTTTTTTAGGAAACTCTAGTACATAATATCATACTATAATTAATTTTAATGGCAATGTCCCTGAGGGATATTATGGGATATATAGGGTATTATGGGGTGTACACACACACACACACACACACACACCCCTACACATTCTGATACACTAATACAGTTGTTTTTCTTTTTAAATTAAAGTTTTATTGGAAAGAGTTCAAAGACCTAGATTAGAATTGTAGCTCTCATCTGCTGACTGCAGATGTCATTTAACCTCCTAAAGTCTTAGTCCTCTCCAGGAATTGAGCAAAGGATTACTAAGGAGGCAACTATCTTTAGTATGTAGAATTTGTATTGAATTCTGACTCTGCTAGTTAATTCCGCAATGGCTGTTAGGAACTTCTATAAACGTTTTGAACTTCAATTTCCTGAGCAGGGCAGCACTGACATATAATAAGCACTCAGTCTTTAGTGATCAGATATTTTAGTTGCACCTTCACAGTCTACTCTGTAAGTGATTGATTAATATCGGATTGATTCAGTTATTAGGACCCTGTGGGAAAAGGCAATCAATCCATATCAAAGAGGCAAATATAAATTAAACAACATATATTATACCTACTTTATTTTCTAAATGATGAGAAAGACCACTAAGATAATGGATGTATATTCACATTAAGATATTCTGTAATATACTGACATAAGTCATGCTTAATAAAAATAGAAAATGAACTAAATATGAAGAAAGCTGTAAAGCTCACCTTGAATAATTTCACACTGTAATAACCACTGATAGGTTTCTTGATTCATGATTTTCAAGGTATTTACTCTTCTGGGCATAATAACTTTTGAAGAAAATTGTGACTATAGTATACATGCTATTATAAAAGCTTTTTAAACCTTAAAACTTTTGTGAAAATATTTATGCATCAATAAATATAGCTCTCTTCAATGATGCTGGAAGGTTTTGTTTGTTGTTTGTTTGTTTTTAAAAGTATTACATTCTCTGAAAAATTTAGAGATTAGGAATATTTTTATACTATCCATTTGTGATAGTTTATCTTAGTCTCTTTCCTCCTCATCTCTCAAATATACTGGTTATTCTTTAGCTTCTTATTTACCATATGAACCAGTGGGCTCACACAACTAAATGAATGTTGCCTTATTCATTTTCATTGCATATAGACAGAGGAGTTTATAAGTAATGATTGAAGGATGAAGTTTGTGTAGCAACTCTCTCACAGTGCTTTCACGTTCAATATAAATATCACTGTTCTAAGCACAAAGGTAACATATAGCTTCATATAACAAAAGATAACATTTTCTATATTAGTTTTACTCTCCAATTTGCCAGATTGCTTGAGTCTTCTAAGGGGATTGTTTTTGTAGCTTCCCCATCCAAGGTGTCTCTTTCCAGCATGCACTTCTGGCTTAATCTCACAGCCTCTTTCTTATTGCCCCATAGGAATGATGAATAACTTGAGAGGAAATGCTGAGTCAGTCACATCACAAAGAGGTCCTCTGACCTCTAGATCTTGGTTCTTCAAGTCCTAGCAACCGTGGTAATTCTCTAATGCCTCCAACCACATACTCTACAATCTATTTTTTCCCTATATTTTCTAGTTCTCAGTGGGAGGTCTGGTCAGCTACAACTTAATCTACTTTTACAGAAAGGAGAATTGTTATTTTTAGGTACAATTTTATTAATTCTCACAACAGCTCTGTCAATCAGATGTTATTATCCATAATTTATTATGATACCATTTAGGATTTCTCTATTTTATTGATTTCCTTGTCCAGTTCTAAGTAATTGGATGGAATAATTGGGGTTTGGTATTACTGTGTTCTGAATTCAATGCACACCCATTTCATATCATGTCTCAGGCACTGGTCTGGATGCTTGATGAACCCGACAAAGAAACTAACATCTTTTCCATAATACACAATAATTCATTGAATTAGAAGTTCATAAAAAAGTTCATTGTTACAGGATCCATGACAAATTCATTACTTAGAGCTGCTAAGAAGTAAAACAACAAGAATTTATTGGCAATACATTATATGAGATTTTTGTCTTAGTATGTTTTGGCTACTTTAACAAAAATACCAAAGACCGGGTAGCTTATAAATAACAGAAATTTATTTCTCACAATTCTGGAATGTGGGAACACCAAGGCCCTTGCAGATTCAGTGCCTGGTGAAAGCCCAGTTTTATTTCACACGATCACATGCCAACATGGACAGATTAGGGCTCTAGACTGCAGATGTCTTGCTGTATCCTCACATGATGGAAGGGGGAAAGGTTGCTCTCTGGGGTATTTTTAAAAAGGACACCAATCCCATTTATGAGGGCTCACCCATGTGACCTAATCACCTCCCAAAGACCCTGCCTCCGAATACCATCACATTGAATATTAGAGTTTCAACATATGCATTTTGGGGAGATACAAACATTCTGCTTATAGCATTTCAAAAGTAACTACACTTAATCCAACAACAGCCTGATATCAAACAGAAACAAAAGTGTGCAGATAATAAAATAAAATAACAGATAACACAGTTTAATGCCAACTGATGTCTCTAAGATAAAACCAAATGTAAATTTCTAGTTCTTACATAAACCTGATCTCTGAAGAAGAATCTGTAGACAAAACAGATTGAATTATTAATAGTATAATGACCAAGAAAGAACTAGACATATATCAAAAAAAGATATGTTAAAATAAGTCACTTTCCAAGTTATTGACAAAATATTCAAAAAGCATAGATTTAAAAACCTAATTTACCCACCTGTGGCATTTTCCCAGGGGGTGCTATAAACTAGATTAGTACAAGATGAAAGCTGAGTGGAGTCCATAGAGGGTATAAATGGAAGAACGAGCTTTGGCTTTTGCATAAATTTTTGATTCCGAACACACCTGCTTCAAATTGGGCCTATTGAAAATTTGTTAATTGTCTGCCTAATATTGATATAGTGATTGTAGATCAACCTTTTCTTTCGTGTTTGTTGATGAATACATTAGTGGAGAACATCATGGAAAAAATAAAGTCTCATTGTCCCAGTGTCCATGTGTCTGATTATTTGCCAAGGTGACCAGCCCTTAGTATTGGCAATGGCTTACCCAGAGAGATAAATAGAAATTGGAAACAAGAAGCATGCTTAAGTTTCTGAAAAGTTCACAATTATAATTGAATGATACATAACAAACAAGAAAGAAGGCTAGGATCTCAGAAATCTCAATAAGAGAAACTTAAGTATCAGATGAAGCAGAGGAGTGCAGAGTAAAATCGAATCATAATGAGATAAAGGAGTGAAGTAGGAAACCTAGACTTTGTGTCCACAATAATCCCCTTGATCATGATACTGAAAATTAAGTAATAGTTTTACATTCTGAAATCAAGAACAGTGAAATGAAATTAAAATGACAAATGATTATTACATGGATAGGTGGAGTCCAAATATCTCAGTCCTCCACACGTAATTTTGAATGGCAGAAAGAAATTCAGAGATGGATGTAAATCACTGTAATGACTGAAAAACAGTTTTGATTGTCAGAGCAGAGAAGGTAAGGGGATATATTTCAGAAACATCCCCAGTTAATTGTGATAATAAGAGATATATGAAGAAACTCACAGAGGTTGATGATCTCATCAAGAAGTATACTTTGTAAGAGAATTATTCATAATTCTACATTTAGGCTTAGAAAGGAGACTGCAAGGGTAAGAGTCACTTCCCGACAGCCAGAAGAGTATATTTGAAGTGTACATGATAAATATAAATGATAACAGGAAACACCATTATACTGAGAAACAAGCTTTCAGGTATAGGAATCAATCAAAACCACTAAAAAGAATCATGCTTTTTCTTTTAATCTTTTGGACATATCTTAATGTTGCATTCTTCTTAATATATCTAGCACACTACTTGATACTCAGATAGTCTAAGGGAATACTTATGAATTTGTAAAATTTAGCCTCAGTAACCTATTATTATACTATCATTGAAATACAGACCTGAAGGAATGAGCTTACTGAGGGTTTCCCTAAGCCCCATTACTGCTTGGTCTCACATGGACCTGCATTTTCTGCTAACTCCTGGCAAGAAAGGGGAAAAATACTTTTTGAAAGACATTCTTCACTCCCCATGGGTGCCACATGACTGAGAGTACAAGTCTTAATAATGAATCACCCTCTCTCCACTGCAATTCAAAGACCCAGCAGGCATGCGACTCAGAATGATTTTGGGCATATGAAGTAGATTAATTACTATTGATCTGTTAAGAATACCAAGCATCATCAGACCCCAGGAGAACTGTCAAAATTATAGTTGGTGACAAATTTGAGGGAAACTTTGTTTTTAGAAGCATGGAAAATGTTTGGGACATTGAAGGAGGTTCTGTATAGGTCGTTTATGAGTATAAAAAGAGGCGAAGCATTAGGACAAGCTGTGTTTATGCATGCATGTAAGCATCTGCCTGTTCAGTAAGAATGACAAAATGAAATATGTCATGTGACGATTTACTTTGTAACAGCAAATTTAAAAGCCATTAAGTATTTAAAGGCAATGATGAAAGTAAAACATTGACTAGTAAATTGGACATCATAAAAACAATTGTACAATAATACCAAAAAGTGCACATGAAATATTGCAATTACCAGTAAAAAAGGAAAAAGAAAAAAAAAAGAAAAAAAGAATGCACCACTCATCAGAATCACATTGTTGGAATTCAATTTCTAAGTGTAAAAGAGGAAAGTGATAAAGCTAGGATAATATTGTCCTTATGAATAACTTAGTCAAAATATTAACCGTAAGTATGGTCAATTTGACTCTCAGTTGTCTGTTCAAAGTTAGTGCAGATACTAATTGAAAATCAAATCCAGATACTTTGTGCTGTTGTAGTTAGAGTATGTAGAAATGGCAATTTTCTTCAACGGACACATCCGAATCACAAACTGGAATTTAGTTAGGTCCTCTGCACTTGTACAGCCCAGCTTTATAAATGTCATTTACAGTTAACAATAAAATACTGTGTGCACATCCAATTTTGTAATTTGATGGGTCACATAACACCAGTTTATAGTGGTACTTGAATTGCATAGGCATTTGGCAACATGTGTCATGGGGTCAGATGCTCAGTCTTAGGAATTGCTTTTGAATTGGAGAATAAATATCAACCAAAGAGGGCCAGGATTTGGGCTTTTCTCCTGGGGTTTTCATAGGCTCTATAGAGCTTCCTTATCTGCCTTTGACACTTGTGGGTCATAAAAACCAAGAAGCAGACCCCTTTGGACTACATCCTGGAACAGCTGCAAAGTTCTTTTTGGTTTAAACCCCACTTAAAAATGTCAATCTCGCAGATTTTCGTCAATGAATCAGAGCAACATAACCAAAATATTTATCTTTCTTTATGATAGGCTGCGCAAGGTACAGAAAAGTATCTCTCAGAATACTCTTAAATTACTCAGGTCACGGTATTTGTAGGGACCTCTTCAATGTATCACGCTCCTGAACTTATGTACAGGGGATTTGTGTCTTTCCTCTGTTATATATTCTTACTAATGTTCACTGCAACCTACTCACCAGGTCCAATTAGCACATTACAATTATGAATAGACAGTATGATGTTCTATGTGCTTTTTAAAATGATTATAGTACTCAAAATCTACACTATTGCAGAAAGCAGGAGAGCTGATAAAGGGTAATTAGATTTGTATCCATGGCCCATGGAGCAAAATGATCTCAGTATCTTTGCTAAAGGGAGTTGAAAAGAAAGCATGGTACTAGGTCAAAAGTTGAATGCCAGGTGCCAGAGGCTGTCTTTATTTGATCCAGTAGAGATAACACACCTGCAATCACAATTGGAATTGATATCACCACCTAATTACATTTTTAATAATTCCTAGTCATTCTGCAAGGCCCACCTGGCTTTTTCATTGGACAATCAGACACATCATATAGAGACATGTAAGAAAAACTGTTCTACCCCTCAAGGCTTTGACTATGGTACCTAGTTCTTTTGAATGCAATAATGTTTTCAATTTGCGTTCATGGGGGAGGAAGAGTGAAAGGAGACAGTTTCAGTGTTCCCACTTGATTCTTCCTAGCATAGTAACTCTTTACAAATCTGGTAACCAATGTAGAGATTCTATAGGTTTTTTTAAGTATATCTGTTCTCACTACACATTCTAAAATGTGGACAATAGCCACAGGATGGATTTGTGCTTCAATCAGACCTCTTTGAGATAGACTTGGGGCAAGAATACATTTGTCACTTTATTTCCATAAGTTTCTGTTTTGACTAATGGATCTTGGTGAAATTTCTTCAGATTAGGGGAAGAACAGAGACAGTATAAATTTATAAACTCTAGATATTGTCCTTCTACTAATGCAATAATTCTGATAAATTTCTACAGGACCTTTAGACAAAGACTTGGGGCAAGATTCTCATATACAGAAGTGGGCTGTAATATGAGTTCTTTCTCAAGCAACCTAGCTTCCTATGAATAGAGAGGCACCAGGTTTGTGAATTGACTTAGGGTGGAAACTGAGCAACAGGTCATCAAGCCCTACTAATGCAACTCAAGTCAATTTGAACCCAACAAACTTGGAATTATCCAATTATATATGTCAAAGACCTAAAGGAGCTACCCATCTACATAATTCCTAGTGATTTGTGATGATTGGGCCACAACCACAGATACCTAAAGCTTTTCATAGTAATCAGGCACAACTTATCTGGTAGTAGAGTGTCGCCAACTGGCCTCTACCACTGTGGAATCACTGTTCTAAGAAGAACTCTTATGCAGCAAAATAAGACCAGACTAAAGGCAAAATAAACTAAAAACAAATACCCTCTATCAATAGAAAATTTTAAAAATGCATTAAAGAACTGATCATAAATTTACTTAATTTTCTTGAACGTATTTTCTTGGATTTTATGTTAGTTTTATTTGACAGCTTTTAAAACATTCCATTCACTGTGGTTGTTTTCATCATTCTAAATCAATGATTATTTTTACATTTTTTTTGCATTCATAATACTGCATTTTTTACTTAAAGAAGGACTTCAAAACTGTAGAAGACACAGAACCCAAAAAACCTTGCTCAGCCCAAGTCTAGTTTAATTTCAACATCATTCAATTCCACCTATATCCCTTGGAGAAGGGACATTATTTCATTTGTTCAGGTCATGATGAAAGAGGTGTTGTCCAGTCTTGCCAGGAATATAGAGGAAAACAGGAGGGGTGGCTGAGCAGTTGTATACAATTAATGTACTCCAACATTTTTATTTTTATTTTTATGCTAGAGCTTTTGATCTTTCCTTCAGCACAGGGACCAGAAAACCTTTTATGTAGAACACCAGATAGTAAATATTTTGGATTTTGTGGACCATATGCTTTCTGTTGCAAATATATGACTTTGCCATTTTCATGCAAAAACATCCACAGACAGTGCATGATGTGGGTGTGGCTAATAACACTTTTATTTACAAAAACAAGCCTGCTGGCCAGACTGGGCCCATTGGACAACTTGTGATATAGAGTATGCTTAGCAGCTCTGACTATTAAACCCTATTGATTGAGATGAGTCAGAGTTAATTAACTAACCTAATAATCTAT
Source organism: Rhinolophus sinicus (assembly GCF_057876585.1). NCBI lineage: Eukaryota > Metazoa > Chordata > Mammalia > Chiroptera > Rhinolophidae > Rhinolophus > Rhinolophus sinicus. The sequence continues at coordinate 143,779,355 of NC_142516.1, read as the reverse complement.
TAATGCCACTCCTGACAGTTTGGACTAATATGTGGAGATCTTCCTTCCAGGTGACTGTGTGTATCTACATATTTTTTTATCTTTGCTGGCCTATCACCCTCAGAATCCACTTCAATATGTTTTCTAGTTTCCTGCTGATTTAAATTGAAGATGTTCTTCAACTCTTCTGGGATATGAACTTTTCTCCCACAGGAGACCTTCTCTGGTACTTGTCTCTCTGGGATGGGTTGGGGCCTGACTTTCACTGGGAGCCTGGGAGCCAGGAACATGGTGAGAAGAGGCATCCCTGGTCGACCACTGCTGTAGGTGCTGTCACTTCAACTTCATGACTGGGAAGGCTGATTCCTTCATTGAGGGGGGAGGAGTTGCTTTAGCAGAGTAGGACCTCTTAGGGAGATTGAGGGGTTCAGAGTTCTTATGCTTGATTCCATCTGCTCCTGCATCCTCATCCTATGTTTCAGTAACTCCCTTTTTGCTCTTAGTTCTCTTACTTTAGTATAAGAATCCTGGAGACTTACAGCCATCAATGTTGCAACTCTGACAATTCCAGTTGGAATCTGGGCTTAATTCTCAGCTTTATCTTCCATGTAGCTAGAGAAAATGAAAGCCATCTTTAAAGTTCTTGATGGCCCTCTGAGTTTTCACACAAACCCTGAATTGGGCCTACATTCAAGTCTTTCAGTTCATCTATTTCTCTGTGTATACTCGCCAGGGCCATCAGAAACATCCAGTTTATGCCTTGTTTATTATAACTATTATTGTAGCTATAGTGATTCTGAGTCATGGCCATTTGCTCTGAGAACACCTTGTCCTCCACCTGCCCTGATAATGCCACCATATGGCACAGATCATCATGCCCCATTTCCCCTGGCAAGGAAATGATCATTGTACTCATCATGTATGTGAGTAATCCAAAACCAGAATTCTACTCTGAGCTTCTGTTTCCTGAGGCCAGTTCTAGGGACAATTTCTGTATTAGTCAAAATCCTAGGAAAAAACTGATGCACCTTCAGGAGGAGAACTGAAGAACTCTAATAGAATTTAACGAAATGGCTAATTTGTTATGGTGTTAATTGTATTATATTAGCCAAGAGTGGATAGTAAGAGTCCCAGTGGCAATAAGGGAAAAAAAATACTACCATCCCAGGTCTGAAAGAGGAAGGAGAGAAGCATTGCTGGGACACAGAAACTAGTAGCTGTAGGCACTATCAGAAGGTTGACCAGCAGAAGTTGTGGTTTGGGAGAGGAATGCAGACACAGACAAAATACAGATTGATAGGAAGAAACTAGGGAAATAACCACCCAGGTTTCTCTCTCTTCCTGCCATCTATGACTGTCCCTGCTGCCTATTTGTTGACACAACCCAGAAGAAAGACCATGGGGTGGGGTTGATACTAATCATAGAAGTAGCTTCCCAGGGCAGAAAGCAGGCAAAAAAGGAGTGGAAAGTGAAACTGGAGTGACAGAGTTAGAATATTCAGCACAGAGGTCTTATTTCTTGGGCAAGCTCCTTACCTTCTACTGGTTTCCGTTTCTTTGTATGTAAAATAACTTCTGCAAAAATAGGCAGCCATGTATAAAGTGTATGGCTCATAGTAGGTGTTTACTAATTACTAGTTGCTCAGGTTATTACTTCAAGCACCACAAAAATTGTCAGAAGAATAAGGTATCAACAAAGTAGTGTTGCTTGATGCGTAAAATACATTGAATGCATATGCAACACCTTTTACATATTTATCTGTAAAATAGGTATAAGAAATCATTATTATTTGTATTAAAGAGCAACTCTGTTTAAACAAGTCTATTTAAGCAACACTATTTCAAAGATTAGATGTTCAGTAAATGGTAGTTTCTCTTTTCATTACTTGGAACTCAACACAAAAATATTCAGAAGACTCAATCCCAGAGGTAGTATTTTCTGAAAACTGAAATGCTCGTTATGCATAGGCAGCATATTATCAGTGGAGAACCATAGTTACTTACAACCTGTACAACTTAAAATATTAAATAATTTGTAAAAAAGTTGCATAACTGCCTAGACCAATAAAACTTTTTTTTTAAAAAAAAAAGCACTTTTACTTATTAATCATTTTATCATATACTCATGTCATGAGAAGAAAAAAAGGTTTTAAATAGTTATTTGAATATGGATTGATAGCTATGGTGATATCAAGGGAATTCTACGATGACTGTCAGTATAGAAGACTGATGTTACAGATAAGAATGCAGAGAATATTACTTTAAAATTACTTAGTAGCTTTCCTATTGAAACTGTGGTAGTGAAGAGAAGCCAGACTTGTATACTCGGCTTTCGTTCCTTGTTTTTCTCTTACATACACCACGGTCTATGTATTAGCAGGGTAGGACATCTGCTGATGCTCAGTCTCTCAGATCGGGTCCAGATGTCTCATGATGTTCAGTATGTTTAGGCACGGATATTCCTAAAGGGATAGGGAATCCTTTGTATGAAGAAAAAACTTTTACCCAGTTATTAACTCTGCCATTTGGAAGCGCTTCACATGATCAATTTCTGGTTATCAGAAGGCTGTTTACAGCTCCAGAAAATTAAACTAGTGGGAAGGAAACTTTATCAATTGATTTGCGTTCCTTTAAATGGCCCAAAGGGACAAGTAAGACCTGAACTCACCTTCACCAAAGGTGGGAGAGTTTAATTAACTCCACATAGAGCTGTGTCCTGCTATTCTCCTACTCTGAACAGAGTCCGACTTACCTGAGGGAAACTCCCAAGCGTAGAGCAAGAGGCCTTATTACCCTGCCCAGATGGCTAAACTCATAACCTTCTCTGTCACAATTGCTATTTTGGGTCTTGATCCTTAAAGGCTTGGGAGTTCTCTGTTCTATTATTTTCTTTGTAATTTGGGTGTTCACTAATTTAATGATCAACAACTATGTGCAGGACAGTGGTGACTTCACATCCTTATGACCAGAAATGAGCAGACCGTTTTCTTTCATTGAAGAGGGCACATGGAGTTATGTTGAAAGGGTATAATCTATTCAACCTGGTTTCAAACATGCTAATTTATTTCCGTCCTATTCAGGCCATGGCTCTTCCTGATGGAAGCAGAGCTAAACTAACATGCTGTGGGTAGTCACGGATGGGGAGGAACATGGGCCACATGTAAGCCAAACATATAAGCCATTAATGCCTTCCTGAGGACACAGGAAGTAAATGTACCAGTGAGAAGAAGGGAGTGATTCAGGAAGTAAAACAATTTGATTATAAGTGATGTAAGGTTCCAGATCCAGACAAAAAGATGGAGAGAGAAGGAGTTTTGAAATGACATCAGATTCTGACAGATTAACTTTTCTAGTTCTTAATCCTTAAAGTAATTTGTTAGGGGCACATTGGGGTTTTGTTTTGTCTCATTTTAACCAAAATAGCTTGGAGGGAGCAGAAATCTTCAGCAGTCCTGTTTCTAGCTGTACCAGAGCTCAATGAATCAACCTTGAAGGGTTGATAAATAGTATAAGTTGAGCAGGGAGGAAGAAAGATGCAGACAGAAGAGGAAACAAGTGAAAGGATAATGAGCAGAGGTTTAATGAAAGCAATGAGAACAACGCTCCTGATGTGGCAGGGGTTTAGATGAAACTGAAACTGACCATGATGTGATAATTGTAGAAACTGAGTAAATGGAATGTATTGTTTCATTATGCTCATCTATGCACTTTGTGTATAGTTGAAAGATTTCATAATGTAAGCTTTTTAAAAAAAAGGAGGCTATTGGTATTATAGAAATGTAGGTATGTGTGTGTGTTTGGGTGTTGTATGTGTGTGTGTGTTGTGTTGTGTGTGTGTTGTATGTGTGTATGTGTGTGTGTGTGTGTGCACATGCACAGCTATGTAAACACAAGCTTCCATGATTGATAAAAGGGGAACTGAGAGCACAAGTGATAAGAGCCTACGTGGTTTACCTTTCCTCAGAATATCCAGCTTCTTCTCCTGTTAGCCCGTCCGTCGATCAGCGGGCTCCAGCCACAATGTCCTCTTGCTGTTTCCTGACCACACTGAGCAAAACCCACCGAAGGGCAGCCTTTTGTCTGTCTGCTGACTCTCCCACCTGACGGTCACAGGGCCCAGTTCCTCCCTTCCTTCAGTCTCTGCTCAACTGCGTCCTTATCAAAGAGAACTTCCCTCACCATCCTAATCAATGCTGTCACTCCCACCTGCTCCCTTCCCTTACTTTATTGTGTGTCTTTTTTCCATAGTGTCCACATCACTTTCCTTATTTTTATGCATGTGTGATTGCCTGGCTTCCCTCCCTGAAAGGCAAGGTCTAGGAGCAAAACTACTTTGTTTTTCTTAGTGATCTATCCATTGCATTAGGACAAAGAAAGCATAGGGCATTAGCTGTTATTAAGCTCTTTATAAATACATTTTTAAATAAATACTGAACTCACAGTTGTGTGGAATAATCTAATCATAGTTCTCAATAAATGGACACTTTCATTAATATTGTTATTTATTAGATATTTTATTTAAAATTTATATGTCGATTACCTCCTTCCTTTCTAGTGGTTAGAACAGATACACGAGCTTCTAATGTCCGCTGTTTTGGAAAAATAAGTGACACCTACTTCCAAACTTTGAACTAATCAGATCAAAGAGAAGAATAGCCTATTGTTTTTGTTATAGTCATGACTTCACTTAGTGTTTCTACTCTATGAATGGGATCACTCTAAAAACTCTCCCATCGTGTCTCCTGTTTCAGTTTTTGGACAAATTTAGAAGCCTAGGACTCTTTGTGGGTCCCCAGAAAGAAACAGTACTATAAAAAGGTTGTGAGAATTAAGAGAAGTTTAAATGAAAGAGCAAGGAGGGCATTTGTACTATCAGGCTTGCCATGCATCAAGTTCTGGCCCCTGTGCATATGAGAGCACCTATCCAAATCAAGAACAAATGATCTTGATTTTGGACATCAAAATACATATTATGCATTCTCAGCATCAGTAAAGAATTCAGTTGTTCTAAAATTGCAATTATTTTCTCATTACTGGTTTGAAGAATAAAAGTTACAGACATACTACTGGAAAAATCATTTGAGGACATAGTTTTCCATAATTTAATGTAATGTTCTCTGTAATGTGATTTCAAAGCTAAACCTTTTGCTTAGCAAGATTGCCCTGGTCTAATTATGTGGGGAACTCTTTTTAAATTTTTAGCTGAGGGAAGGAGAAAGAAGAACTTTAAGGAACAGTGACAAACCTAGTTAGTAATTAGCTGACTAGAAAGTAGAAGCAAAAATAAATCGACCAGCTATGTTGGGCACACCTGCATATGGGAAGTATATGAACAGGCACACAATTGTATTTTGTTTCTATTTTCCAAATTCTAGCAATGTAATATGCACTAGGTCTTATTCTGCTATTTTACTCAGCTATAAATTACTCTCAGGATTGTTTCTCGCATCATAATCATTTTGCTAACCCTTTTTTGTCCTTTCATTTTATTTATTTTTACCCCTAAATATTTATTGCCTGAAGATGTAATATAAATGACAACTGATAAAATGTAAAACATAGAAAACATAAAATTGCTGGCTTTCAAGGCTCTGAAGAAGCAAATTATTAACTGAATGCAGATCTTGTAACAATGTAAGTGTCAACTATCCTTTTTTTAAAAAATGTATACACTGGAAATGGAATTAAATTACAATTACAAATTATTTTGTTAAAAATTTGTCCTCTACAAATTCTACTTTGCTCCATTTATCTCAAACAACATCAAGAGAGGAATCAGTTTCTCTATTAAAATAGTTGGTTTGTCCTGAAAATGTGATGCAAGGACAGCTTTTCCTCTGAAGATTATAATCAGGGGTGTACAAGAATACTTTGGTTATAAAATAGAGAAAGTATTAGCATTGATATCAACATGAGGAAATTATGTGGATCCTGATTTCAGTAATAACTGTTGAATAAGTATCCATTTACAGATATTTACCTGTGAGCTTTCACACATACTATGCTTTTGGTATATGTCTGTCACAATATACGTGGGACTAAACTATTATATTTTATTTAAGGATACAAAATTATTTCATTTAAAAAATAAACAGAGACAGAATTAGTTTTCTTAAGCGTTTTATTAAAATATAGTTAACATACAATATTATATTTGTTTCAGTTGTACATCATAGTTATTCAACAGTACCCGCCTAGCACTATACATTTATTACTACATTATGGATTATATTCCCTATGCTAAAGAAATGACCACCATCATAAGCCCAGCAACCATCTGACAGTGTACCATGCTATCACAATATTGTTGATCTATGCTTGCCCATTTTAATTTTTCAATTAGAGTCAACATTCAATATTATTTACTATTAGTTTCAAGTGTATAGCATAGTGGTTAGACATTTACATAATTTAGAAAGTGATCCCCCTGACTCGTACCACCTGGCACTACACATAGTTATTACCACATTATTGATTATATTCTCTGTACTTCACAACCCCATGACTATTTTGTAACTACCAATTTGAATTTCTTAATCTCTTCACTTTATTCATCCTGCTCCCAACCCGCTCCCATCTATCACCCCAATAAATCTAGGACCCATCTGGCACCATACATAGTTATTCAAATATTATTGACTATATTCCTTAGGCTATATCCTACATTCCCATACCTTACTGTGTAGCAACCAATTTGTGCTTCTTAATCCCTTCCCCTTTTCACCCAACCCCAAACGTCCTGTTATCTGGCAACCATCAAAATGTTTCTGTATCTATGAGTTTGCTTCTGTTTCATTTTTTTGTTTATTTTTTTTAGATTCTACTTACAAGTGAAATCATATGACACTTGTCTTTTACCGTCTAACTTATTACACTCAGCACAGTACCCTCTAGATTCATGCAAGTTGTCACAGATGGCAGGATTCCCCTCTTTTTTATGGCTGAGTAATATTCCATTGTATATATGTGCCACTTATTCTTTATCCATTCATCCATTCAGGAGCACCAGGGTGCCTTTATAACATGGCTATTGTAAATAATGTTACAATGGACATAGGGATGAGCACATCCCCTCTAAGTAACATTTTGAGTTTGTTCAGATAAATACCCAGAAATAGGATTATTAGGTTCTTTTTTGTCTCTTGTTATAGTCTTTGTTTTAAAATCTATTTTGCCTGGTATAGGTACTGCTACGCCAGCTTTTTTTGTTTGTTTATTTCCATTTTTATGGAATATATTTTTCTATCCTTTTACTTTCAGTCTGTGTGTCGTTCATTCTGAAGTGTGTCTTTTGTAGACAGCATACAGAACGGTCTTCTTTTCTTATCCATTCACTCCCCCCATTTTATTATTCATTTTATTTATTTGTTTGTTTGTTTGTTTATTTTCATCTTAAAGAAGTCCCTCTAAGATTTCTTGTAATGCTGGTTAGTGGTAATGAACTCCTTTAGCTTTTTCTTGTCTGAGAAGCTCTTTATCTGTCCTTCCATTCTAAGTGATAGCTTTGTTGGGTAGAGTAATCTTTGTTGTAGGTCCTTGCTTTTCATCACCTTGATTTTCCCTGCCAATCCCTTCTGGTCTACAAAGATTCTGTTGAAAATTCAACTGACAGTCTTATGGGTACTCCCTTGTAGGTAACTGACTGCTTTTCTCTTGCTGCCTTTAAGATTCTTTCTTTGTCTTTAACCTTTGGCACTTTAATTATGATGTGTCTTGGTGTTGGCCTCTTTGGGTTCATGTTGTTTTGGACTTTCTGTGCTTTGTGGGCTTGTATATCTTCACCAGATTAGGGAAGTTTTCTGTCATTATTTCTTCATATATGTTTTCAATTGCTTGCTCACTCTCTTCTCCTTCTAGTACCCCTATAATGCTAATGTTGGTATGCTTGAGGTTGTTCCAGAGGCCCCTTAAATTCTCCTCAATTTTTTGGATTCTTTTTTCTTTTTGCTGTTCTGATTGGGTGTCTTATGCTACTTTATCTGTACATCACTGGTTTGATCCTCTGCTTCATCTAATCTACTGTTGATTCCCTGTAATGTGTTCTTCACTTTCATTGTTGTATTCTTTCTTTATGACTGCTTCTTTTTTTTTTTTTTTTATGTTTTCTATCCCCATTTTTATGTTCCCTATCTCTTTCTTGAAGTTCTCCCTGAGATCATTGAACATCTTTATAACCAATGTTATAACTCTGCATCTGGTAGATATCTTGTCTCCATATTGTTTAGTTCTTTTTCTGGAGTTTTGTTCTGTTCTTTTATTTGGGACATTTTTCTTTGACTCCCCATTGTGGCTACCTCCCTGTGTTTGTTTCTATGTATTAGCTAGGGCTACTACATGTTCGAGTCCTAGTAGAGTGACCTTATGTAGTAGATGTGCTGTGGGGCTCAGTGGCACAGTCTTCCTGGTCACTTGAGCCATGCATTCCAGGTGTGTTCCTTGCATGGGTTGTGTGTATCCTGCTCTTGTAATTGAGCCTTGGTTGCTATTTGCTCATCAATGGGAGGGATTGACCCTCAGGCTGATTGGTTGTGAAAACTGGCCGTGACTACAGTGGAGGAGTTGTGGTGCAGGGGCTGACACTATAGAGCAGGATCTGCCTCAGCAGGGCTCTCGTGCCTGCCCAGTCGGTCCTTTGGATGTATCATCCTTGGCAGCAGCTGAGTGATGCTCCAGCTCTTTTCACAGCTGGCCACTGGGGGCACCAGCCCCAGGACCACCTTGGAGAGATTCCGCTACAGGTGAAGTTCAGATGCACTCCATGCCCTACCAAGGGCCATTCTCCAAAAACCGTGGAGAAATCTGCAAGTGACTGCCACCTACACTGTGTTTGGAGGTACCCCAAGAGACCAAGCTACAAACCAAGGCCAGCTGCTACTAGTGCGAAGCTTATAGCTACTCAGCCAGAGGTACAGGACACATTCAAGCCAGATGCTCCTTGTCTTGGTTCCATGAACTTTTGAGAGACTCTAGGAAAGTTTGCATCATGAGCTAAGGCAGGCAGTTTGTACGAAATAGCCAGTGGAAGCAGCTTGGTTGTACCTGAAAGTTGGGTGGGTCAGGGTCTCAGAATCACCACGATGTGGCAAACAGATGTTGTCAGCCAGCTTGATGGAGACCTGGATATGGTGGTCACCTGTGTCTGCCTGCAAGGAAGGGGAGGGCTCAACAAAGAAACAATGGCTTCTGCCGCTTCCTCCATCCAGGAGAAAGCTGCCTCTCCAGCCCGGTCCCAAGCCAGCAACTCAGTTCCCCACCATATGTTCCTGCCACCTTTCCAGCTGCTGCCCAGGGTTAGAGCTCAGAGCCAGTGATTCCCATGATGAATAAGTCTGTGCATGGGCCCTTTAGGAGTAGCGGCTGGGACTCCAGCTGCCCTCAATCTCACTCAGCCACGATCTCTGCAGGTTTACACAACCAGAAATTATGGGGACTTCTCTCCTAGGCACTGAAACCCTGAGCTCGAGAGGGGCTGGACCTCTTGCTCCTTTGGGGTAGAGGGGTACCTCTGCAGCCATGATATCCCTCCTGATTTTTAATGATCACAGGCCATTTTGAATGGGACCAGCACATTCTGCATCTCTGCCTCTCCTACTAGTTTAAAGGTGGCTTCTTCTGCACATCTTTAATTGCAGGGCTTCCGTTCAGCTAGATTTCAGGTGATTCTCAATAATGGTTGTTTTGTAGTTTAGTTGTAATTTTGATGTTGTCATGAGAGAAGGTATCTACTGCACCATCATGACCAGAAGACCTAGAATTATTTTTAAGTGTACGTTTTGTTGCTTATTAGCTGTGAGACTATAAACAATTCACTTTAATGCTCTGAGCCTGTTTTCCTATTTCAAAGGGTTGTTGTAATCAGTGATGCCCTTATCAGGGATGGTGAGTGATGAGGTGTTAGGGATGATTAGCAATGCTCTTGTTAGCGATGATCAGTGATGTCATGTCAGGGGTAGTCGTAATGGCCATGACCATCATGGTCAACAGTGCTCTGGTTAGGGATGATCAGTGATGGTCAGATCAGAAATGCTCAGTAATGCCCAGGTCAGGAAAGGTCAGCAATTGCCATTGGCTGTGACATGATTTGTCAACAATCCATACTAAATCCATGATTTGTCAACAATCCATACTAAATACATACTAAACCTTACTTTGAAAGAAGAAATTCTTCTAGACACTAGATAAATTAACCCAAATTTCCTCTATGTGCAGGATGCTCAAATACATTCTGTATTCCCAAAGGCCATTTTACATAAAGCTTGCTCAAGGTTTGTTAACAGAAAGCCAGCCCTGGCTCATCAATCATGAGGATGACATTAGAGTAAAAAAGAAAAAAGTCATATTTAGGGTATGACATAACCACTACTGCCAAATTTGAAATAATTATAAATAAGTGCAAATGATAAATACAGTAATACAGGTTATGAAATGCAATGGTATTTATAAATGTTGTTTATAAAATGTTATTTTACAGAGGGCTTTTTATACAATGTATTTGTCCTTAGAAGAAATTTACTTACATCATAGATTTGAAACATAAAACTAATTAAGTATAATTGCTATAATATTAATAATGTAGTCATGCATTGATGAGTCAATCAAATAAATAAGAAACTCATTTTATTTGTTATATTGACAGAAAAAATATCACAGAAAATATTTTGACAGACAAATATAAACATCCACAAAGGATTTTTTTTTCCAAATTTTGGGGTCTAGCATCCAGTGACAAGGAGATGATTTCTCATATATACATTTTTTTGCCTCTTTTAGGCTATTAAACATTATAACCTTGTATTTAGGCTTGCTTCATTAAATATGTATGCTTTGAGCAATCTGATTCCTAATATATATCACTAGCATTGTGCACTAACAGCAGCTCTGTTCCCTCTAATGGGTCTCTAACAGTAATGCCACCAAGAGGTTGGAAAAAAGCACAGAATGCTGAAAAAGGCAGCACACCAAATTCTGTGAAGTGATAGCCCAATAATTTATATGTGGAAAAGCTACTAATAGTCTAGAATATGACATCAGACTATGAAAGCAAGTGAAATATTGAAATTTATCTTCATCTGAACAACAAAAAAGCAGCCGACAGCAGCAAAGCTAGCTATTAGGTCACAGCAATGTCATAGTGAATGCAGCTAAAACTTGTGTCCCACTGTCAAGCACCATTAGATCATGATGAGGAGTTTTTCTCTGCATTCATATTATTCCTGAAGAGTCACAAGACCAGTTCCTTGCAAATTATTATATATTTGCATGTGTGTATACATATATACACATATACAGAAGATGCCAAAAAATGTATACACGTTTTAAGAAAGAAAAAGATTGTATTAAAATTGTAATACTCAATATATTCTGATAACAAGATGAATACAAGTCATGTGTATACATTTCTTGACACCCCCTGGTATATGTATATATGAATATATATATGGTGGGGGTTTTTTCCTGACAAATCAATACCACATGGATTGGCAGAAAAGAAATATCTTCATTGTCCTGAATATATTTTCTCTGCATTTGATAAATCTATATTGACAAGGGTGATTATGTGCTACATACTGTTTTTGGAACCAAAATGTATTGGTGAAGAAAAAACAAATACAAGTTTCAGAGGAGTTTGTTGACTTTTCTCTCCCATCTTTGTACTTGAATCATTGAACTTTTCCAATGTGTCTTAAGTTGCCAGCAGCTACCTGACATGTCAAGACTGATTTTAACAACATGCCTGGTTTATCACTCTGTGTACTGTTTAGTATACAATGAGGGCCTGCATAATCAGGGAAAAAAAGTAAATGCATTTTCCTAGGATCACAGCAATTACTCAGTGCTGTGTGGTAACTTATTGTGGTGAACAGAGAGCAGTTAGAATACTTACGAAGTAATTTTTTAAATAAAATACATAAGCTTTATTGAATAGATCATAAGATTTTAAAAAAATCAAGAAAGGCATAATTGATTCATTGAAATGTATCCTTTAGATCATTTATCTGAGTTTACCACCCACATTATAGAAAGTCTAATTATTTCAGCCATTTTGTTGCAAGACTTCTAACTTTGTAATCATGGGATACTGTAAAAAGGGAACAAGATTCTAACCCTAGTTGTTCCACTGACAACACATGCGACTTTACAAGAGCCGGGTAACTTTTCAAGACCTTTGATTCTTATGTCCAAAATGAGTGCTGTAAAATTGATTTCAAATTTATGCTCATTGTTAAACTATATAATGAAGTTTCTAAGGAGGTTGGTGTGAGCACTCCAAACAATCAAAAACTGTTTTATATACAGAAAGGATAGACAGACTCTACCCTGCTTCCTGAGTGATCCCAGGGCCCATCTCTCATGGGTTGCAGGAAGTGCCAATGGAGAACTGGACTATGTGGACTTCAAGAGTCTTTGCTAATTCTCCAATTTTAATTCTCAGATTTGTGCAAATATCCCCAGGCTTTTGCTTAAGTGTGGAGCTGATTAAAAGCCATCTTCTGACAGATTGATTTTGTGCATGTAGACACAGTTTATAAACTTTGATTATTCCTAAAAACAAAGATTGAGTTAGTCAAAATATATCTGGAATATATAACATAATTTCTTTTCAAAATGAACTCAAGTTTTACCAAAATTTTTACATAATTTGCCAAAAGGATATATCTGAGGGGATTAATTATACAATTATATAAATAATTTGATTAAGTTCACCCCACCAAGCCAAATATTACCTTACATTATTTGTGGTTACTTTGAGGATTTTTAATTATTACTTTATATATTCTTTAAAATTTAGATATATTATAGAGAACAAAATTAATTAAGATAACATTAACTTCACATAACTCATTAGCCAAAATACAATAAAGTAGGCACAGATACCTAGTTACAATGAAATCCTAATAATAGAGTGATATTTATCATGTTATAATTAACAAAGTTCCTTTTGACATATACTCTTCATTTCATTTCCTTACCAGAATACATGACGTATAATTTGAAAATTGGTTTGACTTTCAGTTATTATGGGTGTTATTTTTCAATAAGTGTGTTTTTTTAATTAAAAGGAACATGAAATTTATAACAATGAATTAAATAACTTGCATAAGGTATTGAAAATCAGTAATCTCAGCACCAAAGGAATGAGACAGGTTTTATTTTTTTCCCCCAAGTAAGTCATCCGTTCTGCATTACTTGTTTTATATTAAATATCTCTCTGATTAATACTGTATGATAATAGTCCTACCTATAAAAGCATTTTTGGATTGTTGCCATCTTCAAACTTTAGTCTCATTTCTTCTCAAAAATTGGTATGATTCTCTAAATCGTAAAGTGAGAGCGAGAACATATTTATTCAGAGAATCGTGTGACATCTATCATATTCTGATATTTATTTTTCAGATCTGTAAATAAGAACCCACATTCACAAGTTTTAAAAGGTAGATACAATGTTATATAGTACAGTCAGTGGATAATAGCGCATACAAAAGTAACCACTGGAATAGATTAGACTTTTTAAAAATCTCTATTATCTTAGCCTTTCCTTACTCCCAAAAGCTTAATGTCATCTGCAAACAAGATTTCACTATGTGCCCTTATTCTGGCTCATTTATAAAACCCCCAAAACAATATTAGCCTTGGCAGTGGTCACTGGGCCACCACCCTATTTGCACTGTACATGGAATGAGTCTCCCGTTGTCTCTCCTTATAATTTAACTTCATGAACTTATTGTATGAAAAACCGACAATCCTGTAAGAGAGACCAAGATTTCTTTTGCTAATCAGAGGTATTGGGCTTATTGCTGAGATGGCATATGCTTTTATTGAGAATGGTCTCGCTTTTTATTCATAGGTGAAGAGCAAGAAAGTTGCTAAGAAATTTAAAAAACAGATAAAATGATTAAGCTCTCTCAATAGAATTCAATTGACAAACATTTCACTCAGAAAGACTTTGAAACAGGGCTAGTCCCTAGGTGAAACTAGGAAGCTGACTGCTTTGGGCATTTAATTTTCCTAGCTCAAGTCCACTCTTGTCAATTTTGGCTATTCAAATAAACACAAAAATGATGGATGTGTTTATGTTCTCACTCCTGGCTGCCACCGCGCCCTGTTCACACCCTCTTCACTTTAGAGGTGGCTCCACATGGACACAAAGTGGACACAAATTAGCCACATATTGGGCACAAATTCACATATTGGACACAAATTAGCCACACAGATTCCTAAAATTGCATTACACAAAATTAGAACCTCTTGGTAAATTTTCTACCAATGGGCTCCTCCTTTCAAGACCCAGTTCTAAAGAAGCTAAACTTAAAAGATCCCCTAGGTGGTAATGTTTTTGTAACTGGTCCTATTAATTAATTTGTTCATTCCATCGCATTCACGGGGCACTCTGTGTGCATAATCACCGTGTTCATCATGTGATCTGTCCTCTAACGTACTTTGTCTTATCCCTTCAGCTCTTGACATCTCTTTCTTGTTTGGGCCCATTTCCTATGACCGCTCCTCTCTTTTCATTCCTGCCTGCCTGGATTTCAATCCACCACCTGTCCTGCTCTTGACCAGTGGTGAATGAATTCATTCTCAATCTCCCATGGTCTATTCCAGGTCCTTGCTGTGACCTTGGAAAATGGATGCAGGTCTGCAATGAAGTACCCGTAGTCCCACAACTCCAGCTCTTCTTGGCTCCGGCCCTTGAGAAGCTGACATTTCTCAGGGCGGGAGCCATCCTATAAATGCTATTTTCCTAGTCGTATCTGAGTGCTGAGAGCTCTAGCTCTTTGCTCAATAGTAATGCCCCACGAAGAAAATTATCCAAATAAATAGTGATCGTTTTAATGTGGTTAAATAGGAAGGCATGTAGTTAGTAAAAATATACATTATGTTTTAATTCAGTCATTAACAAGCCTGTATTTACAGCAATTTTCTAGACATCATGCTATGTACTAGAAATAGGCATATTTAATAGAAGAAAAACAATTCTGTTTACAATTTTTCTCATATAATTTTACAGTTATGTATGATTGGTCATGATAAACTCTTGTCAAATATAAATATTTTAGATATTTTAAGGGCTGGTAGCTTTAATAGAATATAGAGAATAAGGTTTTTGTCATCATCTGCTATCTGGCCTTTATGCAAATAAATACAGTGGGTAAATGAATATTACATATTTTATTTTTATTCTGCATCTCACTGGTAAAAAGGCAATAGTAGAAATCAAAGAGCCCATCTCTCCATTTGGAGTCTGTCAGAGATTTATTTCTGTCAGATGCCTGATGAGTCAAAGGCTACACCAAATACTAATGGCACCATGCAAATATGCAGTTTTGGCATCTTCTATTGTTCTGTAATGTAGGTTAGCACATCTTCTCCAAAAATTACTCTTCAATATATTCAGGAAAATTTCCTTTCCCCATTGTGAAATAAGGAAATCAAAGAATCAATTATCCTTAATATAAGAGTCACTCTTGGGATGTAAGTTCTGTGCTTCTAGAATCAAGGCAACAAACTCTAGTGGGTGGTAATAATGATTGAAGAAGAATTAAGAGATAAAGTCAGAAGGGGAATAAGAGACTAGTCCCAAAAGGCTGTCAGAGAAGTTTTAATTATATTTAATTGAAAAAAAAAAGAAAAACATTAAAGATTTTGAACAAGGGACTGTTGTAATAAATGTTTTATTCAATTTAACCACTGTGAGGGAGTTGTATTATCCCCATTTTACAGGTGAGAACATTGAGGCTTAAGATTACATCATATAACCAAGGTCACAAAGATAGGAACTAGCAGAGCCAGAATCTACTTCTGGGTCTGTCTGACACATCTATTTCTCCTTGGCCAAAGCTGAAGGTAAAAGAAACATAAAAGGTAAGGAATGCAAGTGGGGAATGGATGGGAAGACATTTTAAGAAGAGAGATAAAAAGATTCAGTCATTTTTGATACCAGGATAATAAGGAAAGTGGAAGAAGTTAAACTATAATTCCAGATTTTGAAACCAAGAAAATATATTGTTGATATAAATTGGGAGGTAAATTAGCATTGTCCAAACAAAATTTGGCATGACAAACAATATTGTACAATCTTCTTTTAAATTATTAAAAACATGACCCAAGGCATCGTTTTGACTGACCCTGTTTACTGTATTAAAAGTGACTAACATTTATTTATGGCTCTAGTTTTAATTTACAAAGTCTTTTACATGAATTATTGTATTTGATTCCTCACAACTTCATGAAATAGGTTCTACTAGTACAGATGAAAAAAAAATACGGCTTAGTGAGGATATGTAACTTATTCAATATTGTATAGTAAATGCATGAGAAAGTTGGGGCATGAATTTATATTTTCTGATTCCAAATCCAGGATACCAGAAGGTTCTTGGACGTGATAAATAGTCATAAGCACTTTTAACTTCCTTGAGTCAAATGGAATACCCATAAATCCCAAACTAAATAGAACTGTTATCAATCTATTGAAGTGTAGCAAGGGAGATTCAGATAAGCTTAAGGCATGATTTCTAGTTCAGCAAAGATATAAATACATTACTAAAGCAGAGGTGGAATAGCCTTATCTTCCGAAATATGAGTAGTGCTGATAACCCTCTGCTCTGTCAAGATTACCTGTAGCACTTTTAAAGGCTGTGAAGGAAGTCTAATGACCTTGGAGATTCCAATCTATATTATAAGTATAACATAAAAGAGCAAATTTAATTACACTCTTCAGATCATATATGCTCTTCACTTTTTAAAATTCTGAATAGACAGTCTTACTCCAAAATGGCTAAAGGGTTCTGGTAATAATCAGCCTCTACCACACAGAAAAGTAAGCATGTGTGTGAACACTCTGCCATATCAAAAGGGACATGTTTCTAGAACAATGACCACTGCTCCTTGGAGAGAATTGCCTTGAAAATCTCTGTAACTTGGTCGTCTGGAATAATGGCATATTTAAATCATTGAAGAAAACACTGTTAGGAATTCAAATTTTTTTTTATCTAGCAATTAGCAGTTGTTATATATTAGATGCTTTTTTTTTTTTTTTTTCATTTTCACTAAAATGGAGAAAACAAGTGATATTTTGACAACAAAATTGATCAATGTTAGTGGGAAAATAAACCTTTGAAAGTCACTCTATACTTCACAGAGACTAATGGGAAGGAAAAAAGAGAAAGAGCAAAATTTCAAAGTCTCTAATCAGTTCTTCTGGCTACTAACAGGTGGAAAAGATAATTATTTGGGGCAGTAAATTAACTACACTTTAGATACACAGTGGTAACTGTTACGTGTTGAGCCAAAGAGGAGGCAGTTTGAAAGAGGAGCACAGTCTTAAAGATGGAGGAGAGTGGATCAGAAGAGTTCACATAACTTCTCAGTCACCCCCACTTTTAGGAAATTATTTGCTACATCAAACATGGGTGGTACAAACTACCTTTTAGAGGAAAATCAGTGGTAATATATTGGAAAATGAGTTATGAAACATGAAAGCACATGCAGGGTCCCGTAGATTTGGAGGCCAGGGTAACAAGGAACAATTCAAATCACCTGTTCCTTGCTAGAATTCTTGCAGATTTCTAAGGTGGAGCAGAGGAAACTCTCATTCATGAGTGAGTGAGTTGGTTTTGAATATCAAAGATCAGTTTGCCTTAACAGTCACCTGGGTTGCTTGTGCATTATATCTGCTTCTCAAAAAATCCTAAAACTTGGAAATAAAACTCCTGTTTTATTTTCTAGAAAATTAAGAAAGTCACATAAGAAATGCATTCATGAATTAAAGTCAAGGGAAATTAAAATAAGAAATAGAGGTTAATTATTATAAAATATGTGAACAGGGAAGGCTCAGCCATTGGTTGAATGACATGGGAAGGTAGTAGCATGCTGTCCAAAAAATAAAAGTAGGAAAAGCAAACACTTTTCTCACATTTTCCCCAGTGTACCTGCTTTTCCTCTTCTAATCACCTAATTACCTGCCAGGAATAATCAAAAGAACTTTATCAAAAGGACAGTAACACCTCAGTTTGATTTTAATGATACCTATTATAACTTTGTGTGATATGTACAAAAAGATATGCACCTTTTAAACATTCTTATTTGATGAAAAAAATATAAAAAAAAAAAGAATAAACTTCATCAGCTCTTTAATGTATTTAAATATACACACAGTATTTTATGTTATCAGACATGGTATAGTGGTTGTTTTTTTTTTATTTCATGCATACCTTTAATACATGCATAATAATTAAAGTAGTAATTTTTACCACTAGTTTTAAACAATATCCTACAAAATTGTTGTAAATGGATATGTAGCATTCCCTTTTATGTATGATAATTTATTTAGTCAGGTCTTTATAATGTAATATACAAATTGTTTTTAATACTGAAATATATTAAACAATATATTGCTTCTAAATTTCCCTTATCGTAAGCTATCACAAATAAAATTTATCATCATATATACATATTTTTAAAGTTTTTGATACATTATTCCAAATTGCTAAACAT
The DNA here is from genome assembly GCF_057876585.1 of Rhinolophus sinicus. Taxonomy (NCBI): domain Eukaryota; kingdom Metazoa; phylum Chordata; class Mammalia; order Chiroptera; family Rhinolophidae; genus Rhinolophus; species Rhinolophus sinicus. The sequence goes on along the minus strand of NC_142516.1, from coordinate 143,760,881 downwards.
AAAGAATTAACTTTGACCCTAAGGTAATATATATGAGGTGGTATATTTACCCCCAGCCTTGTAAATCCTGACTAATGCATTTTAATTCCCCATCTTATAGGTAAAATGGAGTTTAATTATTATTTTAACTTGTATGTGTTGCTCATTTGTCCATAATTTTTTTGGCCCAATTTTCTATTGATATGTTCTATTTGTTAATATTAGAAAATACTTAGTATCTGTGATATCTGATATTTTAGTAGTTCTCTGGTTCCATTTTTGCATTTAAATGTTTAATTCATCTGGATTTGATTAGGGTGCATGTTGTGAGGTAGGGGTTTAACTTTAGTTTCCTTTTCCATATGGTTAGCCAATTGACTCAATACCATATGTTAACTAATTTATCCTTTTTTCCTCTTGTGTAGAATGTCCTCTTCGTCATGCTACCTTCAAGTACATGTATAACATACATTTGGCCTGCTTATGAGCTCCTTTTCCATGCCATTTATCTGTCTGTGTCATCCTGCAAACAGGTCTGACATTTTAACCACAGGGCAGGTCAGAAGACATATGACACAGGAAGTTTCCTATGAGTGGGGCTGTGGGCAGAGTAGAGGGGGACTGAAAATTGATGATGGGAAGTACCACAGGGGGTTTAGTCTGAAGAGTGACAAGAAGTGAAAATCTCTGAGAAGACCAAAAGCTCTCTTGTTCTTTGACGCAAACTGCAACAGAAAAAAGACACAGGAGGAAAGACACAGCGGGAAGGGGGAAAAAAAATGATGACAAGAACAAGAAAGAAAGTTTATAGTTTGTGCTCTCTTTTCCCTTCCCAGAATTTCCCTGACTGAGGAAAGTATATAGTGTCATTTTGAGCTTCAGAGTAAGTGACTGAAGTACGAACCTAGCTAAGAGACTGCCAGGCTCTCTAGAAAGTCAGGAAGGATAGTATTCAAAACTGCCTCACCGATTTCGAGCGAAGTATTCTTCAAAGTCAGAAGCAAGTTGCAGTAAATAGGAAAGTCCTTCATTTTCTCTGTCATCCGGTAGCCTGAGGAAAGACTTTCCGAATTCCCTGTTACAGCCACCAACAGATAGATGATAGATAGATAGATAGATAGATAGATAGATAGATAGATAGATAGACAGATAGATAGAATCTATAGCTATATATCTATATATAGATATTATAGATGTATAGTTGAACCCATAGACGATTCATATTCATACAAATGTGTTGAATATATACATATATTTTTATATATATTCAATAAATTTGTATGAATATGAATCGTCTATGGGTTCAACTATACATCTATAATATCTATATATAGATATATAGCTATAGATAATATTTTGATATCTAATATAAAGTTTTGCCAAGAATGTTTGATGATATATGAAATGTTGGAGGGTTCAAGAAGTAGGGAAAGAGTGCTCTATTTCTTAGCAATAAATATTCTCATTCAAACCCTATATTAAATTACAATGGACCTAAAATATATTACTTGGGTCATTGATAGTCGCTGTGCTAGAAGCCCAACTGTTTCAATTGGATTTAAATAGAACCTATGCCCAGGCATGCCATTTGTTCTATATACCGAGAACCTAGGAAGATATGATTATCACAATAACCACATCTTTCCAGCTCCTGGCATGCATGCCTTCAACAAATACTTATCCAACAAGAATGTTTCCATGACTGAGTGATAGGATGGTGCCGTGCAACAATGCTGCCTATGCAAACATAGAAACTCTCAGTGTGAGAAGAAAGTGTAAATAATACACATTTTTAAATGAGGGAGGCAGGTTTAGTATGTCTCTGTACCATCTGTTGAGAAAAATTAAACACAAATATTTCAATACCAGGAGGGCCATGTCAGTGAACACTTCTCAGCAAGAAGCAAAGCTGAATCCACAGACAATTCATACACATGTGTTGAGGCCTCCCATAGGCTCCCAAACCATCTTCACAAGCAGAGGGTGTTTTTTAATGTGTGATTTTCACATGGGATTCAAAATGCCTGGCTTGGTGCCAAGGCCTTTTCACAGTTGCCCACAGAGCAAGGGGGAAGAAGCTGGGCCACAGGGAGCAGGTGGCATCTTTAGCTCGCCTGGAAACTTACACCAGGTTTATGCAGGAAGAGGGGCAGAACTGGTCCCAGAGCTGGTTGCAAAGCATAGGATGGAGTCAATTACTTCTCCTCTCCAAGGGTTTACAGGCTCATACTATCTTAGTGCTGTTAGCCCCGTGCCTTCGGAATCATTGAGTAGACTTCAATTTTTTTTCACTTAATCACAAGCCGTATTTTCATTGTATTTAATTGTTTAAATAGGATTGGTTGCTTCTTTAAAAAAACATTGCCTTGTGTAATCAAAAAGATAACTTTGACTTTCTTATCTTCTTTAATTTTTATTGAGAAATAATTGAAAAATAATGTTGTAAGATACTTAAAGCGTAGAGCATGATGATTTGATATACATTGTGAAAAGTTTCCCTCCATCAAATTAATTAACACATTCTTTTTTTTTTTTTTTGGTGAGAACTTGTAAATTCTACCTTCTTAGCAAATTTCAATTATACAATACAGTGTATTTGACTATAGTCATCATGTTATTCGTTAGATCCTCAGACCATATTCATCTTATAACTGATATGTTGTACCTTTTTACCAACCTCTCCCTATTTCCCCAAACTCCAGCCACTGGCAACCACTTTTCTACTTTTTTCATTCTTATGAGTTCAACTTTTTTTTTTTTTTTCCCCTCTTAAAGTCCACATATAAGTGACAGCATACAGCATCTGTATTTGTCTGGCTCAATTTCACTTAGTATAATGCCCTCTAGGCTCATCAATGTTATCAGAAATGATAGTATTTCCTTCGTTTAAAAGACTGAATAATAGCCCATGTGTGAGTCTGTGTGTGTGTGTGTGTGTGTGTGTGTGTTATATTTTCTTTATCTATTCTTTGGTTGACAGTTTGTTTCCATACCTTGGCTCTTGTGAATAATGCTACTAATGACATGGGGGTACAGATATCTCTTCCAGATATTAATTTCATTTTCTTTGGATATACACCCAGGAGTGGAATTGCTGTCTCATAGGGTAATTCTATTTTTAATTTCTTGAGGAACTTCCATATTGTTTTCCACACTGACTATACCAGCTTACATTTTCACCAGTAGTACATAAGGATTCTCTTTTCTCCTGATTCTAACCAGCATTTGTTATGTCTTGTCTTTTTGAGAATAGCCATCCTAACTGATGTGCAGTGATCTCATTTTTATTTTGTTTTGCATTTCTCTGAGTATTAGTCATGCTGAGCACCGTTTCATGTACCTATTGGCCATTTGTATGCCTTTTTTGGAAAAATCTCTATTCAGATTCCTTGCCCACATTTTTAATTAAATTTATTAGGGTGACATTGGTTAATAAAATTATATAGGTTTCAAATGTACAATTCTATAATTACACACACACACACACACTCATATATTGCATTGTATGTTCACCATCCAAAGTCAAATCTCCTTCCATCACCATATATTTGACCCCCTTTATCTTCTTCTACCTTCCCCCTCCCATTCCAGTAACCACTTAATTGTTGTCTGTGTCTATTTTTTGTTTGTTTGTCTTGTTGGTTTGTTACTTTCAGTTTTCTATCCCACATATGAGTGAAATGATGGTTTTGACTTTTTCTGTCTGACTTATTTCGTTTAGCATGATAATCTCACGATCCATCCATGTTGTAGCAAATGGCAATATTTCATCTTTTCTTATGATTGAGTAACACTCCAGTATATATACGTACAACACTTATGCAGTCATCTATCAAAGGACACTTCGGTTGTTTCTGTGTCTTTGCCACTGTGACTAATGCTGCAATAAACATAAGTGTACATATATCTTTATAAATAAATGTTTTCAGATTTTGGGCGTAGATACACAGAAGAGACAATGCTGGGTAATATGGTAATTCTAATACTGTATGCCATAGTGGCTGTACCTGTTTAGATTCCAACCAGCAGTGTCTGAGGGTTCCTTTTTCTTCACAGCATCTCCAAATCTTGTTATAACTTGTTTTGTTGATAATAGGTATACAGTGGTATCTCATTTTGGTTTTGATTTGCATTTCCCTAATAGCTAGTGAAGTTGAGCATCTTTTCATATATCTGTTGTCCATTTATATGTCTTCTTGGGAGAAGTATCTGTTCAGGTTCTCTGACCACTTTTTAATTGAATTGTTTGTTTTTTGTTGTTGAGTTGTATGAGTTCTGTATGTATTTTAGATATTAGCCCCTCACTATAGGTGATGTTTGCAATATCTTCTCCCATTCTGTTGGTTACTCCTTTTTTGTTGATGGTTTCGTTTCCTTTATTGTGCAGAAGCTTTTAGTTTGATATAAACCTATTCGTTTATTTTTGCTTTTACTTCCTTTGACTTTGAGATCAAATTTATAAAATCCTCTCTGAAACCATGGTCCATAAATTTAGTACCTATGTTTTCTCTTATGCAATGTATTGTTCCAGGTCTTATATTAAGGTCTTTGATCCATTTTGAGTTAATTTTCACATGGGATTAATTGAGGTTTTTTTTTTTGTTTGTTTTTTTTTTCTATTGAGTTGAATGAGTCCCTTGTATATTTTAGATATTAACCCCTTATTGGATATGAATTGTCTTGTTCAATCAATTTAAAATATTTTCCTTTCAATATAATTTAAAATTTTATCTAATATATGTTGGGGATTCTAGTACATTAAAAACAAAGTACAAAAGAGATAAATTATTTATAATCATTTGTCATTGACATGAGGAAAAAAATAATAGCAAGTGTCTCTATTACCCTAAGATGTTAGGAATGTTTTCCTCACATTTTACGATATTACATTGACTGATTTTAGTGAAATATATCTGCTGAAATAAGAAATTTGTTTGTAAGTACAGATTTAACCGATTAAACACTATCAAGGGATATACACACATTTTGCCTTTTTTCAGCCCATTAGCTTAATGGAATAGCCATCTAGACTACAACATGTGTGAACAACACATTTTTAATACTTCATGAGTAACTGCCTACTAAGGGAGAATCTGTTCCAGCATCATGTTTTCCAAAGTGGTCGGTGGAGTGTCAACATCATCATTAACACAAAACTCAGAAATACAGTCTTTGCATCCCACCCCAATGCAACTGACTTAAAACCTACATTTTAACAAGATCTGCTGGAGAAGAATTTGGAATTCTGTGTGACTGTCTGAAGAAATATAAATGAGAACTAAGGGTGGGGAGAATGTACAAAAAAAAAAAACACAGGAAGTTGGTGGGCTGTAAGGACCTATCAGGGCAGCAAGAATGCCTCTGTGGTGTGTCTATGGGTTTATTTTTCACTCTTTTGCTGAGGTTCCTAAATGTAATGTTTATAAATACAGAGATCACTGAAATAGAATCAACTGTTTAGATATAGTTCTATGCATTTATAGACCACTAATGTTCACCAAAGGCATAAAGGCAGCTGAGTAGAGAAAAGATAGTCTTAAATAAATGGTCCTTGAATATATAGATATCCATTAGCCAAAATAAATAAACAAATAAATAGATAGAGAGATAGATAGATAGTTATATACATAAATAAGTAAACTATAACACATACCTTGTACTTTAGAGACAAGTTAATGGAAAATGGATTATGAACCTAAATATAAAATGTAAAACTTTATCTCTTCTAGACAATAACATTTGAGAAAACCTTTGTGATCTTGTGTAGGCAACAATTTCTTAGATACCACATCAAGTATAAGGTAAAAACAGAAAAGAAAAACAAATTGAATAAATTCAATAAATTGAATTTTATCAAAATTAAAAACTTCTAATGACAGTAAAGAAGATGTAGAGGAAATCCACTGACTAGGGGTTCATATTTTTTAAATCATGTAAATGATAATTGTGGTATATTAATAATATATAAAGAACCACCAAAACTCAATAGTAAGAAAACCAACCACCCAATACAAAATATGCAAAAAATTTGAAGAGATTCACCCCCAAAGAAGATATATGGTAAAAAACAGCATAAAAATATGTCGATCATTACTAGTCACTAAAAATACAAATTAAAACCACAGTGTGATACCACTTCTTTTATAATGACTAAAATAAAAAAATAAATACATAAATAAATGACTGTACCAAACGTTGGCAGCTACATGGAGGAACTGGAACTCTCATATACTGGTAGTGGAAATGAAAAATCACACAAACACCTTGGAAAGCAGGCGGGCAGTTTCTGAAAAGTGTATATTACCATATGATTTAGTAATTTCATCCCTCAGTACTTATCCAAGAGAAATACATAAAATAAATGTATATGTTCTTATAAAGACTTATATTTCCTATGTATAAAATTCTTCATAGCAACTTTATTTGAAATAGCCAAAAACTGGAAACAATGAAGATCTCCAGCATCAGATGAATAAATAAACTATGGTATACTACTTAATAATAAAAATAATAAACTATGGAAGAGAGAGGATCCAGAGATGGCAGTAGGAAGGAATTACACAAAACATGAGTAATCTTTTGGGAGTGATAGATATGTATATTATCTAATTATGTTGGGGTTTCATGAATTGATTCATATGTGTGTGTGTGTGTGTGTGTGTGTGTGTATTTACCAAACTGTACATTTTAAACATGTACAGTTTATTATACCTTAATATGTTAAACAAAGGGAAAAACTAAGTATCCTAATTCTTTCTGCAAGAGACAGTGACTTTTTTTTTCTTCCCTCTAGTATGACATCCTCAGTTTTCTCAATAAGAGCCTGATTCTTCATCCTCTGTGTGCCTATTACATGTTGTGCACACCAGAACATGTCTAATCATTTTGTAATTATTTGCGTTCATCTGTTGCTGCTCATTAGGGTAAAGCTCTTTAAATTCACAGATAAAATTTTGTGCCACTCATATAGATGTTCAATGGATGGTGAATGAATGAATAATCAGTAACCCTGGCACTGAAAACGGATGTTGTCCAAAGAATGGATAAACAAAAAAGGAAAGACTGACTAGCATTCCCTCCATTCTGGATGCTGAGTCTGAGACTAAATGATGTTTGACTTTGCTAACCGATGAGTAAAGAACAGGGCAAGTACTTTTGCAAATATTTAAATTCCATGTGCAAATACCAGTGGGCTAGAAGAACTCTCTAGGCCAGCGTGAGGGAACTAAACTAATGTAACAGGAGGTAATTAGGAAAGTAAACACTTTGGCAAACTATAAAGAAATACCAGAAAGATGAGCTTCTAAGGTCAAGTGCACGAAATACTGGCTTGTATATTTTAGCCAATATGAATAACATTTAAAAAATTACTTTCTAAAATAAATATTTCTATGTTAAGCAAATAACCTGAATCATCTAAAAAGCCTTTGCAATTGTAAGAATGATCATTTTAATCAAAATCATATGCATTGCTATATCTATGTAAATGAATTTGCATTAGCATTCAGTCTATGTAAAAAAATAAACACATACAACTCTATTTTTTATTTAATTTTCCAAATTAACTTCATATCAACCTAATTTTATTTTTTTATAATTTCACTATGTTCATTTTTTCTATTTAATTATATTACTTTAGAATTAATATGACATCAATTTTATACAATTGGGGGCTACCAACATACTCAAAACAATATAAAGAGCCTATACTTCCAACCATACAACATGACCCTGAGAACTACTTAAAAATCTGTATTTGTTGAACTAGATACATCAAAGTCACATGCTGGCACATTTTTAAAATAAGTCAACAAAAGATCGCCAAAATAATTAATTTGAGAGTACATTTTGTCTCGTTTTCCTTGAACAAAGGAACTGATAAAAATGGAAAAGTAATGTGTTCTAGGATGTTGGTTTTGGGCTTCTGTGGGCCAGGTACTGAATACCTGTGCCTAAAGCTCTCACATTTTGTGTTTAACAGTTTTCCTTTGGTATCGTGCTTTATGACCTCACTTCTAGGGTAGGAAATACTTTACTTTATTATAAATTGAGGCTCCTTGATTAGGTGAAATTTGGTCTTCATCTTTACTGCCGCTGAATTTTAAGTAACCAATGCAACTCCATAATAATTCCTTATTTTCCTGTATCAGAATCCCTGTGCTCACTTGGACATCTAAAACCATTCTTCTTTCCTATGGCTGTTGTCACAGATTACCATAGACTGGACTGGGGTGAAGGCGTAAACAACAAAAATTTATTCCGACAGTTCTGGAGGCTAGAAATTTGAGATCAAGGTGTCGGAAGGATTGTTTCCCCGAGGCCTCTCTCCTTGGCTTGTGGATATCCACGTTCTTCTCTCTGTGTCTTCACGTGGTCTTTCTTCGGTGCATGTTTGTGTCCTCATACTTTCTAGTAAGGACGCCTTCATATTCTATTAAGGCCCACCCTCATTACTTCATTTAACCTTCATTACTCCTTTTTTTTTACTAAAGTTTATTGGGGTGACAATTGTTAGTAAAGTTACATAGATTTCAGGTGTACAATTCTGTATTACATCATCTATAAATCCCATTGTATGTTCACCACCCAGAGTCAGTTCTCTTTCCATCACCATATATTTGATCCCCTTTACCCTCATTTACTAAGCCCCATCCCCCTTACCCTCTGGTAACCACTAAACTATTATCTGTGTCTATGAGTTTTTGTTTCTCATTTGTTTGTCATGTTCTTTTGTTGTTTTTGGTTTATATAACAAATATCAGTGAAATCATATGGGTCTCTGCTTTTTCTGTCTGACTTATTTCGCTTAGCATTATAATCTCAAGATACATCCATGTACTTAGCATGTGCTTAGATATGTTTTATTTCTAGGCATTCGATCATAATGTCACCAATGTAGCTTACATTTCTTACAATCAGAAGCATTTCTACTACTTTTCCATAACAACAACCTGACAAGATATCCAATCATGTATAAAATAACACCAACTATTAACCACAAGAACTAACACTATCTATTGGGCATCTAACATGGCCTAGGCACTTGTTATCTCCATTTTATAAGAAAAAAAATGTCTTAAAAAAGATTTAATAGTTTGCCCAAATTTGCATCTAATAAATAAGAATTTATTGGTGAAATATTAGTAACTACTATGTATAGTCTAGTCATTATTCTGGTCACTGAATATTCAATAGTGAACAGAACAGACTATGTTCTTGCCATCATCTTGGGACTGATGTTTAGTGGGAAGAGACAGATTTAAAACAGATAAATAAATAACAATGTATATATCATGTCAAATAGTTTTAAGGGTTATGAAGGAAATATAACTAGTTAGGGAGACAATAAATGTGTGGGAGTGTTGTGGTAGCAGCAGTGGGAAGGCAAGGACTCACCTAGAAGGCAACAAATGAGAAAAGAGCAGCAAGTGAAAAGGCTCCGAGGTGAGAAAAGCCCTGGGGTGTTGGAGGACAGTGAGGGGAATGGAATGTGCCAAGGAAAAAAGGTGGGAGGGGAGGTCAGTGAGCAAAAGGGCTTATGGGGGAAATTTTGTAGCAAGATGTGGAGCCCAGTCCCAGTCAGATGCAATCCCTGAGACACAGATTTGAGGCAAAGGTGCTCATTTGGGAGGTGATTCTGGGAAACAGCAGAACCGAATAGGAAAAGGGATCGAATACGAAGGTCATTCACTAGCTGGTTACTGCTTAGGACAACTGTTACTACATTCTGTTGGAACTTGTGAGAAATAACATATCACATACTTAAGATTGGTCTTATTTGAGGGCACAGAATGCTGGACTATTTATCTACCACTTTTTGTCATTGGTTGAGGGCTGCTACTGAGGGCATTAACTCTTCAGCCCTTCCAGGCTGCTCTCTCCTAGTCCATCACCAATCATACACCACAGTCATTCCCAAAGAAAAGAGCCACAGGCGCTTGCGGTAAGGAGTGATCGTCAGGTCCTGGAATAAAGAGTGTTGGGGGTGATGCAGCTGGTGGGTATATAGGAAAAGGGCACTGATAACAACTTGACTTAACTATTGGGGGTTTCTGAGCACAGTGGTGGTGTGTTAGTGTGCTCAGGCTGCTGTAACAAAGTACTGCAAACTGGATCGCTTATACACAACAGAAACTATTTCTCACAGTTCTGGAGTCTGGAAGTTTGAGATCAGGGAGTCACGATATATGGTGAGGGCCATCTCCTGGGGGGCAAGACTTCTCCTTGTACCCTGACATGGTGAAAGAGGCTCAGTAGCTCTCTAGTGTCTTGTTTATATCATCACTAACCCCATGTATAATGGCCCAGTCCTCATGACTTAACACCTACCAGTGGTTCTACCTCCATCCCAGTGGGTTTTAAGATTTCATCATAGAAATTTTTGGGAAACATAAACATGTAAGCCACAGCAAGTGGCATGAACTGATTTGCCTTTTTACAGATTGTTCTGGCTACTGGGCTCAGAATTGCAGGTGGGCAGGCTGTGGTGACAAGGGCAACAACACGGAGCTACTTGAGAGGACTGCCATCATCCTGGCAGGCAAAACACGGGTGTGAACTAATGCAGCAATAAGGACATGAGGGTGGGAAGATTATGGTTTTGCTGTGAAAGGAAAACTAACAGGAGAGTTTGATGAATTGGCTATGGAATAAAGAAAAAAAGGGACCAGTAAAGATGTCTCCAAAGGTTTGAACTAAAGGAAATGGAAGGATGCAGCTGCCATTTACTGAGAGGGGAAAGATTGTAGAATGAGTTTTTTGAGGGGAAAAAAAAAGCATGAAAACAAGAATCTCAAGACAAAATATCACTAAAAGTAGATATCATTATTCTCACTTTGTAGATGAGAATGATGTGCTCAGAAACACAGAGAGTTAGCTGGAAAATGCTAAACATATCAGTGTGAGGGTAATCATGTCCATAGATAGGGTGGTGAAAAATATCACTGATAATATATTTTAAATGCCTAGTACAAAATAGATAATCCCCAAATAATGGTAATTTTGCTTTTAGAATTTTTGGCAATATTTTGTACCTGAATCTGTAGTTAGAAAGTGTGTTCATCTTATTTACAACTTTTACCACTCAGCAAATTTCTCAAAACAAAATATCATTCAACAAATACCATTAAAATTGACATCCAGCAAGCAGTCTACAGGATAAGTTAAGGTAAGTAAGGTTTTCTGCAATGTAAATAAAACTTCAAATAAAAGTTTATTCTTTGTAATAAAACCAAATTAATTTTAGTAAAACCATTAAAGCAACATATAAATCAGTCACATTGTAGTAAAGGAGACAGAAATAAGGAATTGTAGGCCACTTTCCAAGAAAATGACATTACTGGATGCTATCATTAGTGGACTTAATGGTTCCAAATATAGTCATCTTTAAATTATTCAGTGCCAGATTAGTTTATGTTCTAGTTACCTGGGCTACTCTGCTGTTCTCCATTTATTCTTTGGGGTTTTTAAGCACTATCTCTAAGTTTACTGCCAAAGACCTTTACTAGCTGAGGGCAAAGAAAATTATGTTGGAGCATCTGGCTAGTTATAATTGTCTTATTAAGGTGTGTGTAGGAAATAGTTTGATACTTAAGACTGCCATAAGACTTTTAAAGATTACTGTGGAGATTTGGGAAAATTAATTGGCTATATTTTAAAATCATGATTGGAAATACAAAGCAGTGTTTTTGAATATCAGATACCTATGATAAAAATGAATGATAAAGTATGGTGTGTCTCAAATACACATATAAGCACATTATATAAATCATGAAGAATGAATAATGATTTCTAGAAATTATGGATTTCCTTTAAAATCCAATATGCAGTAGGAAAAAGACATTAAAATATCTATACACTCAAGAAATTGAAAATTGATTAGATATATAAATAACAGAGATATTTAACAGCTATTCACACACTTATACCCCTTGAGTAAAAAAGTTGCAAATAGCCACAATGTATTTTACAAATTATGTGAAATATCTAGATCATGGAGGACAAAGCAGGAGCTTTGTAAACTTTAGTTCACTTCCCATGCTTTATACTCTATCTCTTTTTATCTCCTCTCCTTGTCCCACCCATCATACATATCTTAACACAACAGTTTCTAAATTTATATATTCATAGAAAACTCAGGTGTATATTTTCCACTTTGTACCAGAACAAGAGAACTCAAAATATTGGCCACACACTTTATAAGAATTATTTTTTAAAATACATGAAATTCCATTTTCTCAACAAGTAGTAGCATTATTTGTCATTCAAGCTTGGGGAAAAGCAACTTGAAAGCAATACCTAGCATAAATATAATGAACATATGACTCTGTCATATCTACATAAATTTAGAAAGAATAATGTGATTTTTGTTTTCTGTTAACCAAAGATAAAAATATAGAAAAATATACTAATGAATTATATACAGTAAAAAAGTTCTTGATTATATTAGAGGATGATTAGATATTAACGTAACTCTTAAACACAAGGTAGGTATTATTTTACTTATTAATTGTCAATAAAGCATCAGGTATTTATGGGGACAGAAGTTTTTTTATTGTTCCTAAGCATTTCTATCTAGGAAACTTAGTTTGCAGAGGCATTTACCGCCTCACAGTAATAATATGTGACAAATGGGGAGTGCTGGTAACAATGCATCACTGTTGGGCTGCGTATGCATATCTGAGGAGAGGGAGCGAAATGATGAAAGATACACAGCCAATTCAATAAGTAGGCTGTTTATTTTAAATACTCCACTTATTATGATCAAGTAAATGAAGAAATATTAAAATAACCTACCTGTTCTAACATCCAGGTTATCTTAACGAATTGTCTCAGTGTCACTTTCAAGTAAAGATGTGGGAAACAGTGTCTGTAATCTACATTTTTGATCTGCCGACATAGCTGCTGGCTTCAGCAGAACATTAATGCACACATAATGTACCTGCTGGTATGATTAGCTGAATCAAATGATGGCATTTAAGTAACACCTAAATAATCTTAATTAGGATCTGCAACTCATCTTAGCACTTAGAACTCTACAGATGGATAGTCTTAATTATCAGCCTTTTGATTAGGATAACAGCCCTAATCAAGATGATGTGGGCCTGATAGACAGGGGTATCAGTAAATTAATGACTGCTGTTAAGTGGGAGCAAACGCAAAAAAATAGAACTGTTTTCCATGAGTGAGAGAGGATTATGTCGATGCAAAGGAATCAATATTGTTAGGGAAAATTCAGAATAAAGAATCATAAACTGAGATTAATCTTATTATATCCAAAAGTATTTGAGCCCTATGTTGAACATGATGAAGTAAGTTGAGTGTTTACATAAAATTGACTTAATACAGGTTGTTTTACAAATGTTTCTAAATTCTGAATCAGTAACTTGGTAAAACTTGGTATATGACTCAAAACTATTGGAAATTCCTTTTTATGATAGAAATTATAAGATAATAATGTAAGAAAGAAAAAAATATATATATTTTGCTTACTCATTTTTCCAGAAATAGTTTATTTTTTCTGAATTTTAACTTTCCAAATTACCAACTGCCAGGTTAATTAGGCATAATGCAATATGAAAAGGTATTTTCTTATAGTTGGACATGGCCTGCTTGATTCCCAGAATTTCCTAGGGGAGAAAACAAAGCTAGTGTTGTATGTATGTTCTGTTCATTGGACTGGGAATTGATGTACAATTGATTAAAGGAGGGTCTTCCCATCTTTTTTATTTTGCACTTTACCACCTAGATCTTCAGAATAAAGGATACTATGACATTTTAGCTTTTATTGAGAAACTTTCCTCAAGGCTCTGTTCCTAGTCCTCAGTGTCTAGTCTCCAATCTAGGCTTCTCCTCAACACCTCCCTACCCGTCTTCTTCACCTCTTCCTTCTTCTTTTTAAGACCAAGCCTGACACTTCCTTCTACTTTTCTCTTGCACCATCTTCTCTGTCTAGCACAAATCTTATTCAGAGATTAGTGAATCTTCAGGGGCACGCTTGCCTCTCACTGAATAAAAAATTAAGTGTGTTTCAGAATTCACTATTTGGAACTGGGAAGTACTGGTAAATGTGCCATGGTTGGTTAGATATATTATCCATCCTTAGATAAAAAACATGAGACTCTAGCTTGGATGTGAGTCAGTGAGGACAGCATGAACCTATTGCTGCCTGAGAGGAAGAGAGAAGAAACACGTTTATCACTATTTGGCATTGGATATGATATAAATCCACTACATTGGTGGGGCAATTAGGAATTCATCAAGTGTTTGCAAACTATATCAAATGATGCATATTTGAAAGAGCAGTGTTCAGTGTTCGTGCTTAAATGTCTTATCTCTTGGATGATGATGATGATGTTATTCATTGCGTATGTTGCAACTACCTCCCTTTCCTACTAACACACACAATAAGAAAATTCTCTGTGTAAAACCTCAACTGCAAATGTGTTCACTAATTTATTCCATCCCCTGAGAAAGGAGAGCTATGAAAACATCCCCTGAGACTCACTCCAGAGTCTCCTACTTCTTTGACCACCATGAATTCTCTCTCATTACCTAGCTTCTCTTCATAGGCCTAGCCCCCAAGTGTTTTTCAAATTCTGCCATGGATAATTTTTCCTACAATAAAATTCTGCTTTAATAATCTTACTCACTCCTAATTGTCAATATTTATTTCTCTATACATTAGTATCTTCAACTCTGATTTCTTCCAGTTTTCTCAATACATATACTCAAATGCCTTGCAGATGTCCCTGTCTAGGTGTAGCCTTACAACTTTAAATAAAGCAGGTCTGAATCTAAATGCATTATCTTCCTTCTTACCATTATATCCCCATTATTCAAGCTGGATCATGCAGTATTATATGCTGTCTTCTCCTTACCATCTATTTGCTGTCAGTTATCAAGATCTCCTAACTCTGCCTCATAAATGTTTTTTTATGTATCTGTATTTTCATTAGTTTTGTTACTGATTCCTAATGCTCAGCCATTTTCAAGTCATCTTCTTCTCATCTCTAAACAGCTTTCCTGTAGTCTTTTCTTCCCTGACCTATGCATCATTTAGCATGCAAGTTGAACTACTACAAGTTGAATCAACCACCCCCTTAGAGAGCAGCATAAGAAGCTCTTTAGATCTTTACTGCATGAAGTAAAGAAAAAACATACCTAACTAAATCTACTCCAACAACAGCTGAAAACACTCATCCATCACTCTTCATTTGGCTACTGGGAAAGCTTTCCTCACACATCCCCATTCCTATCTCTCTAGCTATTCCTTGTCTAATTTTTTTCTACGTATTTTTGCTTCTGAAACTAACACCTTGACTTGGCACCCACATACAATGCTCAACACTGCTCACCCCTGGCTCTTTGAATTCCACCTCCCGTCTCTGCATTGCCTCCAAATTTTTAGGTATACTGCTTACCATCCATATTAGCTTTGGAGATTCATTTGGTATAGCTATATTTATTTCCAGGGTTTTCTCATTTCTTCTTCTCGTCTCTCTTTCAGAGCTTATTTTGCTGACTCAATTTTGATTGTACCTTGATCACTATGGCATTGGAAAAGTTATATCCAATTGTGACCTATATGCTAAGAGATTGTCCTGATTTTAGTAACTGACATATTGCTTCATTTGGGCTTCATTCCTTCATATGGCTTTATTTTCTACTCATGAGGTGTCTAAAAATAAAATAAAATAGTAAATAAATTGCTTGTGTTAAATATAGATCTCATAAATAAAGGAAAATTGTGATTTAAATTTAAAGGAAATTTATTATACAATTACTATCAGCGAAGGACAAATTTCAACTTTTAATGGATGTAGTAGAATGTTTGTCTCTCACTCTACACTTCGATTTTGTGACCGTTGCTCACTATCATCTATAATCCGTATGTCCAATCAATAAAGGGAAATTAGAGGGTAGTGTTTTTAATTTGTTGGGAGGCATGTGGCATATAGATCTATAATTGCCACCTTAGCCCCTCCAACATAATCATTATTTAAATCATTTTTAAGTTTCTGTGCTCCTTTAAGGAATCCAGACACCTGTGGATCACTCATTCCATGGAAATTATACAAATGCATAAAGGATGGGGGCAGGTCTTTGGGCATCTACTGGTTGCATAGAAAGAGTGGACGGCCGCATTTGATAAAATAAAGAAAGTAGCAGCAGCAGGTAGATGGTGAAATTTAGGAAATAATAAGTGTTTAGTGCTGTTTCTCAAATTATACTTAGAAGAAAACTGTTGGTTTCTGGAGGAAAAAAAAAATAGGTGAAACAATTTTTCCATGTTGATTTTGTACATAGAATTAAAGTTTAGTTATATTTATCACAGATTGATTACACTTCAATAATTGTAATGCTCTGTAAGGTTACTCATGAGCTACAAAACAACATTGATCAGTTCATCTTGACTAATACTCACCTAAGAGTAGGGTTTGTGTTGGTGAATAATTTTTGTAATGTAATTTGAATGTTATTATTTAGTTTTCTTAAATTTTCATTTTCCTTATTATTATTTGTTGTCTACCAAAATGGTTATGTTGTACAGAAATTCTTAATTAAAACATAAAATACTGATAAAAATGGTAATTCTAAACTACTCCTCATGATAAAGTAAAAGTAAGTGTGATGATATATACATGGACACTGGATATCATTGGCTCGGGGATCCCCAGTACAATGTGTGGTACAAAACTTTGACAAATAGAAACAAGAATCCATCTAAACATTCATTTTCATAAATATTGATAAATCAAATTTTCCAAGAATAAGTTAAGTGATAATATTTCTCATACAAAATGAATTTTATAGTTTAAGGTGCAGAAGATAACAAAGTTATAAAGGCATCACTGCCAGTCGCACTCTAATAGTTAAAACAGGCATAAGTCACAATATTTATGAGAAGTTAATGATAAATATATTCCATTTGAAATCAGAAAAAAAAGGCTCTTAGCAAAATTCTTTAATCAAATTTCCCTATAAGACATAAGATAAAATGAATTATGCACAGATGAAAAATAAACTACTATACTGTTTCATGTTACATATATTTTATTTTAAACTAAAATAAAACAATATATATTAAGAATATTAATCAAGCCCTGATATGTGCAGAACATTTTAAGGAGGAAGCCCTTAATTTTTGCACTAAACTTTCTTGTATAAAAATATATTTTTTTCTGTTTTGTTATCAGTCTTAATGTATAATGATTTAACAAATTGACTGACACCACTGGTTAAGATATTGCTTATAAATGATAACATCCTTCATGTTGATATGACACTGATATTTTAAATTAAAATATAACTTAGATATTTTATTTTATTTTATTATTTTTCTACTATGTATTCCAATATTGATACCACATATGTATGATTTGCTGAAGTGCAATTGATGTCCAAATTTAATATGTAAAATAAATATAAAAAATCATATCTCTAACATGAAAATAAATTTATAAAGCAACTTTAAAACAATGATGAATAGCCAACATGAAAGTGGGCAACGGATAGGCACAACATTACCCCCCCAAAGGATAAAATTAATGTCATATAAAGAGATATTCAACTTTACTAATAATCAAGGAACTAAGGAAAGCAAATATTTTTTAGTTAAGAATCTCTTTGCTTCTCGGATTAGCGAATATTTAAACCTCACAGAAAATGCTATATTAGGAAGCAGTTAAAGAAATGAGTCTGAAACCTTCCAAAGTTGAAAAAAGAAACCATGCACTATTCAGGAGGATAGCAACAGGTCAAAGATTTGGAGAGAACACTTTTACCATATGAATCAAAACATAATTAAGCAAATCAATAGCCAACAAATTTCTACTTCCTAGAATTTATCTTACCAAGATAATGGCACAAATATAAAAATATACATGCCAGAGAATGTTTACTATAACAATGTGTAAATTATTGGGAAATTATAAACATCCTAGATATCCATTGACAGAACTGGTTAAAGAATAGTATACTCCAACAGCGGCAATTAAAAATGGTTTTAGGTTGTTAAAAATCAAGGGAGTTTTCTGAGAAAAATATGGGCAAACTGAGTAGAGCTCAAAATAAGTCACCAAAAAATTAAGATTGTAAATATATGTGAAATTGGGAGGAAATTAAAAACAAGAATAAATTGTTGCTGGATATTTAATACATGACAGAGTTTTATTCTAACTTTTTCATTTAATCTCATAGTAGGTCGAAGAAGGTAAACTATCAGGGACTCATGACAACCAAGCATCAAGGCCAGGTTTGAAATTCAGTATCTCTGATTTCAAAGTCCATGTTCTCAGTACAACACAGAATTCGGTTTTGTCTTGTGAGATACTCTGTTCTCTCTGTGGCTTCTGTGTTTTATAGGTGAGGCTGATGATGCTACCAGAAAGACGATTATACTATTTGCTATAAAATCAGCTGCCTTTGGATATTCCTTTTCCATATGATTTTGGAGGCCAATCTATATGTAACATAAATTGGTCTACTAAAATATAACTAAAATCAAATGAATCAATATTTTATTATAAGAAAACACAACATATAAGTGAACTATAAATTCAGACAACTGCTATTGGAAAATTACATATACCAGGGTAGCAAGAAAATGCATACACATGACTTGTATTCATCTTCTGTTATCGGTATATATTATCACAATTTTAATACAGTTTTTTCCTTTCTTAAAATGTGTATACATTTTTTTGGCACCCTCTTTGTACATACCTGTATTACACTATTCAATTTTTTTCTACTTTTTCGTCTCAGTTACATCTTTTCTGAAAATAGACACTTGACATTGCTCTACAATACCCTTCTTCCATTTGAATACTTAAGTGGAGTTTCTTTACTCTTCCAAAAGCAATTGTTTGACAACAACTTGTAGATATACGATTCATGCTCAAACCTGCTTTCTTTCTTTGGGACATGATACATTGATAATTGCATCTGTAAGAAGCCTAAAGAGAATAAATCAACTCCAGAATTAATAGTATATCAATTAACTAACCTTGTTTTCCACTGGCATCACTCATGTTCATGCATTATAAGAATGCATATATTCACAGGCACAGCATACATTTTAAACTCCTCACAATTCAAGTGAAAAAAACACACACAATTTTTTTGGTTTCTGAAGTATTGAAAACTGCCAGAGTGCCTTTCATATAAAACCTTTCAAAGCCAGGTAATAAAAAGCACATATAAAAGCTGTTAGCTCAGGGTACGTAAAATGCTTGGCAAATGGTCCCAAACTTGTGGCATCCTGTATGGAAATTATCGTTTTGTTTTTCAGCTTACTCTCTGTAACTATGTTTATGATCCTTTGTTCCATCTCTGTCTAATGATGCCTAAGTATAGTTGACACCAAAAATAAAATCCAGGTCATGAACCTTAAAATATAATAGGTCATTATTCTCATAACAAAAATAAGGGGGAAGGGGAACCACATTGTCAGAATCCAAGAAGTCCCCGCATTTATACAACAAAGATGTGAGAATAAGATGTGGAAAAGTGGGGACCCAGCTGCACTCAGAAGTCACCTACTGGACAGTTATTACACCCCAGTGAGCCACCATGTGCCACTCACTATGTTAAGCTTCGGGGAAGTGAAGGAAAAGTGAGGAGGGGGGAATGGGAGAGGAGGTGGAGGAGGGAAAGGAGGAAGACTGACTGACTTGATATGTTTCAGTCACTATTTAAGAACTTTTTATGTCTTGGTTTCATTAGATTGTCATAACTCTTTGACATAGGTAATTTAGCAATCCCAAGGTCATCTATATTTTATTAAATTTGGGTATTTAGAGACTCTAGAAGGCTATAGCATTTGGGGCAGAGTCTGTAACTTACTTTACAAAACTACCAACTACATCAACTTGTCTGTCTGAATGGGCTAGTTCTGGGGTGGGGGGTAGTTGAAAAAAAAAAGTTGTTCTTTTCAGTCCATCATTAGAATTTAGAGGGGAAAATAAAATGATATTGTTCCCCGTCCTTCCACTTACCATTCTACTATAGCAGAAATTGTTAAAAAACAGAGATAGAGCCTTGGTGAGAGGGAAAATGAAAGGAGTCTCAAAATATATAGCCCTTTGAGTACATTTTCTTGTTGCTTTGCAGCTGTGATTCTCCAAGTGTGGTTTGGGACCCCTGAGGGATTCCCAAGAACCTTCCAAGGGGTTCTTAAATTAAAACTATCTTCACAATAAAACTAAGACATTATTTGTTTTCTTTACTCTGTAGACATCTTCAGCAAAGGAATCTTAGCAGGAGTTGGGAAAATGGCACTCAACTATACTAAAACACATTGTTTATCAATACTCTTGCCCCCAGAAAAACAAAAAGTGCAGTTTTTACATAAGGATGTCTTGATGAAGTAGTACAAGTTATTAATATAATTAATTTTGAGTCTTATGTACACGTCTTTTTATGTTACCTACGAAAACATGGGAAATGGAAAGTATCTAAAGCATAGCAGCTGCATATAGGCAGGTGATGTTCTTGAGGAAAAACAAATAATGTGATTGTTAGAATTATGAGCTAAACTACCTATTTTTCATTTTATGGAACACTATTTTTACTTAAAAGAACAGCTGACAAAACTAAGTGTATTCACATTTGGGTAGGCTTTCTAAAAATTGAAGTGAGCCTATCCACTTCAAGGAATAATTAGAATTTTGGAAAACTCTCTTCCGACATAAACTTTTCAATTTCCCAATACTTAAAGGCTTTTCTGATGAAAAACTGTGTATGAAACTCTTTTATATTAAATAGAAAATTATGTTGATATTTGGAAACTGCATAAGCCACTGAACCAATATTTTCCAAATGTCCAATGCATAATGGTGTAAAAGCATTGTTGAGTAAATAAGTTGAGACTTATTCAAAGTGCAAGATAGCCTTTCCATGTAAAGGAGTTTTAAAAAACATTTTGTTTTTTTTTAGACTGTACATTGCAATGGACATTGCTTTTAAATTCTATTTGTCAAGATTTGGTACAGTATCAAAAATTACCTGAGAAGAGTTTCTAACTACACACCTGTGGAAAACCAGATTTTTTTAAATATATACTTTAAAATGATGATTTGCTTCATATGGAATGCAGAAGCTGATAGGAATACAGGTTTCTTATATTAGAACAGTCATTAAAGAGACTTATATAAATGTAAAACAATGTCACTCTTATTCAGTTTTTTGTCTCTGAAAAAATAGCATGATTTAAATGATATAATACATTATAATGCATTTTGCAATAATATTATAATGAAATAAAATATATTTAAAATTTTGTGTGATTTAATTTCTAATGTGGTAAATATTGGTAGATATAATTCGGGAAAGCAAAAGGTCTTTGGAGTCCTCAATATTTTTTAGAATGTAAAAGCCAAATCATTTGAAAACTAGCTATACAGCAACTTTACAAAACATTAGACAAGGATGTGCTATTTTATATTTGTGTAATAAAAATTAAATGTATGTAGGTTCTAAAATGTCATTTAAAAGATATTAGGGAGACATGAACAAACGTTAAGACACATTCACTCCTTCCTCCCATTGTAGAGTCAACAGCTACTTCCAGGAAACTCTCTAGAAGCCAGACTTTTCTTCAAGCATCTCTTGAAGAAAGAGGCAAAGACCTTATTACCTCTTAAAATTTATTATTGGCTATGAGTATTTTTATAATCTCCATAACAATTTCTCTATAAAGGCTTCCTAAATAATTGTGATTTCTCCTTATGTGAACTCTCTCTGGGGCTTATGTTTATAAAGCAAGATACCAGTTTAACCAAAAGTGGATTTTCATTGCTCACTAGATTACTTTATTATTATTATTATTTTTTGTCTCTGATCATTTTATCGAACATGTTTCCAAAACCAGATTATAATAAACTTATTTAGGTAAGAGCTTGCAGTTTAGCTTTCTTTTGAACCCCCTCTCTACTTTTCACAAGGCTTTGTTTAGATGAGGTGCTGACCAATATTTCATCCTTATTGTTAAGGGTAAAATACCTTGTCTTAAGTTATTGTAAATGTAGACATAATTAACCTTTAAATATGCTTCGTAGTCCCCCAAGTATTCCTCCTTTGGCAAAAACAGCTATTTCTATAATATTGTAAAAGCTATGTATACTGTTAGATGGATAGTAGACTTGTCGGGGGGATCACTTCATAAATTATATAAATGGCTAAGCACTACTCTGTATAACTGAAACTAATATAACATAATATTAAATGTCAACCATAATTAAAAAAATACATAGTCACGGGATATAAAGTACAGCATAGGGAATATAGTCAAACATAATATCTATGTACCATGTCAGGTGGGTAGTAGACTTGCTGGGATTATCACTTTGTGAGATGTGTAAATGTCTAATCGTTGTGTTGTTGTGTACGCCTGAAACTAATAATAATAATAAAAAAAACTGTTTCCATATGTTTATAAACTACATGGGCAACTTAAAAGTGATTATTTTTATATAATACTTTCAATGGTGACAAAATATATCCCAAATCTGCTATACTATTTGTAATTTATTTTCAAATATTTCAGCATGTGCAGTCGCATATATTCATATGTGGTTATTTGTAGCAATATACAAACTAAGAATGTTTGTTAATATTTGTTGTACCCTAGTTGGTAGACTATAATCACAACAGTATATCCCACTAATCTGTTACTATAAGTGCTTCAGCTATTTTTATCCTGGTCAACACTAGATCGTTAGTAATGTGGATGTTAAAATGAACTGAGTGGTGTTTAATATTCGTGTACTGATTAGAGATATTATCCAAGTAGCCCTATTCTTCTTTGAACTGTGTTCTGTATTGATTCTAGAGTCTTGCACCACTTCCAGTGGAAACATGGCTCAAAGATTTAAAACAGTTTCCTGTTAAACAGCTCAACAGAGAATCTGACTCCAATTAGGCTATATGTTGCCAGAATATTGTTGCACCTGCCTCTTGTGAAACTGTCATGCAAGGTGATTTCCTAGCATATGAAAGGCTTTGGCCTGAGGTTTCACTAGCTCACAATAAAGGTGGATAATGGTTTCCCTGCCTGTGTGTTAGTAGACACTTGTATGTGTGGCAGACTTTTGTTTGGAACTAGTTTTCATTATAACTTATTACCAGCTATAGAATCTGTGTGGTAGAAGACCTATAAACCTACACAAAGTTACAAATATCTGACAAAAAGAACAGAATAATTGTCAATGACCAAACTGAATGAGGTCAGTTGACAACATTTTATTTTGTTCCGCTCTGAATTCAAGGTTATTTATTTGAACACAAAAGAAAAAGGAATAGGTAAATAATAGAAGAAAACCAGTAATTTGAAAAACACTGAATAAAAAATAGGGCAAAAATCAAGAAAAAAATAATGCATACGATGATTTATATTTCCATGTATTTAAGAAAATTTTCATTTTAAAAGGTGTTTTTCATATGCTATTTAATCCCCTTTTATTTAATTAACTTGATTTTATAAATAGATAACATTTTCATTTTAAAACCTCAGCACGTATTTCTTGGTATTTTCTATGAAGTTGTTGTTGCCTTGGACTGGGTAATCAGATCACAATTACATAACTATGCATTTATAAGTGGTATTTATACACATTATAATTTCCACATATGTTACTGTGAGGATGGGTTAATTCAGAAGAGAAATAGGTAGGCCAAATCACTGACAATTTTTTTTGAAGAATTATTGTAAAAATAACATCTAATTAACTTTACATCATATTTAACCTGAAAATGGCTTTTCTTAGAAAGGTAGGGAACTGTTAGTTAGCTAATTATACATTTACAATCTGTGAAATCAATAATTAAATGGTAACTAAAATGTACTTACATGTTTACCCACCATAAAATTACAGTATCTTGAACATACACTAACTAATTAATTTATATTTAACATACACTGGTGTATGCTTGATTAAACGTCAATTAAGTACCTATTTGTAAAAAAAATAACCATTACCAATTTATGTAAATATTAAGATAAAGCTAACTATTTTGTTCCTTTCTAAGAAATTATATTGGATTAAATGTCATTCTCCAATTCATTTCTTTTTTACATTCATATACGTATATATACACATTGAATCTAAGTCATTACTGAACTGAGTACAAATGTTAAATTCAGGTGCTTAGATACAATGAAAAACAAAGAAAAGTCATCTAATCAAAGGAGATAATTTTGTTAAGATGGATCAGTATAGACATTTTAAAAGAAAACATTATTAATCCCATTTTTTGCATCCGTCTCTATATTTATGCCATAATTATTTTCTCCATATTTTCTGACTTTTTATGATTAATGAGTTTGGTTATTAAGAAAATTATCTTAAATATATTCTGCGTGAAGCATAAATAAAATGCAATTTTGAAATCTTCATAGTTCCTTATCACTATTTTTATAATATACATTGTTCTAAAAAGAGAATATTGCTTACAAATAGGTAAATATGAATAAACTAGGGTTATTCAAGCGACTTTTAATGATCTATGTGTCTGTAAATCATGATGTGTGTGTGCGTATGTGTGTGTGAAAGAGAGGCATTGGAAGATCTGAAAAAAAAAAAAAATGGACAGAAACATAATGGAACCGTTTGTGACATTTTGATTGTGAAACTGCTTTTCACTTGCCTTAATACTAATTGTCTCTAGCTAAGGTTTTTCCATTAAAAATTATGTGCTTCTCTATAGTATGTTATAGCTATCAATTAACTACAACAATGACATTTTCATAGTAAAATCCAACATCTCAAATGTTTAGGAAAATTATACATTTCAAAATGGAAGCCAGAATCCTGAGAACTTTGGACCATGGAAACACACACAGACACACAGATACACACACACACACACACACACACACACACACACACATGCAAACGCATACTGACCACTGATATCTTTTCAAATATACTACCTTGTCGATAGAAAGTTTACTCAGTACCACCATTGTACTTGACTCTTTGTATGAGCATCAAACATGTCATTTTTCCATTCTGTGTCAATCAATAAAATTGCCTATGGTGATAAAAAATTTATCTAACTGGAGATGATTTCTTTTTTAGGAAACTCATCTACAGTTATAGCTATACAGATGTCTTCAAGTGTCTATGGAAAGTAGTCATGGAAGCACCTAATGCTCAGTTGAAAAATGATTAACATTTAGTTTTATCAATTAAAGAATGTTACATTATTGCAGAATGTAATGTTTCACTTTTAACACATCTTAGCCATACCAATAAGCTACTCATATTCATGAAAATCAGTAAAAAATGGTCAAGCAAATCCTGTATGTCATATAGACAAACAGAACTTTAGTACTTTTCAGTTACATTTCCAATGGGTTATTCTAATTATGACATACAAATTATTTGGATGCATAAGCTTGTGGCTAAAACCCAGTTAGCATAAATACCATGTTTCCCCCAAAATAAGATCTAGATGAACCATCAGCTCTAATGCATCTTTTGAAGCAAAATTTAATATAAGACCCGGTCTTATATAAGACCCTGTCCTCCATGGTAGTAAAATAAGATCTGGTCTTATATTAATATTTGCTCCAAAAGATGCATTAGAGCTCATTGTCTGGCTAGGTCTTGTTTTTGGGGAAACACGGTAAGAATAAAGTGATTCAATGTACTATTGAGGTCCAAACATTAGAAGTCCAAGGGTCCATCAGGGATGTTCTCTACAACGGTATGTTGTAGGAGGGGGCAGATAGAAGCATTACAATAATTGACAGATAGTGTTACTGACCCAAAAAACACCATTTCCAATCTGGGCAACACCATTGGGTATCCTCACAATTAGCTCTCAAAGACCTGTTTATTGTTAACATAATTAAACTCAAAGCATTCTGACATGAAGCAAAATCAGAAACAGAATTTTATCCTCATTGCTTTACTCAATTCTTCAATTCCTCCAAGAGCATCCCATCACAGAAAATGATCATCAATTCTTGATTATTAAATTCTTTGAATGGCATTGTGGGAAGCATTATAGAGAGATGCATGTGAAAATAAATGTATTTTTTTTATCTTCAGAAGCTATTGTCCAGTAGTGCAGATAAAGTATCTCTAATTTATTCCTACATTTGATGTATTCCTAGTCTTTTACCAAATATCCCCATCTCCAATATATGCAAAGCAAATGCATGTATTTGAAAGGCTCCTCAAAATTAAGATTCACACAGTGGTTAGGGAAGCAGGCCATCTATAGTCTAACAGATTGATAATGAAGACTGACTCTTAAAATTCTATAGTGATAAAATATGTCAAAAAGTCACAGACTAAGATATTGTATGTAACTGTCAGAAGCCAAAATCTGTAGAGTCTGTGTTGGGATGTAAAATATTTAGGAAATAAACTTGTTACACAATAGAAATATTTTATTTTCTATTAAAAAGTTAATGTGAAAGAAATTGAGTAACACTTCCTAAAATTGTACCTTCAGTGATTGCTTAAAGAGTATATAATGTTGGTATCAGTACACCTATATATCTATATATCCATCTTTCCACATATATATTCATAAACACTTCTTACATATTGGGAACCTGAGTAGATATTTGTGGTCTGTGTTTAGTCATTTATTTTTAGACTTTAAGTTTATGGTGGTAGTTATTCAATTGTTTTTAATTTAATTTCCCTACATTTTTATTGATAAAGCAGCCATGCCCCCCCGCCAAAGCAAACAAACATAAAAACAGATTCAAAATATAACACTACAGAAATTAGGAAGATCAATACATGATAAGGAAATGTTAAGGAGAAATGAGTTTAAGTACAGCAGAAACTTACTGGCAAGTAATCAGCAGCCTCTCTGGAAAGGTATCACTTTGCAGGAAGACAAAGAAATACTTTGTCTCAATCTCAATACAAAGGTACACAAGAGAGACATGCAACCTTGTTACCATTATCTGAGACCACCTAAAGGGAGTTTCTGCTGCTTGGTTAGATTCATCCCTCTCTCTCTCCTCCATGCTCATCCAAGCATGTATTCTGGATTTAGCAGACAGTGTAATTTGAAGAAAAATGACAGAGATGAAAAGGATTAGTGACAATGACTCATGGAAACCTACAATATCATTTAACTTAGGTAGGAGCAGAGATAGTAATGGAACACTTCAAACATAATAGGTTAAAAAGAAGATGCCATAGTCATAGAAGAAGAAGGGAAGTGATTGCATGTTGAGAGCATCATCTGGTGACTGATTTAAGTATATTATATGACATACTAAAGTGTTCTTATTATATATTTATCTCTGTAAATTTGGTTTATCAATGGAAACATCTATTTACCAGAAAGTACTGTAATAGAAATATTAATATTAACATAACAATTAAAATAAAATAACATAATGATTTTCCCATGAGAAATATTCTGACATTTTTACAAAAAAAAACACAAAAAAACGTGAAAAATTATACAAGTTAAATATATAAACTAATGGGAAACACTCATTTGAAAGAAAATAGTGAATTATCTCATGATTTTACACACACTTGACAGTTACACTAGGCAAAGTAATAATATGGTTCTCTTAAAAGTCAGAACTCTGTCAAAATCTGTTTCCAGGTGAAATTATTAGATTTAATGGGTAAGTCATCTGCTTATATTTTCATATTGCTTAGTGAATTTGAAGATTATCTTGCAAGAGATCATACTCAGAGCTTTCTTAACATTTTAATGGATATAAATGATCTCATTGAATCTCAAAAAATTATACCAAACATAATCACATATTTTATTTGACACGGAGAAAGAAATGTTAGGAGATCTAATGTTGTATCTCCTACCATTTTTGTAAGCATATTCCTTCCAAATCACATTATTCGTTTTTCTTCAGATGCATATAAAAACATTTAAAGAAGTAGTTTTAAAATAGTAAGAAAACATCAATTTCCAGTTGTTAATACTCCTTTCCTGTAAGTAGAAAGAGAAAGAAATGGGGCTGAATCCAATTCATATGTAAATTTTAAATTTTTCACATCAAGCAAGTACATTAATTTTTAAGTATTTGATTTAGTGCGTTTGTTACTCCAAGGCACTGCTGTATTCTCCAAAGTGATGGCACTAAAACAGAACATTTAAATTTTTTGCCTTAATGTTAAGCCTGTTTATCTCAAATTTCAACATTTTGCTATATTATGCAGCAGACATTTTATAAGTTTTATAATGAAGATGTATGTACTAAGTAAATTTCAATTTTCACCATAATTTTTAATAATGCATAAGTAGTTTAATATCAAAGCAATCAAATTTGCTCAATCTTATTTCAAACTTTGTGTTTACAACAAATTAAGGTCAAAATTGCATCAAATTTTGATGTAACCTCAGAAAGTACTTAATTAAATTGTTGATTTCACAAATAAGGAAATTGAGAGAAATTACAATGACTTGCCCAAAGTTACTGAGTTAATTGTACAGGTCCCACCTGAACCTACTTTTCCCATTTGTAGTCCAGCATAATTCCCCTAACACTGAGTATATATCCACAGTACCATGAAAACACCTTGAGTGCCTCTCAATGTAAAAGTAGTGAGAAGTAAAATAAAAACAAACTTGATATTCCAAAATTATACTTTATTTAAATTCATGGAAGGAAATGTTGGGAATGTTATTGCCTCTAGTTGAAACATTTGTTAACGCATACTTGGGTCTCTTTGGTAAATAACTTTGCAAGTGTTTATATGTAGAGCCTTTCATTTTTTCCTTTCTTCTGTGTTGATATATGAGGTCTGACAATTAAGTTCGCAAACTCATCCTAGAAAAAGTGCTACATACCTCTTTGCTGAATACCACTACAGTCACCTTTGAAGTACTCCCCCTGGGAAGCTATGCACTGATGCCAGCGCCTAGTCCACCCTTCAGAGCAATTGCAAAACTCTTTTTCTGGAATGGCCATCAGACCTGTTGTCGTATTACCTTGATGTCCTGAATGTCATCAAAATGTCTTCCTTTCAATATTTCCTTTATCTTTGGGTAACGAAAGAAGTCACTGGGGTCCAGATCAGGTGAGTAGGTTGGGTGTTCCAATACAGTTATTTGTTGACTGGTTAAAAACTCCTCACAGACAGTGCCGTGTGACCTGGTGCATTGTCGTGATGCAAGAGCCATAAATTGTTGGCAAACATTTCAAGTCGTCTAACTTTTTGTTTTTTATTGAAGTTTATTGGGGTCACAATGCTAGTAAATGTACATAGGTTTCAGGTACACAATTCTGTAATACAATTCTTAATACATTGTGTGTTCACCATGAGTCAGTTGTCCTTTTATCACCATATATTTGATTCCTTTTATCCTCATCTACCACCCTCTCCCCTCTTACCCTCTGGTAACCACTAAACTATTGTCTTTGTCTATGAGTTTTTGTTTATTTGTTTGTCTTGTTCCTTTGTTGCTTTCATTTTTATTAGGTTGGTGCACAAATAATTTTGATTTAAAAGATTAAAAATTGCAAAAACTGCAATTACTTCTGCACCAACCTAATACATCCCACATATCAGTGAAATCATATGGTTCTTGCCTTTTTCTGTCTGACTTTCTTCGCTCAGCATAATGATCTCAAGTTCTATCCATGTTGTCACAGCCTTTTCAGCACTTCCAAATAGCAGACTGTTTGTCCAGTTGGTACAAATTCATAATGAATATTAATTGCTGGACCTCGTATAATATCTGACACATACAAAACTAATATGTTATATAAGTTATAAAGAAAAATAATTTATAAAATACATATAAATCTACCATTTCACCCAAGAAACTGAGTGTACTAATAACTGGCACATACTTTTCTACTTCTCCTCTATCCCATTCCTTTCCTTCCACTCATAAATAACCACTATCTCAAGCTTTTTGTTTAGTTTTCCCTTGTCTTGGTAAATAATTTTATCACATATGTATACATGGTGAGAAATATATTTCTTTAACTTTGTTTGGTTTTAAGCATTATCAAAGTGATATTGCATTCTATGTAGTCTTCTGAATATTCCTTTTGCTCAACTTCAGGTTTCTAATGTTTATCTGTGATGTTACATGTAGCTATAGCCCATTCACTTTCACTATTGTAAAATATTCCAGTTTATTAATATATAGCAGATGATTTATCCGTTCTCCAATGAAGCAATGTTCTCTAAACTAGCCTATATATAACTCCTGAAGCAAATATATAGAAATTTCTCTTGGGTATAACTATGCATAAAATTGCTGGGTTGTTTGGAATGCAAATGCTAAATTGTTTTTCCAAATTGATGTAACAATATATGTTCCCAAAGCAGTGCATGAATTCTCATTGGTCCATATTCTATCTATCAATTCATATTGTTTGGTTTTTCATATTTTACAAACATAAAATGGAATCTCAGTTTTTGTTGTAATGGGTATTTCTGCAAGTAGTAATAAAGTTGTACATATATGGTTCCTCTTCTGCGAAGTGTCTGCTCGTGTCTTTTGACAAAATATCTACTGGATATCTTTGTCTTAATAATTTATATGTTTAATAATTAGAAAGTGATTCTAATGCTTGTCACTTACATATGTTGTAAATGTCTTTTCCCAGATTTTGATTCACCAGAGAATATCTGCTCCATATGTTTAGGCTCCTTTTAATGTAGAGTTTTAAATCACTTTCTCCACAGATATCTTTGATCCTTTATAAGACTTATTCTCAGGGAGCTTGTTGTTTATATTGACAGGGTGTTTTTGTTTTGTTTTGTTTTGTTTTGTTTTTCTTTTTAAGCAGCTCTATTGAGGTATAATTGATATAATACATTTTAATTAAGTTTTAAAACTCTGGTACACAGATATGCTGAACATATATTTTTTAATTGATATTATATCTGTACACTATGCTACTCTCTTATTGTCATTCATAGTTTGCTTATAGCACTTTTGGCATTTTAAAGTAATTAATTAATCTATATTTATTCCTTCTCAATTGTGCTGCTGCTTTTCCTCCTCAACTCCTTTCCCTCTCTGTCATCATCTTCTTTATTCTCCTCTTCCCATATATCATATATTATAATGTTTAATGTAAATGTGTATATATAATATATGATATATTTCTTCTTCTCTATATATGTATATATACATGTATAGATGTATGTATACATCTATACATGTATTTCAAATTTCTTTATATCTGATAATGACTTACTATTGATCAGTCTTTAAAATGGTATTTTTTTATTAAATAGTCAAATATAACTGTTCTATATTTTGTATCTGACCATTCTTATTTTCAGTCTTTGGAGATGTTGAAACATTTATTTACTTATACCTGTATTTGTCTATTGTGCTTGCTGATTCTCAGTCGTAATGGCTCAACCTGTCATGTATTTGTGTTCCTTGATTGGGGACTCATTCTTTGACCTTAATATTACAGGAGTTCTGTGCGCCTAAATTGGCACACTCTACTCTAGAAAAGATTTGCTTCAATCAGTAGTCATGGGGTGCCACACCCCTAATTTGTCAAGCTCTGCCTCTTTTGACGATTCAGTTCTGGCCCTGAAACCTAGATTCCCTTCCCAATGCCTCTGATAATCCAGTCTCCTAATTTCCACCACAAGACTGCTGGATATTGAAATGAATATAACATTTATTTGGGCACAATCTACCTTCAATTCTTTTTTTCTTAAATTAAAGTTTATTGGAGGTGACAAGGGTTAGTAAAATTACATAAGTTACCTTCAATTATTTATTGTGCTTGGCAAGTGGAGCCTAGGTATGTTAAAATATTGAGGTTTTAGTCCACACCTTCATATAGAGTTTACTTTGAAAGCTACTTATAATCAATCATGAAATGCTATTTTAAAACTATAGTTAAACAGTTTATTGATGTACATAAAGTCAAAGAGGATTCATTAATTGGATATTTACAAACAATAATGAAAAAATAGTATTTCTTAATTGCCTTATTTATTCATATACTCTTTAAAATTCCAAGCAAAAGTATAGAGATGGATGAATAGATAGATAGATGATAGATAAACAGCAATATGATAATGAATGGGCAATTATTAGTTAGAAATTTTTGAAGTGATATTACTGGTGTTATATCTATGGACAATTAATTGCCATTTTTGAATTTTTAATAAAGTTTTCATAAAATATTTTTCATAATTTGCTGTCAACATCAAGAGTAAATAAATATATTTTTTTTAAATATCTGTATATAGTTTGTACTTTTCTTACCAAACAATGCTTCCTATGTCCCAAATCTGATGTAATTATATCATTTAAACAAATATTCTTTGTTTTGCTTTTTATTATCTGTAGATAATTTGACCTGATGAGATACCTTTGGCATATTCAGTCTGCACAATTGGCTTTGAAGGAGTGAGGCTGCTTCCTAATGGAGACTAAACCTGGGGTAAACAGTAATCCTGTGGGATCAAATGGGGACATTTATTGATTGATTTTCTTGAGAACTAGTGTGCTATTAATATCTCAGTCAACAAAATTTATTTTGTTCCCGCACAGACAACGTTTTCTGGTTTTGGAGGTAACATCTTTTGTAATCAGATTACAATATAACAAAAATAAGTTAATTTCCATACACTTAATAAAGAAGACTTTCTAATCATACATATTTTAAAAAATTGAGACTACTCTTCTCTGAAGAAAACACATCCTGATAATTTATTGAAATATGTCATTTCATCTTTTATGTGCTGTAAGGAACTGAAACAAAAATCTGTATGAACTTTACATTCTCCTCCATACTAATTTAAGCTAATATTGCAGAACTAATGACAGCCTTGAGAAATGTTATTATCAATCCCAGCTGTCTCTTGCATCAAGATACCCTGAATTAGAGCAACATTTTATGAAATGAAGCTCTGGAAAAAAATCCATTATGGGTGAGCTTCTGTTTTACTGCTTTTGCAGACTCCTTTATATTATGGTTATCTCCTTGCATCGCAAGAAAAAAACATGACAACCTGAATTATTTTACTTCTTTTCTATTTTAATCACTCAGTCTTAGACTATTTTTGTAGTGCATCATTGGTCTTACTGAACAGCTTACCCACAGTCTCGCAATCTGTACTGTCTCCAATCTGGCATTGGTACATTTGCCAATATTGCCTGATCAACTTTTCTTGTGGTCTACAAATGGTGTGGATCATCTTTTCTATATTCTCCACTTTCTTGACTATGAAATTATAGCTTTCCTAGGTCAGAATTATCAAACTAATTTAGAGTTTTAATAAAAGTCTCATTCCCTGTATGTTACAGGTTCTACCTCGATTTTTCACATAAAATATATATACCCATTTTTATGCATCTAATGAAGTACTTAGTGTCCAGTAATATTTGTATTTGCACATATGTATGTCCCTGATTACTATTCAAATCCCTAAACCCTAAAGATCTGCTTTGCCATGTCTTTTTTTTTTTCCTATTAGTAATGTTTGTAGAATGTAATTGAAATTACAAAACTGTGTTGTTTTGTTGATATCATGGTGTAGGAATTTCAGTCCACAGAGTAACTGAACAGTCTATTTTAAGAGCTTCACTAACTTTTCAGGTAGCCTGTATTATGTACCTGTTATTGAAAAGCACTTATTGGTTTGATTTGGTAATGCACAAAGCAGATTTGAAATACAAAATGTAGTTAAAATATATTCGATAGGAAATTAGCAAAATATTAGCAAAAAATTATATATGACATTGACTTTCAATTACTAAAACCCACTAATTTTTATGCCATCTCACTAAATGTCTGTAGTTGTGGTTGGATGTTTTAATCAATTTTTTGTTTTTTTTTTTACTTAAATGCCCTCATGATTTTTTAGTAACAAATTTTAAGTAATTATCGAGCTGTAAAAAGAAGACTATCCTTTTTTACTTTCAGACTTTCCTTTATGAAAAGGCATATGTTATTTTTTATTACAAATATCCATTTTAAATGGCCTAAGTTACAAATGCAACTTCAAAAGATTTAAGGGCTACTTCAGCATAAACACCATCCTACCTTCAATCTGTGTTTCAATTAGCCCTCATGTTACATACATGAAATCTTCTTACACTTAATTGTTTTACACTCAACTTGAGTTGGTTCAGGAAAGAAGTAAAATTGACATAGACAACAATAACACTGCTAAGAAAATAAGGTAATAGCAGCTGCAACAATTAGAAAAATTTTATCAACTTTTCTATATTTCAAAATATTTTATGATTAAATGTTATTTGTAGAATGCCATAGTTTTGCATTTTCATTTTATGTATCATACGTGTATACTTATGAAATTATAGAATGTTTTGTAAACTTTCTTATAACAGATCCTACATCCCAATAATACTTCCTTCTGTGAAATCTATGTCTCTCAAAGTCCTCCATTTCAAAATGCCAATTTCCACCATTCTTCTTTCTTCTCATCAATATGCAAAATTGGGGACAGCTCTTTCCTTTTTCACAGCAAAAACACACATTTTTCCCTAACCTTATAGCTTTTATCTACTACTTCATATATTTCCTCCCTGTATTTTAAATTTTCTTGTTCATTTACTCACCTCTGTCTCTCCACAATCCATTACAAGTGGTATATGTAAGAGATTAGAAGAATAATTAACATCTTCTATACTTTGCACTATTTAACCTATCTATTTTATTCATGCCTTATGTTAATTGTGTACCTTTTATACTAGAACATAAACTGAGCGACAGGAATTTTGTCTATTTTGTTCACTGTTATAACTATTATATTCTCACTACCTAGAAGAGTATCTGATCTGTTCAATTAATGTTTGCTTGCTTTTGGGGTTGGGAGGGCTTTTTTTTTTTTGAGAGAATGAATAGATTAATGAATGAATAAAGTTAATCTTTCACACAGTAATTGTAGTCAGAAATATGGAATCAGTCATACCTATCCCATGAATACCTTATGATCTTATAAGAAACAAAGACTTTCCTTTTTAAATTCTAAACCCACCCAAAATTTGTTTACTCCTCTCCCTGACCATTAACATGACATACACATATACTCTAAAGAAATCATTCAATCCATTGCCTTAAAAACAAAATACAGACTGTTTTGCATAATATTTATTTTCTTATTATTTGTCCATCACCAAATAATTGTACAAATGCATAATTCACTACACCCTGCACACATCTCTCTTAAAAGCATACTAAACATTTTGTAGTTCTGTATAATACTGTATTCTTTTGATCTCTCAGTCTCTGTGTCATAGAGAAATACACACACACACACACACACACACACACACACACCATTACACCTGTTGATCAACCTCTTCATGAGTTCCCCTAAGAACTCAATATTAGACCCTCATCTTTTATATAATTTTAGATGATCCCCTCAAGTTGCAAATTTCTTCTAGATGCTTATGACTTCCAAATTTATAGTTTCATCTCCAACTTCTCCCCAAGCCCAAAACTTTTTTATGCTACTACCTAGTCAACATCTCTGGTTAAAAAAAAAAAAAAAATCTAATACTAATTTTACATCTTACATACTAAAACACATATTTTAATTAACTTGTCCCTAACCATGTTACCCAGATCCAAACATGACACCACTATTTATCCAATTGCTCAAACTAAAACCTAAGGGGTTATCTTTTGCTTCTCACTCCCTCTCATAGCTTATATACAATTCAGGAGATAGCTTCATTTACTGTGTCACTATTCCATGACCTCTTTTTGCCAGTTCCATGACTGTGACCCTAATCCAGATGATTTACACCTCTCAGCCAGACTATAGCTTTAGCCTACAAACTAGTCTCCCTGATTCATGCTCCATCTCCTGAGACCGATTTTCTACAAGACAGCCATCCAGACTAATCATTCAGAATATTGAAACCATGTAAAATCATTCCGTGGATTTCCATTACATTCAAAATATAAGCCCGGTTCCACATCACAGTCTATGGGGTTCTCTACTTATCATTTTAAACTGAATCTTTCTAAAATCTTCTTAATAGTAAAGAATTCACATTAGGTAGTGAATTCTGCATTTCCATATTGGCCTTGAAAACAACTGCATTTACTGTTTACTGACCTATTAGCAGAACTTGATTCAAAAATTATTTCTTCAGGGCTTCCTTCACCAGAGACATTGATAGTTGCTGGAAATACTGAGAAGTTACAGCATCCAGTAAGATGACACTAGGAGCCATATTTCACTGTCTTCTTCATGAAGCATAAACAAAATATAGGTAACTCCCATGCATCTGGAGGCCTTGATGATTGGGACAGAGGACTTGGCAGGAGAAGGAATCTGCCCGAGTAGCTCCAGGAAGCACCAAGAATCATCACCTTGTTCACTAAGCAGGGAAGAGATTTAAGAACTGCAAGAATGACTGAAAAAATGACTAGCTACCAGGAATTATTATATAGGATTCACATGCCAAAAACTGGTACAAAAAGAGACAATGTTTTCTGTCTTTGAGAGACAGTCAGCCACTCCAGCCTCTTTCTCTCCTTTGTGTGCTTTGTCTTCCCTCCTTCCGCCTCACTCACTCTTTCCCCATTTCTGGTCTCCCTTCCTTGATGTTTCACTTCTATCTCTTAGCACTTGTTTACTTTGCAGTCCTCTTTGTGCAAAAACAAAACTATCTGCCTTGAGCAGACTAATCAACCCTCTTCCCTTTGGTCCCTCAGCTTCTGCACTCTGAACCTCTTCCAAGGAATTATTTCCTAACTCAGGGCCTTCACATTGGCTCCATCTCTACCTTTAATGGCTTCTATTTCTCCTTTCCTTTTAACTTCACCCTCGACCAGATTAAATTTCAGTCATCACTTATATTTTAGCTTGTTTTTTTCTCAGTGTCTAATAAAAAACATAATTATACGAAACACAGAAGATCACTTACCAAGCACCAAGCTCTGTTTCATAAAAATAGATATTAAAAATATATATATACATATATGTATATGTGTGTGTATATATATATATGTGTATATATATACATCCCAGGCATGACAATTGAGAGAACTTGTTGCAACAATGTTGCTAATTTCTTTTGATACCAGAAGGATTATTCATTATGAATTTGTACCAACTGACAGACAATTAACCAAGTTTCCTATTTGGAAGAGCTGCAAGGCTACGTGAAAAAGTTGGACAACCTGAACTTTTCACCAATTCATGGCTCTTGCATCCCAACAATGCACCAGCTCACACGGCACTGTCTGTGAGGGAATTTTTAGCCAGTAAACAAATAACTGTATTGGAACACCCTCCCTACTCACTTGATCTGACCCCCAATGACGTCTTTCCTTACCCGAAGATAAAGGAAATATTGAAAAGAAGACATTTTGATGACATTCAGGACATCAAGGGAGGATAGCTGATGGCCATTCCAAAAAAAGAGTTCCAAAATTGCTTTGGAGGGTGGACTAGGTGCTGGCGTTGGTGCATAGCTTCCCAAGGGGAGTACTTCAAAAGTGACCGTAGTGATATTCAGCAATGATGTACGTAGCACTTTTTCTACGATGTATTTGTGAACCTAATTGTCAGACCTCAAGTACAGAGGGTGCCAAAAAATGTGTACATATTTTAAGAAAGGAAAACTGTATTAAAATTATAATAATATATAAGGATAGCAAAAGATGAATACATGTCACGTTTGACTTCTGCAATTGCAAGAGGTGCTCAAAGTGGTTACCATCAGCGTCCAGACACTTCTGATTACGGCGAACTACTGCTTGAGCAACACTGACTAAAGTGTCCACTTGTACACATTTTTGGCACCCCTGGTACATTTATATAAGCAGCTATATATGCATATATAAATATATGTACATTCAACATTAAATGAGTGTTTAATGTTAAGTGAATATACATTTAAATGTATGGATATATTAAATATATACTCAATTAGTCCTCACCCCAAAGTTATATAGTAGTTATTTTTACACTCATCGTTTTATAAAAGAGGAAACTAAGGAGCTGCAGTGTTGAATAATTTACCCAAGGTCACAAATCTACGAGGAGGAAGAGGTGGGGTTTGAAATTTGGAAAGCTCTGAGTCAGGATGCAGACCTCTGTCCTGAGTCCCTTAGGTTGTCTGAGAAAAGGTCCTCAGGAGGGCCTTATCCATTTCTTTTGCACTTTTCTTTCCAAAGGTATTTATTCAAATAATGATGTTAATGATGTATTTGGTGCTTGTTTTTCTCTGCTGTAGGAGGGCAGGGATGGCATCTGTTAGGTTTCCACTGCATCCCATGTGCTGGCACAAGCCCTGGCACAGACTCCGTATCAGTAAATGCTCGTGCACAGACTATTAGGAGAGCATCTAATTAAGCAAATTCACAGCAAGAAGAATGCCAACTGCTAAAGGTATCTGACTGCAAATGATCCGCCACTTGGTTAAATTTCAGGTAGAACAGTATAGGAAACTTTATAGATGACTAAATAAAAAGTGATATATTCTGAAAATTATCCCTCGGAAAAGAAAGTCACCTTGTATTGAGCTCTACCAAAGTGTCTCGTATTACAGGGCATTTTTTAAATGATTTTATTTTTAACCACAAAGTACTGTTTTTGGGAAGACATGTGACCTGAAAGAACCTCAATCAATGCTAGCTCAAAATGCTTATAGAGGTCACCTAAAGTTACCGGGAAGAAGAGACAAAGAAATTGAATACATACTTATGAATTTTTTTCCTAGGGAATGAGCTCATGATTGCAAGTGTTGGATGTCATTATAAACAAGTACTTTAATATATGTTGAAAAATAATGCAGTGAGATTTTGCTCATTTTATGGAGCATACGAATTTACATATATGTAAATGAAGTAAATGAAAATGACAGCAGTTTGTTTTTAATCAATTGTTTTTTTTTTTTCAGTTACAGTTGACATTCCGTATTATTTTATATTACTTTCAGATGTAGAGCATAGTGGTTAGACATATTTATAATTCATTCAGTGATCCCCTTGATTAGTCTAGTTACCCCTACCTGGTACTATACATAGTTTTTTGTAATATTATTGACTCTATTCCTTGTGCTATACTTACATCCCTATGACTATTTTTAACTACCAAATTGTATTTCTTAATACTTTCACCTTTTTTCACCCAACCTTCCAATCCCCTGCCCTCCTCCCCTATGGCAACCATCAATTTGTTCTCTGTTTCTACGAGTTTGTTTCTGTTTTTTCGGTGTTGTTATTTTGTTCTTTAGCTTCCACATATAAGAGGAATCAATTGGTATATGCTTTACTCAGTCTGACTTATTTCATTTAGCATAATACCCACTAGGTTCATTCATGTTGTCACAAATGGTAATATTCCATTGTATATATGTACCATATCTTTATCCAATTGTCTATCGATGAGTACTTAGGTTGCTTCCATATTTTAGCTATTGTAAATAGCGCTTCAGTGAACATAGCGTGTATATATCTTTTCTATTTAGTGTTTTGGATTTCTTCAGATAAGTACCCAGAAGTGGAATTGCTAGGTCTACATCAGACAATAGTCTTAATGTTATCAGAATCAGTGTTTGTGGCTTAAGATAAACTCTCCATCATACATGGATCCCAGAAAGTACTGCATCTCACAACTTGGATGGAACTACAAAAGATGTGTGGTGGAGGGCAACGGTGAGTGACTCATGGGAAGGACATATTGATGATGAACTCACTTATATCCAAGATGTGAATGAAAAGTTTAAATTAATGTCTTGAATTTAATATGATGATATGAAAAGTTAATGGCTCTATCTTGATAGTTTATAATACAGAGGTAAAATTTGAATTTATACAAATATAAATAAACAAATTTATATATATATATATATAATTAATTATATAAATGCATTATTATAATTTTACATAATCCATCACATACAATCATAATACAACTTATAACATATGATATGTTATATATTAATATATAATAAACATATATGATGATCAATATATAAATTAAATAAATATCATATTTAATTATATTTATACACACATATGTGAGTCTAAAATAAATTTGTTTAACTTTTATATATTTCTGTTGGCCTAAATATTTTTTGTATAATTTTTTATTGAAAAACTAGATGAGTATTTTTACACTGGTGTTCACCTGATATTTGCTAAAATATGCAATTTCTTGTTCTCCTTCCTCCCGCACCTTCAGCAGAGTTCAATAAACTAAACTTAACCACTCAGGGGATAGCACCTGAACTGTAACGATGTTTGCATCAAGTCCCAGTGTCGTCCTCCCTGTGTGTGTATGTGAAAGTGACAGATAGGAAGGAAAACAGCCACAAATACTTATTTGTAAGGAACAAAGAATGCATATGCTCTTTCTACTCTCTACGTTTCCCTTTTGTTTCTCTTCTTTCCCTCTGAACCTTGACTAAACTTGGATTATAAAAGTACTGCAAATTACATTTATCAAGTAAATGTATTTATAACTAAATGAACAATGATCCTTTTTTGAACAGTAACCATTTTGCATAAATTACATTAGTGTCAGATTAAATTTGTTATATAGTTTATTGAATTACATCACTAAAATATCTCCATGTACCTTTTGTTATTTCAGTTATTCAAGACCCATGATAAACTCAAAAATGGAAGAAAAAAATCTAAAACAGAAAAGTGAGCATAGCTCAGACAGTCATAGGAATTAAGACCTATAAAGGTAAATATATGA
The DNA here is from genome assembly GCF_057876585.1 of Rhinolophus sinicus. Classification (NCBI taxonomy): domain Eukaryota; kingdom Metazoa; phylum Chordata; class Mammalia; order Chiroptera; family Rhinolophidae; genus Rhinolophus; species Rhinolophus sinicus. Next base: position 143,720,256 of record NC_142516.1, on the reverse strand, counting down.
ATAATTTTAAACATACTGTTGTTTTAGTTAAGGAGCACATTATCATTTTTGTATTTTCTATGTAATGGTTTACTTCTTGTGGTATACTCAGTTATTCTTGTGACAAACAAAACATTGTATAACATCTGTTGTGTAGGTGTGTTCCAGAGGTTCTATCTATAACTACCAGAACTATGAATACATTGTATTCACATGGGGATTTTTATATAGAACATTTTCTTCTTTTCTCCTTTTCTCCTTAATTTTTATGCTTAGTTTTGGAGGGGGGAAAAAAAACTATTTTGAAGTGCTTATTAAATTCATATATATTTTACTGTGAATAAAAGTATAATTTGAAAGATCTATCCAATGATTTTAATATATTTTATTGTAAGTATTTATATTGCATTCAGGGATATCTATAGAATATATGTACTAAGTTCTGAATTAGCTGTTCTCTAAATCTAAAGATCATTTGGGGAAAGGATGGATAAGGAAATGTCCACATGTGATACATTCCTTCCTTGTTCTGACTCATGTAAAACGCATCCTTCACAGAAATTTAATCCCTAAATATGTTTTAAATTGGGTCTGCTTTTCTTGATACCTATGTAAGAAAGCAACAGGCAGTATGGGGCTATATGTTTCAGGTTTTAGCATCAGCCTTAGTTTGTTTCTTTGGAAATGGTGAGCATCAAGGAGAATAGGCTAATGCAATCTGTTACAAGTTCACAGAGACTTAATTCTTGCCAGGTGGAAAATCCATTGTCCCCACTACAGAACTTAGGAAGATATGCACCTCTTCCTCTGTTTTAGTGACTATTTATAATTCATTGTGTTATTAACTGTCATAATTTCCTATCAATTAAATTCTAGTTCTTGCCTAATATCTGGAAATATGATTTACCTACTTTTACAGAAGTCTTCCATCTCCACAAAGGCAGCCTGGCCAACTGAATGAGAAATGGACCCACAGTTCAGCTTCCTGGGTTTCACGCGTGTCTGTCTCTACCTTTTCTTAGTTATGGCCTTGGACAAGTTGTTTCATATTATCTCTGTCTCAGCTTCAGTAGATGTAAAATGAAGATAATAATACTTGTTAACGCTAGAGAATTATTTGGATCCTGTAATGAGTTAATATATGAGAGCTTAGAACAATTCCTGACACACAATAAGTGCTATATGAGTTTTCAGGGAAGGTGGTGTAATGGCTAACACAACTCATTTTCCTTTGGTCTTCAGTGAAATGAATACCGCATGCCAGCATTTCCATTCATTGCTTTATCAAATGCTTATGGCGCACTCTATGCATCAAGCCCTGTGTTAGTCACCAGGACCAAGTTTGAATAAGTCAGCAGCTCCGATCTTCAGGAGCTGGTAGCTCAGAGGGGTAATCTCACATATACAGGGTGATAAAAAGGAATATGTGTCTTACGTAATCATCTTTGCAAGGTGAAGGGATGTGGAGAGTTTTAATTAAGGCCATCCTGATGTGACTACAGTTAGAACTCAAGTCAGTACATGTTAGTTTAAGTGCTAGATCTGCTAGTTATCAAATTTATGAGCAAACATACATTCTCTTACTCTGTAAGTCTCCATTTCCTTTCTGCAAAATGTGGGAGATAAAGTATTTAATTCACAGGGTTGACATGGCAATATAATTTTTTTTTATAATAATAGCTAATATTGATAGAACCTCATGAGTCAGACACATGGCTGATGGCTTTAGGTGGGTCCCTAAGAACTGTAAATAAAACACTTAAAATAATTCCTAAAACATTAGCTGTCACTCAAAAACAATCATGAACAATAAATTTGTTTTATTTCCTTTAACATCACCTGAATCTGCATCTGAGTTGAAGGGATAGCATTTTCCAGTAGTACGTTGTTCCATAGTAGATGAGTTTCCTATCTACTTTCTAAAGACTCTGGCTGGGTTTATTATTGGATGAAGACAGAACAGAGACAAGGGTCTTCTGTCTGGAAAGGTTTATAGATCTGCAGCTCTGTCTGGAGTGAATATGGACAAATAATTAATTCTGAAAGGTCACCATGACATCTAAAGTTGTCTGACATAATCTACGCACCTGGTAGGGTGAGGAGTGTCTAATGGGACTGAACACAGCCTGTGTTAGTCTTCTCGGCCAAAAGACAAATGAGAACACGATAACTTAGGCTATTCCTAATCCATGTTCATTGGTACTTGGCTGGTTTTAGATATTTCAGTTGTACAATAATTTGGCTTTATAGATTAATTTCACTGTCATGTTCACAAGGCAAACAAGAGAATGGTCTGAGACAAGGCCAGAGCTTAGTAAGCAAGTGGAAGGATTTTAATTTTTTTTTTTTTCTAAAACTGATGACAAGCCAGCTAAAAGTTTTAAGCATGAGAATGCAATGATATATGATATGTGGTTTTCAAAGTTGGCTGCTAGATTGAGAGGACACAGAAGGGATAAGAGCTGAGAAGAAGCCAGATAAGAGACTCTGCTAATAATCCTGGCAAGACACAGAAAGTGCCTTGGATGAAGTAGTAATAATAAAAATGGAATTGATATGATAGGATATATGTGAGTGAGATAATTGACAATTTTTTTCATCCCAACATTCCTGCCCTAGGAATGTGTAGTGTCAGGGAGTAAGTAAAAAAGACAAAACAATAAAAAAAAAAGCTTTTTTTAGCTAGAGTAACTGTTGGTTCCAATTATGGAAATGTGGAAATCTGAGAAAGGATGATGGAAATGCGGAAAATAAAGAGTTGTTTTTGCCAAGTTAAAATTGAGGTAGGTGCCTGCTAGATATTTGCATCAACATGTAAGTAGGGAAATAGGTATGTGATTCTAGAGTTTGGGTTTGGAAGTATTAGAAATCAATTTGAAAATATTAAGTAGGATATAGAATCTACTCCAAGAGAAAAGTTGGAGTTAGATAACATTTATATTTAAAGTAATAGAACTGAATGGAAACATCTAACAACAGAAGATACTTAGAGGAGAGAACAGAACTCAAACTTGACCCTTGGCGAATGTCATCATTTAGAGGTAAAAATGTAGTCAAGGCATCAGCAAGGAAGAATAAAAGAGAACTGTGTGAGAGGTAGAAGGAAAGGCAAAAGAATGCAGTGTTCTAAAGTCCAAGAGAAGAAAGGAAGGTGCAGTTATTGTTTGGTAAATGATGCTGAGATATGACTAAAGAAGAACACAGAGGCAGATGATTTTGTCAATGGACACATGTTTTGAGACCTTTAAATAAGAGCATTCTCAGTGAAGTTATGTGGCCAAAGCCTTTTCAGTAGTAGCAGAATTGGGACAGTGATAATAGACAGTAATTTCAAGAGTTTCATTGAGGAAAGGCATACAGGATTGGAAAAATAAATGTTAGATGAAGGGTTTTTTGTTTGTTTGTTTTGCTGCTTTTTTTTTTTTAATTTTACTGTATTTTTTAAAGGTTGGAGATATTGTGCCTCCGTGGGATGATGATAATAATCTGGTGGAGAGAAAGAGAGCTGCAGAGAGAAATTGCATAACTGCTAAGAAAGTTCCATGGGAAGGCAACATGGAATAGCATCTACAGATTAAGAGGAGTGATTATGTCTGATAATCACTCCTTCTGAGAAAAGCAGAGACATTTCATCCTTAGTTGTAGAAGCAAGGGTAAATTATAATTTCATAAATAGATTGGAAATGTTGGTGTTAGGGTGATGAACATATTTTTGACAGGTACTTCAAAAAGGTAAAACAGTCTTTCCTATTGAAATGACTATCCAGAGAAAAGCCGATTTACCCGTGCACAACCCCAGGAGGCATGTCCAGGCTGTCCCACAAAGCTGAGCTCTGGGTCTCCCTTTCCCAGGAGGTTTGGTATCCTGTCTGAGCTCAATTCCCCAGCAACCAGGTGTCCAGATACTGGGAAACTGGTATTTGCTAGAACTCTCCTAAACAGAATGCTTGAGATGAATATATTTGTTTCCCATTTACGCTTGCACGCACAGACTGCAGCAGGGTGGGACAGTCCCTCTCCTGGAGCCCACACTCACAGTGCGGAGAGGCCTTGCTACAGGATGCCAGAACATGGAAACCGTATACCCAGTGAAACTTTGCCCACCAATTCCTGAGCCAAGTGATACCTGCTGGAAGTCATGCATATTGGTGTGAATATTGCCATCCTGGTCCATGACAGGGGGCTTAGGGAAGGTCACCCGAAAGACTAGAGACATCCCCTGGAAGCAAGGATAAGTTGTAAGAACAGCCAAGAGTAAAGTGGACATGCTGCATATCTGTGGGCCACGACTGCCCAGGAGGTAATTGGAACAGACAACCCCTGGAGGGTGATTGTGAGTCACTGTGAATATGACATGGCTCAAAGGTTGATGAGTCAACTACATCCTAGGTGTTCACTGGATCTATCAAGCACCGAGGCCTGTGATAAGGCAGGTACATATAAGACAGGTGATGGGGTGGGTACATTATATGCGATGGAGACACAACACATTCAGGGGACATCTACAGTGATAAAGCTTCCAACAGTTCTGTCACTTGGCTCCTACAAATGTGGAAGTCCTTCTGAGCCCTAAGAAGGAGGATGAAAACAGTCCATTTAGAATCTTTGGCAGGATATGTGGGCTATGTCCCTTGGGAGTACCTGAGTGGAAGAGCAATCTCTGGATCAAATGGACACATCCATGCAGGTGAGTAAAATCTGGGGGTTAAAGATAGGCAGTTCATTTACAACTTCAATTACTGATTTACTTGTCTGAATTCAGTAATCAGGAGCAGATCGTCATATATACTTTATTCCTGAGTCAGTAGCTGGTGACCTCAGATGCACATCCCACACAGCTTTCTGAGAAACTTCCTGACAAGATTGAGATCTGCAATGCTGAAGAGAACCCATTGCCAGAAGCTGCTCAGAGACAGTGTGTCATAGTGTCGTGATTATAGAAAAACTACACGTTATATAAACAATGTCAGGAAATGGATCTCTGTACCCAGGTCTTTGGGTCTCTGCCCGAAAAGGATATAAAAAACAGGAGGATAGGGGAAAGAGAGAGGAGCAAGAGAGGGAAGGCTAGTAGGCTCAATTACCACATAATCACCACTTCTTGCAACAGAAGCTGCCTGTGCCATTTGACCCAGACTTGAGATATGTCCAATTATTCATCAGCCACAGTATGACTTCCACAAGACGTCAAGTGAACCGGGGCCTCCTGGATCAGTCAACGTTCTGCCCATGTTTTCCTGCATAAAGTGATGCTTGCTGATGTTTCCCCTATGCACTTTGTACAACAGATTGACTAAAACACATCAACTGTACTCTCATTGTATATGTGGTTGTATATATCAAATACATTCTTATTATATATTCTTATCATAACTTGCAGTCCAAAGATACGTGATCCAAACCATCATAGAAGTTTGAAAGAGACATAGACCAACAGTCTATTTCCATTCTACAGAATAGAGATGCACCATTCTATTTCAAACGATGCATTACTTAACAGTTCATACTTGGGCAAGCCATCTAGCCTTGGGCTTACTTACCAGAGCTGAGATCGTCAGGCTCTCCTGGACGGAACAGGTGATTGGTACACCATAGTGTACCAACATCTGTATTTTTCAACAGTGAAAAGTGCTTGTAGCTTTTGTTTAATTTCATTTTGATTTTATATAGTCATGTTTTCTTTATATTGTATCGTCACTTTATATTGTTTTTAATCAATAGTGTTCAGGACATCTGTCTTTGGAAATACTTTGCGAACATGTTACATCTTATTGCTACTTTTCTTCATGAAGGTCAGTGAAATGACTGTTTCCATTTTTCGTTCCAACAGTAAATGTAAATTTCATTCTAGTCTAAATAAAGAGAAAACTGCTGAGAGAGAGAGAGAGAGGAATTGAGAGATAATTTGAGAGAGCTATCCAACTGAATATACTCTTCCTTCACTTGCTTTGGGTAACTAAGGGAACACTGTAAATTGTTCATTTATGATCATACTTATGTTTATACTTTAACACAAAAATACAGTAATGATAATGAATACCTGATAATAAATGAACAACATATTTTTAGAGCCTATTTAATTTCAATTATAACATAATGCATGCTTAACATCAGATTTTATTGACATACATTTAAAAATATTTGGATCTTTTTTTCTCCCTTTACATTATTGGTGATGCACTTAAAAACACATGTTAAAATCAAAGAATATTTAAGCTAGTAGAAAGATTATGTTTTATTAGAACTAATATTTGGAACTTAGAACTAAACTTTTCTAGGACTATTTAATAGAATTTAATAATTTAAGTCTTGATTTCTCTCCACATCATTTTCTACATTGTAGAATAATTGTATTATGATTCCCACATTCTTTTTCTCCTATAATGCACTACATTCATCTATGCATATACCTCATCTCTGTCCTCAATCTCTCTCTCTGTCTCTCTGTATCTCTCTCTCTCCCTCTCTACACTCCCATACACACATTTCATATAAATGGAAATTATTAAAAAAGAAAAATAAATAAAAGAATTAAATATAATTATTTTAATAATTAGAAATAAGGAAAACACACAGAGACAAAGATCTTTATTTTTAGAATAGTTTGAACTAATAGAAAAAATCCTATAATAAAATATCATACCCTTGAAAAAAAGGAACATGAGTCCTTCACACACAAAGGATCATCTCATTTATTGCCCATAAACTGGTTTTGATTTTGGAAATTGAAGCAAAACAAATCACATTACATTTTAAAAGTTATTGAAATTTAAGCAATAAGATAGTCAGTTAGAAACATAATGAGAAATTATCTTAAAAGTAATGTCATGTCATTTTAGAATTTTTATAGCTTAAAAGTATCACTAACCTTTGGTAAATTGATGAAGTTTCAATTGTACAGTCTTTATGTACAAGCACTTTGGGCATGTGTTTCACATTCTCTCTCAAACAAGAGTTAATATAATTTTATTCAGAACATAATTTTATAAAAATGATTCAAAGAAATGTACATTTGCAATATTGGTAAAATATTTAGTTTCAGTCATTATTTCAGTGAGTTGCAAATCAAATATAGTGACAAAAAGATTTAAAATCTTTCATCAGCGTGGAGATTATAATAATGTATATGCCTCATTTATATAGTAGAGATCCTATTAACTATTAGTGGAATTAAATAATTTTGATAATCATTCTTTTGGATTTTAGATCTAATTTTACTATATATATGCAAATATTTTTCTAGAATAGTACTTTGATTTGTATTAAATTTTTTATACTATCTCACCATGAGTTCGCTACAGCCTGGAGCTAGTTGCTGGCTAGGATTAGAGAGGTTACCTGTAGTTATGGATCAGAACAAACATAATTGGGATATACATTAATTAAACAAATAATTGCCTCCATTAAGACCAGGCACTAAATAAATCAGCCAACCAACTTGGGATACAATGCTAGCAAACCCTTATGAATTCTTTGCTTTCCATGGTGATTTCTTCTAATTTTGAAATCACCTCATCAATTTGTCAGTAAATTACCTGCTTATACTACCTCTATGGGCTGCCAAAACAATGGTTAGTCCTAGGAGAGGAGAAACAAACAACAACAAAATGAACAAATGTATCATCTCTATTTATTTTCTGATAACTTTAAAAATATTGAAGTTCTGAGTGATAGTGTATGCACTTGTCAAGTCATTGAAAATGATCTGTGTGTGCCATTACATGTAAATTATATTTCTATTAAAATATTCACATTCAGAAAATAAAAATCTTAATCATTACTCAGATGCTGGAAAGACTATTGAGATGGCTTTTCTTGCACACAGCTTGGGAAAGAGTAAACAAAGTTCAACTTTTTTGCAAAGTATTCTGATAAGGTTCATGAATGGCCTTAAATATGTCTAAAAATTTAATCCATTATTTCAATGCTGTGGTTTTTGTCTAAGAAAATATGAAAAATGTATATGAAAAAGCAGAGGCAACAGATTGGAAAGAGCAAGTAGAAATCAGTCAATTGTCTGAGTAAGATCAACTTACGTACTGTCAATTTAAGTTGCTCTTGTTAAGGACAGGATTTATTTTCCCTTTTATAAATATAATATGTACTACATTACTAGGAAAAATAATAATTATAGCAATTTATTTTTAGTAAATAAAATATAAAGATTTTCTCCAAAAGCTATTTTTAGGAGACACATTCTGAACTTGAGTACATAAATTTTATTATGATCCTTTCTTTCCATTCTTTGGTTTGCTGAATAATAAATGCAGTGGTTTCTATGTTCTTATAACAAATACCATATTTTATAAACTTTCTGAAAATGAAAAAATGTAATAAGTATCAAACTTTCATGATTCAATATTCTTAGTAAAATTATTTAAACATTGTGAAGTATTAATCTTGCAATAGAATGAAAGAAACTTGGCAACTAATTTTCTTCAAGGTTATATGTCTTTTATTCATCATTGAACCATAGGAAATAGAAATACCTTATTTAGGGCTTGGAAGTGCACATTCAAGATGCTGACTCATTTTGAGAAGTTGACAAGTAGCTTCAAAGAAATAAACTCAGAAGTTTTATTAATTTTAATTTATATATTGTATGAGTGGCCATATAAATGTTATGTATATTTATTCATATCATGGAAAGAAATCTCTTGTTTTAGGTTAGATCCTAGGCTGAATACAGTCTTTTTTCTAGATATAAAAAGTTATGGGAGTAAAATTATTTTAAATAGGGTTTTGAATGCTGACATTATGAAACATAAATGCCTTGAAACGTGGTATTTTAAGAAAAAATGATAAGAAATAAGAAAATACTGATGACCTTAACTGGGTTGATTAGAAATCAGTGAGTTTTGAACAATCAAAGCAAGAATTTTGGAGGAGGCACAAAGGCTTGGGAGAGATTCACAGTAAAGTGAATGCACCTTGTCAGAGTATTGCGAGGAGAGCTTCTGGCATTTTAATCAGCAGAACACAGACAATGGAAACACACAGAGTTAAAAGGCCTTGAGAAGGAGTTAGTGATACTATATTAATTCACATTAAAAAGTTCAACCAGCACCTCTTACCCTCCATGCCTCTTGATGTATGATGTTTAATCAGTGATTCAAGAATTAGAGGAACTGTGGTCAAATATGCTTGGGGAAATACAGGAATAAACAAAACTAAAGTGATCCTCCACTATGTCCCAAGTGCACCCTTTTCTCCATCTGTCCTTCTATCTCCTTAGTTTAGGGTCTCATCAACTCTTAACTGATCTAACCTTATGGCCTCCTAACTGGGATTCCCACTGCCAGTTTTTCTCTCTTCAAGACAGTCCCACCTTCAGAGTTGCCTATGCTGTTTTAGCATCTCTAAAACACGGACAGAACCATGACATTCCAGAGAATCATAGTCTAATATTCTCTTTGTTTAAACCTATTTTTCCAAATTAAAAGTTGGTTCCCCAAAGTAAATGACCTAGTGTGGTAAAAAGAAACTCTACTGAACAGGACCACACGTGAGACATAGAGAAACTACTGTGAGGGGCCAGACACATGGAGGTTATCTCCTCATATGCTTAGAATAAGCACAAACAAAATTAAGTATGTTTGTTGTAAGGAGAGAGACAGCCACTTTTCTTCTTTGCTAAAAACTGGATGATCAGTAATATTTTGAGGACACTAATAATAAAACCAGGTGGCTCAGTTGGTTAGAGTGTGAGCTCTCAACAACAAGGTTTCTGGTTCGATTCCCACATAGGATAGTGGACTGTGCCCCCTGCAACTAAAGATTGAAAATGGCAACTGGACTTGGAGCTGAGCTGTGCTCTCCACAACTAGATTGAAGGACAATGACCTTCAAATGAAGGGCCCTGGAGAAAAACACTCTTCCTCAATATTTCCCAATGAAATTTATAAAAAAGAAAAAGAAAAGTGCACACTTCCTGACATTAGACTGATTGTTCTGTGCTATTTCAATTAAATCTGGCAATAATCTTATGACGCAGATGCCAATATTCAACCCATTTCACAAACAAGAAAATTGAGGTATGAGATCCAGCGTTGCAGCCAGGATATGAAGCAAAAAAATCTGACTCCAGAACCTGAACTATTGCCTCCCAATCCATCTACACACAAAGATTCAACACAGAGTTTGTAGCCCGCTCTTCCTCCTTCTCTCACTTCCACCCTTTCTTCCTTCCTGCTTCCCTTCCTTCCATCCTTTTTTCCCACAACCCACAGCTAACCATGACAACTCCAAACAGGGGACCCAAGTTGCACAACAGAAAAAGTTTTGGACTTACTGCACTAAGGCTGCCTCTAATATGTGACACACTGAGCTGTGGGTTAAAACAGAATCAACATCTTTGCATGTTCTAGTCAGAAAACCAGGAGATTTCTAACTCAAAGAATTACAGAAAAGTATCCTGGGAAAGAAGAAGCGCACTCTTGGACTTTTGAAGTCATCAACCCACCCATGACTCTTTTACACGATAGCCTGTTAAACTTACTTATTAGCAAATATTTAATGATTCAGATCCCAGCCTACTCATAGACAGACTAAGTATAGTTGTACTTTGGTAACTTGGCAAACATTTTCTTGAAAATAAACAAAGTGAGCCTGTACCTTCAATAAAAATAACTTACAATATGGTTGACCAATGATACAATTTGAACTTAGAAGCAAAAAAATCAGAAAGTGGAAAATTTATCTTCACTCTCAGTTTTGGGAGACTTTAAATTCTCTCTTTTCTTCTTTATCATATTTATTTGATTATTTCTTGGTGGATTAAAAAAAAAACAAACATGAAAAACAAGTGTTCACAACTTAAAATTTATTATTTTCCAGACATGTAGAAACACTTTAGAATCCAATCTAAGCTCTTTTATTTTTTAGATGCAAAGAGTAGAGCTAGAAGAAGCTATGTGATTTAGTCATATGACTAATTATCAAGAAAGTTGTATTCCTAGCCAGTTGTTCTGCAGCTGGACCTCACCTCCTCTTGCAGAGTGCTTTTTATCATGTCCCTTGTATGGCGATGCTCCTGTGTCAGTTATGTTCTGACTTCACTTTAATTGAAGGCTATGTCCTTTCTCAAATTCTGGAATGGACTCAATGGTTATAGCATGCGTCACCAAGAACATCTAGTAGCGAAGTATCTAGATTATCATGTAGGCTTAACCTTATAACCCATGCTCTATACAATAACATATAACCTATGCACTATAGTGTATGTATTTGCAGTTTGCCCCATAACTTCCTCAAATCCTAAGTGGATGTGACCACCAAGTCAAATGTCTAACAGTGACAATATTATTTTTCTCTCCAAATATCTGTTTGCTATGGAAGACAGATTCGAAATATCAGGATCTTTGTCTTTAGCATAGTATAAAACTAGCCTTATAGTAAGTAAAGGAAAAAAGAGACCTTCACAGATAAAGCAGTTAACAGAATGACAGGGGTTTCAAAAATAGTACCCTCTACTCAAAGGGAAAAAAGCAGTTGGGAGCAAATAGTTAACTAGAAGGTCTTTATTAAGAAAAACAACAACAACAAGAAACAATAAAAAACACCAGTGCCAAGGCGAACATTGCTGGTGTTAGGATAAGCACTCCAACAACAACTCATCCAAGATGGAGTGAGATGGAGAACAGGGGAAACGTTGTAGACCGATAGTAAGGGTACAGTCTGGAAAAGAATGAAGGGGTGAAGCAAAAGGCACCACAAGGAGAAGGGAACAAGTGAGAGACTAGAATGGGCTCCTGGGATTGCAGATGGTCTCTAGGAATAGGTGCGTGTAGTAGCTACCTAAGCTTGAGGGGCAGAGTTAACAAAACCATGTGATGATCAAGACCCGTTACCTGTGATGAGGCGAGTTTGATATCACTATCCTGGTTTTTATAGAATGATTCCATGGACAAGGGAATATCAAAGACTTGGGTTAGCCCTCTTCATCACCCTCTCCTATGAAATGGAAAAGCATAGCCTTGCTCCTTATCTATTCACAGCCCCTTCCAGAAGTTCTTGGTGAGGCACTGAATAGCAGAAGCTTTTTAAGACACAAGTGTTAAGCTTTCCCAGGCCATTCAGAGTAGGCAGGAACTTGGCTTGGGGAAAGATAGGTCTGTACTATTGCAGAGGAGGTTTGCAGGCATGGAGATTGGTACGAGGCTGTAGGAGGGGGAAACCATGTTCTTACTTCTATGGGGCAAGAGCTACTTTGCTAAGAACAAATTTTAATGTGGCTCTTAATAGAAGAAATCCCTGAGCAAAAACACCACTGTTTCAAATGTCCTCTTTCGAGCTTCTGCCGACAAATCAATGTCTCCTGAGTTCTAGGTCTGAGGGGGAATGACGTGATTCCTAGGATACATAGAGTGGTCAGAGTCAGGTAGAAAGGAAGCTACAGAGACAGTAAATGAACTAGGAGGATTGTGAACTCATGCTAAAGCTACTGGGCTTCTGGCCTGGACGGCCTCACTTTCATGCCTGGGCTCTGTCATTCTGATCTTCAGGAGCCTCTATCTCCTCAATTATAAAATTGTGTTACTTTTCCTGTGGCTTCTGTAACAAAGTAATGTGAAATGGGAGGCTCAGAGCCACAAAAATGCATTGTCTCACAGTTCTGGAGCCTAGAAGTTCAAGATCAAGGTGTCTGTAGGCTTGGTTCCTTCTGAGGGCAAGTCTGCTCCATGCTTCTCCCTGTTGGTTCTATTTTTTTGGAGATTTTCTGGCAATCTTGGGTGTCCCTTGGCTTGTAGATGCATCACCCCAATCTCTACCTTCATCTTTACACAGTGTTCTCCCTGTGTGTGTTTGTGTGTCCAAATTTTCCTTCTTTGTAAGGAAAACGATCGTATTGAAGTAGGGCCCAACTTCCTCCTGCATAACCTCATCTTAACTAATGAAATCTACAATGAACTGATCTCCAAATGTGGTCAGATTCTGAAATACTGTGACATTTAAGACTTTAGCACACAAATTTTGAGTGCACACAAGTCAGCTCATAACAGTAATATTAAAAATATTCTCGGAATTTTATAAGGATAAAATGATGGAACATAGACAATGGGCTCAACACAGCCTCGACAACATAGTTAAAGGTCAATAAATGAGCATTTATTTGTAAAATGGAGTCAAATAAACTAATTTCTTAGTGTTTTTGTACAGATTTAACACATCAGTGTTTTATAAAACAATTATCGCTGTCTGGTATATACATAGTAGCATCCTAGAAATGGTAGCTTTAAGAGTGGTGTATTGTGAACCAAAAACATTGCAGTCCCCTTTTTATATAGTATTGACACATCAGTCTTTTTATATAGTATATATCAGGGACAAGCTGGAAAAGGGGAAAATAATAGGTCCCTGGAGGCAAGAAAGAGTTAATGAAAATCTTTGCCTCCAACAGCCTTGGAGATGGAGCTTGGAGAGAACAACTCAAGCAGCAAAAGTGAATCCTTGTGTCCAGGAATAAACAGAAATCAGGTCTACAAGTATAAAAGGGATTGTTGAAATACTTAATACAGCACTATTAGACATGTGCATATTTTGACTATGATCTATTAACCTACACATTTCTTATTGCTAACATGACACTAAGTTCCACAGTAAAATTAATGCTAGGTTTAACTTGCATGATAGAAATTGTTCCCAATTTTCCTTCTACTATTGTGAATATATTTTCTATTAATGAGCCAAGGAGTTGAACCACCTATGTAAATTATGCCCTAGGCCAAAGCCAGCTTAATTCTAAGCATGCTAAGCCATGTGCACTGGCTTTTCAGGGCATATTTTAATTACAAGTATAGATTTATATTTTAGATGGATGAACTGAAAGTACCATGTGTCTCCAAGAGTCTGCCTTCTTTTATAATTACTCTGTTCACTGACATACCCAGTGTATGCAGTAATCCTTTTCCTGATGTAAAAATTTCTGCTTCTTAAGCTCATTTACGTGTTTTCTTTGATGGCAATTTTGGTCAATTATTTCCATATGCTTATTAAACAATGTTTGAATATATGTTTAGATTCTTTACATATTTTGAATCATCAATATTTTTGTACCATGGATTATCCTTTTCATACTCATTGAAAAAGAGCTCATATTTGTTTTACTCCTTGAATGAGATTCCTTTACAGTGATATAATCTGGTATTTCCTAAAGTGATGCAACCAAGGAAAACTTTTTCTTTTTTTTCCCCCTTTTTTAAAGCCTATAGGAATCTTTTGTTACTAATTGTCCTAAGAGTATACTTGGAACTTCTGCTGCAGTTGTGGTGAGGAGGTTCATGGTCAATGTTCAAAGTGTATGAAAACCAATGTAGAAAAAAATGAGTCTAAGACTACACACATAGGGAGAGGGCAGCAGTGGGACAGGGATTGACTTAAATCACACACAGAAGGAAGCCTCAACCCCACACTTAATTCTACCTTGGGCCACATAATTATAATATCAGAATAAGTTGATGTTGGCCACTGGTCTACCACCAATTCAAATGAGAGTACACTTTTAGGAAGAAATTTCCCATTTTACAATAAAAAGGGATTAAAATATTTTTTATTGTATACAGTCAACAAAAATAATTTAAATTCTAAATAGTACTTGTTTCAACGTCTTTATATTAATAATACTAATGTGGTTGCCATTTTATTTTTCCAAAGGTAAGATTAGCTTGGAATTTAATACTGCCTTTCAGACTTCCTCAAAAAATACTTTAAGTGAAAGTCACATTTAACATAAATAAATATTCACCAGTTAGGAAATTTCTGTACTTGAAATGAATTGAAATTACTGATAAAATTTTGGGTAAACTGTTTAAATATATTAAAGACACCAGGTGTTTCATTAAAGTTAGTTTTTAGAGATAATTACTGTTTGGATAATTGAGAAAAGTGATGATAACCTATTTAGTATACATATGTTTGATCTTTTATAAAGAAAGTCAAAATATGATTGCATAGTTCGACAAAATGTATATCTGATAACTTTATATTTGTAATCCAAGAAGTACAATATTTAAACACATGTTGAAATAAACAAAGTTTATGATTAAGGCTCTCTATTGTCAGTAAATTATAGATTTACTCAGGTTTTTTTTTTGTTTGTTTTTTTTTTAATATTCACTGTTTAATTTTTTTCTGGAGATTTTTCTGATTGCTTTTATTTGTTTTAGCTTCTGAATATATTTCAGTTTACATTCAAATTATTTCAGAATACAGAATCTAAATAATTGACACTTTTATTTTTTTCTCTAGTTATACTCATAGTTTCTATCAGTTTGGTCAGAGTTGTTTATGTATAAACCATTTCTCAAAGACTTGTTTTTCTAAGTTAAAGAGGCCTATCCATCTCTTCTCAATCATTTATTATTGTCAGTGGTTCTCAACAGGTGGCAATATCATCTCCCTTAGGGGTATTTGGAAATGCCTGGAGACATTTTTGTTTGTCACAACTGGGAGGGGGCACGAGTGCTACTGCCATCTAATCTGTACAGGTCAGGGATGCTGCTAAACATCTTATAATGCACAGAACAGACCTCTTCCCCCACAAAAGATAAAGAATTACCTGACTCAGAATGCCAGTAGGGTCCAGAATAAGAAAATCTACCCTAAGTCATTATAAAATGACATTTTAAATGATTGTAATAACATTGCATTGGATTCTCAGACCTGGATGTCTATCATTTGCCTACCGTGATTGATTCAAATTGGCATTTTATAGTGAGTTGGACCCTACATAATCCATTAAAATAAAATAAACATGATGCTCTAAACCAGGGGTGTCCAAACTGTGGCCCGCGGGCCAACTGCGGCCCGCGATCCATTTTTTATTGGCCCTCAGCAAATTCCAAAAATGTATTTAGTTTACTTAAATAAACCAGGTGACGCAATACGTACTTCACCTCGAGTGAGTGGCCCGGCTGTTTGTGTATTTTACCGAATATGGCCCTAGGTGAAAAACGTTGAAAAAAGTTTGGACACCCCTGCTCTAAACAATTGTCTTCACACATCTCTTCACACATCAATTCTAAGTGTAACATTAAAAATTTAACTAATAATTTTCATTCTCATTATGTACCGTATTGATACCACCTTCTTGTATAATCATTATTTTCACCTCATTATTAATAACAGTATCCCCAAAATATAGAATACAAAATAGTAGTAGAAATTCTTGTTTATTTTATGGTTGTTTTAATCATTTATTTGGTTTTATTACAAAATTCACAAAGTGGAAATATAGATGTATACTAGATAAAAAAGACCTAATAGGTATTGTGTACTATTAATAATCATGATGAAGAAGATGATGATGATGATGATTACAACTATACTAACTGTATGTTACTAACTGTAACTAGCACTAATTTTACATCTAACAAGGGTCAAACATAGATGTGCGGACTTTACTTATATTAACACACTTAAATTCTGGGAGGTTGAAAAATGTCAGTGTTAGTCTCCCTGGATTGAAGGTTGTCATGGACTTTTTCATTTTAGTTTCACCTCTCCATTAGGCTGGAAGATAGTAAGTATTCAATAAATACTGGTTGGGTGAATATATACTTGATGGATTTAATCTCATTTAAAAGATTTAGAGTAGGCCAAATAATCATTTTTTAAATTTTCTGTCCCACTCATTAGGTTTGATGTAGAGTCCAATTGGTCTTATTCATAACTTACTCTGCTAACATAGATCCTGAAACATATCAGTCTCCTAAAAAAATATTTAAAATATATACATACATAAATATCTGAACCAATGATTTTTCACTTCTACCATTTGAACATTAACAGTATAAATGAAGCTGAAAAATAAATATTGAACAGTGCAAAATTCTGCCCCCATAAGGTTAACTTTAAAAAAAAAGAATCAAAAAGAAAAAATGTCATCCATAAAGTCTCATGCTATGTGGCTTCATTATTTTTGATAGTTTGAATAATCTATCTATATCTATATCTATCTATCTATCTATCTATCTGTCTGTCTGTCTGTCTGTCTGTCTGTCTGTCTATCTAGTAATCTATCATCTATCAATCATCCATCATCTATCTATGTATTTCTTCCTACACTAATAAAATAAAGGACCGTGAATTGTTTCACCCCATTTGAAAATGTTTATTGTCATCTCTTTCTCTGGTAAACTGGAAGTTCCATCAAATTTAACAAGCACTAGGTATTATAATTTATAAGAAAGAGCGTCAAATGCCATTTCTCTTTGCTTGTTAAAAGGACAGATTTCCATAAACAACTTCTTATCATTATCCACCATCTGTGTGATGGCTTTACATAATTACTTGCATATCGTGTCTTTGATAGGCCTTATTTCTGATAAACAGAAAATAAAATTAAGCTCTCATATGAGATCCATTACAGAGGAAGCTTGGAATAAATATAGTAGATTTAATTTTTCCCTTTCACAAACCTGACAAGGCAGCTGCTGGAAGGCTCACTTATGAATCTTTGTTTAGAATGAAATTCCGAATGATGAAGCGTCAGCCTCTAATGACAAAATATGCTACATGGTCAATTGGAAAGGAAGTGTTTCCCAGGCTTCTGTCTTAGAGACATCACGAATTAAAAGAATACGAGATAATTGAGAATGATAGATCATCGTTTTGTACCACTGAATTTTAAATCAACACCTGGGCAAGGCGAGTGGAATATGAAGCCAAGTACATTCAAGGAAGCAGGAGCATTTGCTTTTAATATTAATAAAGTTTTTAAATTGAAGCTATACAATATGTTATATCACAGGTGGCACTTTAGGAAATTATGTTATATGAAGGCAAATCAGCAGGTGTATGTTAGTGTGCCAATGAGGTTGGGCACAGGTATGATACTCATCTCTAAAAGAAAAACAGCAAACTACGTATTTAAACTGGAGGAATAAATCCTGTAACTGAACGGGAAATAGCTAAGGCACTATTGTCTGTAACAATTTAATGTCATAAAACAAGTTCGTTGAAAAATATGTGACAAAAAAATCACATTGAGTAACAAAGGAAAACTATCGACATCCATTAACACAAATAGAAATGAAAATGTACAGATTGTATGTCTTCGGTCCTGTGAATTTTGGATGTTATTTATATTCATGCAACAAACACTCAGAGAAAGATATTGAATATTCTCTCACTTCAGATAATTTTGTCATGCCACGTCCCACCCACCCCAGGGAAACTCTTTGATTTCTGTCACAGTTGTGCAAGTTAGTGGACATAATATAAATAAAATCAAACAGTATATTCTTTTTCTGTGCCCAGTGTTTTACTCACTTAAAATACCCTTGTTGACATTCATTTATGCTGTTGCATGGATCAGCTGTCTGTTCATTTTTACTGCTGACTAGTAAGTTTTTGTAAGGGTCTACTGCAGGGGTTTGTTATTGTCCTTGTTTTTAATCCCTTCTGCTGATGGACAGTTGGATTATTTCTTGTTTTCGGCTCTTATGTATTAAGCTGCGATGAATTTTGCTGAACAAGTCATTTTTAGGGGGATATGTGTTCACTTAACTTGAGTACACAAGTAGGAGTGAAATTGATGGGTCATACATTGTTTGTATGCTTAACTTTATAATAAAGTGGCAACCCTCTCTTCAAAGTGGTTGAACTATTTGACACTCCCACCAAGCAAACTATGAAAGTGTCAATTTCTCCTCATCTCTCTAATATTTTGTTTTCAATTTTTTATTAATTATTTCCGAAACTACAGTGGGGGTAACATGGTATCTCACTGAGGATTTACTTCATGTTTCTTTGATAACTAATAATGTTGAAGATCTTGTTGGCTATCATATCATATATATATTTTGGTGAAATGTACAAATCACTTGACCATACATTTTTAAAATACTTTTTTTGAGTTGATTCACATAACATAGAATTAACCATTTTAAATTGAACAATTCAGTAGTATTTAGTACAGTCACAATGTTGTATAACCACCACCTCTCTCTAATTCTAAATTATTTTTATCACTCTAAATCAAAATCCCTTACCCACTAAGCAGTTTCTCTAATCTCCATTTCCCCTAACCCCTTTCAAACACAAGTCTGTGTTTTGTCACTATGGATTTATCTATTCTGAATATTTTACCTAAATGGAATGATATAAAAATGAGTTTTTATGTCTATCTTTTTCCACTTAACATAAAGTTTTGGAGGTTTTTCCACATAGTAGCATGTGTCACTACTTCACTTTTTATGGCTAAATAATATTCCATTGTATGCACATACAACAGTTTGCTTATCCATTTATCTGTTTTGGACACTTAGGTTATTTCACTAGTGTGAATAGTTTTGCTATGAACATGTATACGTATAAGTACTTGTTTTGAGTACTTGTTTTCAATTCTTTTGGGTGTATATGTAGGAGTGGAATTGCTGGGTAGTATAGTACTTCTACATTTATTCTTAAAGTGCTGTTTTACTTCTAATTGTTGATTGACAAGATTTCATATATTTATATACAAGTGTTTGTAAAATAGTTTGCAAATATATTTTCTAGTCTGTGGCTTAATTATATCGTTTGATAAATACAAATTTTGAGCTCTAAAAAAGTTCAATTTATCTTTTTATTTTTTTAATGTTAATGCTGTATGTGTGACAAGTGACTTAAGGAAAAAAGCCCTTTATAAAACTCACTGTACTACAAGTGGTAATGGCACAAGTGTCATGATGCTGAGGTGAGGTGATAGCAAGTTTCATGGTACAGAAGTGTCATAAATGCAGGGAAAGTGACAACGGTTTTCTCTTTTGCTGCATGGGTCAGTTGTATTTGTGGTAGTTTTCTTTTCAGAGCAATTTATAAGCATGGTGTTGGATGCTCAAGGTTTTATACCTTGTTCTCTAATATCCCCTTCCCAATTCTGTGAGTTATCTAATCTCTTTCTTAAAAAGTCTATCATTGCATAATCCAAATAAAACTTACATTTCCTGAAATAAGAACTTTGACTAATATACCAACTCTGGAAATTATAATATTGGATTGCCTATTTGATTCGTAAAGTCTATTATGCAATATTGATCACTTTTTATATTGCTGATTATTGAGACAGGTCATCTTTTCATATTTGATTTGCCTAGTCTATTTACTGTTTTGTGAATTTTATACCTTTTGTTCATTTTATATGAAGAGTATATTCATAGTTTTCAAAAAAGGGTTTGTAAATATAGTATGTTAGTCTGTTAATTCTCGGAACCCCCATCAATTTACCTAGAGTTGCTCTCAGGTCAGGAGCAGGGAAAGGTTTCGGTCTGTTATTATTTTACCCTATATTTATACCTTAGAAAAAAAACGGATTGGAATGTTCTTCTCCAAGGTAGTGGTCCCTCATTACCATATTTCACCTAGGTATTTCCTTGTTTTTCACAATTGAAGCATCTTCTCAGGACCAGTTACATAATTTTCAGGGTCTGGTGAAAAATGAGAATATAGAGCCACATGTTAGAAAGTTACTCAGGACGTGGAAAAGTGCCAACAGAACCTTAAACCAAGAGCTGGCCTGTTAAGCATGGATCCTGTACTTCCATGCAGACAGTGCATCGATGAGCCGGTCTCTTCTTCATAGTATGTACCCAAACTTGTTATTGTACTTATCATTGTAACAATTACTATAATTCTTATGGTGAGTGTGTTTTGTAGAAGACCGCAAGAGCCATGCAGGTAAGCACCATGGATGCCTGTTTCTATTTTCACCCCAGCATCCCATCCAGTGCCTGGCACAGTAAATGTAAAATCAATTCTGGTTGAGTACATGAATAAACAAAGGAATAAAGAGAACAACTTATCCTCATGTTATAGCTTTAACATTTCATTTGTAATTAAAACGGTAAATAAAATACAGACCAGCGCTGTCTGTGTAGCAATAAGCAAAACTTGGCCATGAGCACTACTCCTGCTTAACGGGAAACTCCACAGCCCTGTGTGGGGAGTTGCAGGGGCCTTACCCAGAATGAAGTACTAAAGACTCAAGTTCTGCACTTTGTTTATGTATTTAGACCACATCATTATACCCAGTCAGGGAGAGCAGTTGGGGAAAGAGGGAGGGGCAATTGGTAAAGGTTCTCGTAACCTCAGTTAACTTCCGGATAGTCAGGACTTTCCCACAGTTGACCAGCACTTATCTTATAGATAATTTATACTCATTAACTTCATAGGCCCTTAGTACATCAATGAGTGGGCAAGGGGTGCGACAGAGAATTGATGTGTATCACCTCTTTGTCACTACCATTGGTATGGTTTGCTCATAATAGACACTAAAAAAATGTTTAATTGTTCAAATTGAGACATTTGTGATAAAATAATTTCTTTTAACATTCACATTAAATCTTTCTTGTAATTTCCTTGGAATAATACAAAAATCATCTATCTGGAATAATAAATTCTTAGGTATAATTTCTTCCTGATTAGAAAATGTCTTAATCATTGAAGATACACTATGCTTACTATTAGTCTGGTACAATTTTTCTGAGACCCCTACAAAACAATTACTCAACTCAATCCTGCCCTCTTTATATTTACACATTGTAATACTTATTATGTGATGAAATATTTCTTTGTAACTATCCTTCCAAAACATCTCTAAAGACTGCAATGCCACTTTCTGTCTGGCCTTATCATTTTATCTCATCTGTAACTTCCAAACTCTATCCTCACATATTTCCTTATTTTCCCCAATTCCTCAAGCTCTGCCTTTTCCTAAACCACTCTGAACCAAAGAAATGAAAAAATATGATGTCTTATTGTTCATTCAAACGAATATAAAGATAAAAAATGAGTAAATAAAATTCAGATTGTATGCAATTACTCTTAATTATATGTCAAATATTTTATAAGTTGTTTTTTTCTATTCTAGTGAATTTAATATGACTCTAAAATTATTTTGTTGTAGCATATGATATCTTTTATATGGGTAAAAAATAGTGTTTTAAAATTAATTAATCCTTCGCCATTAAACACAATATAACCTGTCTCAACATAAATACATATTGTCGGTAAAAAATAGAATAGATAAAAGTAAGATAATATCATTATTGAAAAATCACATTCACATATTGGGGGACGTAAGAAATGGCTTCATTTCCAAGTATTAGTATTTTGTGTGTGTGTGTGTGTGTCTATTTGTCTTAAAGGTTACAGAACAGCTAGCTTGCCACATGAAGACTTTTGTTTACAAACATAGCACAAACATAGCACATCTTCATTCTCCTTGTATTCCACTCTTACCTTGCCTTCATGGAAGAATCCTTCTACTAAGTGAAAGACAATTGTGCTGTGCTTCCCAATGGGAATTAGGTTGGTAACCAATCCAAGACATCTTGAAATTCAGGCTTCCTTATTCACTAACTGCCTCTTACCTGTTAAATACGGTTGATTTCTACCAGTCTAGGCAGGTGATGGGGTACAATTTCAGTGTTGTTCCTTTCCAAGGCATTGAGAAGTAAGGGAAAACAGAGCAGCTTTCTCCCTTCATTGCTAATTGGAATGAAAAAGAAGGCTTCCTTTCTCCACTTCAAATGACACCATCTTCAGGCGGCTGAATAAATCCTTTATTGTTGACATTCAATGGAGGAGGAATTCAATTCCATACTATCAAGAGGGAGTTAAGGACATTGTAATTGATACTCAGAATAACAAGGTAACCTATTTTCACAAGAAAGGTCATGAGAATGACAAAAAAGAGCTTGAAAATAGCATGAGATACTGAAAATAGTGGCCACACAATTAGATGGTATTTAGTATCCGCCTGCTATTTTTTTTTTTTTTTTTTTTTAGGAACAAGTACTAATATTTCTGAGAATTCAACTATATTGCAATTCAAATTCTAAAAAAACAAATATATCTTAGTAAAAGCTAAGAAAATACATCCTTACATTTTTTTTCTGAAAGTGAAATAGACCCATTAGCAGTAGTCCAGAAAATGATTTTGTGCTATGTAAAATAAATAAATTCATTTTTATAAAACAAATGAATAACTATATCGATACAAAAAATGCAATTTATACAAGAATGAATACATTCACAAATGTATTTTAGTGCTTGTCATAATAGTAAAATGTTGCCATTTCCCTCAACCTAAATCTGAACAAACAAAGGGTATAAGAGGAAATGGAGGACATTTGAGATGGATATAGAAGCTATAATCAACAAAAAGCCTTCCCTGAATAAATTTCTCTGTTTGTGTGTGTAGTTGCAGTGGTGAGAAAAAATATCATGTTGAGAATCAAATACTTATTCAAATTAAATTAGTTTGCTTCATTTTGTGTGAGTTTCCTTTACTTACACTAACTTAAGACTTGGAAGGATGTAAAAGAGGAGAAAGCAAGGGAGACTGATCCACGTTATTTAGTTATCATCTCAGATCTACCCTCTTTCATTGAGGCTTCAGTGCTCTCTGGGTCAAAAACAAACTCTCCCCCAAATTCTTGTAGTGTTACAGAGAGTGGGCCCTTCTTAGCAGGATGTCCAGGTTCTTGACGTCTCCAGCAAAGAATTGAACGAGATACTGAGGTAAAGTAGTGAAAAAGCAGTTTATTAGAAGAAAAAGTACACTTCAAAGAGGTAACAGTGGGCCCGAGCAGAGAGCAGTAGCTCAAGGCCATTATTAGAAGAGAAAGTGTACTCCAAAGGGTTTGGAGCTGGCAAAGCAAAGGCAAGTCTCAAGTGGGGACCTGGGGGGTGGGGGGGAGGGAGGTGGCTTTCAGGAGCCTGGGGGTTTTATTTGGGATGGGCTGTTTCTCTCCAGCAGTGGGACCTCTTGATTGACACCTGTGATTGACAAGAGGCTATTACTTCATCTGTTCTCACTGTGCATGTTCTCTGCAGTTTGAGATTTTTAACTACAAGCTAATTGGCCCTTACCCCTACACCTGAGCTGATGGTTTTGGCGGGATCTGCAGCTTGAATGGCTTTGTTACAAGCTGATTGGCCCTTACCTCCTACCACTGAGCTGAGGGTTTTGGAGGGCTCTGCAGCTTGAATCTATTTGCTAGCTATTAAAGTTATTTAGTCTGGCTTTGTTATGGTCTCTGCCTTAATCCCCTCCACTGTGGCCATATCCTTGACTGCCTATGGTTTTTTCTATCTCAATCCCCCCTCTGATGATGTAACCCTCACTACCATTAGGAAAAGGGGTGAAGACTGCTCTGGCTGCTTCATGCTGAGGAGGGGCGAAGTATAGACCAGCAGTGGGCTAGTAGGTCAGAGGGAGGTCTAATTGGCCCACGATAGATGGGTAGGTGTTGTAAGTCCATGCACGCCTCCATATTCAGTACTGTCATGCTGGGCGTCAGGCGGAGTCTCTGCTCCCACTCCCCATACAAGAATGCAAGATATGATGAGGCCAAAAAGGAACACCCATGGAGCCATAGATGGGGGAGTCATACCACTATATTCTCTCTGGCGGCACTATACTCTCACTGGAGGCTGGTTCCACACTGTCCGCAAACCACCATCCACGCTTGCCAGCCCAGCCGCCATCTTCTTGCTAGCCCCCATTTTTTTTCTTTCTGCTAGCGTAGCCACAGCAGTTATATTAGTGGCCAATGGCTCACTGGTTACGCTGACGGCCAAATAGCCGCAGCTGATGGCCATCCAATCACAGTTGATGGCCATTTACTACCTGAGCCAGCACCTTTCTATGTGAAGCCGGGAGCCTGGAAACTACTTTCTGGGGCTCTGTCCCCACAAGTACAATTTGTAGTCTTACGGCTTCTAAGCGAGAAGAGAGAAACCAAGTGAGTAGGTTGAGGATGCAGGGCCTAAATGAGAGTAGAGGAGGGCAAGTAGAGGGGCTAAGATGGGCCACAGTCATCGTAGGAGTTGGGCTCTAGGGGATGCCCACCGGTCAGAGAGACCTTCAATGGAAGTTATGTAAAAACATGTGGTAGCTAGAAGGAGAACAAGGGAGACAAGTCCCATGGTCGTCCCAGACTTCAAGAAGGTTTCATAAGACTAAAGGAGTAAGTCCTGGGGCAGACGGGTGGCTCAGTAGGTTAGAGCGCAAGCTGTGGGCAACAGGGCACCCTCTGCAACTAGAATGAAGTCAATGAGCTGCCGCTGAGTTCCCGGGTGGCCAGATGGCTCAATTGGTTGGAGTGCAGGCTCTCTACCACAAGGTTGCCAGTTCGCCTCCCACAAGGGATGGTCCCCTGTAACTAACAAAGGCGACTGAACCTGGAGCTGAGCTGCACCCTCCACAACTAAGATTGAAAGGACAACAACTTGACTTGGATGGAGCTGATGAGTCCTGGGAAAAACACACTACTGTTCCCCAATAAAAAGTCCTGGATATGCACACTTTTCCCCAATAAAGTCCTATTCCCCTTCCCCAATACAATCTTTAAACAAACAAACAAACAAATAAATAAATAAAATAAAATAAGTGAGTCCTAAGAATACAATGCAAATCAGTCCCAAACTCAAGCCTGCCCATAAAAGATTGTGGCAGGGAAGGGTCATCGGGTCCAGGGCAGCGCAGATGAGGGTGATAGTGAGATAGAGGAAAAAAGGCTAATATTAGAAGAACGTAACACACACACACACACACACACACACACACACACACACACATTATTGTCCCTTTGGGGTTAAGTTCCACCATCTGGATACTTATCTGAATGGTGCAGGATTAATTTTAGGTCTCCCTGGGGATGGCTGGAGTATTCAGAGCTCTGATCTGTGGGCATCCAATGCCTGACTTGGGAATGGTGAATCCAGGAGTTGAATTCTGGTACTTTAATTGCAGTGGGAGTGGAGAGAATGACTGTGTAGGGACCTCTCCATACAGGATCTAGACTAGGAAATCGAGAAGGAAGAGTTTTAATAAGAACCTCATCCCCCACGGAGAATAAAGGGCTGCTTTCTTCTCTGGGTTGTGATCCCGATATTTGCTGGATAGCCTGTTGGAATTCGGCTAGAGAGGGACATGTTGGGTTAATTCTATAGCTTCATGGTCTACTAGCAGGTCATTTGTTAGAAAGGGCCGGCCATATAGTATTTCAAAGGGTTAGACCCCCTTTGTTAGGTGTGTTTTGAATGTGAAGGAGGGCTATCGGGAGTAAGGCAGTCCAACTTGGGCCGGTCTCTTGGGATAACTTTAGAAGATATCTTTTGATAATGTCATTGGTCTTTTCTACCTTGCCAGAGAATCGAGGCTCCCAAGCAGGGTGGAGGTGGTAATCTATTCCCAGGGCCTTTGAAACCCCCTCCATGACTGTGGACTTGGAGGAGGGCCTGTTGTCACTCTGGACGAACCGGGGGAGGCCAAACCTAGGTATGATCTCTGTGATTAGAGCTTTATCTACTTCTATAGCCTTTTCAGTCCTACAGGGAAAGACCTCAATCCAATGTGTGAATGTCTCTCCCCAGACTAAGAGATATTTATATCCCCTAGCTTTGGGCATGTGTGTGAAGTCCAGTTGCCAGTCTTCCGCTGGGTACTACCCTGTCTTTGTATCCCTCTGGGTGCCTGGGGATGTGTTAGCGGATTATTTCTATTGCAGACTTCACAGGAAGTGAGGATGTTTCTAATAGTTTTGTGAATATCTTTCCCTGTGAACAACCACTGAGCCATCTGTATGATTTTGTCCCATCCGAAATGGAAGGCCTGATACAGAGTTTTGAGGACCTTCCATTGATTTTTTTGTTGAGAGGTGAAGGCAGCTGTCCTCACTTTTTAGCCACCCTGTAGGCAGGCAGGTATAGCCCCTTTCTTTGCCCCACTTGTATTCTTCCTGAGTGTTTTGAGGGCGGATTTGTGTAGCTGAGCCATCCCAAACTAGGGAAGCTATTACCGGTGATTGTCTGGCAGCCTCTCTGGCCACTTGATCTGCCAGATGGTTTCCCTCAGAAACTTGTCATTTCCCTTTGGATGTCCCTTGCAATGCATGGCTGCTATTTCTACAGGGAGGAGTACTGATTGAAGTAATCAATTAATCTCCTGATGGTATTTAATGGAAGACCCGGTGGCTGATAAGAAATCTCTTTCCAGATGGTCCCATGGGCATGTAAGACTAAAGAGGAATTTTTGGAGTCAATATATATGTTAGTTTTCTATTTGTTTGTTTGTTTGTTTGTTTGTTTTATCTTTGCTTAGTTCTAAGGCTTGGGTGAGGGCAATAAGTTTGGCTAGCTGAGTGCTGGTCCCAGGGGGCAGGGCTTTACTTTCTATGGTCTCATGTAAAGTGACTATAGCATAATCAGCTTTACAGGCCCTGTTTTCTACAAAAGAGCTCCCATCAGTAAAACGCGTCCATTATGTATTGTCGAGGGGTGTATCCTGTAGGTCCCCCTGGCTGCATAGGTCTGAGCTAATACTTTTTGGCAATCATGCATTGGCTCCATGCCCTCCTTCAGTAGGAAGGTGGCAGGATTTAGGATCAAGCATGTCCTGATCTGTGTTATACGTCCTTCCAGCAGTAGGGCCTGGTATTTTAAGAAACAAGTATCTGTGAGCCAATGACTCTTTTCAGTGTTTAGTAATCCTGTATATGTTCTGGGGTGTATACTATGATGTCTTGTCCCAGGGTGAGTTTGAGGGCTTCTGTTACTAAGAGGGCAGTCGCTGCAACCGTCCATAGACAGGCGGGCCACTCACGAGCTACTAGAGCTTATGCCTTGCTCAGATATCCTACCAGTTGTTGGGAAGTTCCTTTCTGCTAGGTTAGGACTCCTAGCGCCATTCCTTTCCTCTCTATGACATATAAGTTGTAGGGCCCCCCAGTCGGGAGGCTCAAAGCCAGGGCAGTTAGTAAAGCCTGCTTTAAAAAGTTGAAAGCTGTTCACCTTCTGGGTTCCAGAGCACCAGGTGTGTCCCAGGCTCTTGTGCATCTTTAATTATTTGGTATAAAGGCCTGGCCATTTTCCCATAACCGGAATCCATAGACAGCAATATCCCGTGATGCCTAGAAATCCTCTAAGTTGTCTGAGAGTCCTGGGGAAGGGGTATGTCAAAATAGGCTGGAACCTATCTGGCCCTAGGGCTTTCCATCCCTCTGAAAGAGTTAGGCTTAAAAATTTGACTGTAGTTTGACATATCTGGGCTTTAGCCCTAGACATTTTATAACCCTCGGTAGCTAAGAAATTTAGGAGGGCAGATGTTCCATGACTTATTATAAGGCTCTCAGAGGGAGCGCACGATAAGAGATCATCTACATATTGTAACAGAGCGTACTGGTCAGAGGAGAATTCGGTCAAGTCCTTTGAGAGATCATGTCCAAATAAATGTGGGCTGTCCCTAAACCCCTGAGGCAGAACTGTTCAAGTGAGCTGTGAGGTCTGTCTTTCGGGGTCCTCAAAGGCAGAAAGATATTGTGAATCAGGGTGTAAGAGTCTGCAGACAGTAAACCACTTGGTTTCTTTAGGTATCTGGGCTAAGAATGTGTATAGGTTTGGTACTATGGGGTGTATGGTGACAACTGCCTCGTTAATGGCCCAGAGGTCTTGTACCAATCACCACTCTCCATTGGGTTTTCGGACTCTTAGAATGGGGGTGTTACAAGGACTGTTGCATGTCCTGAGGAGCCCTGTCATTTTAAGGTTATTGATAACTGGGATTAATTCTTGTTGAATCTCAGGTTTTAAGGGGTACTGCCTCCAGCAAGAAACCATATGGGGGTCCTTGAGGTAAATACAGACTGGGGTAACTGTTAGGGCACAGCCGACTATTCCAGGGTCAGCCCAGATCTCGGGGTCAATGTCTGCTTCTATTACTGGGAGGCAGATGGGAATTTGTCCAGGGGCTTGGAGAACTACGGTTCCTAGTTTTGTTATGAGGTCTCTTACCAGCAGGGGAGTGGGACTTTCTGGCATGATCAAGAAAGGGCGAGAGAATAGTAGGTCGCCCCACAAACACCCTAGGGATTGTGAGAAGTATTTGGTGACCAGCTTTCCAGTTATTCCGCAGACAGTCACACAGCAGTCTAAGAGTGTCCCTGGGTTGGATAGGACAGAGAAGGTGGCTCCCAAATCTAGGAGAAAGTCAACAGTCTAAGAGTACCTGGGGCTTGGGAGAACCTATGGGAAACTGGGCAGGCCTCTTCAGTCTCGTGTGGGGACCAAGCTGGACATGACTGGCCTCAGAGGTTGAGACCTCCAAGGACATTCCAATTTCCAGTGATGTCCTTCACAGAGGTGGCATGGCTGGGTGATTTCTATGCTGTCCCCAGCCTCTAGAAACAGTCCCTTTTCCAGTGCCCAGGCCATCCACATTGATAACAATTAGGATTTTCCTTAGTCTTTCATGGGGTAATGGCCTGCAGGGCTGCCATAAGCATCTCCATTTTCCTTTTAATCTTTCTTTCTTTGTCCTGTGCCTCCTCCTGGTCCCGATTATAGAACACGGTATTGACTACCTTAAGTAATTGCTCTATGGTATCTTCGGGCGCTATAGCTAACTTCTGTAGCTTCCTGAGAATGTCTGGGGCAGAGTGGGTTGCAAATTTATCTTTAAGGATTATGTCTCCCTCTAGAGAGCCTGATCTAATAGGGGTGTGTTTGATCAGAGCTTCCCTAAGTCTTTCTAAAAAGGCTGAAGGATTTTCTTCCGATTGCTAACAGTAGAAAGTTTGGAATAATTGAGGGGCTTAGTCCATGTCTTTTTTAATCCCCCCAAGATACATACCAGAAGGTGTTTCCTCTGCCAGTTTCCCATGGCTGTATCAGGGTCCCATTGGGGATCATTATAGGCACTGCCTGTTTTCCTGTAGGGAAGGGTTCTCTGACAGGGTTTCCCCCTGTGTTTTCATCATGGTATACTAAAAAACTGATCGTCCCTGAATCGCTCAGCAGCTTATGGGGCTGCTTGTCTCTCAGAACTGGCAAGCATCTGGTTAAGAAGTAATATGGTGTCCTTCCATGAAAGTTCAAAGACTTCAGTTAGGTTTTGGAAGGTCTCTATGTATTTGTTCAGGTCATCTGAAAATTCCCCTAACGTTCCTTTTATCGGTTTGAGATCTTATAGGGAGAAAGCATCTTGGACCCTGACTTGGCCGAATTCCCCTGGCATTTCCTGCAGGGGGAGCAAATTGGGCCTATAGCTGTGGGTCCTTTTGTTGGAAAGTCCTGGATATGGGGGACAAGAGGGAAGAGGGGTCATGAGACTGGGATAGAGGGTTTTAGTTCCCTAAAGTGGTATACTATCCTCAGGAGGAGGTTAGTTACGGGGCCCCTGTCAGGAGTTGTCTCCCTAGGTCGCACCTGTTCTTTAGATAGAAGATTTTACTTAGGAAGTAGGTAAGAAATTATGGTTAATAGGGCTGGGTCTACTTTACAGGTCTTACAAAGGTCAGGATTGTCTCTTAAAGCAAAGGAAGCCTAAATATAGGGTATCTCAGACCATTTGCCTACCCTCCTGCAGAACAGATCTACTTGCATAATAGTATTATTACAATAGAATTATCAAGTAGTTGATAATTCCCTCAGGAGGCCAGGTTTCCCCATCTGCTAACTTGTATTGGGGTCACATATGTCGTTTCTTCAGGATCTGGGGGTCAAATGTATCTCAGTGCTTCAGGAAACATTTCAGGGGAGTGTAGGTGGTTGAGGGCTAACTGCCCATTCTGTGAGGGAGAAGAGGAAAAGGCATCCCTTTATCAGTCTTTTCTCCCGCTATTCTGTCTAGGGCGTCCCCTAGACCTACCCCTGTGATCTAACTCACTGCATGACCAGGAGTTAGACTGAGGGAGTCACAGGTGGCCAGGATTAGTCATGCTTACCTGGGCTGCCTGGACTGGATGGACCCTGAGTGCCTGCCTGCTGCCTACCCCCATCATAGGGAACCTGTATAAGGTGTGGCCAACCGTGAGCCATTTTAGAGTGGAAGGATGAAGGGCCCTACTCTGTGCATCCGGGAAATTGATGGCACGGGCTATATATAAGCTACTCCATGTGAAAAGAGCAGAAATGAGGGAGTAAATGGCCAAAACCTGAAGGGAGGGAACCTGCCTGAGGAATAGGGATTCTAAGGAGTCCCAGTACTGATGGGAACTAAGGAAAAGATTGTAAATACCCCAGAAGGCCTCAAAGAAGGAGTATTCCTTAAGGTATAGGGAATCAGGAATAAGAGATATGGTTCTGAGGAGATCCGAATAAGGGTTTATAAGGAATTCTACCAGGTGCCTAGAGAGGTGATCTGGGTTACTAAGGAAGTACAGTAAAGGCAAAGGTCCATTTTATTACCTTAGGTGTTGCAGAGGAGGAGATGTCGGGAGGGTGAGGAGGTCAAACGGGAAAGACCGAGGACCAGCGCCTCACGGGTGTTGAGGATAGGAAACGCTAGAAAAAGAGTGACAATGTCGGATCGGTCCAAGGCACCCACGGGGGGCGGTCGGACTGGCGCGGGACTGAGGAGACCTTTCGGACCCATCGCAGAGTTGCCACGGCCCCGGGCCCCACAATTGCCTCCACAGTCAACGCCACCAGTCGTGCACCCAGGATATCCTCCTTTGCGAGAAGGGAAGTCAGAAGACAGGCGGCCTATGTTCTCGGAGCATCCACCGCCTCTGTTTCTGGAAGACCTGTCCTCCGAGTCTTGTAGGTCAGCAGCCGCGTTAACAGCACTTAAATGGCTGACAGAGGCCTGATGTTTTAAGAGTGATAGTCTCTAAAAAATGGAAGCCTGAAGTGTTAGGGAAAAAAAAAAAAAAAAAAAATGCAAGCGGCAGCAGGAGCAGCAGCAGAAGCGTGAAATCCGCAAACCTCTCCTTCCGTCCCGCATGAGCCCCAAAATGATATACGATTCTGGTGTCTGGTGTCTGGAGTCTGTGGTCTCACATACGCAAAGAATGAGGACATGGGCCAGAGAGAGGCAATGCAAGATTTGAGCAGGAGCACTTTTTATTGCAAAAGCATAAGAGAACAGGCATACGAGAAAGGCTCTCCGAGGAGAGGGTGTCCAAAATGGAATGCACTGCAGGACCTTGGGTTGGGCAAAAGAAAGATGACATAGAAGTGTAAGCTAGAAAAGTGGGTTTAGAGGTGGCTGCGGGACCGTGGGCTCCTCTCACGGAGGCCTGGAGGTGGCCGGGCGCTCTGGGGCCACGCTCTTGCAGCCCCTCCTCTCAGCTTCTGCAGCCTCCCCAGCTGGGGGTGGAGCCAGGCGGCAGCAAAGCAGTGGGCTGAGGTCCACAGGGGAGTTCAGCCAGATCCGGGAAGAACAGAGGTGATGAAAAATCAAGTCTTCAGAGAGACAGTATGTCCTAGGAACACAGACCTCACTGGTGCTTGGATTTGTCTTCAGTTCAGCAGGTCCTGAATGTCCTGTTCCAGGACCGGTTTATCCTGTCACCAGAGTATTCCAGGGGCAGATGCCCCACTGCCTGTTTAACTGTCCAAACCCGTGCCTGCAAAGGACGGCAAACAGAAGAGGTTACAGAAGAATGAGCAAGAGGTTTTCGGGTCCCCTAAAAGGGCCTACCTCCTGGCTGCTCTCCAAAATACGTTACAGGAGAGAGGGCCCTTGTCAGCGCAATGTCCAGGTTCTTGGCGTCTTGAGCAAAGAATTGAAAGAGATACTGAGGTAAAATAGTAAAAAAACCACAGTTTATTAGAAGAAAAAGTACACTTCAAAGAGGTAAAAGTGGGCCCCAGCAGAAAGCAGTGGCTCAACGCCATTATTAGAAGAGAAAGTACACTCCAAGGGGTTTGGAGCTGGCAAAGCAAAGTCAAGGCTCAAGTGGGGATGGTGGGGGTGCTGGGGGGGTTGGGGGGGACTGGCTTGCAGGAGCCTGGGGGTTTTATTTGGGATGGGCTGTTTCTCTCCAACAGTGGGACCTCTTGATTGACATCTGTGATTAACAAGAGACTATTGCCTCATCTTTTCAAACTGCGCATGTTCTCTGCAGTTTGAAATTGTTAACTACAAGCTAATTGGCCCTTATCCCCTACACCTGAGTTGATGGTTTTGGCGGGCTCTGCAGCTTGAATCTATTTGCTAGCTATTAAAATTATTTCCTCTGGCTTTGTTTTGGTTTCCACCTTAATCCCCTCCACCGTGGCCATATCCCTGACTGCCTATGGCTTTTTTCTATCTCAGTAGCATTTAGTTTCCAGGTCTATAGTGTTGCTGAATATATTGCATTGTAGTTATCGATGCTCCTCAGTGCAGGGCTGATATAAAACTTTATTATATCTGAGATCAACTTTCTAAAATACAGACTTACCACAATGATCTGCCAGAATTAGTAGCATTATCTATACAGTACCATGAAACTGTTAAATGCATGTTTTCTCTAAACATGGTTCTAGGCATCAATTATTGATCTTAGAGAAAACAAAACTTATTTTCAAAATAGGGATGTCTGAAAATAAGTGAGCATTCCTGGTATACCTGTTAAAGATGAAAGCAAAACAAACATTGGATATTTCCAAATAAAACATGAGTTGTGTTCCAAGAGACATCAGTTTATACATTGTAATCTGGCCCCATGCTGCCCTTTGTAAATTCCCTTTTTAAACTTGAGACTCTTCTGTTTGTTTGTTTTTTTCTTTTTTTGCTTGTTCTGCTTTTGTGTTCTACATCCCTACTCCCAGTGTGGCTGTTCTGAAATTTATCCTTCGCTACTCCACTCTTTCTTATGTCTTTCATGGCAATGTTGTTCAATCTTGTGACTTCAGATCACAGTTCTCTTCAGATAATTTACAAATCTTTATTTCACCCCCGACCATTTTCTGAGATACAGTCCCAAATTTCTAACTGCCTGCTGGACATCCACCATAGGCCCTCACCAGCTCTTCAAACTCAATCTTGTCCACACCAAACCCATTCCTGTACTTCTAAATTATTTCTTCCAATTCTTTTATATCTGCATTAATTGCGCCAGCCTCCATGTTAACCACGTTTAAATAGTCGGCATTGGCTTTGACTACCCCCTCTATGGCCCCCATATCCGTTTATTAGCTAAGCATTAACCTTGCATCTGCAGTATCTTTTGTGTTTATTTTTTTAAATCCCACTGATCACATATCAGCCCCTCATAATTTTCCCTCAAATCGCTCCCTCCTGTTCTGTGATATAACTTACAAAGAAGACCCTACCTCTAGTTTCTTTTTAGCCCAAACACCTTTGTACTCAACCCAAGTTTAGTTGTCCTAGATCATAGCTCCCTAATAATACTGTTGCCTTAGTCAGACTCAACTTCAAATTCTTAGACATTAGACCACGGAGAGACAGTATCTATTGGAGGCCCCTCACAGTGTGGTTCTGGTCTGTCTTTCCAATTTTGTTTCCTACCTGTCCCTTTACATAAACACCCTACGCATAAGACATTCTGATTTGATGTGCTCATTACTGGGCCATGGGTGCTCATCTTCATAATGTTCTCTAGCGAGACCAGGAGAAGACCTTTTTCTACATCGTCACACTGCTGCATTCCTCTCTTTCTTCAGGTCCCTGATTAACAGTTACCTTCTCCACAATGTCTTATCCACCTGGTCTTGTCTCTCCAACTAGACAATAAAATCTTAGTTGGTAAGATGAATATTTTTATCCCTAAAGCCCCAGAATAGAATATTTCATATAGTAACAAACTCAGATAAAATTGTAAAGGAAATGTCTTTGGGATTTTTCCAAAGGAAATTTATATAAGCAGGTACGGCTTTATGGAGTTAGGAACAGACTTTATGTCGTCATTTTTACTGACAGGCTAGCTGTGCAATATTTTTAAAAGTGTACTAAGTCATAATTTAGCCATATGAATATTTAAGTGAAAAGGAAAGGAAAATTGTCTTTTTTTCCCCCCTATTGGTTTTCAGTAGGAACGGTGGAATCAATTAGAAGGGGATTTAAAAAGATTTGTTGTATAGAGTCTGATGTGAATTTCTGTGTCCTTTTAAGGTTCAGTGGTATTTAAAGCACAGGTACTTTGTTATGTTGGAAATGGTTTCAAAATATTTATCTTTAATTTGCTTTAATCCTTGATCAAGTATTGTTCTCATCTTCATTTAATATAGTTTGGTATATGTGTGTCTCACCATTTCAATGAAATGAAAATATAGAGGATTAGAAATTCTGAGCTCAAGTGAGTAGATCCCCTGTTTTATGCTTCATTATATTTGTTAGCATTATGTATTTAGGTAGCAACTGATTAATAACTATGGTGAACAAAATCTAAGTTTTTTAACTTGGAAATTGTATCCTTTAACTCTCTAGCTCTTGACATGCACATTAAACACTTGTGAGCATGTGTGTTAGTGTGACGACATATCCACGCATACGTATTTATCATTTTGTGATTTTTCTTGCTCAAAATAGCCATCTAACCCATTTGTTACATAAACGTCTATGGAAAAGTCGCATATATGCAGCAACTGCACATCTGCTTAATGCTGTGGCATGCTCGTTAATCTGATGGGAAATCCAAGAATAGTGTATAATCCAAGACTCTTCTTCTTTTGGAATGTGCTATTTTGGTTGTGAGACCAAGGTTTGCAACACAATGCCCATTCTAAAGGAATCTCCCCTTGTCACAGACTGCCTTGAAGAAGAATGTGAAAGGCTTTCTGTAATTTTATTTTCTTTAATGTGTCAATTAAAAGAACGTATTCTTCCTTTGCAATTTTACTGCATGATAATCCTTAAAAAACTCAAAATAAAACATGTTAAGATTGTTTTCAAAGAAAACTGCATTAGCTGAATTACACACACTTGCATCTCCTTTGAACTCTAGGCACTCTATCCAGTTGCCAAAAGAAAATTGTATAGCCTTTTTTATTACCCTTGTAAATGTAACCAGAGACTATGATGTGATGGGCACATCCGATAAATAGGGTAAATAAGTTTATAGCAGAGCTCTTTCAAGCAACCTTAAAAAGACCATCACATGCCAGCTAGTTTCAGAAGAGTTCCTAAAGCACTCAAACTAAGCAGGAATTCCCACATAATCAAACTGCCATTGCCCACGCAGTTGTAATTGGAAAATTTGAGGACTTTTCTTTTCAGATTCTTACCTCCTTTAAAATTTGATTACATTTACAGAAAGTTCTCAAACATTTACAGCAAAACTCAAACTGTCAGAGAGAAATAAACATATGAAAATTTTGTTCTATTTAAGAGCAACAGACAAAAATGTCTGTAGGAAAGAGCCAATGACTCTCATTATACAGCCTGAACTCAGATGTTCTATGATGTCTGCTACCACTAAAACAAAAGCATACACAACCTTGGTGTTGGCTTTTGCAGTTTTAGCTTATTTTGAACTTTCAAATCAGAAACATTTTCCTGAAATGTGCAGATAAATGCATAAGAAAGCACTGCAAAGTGTGCCGACATTACCATGTTTCCCCAAAAATAAGACCTAGCCAGACAATCAGATCTAATGCATCTTCTGGAGCAAAAAATTAATATAAGACCCAGTATATATCATATTATATTATACCGGATCTTATAGTAAAATAAGACCCGGTCTTACATGAATTTTTGCTCCAGACAACGAATTAGAGCTGATTGTCCAGTTAGGTCTTATTTTCAGGGAAAGACCATATATCTTGACTTCATTGTTTTTAGAACATAAGCACTGAGTTCAGATTCTCTGTTCCTTTGGAATGCCATTCAAGTGACTAATAAATGGTTTTAAGTATATCACAGCATCACATGTCTAACTATCTCAGAAAAGTACAAACTACTATGGACACATAGGTCTCGATTGCATACCTGGGAACGCCAGGGGGAAAAAAATGAAATAAAATTCCTTATTGGATGTGTTAGTATGTCCGTGATCCAAAATGTTTGTATGAATTTTCCATTTCCTAATCTTTTTTCATACCTATAAAACAATTCAAATGAAGAGAATCTAACAATTGTTCAACATTTTATATGTGTGAAACACTGGTCTAGGTAGTTTTATAGCCTACACAATACGCCAAAGTTCAAATTTGATAAGAGTGCTACCTCTAATAAGGAGGCATTTGATGGTGTTAAATGCAGGAAATTGTCATGGTTTTATAGAATATGAGATGTATTTTCAGTTTATATACTGAACAAGAAGCAGCCCTGTAAAGAGCAGGACAGAGGTTCAGTTATTCTCAACAAATTCCCTTTTCCAAAACAAACAAAACAAAGAAAACTAAAAATAATTATCTGTTATCAAGCAATTCTTAGTTAATTGTTATATATAATTTGACATCCAGACTAGGTCCACCCCACTTCAGACTGATATTAAACATTCTGATACCCAGAGCACATTAAGGGAACAATACCTATTCCAACTGCATGGAATCACTCTTATTTTCTTTGTGTGGGTAATGCATTGAACCAGTAATTCTCAAACTTGTTTATCATCGTCACCTGAGAAACTTTTAAAAATGTACATCCTTGGGCTCCTCCCAAAAGTTTCAGAACATATAGTGGATTTTTATCAGCAACCAAATTTGAAACATTGCATTAGACTTTTACCTATATAATCTGAATTAATTGTTTAAAAAATTCTATAGGCAGCATTTTTTCTCACAGTTTTACAGAGAAGGAATGAGGCTCAGGGATGCATAGTAATAGGCTCCAAATTTTACAGCTAACAGAATGGTGTGCTTCATATGATGAACCAGGTAAGTCTGTCTCTAAATCCCACATTCATTCTATATATAACAGTGACTATCAAAAAGGAAATCAAATCGGTAAAAAAAAGATCATTGAATGAGGTTTCAGGTGATCCAAAGAAGCAATAACCAAGAAATCCACACCGTCCCTTAAAAGTAATATTAATGAATTAATTCACCAGTCCATTCAGCCAGCAATAATTTATTGAGTGCCAATGCACAACATAAAGAAGATAATAAAATCAAAATAATCTCAAGATGTCCACAACCAAATTACCACAAAAGGAGGTTTATAAGGCAATGTGTCCCATGTGAAGTTGGATTTCTACAAAACAGACCATTGTGAGTTGAATTTTATCCCCCCAGAAGATATATTGAAAATCTAATTTCTGGTACCTGTAGACGTGATCATGTTTGGAATGAGAGTATTTGTGATGTGATTAAGACATAAGTTAAGATAAGGTCACACTGGAGTAAGGTGGGCTACTTATCCAATATAACTTGTGTCATTATAAGAAGAGAAGAAGAAACCCGGCTGCAGACACACGCACAAAGAAGAACGCCATGTGAAGATGTGGACACATGGACAGAAGACACCAGAGTTTGGGGTTAAGCAGCTTTGAGCCAAGGAATGACAAGGATTGTTGGCAACACGAAAAGCTAAGAGAATGGCATGGAACAGATTGTCCCCTAGAATCTTCTTGGAGAACATGGCCTTACCAGCTCCTTGAATTTGCACTTCTAGCCTCCAGAACCATGAGAGAATAAACGTATTTCTTTTAAGCACCCAGTTTGTGGTACTTTGTTATGGCAATCTGGAAAGCTATTACACACAGGGGTTCTCAATATTTTGATGTCAGTCCTCTTTATATTCTCAAAAATGCTTAAAGACTCCAAAGAACTTTTGTTTTTATGACCTTTATTAACATTTACCGTCTAAGAAATTAAATCTTGTAAATTTAAAAATATTAATTAATTTATTTAAAATACATTTTACCCATTATGTTAAATAATATATTTTAAATAACTTTTTTTTTTTTAAACACAAAAGTATTCAGTTAGAAGAGTGGCATTGTTTTACATTTTCGTAAATCTCTTTAATGTCTGGCTTAATAGAAGACAGCTGGGTTCTCATATTGGCTTCTGCTTGCAATATGCTGTTCCGGGTGAAGTATGTTAAGGAAATATGGCCTCATACAGATATAGAGTTAGAAGACAGGAATATATACTTAATAGTCTTTTCATACATTTGTAGCTCTTCTTTGATGCTACATTCGAACTCACTGAGTGATAGTGTCTTAAAGATAGTTGCAATGTGGAATCTAAGCCTTTATCAATCACCATTTTATACTTTGTTCTATGAAATCCCTTGGTCTACCATTCACTTTGAATGGATCCTTCATATGCATGATTTTGGAGCATCATTACCACTTGGAAAATATTGTTTCACTCAATTATACTGATTTTCCAAATGTTGACAAAATAAATACAAAATAAAAACATCACACCTGCTAATGTCAATAATCTCAACCAAATTTTCTTCAAGGATTCAGGAAGTTTCAAGCCGATGTGGTCAATATGATTTTTCCAAAATTCTCATTTTGATTGGAAGCTCAAATTTTATAATTGGTAGTTAATATTCTTAGTAGTTATCTTTGAGAGGATGTGCTCATCTTGTTTACTTTGAGAACATGTCTGCAACACATGCAAGTCTGGATGAAAAGAGTTTGTCTGTCAGGCACCCTTTCAAGTAAACCTGATTCTCTATGATAGAAGCTGATAGTGCAGCTTGAAACTCAAGCATGTACTACTGTTCCCTCACGATGACCATTGTAATTTGATATGAAGCAGAACTCTTATTTATGTATTTCCCTTTTTATTACAAAGCATATTTTAAATGTCTGTTCAAGTGTCAAAATACAATATCATTAATATGTTTTATTACTTTAGAGATAACAAGAAGAGAAAATGAAGAACATATATATATGAGGAAGTATAAATGATATATGACACTGTTTTCTGGTTCAGGAGGTGTCCAACAAAGGACAAAAATCTTTCCTAACCATTTGCTAGTGCTGTGACATTGGATATTTTATAAAGTCTATGTTAGCTTCAGTTTTCTTCCAAGTTAAAAAAAAAAAAAATCCTATATACCATTGTTATAAGCCTTAAATTTGACTATTTATAAGGCACCCAGTATGATGCTTGGTACCTCATGAAAAGAAAATGTAGTCCCTCATCACACACCTTCTCTAAAATAGAGCTGTTCATTCCATTCCTGGGCACTGTTGGCTTTACAAGGACTGTTGGCCCCATGGGTTCCAGGCAACTGACATTAGACCATAATTCACCTGCCATGCACCTGCATTTGTCCAGATGTAGGGACAACTTCTCCCATGGAAGGTTGCTAGTGCAGAAATGGGAAAGACTCTAAAAATGTTTTTGATTCTTCAGATGTGACACAATATTGGAGCAAAATGTAAAGTTCTTAGTAAAATATAGGATTTAAGTCACACATGAAAGGATAAGGCCTGAACAGGAAAGGCCACTCTTCCACAACAAGGGAAAATAAAGAACTAAACATAAAGGTTGATGTAAATAAGTTCTCTTGGGATTGAAACTGGATAGAAACACATTTGTTGTGTTGTCATTTCACTAACAGGCAGGCACTGAGGTCTCTGAGCTTCCTGAAGGATAATATGGCTATGACAGAGTGGAAGGCCCCAGGGCTAACTCAAGGCACATAGGACTGAACAGCCTAGAAGCATGTCTACTAGCCCAGGGCATGAAGCCAAAGGACACAGGGCTTGCCCCCAGAGTTTATTGTAATGTGAGCTGACAGAGGAGGGAGTCATTGCATATTCTAGAGGACACTGCCCTACCACCTGAGGACAACGTTCAATTTGTAAGAGATGCTACAGCTCAGTTTCTTTGCTTTGCAATGGAAAGAACTGTTTCAGCTTATTTTCTTCCAATGAAAAAAATCTGAGGACTATTTGCTAACACAACTCCAGTTCATCTTCTTGCTTTGTTAAAATATTTGCATTCCCTTTAAATGATTCAATAGAGGAAATGAGATGGCTTACTGGCCTCTAACTCAAATGAGATGTAT
The DNA here is from genome assembly GCF_057876585.1 of Rhinolophus sinicus. Lineage (NCBI taxonomy): Eukaryota > Metazoa > Chordata > Mammalia > Chiroptera > Rhinolophidae > Rhinolophus > Rhinolophus sinicus. The sequence continues at coordinate 143,679,641 of NC_142516.1, read as the reverse complement.
GTAATATCATGTTCATAAAGCCTGGATCCCCCAGTTTTATCAAATGATATAATTACCTGTGGAGACAAGAAAAACAAAAAAATCAAAATCTATCTTTCCACCAGGATTTGCTATACAGTGACTCATTTTGTTGTTGTTGTTTCCTCTATGTGGATAAAGGACTAAGAAAGTGTGAATCTTGCAATATCAAGTTGTCTGTATGCTGTCAAAAAGACAGATATGGGTTTCCAAGCCTTGTTATTGTCCATTGAAATAATTCACCTTATTGTAAGATTTTTACTTTCATTGTGTTGTTTTAGAAATGTTTCAAGGAACTCATCTTCATTCCCTTTCCATAATGGCAATATTCTTAGATCAAGGGGCCCTAAAACGCAATTACATTATGACGGAAGTATTTGAAATACTATGCTAACTTATAAATTGTGTGTTTTTTTTTTCTCCTGTCCATTTCCCAATTGGGGAAAGTTGTTTATATAGTCAGGAACAAAGGCACACATTGAGTTGTTCTCTCTCTTCTCTCTCTCTCTCTCTTTAAAATTAAATTGTTTACTTAATTTAAATATAAACCGACTGAGAAAGTTTAGCTCAGATATTCTACAAGTTCCATCAGGTGAGTTTGAAATAATTTTATTTTATTTCTGCCACACTAACTGGCACAAGGATTAATATGACTGAAATTGATCAGATTGCTTAATTTATGGTTAATTTGTTTACAACAGGGAAAAACATGCATAAAAAATTGATCTATTTCATTTGCATATTGGTAAGCTATTATAGCAGAAAATGTCACCTCCATGTCTTACTGTGTACTTATTCTGCCACAAAGAAAGCATCTCATCTTTTACCTCCTTACCTATGACTTTTTTTACTATTTCTTTTTCTTCAAGAATTAGTAACACCTACCTACAGCATTTCTTACTGTGTTTTACATTCACCTCATTTTTTGTTTAGCATTCTGCTCTCATCTATATCTGAGCAGTCAATCCATATTATCACAGACCTCTAACTTTATTTACTTAAATACATTTCCAAATAGACTCCAAAGGATTTAAGATGTATAACACTTTTCTTTTAAGTTTTTGTATCCAAATAATGAAGTGTTTATTGAACAGACACTTGATCATTAATAAACACATCAATAATGAATAATTAAATGATGAGAAATCTCATTATGATTCCAAAAGATGATAGTTATTAACATTGTCAAGATACTTTTTATCCCATTGTAGATAGGATTTAGCTCCATTCCTTCATTCTTGGTGTCACTTACCTAGATAGGATCAACCCCTACAGCCAACATCAGCACTAAATCTTCAACATGCTTTCCAATTGCAGTTCCTGTAACACCTCTTCAGAAGCTATTTATAAGTGACTCCAGTTCAAATGAAGATTAAAATACATTTCTTCCTGTTGTAAATCTGTTAGAAAATAAGATGACCAGTGGAAATGAGGGGCTTTTTACATTGATCTAGAAAAAAGAGATTTTTGGAAAGGGTACAAAATCAGAGTGATTTCCCCCCTCTTCCTGTGGGACTATATGCTATATTTGAGTCACTAGTGACATAATTGATGACAATTAGAGTTTTATAAACCAGAAAAAATAGTGCTGATTCTGGACAATATAGGGAGTAAAACAATTAAGCCCCATGATAAAAATTATCAAAAGTGGATTAGAGAAGCAGTTTTAAAGTGCCAGTGTACACACTTGCCAAAGAAAATTACAATATGTAGATCTTACATTATTTTTTTTATAAATTGGCATGATTTTATCACTCCATCCTAACTTTTGTTATTGTTGTCATTGTTTTATTGTTTTCCCGTACTTAACCATCAATGCTGTTGTAACTACTTTCAAGTGCAATTCTGCCTGTAAGCAAGTTGCTTGTGACCTCGTGAACTCTTGAATTTCTGTTTTCCACCTCTATGATGTAGAAGGGTCTTCAAAAATCATCTTTTATAATCAGAGACTTACAGACTTGAGTTAATAGATCTGCAATTTTCTCAGTCTGAGGACCATGATTTGGGTTAAGCGTTTATTCTTGTTATACAGTACCATTCTTGTGCATGATACTACGTAAGTAACAAAAGTGAGAATCATAGATGAATCTCTCTAAACAAGACAACTACTGAATGTTTAATTAAAAGCAAAATGATAATAAAGGCATATTTCTAGAGACTCAATCAAGTTGCAATACATACACAATCTACCAAATAAGCCATCATAAGATAATTAAACATTTTAAATAATTAGCTATTGTAATAAGTGAATAGTTAAGCTTATTTAATATTATCTGATTCCCTGGGGATATATTTTCATAAAGGATGGGCTGGGATAATATTTATTATAGTATTAGAGATGGTGTCGGGTTTTTTTTTTTTTTCATTTATAAATGTTAGGAGTATAAAAAAGTAGCATACTTATCTATGTAAAGTATTAGATGTGAAATATTTAATTTAAAAAAATCTTCACTAAAATACCATTGCAGAATTTAAAATGGCACTAAGTTTTGGGTTTAGGGGCAAAGAGTTTAAAAAACATCTGGAGATGCTGAAATAACCTGCATTCATTTATGTTATTTAGGTTGTAAAATCATATTCAATCTTGACCCACTCAGGAAATCTAACATAAACGTCCTGCTGATTTTGACAGTCATACAGCAAAAACACCCTCTAATGAGCATTTAATAGTCACCAAAAGTTTTGCATTAAGTACAAAGCCCTTTTGATTACTTATTCCACTAATTTAAAGTAAATGCTTTTACAGATGGCATCTGTTAGGCCGCAGAACGTGTGCTGCATTCATATGTAGTCATTGAAAATAGATTCCAGCTTTAGTAGAAAGATTGTACCAAAAAGATCAAACATGAAACACTGAGTAAACATTTACCAGTAATATATTTTCTTTACATTTCTTCATAAATACTTACCCAATAAGAAAGTACAATACTTAGGGTCTGAGCAGTAATTGAGAGAGACCTTGGCAAATTAACACCTACAACAAAATGATCTAGACAAAGAAAGTGAGCTCTTCCTTCTACCTCTCATCTTCTTAAGTGTAGAAGCATATAATATTTCAGTCCCCTTCAAACTGTATTATGTTACATACATGAAAAATGCCATGAAATGCTTTCAGATGGTAAGGGTGATCAGGAAAATAACGACAAAAGAAAGTCAAGGATTGCCTGGCTGACTGACAAATAAATAATGTTCTGGTTTTCTTTTAATTACAGAGTTGTTATAATTATTAGTTATTTCTGATGTCTAAAGACATTATAACAAAGGGTATCGTAAACAACAAATTATGGGGTTATGTAACTGAACATCATCCATACATGAGAAAGGTCATACAATCAGAAAAGTTTAAATGAATCCAATTTTACCTGTGCCGAAATAATTCCTTTTTCAATGCTTTGGGAAGCAGATTGGCTATCTCTGACCTACAGAAAACAACATGGTGTAGTAGAAGCCCAAATGGAGCCCCTGTAAACTAAGATGTTTCATACTTGCTAATAGTTTAAGAAGATTATGCTCTGAAAATTCAGAAAATTAGCCATTGTGATATACTACCACAGTGACTCACTAACATTTAAGTTTGGCACTTCCAAAATACTAATGGAACTTCAGAAGTTGACAAAGCTTCAATACTAGTTGAGACCCAGTGCTTAGTTTCACATTTAGTATGGCTGTGAAAATGGAGTGATATAATAAATTTATTTGAAGACTTTATTGTAAATCTTTTCACTTGCTAATGTTGTGAAAAAATATAATAATGTAGCTTGAAAGCCATACTACAAGGCAAATATATCAGAGTATGTCAAGTTTGGCAATATTGGATTTTGGGCCACATAATTTTTGTTGTAGAGGGATTTATTTATATGCCTTATAAGATGTTCAGCAGCATCCTTTGCTTCTACCTGTTAAATGACAGTGGCATTCTCTACTCTTAGTTGGGACAATCAAAAATGTCTCCAGATACTGCCAAATGAGATACAAAGCGACCTCTAGTTGAAAACTGGTGAAATAGATGAATCTGGCTGAAATATTAGAATAATCAATTAACTAAGACTATATTATATATGAGGACCTAAATCATATTTGAAACCCTGATAATTTACCATGCTTCTAAATGTGACCTTATGATTTTCAGTTCATGCTAAAATGTCACTTCTTTATTATTTTAGCTAATATACATCCTATTAGAAATAGCTTGAGAGGATTTCTGATACTTTTTTATCAATATCCTCCCATAGCAAGGAATGCAGTTCCTTAAAAGTCCTTGAGAGTTTGAAGATTAGGATAAAACAAGTAGCAGACTGATAAAACCTTCTCATGTGACAAATAGTTGGAAAAATTGGAATGATTATCCTGTGGATGAGGTGGAAACACAAAGCAAAACTTCAATTATATTAGCTGCTATAAATATTTACATCTATAGCATTATGCTGAATCTGGATTACAGTAATCCATTCTGTTTGCAAAATATTTATTAAGCACTTACAATATGTCAAGCAATTCTGTTATATGTTCTGGAGCTAAATGAATTAATGATGTACTCTCTCATATTTGACACAACCAAACTTAAGAAAAGGAAATATACAAGACTGACATTTTTATTTATTGCAAAATAGGTGATTATGTATGCATATGTATGTATATGTTATGTGTACGTGTATGTGTATGCGATCGGACAATTAAGTTTGAGAACTCATCCTAGAAAAAGTGCTACATACCTTATTGCTGAATATCACTACGGTCACCTTCGAAGTCCTCCCCTTGGGAAGCTATGCACCGACACCAGCGCCTAGTCCACCCTCCAATTTTGGAACTCTTTTTCTGGAATGGCCATCAGAGCTGTCTTTGTATTACCCTTGATGTCCTGAATGTCATCACAATGTCTTCCTTTCAATGTTTCCTTTATCTTCAGGTAAAGAAACAAGTCATTGGGGGTCAGATCAGGTGAGTAGGGAGGGTGTTCCAATACAGTTATTTGTTTACTGGCTAAAAACTTCCTCATAGACAATGTCATGTGAGCTGGTGCATTGTCATGATACAAGAGCCATGAATTGTTGGCCAAATTTCAAGTTGTCTAACTTTTTCACACAGCCTTTTAGCACTTCCAAATAGTAAACCTAGTTAACTGTTTGTCCAGTTGGTACAAATTCATAATGAATAATCCCTCTGATATAAAAAATGTTAGCAACATCGTTATGACAAGCTTGTGAACTTAATTGCCAGACCTCATATGTGTATATGTATGCATATAGTATATGAGAAATGAATGATGGCATGCATATAAAGATCCATACTTGAAAATATTTAGTGTCCAATAATAATGTCCCATTTACAGAGATGCAGGCGTATTTTTTCTTCCTGTATCTAATACAATTAACAAAATAGGTACTCAACAATATTTTAAAAATGTGTTTGATATAAATTCTTACTCTCTATATTCAATTATAGTTACCAAGATTTATTTCAACTTACCTAGCAGATAGATTGAAGCTTCATTCAGTAGTAGTCTAGTCAATATGGTCATTACTATGTTTATATTCTATTTCTTCTTTCAAAAGTTACAAGTTTAAAATACACACGCACACAAACACACACACACACACACACACACACACACACACACACACACACACACACACAGATAGATACATAGATTTCCCTGAATGATTCAATGTAGTAACAAGTCTTTCCAGGTTTTGTTTTTTGCTGTTGTTGAATAAATAAATAAAGACCAAAGCCTGAGAAGATAGCAGTTAAAAACTAGTTTCATTCACAAAGAGTAAGAATCCTTTGAAGATAATTTCTATACAAATGTTGTGTCTTTATTCTTCTTAACCCACCAATGATCTCCAATGTAAAATCTCTGAAACCAAAGTTCTGGTATGTGTCTTATTCCACAGATGACTCATTTGCTTATACTGTGGAATTATACTTTTTAACACTATATTAATCCAAGGAAAGAATCTGATTCATATATTAACTCTTCTGGAAAACACTGACAGAGATGCCAGGTAAACTTGACCTCTGCATCCTCCATTTTTTATTGCACTTGTTGTCTATACCATGCTATGACAACCTATTCTATAATATTCCAAAATCGGATATTGACCATCTACCCTCATGTGATTGTAAAGAAATAAAAATTTTTTTGAAACTAAATTATATGCAATGTAAAAAAAATATATGTATATATCCTAGCTATTATTCAATAAATAAAAGTAATTCCAAGCAGATTTGAGGGAAAAAATCCAAATATTTATAAATTTTGGTAACCAGGGACATATTATATGTAACATTACATAAATAGAAGAGATTTGGAGAAGTTTTTGGAAGAGACATGTTTATACTTTCTTTCTACTCTGAGTACAATTTTAATTAAACTCCAGAAGTAAAATAATAAACTGTGACTGATTAATTTAATCAACAGTTAGGGTTGAACTAATTTTATCTGAGTCCTAATTTAACTTATTGACCCCCATCTATAAGAATAGACAAAGGAAAATAGAATAAGAAATAATTATTACCTCATTCACTTTTTTTCTTTATTTTCTTCAATTGTTTTATTATGTTAATATAAATATATGACCAACTCTATATCTGTGTTGTCAAGACTGACACTTCTGGTTTGCTGTAATGTAGAAATTGATTATCTATACCTAATCAGTTAGAATAAAGTTATGTTTTAATTTATTATTATAATTTAATTTATTCTATCATTTCTCTTTAGAAATGGATTCAATGCTGATTTTATCAAAACAATTAATCAGAGTAAAAGATTGTTACTGTAAAAATTGGGAAGAAAAAATTCATAGTAAGAAATAAAGGTTACAGAATGTCATAATAATTAGCCATAAAATTTAACTTTTACTTTCCTAGATTCTGGGGAAAGCATATAGATTTTATTGTCTACCAATAAAAGTAAACTAACTCATTAAAAAAATAAGCCTCTGTATGGCCCTGGGCTCAAGGACATTGTTTTTAATCATTCTCTTTTTAATATAAAATGTACTGAACAATGTAAATGATAATATTATCAGTGCTATTTAAAAATTATAATGAACTAGCCTGTGTATTAGTTTCCTATTCCTTCTGTAACAAATTACCAAAAACTTCATGGCTTAAAACAACAGACATTTATTTTGTCATGATTCTGGAGATCAGACATTATAGGATTCCTATATGCATCACTCTGACCTGACTGTCTTTCCTCCCCCTTTCACTTGTAAGTACCTACCTGGATAATCCCCAAATCAAGATCATTCCTCACCTCAAGGTGAGTTTATTAGCAACATTAATTTCCCTTGGCATGTAACATAATGAATTAAAAAGTTCTGGGGACAAATGTGGATATCCTTGGAAGGTCATTATTCTGCCTTCCACACCTTGTAACTGATATCACCCAACTTGGAAAACCCAAATTTTATAATTCTTCATGTATATTGGGGAGGGAAAGAATGAAGTGGGGATTTGATGTAAGACAAATGTATCATTTTTATATGCTTTAAAATAGAGTTTATAACATCCTGAATATTATCTACACATACCTTATGCTAACAGTTCTGCCTCATAGACTGCATATAATGGAATGCATGAATCTGTGAATCTGTGGAAAAAATTTTATACACACACACACACACACACACACACACACACACACAGAGTTATGGTTAGAAATTACTGAATTGTTCCAAAATATGGTACCCATAAACTATAGCACCAAAACATAAACATTTTTGAAAGTTAAAGGTTGATGCCATTAATAGTAGGTACTAACCAGGTTTGTTTGTCTCCTTAACTTGGGGTTGTGTTCACCATACTCATAATGTTCAGGCTATCTCACCCATTAGTAAGGAGTAGTTATGAATGGTACAATCTGGCATACGTGGATGTTATTATAAGAACATACAATACAGCTAGGGAGGGCAGTTTAGAAAACAACCTTAACTATCCCTCCAATATTCCCATGTCTCAGTGTCTCAATGACACTAAAATGTAGACAGCTCAAAACCAAGATAACTCTAGAAACCTAAAATGGAATAAATGTTCCATCACATTAATTGAATGGTGTGAATGGAACACTTCTGTTTTTTTACTGCATAAACATGGTAAAACTATAAGGAAGGACAAAGGGAAAGTACAGATTGAAAGGAAAAGTATATATTGAAACAAATTATTGAAGCCCAAGTATTATCAAACTCAGGTTCGGCTGCTTGCTGCTCATGAGCTCATGATCAAGAAATAGGGGTTGGTGGAAAGAAAGGCAGGTTTATTCAGAATGCCAGAATTCCAGGAAGATGGACTACCATCACCAATGCTACCTTCCTCCTTCCTAGAATGATCAAGGGGTTTTATAATTACACAAGGAGAGGCAGAAAAAAGGAAAGTGATTCCTTAGTGCTGATGTCCAAAAGAAGTCTCCTGGGGTCTGGTTTGTTCCCCAATGGTTATCTTGAACCCAGTCATAGGGGTGATTCATATGTTATCTGGTGGAAAATTACAGTCCAGAATTGTAATCCAGTTGCCATTGTCCAGATGTCTGAGGGATGAATCAGTTTCTTTCAAGCCAGCCAATTAATCAGATTAATGAGGTATGCATGTGGATGCAAGAAAACAAAGTCATTAAAACAGGTAGGAGGGAAAGGGAAAAAAAAAAAAAAGAAAGAAAGAAAGAAAATAAAAAGAAACTAAATTTTTAAATCTTAAAAAGTGCACCATCACCCTTATGCTAGGGCATATGTAGTCTTGGCTATCTTAAGCCTTCTTCTAGATCATTACTATTCCCCACTCTTCTTGTATTAGCTCAAATATAATTATGGAGACTAGTAATGCAGTGGTGTTCCATTATTAGCCCTTTACATCAACACACTACTAGTCCTCTAATCCAAAACATCACTCCACTCTTTGTACTAGTTTACCCATGTGCTAACCATTCTCCTTCCAAGCTAACCCCTTCTTTCAATGCTTCAGATAACCTCCTGCTCAGTCACCACCAATGACCTTTCATTTACTAAAAGATCAAACCCCAAATCCTCAGCTTGGCTTTAAATGCCCAATACAGCCTGCCTTACCCTACATTTAAAGTCATTGATATAGATTTTTAAAACTTAAAGATAAGCTGATCTAAATCCCTCATTTCATAGAGGAAGAAAACAAAGCTCAGAAAGATTAAGTAACTTGACCAAGGTCATGCTGCTAGTGGCAGGTAAAGAATGAGAAAAAAGGTCATCTAACTCAGATTAGTCCTGATCACAAAGTCTGCTAAGTATGACTCACGCTTTACTATTGCCTTCTTAACAGAAGACTGGAGCTTAACACTAAATCACTGAGGAGAATATTATTGATTTTTTGCATTTAAGTCACTACTGAAGGTACACAATCTTTTTATCATTTTGAAAATGATTTTGCATTCCTTCCTGTTGTTTTAGAATTTTTGAAGTTTCTGCTGCAATTTGCAATTTATGTTGCCATCATTTTATGAAGTCAAATAGTTTACACTCATTATATTTATTTTCTCCAACATTCTTTTCTATAAAACATCAGAGAACTAAGATAGCAGAAGACACATGCAACTCACTATCGGGAGAGAGAGGTGAATGCAAGAAGAAAACAGGAACAGACAATTTGGTTACGAGGGACAGACGCCCCAGAATGTCATACAAGCTGTTGAAAAGATTCAGCTAGCAATTTTTGACAAATTACTAGCGGTAAGTGTGGGTTAAAATGAGAATTAAAACACCTGTGGGCTATAACATGGGAGTTTCACACATTCGTGCAAACTTTTCCTTCATGAACCCCAGCAGGTATGAATAGCTAAAGAAACTCTGAAAAAGCTTCAACCATAACTAAAATCCACACTAACCCATACTGCCTATCTTCCCTGTGATATAAATGTCTGAATCTTCAGAGGGAAGAATAATAAAACACCTGTAGCCTGAAGGCAGAAACTAGTTGTGGCTAAAAGAAGAGAACAAACAAACACAAAGCTCCAGTCTTGGGGGAGAGGCAGAAATATCTGCTAGGTTCAGCATCCCATAGAAGTTTAATAAATTTGGACTCTTGTTATTCATGGGATGTTGAACCTAGCTGATAAACTGCTGTTCCCCTAGCAGAGCAGAAGCACTTATGAGAGCCATACTCCCAAGACCCAAGTTGGAAACACCTGCTTAAGATTGACACTTAATAAGAATATCAGAAAATGCACACCACACCTTGACCTTCATCATTACACTAACAATCATTGGATAAAAATAAATTGGAATAGAGTAAGGAATGCTGCAAAAGAAAAATTCTCTTGAAGAGTAAAGCAATAGAAGATTCAAAGCTGGGTAGGGAGAACCCAATGCAGACCACCTTTCAAGTCACCTAACTTCTGACTAGAAGGTGTATACAATATACACCAAAGGCTTGGCCAAGGAAATGTATGCTAATATATATATATATATATATATATATATATATATATATATATGGCAATTCTATAAAACACACCTAATACATAGATAGATAGATAGATAGATATAGATAGATAGATAGATAGAATATATATATATTATATATATAGTATATATGTGTATATATATATATATATATATATATATATATATACACATATATACTATATATATAATATATATATACCCACACATATATATGGCAATCCTATAAAACACACCTAATTTTCAACAAAAATATTTGAGACATAACAAAAAAGATGAGAAAAAGCACAGTCTAAAGATACAAAGCTATCATCCAGACTTGGATATAACACAGATGTTAAAATCATCACACAAACTTTTCAAAATAACTACAATAAAGGGTCATCAAAAAAGGTAGATAACACCGGTCAGAGAGGTAATTTCAGTAAAGAAATGAAAACTAAGAGAGAAGCAAAGGAAATGTTAGGATAGGAAACAAATTAAGAGATGAAGGATGCCTTTAACTTGCTCATGATTAGACTTAACACAGCCCAAGAGACAGTCAGTGAGCTGGAAGATAGGTAAATAAAAATGTACCAAATCGAAATTTAAAGAGAAACACTGAGCAAAATAAACATTACAGAAAATTCAAGAGCTGTGGGACAATATCAAACAGTCGAACATATTAGTAGTTGTAGTTTTAGAAGGAGAAGAAAATGCGTACAGCATGACAGAAATATTGGACAAAATAATGGCTGAGAATTTCACAATTATTAGTAGACACCAAACCAAAAACCCAAGGATAACAGAGAACACCAAACTTGATAAATAACAAAACAAAACAAACATGCCAAGCACACACAGTCATTTAAACTGCTGAAAACCAACAAGAGAGAAAATCTTAAATGTGGCCAGAGAAAAAGTCACTTTATTTACAGAGGAATAAGAATAAGAATTACAGCAGATTTCTTATCAGCAACTACACAAGAAAGAAGTCAAAAGAATGAAGTCCTTAAAGTGCTAAAAGAAAAACAAAACTCATAATGTAAAATTTCATACACACATTGAAAATATACTCCAAAAGCAAAGGCAAAATAAAGACTTTTTCAAACAAAAACTGAGGGAATTCATTATCAGGAAACCTGCTCTACAAAAAATATTGAAAGAAAATTTTAAAGTAGCAGAAATATGACATTATTAGAAAGATTGACTCACTCAAAGAAGTAAAGCGTAAAAATAAAATGAAAGTGTAATGCGTTTTTTAAAATTTTATGCTCTAACAAACTGCTTCTTAAGCCAAAATTTGTATCTCATTTTGTTTTTATTGTACATGTAAAACTGAAATATGTGACAAAACTGGCACAAGGGGTGAGAGAGCAAAATCGGGAATATGCTCTTATGAGGCCCTTACACTACATATGAAGCTAAGCAACGTTAATTAGATTATTTTAAAAAACACATTGTAAACTTTGGACAGCCACTAACGTGGGCTTTTAAAAAGAAGTATGAAAATAAGTAAATGGAGGAGATTAAACCAGAATTATCTTTAAAATATATCTCAATTAAGACCAGGAAAGGGAGAATAAAGGAGAAAAAAGGAAATAAAGAAGGAATGGAGCAAATAGAAAACAGCTAGCAAGAAGGTAGAATTTAATCTAAGTATACAAATAGTCACATTAAATATTATTGACCTAACCACACCAGTTGAAGCACAATTATAAAATTAAGACAGATGTAAGACTAACAAAATTTGACCCAATATTCACATGTTGTGAGATAAGTTGACACTGTTAAATGGCTTTTTTTTTAAATGATCTTTCTTATACTCTAAGATTTAAACTCTGTGCATGAACGTACTTTGAAAATATAGTTTTGGTCACATCACACTCTGCATTTGTTTACTGGTGAACAATAAAAATTTAACCTGAATAAAAATTTCAGTCATATTCCCTGGTTTTAATTGATTATTTTCATATTTGGTACTATTAAGATAATATAAAACTGTCAAAATCATTGAGAAATGTCATATTCTTTTTTATTACTTTCTTACATCCACGAGAGAACATGAATATAATTGCAATTACCCTATTATGTAGACTGATCAATACTGATCATTTTTACTTACAACTACAGCTCAAATTATTATGACATTGTTCTGCTGAGCATAGAACTATTAAAAAAAAGCAAAGCAGCTAAAGTTCAAAGTATATGAGATAATTAGAGTATAGTAATATAAATTCCAGAAACACATTCATGTCAACTATGTCCAAAAAGTTTACGTCAAGTATTATAGAAAACAATTATTTTGGTAAGATTTTCCTTAAATGGTTGCCCTAATTTTGTTCCTTTTGATATCATTAGGTACATTTGCCATCAATACACACATTGTCCAAAGTCTCAAGCAAGTTGAAAACACTTCCAAACTAAAGAAATCTTGTTCTCATGAACATAGCATAATAAGAGATGGAATTTTCAAACTTCAATCTTTGAAGATTTTTGAGTGAGCTCCTTGAAACATAAAGACAATTGGCAAAATTAAAGACTGAGGTTGAATTTAACAATTTTGATGACTACTTTAAAATATCTAAATCATTATTAAGACATTAGGAACATTATCCTTATATAAAGTATTTCCAATCGATTATTATATTTCCATGAATAATATGAAAGACACCTGAATTGACCAATGGATTCTGTTATTTTGTTTGTTTGTTTTTTGTTTTTTGTTATATTGAGTATATTTCTTTTAGAAGCAAACACTATGTTAGGTGCAAGTAGTAAATGAAAATGATTAGCATATAGGTCCATTGTACAAAGGGCTGTACATGGTAGAAGAAAAATAGCTACTATACAAGGAAGCATAAAATAAGTGCCAAATGTACTTTCTTTATTGGACAAAGAGGGGAAATATTACATTTGCCTAAGATAATTTTACTCTGGAGGATTTTTATTCATCCAGCTCCATGAAGAAATGTAGACATAATTCAAAGAAAACTAAATCTTCGGGCAAGTTATTAAGTGTCATTGTCAGGATATACTTTTCGGTGTCCTATAATTATCTTTCTTTCTCTACCCTGGGCAATCAAATCAAATCAGAATTGAAAGCCCAAATTCAATTCTGTCATCCTATTCCATTGTATGGGGTTGTTCCTATTGTGAATCAAAATCTAAGCAGCCTGTAAATGACAGAAACTTAAATTATTACAGTCCCAATTACTGCGGAAATAACCCTATACAGATAAGTAGAGTGAGATAGGATGGTTAGAACAAATTGAAATATATTCATCAAAGTATACAGAACCAAGTGTAAGTCAGCATGCTGAATAAAGCAGAGAAGATAAACCTAATAGTATGTAACTTCTTACCGTATTAATTTCTGTTCCAGTGTTATTTTCATCTTAAAAAGGAATTATGCTTTTTTATAATCGGCTCCAGAATTTTACTTAAGTCAAACAAACATTTACTAAGCACCTACAAAGTGTGGCAAGCTCTGCTGAGAATATGAGGATGAACCAAAAAGAAACTGTGCCACCAAAAACTCAGAGATTAAAAGAAAAAACAAATATGAAAATAATGACAAAACAGCTTGAGATGTGTTCTAATAAAGACAAAAATAAGATGTTAAGGACATATGAATGAGGATTCTGCCTTGGTGTCCATTAGGATGTCATTGGAGAAGCCATTGGCGATGATGATCTGATATTTGGTGAAGCAATAGGAGTTGGTTAGACAAAACAAAGAGGGAGGTCTTCCTGTACAGAAGAGGCAGCCTTCCCAACGATCACAAAGATGGAAGTGAGACATATCCAGAAATCACAAGTAATCTAGTATGGATTGAGTGAAGATTGATTACTGGATAATTGGTAATGGAGGGAAGTAGGCAGAGATCACATCATGAAGATGTTTCTATGCCATTCAAAATAAGCCTTGTTTTAGCTTCTGAGAAACAAGGATTTGCTGATGAGTTTTACAACAGGAAATGATGTGTCCATGGCAGCTGTGAGAGTTATGTACTTTAGACACCGAGTTGAGTTTGCCAGGCAACAGATGAGTGAGGGCCAAAATCAGCCCTCGTTCTACTCAGTCATCTCTGCACTCCAGCTGGGGACTGCTTCAGCCTGGGGGTAAGCACATTTCTTTTCTTTTCTTTTCTTTTTTTTTTTTTTTTAATCCTTGGGCAAAGGAAATCCCTTTTTGAAGTGGGTTTAGAGATCAGGTGATTTGATCTTTTTAATAGACCTCTGATGAAAGAATTATTTTATTTTATTTTATAATCAAAACTACTGAAGCTCAAAAGGACCAGGACTCAAGAATGGTTAAGAAGGACTCTGGGTTTGAAACTAATAGCCACTCCTTGTTGGTTACCTGATTTTCAAGAAATTACTTCACAACTCTGCATCTCAGTTTTAGTGTGTTTATAATAGGGATAATAATATTAACTTTCGCAGAGGGTTGTCATGCTATTAATTTATTATTAATAAGTGCTTTAATGCAAAGTGATTATAACAACACCCAGCACATCATAACTATTCAATAAATATTAACTATTTTTGTTTCCCCAATCAACTAAGTAATGAGATGGATTGAGAAACCGAGCTCTTATTCCTGCTTAAATAAATATACATATATTTACATTTTATAATAAAATATTATAACTTTAACACACAATTAGCTTGGAGTACAAATTCTCCATGTATACATCAATTGTACATGTTTGGGAGTATATTTAGAGTAGATGCGAGAGCAATGGGTCTAAAATGGATTTCCATAAGTGAATTCAATAGTAGCTCAGCTTACACGTGCCTTGTGTTCAACCTTCAAATGTTTACCAGTATCATAAACAAAATCAAAAGAAAAAACAAGAGAGAATACATATTCAAAGAATTCAACATTGTAGTGACTTTTCATGAGAGGGGATAATAAAAGATACCCTGAAAGATTTATATTTTATACCAGCATAAGTCAACAAATCTTCCTTTCTTTGTTTTTTTTCAATCAACACAGGTCCATAGAGGAGAAGATCAGAGACTAAATGACCTGATGAGTTCACAATTCCTATGATATGACTATTTTCAATATCTGTATGAAATTCACTTCCACACACTCTGTAGATTGAACACTGAATATTCTGGATATGTTCTTTTCTTTTTTCTTTATTAAGTTGCTCCATGTTTACTGAAAAATGACCCAAAATACACAAAAGCAATTTGAACACAAAAGCAAAATCCATCCTTTGTAATTCAAGACTTAGAGGAGGAAGTTAAGGCAATTTAAATTGATATAACAAATTTTCAATCTAAGTAACTACTTAATGTCCTCTCATTCATATTGCTAGATAGATGATAGATAGATAGAGATAGATCTATCTATACATAGATACTGATATACATTTTATTTTTTATTTTAATAATGTTGCCTTTGGGAAATGGATATGCTGCTGGGTTTATATTGGTCTTTTTGTTTTGTATTGTTTTTTTATTTTGTCATCACACCTAGGATGCAATATTTCTTTTGAGCAAAACTAGGTCATCCACTTTGGCCAAAGCCTCCTTGTATCTCTGGCTACAAACTCATTTATCTGGTAACTCCCACTCACTTTGCGATAAAGAGTATTGTGATTGGTAACTCATGTACTTTCTTTTCTAATTTAACAATTTTTTTATTAGACTCATACCCAAAGTATTTCATTATAAAGGTCACAATTTCAAAAGTGCTCTGGTTTGTTAAAAAATACCTAAGTATCCATATCAAATTTGACTTATTACTCTCGGTAAATATGCAACAACTCATTGTTTTCTACTCTCAGTATCTCGCCTAATGATTTATTTTGCTGGATATTTAAGTTCAAAGAAATGGTGAATACCTGAGATTCTTTCTTTCTGTTTCTTTATATTAAAAGAGCAATCTCAAGTACAGTGTTTAAAAGAAAAGGAAAAGAAAAAAACACACACATGATGCCATTTTTTATCTGCATTCAAATGCTGAACAATTATTATTTTGTAAAACTTACAAGAGAAGTCAGAAAATGAAATTGAATTATTATCAGAGCCATTGACAAAGATGATGGTAGTTGCTCTGTTCAGACATGATACCCTACATAATAAAACCACATAGAAACATGATATATGATAAAAATGTAGATGCTATTTTTAATGAATTGTCATGTTTAACCGTGGGCTCATTATTTTAATCATGAAGCAACTGTACATATTGATAAGGCAACTAAAAAGATCAAGAAGTTATACAAGTAGCGTAGACAGAAAGGACTGAATACCTTAGAGAAAAATAAAGTTAGGGGGACCACGATAGAACTCCCCAAGTAGCACAGAACAGGGAAAGGTAAATAGGTTATGCTGTCTTGGTGGGTGAACTATATCTTGGCCAAATTAAGCTATTTGTTGATCTCTGAAATTACCATGTTGTTTCATGTCTCTGGCCTTTGCACATACAGCCAGCCCCTCTGCTTAGAATAATGTCCTTACTGTCTACTTGGCAAACTACTTCTCATTTAGAAGAAGAATGTTAAGGGCCACCACCTGTAGGAATCCAGGTTCCTCCTTGCTATAAGGATAATAACCTGGGCATATTGGCAACTGTAAATATTTATTGGATTTGTGAATAAAAATTACAAAGTAAAAAATAATTACCAAATCCCAAAGTGGATGGATTCATTTTAAAATGTAAAAAAGAGAACATAAAAGGATATTTTGCAACAAAAGTTGTTAACACTTAAAATATTGAAGATTTATAGTCAATGATGTAAAGAAGACTAAAGATAAAATTATAGATCTATTGAAGCTGAAACAATTATAAAGTAAATAACAGATATTTATACTATTTACATAATATTTGTGATTCAGTTGATATATGAAACTACTGCTGTCTTTTTCAAAATTTTGTCATGGCATTACTATTAGAAACTAAATTACCTGGTAGACTTGTTTTTTTTATTTTATCTTTCAATGATAATTGACATACAATATTATATTAGTTTCAGGTATACAACATAGTGATTAGACATTTACATACCTTATGAGGTGATCACCCAGTTAAATCTAGATTTTATTTATTTCAAATGTGATATAATATTTTAGGTGTTCTCATATTAGAATATCTATAATTTCGTAAATTTCATGGAGAAACAAAATAATGTATCTCATTAATAATGATTCTATGTGTTAACATATTTTTCCATATAAGTATTTGGTAGCAATCAAATAATTTATATGTTAGATACATTGTTTTGCTAATTCAATGCTTTTATTATTTAATTTCACTAATAATATTTTAGACACCTAAAATATTAACTAATATGGTAGTAATTTAACATTATTAAGTAAGGAAAACTGTTCTTCCCCATAACTGGGTTTTTCCAGAAATAAATGGCATGCGAGTTACATCAAATGAATTTCTGAGCCGTAATATGTATTGTTATACTCATATGAAAGATGTGATGTGAACTATTAATCTGACTGTATGGAATTTCTCTCCAATTACTAATCAGTATTAATCTCAGCAAGTTCCAAGGGCATTCTAACCTTCCAAGGCCACTGATGTGTTATATAATTTGTAACTCCATCTTTAATATGTTCCCAGCAGCCCCTAGAATGATATTAGTTAACATTAATATTTTAAAAATGTGTTATTACTTTGCTGACCTGGTTCCTTCAATGGAGATTAATATGCAATAGTATACTTTCTAAAAATAAACATTTAAATTTTTAACTTCCCTGTCCATAATATACATTAATTTACATAAACTGAAAAATCAAGTTTTTCATCACAATTTAAACAAATTTAAATATTCAGCACAATTTCCACTTCTCTCCTCTCTCTCTGCACTGTACTTGAAACTGTCCTCCACAGCCTCCTGGAGAAGAAAGCCAAAGGGTGGTTTGACTAGATGAAAGTGTAGACTGCTATTTTGTTTTCAACTTTTGCTAAATCATAACTTCTGAGTTCAGAATCACAGAGTTTACCAATAAAAGGTGTAAGTGAAGAATGATTAGAGGTTGTAAGCAAAGAGAAACACAGATTTGCAATATTCTGGACAGGCATTAAGGTGCCATCTCTGCAAGTGTTGTTGATGTACCAGTAGTTTTGCCTTTTCTACAACTTTAGTAATTGTTAGATAACATGCCAAAAGTTGCACAGATGTGCACATGAACACACACACACACACACACACACACACACATTCTATTTAATCCTTATAATCACATGGTCTACATTTATAAAATAAAAATAACGAGATTGTTCAGGAGCCAAGATTGGCATTTGAAGAGTACCAAAACAGATCCCATACCATGTAACTCCAACCCCTCGCTGCTCATGATACAAGACAAACATTGATTTATAGCAGAATTGCATTTTACATTGAGATTAAGCTCAGGAGTCAGATGTTAAAGTGAAAATTGCTAGAATTAAAAATCATGAATTAAATTTTCTCAAATCATCTTGTAATCTCCAGAACTGAAAACTTGATCTAATTTTTCAAGAATAACTTTATTTTTTAAAGTATTTTCTCTTTTGCATTTGTTAAGAGAACTATAAGCAGATGAATTGGAAAAGAAATAATAGCCAAATGTATCCACTCCCTTCTCTTTTGCCCTCTCTCTCATACTTCCAGACACTAGCAAATCTTTCTCCCCTTAGTCACAGCGATCCATTTATATTGAATCTTGATGGTTCATTCACAGAGACAGGACTAAGTTATTTTAGGCTCTTGATCCCCAAATTGCTCCTGACATTTTATATGTTTGTTCCATGTCAATAACAATGGCAGGACACTTTCCTTTGCTGGTTCTTCATTCTCAAAATATTTCCTTTATCAAAACTCATAAGTTTCTTTTAAGTGAAATAAAAAAAGCAAACACAGCAGAAACATAATCTAACCCATTGCTAATCCAGCTTGCTGTCAAATTTAATAAAAACAAAAACAACTATCAAGTGAACAAAAATAAATTCCCTCACATATTCACGTCTGGTGTAGAAGTACATATAATAACAGCATTACATTTTTGGTGAGAGTAAAATAAAATTTTTTGAAAAGGTTTTCAGTTATGTATTTTTTTTTTTTTTTACATTTGGCACATGTACAGCTCACATGGCATCAGATAGTCACTCTACTGAACCTCATATATATATATATCAGTAAAGTGACTATCAGATGCCATGGGACCAGCACGTGCTTTTCTCTTGAGAAAAGCAGAAGAAGAAGGATAAGGAGAGGAGGAAGGGAAAAGGAGGAAAGAAAAGAAGGAAGACCTTGCAACCTAGCTTGGGAAATTCTGGCTTAAACAGAATTCAACAGGTTTCTTTACTGCAGGACTTCTCAGAGCCTTTGTTTAGTGTATTGCAAATCTCCAACATGAGCCCAGAGTAGGTAAGACTTTAAAAGAGACTCCCCTCCTCCCACAGAAAGCATCTTGTACAAGTACTCTATTTATAGGGGGCATGCTCACATCGATGGTGGTTAACGGCTTCTTAGAGATATTGAAAACGCTGATTCTGATAAGAATGAGGTTGAACTGATGGAGACATTTCTGCTGCAGTTAGTGCTGAGCAAATACAGACCTTGCTGGCATGTAAGTCCTTTCCATCACTTCGTTTTTGGGTTTTTTTTGTTTGTTTGTTTTGTTTGTGTGTGTGTGTGTGTGTGTGTGTGTGTGTGTTCTATTTATTCCAGACAAGTGTGCATAATTATGACTGAGCTAGGCAGACATTTCCAACATGAGTTTGAAGAGAAAGCCGTTTTACAACCCAAGTGAACTCATCTCCTAATCCCATGAGGAGAAAGCTCAAAGTGGACAGGAGTTTAGAAGAGATCCTCACAGATAAAGGGTAGAGGAAGAGTTGTTTAGATGCTGAAACATCTCTAAGATTTAATTTCTGATATGAGGTACTCACAGGAGGGTCCGACTGGAATCTGGGATATGCAAGAAAATAGCTTCTCAGTCAAGGATCAAAGCACGCATAATAGCCTTCCCAACACACACACACACACACACACACACACACACACACACACACACACACACACACCCTGTGTGTGCATTCTGCATGTGGACATGAAATGCACTGAAAGTTTTTGTCGTCAGCCTCTACCTGCAACAGCTCTACC
Source organism: Rhinolophus sinicus (assembly GCF_057876585.1). Taxonomy (NCBI): domain Eukaryota; kingdom Metazoa; phylum Chordata; class Mammalia; order Chiroptera; family Rhinolophidae; genus Rhinolophus; species Rhinolophus sinicus. The sequence goes on along the minus strand of NC_142516.1, from coordinate 143,659,091 downwards.
TTACTATGTCAGTGCTAGCTCAACCATACCAGTCCCTTACCCAGCTGGGGACAAAGCTGACTAAAGGTCATGCCCCCTATGTCCACCTTCAAGATGCGGACATGCTCTAAAGTCTGCCTGTAGCCCTGCCCACTGAGCGGCATTATCCTCCTAATGCCCTCCACCCTTGAGCCTTGGAGAAAGGTGATCTATTCTGCTACCAGGTTAGAACCCTCCCTATCTGATCTTTAGAGATCCTAAATCAGGGAACCTCACCTATTTCCTGGAGTCCCTGTGATGCTCTGCCTCACTCCCTCCAAATCTCTCATTTTTAAACAAATACCCTCTTCTATTGCCTGGGGCTATTTCAATCTGTTCCATTCTCTCTGGAATAGCACTGCCTGATAGAACTTTCTGCAGTGATGAAAATGTTCTATATTGGCATTGCCTAATACAACAGCTACCAGCCAGACTGTCTCCCCACATCAATTTGCAAGCCACTTCATCAGCCTTTGGCCCATGTACTGGTCACGTGGCATCGCATGGTCACTTTACTGAACCTCGAATCCATCATCTGTAGAGTGGGATAATTACATGTGCTTTGTAGGGACATTGTTAAACGTGACAATGCTTGTGAAGTGACTCACGCAGAACCTACCACACAGCAAGTGCTCCATACATATTTCTTCCCTCTCTCTTCACCCAAAAGTAAGTCCAGTGACTATAATTCTCAGATGGTTCATGTTTCTCTGGGTAACCGCAAGACTGCCTTGTTCATCCCCAAAATGCTAAATCCCATCAGGGCTTCAAAGGAAAGCCTTGTATCAGTGATGGGATAACAGTTTTGGCTTTCTCTCATGTAACATGCCTTAAGCTGGTCTCTTCTTTCCAGCACTGGTTTCTGAAAGGCCCAGCATCAATTTCCTTCCTGCATCAATCAAGGAGCAGCCTCGTTCCGGGGGAGGCTGGAAATGAGGCCCATTGTTCATTTGCATTGTGCAACCTTCCCTCAATTAAAAAGGAAAAAAAAAAAGTCCTATAAAATATGTAGGTCGGAGGCTTTACTTCCTCCCTCTTGAAAGAGACCCTAAGGACAGCTCATAGGACAGCTGCTGCCCAGAAGAAGGGGGAATGGGTGCAGAGGCATTTAGGTTCCCCTCCTATTAGAAGAAGCTGGCCATGCTTTTCTGTAATCCAGAGGTCTGCTGGCGACTTCATAACCTTCGAGACAAAGGCACAGTTTTCTTGAATCTCCGAGTACCTAGCCTGTGGCCTCCCCAAATTTCTTCTAATTCCAGGGTGCTTATAATCCTTAGAATCTCATGGTCCCCACTACCTCTGGGTTTCCTCATTGCTTCAATGTGGGATGATGTCAAGATTTTCCTCAATTAAAACACACACACACACATGAACCAAAAAAATAGAGACAGAGAACAAAAATCACTCACACACAGCATTTTTAAATGTAGTAGACCTCAAACCAAGGTGAAATTTCACCAAGAGATCACACAGTAGGAACTTAAAAATGACCAGGCTCTCGTACCTGCCAAAGGAAAGCCACCCATACCTGGAGCTCCTTCCTGGTCCTCCCTACCCAATGCCTACTGCCTCAGCTCTTCCCTTCCCACTCCTGCTCTTACTGTCTCCCTTCACCTTGTGCCTATTGGAATCCCCAGAAGACTTCAATTTAGTTACCCTATACTCTCACGAGCAGTTCTGCAACTTTTAACTCCTAGTTCAGGATCAGGTTTGCCAAACGAATCAAGACAATCAGCTCATGAAGTAGCTTCTCATTTAACAGAAGCTTTCTGTCTTTAGGTGAATTCACATGTCTGGTACAGAAGTACATATAATAAGATCATTACATTTTTGGTGAGAGTAAAATAATTTTTTGAAAAGATTTTCAGTCATGTATTTTCTACAAACAACTTTGTCCTAAAATATCACAGTAGGCAAGTCTCAAAATCCTCTATTTTTACTGCTTATGCCATCATAATGTCAAATATACACAGAATTATTTCTTTTTGAAACATTATTGCAAAATATGTCGCCATGATGTTTGACTAGTTTTTTTTAAGTATCAGTTTTACTCTAGCAGTCTCATATTTGTATCATATTTTAAATGATTATTCCTCTAGAAATTTGTAGTTATAAATATATATATAACCCTCAGCTTTTAGTTCTTCATCACATGGTATGTGAAACTCCCAAGTAGGAGAGATAGCTTTAACTTATCTGTTGCTGCATGAGAAATTAACCCCAAATTTCCTGGCTTCAATGGTGGCAATCATATTGAAATACCTAAGTATGTTAAATCAACACATTGCGTATCTCAAAGATACACAATGTTCTATGTCAGTTATACTTAAATAAGGCTGGGAAAAACAGCCGTTTTATTTGTTCATGTTTCTGAGATCAGGAACTCAAGCAAGGCTCAGCTGTGCAGTTCTGCTGCCCCAAGTGGTCTCCACCCGAGTCACTCAGCTGCATTGAGCTGATGGCTGGCCATGGCTGGACATTTCAAAATGGCTGGACTCCACAGCCGGTAGCTGCTGCTAGTTGCTGGCTGGGGAGTTCAGCTGGGGCTGTTAACAGGTGAGGTGGCTTTCATTACCTGTCCTCCACAAGGCTGCTTGGGCTTTCTCACAGCACCACAAGTGCCTTCCAAAGGATCATCCTCTGTGTATGAAAAAAGGATCTGCACATCCCCTAAAGCCAGCCATAGAAGGAACATCACTTTCTTTCTGCCACTTCATATGCAAAGCAAACGACAAGTGCAGCCAAAATTAAAAAGCAGTGAAATGGAACCCCCTTCCCCTGATGGAAAATTTCAAGGTGACGATACAGAAAGGCTTTAAGATGAGAAATATTGCTGTAGCCAATTTTGGATATACAATTCACCAGAGAAACTTTTCTCAAATAACTTATGGCTGCAATTCAAAACAAGTAACTGAAAATCAAATGCATTTTGCAGTTTACTTTTTTAATGGTATGAAAGCTTGTGCTTCAAAAAAATCCTACAAATATTAGAAGGATGAGATAATCTGATTTCTAAACTCTGCCTGTTTTAAAGATTCTATCATGAGAGCAATGAGCAGTTACAGAAGTGTTTTTACCATATTAAAATGTATAATTTGAAAAGATCACCGAGGTTGCTGGAAGAAGAATAAATTGTGGTGGAGTGAGTCAGAGAGGATATAAAACTCAGTTTGAGGGAGATCTATTAAAAGACACATTCATGTGACAGCCTTTAGTTTGTACTATGATAATTTGCATGGGGATAGAGATAAATGAGTTTTTTTGAACAATTTATTAAAGTTAATAGTGTACAATTCTTTTTTCATATTATAATGTCTCTAGAGTTGGGAATGCTTCTTACAACTGATGGCATATTATTTTGACAGCATTGTTTTTTTCAATGTTAAATATTGTATGCTATAATATATGGAATCTTCAATGCAAAAATATATGATACTTAGAGTGATACTAGGCATTTAGTAGACAGTAGATATTAACTGAGTGACAGCAATGTTTGATTAGTTTATTTTTCTCAATTTTTTTTAAAGATATTATTTATAGAGGCAACTCAAATGTGCCATGTGATTGACATGCCTGAGTTTTTAACTGAAAAAAAAAAAAAAAAAAAAAAAAAAAAATCTAGGACTTAAACCCCAAATGACCAAATATCGTCATATTGATTTGGCATAAGAAACTTAACATTGTTTCTTACTCAATTTGACTCTTTTCAGTCAAATGTTTGAAGAAATACTTGAAATGTCCTTTGTAGCAAATGCTTTTCCCTACGTGGGGTGGAAAATTTGCACTATGCTTTCATATTCTCAAAACACATTTTGAGTAGCAATATACAAACAAGAACAAACTCTAAAAGGTGGAAATGAGATAGGGCAGTGTCACATATATCATTCAGAATTTGTCCTTTTTCATTCCAAGCCTTGCTAATTATCTACTTTTTCACTTGTCACCAACTTTGCAGTTTCAAGTCTCCTTCACAATACTAAAATGTTTTTCTGAAAAAAAATTAAAAACATGTAGCAAACTAAAATATCTTAATAAGAGATTAGAAAACCTTACTTTCCCCAATATATAGTCCAAATATGTATTGATGAATAATGATAAACACATCTGTTCAACAGAATTTCAATGAATTCTAATTACTTAATAGCAAGTTATGAAAAGTTCCAACTGAAGAGAACCTCAAATGCTACATATTTTACATGAATTCTTACCATATTTATTTTCTCATGGGATAATTTAATGATATTAAAATTATGATCAAAACAGCATTAGATGTAGATAGTACCTTATTTCTTTAAAACTTACATTTTATTTTCAGAAACTCTCTGAGATGAAAGACGCAACTTACAGTCAGGTTACTGCAGTCATTGATAGTGGGTCACCAAATGTATTTTATTAGTGTTCAAGCTTTTTAAAGAGCTATTTCTGGAAGTTACTTTTGCTACCTGGTATTTGGTGGTTTTATGCCGTTAATTAAAGCTACATGCTCTTTTATTGTGGTGACTGGAGAGGGTTGAGAGCTAGAGCAACTGATTTAACCAAATAGTATTCTACGCATGTATAGAACAGATCTTACTTGGTTTGATTCCAATGCAATGCTATTCTCAATGTGTAAATAAAGTTACTGAGCCTATGTTAAAAAGACATACATTTACTTTTTTCCCCCCTAATAAATGGGATGGATTTCCTCTCATCAGATCTTACCCTCTTGCCCTGCCATTCTACTGATCAATGGCATTTGGCCTGTATTTAGTCGGGGTTAGCTAATAGTCTAAACCTGTTAATCGACAGAAAACCATCCAGTGCATGCAAGGGTTGGACCCGTCTGTGATCTTGGCCTTGTTAGCCCAGTGGTCAAAGTGTGTCCCACCATCTACCCACTTCTGTTCACTCAACCAGCTGCAAGGACACTGGTAAATAGAAGGGAAAAGACCTTGGAAGTTGGAATTATGGATTTTTTTTTTAAGTGTTTCCACTTCAAATTACATAACACGGACAAGTTGCTTGACCTATCGGGCTAAACCATCAGGATAATGATACGTGTAGTCCGTGGCCCTGTGCATTTACTCAGAGGTGGGTTAGTTGTTTACTACACAGGAAGCGCTGCAGAACTTCATATCAAAACAGTTTTATATGGTCTGGCATTTGCAGTACATTGTTTTTTTGCTCACTGTAAATAGAGAAAATTTATTATAGAATTTTATTATCAGCTACAATGGAATCATTAGCTTATCATAAGCCAGTTGAAATTAGTATTTATAAATTTTATGACAATCGTCTTATGTTCCATTTCTATCTAGAAAATTTAACAAAATTAATTCCATAGTAAAATGCTTTAAGAAGTCATGTATACCGTTAGTGTGATATGTCATAATACTGAATGCCAGATATCATTAGCACAAAAGAAGTAATATCTGATTTAACCTGACATTACATGATTTGAGGAAACAAAAAAATCTGACTCTATATTAATTTCAGAAATATAGATCAATTAAACCCAATGTTTTATATTTGATTTTTCAAATGCAAGTTATGCAGAAGTTATTTACTTGGATCCCTTAAAGGCATTCATCGGAGTAAAATTTAATGAAGAAAACTAGAAAGGTATTTTTAAAATATGTTTATTTGCCTTAGGCTTCATACGTATAAATATTATTTCCCCATGAACCAAATCTAATTTAGAATTTAGAGGTTTCTAGATTTGAAAAGTGTCTTCCGTATTATTTATTATTTATCATGCATGAACAATAGGTTTATTGACCATTTTCAAATTTAGTGTTTTACTAATGAAAGGAAGCTCATATGTAAATAGGCATAAAATAGTTGACTAAGAAAACAAACATTCACTGCATCCAAGAGGAAAACATGATTGTGTAATACAGAAATTAAATAAAATGATGGTTATCTAAAGCAGACAGCTGTTGAGGTAGCATTTAACAGGAAATTATATAATGGACAAAATACCACAGCAGCCATGAGAGAAAACTAATTTCTAGGTATTTATAAGAAACTGCAGGAGAAATTTTCACAATGGGCATTCTAAGTTCCAACTTTTGATCTGTGTGGGGCAGCTACTGAGAATAAAAATAACCAGTTAATGAAGATTTTGCACTTTAAATTATAGATACTGGATCTGCACATGCTCAGCAATTTCTTCAAATCTGCAAATAGCATGTCAAATATGATACATGTCATGACGAGATATTGACCAACCCAGAAAGTTTCTGTAAAATACGCTGACTATGAGTTTCCATTGACTACAAAGGTCATGAAATGAGATTTAAAAAACACAATTTGAGGATCACCAATAACATTTCCACTGCCTGTAAGCCTAAGACTGCAAATTTATGCTCCATCCTTCAGGGTCCAAAAAATAACAATTATAAAATAAGAAATTGGAGCAACTATGTTCTAATTATTTTCACAGATTTTTTTTTTTTATCATTGTCCTTCTTCATCCTAGCACATCAGTTTCCCAATTTTAGCATTTCTTCTCTAGTAATAAATTGCAAATCTCGGAGCATTGAATAGGAATGGGGACTAAGAGGTTATATTTTATCCAGGAATGAGGGATTCCTATCAGTAAACCTATAAGCAGATTTAGAAAGAGAAAAATCTTTGAAGTAGTAAATATAGGACTTGAACTTTGCGTCAAATATCAGATAGCCTAGAAGCTGGAAGATGCTCGATCCCATGCATCTATAGGAAATACCTGGAGTAGACACAGGTAATGACTAAGAAGGTAATCTATGAACTAAGGTCCAGCTCAGAACTCCAAAAGTTAGGTTGATCATCACAATTGTCCCAAGGAAAATCCATATACTAGATTGACAAACGAAGAAGCTGAGTATATTTATTCATTTTTCCAAAAAGCAATGGGGTAAAAAAATAAAGCCTATAATAAAAACAAAACCAGTGAGGGCAAAAAAGACCATGCTGAAAACTCAAGAAAGAGGAGATGTCTGATAAAAAGGTATGCATGGCAGGCTCCAGAGATAAGTTTTGAAAGTCAGCATGCCTGACGAACAATTAAGAAGTAGTTTTAAAGAGAACACAAATAAATACAAAACTAAAAAAAAAAAAAAAGTAGCCCTGGAGGGCAGGAAATTAAGAACTATTGATATTGTTTAAGAAAATAAAATGTGTTGTTACAACCGCAGCTATTAATTTTTTGAGCTAAAAAAAATATATACGTAGTATCCAGTATTAAATCAAAAGGAACCCCAAAATATTCATTATTGGCCAAACATAAGTCATTGGCATGAGAATTGTTTTTCTGCTCTAAACAACTGGAATATTAGATGAATATATAAAACAATACTTTTTAGACCTTGGACAACAGTCAGTGTAGAACTGTGAACCTTAAGAGAAAGGAAACTAATGGGTGTACTATTAATATAATCTCAGCTTTTTGTTTGGAGACAATATCTAAACTGTACTGAAGAAAAAGAAAACATACTCCGAGCTGGGCTTGGTGGTAGGGCTTTCTGAGTTCAGGAGACAGACATAGGAGCTCATAGAGGCCAACGCAGCTGAGATTTTTAGGATCTAGAACCCATGAGGAGGGGCTAGGCAGGGAAAAAATTCCCCTATCGTAACATCATGGTGGAAAGTTATTTATGTATCTAACAAACAACCAGGTCCCCAAAGAGCAAATAGATTGGAAGGATATAAAACAAAGTGTGAACATAGATTGAATTTTTCTTTACTATTTATTTTCTACATTTCCTCACTCAGGTGACATAATTGGACCAAAGATAGGAAAGCAACAACCATACAGGCCTGATACCTGTTACTGAGGAGTCAATATAGAGACAGGAAATGAGCACGACTAAATACAGAGGGTGACAAAAAGTCTGTATCCACATTTTAAGAAAGGAAAAAACTGTACTAAAATTGTAATACTTAATATACCATACCAATAACAAAAGATGACCACAAGTCATGAATTTACATTTATTTTTTTGGCACCCCCAGTACATCTTAACTTCTAAACTTGTTCTCTCACAACACTTTCTTCTGCACAGAATGAGATACTCTTTTTCCATCCTCTGGTATAGTTATGCTACCTTTACAACTTTGTTTTTATTACAGAAAAAGCTTTAGATCATAATGCATTTGCTAAATAATAGTAATTTAGGGTTGACATTTTAAATTTCAGGAATGTCTTTCCTCTGCTAAAATGTTTACTCTTCTGATTTTAATTTTCCTTAACATGGAAAACTGACATTGTAAAAGGATAATTTTGAATTGTTCTTAAAATTAATATTGAGTTGCAATATTATAGGAAGCTCATTGACACTGACATCTCAGATTCAGAATAAGGGTTTGTAAAACTTTACAGTCAAATAGGCCTCTAGTTTTCACGGAAACAAAAACGGCACAGTATCTGTGCTCCAGAACATTTGTCAACAATGAAAATGTAGCCAACCTAATAATTCTGAAACTCAAATAGGTTTAGAAACTGGCCCAACACTTAACAGCTAAGAGGCAGCAGAACCAGGATTAGAATCTATCAGAGCCACCCCCTGAGCCTACAGTTTCTTAGGCAAATATGTTCTTGAGGATCCCTTTCTATAGATACATATTTTTAAAAGTTACAAAAAAGACACTCAACATCACTAATCATTAGGGAAATTAAAAAAAAAAAAACGAGATACCATTTTCCACCCATTAGTATGGCTATTATCAAGATAAGACAAAACAAAACAAAGCAAAACAAAACAAAGCAAAACAAAAGCAGAAAATAAGTGTTGACGACGAACTGGAGAATTTGTAAACCTTGTGTATTGCTACTGGGAATGTAAAGTGCTACAGCCACTATGTAACACAGTATGGCAGTTCCTAAAAAGAATTAAAAAGATAATTACCAAATGATCCAACAACTCCACTTCTGGATAATGCCCCAAAGAATTGAAAGCAAGTATTTGAAGAGATATGTGTATACCCACGTTTACATCAACATTATTCACAAAAGCCTAAATAGGGAAGCAACTCAAATGTCCATGGACAGATGAATGGATAAACAAAATGTTACATATCCATACAATGGGACACTAATTAGCTATGAAAAAGAAAAAAATTCTGAAACATGCTACATCAATGAACTTTAAAGACATTATGCTAAATGAAATAAGCCAGACACAAAAGGACACATATTGCATCATTAAACTTATATGATGTACCTAGACAAATTCATAGAGGCAGAAAGTAGAAGGATGGTTGTGAGGGGTTGGGGGTAGGAGAAAATGGGATTTAATATCTAGTAGGTACAGAGTTTCAGCTTGGGAAAATAAAAATGATCTTCAAATGATGGTGGTGATGGTTGCACAACAAATGCAAATATACTTAATGCCATAGATCTGTATGCTTAAAAATTGGGTTATGTTATATATATTTTACCACAATAAAATAATATTGCAAAAACGCATGGATCCATATGAGATCTAGTCTCTCAATCTGAGCATTTATATCAGTGAGTAGAGAACACAGGATTATATTAATATATTTATTTATTATCTTCTTTCCAGGGACCACCTCTCAGTGTTCTTAGATGGCAAATGTTCTCTGTTGGCTAACTTTAAATCTCCCACTAGTAAAAGAGTTAGAAACCCTATTATTACTCTCAGAGTCTTTAATATAAAGTCTTACATGAGACCTCGATAGATAAAGCAGTTAACAAAGAAAGTATTTGGTTGAAGTGTGAGTGGGGCCTAAAACACCACCTGAGTGTCCAATTTCTCTGCAGCTACATAATTCAGAGGCAGATTGTGAGACATGCAAAAGGCGCTGAGAAACATCTCAGAACTGCATGGGGATATCGGGTTCCATCCCTGCTCCCAGCTCTTTGGAAAAATATATGTGACTGATCACCATGAGCCTGTCTCTCCATTTTGCCAGCTCCACTCTTGTCTAGTTTCATTTTATTGACCCCTCACTCAGCCACCTCTAGGGAAGTGATCCCAGATTCTTATATCTCAGTTTTACAATCTAAGCCATAGATTCAGTAAATTAAACAAAGCAAACACACACAGAAACAGAAGTATTATGCCCTCAAAATGTTCTCCTCAGCAACCAGGGGAAATAAAGCAAAAATAAATTGATCCTCATACATTGAACTCAGTGCCATAGCACAGATTCCCCTTGTATTTGATATTCTCATAACGTGAATTCGTACCCCTCATGTGTCACGATAGACTTCCTATATATCAACTTTATTTGGGAATGTCAATGCTTCACAAAGCATAGGTGATGAACATACAACTGAAGATAGTCCACTGAAAATATTTGCTTTTTTTGCTTCCCTCATGTAGCTTTGGACAACATAAGACGATGTTCAGTTATTTACAAAACAACTAAACAGGACAACAAACTGAGCGTGTATAATTGGGCACTGGCATATAAGAATAAACTTGCTCTCTCAATTATCTGAGTTATATATCTATATTTTTATTTTGTAACTGTTATTTAACACATACAGTATTTTCATAAGCATATGAACTTCCAATGAAGCTTTGATTTTATACTTCCATTAAACAAAGACTTTTAAAATGAGGAAGCAAGAATATGCTTACATTTCTCCCCAAAACTTTCCATTTCAGTACCATTTTTCCCACATGTAGGTACAATTTAGGGAATATTTGTCATCTTACTGTTTTAAGTGCATTTAGCTAACTATAATATTGATTCTTTTTAAGAGGCAAATGCCTTCATCAAATAAAGTGTGAAATGTTGCATTTTCCCCCAGTCATTAAAGATGTTTGCATACAATGCTACAACTAAAACGCTGGCTTCCTACAAGTATAAAAGAAATTCCCTGTATAATGTATGCTAAACACTCCCCTGGCTTTCATTATTTTGTCATGAACTCTGCCTTGAACAACTTACCCAGTCAAGGCCTAAAACTCCTCTTAGAGTTTGGTGAGAGTCCACTTTATGGTGTAAGTTAAATAGCTCTTCTAATATACACTTTCTTTGTTTGGAATTCTCAAAAGAGTTGAGCTCCAGTCCAGAAAGCTTATTACATACACTGTAAATAAGCAGTCTTGCTTTGAGATTCCCATGCTGGATAATTGTCGCTGTAAACATATATACATGTTGTATATGTGGGGTGTGTGTGTGTGTGTGTGTGTGTGTGTGTGTGTGTATGAGTCCTTGGTAAGCTTCCCCCCCCCCCCCCAAGATATACCATTTTGGTATGTATTAAAATTCTGTTTTCTTAGATATCATTGAGGTTCAGTCATAACAATTTACAAGTGGTAATAGATGCTGTATTTAAAAATGAAAATCTTAAATTCCAAAGACTTCAGGAATAGGAAGGGTCCGACATTACCAGTGAATTCTTAAACTGGGTTTTCAACTATTAAGTAGGAATGGAAAATATAATTAAGCTTAGAGGAGATGGCTAAAATTGCAAAAATATGATTGGAGAGATAGAATAATAAATACCCAACTGTTTATTCACTTACGTTCTGTAACAAATCATTGCAAGTAATTATTCTGAAGTACTCACACCACAGCTATCTGTGCAGTCACTCCTGCCTTTCAAGAACCAACATGGTCTAACAGCCAGTAGAAAGCATTTCTGTCTTTTGGAAAAGCATCTAAAGTCTCTTCTTAAATATCATGCCTGGCGAAGTACCAGCCTATGGTAGATGCTTAAAAAACGGTTTAGGGAATGCATAAGTGAATTAATGAATTAATCAATCAAGCAAATGATGGAAGCATGAAGAAATTCTAATTAAATTAAACCCCTTATAATAATTGCCTGTCAGATAGTCTAGGTGACATCCTAATGCACAGACAAAAAAATTCTAGTTTAAGTTTTTCTTTGAGACACTAGTGTGAAAATAAATCCTTCATACAATTAAGCAGAATGAAATACCTTCTATAAAACCTTTGCATAACATGCTTCATTGTTACATCCCATTTTGTGCCAATGGCATTCAAGTGCTTATGCGTGAATGTAGTTTACCCTAAAGTTATCCACTGGTTTTTGAGATCTCTGTGAGCAAAGATATTGTCCTATTTTAATTTTGTTTCTTCAATTTCTACATAGCTCCTGGCCAGTCTGCAGTCAGTAGAAGTTGCATTTTCAACTGGTCTAAAAATATATATAATGTTTCTATAATTAAAAGTTCTAAGTCATTTAATGCAGAAGTCCATAAAAATAAAGGGGAAATGGAAGCTAAAATAGAATTTGGCTGTGAAAATTATATTCTAAAAGGGATTTCATCTATATGCTTCTTAAAGATAGAATTACTTCTTATGTATTCCTGTATCTTGGAACCTAGTGTAGGGCCTGCCCTATAGTACCTACTCCATTAGTTTGTAAAATATTTATTAACACATTTAAGATTTATATTAATAAATAATTGAAAGCATGATTCATTTAGGCCTACGCACAATCAATTTCAGTTTCTATGTTTAGATTAATGAATCTTAGAATAGAAAGTTAAAAACTGAAAAAGATTCTTGAATTTTCCAAGATTTTGTGAAACTTAATTTTGGATCACATGGAAACAGTAGAAGTTATGGTTTAAGCCAAGAAGGTCTGCTATAGGCAGGATAAAGTTAGTGACCTTTATTTTTTATTTAAATAGTTTGGCCTCCATGTGGATGGAGGCAGCAAAAAATTCTTAAACTATTGCCACAAACTTAAAGGAAAAGCTATGTATTATTGTGCACAGGATGGGAAACTAAAGAAATGTGGATAAGAAAGTAACTCTCCAGCCCCCTACAGTGAAAGGTAGTGATTTATATCACTGTGTCTTGTCACTCTTGAGCTCAGAGAACCATGATATGTCTAGGCCATGGAGCCCCTCACCTGGATTACCTTTTCCAATCAGGAATCTCCCATGGAACCTGACTCCTTTTGCTTCCACATGGACATCTCAAACTACTTCCCCATGAACAGAAAGCGACCTTCTAGCACATGCGTAGAGAGTTTCTGTGTCCTTAAAATCTAGGAAATGGAAGGTTTCCTGCTCTACATATCCAGTGAAAATACCATACAGAGTTTTCCATCAAAACAACTTATTCCACTCAAAACTGTGAAAGAGAAGGCATATTCAGAGAAAATGTGATGGGCTTAGGCCTAAACGTAAAAAATAAATAAGTAAATAAAAGTATTTCGAACCACCTCAGCAATCATCTGCCAAAAAGATTTTAAAAACACCAAACTCCTTTAGTTTCCTCCTTCATTCTGTATTATGCAAATTAACCATTATGTTCTCATTCACCAGCGACACTCAATGCTCATTTCTCTTTACTCAGCATTCTTGCATTCTTGGTGTTGTTTCTAACTTTTTTTTTTTTTTTAAGATTTTTATTTACCTTTTTCTGACATAAAAAACTCATAATGCCTACTGTTGAGTTGCACAGAATCCAATACTCAGCCACTGCAAGCGTTGAAGGAAGCACTGACATCTTAACAAGAGAGTGAGTCTTTGAGGTCCTAGAGCACCATTACACATGCAAAGAGAAGGCCTTCCTTTAGCTTGAGACAAAGAGGATAAAGTTCAGGTTGTGCCCAGTAGAGGTGCCAGCCCACAAACTGTGAACATCTTAAAGCAATCAGCATTTTAATAAATACAGTAGAATTATTGTATTTGAGTAGAGAAAAGGTTGGTCTATAACCATCTGAGCTAAAATGGAACTCTTTTCTGGGGTTGTGGGCCATTAAAACCCCATACTAAGCAGTGATGAAGACCCTCAGCATTTCCGTCTCCCTAATCCCCCTGCCCCTCTTCAGTGTCTCCCCTCAAATCGTTTCCCACCCGCCACAAAAACCCAAAATCTCACTATAATACTGTGACAAAGTTCTCTGCAAAGGCTAATCAAATAGTGGAAAACGCTTTTTGTTGTTGGATTTTTAAGAAGACTTCAGAGGGAAAACTGAATCCAGAAGAGAATGAACTAGAAATGTTATGTTTTTAATTTCAATAAGCCATTTTATGTCCATATCCACAAGCGAAGAGTTTATTTTTGAGGCTAAGAGGCACTGCTGCTGTGTGCATTTGTTTGGTGAGGTCAGTCACCTTTCCTTCTCATGCAGACAATAACATATGCAAAAAATTCAACTCATACAAATGTACCCCAGAGGAAAATCAATGCTTTTCTGGTCATGCCAACCTAGTTATTTTTCTTTAATGATTTTGGGCTAACTACACACAGGCGAACAATGTTCACTAGAAATAGATTAACTCAGCCTTTCAGTGGATGTGAGCTGGCTTCCAATGTTGGTTATGAAGACAAAAGCTGGCCAAACAAAAGCTTCTCCCCTCTCTTTCGTGGCTTTGATGCTGCTTTTCAGCCCTTCTGTGCAGTGACAACCTCATCGCTTTTGATTGATCTGAGAACCTGTGCACTCGGGTTCCTTGAAACTTTTTGTCTTGGTTTCACTGGCATCTATTTTGCATTCAGGTCTGATATCTGTGACTTCATCATATCCATGTCCTGCCACCAGATACAGAAGCGCTTTGTTCGGCCTCTCTTCATGCTGGAGGAGTTTTTCCTAGGGGTTGCTTCTTGTTCTCAAACATGAAAATGTGCGAAGCATAAAACTCCAGCTGTGAATACTTACCTCCCTGCAGTGTTAAAAAGTTCAATATACAAAACACCTGGTTTCAAGTAAAATGTACATCAAGATATACGGCAAAGAGACAGATTTAATATACCCCATAGGGCCCTGAGGCAGTTTTTAAATTAAAGACACAACACACTTTTTTTTTCTCAGATGAGATTTAACTATTTTACAAATAATGAACCAATAAACATCATACAGTTGAAGGGAAAGTTGTAAGAGACCGGTGGAAAGGATCATTGTCATGTAAATGAAAATCACACTCAGACATTACTTAAACACTTTGTAAATGCATTCCTGGTCAGTAAAATTCTTTTTACAAGTGATAATGTGGCCAAAAGTCTCAATGATTTAAATTCTATAGGGAATAGTAGCCCTTTTAACTTCAGTGACCTCTTAAATGTTCATCATGAAAATTGTTTACAAGGAGATAGAAGTGGTAGAATAGCCATCTTAATGGGAGGAACTCTCACGTTGTCTTCCTTGTAACAATCCTAAAATTGTGAGAAACTGTTATTTAAGAGTAATTGGATAATTATTTATTCACTGTCTTTAAATCCTCTAAAATTAGATCTAACATTTTTTAGATGGAAAAAAAATACATGCAAAAAATATTGGGAGGGGAAGAATGAAGATGTCACGAAACATTTTAATATAACTTGTTACAAGTTGTTAAATCGAAGAAAGTACCTTTAACATTTTATTCCATTTTTCTGAACTTCTCATTTCAAAGAAAAGAGAGCAAAGTGTCCTTCCTTAGTAAGTGTGGTGAGGTGGAGTCTGGAGATGTATAAATAGTCATTCAATGTGGTACACTCTCTTTCAAAGAATGTGCCATAAGCTCCAGCAGAAAGTGTATTTGCTGTTCTTGTTTCCCCTTCTTCTCCATTCATATCTATGCACCCTCCTCTGGCCTCTCTCTCCTGCTTTTCTATATCTAGGACAGTACAGAGACAGTTTCTGTGCAGACATGGACATTACTTCGTATTGTATTTACTGTGCAGTAGTATGGATTGTTCCCCATAGTTCACTTTAGAAAACAGGAAAAGAAAGGGACTAAATTTATCATTCTGTAATATTCACATGCATCTAAGAGGCAGTTGTTAAAAGCTCAGACCCTCTGGCCAGAATGTCTGCGTTCACATCTCACTGTTCCTGTTGTCAGTGTGCTTTGAGTAAATAATTGTGCTGCAGTTTCCTTATCTGTAAAATGGGAGTAGTGTTAGTAACAATTTCATCACAGTTTGAAGAGGACGAGATGAGTTAAAACAGTAAAAAGTCTTAGAGTAGTGTCTGCACATAATACAAATCAGAACTCATAGCTGACATCATCATCATCATCACCATCATGTATTGATTTTAGTAAACTCTTTGATTCTACATTATACACACATCCTAACGTGTTTCCTTGAAAATAAGACCTAGCTGGACCATCAGCTCTAATGCATTTTCTGAAGCAAAAATTAATATAAGACCCGGTCTTATTTTACTATAATATAAGACTGGGTCTTATATAATAAATATAATATAATATAACATAACATAATATAATATCACATAATATAATACTGGATCTTATTTTACTATAATACAAGACCCAGTCTTATATTATATAATATAATATAATATAATATAATATAATATAATGCAATATAATACAATACAAGGTCTTATATTAATTTTTGTTCCAAAAGAAGCATTTAGAGCTGATGGTCCGGCTAGGTCTTATTTTCGGGCAACAAGTTTTGACTTTATTTTACTTAACCTTTTGCTGAGCTTTTATTTACTATCTTTGGAAGAAATGAAAAGATATTGGTGTTATATGTAAAATATTGATGCAGTCATTCTGCAACTATGTATTCATCAAAATCCAAAGATCCTCAACCTCCAGGATATTCTCTTTTGAAATAAGGAAGCTGCAGTGGGCTTGGAAGTTTGGCTATCTAGGTGCCAGAAATGGTTCTATTTTACTTTACCATATATAAAAACAGTGCATCCCTTAATATCTCTGAACTGGAAAGGCATAGTCACAACCTCATTTGTTTATGCAAGTGTGCTCTGAAATAATTAAAACATTTCTCCAGTTACTCCCCCTGCTCTCCGCAATGATCATTTTGTTATCCTCACAACAATAACCAACACCCTTTCTCACTTTTCCACTCAATAAAGTTAGATGAACTTGCCAGAGGAAATAAAGGTGATTGGATGGAGGAGCTCTCAGTGTGTTGCTACCTGAATCCTTCCTTCTTGTTAAAGTGAAGGAAAGTTTTTTCTTTACACCTCAGGCCAGTCTAACAGCTTAGGTTTCAGTCCCCCTCAGGCTTCCTGCTTCTCTTTCCACCATGCTCTCACTTATTCTCAACACAGCCACCATCATCCTGGCAGTCAGATAATGTCTCTTTTCTGCCGAAAACCTTCCAGCGACTCCGTCACGCTCAGAGTGAACACCCAAGTCCTTCTCATGATGGGCAAAGCCTTAGAGCTGTAGTTCAAGATGTGCTCCCTGGAGGACGAGCATCAGCATCCCCTGGGAACTTGCTAGAAATGCAAACTCTTAGACCCCACCTCAGACAGACTGAATAAGAATCTCTGGGAGCTTGTTAAAAAAGCTCATTTTTAACAAGCCCTCTAGGTGATTCTGGCACTTTCCTCATCTTTTAGCCTGTTCTAAACTCATAGGTCTCCTTCATTTTCATCAAACACCCAGACATGCTCCCACCTCAGGGTAATTTTATTTTATTTTTTGTTTCCTTTGCTTAAAACACCTTCACCCACATAAACTCATGGTCTAATTCTTTGCCTCCTATTTGTATACTACGTAAGGGTTTTCTCAAGCACCCTAGTTTATATCGCACCTTCCGCCATCTATTGGCATGTGATCTTTGTTATATTTTCTCCACAGCATTTATTACCTTATCAAATATTAAATATTTCACGTATGACGCTTGCTTCCTTGCAACATGCATTCCTCTCCATGTGTATCGTTCTCAGTAATATTCATGAGTCTATCCTTAGGCCCTGGAGTAGCCAAAGGGCTGTTTCAACACTTTGGTTTGGTGGGTCCCATCTGAGCTTCACCTCAGGGACACCTCAGTTTTTCTTTATAGCAGGACACATCTGTATGTTTTCAGCTTTTACTATGGTAACAAATAACCTCAAAATCTTAAGTCTTAAACAATCCTTTTTTTCTTGTTTAAGGTCACACAGGGACTTTGGGGAAGGTGGATTTCTGTTGGGATCTGCTGGGCTTTGCTGGACTCAATGCTACATGTCTTTTTATTATGGGACTCTGGTTAAAGGAAGAAGCTCAAGGAGCAGGGTGATAAGTGTGCATGGGTGTGGGGTTATACTTGCAATGTCTCTAAAAGTTTCTGCTGAGATGTGACAAACATCATACCTCCTCACATCCCATTGACTGGAAGCAAGGCCAACCCCAAAAACTGGAGGCAAGGCCAACTCCAAAATCCATAGTAAATGAATGTATTCCTTCAACCAGACAAGGTAGCAAAGAGAAAGAAAGGAAGACAGAACAACACAAAACTACCCTTACCTTGCATTCTCATCCACAGAGAAGGAAATGTGAGGAGTGTCATATCTCATACAGCATCTGTGTCTGGATTTTACTTTGAATCGAAAGATTAAGTTTTCTGCCATCGATGGACATTTGGGCATATTCACTGCATAGCTATCAATCTATTATCTACCTAGCTATCTATCTGTTTATTTATCTATGTATCTCCTATTATATACCAATGTCTACATTTTTTGCACTGCCCAGAGTAGATATTTTAAAATGTGCTTGAAGAGTGAATGAATGCAATCCAGAAATTTATTCTTTTTTAAAAATAAAATTACCAATATATATAAATTGATTGTTAAATTTATGATTTTAAAACAATTTAAATATGAGAAATTTATGAACATTTTCTGAACTGTAATAAATCTTTGAAATTTATATTGACTTAAAGTTGAGTAATACAGTTGAGATACAATAAGTCTGAGAGAAAAAAAATTATTGATTAAAATTTCCAGTTTGGCAGAATATAGAATCATTGAATATCATATCTAGAAGACCTTGACATTGCCCTTTAATAGATGAAATAACTTTGGATTTATAATTTTAGTAAGTTTTCATTGCTAAATAATTATAATAAAGTTTTGAATAGGACACTGGTCATAACATTCTAAGGTCCTTGGTCTAAACTTGTCGGGCTGGTATGTCCTTAAAGTTCACCTTTATGTTTGCTTTTCTTTTCTTTTTTCCAGTTTTCTTCATAAAAGTTTTGAATGGGCCAAGAAAAAAAAAAAAAGTTTCATTAACTGTAAGCATTCCAAATCAAAAGGGATGTGTCTTTCTCCACTCTACCCCAGTCCTTTCAAGCTAAGACATTTTATTAAACCTGAACTATTTATTTCTATTACACTAAATTAAACTACTTACTCATATGGCTAAACAGGATAGTAATATGGAAACCTCATGTTATTTTATCAGTAGCAGCTTTGGTTTCTAACTAATAATCTTAAACTTAGCTTTGCATTTACTATATCACCTATTTCCATAAGTTCTGTTTTAGGTAGAGGAGATATAATATTTATATATTGACATTAATATCCCAATTTTAAAACTGGCCAAATTAGTCCCAGGATGAAGTAAACTGACTTGCCTATCCTCACCCCCACAATTGGTGGTGTATCTAAGAACCAGTTTTAACAGCTCAATTACTGGGTTAATGTTAGAATTATAAAAGAATCCATAGCAGAAATTCTAATTCAGTGTTAAAAAGGGGGAAGGAGATAGGGGCCGACATTTTTCTGCATGATTTCTATGTACAGTGTCTACATCAATTTTCAAGTATAATATTTTAACGGCATATTCAGGGGCATTCTGCTAATGTGAGGTCGCAGAGGGATAAAGTTGAGGCAGAGAAGTCTTTGGTACACTTCCAATGTACATGATGGGTCTCTTGGGACAGTTGATTTACTCTTCAATATGTCTACATCTTAGTACTTCCAAGATGATGCTGAAATGAGTTTTGTAATATAGTCTACATACACATTCCCAAGTATGACAAGAATCTTTAAACAATAATCATTTCGTCAACTCCTTTTTCTATAAGTGTTATTAGAGATGTGCTACACAGAAGTGACTCTTATAGTTAATTCTAGAGAAAATGCATTTCTTAATAACTTAATTTGATCTGGAAAAAAAATGTGCAAAATTGATATCTGGGCATAATATATTTTAGAATCAGTGCACCACACTGGCAGCCCATCCACAAACACTGCAGACACCTGATGCTTCCCAAAGCTGCTGAAAACAAGAAATTGAATTATGCCATAGTTGTCATTTAAACTCATGGTGAAAAAAGTCTGATAAATGTCAGCCTGCCACTGGGTTGCTTAGTTTTCCTATTTTGCCATGAGCCAATGTGATAAGGTACAATTGATTTAATAATGGTATGAACCAACAAATATTTAATAAGTCCTGATTAAAATCCATTGCCAGATAACAATACAGCTTCAATATCAGTGACAGTTGCACCAATATCAGGATTGCACGGAGAACTGAATTTGAAGCGATGGCTTGAATTTGAGCTCACAGGAGTTCAGTGCAATGAAATCACTTTGTAATGCATTTGGTTAAAAAAGTAAGAAGAAAATGATTGAAATGTAATTGGCTAGTATATCTCCACATGATGAGGAAATGTGCAGCTTAGTAACTATTTATATGGCTACAGACTCTTGAGGAGTTGGATGCAGAAGTTCTATCGGGCTGCAGGGTGCAGGGGAACCAGCTAGAACAGAGTGAAAAAGGCTGGAATAGACAGAGTGAAGTTGACATGCAATATACTTGCAACTGAGTCTACAAGAAGCATTGGAACTGAGATGACCTATAAACATTGTCCCAAACTGGAGGAAAGGAGTTCAAGCCTTAAATCTCCATCTGTCAGTCAGTCACTGGCCATGGCTGCCCCCTTGGAGAGAGCATAACATCGGGTGAGGCAGTTCTCCACAGCTGAGGGCAATTTCCAGAGAAGCACATCTGTGTTCCCTCTGAAGCTAATGTCCACGGCATGTGGGAGACAGGTGTGTTGGTCTTGAAGCAGGTATCCGGTAGGAGGGCCTCATAGTGTCCACCTGTCTCTGTATAAACCATCTTAGGAAGGTAATATGTGCAGAATGACATTTTACCCCAATGGCTCATAATCCATTAAATCTACTCAGGAGACAAATTGTTGCTAGACAAATTGTGGACTTTAATGTAGGATAGCCTGGAGAACCAGGGTCCTCTCATAAAGGCATTCACTGCCTGGTAAATGCTGACACTCACTTGCTCTTTTCATTAGATCAAACCTCTCTGGCTAATATTAACCCTCTCTTTGACTTGTGATTCTATATTCCGGCTCATTAATCACCAGTATTTCATCTTTATACAGAGGGTGCCAAAAGATGTATGCACATTTTAAGAAAGGAAATAAACTGTATTAAAATTATAATACTCAGTATATACTGATAATAAAAGATGAATACAAGTCATGTGTGTACATTTTTTTGGCATCCCCGCTATATACTTGTACCTAATGTGATGCCTCTAAGGACACATCAGAAGGTCATGCTTCATGTTCCTGAAGTTTGGAATTCAGATCAAATTACTCCATAAACTACTCAAACATTTCACTTGTGCTCAATCCTGGTGTGACCAGCACTTTTAATCTATGCTTAGTCACCCTTACAATATATACACCATCTCAAAACCAATTTTCAAGGCTGAATTATTTAGCTATTTTCTTCTACAGTTGTAAAGAGGAAGGACATGCATTCCAAATGATCTCTGAACCAGAAACCCTGGAATACAGACCATTTTAAACATAGCAGCTGTCTAGATCCTAACCACAGAAGTGTCGGTACTAAGACTCCCTAGCATGTGAGGTTTTAATGTTGAGGTGAGATCTGGAGATTTGGGGAACTAGTTTGAGAACAACAACACTGGGGAATCTCCCTTTGGATACAGGCTGTACATTGAATTAAATGCATTCTTCATTTTGCTTTCCCACAAAGACATATTTGCGTTCTTTGGAATGAAAACAACATATCCAATCTCATCTCATGCTTCTATAAGCCGATGCCATATGTAATATGTGTGCTTGCATATATATATATATATCAGTGGCCACAAAACTTGTTAACTTTCCAAGGAACATATGATAAGTTTCAGATGCTTAAGAGCCGTCATCCAGACTGGGCAGCCGCTGTGGCTGGTGCCTTGTGACTGTGATGATAAGTGTATGTATGAAGTGGGGTGCGGGGCACGGGGTTGCTAGTGGTTGTGAGCTTCTTGATGACTAGGTTATGCTTTCTTCACTATTTATTCCTGCCACTGCACACAATGGATGCTGTATAGTAGGGATGCTATTTTTTTTTGTACTAAATAAACAGGGTATTTCTTCTGAACCTTTGTTGGCTCCTCTTTAAAATGACTCAGGTTCTTGGGAAAACATGGCTCTGATGGTATTGAGAGCCAAATTCTATACAAGGCTATGCACCTGTGAAGGTACCATAAATCTCGGTTGACTGGTTGACTAGTGTATACAATACTTCTATGGTTCTCCTAAAGATCAAGCAATGGACTAAATAACCTTGCAAGGTCTCTTCCAGCCTAATAATTCCACTTTTGTCTTTCTAGTCACAGATGAAAGATGATACTGAGAGCCATAATATTACCTGTTTCAACATGTGAACTTTAAAAAAATGATGCATGGCATATTATGCTTTCTACTTTAAGCACACATGTAGATGGCTCTTTCATTAGTAACTGTGCCCCAGATGCCACTTTGACACCACTGGTCAGGTGCTTCACCTCACAGGCTTAATGGAACATTGAATAAAAAGTACAGTCTCATAATAAATTGCTTCAGGCTAGGTCTGCCATGGTTACCTCTAGAAATCACTGTTTATGGGTGATGCCTCCCAGCACTGTATTTTCTTACATTAAGCTTAACTAGTGACAACACAACCATTCAGGGAGTGAAAGGTCCTTGGGATTTTGGTAAGGGACACAGAGCCAAGTATCCCTTTCTTTTTCTTGCTCTTACTCTGTGTGTGTATATGGAATCTCTGCCGCCTCATAGAATACCAGTAAATTATAGAAAACTATTTTAAACCAGTAATAAATGACCCATAATCACATCATCCAGAGACTACTGTCTTCTATTCAAATTATAGTGCATTTTATTATATATTATTTGTATATGTAATACATTTGTTTGTGTGTTTGTCTGTCTGTATGCATGTATGTATTCACATCTGATACAATGCGTGTCAGTTTTTGTCTCCTGATGTTTCACTTTACCATATCGTACACATTTTTTGCCAACACTTTGGGGGAGTTCTGGGTGCTTTTCTCCCTCACAACTGGCCTTCTGTAGTACACACTTTGCTTCATTCTCTACACTGTCATTCATTCTCCAACCCATCTTTGAAGTCTTTATCTCATCACTCCACAGAGACTGGTAAGCCCTCTCTGTTTTATGGGACATCTTTCACTTAAATTTTCTGATTACTCCCACCATCACAGCATATGAGACACATGAGATTCTTTGGTGGTTTTCCTGAATTAAGTGTCTCCCTCCCTCCCTCCCTCCCTCCCTCCCTCCCTCCCTCCCTCCCTCCCTCCCTTCCTCCCTCCCTCCCTCCCTGCCTCCCTCCCTCCCTCCCTGCCTCCCTGCCTCCTGTCCTTCTTCCCTCCTTTCCCCTCACTATTTTTATGCCCAGCCCTTAATATTGGTGATTCCCCAGAGTTCCTCTGAGCTAACCTTGTTTCTCAGTGATCCTGCTCACTCTAAGGTCGACAATCTCCTTCTTATCTTCATCCCCCCACTACCGTGATTTTCAAATGCCTGTACTTTGGATCTTTTCCCTGAATCCCAGTCATCCTAGCATTTATAGAGTTCTTGCTACTTGTCACCCATGGTTGTATTCCTTAGGCATCCTAAGGAAAGTACGACATTGTGCCTGACAGAAATTCTGCAGTCCAAAGACACAGTTTTGCAAGAGCCTATTGGACATTAGGCACTTTAAATTCAAAAGGTCCCAACTGGTCTTTGTTGTCTTGCTGCCCCAAATCTCGTCACCCTTCTGTATTCCCTGCATAGATCAAGGACCTCTTCATCCAACCAAGCAATAAAGATCATTCTCCATAGCTCCCCCTTCTCCATCACAATTACTTCCCATTTGTTCTTGTGTCCACCTTTTCTCTTCAGTTTAACTTCAGTATCTGATCATCTCTCTTCAGGATTACTGCAGTACAATTCTACATGTCTTATCTTCTTTCTGTTTGGCTCCCATTAATATTTATTTCAAACTGCTTACAGAGAGTGAGCCTCACGATAAAAGTATTTACTTACCCACTTCTAAAAAAACGAACCAAAATAATTATGGCAAAATAATGGTGGATTCCCATTGCCTAACAAGTGATTCACAATATATCGATATGTGATAGCTCAATCTATCTGTTAAACTAAGTATAAAATACAAGTAACTGGAAGTGAATGAGTTTTCTAAATAGTATATCTTATAACTAGGTGGTTTTAATAAATATTTCTATCTTTGAGATTTGAAGTAATACTGCTGTGTGTGAAACTGTACTATTGAATTTTCTTTAATCAGGTTAACCATACTATGGGAAACATTGTTTAAAGAGGCAATTTGACATAGTGTCTAATATTTTAGACTGAGTAGAAATGAAATGTTTGACTCTCAGGCCTGTCACTAGCTAACTATCTAACTTTAAAGAAATTACTTAGCCTCTTTGTTCTTGAGTTTCCTCATTTGTACAATGATGATAGTACAGATAAAATCATCAATTAAATAATAGGATATTTATGTTAATTAGACAAGTTAATATAGGAAGACAGCTTATTATAAGCCTGGAACAGAGTAGGGAGTAAGGGTATGATACATTTTGAATACTCATTGCCTGGTGATAGTTTATGGAATTCACAGGTATGTATTCAGGAGCACTGAAAGGAGCGATTCCACAAAAACAACAACAAACAAACAAACAAACAAGCAAAACTAAGTTCTTCGTAACAGACACATTTAAAGATGTTTAGGATTCTCCTTTTAAAATGTTTAAATATATGTGCAGTTGATACTTGAGAAATGGTATATTAACTAAAATTGTGTCAACACTTGCTACTAACAAAAGAAGGCAGGTACTTTGTCAGAGGCACCAAGGTCTGAAGGGCTGGGTTCACATCCCTCTCCATCCTTTTCTATCATTGGCCAAGATAATTAGACTCTGGGCCTCAGTTTTCTCATCTGCAAAAGAGGAATAATATCTACCTCCAAAAGCCATGACTTGATTAAAGATAGTGAATGCAAAGTCCACAGTTCACAGCTGGCATGGAATAAATGGTAGTGTCTGTTATTCTTTTCAATCGAATACAATTTGTTTCATTCAGATCTAAAATTATAAAAAATGATACCATGCTATATAAATAAATAATGTAGCCATGTTTTAGAATATTTGAGATGATATCCAAACTTATTGTTACTTAACTCAGAAAACTGTGAGAAAGAAAAGTGATCACTTAAAAAGTAGCATAGGCTCACTTGCATAAGACACCACTGGTACTTACCAGCGGGAGGCCTTACACCCATGGAGAGGAGAAGCTAAACTCCTCTGCTAGGGTTTTCCAGTTTGGTACCACCTTTGTGGGCTGTTAAGTTTACTCTGTTCACTGCACATCCTTCAAATAGTGGAAGCTCTCAGGCTGAGATTTAGGTGGCTCCAAGCCAGATGTAAGCAGTTATAGGAAAATAAGAACCATTTTGGACAATATAAAGAATTTGATTTAATTTAGTTCTGAATTTTGGCTTCAAGACCGAAAAACAAGTTTGTAAGTGTGTGTGTGTGTGTGTGTGTGTGTGTGTGTATTCTATTAATGCTTATAATTGCTGACCATGTCTCAGTCTCCTCTTTTTTTTTTCTTTTTTCCCTTTCAAAAGAAAACTGGGAATTTTGTATGATATTTTATATCAGTAGACTTCAATTCCCTTTAACAGTCTGCCACAAAATAATAATTAGATGGTAACTTCTGACAAAATAAAAATGTATAATTGAAGGCTTCCTTGCCAGGATGTTGAAGATATCAGGAAGATATCTACAAATCTATTTCTGTAAATTAAGTGTAAAATAACTTTAGACTATGAGATAATCCTGTTGATGAATATGGGTTATCTTGGAAAACAGATTGGGACATTTGTTAGTTGAAGTTTTCTAAAACCACATGATGACATATGATTTTAGTTTATATTGCTTTACTCTTACACAGCTTAAGATTTTTCATAAAAAAACACGAAGATCCTATTTATAACCTTGATTAAAAAATCCAAATATTAAATTTTAAATCCAAGCAATAAATTAATCTGAAATGAAAAACTGTACTCGCTATGATTGGGATTAATCTGAGACAAGTCATCAAATCTTCTGCTGTATCTTCCAAGAAACCTCCTTCAATCACTGTTTTCTCCTTACACATTGTCTATAAGTCATAACTCACCTCACTACGTGTGGGGGAAGGGGAGAAACACATTTAATCCTATCAAATTCCCAACAACTTTTTTTTCTTTCCTCTTTCTCTACAGACATTGTTCATTTTCTCCCCACACCTACCAAACCACTCTCTATGCATATTATTTAAAAATAACATTATACTCTCTAGCTGCATATGAGATAAAGTAAAATAATTCACAGTTGTCTACTCATTTCTCAAAGACAATTCTGGAGAATTCCGACAAAAGCAAATTTTATTTTGCTTTCCTTTCATCAGTCCAGATTTTGAATATTATATGGATAAAGCAGATTTTTTAAAAATAATAATTTCATTATTCAAGCTGAGCAGATACTCTTGGGTAGTTTAGAAAAGAAGCAGAGGTCACAGACTCTCCGTGGGAGAGTCTCTATGGAGGTGAAATATTAGGCAGGGGACCTTGAAGCTCCCTTTCCTGTGTCCAGGCCAACTGCACAGCTGGTCCCGCAGTCCCCTTTGCTTCATTATCCAGATGCTGTCACTGAGTTTGTGACTAGGACTCAGCCCTTCTTTCAATTTAGATTGCTCATGCTGAAGGCCAAGGCCATTTTCATTGATTCTACTGTCTATATTGACAGGCACATTCAAAAATGAAAAATGGATCTTCAGAGAGGAAAAGCTCTAAGTACACACCCAGCATTATCAGTTCTTACACAAATTAAGTTTATGAAAGCTGGCACACAATGGGCAGTCATTATTTCATGCAAAGGTAGCACAAAGTCCTGCTTTCCTGTAGCTTTTACAACCATTAGAGTCAAAGTTAATAAATGCCATTGCTATCTTATTTCTAGTACAATTACTGCACTTTGATAAAATGCACTCAAGGTTCTTTCCCAGAAAAAGGCAGTGCAGTAATGCAGCCTTATACTAATCAAAAGCAATTCTGGACAGAAAACATTCATTTTATGAATATAAAAATGTCCTCTATTATATTTGAGACAGAGTGTGATGGTGGCATTTTGCAGAGCTACAGGGGTAATCTTGAGAATAGTTTACTGGCCATAAAAGAATTTCTTAATTAGAAAATTAGGGTCATTAGATAAATTTACTATGAAATAAATGATAATGGGATGGTAAATAAGTGGATTTTTACTTTTATGTGCTTCATTTTTTTCTTTCTTTCCTGAAATGATGGTAAAGACAAATGACTATATTCCTATGTATTTTCCAGTGGTTCTTGAAAGAATTACTAGGTATTCCTTATAATATTTATAAATGCCTTTCAATTATAAGCATTTATACAAGAATACTCATATTAAAATTTATTAAATATGAAAGAGGGAAAAAGTCCCAGAACGTTTTTAAAGAGAATTATTCTTTGCAGTGAATGTGTCTGGATGGTTTACTATTCTATTTTGCTATTCTAAAGACAAATTTTGATTACTAAGGAAGAGCCAGGAACATAACCTCCTTCCATCAAATGGAGCATTACCTTCCTTCCTTTCATTCTCTTTCTTTCTTTCTATTTCTCTTTCTCACTGTTTTTTTTTTTGTTTGTTTTTTGTTTTTTGTTTTTTTGTGTTTTTTTTTTTTAATTCTGTATAACTTTGGGAATAACCAACATGGGAATAATTAGTTCTGAATTTTGGCATTTAATTTTCAAAATGTAAAAGGCATTCATTTGCTTAAAATTCATTTTTTAAATTTCTTACTACTACTTCAGTCTCAAATTTGCTAGTCAATGTCATAAACTAATTCCCAATTAGTAACTCAATTCATCTTCATAGTAGTCCTAAAATGAATACTATCATTATCATCATGATCATACCCATTATATAGATGAGAAAACAAGGCACAGAGAGGCTCACTATTTTGAGTATGGTCATACAGCTGAGTTATAGGGTTAGAACTGAAACTATGCAGTACAGCACCAAAGTTCATGTTTTAATCCTTAGTCAGTGCTGATTTTTTGTGGGCATTGCTGCCTCATTGTAATATTTACAATAACATGTAACAGGGGTAAATGCTGTATCATTGTCCACTTATTAATAATGAAATAAAGGAGACTGAGAAAGATTAAGTAATAAACTAGTTATTATTGAATTGATGTACATAGATTTTCTGATTTCAGTATTTTTTTTTTCCTCATAGCAGCTTATTACAGTTAACGCTTATGGCTTTGAAAAGCCATGCATATACTATGACTATTGTATAATTATTTCGACTATCAGAAAAGCATTATTTAGTATATCTTGATATACAGTACCACAGTATGTTTCTTTAGTAGCAATAGGTTTGTAGAGGAATTAAACATTTTTTTAAATCCACAAATATACATTAAGAATAAGACATTGGCATATTAGCACCCTAAATGAATTTAGTATTTGTATAATGGGATCATATAAGGAGAATTCTTAAGAGACTTCTTAACTGACTTTTTTTTTTAGGGTAGTACTGTCAATATTAATTAATTGGTATTGATTGGTAAAAAAAGAAAAAAGAAAAAAAGCAGTAAATACCTTTTAATAAAACCAGTTGTCAAGATCTAAAACCAATGATGTTCTCACTGGAAATAAAAAATGATTCAAATGTTTTAATAAAATTACGTACAAGTATTCACAAAAAAATTCACAAACTGTTAAATGAGAAAAAAAAACTTGCCAAATAGTATAATCCTATTGTGTGTGTGTGTGTGTGTGTGTGTGTGTGTGTATGTGCATGTTTACAGATATTATATGTGCAGAAAATGAAATCTGGAAGACCAAATATTTAGTAGTCATTTCTCCTGCTTCAATTTATGTCATATATTCTGGTAATTTTAATAATATACGACTATCTTTATGAGAATACATTACTTTTGTAGCTAAAACAAATAACTACATAATGAATAATTATTTATACATATGTTTTACCAATCAAAAACTATAAGGTATAGAAATAACCCTCATCATTTTTTATAGGAATTCATATGTGTATGCATGGCAGCAAAAAATTAATACCAAGGTTAACTAAAATTTCAGATAGATTTTTTTCTTTTGCCACATTTTTCAAAATCAATACATCCAGAACACCACATGGTTTGGTAATCATGGAAAACTTTTGTTGCTATTGTTAGGTAAACAATATTGAACAAAACAAAGAGGAGAATCACAGTATTAAGGAAGGAATGGATAGAACTTAGAGAACTAATAAGAGTAGAAGAAAAATAAGATCAAGAGAACTATATTAAGACCTAAATGGATTTCACTTCTCTTTGCATACATACAGAGACTCAATACTCTTTATCATATTATAACACAAAAGACATTATGTGATAACTCCAGCATACTTAGAAATCATAAAAATGATGCTTACAGACATACTGTTCTAATGAGAACTAAAATACTGGAAATATAGAGGATTTGATTAAGTATAATAGCAAGCTCTTCTTTACATTTTTCTATTTAATTTACAACACAAAATTTTCTTTACATTTTTAACTTCCACATCTATAATCCAATTGTTTCTGTTTCCTTATGGCTTATGCAAGAAACTTGAGAACCCAGCAGAATGAACACTGAGTTTCTCACTGCATTATTCAGGAGTCATTAAGGCTATCAGAGCCCTTAAAAGTGTTATGGGAAAAATAAAATACAGATTAGATGCTACATAGTCGTGGGGAGACCTGGACAGTCAGGGCCTGGGACATAGGTAAGATCAGAACAGGAGTCTTCTGCAGGCATCAAAGAAGTTAATTATGCACAAACTAGGACCAAGAAGGGAAACCAGAGTCATGTCTGAGAAGATGAAGCCTCTATGGTACTAAGACTTGGGATCTAGAGCCAGGCATCTAATCACAGAGTTGGAACCACTATTGTTCAAAAGGGTCAGTGGACAGGAAGAAGAGCTGGGTATGGACTAAAGAAGGGGAAGAAGCAGTTAGAACCCATCAGCCATATCTGTGTTTCCTGTGTTTGCTACATCTGATTACAACAAACTTCAGTGAGTAAAGATTGTTTGACTCTCACTTTCCAATTTTATGTCATTCCTCCTTTTACCAACTTTTACCAGAACCATGTAGAGACAGTGATCCTGGGAAATGCCATTACTAGCTTAACAAACTTTATTGTTTGTAAACCACTGGAGTCTGAATATACAGTTATATTGATATCTGGTAATGAATCACAACTTCCAGTATTCTAGCCCCTGTTGACCTGCACCCCTTCACCCACTCTATTGATTCCAGCATGCTCATGTGATCTTTCTTGAGGCAGTGGGCCATTAGCAAGCATGGAGATTGCTGAAAAGTACCAACAGGAGTTAGTATAGGGAGACCATGATAGGACTCTACTTCATTTCTCCCTGAGCCTGCTCAAGCCTGCTGGGCAGAGCTGGGCTTCTGCTCTAGCTCTATAAAAACTGTGATCATGTGAAAGTACGACATGTTCCTAAATGCCAGCAGGTCTCATTTATCTGGTTTACACCTGGTTGTTATTTTTCTCCTGATAAACTTTGCTACCACCAACACCATCCCCATTTTAGGAGTCAGAATATTCTATCTTAGGTTCAAACATAACAAAAAGGAAAATAGATATTAAGTGACATCCTGCCTCTGGTCTCCAAAAAGCTAATCCCTTATTTATTGGAGAGGTTTTAATACATGAAAGAAATATATGTGAGTGAGAGCTGGCGATTTGAACTACCCATGAGAGAAAAGGGTTGAATAGGGGAAAGGGCTGAATAGAGGAAAGATAAATGGAAGTGAAGAAACATAGAATTTCAGTGCCTCAAGGTGATAACCACATTTGGTGATACCAAGCAGAGCTCTGGGTGAGGGGAAGGATAGGTGTAAGGAGAGATGGGAAAAGAAAGGCTCAAAAATGGAAATAAGTTCATAGGACATCCATGTAAACAGTGTTTTAGTCCTCCCCAGTGAGCATCATGGCCTATTGTGATAAAAAAAAAAATAGTTGAATGGCTACATACCCCTAAAATATAATACCATCACCTACAAGCAAACTGAAAGCAAGAACAGGTTAACAGAGTCCTGCACGGAGTTCTGTGTGAGGATTTGACAATATGAGGAATTCTTTAGCAAGTCTCTTATTAGGCAAAAATCCAAGAACAGATGGTAGATGCAACTCATGTGACTGATTGAATGGAATTTCAATATGCAAATATAATTTATTTAAGTGGAAATTAAGGAGTGTGATTTCTATATTTCTTGAATACTTTATAGACACAGTTTCTTACCTATTCCATTCAGTGTACAGTTATCTACTACACTCTACAAGACAGTGAGTAGTTGAACAGATGATGTAAATTCAGGCTATAAGAGTTTACTTATAGGGCTGCTTTATTTTCCTCAGGAGGCATTTAGTGATGAGAGAGAGAAGAGGAGGTGCAAGTATAACAGAGAAGAAGCAATCAGAGAAAAAGAAAATATATGGACAATATGATGTCAAAATCAAAAGATATGGACAATACATGTACCTGTAGAAGGCTAGAAAGATTAGAAATTGAAGATAGGGACTTGTCTAACAATGTTAAACAGAGGAAAGGTGTTTAAAAGGTTGATTAAGCTATTAAAAAGTTATAAAATATGAAAAGAAGAATCGGTTATCTGGTTATTCCGTGTCTCAGTCCATTTGGACTACCATATCAAATTACCATAGACTGGTGTAGCTTAAAAAAACGGGACTTGAATTCTCACAGTTCTGGAGGCTGGAAGTCCCAGAGTAGGACAGCATGGTCAGGTGAGGGCCTCTTCTGGGTTGCAGACTCCTGACTTCATGTGTTCTCACATGTTGGAAGGGGTTAGGAACTCCCAGGGCCTCTTTCACACGGGTATTAATCCCATTCATGAGGGCCCTCTGTGTCCTCATAATCTAATCACCTCTCAAGGGCCCTAAATCCTAATTGCATTACATCAGGCATTAGCATTCCAGCATATGCATTTTGGAGGGACACAAACATTAAGCCTATAGCACTAATATATCTGAGTTAGCAGTATGCTAAATTAGAAAGATTGCAAGCTATTACAGAAAGGAACACATGTTAAGGGAATGATCACAATGAATATAACAGCACAAGTTAAAGGGTTTAACTGTTAAAGACATGGGAAAAATAAGAGAGAGTAATTTGAAAGAGACAGTATTGATGGATTTTTAAAAGGGAAAGTTAGGAGGAATGCCTAAGAAGATTGACACAGTAAGTATTGGATAAAAAATTTGTAAGTATGGGAATAATATACTTCAGGAAGCAAAAAGGGGTGGTGTTACTTTAAAGATGAGAAGGAACCTCTCTCCTTCAGAACTCTTACAGAAGTATGAGAGTGGGTGTGGAAATAGATTACAGAAAAAGAAAAGGTGGTGGGAAATTGGTAAATCAAACACCAGCTGTTCTTAAATTCAAAATAAAAAGATAAAAGCATGAAAACGGATCAATCTGTGGTGGCATATAACTGTGAATGCGAGTAAAAATATATGCTTAGAACAACTTTTATGAGAAACAAGGAAAAATGTGGGTGGGCTTATTCTAAATTAATATTTACTGAATAAAAAAAAATAAATCACAAATGAAAATGATTGC
Organism: Rhinolophus sinicus; assembly: GCF_057876585.1. NCBI lineage: Eukaryota > Metazoa > Chordata > Mammalia > Chiroptera > Rhinolophidae > Rhinolophus > Rhinolophus sinicus. The sequence goes on along the minus strand of NC_142516.1, from coordinate 143,626,388 downwards.
CACACATGACTGCTTTATTCTGGTCAGTATAATCCTGTGACTGTACCTCATTGTTTATGGGAAACTCTCAGTATCTGGCTCAGAGGAGCATGATTACAAGTTGCAAGTTCTTTATCTACAAAATAGACATAATAGAGCCCACATTTCCCAGGATTGTTATGGGAGTTAATTAATGTTTATAACACCCTCTAGGATATAGAATCTAATAGCTGCTCCTCACATATGAACACAAAATAATCTGAAAGGCCTACTTAAGCCCATTTGCCCATAGTGAATGTCAGCAATTGGTCTAATGAATGAAGAAATTTAAATCCCCTTCTATATACTTTTACTTTATAAATTTCTGTTTCTTAACCATAAATGTAAGTAACAGACAGATCATATAACCAATTACTAAGAAAACAGGTCTCCAAAACCAATGAAACTGATAGGCTGACTCACCTAGTGCAAGTGCAGGGTTAGTTCAGAATGTTCCATGATCACAAAACCAGGCATGCGGTAGAAGGACTATGAAAATAAATAAATACTCCTAAATAGTTGAAGAGGTAAATTACGTTCCTGAAATAAATAATTGTCACTTTAGGAAACAACTTATCATTATTGTTAAACCAACTGTGAATCTAAGGGGATTAATAAATAAAGGTTCAAAAATTCCATATAATTACCTCTCTAGTCCAGGATATATTGTGCTGGTAAGTCCTCCACGAGCAAAATTCTCCTTCAATGCTGCTCCTAGAGAGAAATAGTACAAACATTTGCTGTGTTGAAAATAAAATTCTTATAAATAAAACCATGTTTACATTAATTAGTTATGATTCATTTTATCAGCCCCATAAAATGGTTGTCATCTCTAACTTGAGTCATCCTTTGTAAATGAAGGAAATTGTTTAAAATGCCTGAAATATTTCAACACTATATTAGTACCTGTGGTATATATATATATATATATATATATATATATATATATATATATATTCCAGTTGATCACCTTTACAAAGATTGAAATACACAGAGGAAAACATTCCTAGGTTATCTAAGACAACAGGAAATTAGAAGTGACCCATGCCTCTATTACACTGTGACTGCGAAGAAAGGGAAACATCATCAGGGTGTAATTACCACAAAATCTTACACTTGAATTTATATATTTCAGTTCTCATAGCAAATTCAAGTGATTAAGTATTGCTTCCCCAATTTTATGATCTTTGTGGAATTGAAGTCAGAAATCTAAGTAGAAATACAGCTTCCGCCTCTTTTTAACCTGTGAGTTTGGATAATCTATTTCTCTCAGTCAGTCTCCTAATGAATACAGTGAGTTAGTAATTGCATCTGAAGGTAGTGAAGAGTACATTAAAAGGGATTTATAACAAGTAATCAATATCAACTTAGTTGTACCCATGTTAGGGAAATGGGGACCTGTGGTCAGTCACGATTCAGGTAGGTAGAAATAAATAAATGCATAAATTATAAACCTAATGTGCAAGTATAAATACAATAATGGCCCAATGAGTTTTCATTAACTTATAAAAAGTACTAATATCCAATAATCTGACAGGTAAAGAGCTTGGAAGCCATTACTCTGATACGTACAATAAGAAGAACCATAAGGACCATAGTGTTAGAAGATGACTACACACTTTCACGGGCTTTACCTGAATAATCCCACCAGGCTCTTACAATAAAGAAGGAAGAAAAATCCTGTTTTGGATCTTACAGGAGGAGAAAGAAAGCAACCATAATGAAATATGCTCAGAGAGTTTTCTGACACTAATGCCTATCTAACTGCAGGAGCAGACTTCACTAATGGCTGGTCCACCTTTGAGAAGGTCAACTGCCTGTCCCTAGGCCCCTCCCGCCTTCCTGTGTCACAGAAAAGAGGAGTGGGGCAGCTAAAATCAACACTTTGAAGATCACATCTCAGGAATACAAGCCCACATACAGATTCACGTTCAATTAATGAGTGTCATGCAGGGTCTCGGCTCCCGCTTCCCGCACAAGAACGCAGGATATGGTGAGGCCAAAAAGGAACACCAACGGAGCTATAGACAGGGAAGTTCATACCACTATATTCTCGCTGGCGGCTAGGTTGAAGACACAGGAAGCAGGAGCAATATGATCCACAATCCACTGTCTGCTTCTCTGCCAACCCACCAACCTGCAGGTGTAGCCACAGCAGTTATATTAGTGGCTAATGACTATCTGGTTACAGCTGATGGCCACCCAGCCACAGTGGTTGGCCATCTAATTACAGCTGATGGCCATCTAACAACTGAGCCAGCACCCCTCCACGTGAGGCCCAGAGCCTAGAAACTCTTCTCTGGGACTCTGTCCCCACAACGAGTTTATAGAACATTTCCCTCCTCCACACTTCACCACCTCACCAAGAGTGCATCTAAAAGAGTTGCAAGACACAGATGCCCTCTGACCAGGAGGATTTCAGGAAGCCCAAAGTCAATAGGGGAGACAAAAGCAAGGACATTGGAGGAACTGGAGGCCTCTGGCACCTATAGGTATAGCACAGATACCGTGAACATTTCCACAGTATAACTGTTTAAGGGCAGTGAAAGAAATTAGGGATGGCTGAAATATGTAGTCCTAAATTTGCTGCTAGAAAAATAGAGGGCAATTTGAATCACAGAAATGCTATTTGAACTCTATGGGGAGACATTCAGAAACTTCTAAGCAGGGTTGTCATAGGATCATACTCACTGTTTTGAAGATTTCACAGGCAGCTTTTCAAAAAGTTAATTGGTGTTTAAGACTGTAATGAGCTAGGTGATCAGGTGAGAAAAAAGTGAAAGCTTCAACCAGGGCAGTGATGACTGAAGTGGAGTGGACACAGAGAGAGAAAAGACATACGATGGAGGCGACAGCCACTAGTAAAGAAGTCTATGCATGCAATTAGGGTAATGGTGAAATCCAGTATCAGTCTTATAGAGTTTCTGGATTGGATTACCATATGAATGATGGCACCAGTTTGGAGAACAGGAAATTGAAACAGAGAAAATTATTTGGAAAAAAAGATGATGGTTTCAATTTTGGACCTAGTAAGTCTAGGTAACCTTAAAATAATTCCATGGAGATCCCAGAGGACAACTGGATAGACGTATGCTTTCAGAACTCTGAATTATCAGAATATGGAACATTGGTGTAATAAAACCATGAGAAATGATAAAGTTTCTCAAGAAAATTGTATAAAATCATATACGGACGTGTAATTGAACACAGAAAGTCAGAAGGAGCATTTAGGGGGACTGTCCTGAACAGAAGGCAAATAAGCAAATGTGATGACAGAAAAGCTTGATAAACAAGAACATTTTATATATTAAATGACCTACAGTGTCAAAGGTAGAGAGTCAAAGAATGTAAGCAAAGTTTGAGAGTATGTTACCATTAACTTTCCATTTTTGCTAAGAACTAAAATGACTTGTTCCATTGTTTAGTCCTTTTAGAATAATTTACAATTTCACAAGCCAATGAATGGCAAAAATGCTATGCTGGCACACTCCATTCTCAGATACATTCCCTTCTTCAGTGACAATACAAATTTTTCCATCAAAATGCTTTGATAAAATATTCAGAAGTTCACCTCCAAAGATGAAAAAGACCATTTTAATTCAGAAACTGGGATAAAGCCAATCAATAATTAAAACAAATGAGACAAAGAAGCCAGTTACATTTTTTTAATGTTGTTAGAGTGACAAATGGTAAGAGGTTGTGTGTTCTAAAAAAGGCCACAGCATCATCTTCCATCCTCTTTACAATGTGACTTTGACACTCCTCCATTTCTCCCCTCCCACTGTCCCCAGAATCTGGGAGGGCTTATAACTTGCCTATAACTAATCCACCAGAAGTAACTCTGTGTGATAATGGGGCTAAGTTAGACAAAGTGATGCAGCTTTTGCCTTGTTCCCTGGACCACATGTTCTTAGAGCTCTATGCAAGATGTCTGGATTCCCTGAAGCCATAATACTGTAAAAAAGTCAGGCTTCCTGAAGAGGTAACATGAGGGTGCCTCCTTCAGTAATACTAGTCCTCAATTCCTCCCAGCGCTGGCTAAAGTTGTGTGAGTGAACAAGATTTTGGGGGATTCCAAAATCCCAAATTCCCAGAAGCAAGGTGTCCCAGCTGTGCCCCAGGTGTGAAGCAGGAACAAGCTATCCCTACTGACATTTCCTCATTCCTCACTCTCAGAACTCTTAAGGTGCCAGTTGTCTATTTTATTACCTCTCAGTTACAAATTAACTCTTTTTGTCTGCTCTCTGGTAAGAGGGACAGGCCCTTTCTATGCTCATCAATTAACTGCTCAATTTGATTAAGTCCTATGAGTTTTTAAACGAAAAGGCCCCTTCCCTACTGAACCCTCCTGGACCCCGAGCTCTGATATTTCATGCACCTTTTATGTAACTGTATCCTAACACTTACCGAACTGCATTGAAGTTTATTGTCCTTTTGACTGCCTATGCGTCCCAAGGTATAAATCAAGGATTAGCACAGTGCCTGCCTGCCACCTAGTTTAATACATTTTGTTGGATGAAGAATTAATAAGTGAACAAATGAATGAAAGAACACCTTTTATTTACTTCACATTGCTAGGACCTGTATACCAAAACCAGTGAGCTATAAAGACTATTCCTATTAAAGGAGAATGTAAGGTTGCCACTATATTATAAAATAAAGTATTTCAAGTATGTATTCTAATGCCTGCAAATATATACCAATGAAATTTGAAAAAAAAAGTAACCATCTAAAAATTGAACATGTATTTTGTTTATATATATCATATGATTGAGCTATTACATAAATTCACTTCTAGATTATAATTTTTAATGTAAATAGAAAAGTATAAAAACATCAAGACACCCTTATATTATCAGTTCTCTAAAGTTTATCCATGGAGTTAAAATATTATACAATAAATGTGAAATAAATGATCCTTTCCATGTTAATTTTAAACTTTAAAATTTCAAAGCAAATGTTTTTTGTATAATTAATATAAAAATTGCCTTAGGATGCCTTATTGGGAGATATTGAAATTATAAAGTCTCAGTATTTTAGAGTGAAAAGATGAGAAATCAAATGACTCACTTTTCTTCTTGTTGTGACTCTAACAGATGCAAGATGGCCAAGTAAAATAGATAACTTATTTATTTCTTAAGTCATAAAGACTAAATTAGACTCATGATTCTACAGCATAGTAGTAATGTGATATTAGAAATTTCATTTAACTATTTGGGCTTTTCTGTTGGCTCATCGGACAGTCAGATGTGATATCACTGCCTGTATTGGATTGATATGAGAAATAATGGGACAACTTAAGTAATGTTAACAGTGCCTGGTGTAAACTTCTTAAAGTCAAATAATTAGCCACTGGGCTGAAGATGGGTAGATACTGAAGCTGACTTCTAATGTACGGGATAGAGTGGCGAATAATGAGACTTGCCTTGCTCACCCCATAGATTTGATTAAAATAATGATTAAATAAATAATGTATATGGAGGAGCTTGAAAATATAAGGCAGTGTGCTAATACAGAATAATAGTATTTCACAATAAAAGGACATAGGTTCAGAAGCGTAAGTTGAATATTTCCCTAAGTAAATATAATACATCATAATTCAAATAATATTAATGATCATACTAATAATATCAGTTGAAAGGGCCTATGAGGCATCACCGTAAGCCATTCAGAGGTTTTAACAAAGGTTTTACAGTCATGTCCTTGGTGTCAGCTTTATACCATGTTTGCCTGACTGTGGATTTATCCTCAGCCCAAAAGTCACATCTTAATTTTAGCATAATTGCCATCTGGAAAGGCTACGAATGAAGCACAGTTTTATTTTCAAACCAAACAAACCCTGGCTTCTTTGCATTTAACAGTTCTTTCTCTAGATTATCTCTTTCCTTTCACATTTATCACAGACTGTGAGATGAAACCAAATGGTTCTGAGGTCATATTGTTTATATTTTATCTGTTACTCGAGGTGGTGGGAATGCAAAAACTTTCTGCTACTACATAACAGCAGTTCCCTTTTTGCTAGCTTTTAATATCATTTTTCTGATTTTTCTTTAAGTCTGTCCTAAAAGCCTCCTTTAGACCCATCAGGCTTCTGCTCACACTTTTTTCAATACTCACTTATGGCCAGCATCCCTAATGCCCTCATTGTTTCCGTCCACTGCCTCATCCCAGAACTAATACGCCATGTTTGGGTTGTTATAGCAGCAACTTCCTTCCAGGTACCAAACTATGTTCCAATTCACCTTAAAACCAAGTGGCTTTGAACATCAACAATAATTTCATTGCTCTCTTATCTTCTATGGGAGCCAGATTTGGAAAAATCACCTTGTTTCTTCCCCATGAGGTATCAGGAGAAGCAGGAAAGCTGAGGATGGCTTGACTCTAGGGATTTAAATCATCAAAGTGTCCCTTATGAATGTCTGATAATTGATGTTGGTTCTCCGGTGGGACCTAAGATGAGGCTATGTATTAGTCAGCACAGCCTGCTATGTAAAATATCACAGGCCAAGTGCCTTCAACAACAGACATTTATTTCTCACTATTCTGGATGCTGGGAAGTCCAAACAAGACCAAGGTGCTAGCGGATTTGGCTCCTGATATGGGCCCTCTTCCTCGTTTTCAGATAGCTGCCTTCTCACTGTGTCCCCTCATAGCATAGAGGTAATGCTCTGGTGTCTCTTCTTCTTATAATGGCCCTAATCCCATCATGGGAGATCCCCCCTCATGACCTCATCTACACATAATCACCTACTAAAGGCCCCATCTCCAAATACCATCACATCAGGGATCTAGGGCTTCAACATATGGGTTTGGGGGAACACAAACATTCGGTCCATCACAGGCTACCAACCAGAACACTTCCATGTAGTCTCTCCAAGCTGCTACTTGGTTTTCTCACAGCTTGATGACTGGGTTCCAAAAATGAGGCCGTGAGAGAACACAGCAAAAATGCATGGCACTTTTCTGACCCAGCTTTGCGACTCTTGTTCGGGGCAGTCCCATCCAGGTTCAAGAAATGAAATACATTCACTCAGTGAGATCAGGTAGACATCACGTATTAAGAAGGGCATGTGGACTAAGGTAGATTATGGTGCCAGTTTTGTAAAATACTATCTACCATAGTTCCCAAGGTCCCCTGCTACCTACAGTGAGAAATGATGAGCCCAAAGACAGCATGAGGATTTCTAAGCAAGAACTCCCTCCAACAAATACAAAGCATTTGCTTTCTTTAATAAAGAGCTTTATTTTGATAAATAAATAAATATAAGAAAGAAATAATCAAGAACGTGGCAACATGTGCCCCATAGGATTTTAGAATTCCCATGGACTTGTGGCTGCTGTGTGCATTCTCTTCTTCCCCTTCTAAAACAGGAGTGTTGAAAGTCCATGCCCTATGTATGGGCCTCTATTGAATATTGTGTGTGTGTGTGTGTGTGTGTGTGTGTGTGTGTGTGTGTGTGTGTGGAGAGAGGGTAGATACATAATTTTACTCTTTAGTTTACAGGTCCTCAGACTGAAAGCACCTACTCGAATAGCAGTATTGAGGAATTGGGCTCAACGAGCATCATCTACACCTGGAAAGTATCTAGATGATACAACCATAGACTTCAAACTGATATCATAAGGGCATTAGCCCTGGACTTCTTGGGTGAGATTTCAACTGTACTTTGCATGTAAGAGGATAATGAATTATTCTGGCCTGAGGGCAGACTATGACTGGTTCTATTTTCCCAAAGGTCTTCCACATGATAACTTGTCTCACATGCTTTTCTTAACATGTTAAATTTATATTCCTCCCATCAAGTGGTGGGTTCTATGTCCCTTCCCCTTGAACTTGGGTAGAACTTTGGGAGTAGAGCATAAGGGTAGCTATGTGGCTTCCAAGGCTAGGTCATAAGAAAGCCTTGCTGGTTCACTCACTTTATCTCCTTAGGATACTTATTTGGGAACCCAGCAAACATGTTGTCAGGAAGCCAAGTAGCCACAAAAAAAGAACATGGGCAGGTGTTCCAGCAGACAACCCCAGCTGAAGTCCCAGCTGACATCCAGCCTCCACTGTCAGGTCAAGTGAGCCATACAACTATTTTAATCCCAGCTGTCAAATAACTCCTGCCTTCCGTCCGGCCCAGCTGATATGTGGGGAAGAGCTGAGCTATCTACATGGAGCCCTGATCACACTTCAAAATTGCAGGCAAAATACTAATTGTTATTTTCACACTCTTGAGTATTGTGGTGCCCTGTTATACAGCAATAGGTAACTAGAACAGGCCATATCAGCTAACACAAACTGCTTTATTTAATAAAGAGGCTTCTGTGCATCCTTCTCATTGACCTGGAATTCCTTAATTCCTAATATATTATTATTTGACATAGTTTGATTAATTAAACTATTATTTCACAATCTCATGTAACAGGATTGCAAACTTCAAACCAAAAGCAATTAAACTAAGTAAAGGAAAAAAGGAGAAGGACACCCATGAGCCCATAGATTTATTTTATCTAATCTAGAAAATTTATTTTACCTAGACAGACACAGACACACACACACATACACACACACACACACACACACACACACAAAACAAATAAACAAACAAACAAAAAAAAAAAACAAATAAAAAACCCAAACCACAAATTATAACATGATCCTCAGGCATAGATTGTCAACTCAAATTTTTCCTATTGGCATTATTCTACAATCATATTATGAATGTCATTCATAAGTGCCTGAGCTATAGGTAAGGCCTTTCTTTGTCATATGTATAATCTTTATTACAATAAAAAATCTAGTTTAGTAGACTATTTTTATGGTTAAGTTTATATTATTTTGTCCTGAGAGAAGTAATATCAAAACCTACATTTAAAAATATATGGTAGAAACCCAAGGTATAAATTGTGCAATCTATTCAAAAGGGGAAAAATATATATCTATGCATGTATATATTTATTTATATATGTATATATACATGTATATATACATATATGTACACATATATACATACACATGTGTATGTGTATGCATATGTACATATACACATATGCATATGTATATGTACATATATGTATATATACATGTGCATATATGTACATATACATATATACACATGTGTATATATGTATATGTATATCTATATATGTGTATATGCATATATATTTCATGTTCTTATTCTGGATGTCAAGATATTTTTCTTTTTTTAATTTCTCTTTATCCATTCTTTCAGCTCCCAAGCATTTCCAAAAATTGTAGAATTTCAGATGTTACTGCCAGCTGCATATTTTTGTGCCTTACTAATTTTCAGACATCACTTACTTGATAACACTTCACACAGCTGTCTGCCCCAAGCTCAAATGACTTTCTGATTTCTGAATAAGAAGTAACTACACAAATAATGACTTCAGACCAAAGTTTTTGGCAGTATAATTTTATCCATCAGACCTGGCACACAGAGAAGTTAAGAAAATTGTGTTTTTAATTCCCAGTAAGTATCTACATTTTTTTTTCCTATTGAGTGACAAAGAATACAATTAAATATTTGCTATACAACATTTCACACGTATGTCTTAGTGTTTTTTTTATCTCATTTCGCTCCCCTTGGGGTTTTATCAGAGAGGCAGTCTTTTCTTTCTTTCTTTCTTTCTTTCTCTCTCTCTCTCTCTCTCTCTTTTTTCTTTTTTCACTTTATCTTTTTCCCTTAGTAGAGTGTCACTATGATTCTGGCAACATTTTATCCTCTTTTTGTTACAAAATACATCTCGTCCTTCAGGCAGCTATAAGTCTTTATGGGCTTGAAAAACCGAAGAGGAGTTAAAGCCTTGTGATATGGCAAGTCTCAGTTATGGTAACCCTTTTAATGTATCCCAGGCTTCTTTTCTAATACATTGTATATGGGAAGTTGTTAACTGAAATAAAAGTGCTAAACAATTAAAATGTTTATCATTCAAAAAGCTTATAATAATAATAATAATAATAATAATAATGATGATGATGATGATGATGGTGATAATAGCCTCCACAATACAAATCAAATGGTAAGAGGCAAATAATCTAATGAGACTGAAATTAAAGAAGTGAATAGTCCCAATTTTTTTCACATTGAGCAAACAAATAAATAAGAACTAAAGCCTTTCTATCAAATATGATGATAAAATATCTGAGTCAATAAATGTTTTTTAAAAGAATACCTTACTTGGAAAGAAAACATAAAACTAAAATGTTGGTAAGTCCTTGGGAGCAAAAAAGGTGGTGGCCATTTCAGAATTTGTTAGCTCTTTGCCAGTTGTGTTGTTTTGTCATCATTTGACTATGGAAATGCAAAATGAGATTCATGTAAATAATGCAAGATACTTCCAGTTATACCAGAGACAAAAATGTACTATCAGATGAGATAGATACTTTATACCTAATTTTCTCCAATAAATTTTGCCAAATCTTAGCATTGCCATAACATCTGAGGTTTCTTTAATTCTCTTTTATTTTTACTAGGTTTATTATAAGCTGTACTAATAAAGAAGCTATAACATATATTTAAGCTAAAAGGAAGAATGGCAGGTACCACAGACAACCTCTTATACCACAAGCCTTTTTGTTAATTTTTTAATATAACTAAATAAAACTTAGAAAAAAAATCACTGGCACTTTGGAAATGAACTTGAAAATGTATTACTTTTAAAAAATTGAACAGGCTGAATCTCAAAGTGCATTTTAAATTCAGTCTATTGCATTCTCAATAATATCTTAAATATGGGCCAATTATAGTTCTCTCCTAAATCTTCTGACTTTTCACAATGGGAACATTAAGCAAATTATAGATAGGTCTCAAAATGGGATTGCATTTTATCCTGCTCTCTAGACCAAAACCAAGATGAACTGAGCTTGCCAATCAGAGTACTCTACGAATACGAAAATATTTCATCAAAATAAGAGAAGAAAAGGAAACAATATGTCTTTTCAAGGACTAGCAACTATGCAAATGGCTTTCAACTGCCCCTTTATGATAGAAGCGTAAAGGAAGGGAGGAGTCTAAGAATGAGAGTTGGCTGTACCCTATTATTCCAATTCAACAGTGATGCTTCCAACTCCATTATGCTCATCTGTGTATGAAAGCATAACTGCTGCCTAACAGGCAGTTTTCTTTCACAAAGTTACGAGTAAAATAGTTCAGGGCTTGGTGACTGTAACTTTTCTCTGTTGGTATACTTCTTTGAAATTGCAAGCAACTTTAGTGTAAAAGACACCCAAATCTATACACATTTGATTCTTTTTTTTTTCCACCATTTTTTTCTTTATGAGTAAATGCAAGAAATGATTTTCATTCTATACCCCATGCCTCAAACCAGCCTATGCAGCAGATAGTCCTGCCCTTATCTCACCTTGATAACCTTTTATTCCAAGACAGTATTCATGTTATTTATTACATTTACTTCTCAAGAAATTATTGCTGATCCATTGTGCTCCAATTCTTGGATAAATAAACACCATACCTTGTGTGTTGCATTATAAACTAGGAGAGTGAATCTCTATTCCTCATAGTTGGGCATTTTGCTTTATGATTTGTCACAATATAAGGCATTATTTTATTTACATTTTTATATTTCCTCCACTTATATATAAGCTGTATGAGGGCAGGGAACTTTGTCATATTCATAGCCGCATTCCTGAAAATTATAACAAAGCCGGACAGAGAGTAAATTTTCAACAAATATTTGTTGAATTAGTGAAAAAATGAATTAGTGAATGGATAGATGCACTAAACTCATAATTCATAGGGATGAATAAAGTATATTGTAATGCCTCAGAATTTCAGGCCTTAAATGTCTTAGAATAATTATGCAAGAATATTTCCAATTAACAATTAAAAGGAATTAACATATTTTATCATTTTAAAAGAAAAACATGGACAATACAAATATCATTCTGAAAACTCACATTGATTGATGAAATACTGCGATCGGGTGGATTTAGTAGAAAAATAGATACTAAAGTACTTCACTCTTCAGTCTGTGCCAGTCAAAGCTTTTAGGGCATTCTGTAAATTCAGCTATGCTTCGGATATCAAAATATAGACTATTCATTAAGTATTAAAATATGAATTATAATAATAAAGAGGTTAAGGTTATGGTTTGAATGACCCAGAATTAAGGTGAGGTTAAAGTTAATTTCACAATGGATAGTAAATGGTTATTATGAGATGTTGAACAAGATGAATTTCATAAATTATGCTCAAGTAGAGTTTAGATCAATTCATATAGTTCAGAGCCACTCTTGAAAATTATGTACTTTCAAGTGTTTCACTGTGACAGAACATTCTCTTAGATTGGTCCTTGAACCACTGGATTGCTTAAATTAGTATGTTCATGTAGCTTGTCATTCATTCAATTTTTCAAAACTTTTTTGATGGAGATAATAAAAATATTCATTTTTCTGAAAACTATGTTATTTCTTACACATTTCATCTGTTAACTTGTATATCACCAGAAAAGAAATATATATATATATATATATATATATATATATATATATATATATATATCTTTTAAATATTCTCAGAAATTTTAGTAATGCATTAGGAAAAACAAAACATTTATTTTGAACTGAAAGGAAAGGAATTAAAATCTCCAATCTTAATTAATTTAGGAAAAAATAAAATAAGATTAATTGCACATGAATTTAAAAATCCAAACAGATCCATAAACAATGGAATTTGTATTTAAAATGGAAAATCTAGCTTGCTACTTGGCACTAAATAAACATGGAATATCTACTTGAAATTAGAGTAGGCTCCAGGGAGCAGGACTCATAGATGAATAATTACACAAGGCTTTCCCAAGAGTGTTTAGGAGGAAAAAAAAAACAGAATAAAAGAAATCAACTTTACAGTTTTATTTTAGCCTAAAGATTCATGTTATTCAAAGTCTGATAATGTTACAGTAAAGCCTAACCAAGCAACCAAGCAGCAAACTGCAATGGAAAGACACAGGCTCTATAATTAGCCATGAAGAAGGCCCACGTGGAGGGAAGGAGATAACTTTTTCTTACCATAGCATGAAATTGTAGACCTCAGGTCATCTGAATGACATCTTTTATTACTGCTGAATATAGAAATATGCTGTAATACAGAAGCTGCCCCCGGAGAGCTGAGTTATGGATTATTCTATCTGTGAATTAGGCAGCCACTCACTTTAGAGCATTGCTCTAGCTTAATATCAACAAGACTTCATTATTTCTCCTGCTGGTGCTAGAAAAACACTGCTACTGCAGAGGGATTATACATGTTTTTGTTATAGACCCAATTTCATGGAGTCGACTTGTCTTTACAGTCATTTTAAGTTACAAATGGAATTTACTCTCACTGTACGTAAGTTGTCAGCTCAACTAAAAAGGTGTTTTACAAAATGGTACATCACTTGAAGAGAGAGTGGTATGGACTTAAAAAATGAAGCAACACCTTCTTAAAAATCCATTAAAAATAATGTTAAAGAACTTACTGCACAGCCCTGGAAAAGGGTAAGTTATGTTCTTCCAATAACTTCATTTATGAAATGAGAGATGTTCTGATATATGCCGTACATGGTAGCCAAAAAAAGTGCCAGCATTACTCACACGGAATAGAGGGACAAATTGTTAAAAATTCTCATGAATTAGTTTTGATCATTTATAACATTCAATCAGCAATGTTTATCAAAAACTTTGATAAATTGGGGTAAGAAAAATATTAATTTGCAGTCATTGTTTTTAACTGATTCCTGAGTATTCCCATAATTCTTGTAGTGATGGGACTTGTTTCAAAAAGTATGAAATATTTGTTTTGGTTAACATAGCAGAGCAACAACAATTGTCAGGTCTGCTTGTTGATAAACTTAAAACAGCAAACATTTTTTTTTTTTTTAATTTAACTCACTAATGGCAGAAAAATAAAATGTACTACATAAAAATAATTCAGGAATTAATTCTAACAGATCTTATCTGAACTTGGAAATGAAGAGAAATCAAAACTATGCCTTTCTTAAGGACATTTAAAACCCTAGAGGTCATTTCAGGTAAATTGGAATTTAAACTGTTGGTAAATTCAAACATGACTATCACACACACACACACACACACACACACACACACACACACACAAACACAGAGCCCTCTGACAATATCGTTCAGGTTAGTGAATTTAGATACTTTGTTAGTGAGCAATGTCCTATTCAACTTATATATTATTGTAATGTGAGCAAGTTCTTAATTGGAGTCACCCTTTGATAGTAAGATCATGATAAATTATCATCAATATGAGTCAATAATGATTAACGGTCTCAACCAAAGAATGGATTAATTTTCATTAGACATAAGTTTTTCACAGTATGGAGTAGTTTAGGAACAGAGAAAATTCTTCCATAATTTTCTAATATTCTTTCTTAACATTGCCTTACCCTACTCAATACATCTGTTATTTGATTTTTCTTCTACCACTGTGTGCCTTGAAAAGAGTGCAAAACATAATAAGCTCTCCTTCTTAATCCTGCACACAAAATCGAACACACTTCTGAACATTGGATGCAGCTCATGAAGTAAAACTTATTAAAGTTAGTTTTATACATGAAAAAAACTGATATTTCAAGAGAGATTAAAAAATTACCTAAGGTCGAAAAGCCAGAAAAATGATGGAGATGGGTCTCAAGGGTGTTTAGTCAGATCCTTCCTTCCTGTGCTGTTCATATTGAATCCCATATAAACCAGGGTAACGGAGGATGTACTGTCAATATCAATGGAAATACTAATAAAAAGTCTGACAATTGTAGTGCTAGCTTAATAACAATAGCTCTCTCTTTTGAGCTCCCTAACATATGTTCTGTCTTGCATATTCTCATTTCCAATAATTACAAAAGCCTTGCTCGATTTTCATGTGTATTTTACAGAAGAGGGTAACTCAAACTCAGAAAGGTAAGACCAAAAGGTCAAGCTTACAGTGTTACTTTGAATCTAAAGCTCATGTTTCTATAATTATAGCATACCTAGTCAAAGAAATGATTCATAGAATTGACAAACTGTTTGGACAGCATATTTTCTGTTTCTTTCTATCATTTTTTATTGAATGATTTCTAGGTAAGTAGATCAATATTTCAATATAATTTCTTTAGTCATACTCACAAATCCATACAGCCATTTTGGCTAATTTAGCTTTGGAAACAAATCAGATGAGTTGTTTGTAATTCAACGAATGTCTTGGCTATTGATTAATAAATATTACATCATAGACTGCTTATCAAATCACATATACAATAATCCACATTACTGACATGTGGGGCCAGATCACTTTTTTGTTGCAGGGGCCATCCTGTGCATTGTAGGATGCTGAGCAACATTCCTAGTCTTACTAGACGGCATACTTCCCCAAACTGTCTTCAGTTGAAAAAACACTGGATTACTTACCTGTAAGTGCTGTGATACAAATGAAAACTTACAACCGATAATATGTATAACTCAGTGTCTCTATTTCCTAAATAGAACAAGCTTCTCTAGGACCTGAGTCACACTGATAATGCCTACTGTTAAAACTAAGTTACAGTGACTCAAAATAGAAATGTGCCTCTCTTTCTTGATACCATTGGTCAGAATCAGTTAATTTTTAAGAGAGTCAGAAATCATAGACTCAAATTTATCTCATTTTTCTTTTTTCTTTGTTTTGACCTTCCTAGGCTTAACCCTACAATTTGCACAAAGTGAATATTTAATATGCTTTTTTTTGTTTGCAGTGGTGAATTTAACTACATATGTGGATATGACCTGACTGGGGACACTTTACAAATATGACATAAGTTTTAATCAACTGATGAAATTAAATAAAGCCATGAGGTACTTTTTTGAGGAAACATTACCCCCAAATGTGTTTTGTCGCGTCCTGCACAACGTGGGTTGTGGGGAGGAGAAGGGTGGTGCAGGGTTAAGAAAAGACAGTAGCCATGAATAGAATGCAAAACGCAGGGCCAAGGGGAACAGCCTTAGGTACTGAACCCCGAATCGGGCCAACACTTAGTTTTTATCAGTAAACTTCTAAAGAGGTAAAAGATTGTTAACCTCAAGATCTGTGTGTTAGTAGCCGGCTGGCTGTCTTTCCGAAAATTCCCATCGTGTTCCAGCTTGTACTTTGCCTTCACACACACGCACATCTCCAAGGAATCCATTGAAGGGGAGGGACCGATATAATTCCATCGGGTCTCAGTTTGCTGAGACTTCCCCTCAAAGGAGCTTTCCCGATATCTCTTCCTCGGGCCTCAGTTTGCTGAGGCACTCCCTTGTGGAATCCTGGGAAGAGCGCAGGGGAACAAACGGCTTGGCAGCTGTAAGGCAACAGTGTTTGTTCCTTTTAAGGAACAGGTGCAATAGTCCTTTACGTAACAAAAATCTCTTATTCTTGTTTAAAAAATAATAGTAAATAATTTAATAACGTAACATAAAAATGGGCTAGGATAGTAAATCACGTACCACCATATACAGTCAAATATAAGATGTTTAAGATATAGATTATCTCATAATTTTGGAAATCAATGGTTTTCTACTGGGGTCAACAGTTTTCCATTTGTGCTCTAATCTATTCAGTAGCACATGGCCAAAATGGGCCTTTCTTGCGAGTTGGAAAGTTACCTAAAAAATAAATAAAATATTGATTACATTTCCCATTCTAGACACTATTATTAGGTCGAAATATTTTTTTTTTTAAATGTTCATTTCAGTGTGTCACAGATTACACAGTTGTATTCTTCTTTTTGCTTCTCTGGCACAGATGATACATTGAAATGCTCTCTATACATTGATAGAAAATAAGCAGCATATTTATACATTTAGTAATCGTTATGTAATTATATAGTCATACTATGCACTAAAGACCAATGTCTTGATTCGTCTTTTCTTTCCAGATTACTATTAAGCTATTTTAGATTTTAGAGCCTAATAATAATAATACGAAATACCTAAATGATACACATTGTATCTTATCTGGAAACAAAAGAAACTGTTTCTACTTATCAGCTACTAGAAGTTTGTGGCTTAAAGAAAATATGTATGTGCTAAGCACACAAGGAGAAAAACATCAAAATTTAATTTAAATAGTTGGCAAGTACAAGGAATCACTGCCTGGCTGATAGACACTTCAGATGTTTTACAGTCTGCTCAGTGTCTTTCTTCTATATTTTCAGATTTAGTCCATCAAAAATGGTTTACAATGAGCATACACACTATGCCCAAAACATTCTTTCATTTATTAAAAATAGCAATGAATCTCTGGGAGCTGTCTCATGGTAGCAAAAGCTTGGTGATTTTAAGGGAGAAAAGACATTTTTGGTTTCGTGGTTTGCAAAAATGAATAAAAAAATATGTAATTGATTTGGCATATCCATTCTAACTATACCCTTAATAATTTGTAGTTTGTTTTTCTTTTGTTTTGTTTTTTGTTTGTTTGTTTGTTTTGCATTATGCATTTTTCTATATAGTTTCTTTTCTTTACATAAATACATCTAAATTGGCATCAGGAAGCATCTTTAAATCACTGGAAAGACCACTGTTTAGGTAGTGCTTTAAAGGTTTTTCTACTATTATATTGAAAAATGATATTTGGATCATATTTTATCATCTGTCTTAAAACTGAAATTACAGGATAGCCCTACATTTAAATGCTTGAGACGACCAGCATGGTCATACTTTGTGCTGCTAGGTTAGTTTTTTAAGTGTATCTCAGAATATAGTTCTTCCTGTCAGCGCTATGCAAATATCTCAACTACTGGCAAATGTCATTTGTTAGAAAAGTTGTAACTCTGCCATGGCCTTTCTTTACAACTTAGCCCTACACATTTGCACGTGTAAAATTGGTACAGGTGAATACACTAATACACCACATGTGGGTCATGTGCTATTAAACATCAAGCAAAGATTATGTTCATCTGCCTGGCATATGATCTTCAGGTGTGCGCATGTCTGAGTGAGCATCAAATGGGTCTCGCCATGAAGGCAAAGTATTGGAGACAGCTTTTGCTTTAAATTTGGAGTAATTCTTGTCTTCATTTTATATTTACAACAAATGCTTTTTAGATCTCTTAGTCATAACACATTGACACAAAATATTCTGTTACCCCTTTTTAATGTTTTAGATTATTTGCATTCAAGATGGCCCTGAAATTGTGAAGCAGTTGATACAAAATAGTTACCATTAGTGACTACTTATATGTGGAAATCAAGATCCTCTCTCATCTTGTACAACCAAAACTAAAGAAGAAAAGACTTAAATGTTGGCCAAAATACTTAAAGCAGAGGCATAGCTAAAGAAAACAATTTGGGAAATATCAGAGGGGTAGAGTCTGTGGAGGTACTGAATAAAAGAAGGAGCACAAAAGATAGATAATATCAATAATTATTTCAAAATATCGGCTATGGTTAAGGCAATGACATTTTCTTAAATGTCGTCTCACATTTTGGGGAGCATTTATCATGTTTCTAAAAGGTAGGTAGAAGAGACAATATGTTAAGATTTGAACTATGTAGTAAATGACATTTTGTTTCAGTTTTATACCATGTATTCCACAGATAAAAATTAATCAAAATTGGAAGTTTTACGTTTAGAAATCTTGAAAAATCTCTTACAGAAAAATCAGAATCATATTTTAATTGCAAATTTTTTGAAGTATATTATTTCTTCAGGCTGTGCTTGTTTTTTTAAAAAAAAAAAAAAACTAAGAGATCTGAGGTAAATAAACTCAGATATTTGGCTTCAAAACACAAGTAATTGTTACTTCAATGAGGGAATGGAAAGAGTTTAGTAGATAGGAAAATTCTAAAACTAGAGCCATCTAAAAATGATCTCTTGTTATGGCATCATTTTTGTCATTGTTCATTGTGTAAAAACACTAATAATAAACATCAAAGAGTCACATGAACTATTAAAAATGCACTTAAATGGTCCAATGTGGGCATTATAAACAAAGGTACCTCTGGCAGCTAATTCCTAGCATACTAGCTGATGTCTTTCATAGAACCTGCTCAAATCAATTATAGAAATAAATTATTAGTTCTCTACCACAGATCATGTACCTAACTACACGATATCTTTTGAACACGATACCTTTTATGTATCATTGTTTGTAATGAGTAGCAACAATTGAAAAACAAGAGGGAAAAGGAAAGAGCTGGGAAGAAATACTCACATAAAAGAAATAATATATCATGATGTAATACACGTTATCTTCTAAAAAATGCAGTAGTATAACATTGGAGGCAGAGATCATGGAGAGAAAGAATGGGATTTGGATTTAGGAAGGTTGGATAAGAGAAGCATAGAGCTGATTTTCCTTAATCAGAGACTTATTGAGAGCCAGTTTAACTATTTGTCACCTTCCTAGGGCCAATGTGGTGGGAATAGAGAATAACCATTGAAATCAGTATCATTTAAGTGACAGGATAAAACCAGAGAACAATCAGCCAGAGAAAGCTGCTTTAGTTGTAAAGCTTAGCTACTGGGGAAAAGGAAAGTTAAAAGAAGTTAATATGTCTCCTTCATTTCTTTCTCTTGTTGTTTTGTTGTTTTCAGTTTTATGTACCACATATCAGTGATATCATATGGTTTTTGACTTCTTCTGTCTGACTTATTTCACTTAGCATAATAATCTGAAGATAAACAAATGAAGAAACAAAAACTCATAGACACAGACAATAGTTTAGTGGTTACCAGAGGGTAAAGGGGGAGGGGGTGGTAGATGAGGGTAAAGGGGGTCCAATATATGGTGATGGAAAGAGAAATGACTCTGGGTGGTGAACACACAGTGTGGTATATAGATAATGTATTACAGAATTGTTCACCTGAAATCTATGTAACTTTACTAAGAATTGTCACCCCAATAAACTTTAAATTAAAAAGTTAATATGAAATAGCAGAAGAAAATAAGTTTTGCTCATTGTTAATTTTCTTCATTATTGTGTCAATTCTGACTGTACATCTACATTAAAAGGGTATTCTTAACCACACCAGATTATGTACTTTTATATATATATGTATAACTTGGGTTATTGTGATGTTTAGATTTTCTAGAATCCCACAGTAGAGAACATTATATTCATGTTCTCTAAATCAAGTAAAAAAATCCATAGGTCAGACAATTAAGTTCTCATCCTAGAAAAAGTGCTACACACCTCATTACTGAATTTCACTACGGTCACCTTCGAAGGACTCCCTTGGGAAGCTGTGCACAGATGCCAGAGCCTAGTCCACCCTTCAAAGCAATTTTGGAACTATTTTTTCTGTAATGGCCATCAGAGCTGCCGTTTTAACCTTGATGTCTTGAATGTCATCAAAATGTCCTCCTTTCAATATTTCCTTTAACTTCAGGTAAAGAAAGAAGTCATTGGGGGCCAGATCAGATGAGTAGGGAAGGTGTTCCAATACAGTTATTTGTTTACAGGCTTAAAACTCCCTTGCAGACAGTGTCGTGAGAATTGGTGCATTATTGTGATGCAAGAGCCATGAATTGTTGGAGAAAAGTTCAGGTCGTCTAACTTTTTCATGCAGCCTTTTCAGCACTTCCAAATAGTAACCTTGGTTAACTGTTTGTCCAGTAGGTACAAATTCATGACGAATAATCCTTCTGATATGAAAAAAGATTAGCAACATTGTTGCAGGAAGTTCACACTCCTAATTGTCAGGCCTCATATATTATATATTCATATTTTGTACATCAACTAAAATGCATACGTATATTCACATTCTCATATTTATACGAAATAAATATGTATAAAATTTTTGTCTTTTAATATTATTTCTTGCTTTATTATTTAAAATTGGTATGAGTCCTTTCTGGACCTCATCTATCCCCGTGATTTATCTTTTCTGTATTTTTTCATTAAGAGAAGAAGGAGGGGAAAGAAGAAGAGGAGAAACAAATTAAACCTGAACATCACCTACTTTCTGTTTTCTGGCTATTTAAAATACATAACAAGAAGTATTGAAGCATATAGTTTACAGAGATATTTTGTCCAAATTCAGTGAGACTTTTTTTTGTGTGTGTGAGATCTGTGAGTGGTACTTTAAATTTTATAATCTAGGCTTTTAAACAGATAGATCACAATGCTTAAGAACAAAGCCTAAAATGTATTTATAGCTTTGCAAATGTCTTCTATGATACTTATGCAAACATGCCCTCTTCTATGGAGAAAAATAATAAAACAGACTTTTTTTTTTTTTTTTTTTTTAATGGAAGATAGGGAAGTGTGTTATTAGGCATCTGTTTAATGAATTAAACCATTCACCTAACTTTGATCTATCTAGTCTTACAGATCAAACTATTCCAGTCTTAATGAGCATTACTTTCCTTTTTTAATTCATAGCTGTTTCCTCTCAATTGCCAAGTTTTTAAAACGAAAGGATTGTGAGAATTTCCACACTCTTTTAGAAGTAGATGTAATCATGCTTCTCTCCCAGCATCTAAAAGGTGGCCTATAACCTAATTGGAAACCCTTGCATAGAAGAATTTCCTTTAAGTAGTAATTAGTGGAGTATCTTTTTTTTTTCTTGAACAGCTGTAGAGTGTTAGCAAAAATAGTTTCACTTTATTTTCCCAAAATTTGTGCTAAGTGCTAATCAGATTACAAATTTAAATGATAAAATCAAGCTAAAGGGGAAACTTGAAAAAAAAAAAAAATAAATGCAAGAGCAGCCTAACAAGTGACAAATAACTGCAACCTTAAAGTTATTACTATTTGTAATGTGTATATAAAGAATATTCACATTTTCCATGAATCATAGTTGCCAGGGCCTTAGCTCTCTAAAAGAGATTAGACAACACTGTCTAATTAATTCCATAGCTGTTGGAGGCAAAAATGATCAGACTATAGGTAATGCATTAATTTGACTTAACTTTTGAAGATAAGAAGGTGTTTTTTTTTAACGACACAAAGGCAGCTTTTTGTTGTTATACTGCAGTTATTACTTTGGGAATTTACCGATAGAATAATTTTGCTATTTCCAGCTTGTTGTTAAGTGCTTCCTTCTCTGAATGCCTAGGTAGGCCCAGAAAATACCTTTTAAAGCTTGGGATATTGCCATTTCCTGCAAATGTAGCCACATAATGGTGTGAGGTCTAAAGATTTGTTTCTTTTACATTTTGACAGCTTACATTCCCTTAGTTAGACTAACACCAACAGAAGAACAAGGGGAAGGAGAGGGACTACTGATCTACCTCTTTTCCTCTCCTGAAGCCCAGTATAGACTGCCTGAGTCTTCATCAGGGGCATCTGAGCCTGAGGCATCATCTTCAATGAAGAATAATCTGTCTTGTTAGATGGAGAAAGAGTCCAGGGAGTCCCCAGTCTAGCTTTCTATCAACTCCCTTGTACATATTTCATGATTCTTATTATTGCTGTAACTTCCCTCTTTTCTCA
This sequence comes from Rhinolophus sinicus, assembly GCF_057876585.1. Classification (NCBI taxonomy): domain Eukaryota; kingdom Metazoa; phylum Chordata; class Mammalia; order Chiroptera; family Rhinolophidae; genus Rhinolophus; species Rhinolophus sinicus. The sequence goes on along the minus strand of NC_142516.1, from coordinate 143,603,965 downwards.
GTAGATTTGATGAAGTCTGGGTGTTGTTAATTGACATTGATGCTACCGCATCACGTACTCACCAAGTCCCATGAGCATTTCTGTGCATCTGCTGAGACTCTCTGAGCAAGCAGAGCAGGGCACAATGACCAGGCATCCCTGGGGAACTCCATTATGTCTGCTCCTTCTTCATCCACGATACCCCAATACTCTGTGGTTCCCAATGCTCATCATGGTATTTCTGTCTCCCTTTCATTTCTTCTTTGAATATTCATCGCGAAATTACTTCTTCCAAAATCTGCTCTTCTCAGAAATGAGAAAATGACGGTAAAGTTTTTAGTAACAGTTAAGTCCTCCTTCTTTCCTCATTTAATATTGAATGTAAATTTTGTGACATACACAGTTGCTAAATATACTCTACTTGAATATATTGTGTATATTTACTATATTCAAATGAATGGTATTGCTAAAAATACTTACATCGTTTATTTATCGGTTGCCTATAATATGCCAGGCAGTGTTTAAAGGCCTCTGTTTTGGCAGCATGGCTTTTAATGTTGGCGTCTCCAGGCTCTAGCTTTGAGTGAAGCACCTAAAAAGTGCTCAGTACATATTTGCAGAATGAGCTACGACAGACGGGGTTGCCAGGTGTCCTGTGTGGATTCTAGCAATGGTTTCCTTTTCTCTAGAAAGAATTCAGACCTCCTTTCTCTTTTCTCCAGGTCCTTGGGAGTTGGGGTTTTTAAGGTTGAAGACATGATCATCCAATTAAACTTTTATTTTTCTTTTATTTGGGGATGAATACTTCCACCGCTTCTTACTTTTTTTACTTTGATACTAACTCCAACGTGGCTATAATAGAGACCAGAGAGAAAACAAATGTCTCTACCAGCTTATTTCCCAGATTCATATTATCATTACTATTATCACAGATATAATGTCCTCCTGAGAAAACAAAAAAAGTATTTTCTCAATAGGACTCCAGTTATCAAAGCCCAGGATCTACAACTGATCTCAAGAATACTTGTAAGATAGGAATGGATCCGTGAATGAAAACTATAAAAATGACTTATTTCCTAGATTACTTGCTTTAACCATTTTTACTTTCTCTAGCCTTCTCCATTCGTTTTAACACATAACTTTAACCATTTTAACCAAATCTAAACATTACAGTAAGTGTCCTGAAGAAAAATAAAGTTAACATCTGTCCTGTAAATCAAAATATAGCTATCTTTGTGAATAATGTCTAATATAATTGTTTGTTTAAAGTATCATGTTATTTAATCCAATATCTTGTACTAAATTCCTACAAAGAGGAAATTTATTCCAACTTTTGCTTGAATAGCATCTCTCAGGTGTTGTGATTCACAGAAATTATGTTCATACTTTTATGATCAATGAGCGAGCATTCTATATATATTTAATGAACAGAGTTTGGGGGTAACTTAGTGTTTTTTAAGTAGAGAAGATGCCAATTTTTCTCTTTTACTGAGCTCGATGCCACTGTGGCAATAAATGCCTTGAAGTCTCATCACACTGTGAACTGTGGTATTCCCCAGCCCTGCCCAGCATTTGCAAAGGTTTTATGAACTTAATGAAATTTTATTAAGAGAAGCTTCACTTTCTTTTCATCACAAGAGGTTAGATTTTTCTGATGCTATATCTCTGTACAAAGATTGGCTTTTCAAGGGCATGGTAGGAAATTAACGTAGACATCACCCACATTTGAGTTTCTCAACACCACACATCGGTGCCGAGGTTGCTCATATTCTGAAATGAGTTACAGTCCCCACTGCTGGAAAGTAAAATATTCCGTGGAGACAAAGAAGGGGAAATTGCAAGTTTCTCCATGAGCTCTCAGGGACACTTCCCTTTACTGTAGTCAGCACAGAATAGACTGATTACAGAAGATGAGGCAATTCGTTTCTTATTTGGGTATTTTTTACCCATTTCTCTGAGGGCCTTACCACTCTGGACAAGTCTCCACTCTGTGAGGGTGAGCCAGGGCCCAAAGAACCCAGATGCTACTAAGAGGGGGTCTGTCGTGCAGGGAGGCCTGCGGGGTCTCTGCTCCCACTCCCCACACAAGAACGCAGGATATGGCGAGGCCAAAAAGGAACACCCACAGAGCCATATGTAGGGGAGTCTGTCGTGTAGGAGACCCTGCTCGCTGCACCATTTGTCGTGCGGGACGGCCTGCGGGGTCTCTGCTCCCACTCCCCATACAAGAATGCAGGATATGGTGAGGCCAAAAAAGAACACCCACAGAGCCATAGGTAGGGGAGTCATACCACTATATTCTCTCTGGCGGCACTATACTCTCACTGGGGGGCTGGATCCACACTGTCCGCAAACCGCCATCCACACTTGCCAGCCCAGCCGCCATCTTCTTGCTAGCCCCCATGCTTTCTCTTCTCTTCTTCTCCTAGCATAGCCACAGCAGTTATATTAGTGGCCAATGGCTCACTGGTTACAGCTGACGGCCAACTAGCCACAGCTGATGGCCATCCAATCACAGTTAATGGCCATTTACTACCTGAGCCAGCACCTGTCTATGTGAGGCCGAGAGCCTGGAAACTACTCTCTGGGGCTCCGCCCCCACAGAGTCATACCACTATATTCTCGCTGGCGACTGGGTTGGAGAAACAGGAAACAGGAGCCACACAATTCTCAACCCTCATTGCTCCGCTTGCAGGCTCAGCCACCATCTTCTTGCTAGCCCCAATTTTTTTCTCTTTCTGCTAGCGTAGCCACAGCAGTTATATTAGTGGCCAATGGCTCACTGGTTACAGCTGATGGCCAACTAGCCACAGCTGATGGCCATCCCATCATAGTTGATGGCCATTTACTACCTGAGCCAGCAGCTTTCTATGTGAGGCCGAGGGCCTGGAAACTGCTTTTTGGGGTTCTGTCCCCACAGGGTCATCCTTCTTAACTCAAGGACTAAAGTGGAAACTCCAGTTAGTTTTTCCTTTGTATATCCTAGAGAGTCACTGATTTCCCTTTTGCAAGTACAAATCAGAAGAGAGTCTTGTTAAAAGTTGATCAACTCTATTATCCACTACTGTTTCTAAAATATAACATTTAGGATATATGTGAAACAGGTAAATACTAGTAACTTAAAGACCCACAGTTCCTCAGTTTCTCCATGATACTTTTCTAATGCCCCAGAGAGTACAGAATTAATGATAGTTTTATAGGATGGATCCTTTTCTACTCAGCACCGTAAGACCTGCCACAGCTATCCGCTTGTTCTATTTTATTGGCATAAAATATGCAGTCAACATCCTGTTGCAATGTTTTTTCTACTATCACTCTCTTTTTTTATTATTCATGGCATCTATAGTTCACATTACTTTTATGTTTGCAAATAAATCTCAAAGATTTTCTTTTGAACTGATCAATGGATCTCACTCCCAAACAGGGGACATTAACACTGGAACAAAATCATCAGAGCAGAGGGCTGCTCAGATTATGGTTGGGTTTAGGTCCATTTTTGCCAACCTTCTGACCCCCAAGTGGTGAGAACCTGTTCCTTCACATCCCGACCTCTGCACTGGGTGATAGTGGTCAGCCCACTACATCTAGGTAAGCCAGCCCTTTATCCACAGTTTGGTACCACAGTCAGAAAGTGTTTCATTTATTCGTCAGAGCTTCTAGAAGGTATTCTTAAAATAGCCATGTCCACCACTAATTACCAACTTTAACCAAATATGCATTCTCCCTAATCTGCCCCCGAGAACCATGCTTGTATTACAGTGGAGGTGGTTGTTAATTTCCTGTGACTGCTGTAGCAATTTCTGCAAACTTGGTGGCTTAAAACAACAGAAATTTATTATTTCACAATGTGGAGGCCAGAAGTCCAAAATCAGTATCTCTGGGGTGAAATACAGCGTCATAGGGCCACCCTCCTTCTGAAGGATCTACGGAAAATTTGCCCCTGGTCTCTTCCAGCTTCTGGTTGGTGGCTGCCAGCAATCTCTGCCTGGGTGTTTATATCACCTTCTCTTTCTGCCTCTTATGTGATAGCACTAAAGATCAGTTTAGGTAATCCAGGATCATCTCCCCATTTCAAGATCCTGAATCACATTTGCAAAAACATTTACAGGTTTCAAGGGATTAGGATCTGACATCTTTGGGGGACATTATTCAGTTACTACAGAAGTGTAAAGAAATAGTAAAAACTAAAAGAGGAAATTTACAAAAATATCTTTGGAACACTGAGAGCATTGATTGTCTTAGTGCCAGATGTGTTTGTAATATAGGAGAAAATTCCTATGATTCTGGCAGCAGCCACATTGGCAGGGGAGATTTCACATCCACACATCACACATCAGAAGCCTCAGCACAGCTATCAGTTGGCATTAGCAAGTCTCATGTGGATGGGAGCAGCCATAATTAGGCTGGGCATTGGCAATGGTGCCTCTTTAGTAGACACTATAGTGGCAACGGCATCAATTTTGGTGGACATTAGTGGCATAGCTTCCTGTTCAGACTATAGAATCACGAACACACATTATAACAGTGAACTGGAGAAAGCAACGAAAAATAGCAAATGTAAAACAGAAAACAAGAGAACCAGCTAGAGGAGTACTAAAGAGACCTTTCAAAGACACATGCTCTAAGGAGAAAGTTTCAAAACTACTTGAATGGATTTTGAAGGAAACCAGAATTCTAACAGCATAGAAAGTAGAGCTGGAAAAATACTACTCGTGTGTAATATCATGTTTACAGTATAGGCTGGTATAGTTTGGAAAACACAAGTTATATCACTGTTGTTCTGCTCCTTTGTTGCTCTATAATTTGTTATAGGATCTCTACGTAACTAAATTCTTGGGATTTCTTTATGGTCCATATACATTCATGATGTCTTTAGCACAAATAATTTAGATGTAATTCAAATGTGCCATGATGCTATGAATCAGGGGAGATGGTAGAATAGGTAAAGGGGGTCAAATATATAGTAATAGAAGGAGAACTGACTCTGGGTGGTGAACATACAATGCAATAGATAGATGATGTATTACAGAATTGTACACTTGAAACCTGCATTATTTTACTAACCAATGTCACCGCAATAAATTTAATAAAAATTTAAAAATAAATAAATAAATGTTTCCCCATAGTCAACCTGTTGGCTTAGTGACAGCGACCCACTTGTAAGCATGTTCAGATATATTTGATTTTCTCAGAAGGGCTTTTGAAACTTGTCCATGAGTTGTCAGGGTGTCACTCCATTCAGCTAGTGTGCTCAGTGCAACACACTGGGGTTCCTGCACCTTCCTCACATGTGGACTCAGCACAGTGGGGGGTGTTTTCCTTTCTTGTTCATCCTGGGCACCCATGACTCTCTCTGGACCTTGGCAGAGTGTCCCTTGTGATTTAGTCATTAACTGTATAAGATTGAAAAGCTCACAGAAAATACCACAATTTTCCATAATAAAAACGTTCTGTTCCTTACATTTTAAGTTCTTCCATGAAGCACAATATCCTTTACACAGAAAGAAATCCAATCCACGAGTGAAATCATCACATTTGAATTTTCACCTCCAGTGCCTTGCACATAATAGGTGCTTAATAAATGTGCGTGTGTGTGCGTGTTTGAAGAAACAATTGAATATATATGGACATGTGCATTACTGATTAATAAGCAATGTCCTGAAATTAGAAAATCCTAAATTCATTTTATTTTTTTTTTAGCTTCTCTAAAGATAGAAATATTTAACACTTTGGACTACATTTTTGAAATGTTTAAACCCAGTCCTCATCACAGCTAAATCATAGATAATAACATAAACTTCCTCATACACACTGCTAAACTCTTCTTTGTAAATCATTTTTTTCTTAATAGGGAAATGTCCTTCGTTTTTGTTTTTTTTTTGTTTTTTAATTTTTTCCCTCACTGCAGCTGGTGCCAAGAAAAACAGATCAAATGTGACTGGTCAGGAATGATGGTGAGTAGCCAAGAGTAGAGTACTCAAACCAGACTGAGAGCTAATTTGGAGAGGTATGGCAAGTGGCCAGCCTCCTCAAAGAGAAGTAAAAATACAAGCGATCTAACGTGAAAAGAACTAGGGTCAAGATTAGTGAGAGAGAACAATGCAGTTGAGACAACTTTGGGACTAAGATTTGCAGCTAAGAAAGTCCAGCATCACGATCTTATGAAAGTCATGTTTCATCTTCACCAGGAAAGTAGGCCTGCCTTAGTAGGTGTAGCATCCTGGGTCTTAAAACCGACGTACCCATACTCAACCTGTGATAGTACTCACATCCTGCTTATTTATGACAACGTGATTTGACTGAAAGCAAGGTTTGCTACCCCACTTAGAAAAGGGGACCAGCTGGTACAATTTTGCGTAGAGGATGTCGGATCATGTAAAATCATGCTGTCATTCCACTCCCATTCCATAAGAACAAAAAACATGATTCAATGAAATAAAATGTTTTGTTTTCCTTTTCTCCTCTAAAAGATAAGCACAAATTTTCTCCAAAGCGTTAAATATTTCTATCTTTAGAGAAGCTTAAAAAAAAAAAAAAAAAAAGTGAATTTAGGATTTTCTAATACCAGAACATTGCTTATATGGGAAGAATCTGGGTGAATGATGTAAGACATAGAGTAGTGATCTCAGTCCCTGTATCACATGCTCCTCAAAACAAAGTGACTGCCTATTGCAAAGTCTCCAAGAGGCCGCAGCTTTAGTGTATCCGTGTAACATAATATGTTCCTGAAGTGCATTCTGGGATGTGTCCTGACATGGGCAGTGGGAAGAATTCTTTGGCTTTTTCAAGCTTGTAGGGCCAATTAGGCTGAGTTGCTGAAATAATAATCTAGAAATATAGACAATACTATAGTATTAAATGATTCTCCTAGATATTTTATTTTTGTATATACATGCTATAGATTTAAAATCTCTTACATGTTTGCACAAAAATTTGATTTAATATAAACATTGAAACTACTTGTGTTACCTTAAAAAACACTTTTCTTCAAAATGTTTACCTTTGACCATTGTTCCATAATGGTCATGATATTGACATGTTCCATTAAAGTCACAGTTGTCTGCTATAAAAACAGCAGCTAGCGTTGAATCTGAAGCCAGTCAGTTCCAGTGTAAATCACATAGCTCTTCACAATGCAGGTATTATGTTTCCTTATGGAGCCACATGGGCTGCCAATGCCATTCAACGTGAAACACACCCAGACTAAGGCAGCCGCTCATACCTGCAGAGGGTCATGGCAGGGTGTTAAGTAGAATCCCCAGCAACGCAAGACAATCAGGCAGCAAGCCAGGGAATTCCTTATAGTCCAACTACAGGGCACACATCACCCTAATGGATTGAAAGTTAATGTGTTTTTAATGCCTATATTCTGTAACCTCTGCAGATATCATTTTGACCAATCTGGAAATCTATGAAGTCTTTAAGGGAAAACAAAATAATAACTTAGAAAATTAGCAGCTGACTATAGGCTTGTTGAATTGTACTTATTGCCCTGACATAGAATAATAGTTTGAGATTAGACACCATACATTTTTCTTATATTTTGTAATAGAGTCAAAACTTGTTTTACATATTGTATTTCTCTGGGTTTTCTGATGGCCAAATATTATGCTACTGAACTTAATTGACTTCCCTTCACTAACAAAAGTCGAGTCCGCTCGGAGTAGCATTCAAAGACTTTCTTTGAAACTGCTTTGCTCTAATTCTCTATACTCAACTCACCTCGTACTACAACGCTAAATGTGCTTGAATTTCCGGATATATAAACAATCCTTGTCCTTGCACAATGCCGGTCTTACACTCAGAACGCTTGTACCAGCTGATGATACCTTTCTGCATCTTGCTAACAAATGCCAATTCAATTAGACACACATGTATTGATCCCTAGGCCCATTATGATTTGTGGCTCATAGGTAGTACATATTTGTGTTTGTAAATAAATGATGAAATGACCATGTACAGATGTTTTCTTAAGTGCCACAGGGATTAAATAGAAGAATACAAAGGATCTGATCTTTAACCTTTAGGAAAATGCAAGCTAGACAGTGAGACAATAATGTAACTAACTGCCTATTAAAAATGCATGAAATAAGTTTCACAATCATGAAAACAACATATAATGCAAGTATAAAATTAAAAAAAAAAGAGTATTTCTGGGAGTTCAGGAAAGTTTTTCGATAAAGGTGGATTTCTAGGGATTGGTATTTAAATATAGGGAAGGGTACATCAGGCTTCAGGAAAACTCTGAGCTGTACTTTATAGTATGAATGTGTGAAACTCATTGTGAATTTGGAAGAATTAAAACCTAAGGTACATAGTACATAACCGAAGAGAATCCTCAGTTCCAGCTGTGTGTGATCACATGTGCTAGTATGGTCTAATCAAGTCTAGGAGCTGACAAAAATAACTATTCAGAAAAACCCATTATTCAAAGGGCACCCAAAGATGTAACTACTTGAACAAAGCCAATTTACAAGTTCATTCACAAAATTTTTTTTATGTTGCATATCTGATGCTGTTAGATACTAGGGCTATAACAGTCAACCAAGAAAATAGGTCTTTTGTCCCCACTGATCATAGAATTGAATGGAAAGGAGAGTCAACACATTGTACAGGAATTAATATATAGTTAGAGGATGGAAGAAGTGCAGTGAAGGAAAAAATAAAGAGTCTAACATGATTTCAATCAATATCTAATATAAGCCTTTCCAGGAAGTAAAATTTAATATTTACTTTTAAGAATAAAGAGAAGTTAGCCAGTCAAGGAGGTGGGAAAATCATTCCAGGTGTTTATGAAGATGATAATTCTGAGAAGGACTCAGTTTTTATTGTTTGTTTGTTTGTTTTCTTTAATTTTAATCCTTCCTAAAGGAATACATTTTTGAAAAAAAAGCAGGATGTGCATGTGAGAAACCCAGGGGAAGTAAAGCAAACTCAGTATGAGTACAGCATCATGGGTGTGTGGGAGAAGGTGTAGGAGACACGAAAGTACAGTTGGATGAAAAAAAAAAAGATTTGAGAGTATCTTTCAGAACAGTACGGTCTTTGGATTTTATCCTAAGTATCATGAATGTCACCGAAGACTTTTACATAAATAAGTCACACGACCAAATGTATATTTTTGTTAGATTATTTACACACTGTACTTGAAGTGCAGATTAGAAATAATTACAAGAACCATAAAAAAAAACAAAAAACAAAAAAAAACAAAACAGGAGGTTATTATAAAAGGGCGTGAGAAAGACAGGAGTTCAAGAATGACTCCTAATCTTCTAGCAAAAACAAATTAAATTAAAAAAATACAAAATAAAAACAAACAAAACAAAAAAATGAGATCTACAAAGTCAGGGAATCCTAGAAGAGGACAAATGTATAGGGGAGTAGGAAGTCAAGGCCTTTGTTTTTGTTGCATTAAGATTGAAGATATCTCTGAAATGTCCCACAAAACTTTTTAGTCAGTTATAAATAAAAATATAAACTATGAACAAGATTCTCAGCTCTTAGGATCCATGAGCATATGGAATGATTCTACTAAAAAAGAACAGCAATTAACTTTCACATGCAAGGACACACTGTGTATTTTAGAATTCTGATTGTACTCTTTTCTATTCAAGATACAATATAAAGTAGACAATTTTGCATCAAGAAGGATTTCCCTGAGAGTTAACAAGCACTTTAAAAGTAATAAAATGCATTTGTTTTAGCATTTTGAGTGAATTTAAAAAAAATAAAAAGTATTGACATTTTACAAAACTGTACTTTATATAGGACAGTGAAAACAGTATAACTGAATTTTAACACAACTTATGTGCATACACAGTTTAAGAAGGAATACCAGCAACAGAAGAAATCAATGAGAGTTCTTAAGAATGTAAAAAAAGAATAACAATTAATGGAAACAAAATTAATTGCTAATCAAATATACTTACATTACAAAAATCTAACACCGTTTGTGATCTTGACTTTTATATCAGCCTTGTACACATAATATTATGAAAATCTACATATTTTAAAACAAGTCAAATACTTAAATTATAATGAAATATTCAGTCTGTGCTTAATGATGATAAATATTCTTAATACAACTTTTAAAATCAACACAAAAAAAAGACGTGCTATATGGCATATACATATCAATTATATTAATGAATTATATATTGAATAATAAATTATTAAGTCAAAATATAAATTGCTGTTTACAACATGCGACTAAAAATAACACAAGCTATAGTTTGGTATTTTTAGGTCTAGTAGTATTTAATATTTCAGTTTGATTCTTTAATCATGTTCATCCATGAGCATTTTTGTAACTTTTAAAAATATTAAGATGTTTTGTATTGATAAAGTTCTGTCTTTAAAGTTATGCAAAATGGCCATAAGCTCTGGAAACACGTCAATTAACTTTATAATTGGTCATTGATATTGTATTATATTATATTACGTGAAACAGTCAATATGGTACCTCATTAGAAAATCTAGTTTGGTGTTCTGTGTAAAAATTTAATGAATATGGCACATAAATATAGCATTTCTATCAATATGTAAAAATGTATCTGATGTGTTGCTTCAGATAATTTTTCTCTCCTTCAGTGAGTAAATTTTTGTTTCTGTTATATACCAACAGGAATAAGCCAAGGAATTTTAATTCATAAAATCAATATCAATCAATAGAAAAAAATATATGATTTAAGACTCTATGACCATACTGTATGTAATTTTATCACTGTCACAAAATATTTAAGGTTATTTTAAGGTTATTATTTCAGGCTATTATTTATTATTAAGATGAAATTTGTTATGTGTAGCTGTTTAGATCAGTTTTGAGATGACCCAGGGGGTATGCAAAGACTTTCTAGGGGTATGCAGGCATGGTGGGACTAACAGATCCAGCTCACATTCTTAATTCTCATATTTGCTCTTCTGAAAACTACTCTTGAGAACTTTTGAGATGTAGGTACAATTCTGGTTTTTCTTTCTCACTTCTTTTGTAGTTGTCCTTTCTGTTGACAAAGGAATGACATACTTTCTTCTATATTGAGTGTTTATGCTCTTTTTTTCTTCCATCCATCACCATAAGAAGAAGATGACCAGTCTAGTTCACTGATCCAAGGCAAAGTATAGAGATGTCAAGTGGAGCACCACAGTTATCCTATCCTTGATGGAGTAAAGAAATAACAAGAAAACACAGGGTTCCAATGCGTATCGACATATAATTGTCCATTATGTGTAACCTACAAGAGCTTTGTCCCTTTGTGTAACAGTAGCATATGTTGGTCCTAAGCAAATAGCAATGAAAAGTGTCTTTTATATTAAATGCTAATTAAATGAAAAGTATTGGAAGGAAATAAAAGCCAAGCTGTTTTTTAACTGTCCAAAAAATGTAAATACACTGAAAAAAATAAGATTCAAGAGTAATAAAAGCATGTGGGCCCTGGGAATATTAAAAATGGACAGATAACCATTTTACTAAATTGATTTGGTTTAATTTTCTGACACTCTTTGATGTCTCACTAATATGACTGAGATGACACTAATGTGACTGAGGCATATATGTTAATACTCTGGAGGAAGAAAATGGTCAAGAATCACTATAAAATCAAAGGTTATATTGAGCTCACAACTAAGTTTTAGCAGCTGGGAGGATATGAGTAGCAGCATGAAATATTCACTGAGTGAACTCATCCATGCTTTCCCGAATCCATGAGGGCTGCAGACAACAAAGAAATGATCTTGGAGTGCATTCATCATATGTTAAACCAAGGACCTGCAAACTAGAACTCATGGGACAAATCTTGCCCACTATTTTTTTTTTTTTTTTTTAAATAATTCGTTGCAATACAGCCATTAGTTTATATGTTCTCTGGCTTCTTTTGTACTACAGTGGTAAAGTTGAGTAGTTTCAACAAGATGGTATGGACCAGAAAGCCTAAAAATATTTATTATCTGACCTTTTACATATTAAGTTCGCCAACCCTTCTTAAACTATACTCACTCCACTCTAATCGATATGCTTAAAGGCTCTCAAAAAAAAAACACAAAACGAATCTTTGGTCAATGTCCTCCTATATTTAATTAAGAACGTGAAGGAAACTAGTGGCTCCTTTTGCACACTTCAGCCTCCAAAAAGATGATCAAATAAAACTTCAATCCTTTCTCAGTAGTATTAGCTTATGGATTATCAATTTAATGTTTCCTGATGCCGTCTCTAAAATATGTGCCTCATGACATGCTCACAAATAAACTATATAACATAAAAATCCTACAACATCCTCTCTTAATAAGACAGAGACAAAATCACATATTTGTCATGAATCACTCTTAAACCCAGTAATAAACATATAGCCAATTATGTGTGCTAGGCCCATAAAGTCAATGTTGAGTTAAAAGCTGTTTGTTTGTTTTTCCTGTTCTCATGAAGAACAAACTCTGATGGGGGGGTGGGGGTGGAGGACAAATATTGCTTACCTCACCCAGTAAATCTGGTTACAACTGCACTAAATGATGCAGTGGAGATGTGGCGCTTTAATAACCATATGAGAAGCAATTATCACGTATCAACATGAATCTGATTAAAAGGGGATGTGGGTAGAGCAAAATGAGGGTTCAAGCCAAAAGGCATCATCGAGCAGGGGAAGGGGCTATGCACACAGGACAGCAAAGTTCGGGAGCCCACTAGAATTAAGAAGGCAGCAAGAGCAGGTACGAAACCCAGAAGCTCAAGCCACCATCTTTATTTCTGAGGAAAGCTTCCCGTACGGTCTCTTCAAAATAAATGAGAGCAATACTGAGGATTGCTTTCTTGATAGGCAACGGACACTGCAGAACACTAAGGGTGGGCAATGGGTTGTTTGAAGCTTTGCTATTTCAAAAACAAGAAAAAAAATCTGAAGGCAAAAGATTTTAAAAATCCAGTTAAATTAGAAAATGAGATAAATTATAAACCTCTGAGAAACACTTTTTTAATGTTCTGTATTAATAGCAGTCTAGGTGTTACAGGTGCCATGATATAAGAGAGGGAACACACACTTTTAGGCTAATGGACTATGGGTTAAAAGCCAAACTGGCCTCCATATACAAGGGTATCTAGGTTCCAGGAGCTCCAGGACCCTGTCTGAATCTCCATGTGGTGCAGCGCTCAGCAAAGTATCTGCCACATGGTAGGTGCTTGGCAAATATTTCTGAATGATTTAATGGACAAGTTATTTGCACTAGTTCTTCATTGGGAATAAATTCCAGAGACAATATTCATACCTAGGTCTGTTTACATCTAGTCTAAAGTAAAAACTACGACCCTACCTCTTTCTCTGTGATGGCAAATAGAATTGAATCATGCCTGGCTGGTCCAAATTATGAGGTTGTAATAGGACCAAAGAAGATGTTATTATATGGGAATCTGCTTTGTTAAATCTGAAACACTGAAAAAATATATAAGAACTGAAAGATGAAGATGTAATAAATATACATTATTCTTTTTAGAGTTTAAATTCTCTATCATTATATAATTGGAAGAGACCATCTTAAAACATTTTTTTCCGTTTCTATGGGGAGTTGCTGAAAAATCTAGCCATGTTATTTCTTAAATGTTCACTATTGTGTATTACACATTCTGAGTTAATGATATTTTTATTTTAATGTAAACCCAGGGGAGTATTATATTTATTCAACACAGATCCCAACAAACTCTTTTCAAATTACTTTTTCCCCAACATATTCAAACCCTGCACAAAGAAGAACATTTGCAATTTTGAAACCTTAGAATCATGGGGGTTTTTTTGTTTGTTTTTGTTTTGCCCGCAAGATAAAAATATCCACCAATTTCCTGGGGTGAGTCCTGATCAATAGACATCTGACATTGGAGAGCACCGCGAAAAGGCGGAAGTTATTTTTAAGTCGTCCTCCATATTTTCACTAAAAGTCTCTCTGCTTGAGGCTCCAGTCAGTAGAGAGAGAAAATTGCTGATACTTTGAAAGAAATATCTGATCAAATATGGAGGAAATGTCTCAAATACTTCATCTAAAACTGCATGATACTTTTTTTCTTATCCTTTCTTGATCTATAATTCTTAATTAGCCAATTATATAGAATTTGGGCATTAAGAAATTTGAAACACACCAGGAAAAAAAGAAAAAACAAACAAAACAAACAAAAAAACAAGGCTATAGATCCAATTTTTGTTTTTGTTTTTAATTTAATTTTAGAGTTTTTAAAGACTCAAATACACATTTCTTGCACCTCTTGGTTTGGGGCAATTGCTTTAGCTGGGCATTGGATGATATAGAGCATGTCTTACGTAAACTACATGATACACACCATCATTTCAAACTCTCATGTTCTGCACAGCTTGTTAAACTGCAGCTATAGATTCCATAGGTCTGGCGTCTGCATTTCTAACAAGGCCCCACATAATGCTGACACTGTTGGTATAGGTTACATTTCTAAAAGCAATAACCCACGTCAATTCTCAGTTTATTTCCAACTCTGAGACGTGAACTTAGTTCCCCTTGGAAACTCCGGTTTGGCTCCTTCTCATCTCTGAGTTCCTCTCTAATTGCCACATTATACCAACAAATTCAATGATAATGCTGTTGTCCAAATTTGCCTAGAGTTCATAGAACATTTGGGGGGTTTCATTTTATATATATATATATATATATATATATATATATATATATATATATATATATATAAATGTTTCCCCCAAAATAAGACCTAGCCGGACCATCAGCTTGAATGCATCTTTTGGAGCAAAAATTAATGCAAGACCCGGTCTTATTTTACTATAAGACCGGGTCATATATAATATAATATAATATAATATAATATAATATAATATAATATAATACAATACAATACAATACAATATATAACTGTGTCTTATGTTAATTTTTGCTCCAAAAGAGCATTAGAGCTGATGGTCCGGCTATGTCTTATTTTTTGGGAAGCACGATTATATAAAGGATGCTTCACGTTGCTAATTTGTATCACAAATAATACTTTCAAAATTCAATCATAAAACAACTAGCTGAGAGCAAGAAATCCTATTAAAATAGCTGAATTTCCTATTATAGTCTTACTGAAATATATCATTTGTGGGGTTCTGATTTTTTGACATCATAAAAACCAAAAACTAAATCAAGCTATCTCAACTCGATGAATCAATTTATTGGAAAGATGCTAAGGAATCAAAGTATTAGTATGATTTGAGCCCAGAGAGCATGAAGCCCAGGTGAGGTTTCAGGCTGTACCAGGGGTGGCAGCTTCTATCACTGCAGTGTCTATGAGCTTTACAGTATCGTTCAATCTTTATTGCACTAGCTCAAGATTCACAATCTTAGTACTAAGCTTCTGATAGGCAGGGTTTAGGTCAAGTACCTACTCCCCTACCCCCTGCCACTTCTCAACCAATATCAGACAAAATGTGGCCCCATCATGGCCAAGGTGGGCAGCAGACCCAGGAAGCTGATTTCCTGTTGAGATAACACAAAAAGGGGACCTCCCCAATAAGGAAATGGAACTACCAAATGAAATGGGTAAATTTGGATACCCAGCAGCAGAAAAAGTAACAAATGTTGCTATACACAGGTGATCAAATGTACTCTTAAAGTATGCAATGTTGTTATACAACTGTCATTAAACAAATACCTCAGAAAACACACAATGTTTAAATAAGAAGACAGTTGTAGACACCTGCTTAAATATTACCGGAGACAGGTTCTCTGTGGTTAAAGAAATGTCTTATGTAAGATCTTTAATTAGTTCTTATTTTGTAACAATTGCAGAATGTACAAATGCTACATTTTCTTCTGAGACTTTTTCTCCTTCACAGTTATCCTGTTGTGTAATGTGTGGTTGATGGACTGTGGGGCTCACTGTCTTCTTTTACAGCACTTTCTACCTACTTCAAATCTGTTAAATGGACATTGCCTTTTCCCTTTTTAGTAAATATCAAAAAATGAAAATAAGATAAAAAGGAGAAGATGGTTAATTCAGGAAATATTATAATCTCCATGATATGGAGATACCAGTTGTATGTAAAGAACAAACAGTAAGTAGCCTCATTTTTGTTTAAAGGAAATAAAAATTGAAGACACACACACACACACACACACACCACACACACACACACAGGGAACCTAAAAATGTATACACATTTTAAGAAAGGAAAACTGTATTAAAATTGCAGTACTCAATATATACTGATAACAACAGATGAATACAGCCATGTTTGATGTCTGCAATTGTAAGAGGTGCTCAAAATGGTTACCATCAGCATAATTTTAATACAGTTTTTTCCCCTTCTTAAAATGTGTATATGTTTTTTTGGCTCTCTCTCTCTCTCTCTCTCTCTCTCTCTCTCTCTCTCTCTCTCTCTCTCTATATATATATATATATATATATATATATATATATATATATATATTCTCACATATTTGTATTGTCGGTAGTTTCCTCCTTAAACAGAAACACTTTGGTTGTCTTTACCATGTCTAGTTATTTAAATTATTTTTTAATGTGGCAAAGGCCTTGGAATTAATCAGCCCCATCTGCATACACAAAAGACATGACACAGGGAACAAAAAACGTCTGAGGACAAAACTAGGCTTCCTTTCACAGGCAATAGGAGAAATTAGTGTCATCACTAGGTTGAAGACATAAAGAGATTCAAAATTAAAAATCCTTTGAACGCTTCCAACAAGATTCCTATAATCAGCTGAAAGATAAGTAATGATCAAAGCCCTTTAAAACAGTATTGTTCACTCCATTAGAACTGTTTAAATGTACCCTACTATTCACCAGAAATTATACAAGATTACTGCAGAAGCTATGCTATTGTTTCAGCAAGGCACCCAGATGTTTTAAGGATGGCTTCCCCCACCAACGTAAGGTTAAAAGCCAGGATATAAAAACAGCTGCAGTTATAAACCTTAATTACCAGGAACATCCCACCACATAGGTACTCAATTGCCCTGACAAATTGATTTATCCTGAAGAGAGTGGGGTGGAGCTGGTGTTTGGGGACTGGGAAGGCAGATGGGAAGAAGGGCAAGTTCATTGCTACGTGGAATCAAATTTTGGCTAATTCTTCAAAGAAACCCTTCCAAAGTCCTCACTAACTATGTATCTGGGAAATGTTAACCTCTTGAAGATTTCTTTCTTCATTTAGTCCATGTTATCCCAGCTCCAGTATGATGGGTGAAAAGAGATAAGCACGTTTCTACACACCTCATTACCACTGTTATGTTATGCATTCACCCACGGATATTACACACAGCAGTGCCATGTTGGGATCTGAGAACATTCCTAAGCAGGAATTCAGAATAATGAATGTGTGACAGATTTACTAACTCTCTTACTCTTACTCCCTGATGCACTGTGAGGTTTTAATAACAACATTGTTATTGCTTTTATTGATAACAATTTGGAGGGGACATCTTCTGTCTCCATCTGTAAGCATATTGCAGGTTTCACATGACATTGTTTATTAGCACTAGCTGAACATGGTGAGAGAATTAGCAGGGTTTTAGAAACTGATTTTTACCAGCCATTTTGAAAAATGTATTAGAAACTTTACTTTTATGTTCTAGGAATATCAGTTTAAATGTCACACTGAACCGACGATGCACACGGAGAAGGAGGTGTTATAAGCTAGCTATAATCTCTAAAAGTGTGTGAACCGAATCAAAATACAGTAAGCATGGGTTAAAACGTGGTGCTTTTAAGGTTGGATTTTAAACTGCGAGCCCAGTAGTGAATATGTTTAGCTCTAGATTTGTCCCACCCTCCCACCCTATCTTCAACTCCCAAATATCATATGGGTCACTGCAAGGATAAAATGAACATAATTTCTATCCTGAGAGAATGCTGGAATTCAAAAATGTGAGTCATGTTATGGAAAATGGAGAAGTGCAATGCCGCTGGGTTTGCCTTTGGAGTCATGGAAATGGCTTTATGAGGCTCTAATATAGTACATGTAACAATTAACAACAACAACAAAACACTGCCTGCAGCCATGACTTCTGATAGTCTTCCCTTCCCATCCTCACATATGAACCCCAGGGGAATTGCTCTGTGATAGCTTTCATTGTTTGTATTTCCAGACAGTGACTCTCGAATATGTGTTGCATCAAAATCACTATCAGGAGTTGTTAACCCTAGTAACCACAATAATTATAACATTCATAACTTACATTGACTGAGCAACCACTAACTAGTTCGCTAATGACTTCCCAAGCATAAGCCCTTCCAAGGACACAAATGTTTTAGAAAATCTGAGTCTCTAGAGGTGAGGTCCTGGCACTGCCCAGATGATTGCAATTCATACCATGGTTTGAAAACAACCGTGAACAAAAGATATTACTCTCCCACTAAGTTCCCAAATCCTGGGGATGAGTATTCATTAGTGAACAGAGGGTGTAAGATGCCTCAGGAAAAGCCTGGCCCATCCTCCCTCAAAACCAGACAAGCTTTTAAGTAAGTCATAGAAACTAAGATTCCAAGAATTTCTTTGGAAAACTTTGTTTATTCATTCATTTATTTATTTATTCATTTGTTTATTTATTTTATTTATTCGTTTATTTATTTATTTGTTAGAGTGTGGGACTCCCTCACTTCTCTGCCACCAGGCTGCAATCAAGTTCTTTGGTAACTTTTGAGATACGTTGGCTCAAGGTTGCATCTGGCACCATGTTGATCCAAAAGAGCCTCGTGATTAGCAACCTTGCTGAACACAAATAAGATTCCAGAGTGTTTATTTCTGGTTTGTGAAGTTCTTTACACTAAGTAAGGAGTGAGCTTTGGATGAAGATCTTATACACTCTAAGTTCCTGGCAAACTACTTCCTAAAATTACTCTCAGAAACTGTAATATTTTAGGCCTTCGCATATGTTGGTTCTTCCATTGAAACAGTTTGCCATCAGTCTAACCCGTCAGCTGGTGAATCTGACTGAATCCGAGTATTTTTTCCTGGGTCTTGAATTCTCTTATTGTATTTTATAGATGAAATGTAAAATATGCAGAGGAGTCACAATAGACTATGACGTGCTCAAAGGCAGGCAATGATTTTATTTATTTTTATAACACCTATTCTAGCAAGCTTTTTTATTTTTATTTTAAGGACATGCAGAGTTTTAAAATATGCTTGCTGAATGAATAAACAAAGCTTTCAAGAGTAACATAACATTTTTAGACTATAGAAAAGTGCAAAAGTTGCTGTTGTGGATAAATTTAATTGAGAAATTTGGATTCCTTTAAACTACCTTTTTTGCAGCTACCAAAATCTAATTTCCTAATACGTCATATGAAACTTCATATATTTAATGATCTAATATCTAATTTAAAAATAAATGGTTAATGAGGTAACTCTGGAGGTACTTTAAACCCTCACTTATACCATGATAAACTATAGCTAACACTGGTGTAAAATGTAAAATCTTCATGTATGCCTTCTAGACTTTAAAAGACTAGATTTTAAAATAATATATAAAATGATTTGATTTGTTCAGTTAAATTGTTCTTTCCATGAGAATCACAGGTTGTTTATAATCTTGTTTTTTTTTTCTAGTTTTATTGTGAAATGATCAACATACATGCATCACTGTATAAGTTTAAGGTGAACAGCATAATGGTTTGATTTATATATAATATAAAATGATTAACACAATAGGTTGAGTTAACATCTATCTTCTCATATAGAAAAAATAAAAAGAAAAGAAGGAAAAAAATGTTTTGTATTGTGAGGAGAACTCTTAGGATTTACTATCTTAACAACTTTTCTATGTATCATACAGCAGGGTTAGCTATAATCATCACGATTTACATTACATCCTAGCACTTGAATATCTTATCGCGGAAAGTTTGTACCTTTGACTATCATTTTCCAATTCCCACTCCTCCAAACCTTTGTCTCTGGTAACCATAATTCTGATTGTTTTGCTGCAAGTTTCTTTTTTTTTAATGCCACATATAAGTATTTGACTGTCTCTGTCTGATGTATTTCACTAAGCATAATGCCTTCAAGGCTTATTCATGTTGTCACAAATTGTAGGATTTCCTCATTCATTGTGGCTGAATAATATTCAATTACATATAGAAATAGAAATAGACATAGAGATAGATGTATCTAACAACTTCTTATCCATTTATCCTCCAATGGACACATAGGTTGTTTCCATGTCTTGGCTAATGTAAATAATCCTGCTATGAATATGAGGGTGCAGATATCTTTTCAAGTTGGTGTTTTCATTTCATTTGGATGTATTTCCAGAAGTGCAATTGCTAGATCATATAGTAGTGCTGTTTTAACTTTTTCGAGGAAGCTCTGTACTGTTTTCCATAGTGGCTGAACCAATTTACATTTCCACCAACAGTGAAAAGGATTCCTTTTTCTTGATAGCTACTCCAGCATTTGTTCTCTATCTTTTTGACAATGGCCATCATAACAGGCAGAAAGTGATATCCCATTGTGGTTTTAATTTGCATTTCCCTAATGACTAATGATGTTATTAAGCATCTTTTCATGCACCTGTTGGCCTCTCAGTGTTTGGTCTTTTATTTCACCAAACTACACCAACAACTTTGAACAACAATTAAATGATTGACTTTGATGTGTACCCTAAGTGATATGAAGACAGCTAATCAAAGACTTTTCACATAACAAATTAAATAATCTGGCAAAAACAGTATGGTGAAAGCTGAAATTCTTGGGAGTAGAAGGATCCTATACAGTACTGATGTGAAATGTAAAGGGTTAAACAAGACTGACTTTTTAAAACAGCTTTTCCATAGGTACATAGTATTGCACAACCTAAAGGAACTGCTATTTTGCATGAAATAAGTAATACATTTCATTGAACATGAGTTAAAGTGTTTTCAGCATTTGTTCTACATGACAAGCTATAGTCAATGTGGAGAGAGCTGGATTTTATTATATGCTGTTCACATTAGGCCCCGCAATTTTGATTTTGAGTCTTTAAATATATACTTAAGATATCTTCACGATAGAAGGAAAAAGCATGTTAAAATCTGTTTAAAGCATGCCCTTTCGAAATGATTGCTACTGGCTGGGCATTTTCCTCATTATTCCATTTTAACTTAACCATGTCAAACTCGTGCCTCCTAGCCGTATTGGCAGGGATAGCTTAATGAGATGAAAGAAGAGAGAGAGAGAGAGAGAGAGAGAGAGAGAGAGAGAGAGAGAGAGACAGAGAGAGAGAGAGAGAGAGACAGAGAGAGAGAGACAGAGAGACAGAGAGAGAAAGGAGGGGAGGGGAGGGGAGGAAAGAGAAGAGAAGAGAAGAGAAGAGAAGAGAAGAGAAGAGAAGAGAAGAGAAGAGAAGAGAAGAGAAGAGAAGAGAAGAGAAGAGAAGAGAAGAGAAGAGAAGAGAAAAAAGAAAAGAGGAAAAATGCTGATTGGCTAGATTGTTTTGGTAATTCTGAACAGAAAACATGTTTCTAGTATAGATTTTTTAAATGACTGTCATGTCAACCTGCTCTTACTCACCTTTGTATGAATCTTGTATTTGAATATTTTACACAGCAGCCTTGGCAGCACAATTTGCATGAACGATTTTGAAAGCCAAACTTTTTTGTTCCTGACACCATTCAAATTGCCACACGAGTACTGTGTTCATAGTTACAGATAACACAATTTGATTGTTTCCCCTCCATAATGCATTTTGGAAAAAACCAATAAGGACGAGAACAATGAGAGTTGTATCCCAGAATGAGGTCATCATTTGATTATTTGGGTCCAATTCCAACCACACCTACACAGGTACAGCAAACTCCATCACATACATTATGTCTGCATGCAATTTTTTTTTTACTCAGTTTTCTAAGGAACGAGAAACATCTGTCTTTTTCAGTCTCTTCACAGCATCCGACCCAATGGACAGATGTTTTCAAAACCATGTTGTCTGTGAATATGTAAAGGAATACTATATTTGCATAAACTCTGGGAATTCCAAGCTTCGTGCTTTCCATACTGTTTTAGTTTTTTAAATCAATATTTTTTTGTTCTGTACCCATCATTTTGTTTTACTCCTCATAAAGCAGACATTGTGTGCACACATCTGTTAAATCTGGGCTGCATTTATTACAGTTCTGTTCTTCCAGAAACAGGAAGGATTAATTACCACAGACCAGCTCTAGAAGCACCCCCGTGTTTCTTAACACACAAAATTAATTCAGAGTTGACAAAACTCTTTCAGACACAGCCTGCTTCCTGCTGATGACGCTTTATTAGCATATTCTTCCCAGAAAAAAAAAATGCCTCATAGACCCTTTTTACCTCTCCTCTGAGTTCAATTTGTACAGCACTGAGTGACAGGCAGCAAAATGGCTTGAATATATCTAAGGCAAGTTGCCAAAATCCTCCTGATAGAAGCACTTTGGAGCCTTTGTTCTGAGCACATTAAAGTCACAGAAGGTCCATGTACTGTAGACAGTGTGGGGCAGGCAGGATGTTCTCAGTAAGACAAAACAGCAGGTGATAAATGACATTAAATAACAGTGAGAATTTACCACAGACTAAATTAACTACTGGAGTGAAATGTTCTCAGCTCTAAGGCTATATTAACAGTGAATTTATAATTAGGTGATTATCATACTTCTTAGTGTTTGAGGAAGTCTATATGTAAAAATGATGAAGACAGCTCTATTTTACTCTGGAGAGACACCGCTGGAAGTGGTTCTAAAAACGGGAGAGAATAATTCTTCTTTCAGGTCTTATAAAGTCATTTATAAAAATAAGTGCTTGGAAGTGAATTCGATTGTTGGATCTCTCTCTCTCTCTCTCTCTCTCTCTCTCTCTCTCTCTCTCTCTCTCAAAAATTGCACCCTCAGAGAAGAGACTGCCAGGAAATCAAACTTTCTAAAATATAGCCTTGTAGGTATTTGCAAAATTAATCAGAAGTTAATTACTGACATGAGAATTCTTAAGGTACATGTTATTTTTTTTTTCCATTAGAGACAGTATCCTTTAAAGTATCAATTTCTTTTCTACATCTTAAGGAATTTCTTTATGACTCTGTGTTTCTGGACTTATAAAAGCATTTGGATTTTACCCTAAAACATCTGAGAATCTAAAAAGTAGCAATATAATCTTTCAAAAAAATGTACCAGGGAAAGAAAATGAACTGCTAAATTTACCATTGACTAGGTTCTCCTAAAATTATCACACTGCAATAATTTCATCAAATACCTTTAAACAAAATAATAAAAACAGAAAAATACAATAACCTTTAAACTTCTTAAAACCATGTTTTGTTACACATTATTTTTCTCTCCCAAACCTATGCTTATGTCCCATGAATAGTGTTTCAGTTCTCTGCCTATCCATAAGAGTCCCTTCCTAAAAGGGGAACAGATTCCAAACGGTGCCAGGCGCACATATGGGTCTTTGGTAGAATTCTCACCGTGTAACATCTTGTGCACTTTCCATGAGGATTTCTTTTAAAGCTAGAACACTTCATTTTTGGCAACCAAGACCTGTATGTCTAGACACATTATAGTGCTTGGTTACAATTGTATTTCCATAATAAAGTAGTATCCATTCATTCATAACTTTCTCAAAAAATTCTCCTTTTGGGCTTTAAACACTCCAGGCTTAGCCTTAGCCAAAAGGTGAATATTTGGAAAGTTTCTGCTAAATCCATTTTATCAGATATTGACTTATGTGACTCAAAAAATCATTTTCCATATGTCCACAAGAATTATTACCCCCAAAAAGGAACCCGTGAGGAGCTGACTTTTATGAAGTTTTGAATGTGACTAGTCCTTTGAGAAACAAGCTCAAAAGCTGGAATGAAAGATTCAAATTTAAAACCAACATTTTTCTATATATATGCATATTCTACTTAAGCATAAACACATGCACACACAACTCCAGTTTTTAAAAAATTATTTTGGACATATCCCTGTATGTGCTTCCCTTCCCCCTTATTATTTTATCTTCGAAAAATTATTAGTGAACTCCCGGCTAAACTATTAGAACTTTAAGGATAGTTTTATAACTTCTACATATATGGGGAAACTATAGCATTTCAAACACGGCTGTATTTTCTAATAGCATGCTAAAGTCATCCTTGGTTCTGTGTACTGCTTTGCATTTGATACCTCTATGTGTCGTCCAGAAGTGTGTGAGCTGTTTATGCAGGTTACTGTTGTGTGGATGGTTATTAAATCTGTACTAATTTGAGTTTTCTCTTTTTTCTTTTTTGACATAATTTAGAATAATTATATATTCACCACATGTATGAAATAACTAAATATAGCCTTAAGGCCAGTTGGCTCATTCTAGCCCATTTCCTCTCTTATAATCCTCTCTGCTTCTTCTGGATACCCAGGGTTCTGGGTACTCAAGGGACTTTCTTTTATGATGGATTAATTCATGAGCAGTAACTTAAATGACTGAATGCACCAAGCTTTCCAAAATTGTTTTTATTTAAAAAAATACAGTAGGCCTCCTTACTTATGTTTCAGGTTCCACGGTTTCAGTTACCAGTAGTCAACTGTGATCTGAAAATATGAAATGGGAAATTTCAGAAATAAAGAATTCATGCGTTTTGAATTGCTCATTGTTTTGAGTAGTGTGAAGCAGTCTCACGCTGTCTCTCTCCATCCCCTCAGGAGGTGAATCATCCCTTTGTCTAGCATCTCCACACTGCACATACTCCCCTCCCTGACATTTAGTGACTTAGTAGCTTCACTTATCAGATTGCCTGTCCAGTTACCGCAGTGCTTGTGTTCAAGTAACCTTCATTTTACTTAATATCACCAAAGCACAAGAGCAGTAATGTTGGCAATTTGGATATGCCAAAGAAAAGAGAAAGAAACTGAGGCTATCGAAAAACCTGACCTCATCAAGAGGTCTTCAGGATCCCCTGAACAGATTGATACCAAGTCATTTACTGCAAGTAAGAGATGGTCATACAGATTCAGTACAGGTTTGGCATTGCATCACCTCACATCATCCCAAGAAGAAGGGTGAGTGCAGTACATTAAGATATTTTGTGTGAGAGAGAAAAACCACATTCACATAATTTTATTATAGTATATTATTATTATAGTTATATTATTAGTTATTGTTAACCTCTACTGTGCCTAATTTATAAATTAAACTTCATCATAGGACAAAACTATATATATATATATATATATATATATATATATATATATATATACACACACACATATATGGTTCGGTAATATGTGCAGTTTCAAGCATCTATTTGGAGTCTTGGAACCTATTCCCCTCAGATAAGGAGGGACTACTGTACTCATAAAAGCAAGAGTAACTTGAGGTTTACAATAAAACTGATTGAATTCAATGCTTGGCATGTTGACAATAGTGATATTTTGTTCAAAGTGATTTCCCAGCAAACCCTTTGCAAGTTATTTATTTAATCTCTCCATGCCTTAGTTTCTTTATCCATTGAATAGGAAAAATAAGTGTCTACCTACTTGGCTAATTGTGAAGCTATAAGTTTGTGCATGTATGGCACTTAGAAGAGTTCTAATTAAAGATGTCCTCAGTAAATACTAATTATTATCAATGTTATCATTATTGTGAGTATCAAAGATGACTGAAACAGCCCTGAAAATGTCAATTATGGGCCTCATTACAGTACTAACAATTATAGAAAGTTTTCCACCTTTTTTATTTCTTTTTTTTTTTTTTTTTAAAGCTATTTAATTTTTATCATTGTCTCCAGCCTAGAGCAGAACAGTCTGCATCCATCTTGGTGTAGCTGAAGATCCATTCTTATTTATTTATTTATTTATTTATTTATTTACATTTAAGGAGGGAGCAGCTCACAGTGGCCCGTGCAGGGATCCAACTGAACTAACCAGCCACCCCAAAAGTTTTCCAATTTTAAATGAATGATAATTCTGATAGTTAGATAAATATGACTTGTCATGATCTACATAAAATGTTGAGTACACATATACAGAATTCTTTTCAAATTACTGAAACAGCTAATAACAACCAATCACTGCAAATGGCGACATACTATGTATGTGAACAGCAAATCTGAGGTGATTTCTTGTGGTTACCCATTATGATTGAAACCAGCTTGCCCTTGGAGTATAGACATGGAAAGATTGGGGTGACATCACTAATACACCCAACATCTCATATCACAAACTCCAGCAAACGATTTTCAATCTTTCCAACACTGGACATTCTTAAATCAATGACCATAAAATATCATTGAAAAATGAGTCAATGTATGATTTCAGTATTTAAATTACCAGATCAACAAATTCTATATTATTTTTCATCTATAAAATAACTTAGATGTCTTCAGCAACTTTATATCTGTTGCCAAACCAAAAAGAACAGTCACAAAAGTTAAGGGAAATGTAATTTGATGAAGTTGAGGTACTCTTGTTAATTTTGATTCTTTTTTGTGTTTATTACAATATGACAAAGTAACTATAGAAATTTTTTTTTTTTTTTTTTTTGGTGTAACCAGAGTAAAAGTAGAAAAGGAACACCTTCTAAAACTATGTCATACTAGGTTCAAAAATGGTATGCCATTGTATAATGACTCATAGGATCATAAGGCAAGTTAGACAAGGATAACTTTACTGAAGGATAGTGATTTAAACATATGTATATGTTTAGTATATATGTATTTATATTAAATATTGATTTAATATGTATATATACATATGTATGTAGGCTTATATATCCATACAAAACAATAAAAGGCAGCAAAGTATTTTAAAAAGATATTAAAGTTTATTCTAAATTCAAGAGGCTTTCTAGTACATATATATAGTACATATATACCATTTTTTATTTTTAGTGGCAATTTTTACTCCTATGGCTAAACTTAAAATAAAATTGAGTAAAAATTATATATAAAGTGTATCTACTTGTCCTCTCCTATAATGTGAGTAATGACTCCATATTTCAACAATTAACATTTATATATCTCCTACCAGTTTATGAAGTATTTCCCAGCACAAGTAATCACTTCGTCATCACAAGAACCCTGTTACGTATTTGTTAATTCCTTAACTTTACAACTGAGGTTAAATGACTCACCCAAACGCCTGCTTCTATAAATTGCCAGAAATAAGAGTTAGACCCATATCTTCAAATCACAAATTCTACCATATCATAATACCTGTGTGTACCATTATTTTGTGCTGCAGGTGACATTGCAGTTGAAATGCCTTTTAAAAACTATGGAAATAACCAAAATGCCCATGGGTAGATGACTGTATTAAGAAACTGTGGTACATTTATACAATGGAGTATTACACAGCCATAAAGAAGAATGAAAGCTTACCATTTGCAACAATATGGATGGACCTAGAGTACATTATGCTAAGTGAAATAAGTGAGGCAGAGAAAGACAAATACCATATGACCTCACTTATATGTGGAATCTAAAGAAAAGAATAAAGGAATGAACTGAAATAGTCTCAGAAACATAGAGGAAAAACTGAGGGTTGCTAGATGGGAGGGGGTGTGGGGATAAAGGGGAAGGTGAGAGGATTAGAAAGCACAATTGGTAACCACAAGATTGCCATGGGGATATGAAAGTCAATTTGAGGAATGTAATTAATAATGTAAAGATTTTGTAGGATAGCCAATGGACACTTGTCTTATTAGGGAGATCACCTTAGGAATGATGTAGATGCCTGATCAATGCACTGTACACCTGAAGCTGAAGCTGAACAATAATGCACATCAAGTATATATATATATATATATATATATATATATATATAATGTTTACAAGAAGTGGAGTACAGCATTAGGAATAGAGATAGTGGAAATGTAATGGATGTATGCAATGTCAGAGGGGTAGTAGATTGGGGGAGGGGGTTATCACTTTGTGAGGGATATAAATGATAAATGTCTAGCTATTACATTGTTTTGTACACCTGAAACTAATAAAAATAAATAAATAAAATAGAGGAGGAGGAGGAGGAGGAGAAAGGAGCTTTAAGACTGAATTCCTCCTCTATACACACATATTTCTATATATAACTATTTACATTTTATTATTAAAAAATTTCAAACATACATAAAAATGAAATAAAACAAAAAAAAATCTATGGAAGTTTCTCCATGTGCCTGGCAGTGCTGTACAACTTACGCTCATTATTTTAATTAATATTCAAAACAACAATGTGAGACATGATGTGTGTGTGTGTGAGATCTTACAGATAACAAATTTCTCAAAATTATAAAGCTACTACCAGAACTGGGAATCAAACCCCAATTTCTCTTGCCCAAGATTCTGTATACTTAGCCCAAATCTTTGGAAAATTACTTAAGTTTGTTTTAAACAAACTTCATGGGCCTTCATGGAAAATGCTTTACTAAACTCTTGAAGTAAATGTGATAATGAGTAAACTGTTTTCTGTTGACTTCTGTTGGTTTGTGCTATATTTTAGGTTTATATGGTAAGTTCATATCTTCAAGTATCTAAGTGAAGTAAAAAGTTAGATATGGGGTTAAGGAATCCAAACACGGAATAGAATGACCATGTAGATTTCACAAACTCTATAAATGCAATGCCATAGGAAATGTGACACTCTACAAAAAGAATTTTCTGGAAGAGGTCGGTTCAACAAAATGGTTGAGAATCATGCCATATTAACTCATTAAAGTCTCTTCAATGAGGAAATAATTTTGTAGGTGTTTGTTTGGGGATGAGTGTTATGGCATGAGAAAACACAAAATGTAGGGCAGACTATGGAGAACAATTCTGTATGTGAGGATTATATCAAAATGGGATCATGAAGAATTGAGAAATTAATAAATAATTCTTGTTTTAAAAAGGGGTATCTTGACAAGAAATAAGTAAAGGGCATGGAAGTACTTGGAATCAAGTAATGTTAAGTAGTAAAGAATAAAGCAAAGCCTTTTACGATCATTTATCCCTTCTGGATTGGATCATGCATAACAGCAGGATTAGCTCAAAGTCAGAAGGGCTCGGAGCCAGAAAGTCAGAGCACTGCAAGAAAGACATTTCATTAATCTACATATATTAGTTAGCCAGAGTCTAGACCAGAACTTTATGGATAGGAAAGTGAAGAAAGGGGTAATTTAACAAAACAGAACTTCGAATGCCCATTATAGATTTAAGATAAGAAGCATCGAATTTAAACCCCATTTGCATTAGGGAAAAATATAATAAATTTTAATAATAAATAAAACCCATTGCAGCTATTCAAATTATTTCCCAGCCTACCTCTCTTGTGGAGATTACACACAAAAAAGTAAGATGAATGAAATTTGTTATTATTTCTATACCGTCGTATAAAGATACTCTATTTGCTGTGTCAGTGATCAACTTAATTTCCCAAAAAAAGTAAGTTGTAAAAAGGAAAAGGGAATTTTATCAAATGTGTTCACAGTGTGGATGGAGTAAGATATTGATTTTTAATTTGAATGTTAACTGCATTCTACAAGCTTTATCTGTAGCATATTGCCTGCCTGGATAAATAGTATGTAAATTATTTCTAAAAGCTGGTTTTAGTGTCAAAGGCTGATAATTCTATAGCATTTCACAACCGTATTAAAGTTGTGAATTTTGTAGCACCACCCCCCAACTCCCATTCATTTTTTCACCATTCCAATTAGCATTTTCAGGTTTCAAGGACTCATAATACCTCAGATCTCAGACAGACCCTAGGCCCTGGTACTCAGTCATGAGTAAGCTGACATCATATGAAGTCTTTCATCATCTGTGATGTTTATGTAAAGCCTCTTTCCACTTTCTCTCCTTAAGGTTCTCTAAACTTAAATCTTTCAACTTAGTATATGACTGCACGAAAACATGTTAAATACCCATATGCCCTGGTCTCCTACTGACTGCAGCTCTGTTCTCCATGGTCTTCGGGTCCTCAATGAAGTTGAGGCACACACTTCTTCCCCAGGAGTTTTGGGCACTTCTGCTGAACACTTGGGAAGGTGTCAGGCCTTCTGGCTCACGTACTCTGAAAGACACTGTGGAATTTCCCTTAACTTGCTACTTACAGTTTTCTCAAGAAATCTCATAAAACTACAGAGGAAATGATTTGAAGTCCTTTAAGTTAAAGATAGCAAAACCAATACCAAAACAAATTGCACATAATTTTGACAAAAGTATGAAGGCCTATGATTACTCAGGAATACCCCATGCACACATACTAATGACCTAGAATGACATTAATAGCTATCGGCTTTCTAGCTACTATAATAGAAGAGAGAATGAGAGGTAAATGGTGTTGTCAATGTCAACACCGAAAGGGAGAAATGTCAAAATTAAATATTTTTCTTGAAAACAAACCAATAAAATTGTTTTCCCCAAAAAGTAATTCACTGAAACACACATTGAGAAATTTATTAAACCACAAAGAAAATACAAAATACTAAGTTTGTCAAACGATCTGTCTGAACATCAAATTTTATCTTAAAATTCCTATGAATACTCTTCAAATAACAATACTTATTTTTCATTGCATATGCTGGAAAAAATACGCAAATTCTGTTTGCTTTGGTGTTGGTTCCTTAATTTAATTCTGTATTAATAAAAAAAAAAAAGGAAAGAAAGAATTGGTGTGTTGGATCAAACCTATAGTTTGGAAAATCCAGAAGTGGGTTTTAGGACTCTTTTGTATATTGCATTATTCAATTCTTGTAAATATAATGTATGGTAAATAGTATTATTTGCAGTTTAACCTGAGAAAATGAAATCCAAAAGAAATCAAAACTTCAGCCCACGTCACACAGTGAGATTGTTGTAGACATTAGGGAGAACTCTGGTTTCCTGGGCTTCTGTGTCCATATGCAAGTAGAGGGACTACCACCAGACAGGCTGACCTCCATCAGACCCCTCACTGGAAAGTTTTGTCAGATGAGACCAGGCATACGTACTCAGCCTTGGCTAACCTCTTCAGTGTATCTTCATAAAAGTACAGTCAAGTTTAATTTTTACAATGTAATAAATTTAGTGGGTCGACTATTGTCAACCAAGAAGGAAATGGGGTTATCAGTAGTTGGAAGCACAATTTAGGAGGCCAGTATGGCCGCAAAGCCTTATTCTCCAATGTAACTTTTATTAGAAATAGCTCAGCTATTTTAATCCAAGATTTCTGATCTCCTATGTGAATCTCTCAATTAGCTACAATCTTGGGAGGAAAAAAGAACATGATTTATTGAGTACTTTCCCAAACATTTCAAAAACCTTAATAACAGAGCTAAGACTAAACCAAGATCTTGTGATTGTAAGAAAAGGGAGCTTTGAGCTATAAAATATGCTGTTAGAAGTGTGTTCTATCAGGGCGTTAAGAAGATATATGTGACCTCAAATTAAATTATACTTCCTATCTACGCACAGTCATTTTCAGAATAGTTACTACCATTCTATAATTGAGGATGAATTTCAAGTGTAAGTATGAAGGTGATTTCTAGGGAAGATGGGGATTTGAGCACAGGAGTCTATTAATCCCAATCTTTGTCAATCTTTTCCCTCAGAAACAAAAGGTACATTGAGGGGAGGAGGGCACTGCAAGAATGATTTCAATAATCTAGGCAAAGAGAGTTCAGGGTTTGGAGAGTGGCCTATGAAGATGAGAAGTGGATGCATTTTTAGAAATGAGCAGAAACTACAATAATAGGTAAACAACATGAAGAAGTTATTTTCAAGAATTAAGAATCTGTTTCCTCACATAATAATTACAACCCCTCCTTGTATATAAATACATTACAATTAAGATATTATTAAGATATTATTTCCTCTGCCTAGCAAATAGCAAAGATTTTGAACAGAGTTGGAAAGACAGTGAGGGAATAGCATAAATTATTACAAACTTTTGTAATGCCTCTTTTATTATATTACATATTAAAAAGTTTAAAATATGCATTTTCCCTGATTTATTTCTTTGTTCAAAATGCATCCTATAAACATAATCTGAGATAATTACTATAAATATATATATATATATGTATATATATATATATATATATATATATATATATATATATATAGGATTTAAACATTATCAATAGTAAAAATGGAAACAGTCTCTATTATGCAGTTTCTTAGGCATGTAAAAGTGTACACATGTGATAGAACATGGTAGCTTTTTAAAATTTCCATTGTAAAATAATAGCTATTAAATAATACAATAAAATAGTAGCTATTACTATCAGAAATATTAATAATAGTTAAGTTGAAAAATACAAACTGTGGTCTAATGCACTCTTTAAGTTATTTTTACACAACCAAGAGTAATACAAAAAACAAATACAGAGAACAAGAGAGCAAATATGAGAGAGAGAAAGAGAGAGAAGGAAAGGCATTTAATTATTATTAACAGGCTTTATTTTTTTCAGGAAGTACAGTTTCAATTAGCTTTTTAATTTTTTTTTCACTTTTTTGGTTTTCTAAATAATTTGTGTTGACATTTTATTATTTGTACAATTAGGAATACATGATAGTATATAACTATTAACGTCATCCCCCTTTAAAGTTTAATAATTTTGTGGAAGGCACTTCCAGTTACCCAGTATCTATCCATGCACATCTTTCTTACTAACAGATCCATTGATTGATTGATTGATTGTATAAAGTTGCAATGTGCCTGGTTTAAAATACTGTTCTGCCCAAAATCCCTTGCAGATAGGGTTTGCCACAATGTGTGAACAATAATAGGTTAATAAATAAGTTGCATATGCCTTTCGAGCTTTTGCTCATTACCCTATGCTGCCCTTCATCTTTCTCCTGTCTGAAATGAAAACATGCTGCCCAGAGATGGAGCAGCCACACTGATAATGTGAGAATAAAAAGCCACAAGCTAAGCAAGAATTTAGACGGAACTTGGGTTCTTGATAACTTCATCAAGCTGTTGCACAAGCTCTGTACTACCTACTTTTGTGTTTCTTTTCACATAAGAAAAAGAATAGCTTTCTACTCATGCAAATCACTCTGGACTGATTTGCGTTACATGCAATCAAAGTAATCTTAACTGACACAAAGCAAGAGAAGAAAAACATTAATTTACATTCTACTGATTTGTAAATGATGGTGGTAGAACATCCCTAAATCCAGTAGACATTTGAATCAATGGATTAAAAGATTAAAGAGTCTTGGAAGATCTCCAGACTGGGGAGTTTTCCTTCACATCTTCACAGTATTTTAATATTTTGGGTACCAAGAAATCCTTGATGGTTTTGCATTAGAGTGCTTTTCAATCTCAACCTGAGGATCTTGGGGGATAAATATACCCTAGATTCCCTTAATAATTTACTGTTAACGTTATGAGAATTGGATATATTTATGTTTTATTCCAAATTATTGAAAATAGGAATTTTTGTGTAATAGGACTTTTTATGTCAAGTGATTTTTAAAAGCAACCTTAAATATTACCAAGTACAATTTTGAGGTTTAAAGGTAGGGTGATAAATAAAATACTTTTCAGAAAAAAAGTAAGAATTTTGACCACCGAACACTACTGATCCCTGGAATAACTGAGGAATTCAAGCAGATAGGATTCATGCTTTTGATCTTTCTCAAGACTTAATCTGCCTCTGTGTGTGATTCTTACCATGGATCATTTCAAAAGTAAGTTCTGTTCTAAAAATCTCCATTTATTTATTTTTTTCTTACCTTACTAGAGTATTAAAACTAGCTTTTGGCTTTGGCTTATTTAGCAGCCCTTTCTAGACATGATTAAAAACACCCAGCACCAGAAGCTATTCCATTAAAATGCGTGCATTTTTCTAAATGACGGCCAATGAACCATAACAAAATAGAACCTCCCCTCTCTGGAAGTGATCAGACAGGTTCAAAAAGAATAGTTGATAATATGCCAAGCCAGCACATTGCTGTGATTATAAAAGCAATGCCCACACCCAAAATAGCCAGATTTTTCTTCTCTATTATATACCAGCTGCCTCTCAGAGTAAGCCTGATTTAGCTCAAGATCAAAAATGCCAACTCTCTAACCATGGGTTCTGTGACATTTCACTGCGGCACAGGACCAAGGTAAAAGCATTTGAATAAGTGATTTGGGGCCATGTCCAGGAGAAATTGAGATCTAGGGCCATCTTTTCCAGTATCCAGAACTTTTCTTATATGACTCTGAGCTGTCCATTTAGAAATCTCAATGATGTGTTGCAAACAGGCTACCTGCTTCGTAAATCATTCAGATATTCATCCGTTGAGCAAATGGATTGAGAATATATAATTAAAACATTAGGATTAAAATGTTATACTAAGCTTCTTATTCTGCTTATGATGCTAACATTGTTTTGTTCTTGTTACTGTTCCTTTAAATGATATGGTTTCCCTCTAAACACCTTCATGTGTCTGTTTTGTAAAACTATGTAAGGTGAAGCTAGGTATAGTTTTACTCCATTCAATTCTACGTATTTCACAATATCAGACTTTAAACATCTAAATTGCATTTTCTGCTATTTTATTTATTTCAGAGTAACAAACAAAGCCTTAATTTCTTATGTAGGTGCTAATCAATCTGTAGTGTCATATCTACTTTATTGTGCAAGGATACAATACACAATTAATTAAATAATGGAATCTCAGTCAGATTGGACTTTCAAGATAATCCAAATCAAAGCATTGTTTTGCAACATCAAAAAGCTGTGCTTTCAACTGCTGGATGGATAACATGATTCTCAGAAATGTAGTCATTCTGCGGCATTGACATCTACACCTGGTGGTTCTTTTCCTGACTTCAAGAGCCACAGAAAAGTCTAAATGTTCTTTCATATAACATTCCTGAAAGGTTTTGAAAATAGCTCCGTCCACACCTGTCAATCCTTCCCCACCCCAGTCTCAACCAATTTATCTCCTTTCCAAGATAAACCTCTTCAGTTCTTTTAAATGATCCTCAAAGGCCTTGGTCTGCTAACCCATCTTTATTCTTTTCTGGATGTCTTTAAATATGTTGATGTTCCTCTTAAAGAGTGAAACCGAGTTGTAGGTGTGATGTGTTCATTCCCCATTCTTCACAAGGCTGGCTCCACTCACATTTATTTTTTGGCCGCCACCACTCTCTGTTGTCTCATGTTGATCTTTTAATCAATTAAGACTTCGGACTTTCTCATAAAGGCTTCTATTAATCCATATCTAACCCATCTATAACTGAAGTCTATCGTTTGGAATTAATGTGGGGTTCTATAATTATATCTATTATACTTGCTATCCTCAGGCTGATTCATTGCTCTACCTTTCAAAATCTGTTTCTGGAATGTTTTATTTATTTATTTTTTTTTAATTTTATTTTATTAAATTTATTGGGGTGACAATTGTTAGTAAAATTACACAGATTTCAGGTGTACAATTCTGTATTACATCATCTATAAATCCCATTGTGTGTTCATCACCCAGAGTCAGTTCTCCTCCCATCACCATATATTCGATCTCCCTTACCCTCATCTCCCACCCCCCACCCCCCACAAAGTGAGTCTGATAATTTAATGACTGCTAAAATTTTTTCAAAAATACCAGAGACTCCACCTGCTTAGGTGAAATATCCTTAACCTAGAATTTAGTTACCTCCTA
This sequence comes from Rhinolophus sinicus, assembly GCF_057876585.1. NCBI lineage: Eukaryota > Metazoa > Chordata > Mammalia > Chiroptera > Rhinolophidae > Rhinolophus > Rhinolophus sinicus. The sequence goes on along the minus strand of NC_142516.1, from coordinate 143,568,448 downwards.
CTGTCCCATCACCTGATCTGTCCAGTCTCAATTCCAGATGAGAAGTTGCAGTTGTGAGTTACATTCTGTGGCCTGTGATATTATACCCCCCTGCCCCTCTCCCCCCGCCGCCCCCCTGCAGCCACCATAAAAAAAGACCAAAAAAAAAAAAAAAAAGAAAACAATCTAAGTCACATTTTTCTCATATGGAACCAGAGACCACATTATCTTATCTACAAGGATTGTTTCAGAATCTGTGTTAGAATCAAAGGAGGTAATACTTGTTTGTTGAAAATATTCAAGCTTTAGGCAATTGTATGTTAACTATCTTTCCAGGAAAAGTGATCTATTTCCTGTACAATGCTTCTCAGCCCTTTACATTTTGGGACATGTATTATTAATTATCACTTGTTAAAGTGTTTATCACATCTCAAATTATTGACATTTTACTCCCTTTATGCAAATATTTTACTCTTATTGTATAGTTGGTTTTTATACGTTGTTTTCTCCTTATACTTCAACACCCAAACTATAAGATTCTTAAAAATTATGTTTGTTTCATACTCATTTTTAAAATCAGGATTAAGTAATACAAAGTAGGTGTGCCATGATTATTAGTTGTATTGAATTAAATCATTGCTTCCTTTATCTTATGATCTTTCACACACCGAGTCCATCAGAAATCAATGTTTATCAAAAAGTTTTCTACTTTGTACATCATTTTAGAAATCATTGAGTTCTCATCTGAAATCCTTCTTTAAATGGTAAAAAAAAAAAAAGGAGTGGAAAGAAGTCATGCTGTAAAATGAGTGTTCCAATGGCAAAATAATGACAAGGAAGGTAAGTAAAGAAGGTAAATAAATACAGTCTCAAAAAATCAACCTGTATCTTGAATACTTGATTCTTTCTCTTAGAACTTAATTTGAGTCATGACATTGCATGATGCATAACGGCCAACTTTTCACTAATACTAAGCCAGATCAACAAATGCATCCCTGTTGGAACTGCTTCTGTGATCTGGGAAGATGAGAAGCAGAAATGATGACCATTAAATTCCATTTGGCTATTTCAATATTATATGAAAATGTGGATAAAGTCTATATCCAAATTTACCAAAAGTAAAACGTGGTATTTTTTCTCTTTGTATTTCAGTGTAATCAATGTCTTATATTGCTTATGTACTAAAGTGCATAAATTATAAATTATTAAACTTCAATATTTGTATTAACATATGCAATTCACTTGTACCAAATTAGTAGTGTGGAAAAAATACCAATACAGACTTAATCACTAATGTCTCCTTGAGGCCAATGCATCAAGACATTTATTTACCTAATAAACCTAGGCAACATGAATTAAATAATGAAAAATAGAAGAGATATTGGATGATTTGCAACAAGTGAAGAGTCAACATAAATGAATGAGAAAAGGGAAAGTTGTCAGATTATATATCATCTGAAAATCTTCCCATTTATTTATATCATCTGAAATACCACAGTAACATAGACATACATCCCACTGACATTCTTTGCAGCAGCATAAATAAGATGCATAAATAATAAATGTCAACAGATCAACGAGAGCAACACATTGGTAAATGAATAAAGCTGAGACTACAGCAAGATCTTAATGGTCTAATGTAGTTATTAACTCCATCTTGCCAGCGACAAGTTCTCTATTTATTTTTCTCTTTTCTTGAAATGTGCTTTTCATTATTTGTAAGAGCAATATCCCTATGTGCTATTATTCTACAAAATGATCTTTAGGTTCAACTCAAAACTGTTATGAATGGGTGTTAGATATGTATTGATTACAACACTATGCAGCTAACCAAAATGCATTAAAATGAAAGTGCTAATATTACTGAAACGTGTTTGAACTGAACATGATTTTCATATTTTCTTAAGGTGAATACATGGAAACAAAAAATGCAATATATACATGAAGTAAATTTATTCTATGATTCAATGTCTATTTTAAGTTTGGCAATGTTTAATCACAAGTGATTAAAATGTAAGACTAGACATATGTTAAACATTTTTGTTTCATATTAATCCTGACAATTTTTAAAATAGTTGTCCTTCTATATAATATTTCTTTAATTTAGCTAGGAATGCTTTACAAATAATTATATGAAAAATGATATATCATTTTCCCAAATATTTTATTTCTCCAACACAGTTCATGTCTAAAAAGACTGTTAAATATTAAATTCTGAGGAGTATTAGTCAACTAAGACAAAGAGAAAAAACAACATTAGGAACTTGTCAATATTTAGTTTACTGTATGGCTGAAGGATATTTGAAATTTCTTTGAGCAAACTACAGTTAATTTATATTTTAACAATATTTATTTTAGTTATTTTTATTAATTCTATAATATAATTTTTCTGGTCTGAAAAATCAATGCACCATATTCAAAGTATACAATTATGTTAAACACTAGTTTGAGAAAGAAAGGCACAAATGTCTGTTTTCAAAACAATTCTTTTTCTAACAACATATTACAAAATTTTACATTGACATATAAAATTTCTACTAGTGTAAAGGAAAATGTACGTGTATTTTAGGTCTAAGACTGTATCTATAAAACTGTAACTCACAAATATCAGAAGAAAGAAAAAGTACTCTGTCCAAATAAGTATATACATTTATTCTGTCAAATATAAATCTGGAAGTATTAAAACAAAATAAATATTCTAATTTATTGTCAATCATATCCATATGCAAATAAATATGTGGATTATTTTTAAGGTCAGCTAAAAGTATTATAAAAGTGGTTAAATTTTATGTAAGTATTATTTAATATCTCTAGGTCATTGTTTATGTCATGAAAAAACTGGTGAACATAAAAGAATAAATCAATATGATGTAATTTAGACATGAATATTTGGTTTTGCCACTGAATATCTTATGATAATGAAAAGTTATGAGTCATAATTATTGTAGCAATTACATCAGAACAAAGATGGATTTAATTTTATAAAACATCTTGCTCCAAAGAATTTCATTCATCATTGCTCAAAGTAGAATGGTACCAAATAAATTGTTGATCTTACAGTTATTCAGGGGTTTCAATTAAAAGAAATTTATATGAAAATTACTAAATGAAATTAATTCTAAAAGTAAGTCATAGGATATACCTAGAACATGCTATTCTTAAAAGAGTTGATATTTGCATATGGTGTCATCTGTCCTGCTTGAAACCATTGTTACCTAGAAGGAAAACTACCTTTGGGTGGAGTTCCTACCACAGGGCTAGCCATGCATTTGAAGGCAAGCCACATTGAGTACACATTTTTGCGTGTTGTAAATCTTTGTACTGGGAGTAATTCCCAATATGCAGAGTATATATTTGTGCTCTCCACCTGTTCTCATTCCTCTAAATTAGCATATATATATATATATATATATATATATATATATATATATACACATATATATTATATATTTATATATATTATATATTTATATATATATATTATATATATATAATATATATATATATAATTTTTTTTTCTTTCACTTGGTGGGCACTGCTTTCTCACAGAAGGGTAGGAGTCATAAACTGTGTCTTCTTGAATTCAGTATTATCTACATCAATGAATATAAATCTTGGATCTACATTAAAGTAACTTAGGAAGATCTTTGTTTTACATATTAACAGCAGTACCATGACATTTTACAATCAGGTTCAATTGTTTTGGGAATGGTACTAGGTCACAGTATGCTGTAAAAGATCCCCAAGAGAACCAAATTGCAGCCAGACTTAAAAACCAATGGTATATACAATTCCCCACACAAATGGATGACAGAAAAATTACAGACTTATGAAAAGGCAGTCAAAAGAAAATCACCTTCAAGTATCAGAGGAAATAGTTCTTGCTGAAATGTATCTTCTGTAAGAAAGAGGGGAAAATTTGGAAACTGCTTTTTAAGATCTTTCTCAACAAGTTTCTAGAATCGATTGCATCTATTAAGCAATGGTTTAACTTTCAAATAACTAGAGTGGAAAAACCCATAAAATTACAACAATGTATAAGGATGGTATAGTTATTACTGTTGTTTTTAGAATTTCTACCATAAGGAATACATTATGTTTAGATTTATAGAGTAAAATGTTTAATATTGAAGGATTTTGTTTTTTCATTTTATGTATTGAGCACAATGCTATAATGCAAAAGCATTTCAAAAAATTTAAATAACGGAAAAAGGTGAAGGAGCAAGGGATAAATAAAGCTATACCAAATATTCAAGACTCAAATAATAATGCATCTGTATTATTTAAAGAAAGGTAATTTTATAGTACATTTATTATTGTTCAAATTGCCTTGGAGACTGGAGACAGAGGAAATGGTATATAGTATTGACCTATAATAAAATTATCTAGCCATATCTAGACATTTTTTCCTTTTTCCTTTTTCATCTGCCAATCCTCAGACTTCCTCCTAGATTTGTGTACAATTTCTTGCTACAGGGAGTCCTATTTCTCTCTACAAAAGATAGAGGGTGCAGTTTCTTCCTTCCAAAGCTAGTTGGCAGTCAAAATGAAATCAATGTCCCAAAGTCAACTGAATATGTCTTATTAGCAAGGAATTTAAAACTTGAATGGATGATGTAAAGATGAAAATTTAAGATTTGCATCTGAAGTTTTAATAGTCCAGCAAGTGCCACTATATCTAGCTGCAGTGATATACTAGGAAGGCTGAATCAGTGATTGCATTCTTTATAGTCAGAATCTTTTTATATACACATATTTTATTGGTCAGTTTCCAATTTTTTCCTGTTCAATGGACTTAACCTTTAAATAACCTTCCTTTATTATGTCTTAGGGTCCTCGAATGGAAGCACAATTAATGAATGTTTACTAACATGCAGTACAAGAAATTTATTAGAATAACAATAGGAAACTTACAAATGTGTCAATTTCCTGTTTTAGCAGCCTTTTCATTTAAGGGAATTACCTCATATTGAGAAGAGGATTCTCTTTCCACGCCCTACTTATGAATTCCATATTGTCTCCAGACCTAGAACTTGAGCCAGAGCTAAGCTTAAAATAGAAGCCAATTATACTCGTAAAAAAATAATGTAAGAACAGAATTGTTGGACTCATTTGTATCAGCAATATTTGTAAGAATTTTCATAGGAATGGATTCTGATGGTGCTCAACCAGGAAAAATTAAACCAAGGTGAATATTTCAAAGTGGACCCTTGCCCAAAGACTCTGGATAGAGTAAGTTATCTTGAACAACTGGACATGTTTCTAGTTGTTTAATAAGTTTGTTGGATAAAAACTAAGCTCAAAGGAAACCATGAGGAATAAAATGTCAGAAATCCATTGGATTTCAGGTAGAAAGGATTCAAAATCTTTGGAATATGAAAATGCTTGACTGTCAAGATTGTGACCTGTTTGACCATTCACTGACTGTGAGTCTCACAGATCATTCCTTTTATCAGGAGAGTATATACATTTCTATCCAAAGAGATAATAGGTGAGTGATAACAAAGGAAAATAAATCTCCCTAAAAACATTAATATTGAGAGTGTTTGTATTGTCAGAAACCAAAACCCAGGACATACCCACAAGAGGCAAGGATAGCTGTAGCCCTAATGAACATCAAGGCCATTGAAGTCATCAGAATTGTATGACCCATGGATTTATGTAGCTGTAAATTGACTATGGATTTCCAAGTATCATAATCAATGTCAACTCACTAAGGTATTATGTTTCTCTTTTTAAAGGTATTCTAGTTCAAATTCATAGAAGACTGATTAGAGCCACAAAAAGAGTTTTGATCCTTACACAATTCCCAATTTTGAGTCAAATTATAGATCCAAAGTCCTTTAAGCAATAAAGAAGGTAAATACTTATGAGTAAACATATGGCGAGAACATCAGAAGTTACTTGTATAAATTTGTTCTAGCCTTCTGCATTCCATGTACAGGAGTATCTGTCCCCTAGTGAAATGGAAATACATTATATACCAACTTTATTGATTGTGGGATACTCAGAATCCTCTGCCATTCAGCAGTCAAAATGGAACTGCATTGAGTTCAAAGAACAATAATATTCAATTCTATTTCACAGAATGCCTTGGGTATTTCTCCAGTTCATGATTAAAAAGTTCTCCTCCCCAAAATATTTTATCAGTTTATATTGCAAACAATTATATTTTTCTTTTGAATTTAATAATGTATGTTTAAACTGAAATCAGAATACTTTTATTATTTGTTACTTAATACATATTGTGTTCTACATTGATATTAAATTACAGAACTTCCAGTTTTACTAGTAAACTTGAAAAACACTAACTCATGTAGTCAATCATTTAAGAAAAAAGTTCATAAAGTTTTGGGATCATTTAGACTTGTCTCCATTATAGTCCCTATATTCAAATCCTACGATACTACACAATCCTGTGTTTAAACAGTTGATTTGATATAAACAACATAACACAATGATTATAAAGATGAAGAAATAGAAATTGAATAACATTAATTCAGTCATTCTACGTGATAATTTATAATTGTTTTTTTTCTTCACTGCAGAGACATTTGAAAACCTGTAGAATCAACCTCAAAGAAACAAAAACATCGACAGTACTGTAATTTCTGGAACTTACTGTGCAATGAGTTTCTGATGACTCTCTGCCAAACAACCATCTGTTTAACATTTTTCTTAATATATATAATTTATATATGCTGCTTTACAAGAAATACATTTTTGAAATTAAAATTAGTAAAAAGAGTTTATTCAATTCTGAGTTAGGATAAATGAACAAATTTATATTCTATTACAATATGAATGTGAAAAAGATTAATTTTAACAAAATTATTGGCACTATATATTCGATGTTGATTCAGAGCACATACAGCCTTCTGGAGAACCTTGCCCCAGCCCTGCAAGGCATTGTCATTGTTGGTACTCTAACTGAGTCTTCCAAAGGTCATTCCACCATTCTATCAAGCCAGCTGCTTAAGCATAGTGGAGACCATGATAAGACTAGTGAATTCTATGGGCATGGGCCCATTTACACACTTCTTTTGCTGTAATGTGAGTTTCTTGATCAGAAGCAATGCTGTGTGGAATACCATGATGGTACACAAAGCATTCTCTAAGCCTATGCTTGGTGGTGTTGACAGAAACGTTGTGTGCAGGGGAGGCATGTTCACATGCAGAGTAAGTGTCTATTTCAGTAAGAATGAAATACTGCCAGTTCCGTGACAGAAGTCCAATGTAATCAACCTGCCACCAGGTAGCTGATCACCCCAAGGGACAGTATCATATTGAGGAATCTGTGTTGGTCCATGCTCACCTCCTGGCAGATTGAATACTCAGCTGTGGCTATAGCCAGGTAAGTGAAAATCCATGTTGCCGAGTCCATGTATAGTCTTCATCCCTGCCACTATGGTCACTTTGTCCATGAGTCCATTGAGCGATGTCAGAGGTGGATTGGGAAAGAGGTATCCTGGGAATAGGTCATTTTATCCACTTAATTATTAAAATCCTCCTCTGCTTAGGTCACTTTTGGGTGAACATTTACATGGGTTGCAAATATCTTCATAATTTTTGTCTATTGAGAAAGGCCTATCCCTACAACTCTTCCCCAAATTCCTTTGTCACCAATTTTACAATCATGTTACTTCTAAGTCCCTGATCACCCATCCAAATCAATGACAACAGCTCATGGACTAGTACATAATCACATGTCTGGCCATTTCTGCTTCCCAGCAACAAGGTGGTAGACTTTTGTGATGAAAAGTCTCTTTTCCAGGCTATCCTAGTGTTTCCTTATTGAGTAAAGTGACCAAGGTCTCAGATAGAAAAGTGCTTATGACACAATAGAATGGACATTTCTCATCAAGTATGACACAGCTATCATCATCTCTCAGTATCCAGTTCATCATGCTAAAAACATTGGAGTCCCAGATGAGCATCAAGGCTGAAAAAACCTGTTGACTACCTGGTGGTATGTTGATTTCTTGAATCTGGAGGGTGCAGTGTGTTGCCTTTAATGGAATAGACCCTTGTTAATGAATGAATGTATTTTTTCTTGCCATTTCTGCTTCTACTTGCTCCACTATTTATAGATACAGTAAATAAACTTTATAATCACACATTTATGTATCATTGCTTCTGAGCAAAAGATACACTCTATAAGAAAAGATATAAAGCAGTGGGGTTATTATCCAAAAATTTGATATTCTTACCATGTACCCCTTGCAGAATTTCAGATTAAAAACTTACCTTATATTTTAGTGCCAATGGAAAACAATACCTTATAAGATAGGTATTCTTTGGTACTTGTCATATATAACTACCATGTTCATGATCTGAAAGTTAATTAAACCCTTTTTACTCTACACTGGAAAAAAACACTTTAGAATCCTCAGGTGTGAAATTCCAGCAATTTCTGCAGTGTGCCCTGAAGGCAGAGGAGATGTGTAGTGGAAAATGGAAGAGTCAAGTCATAAGCACATAATTTGGCCTCATAATCAAGTATAGAAATGAGAAAGCTAGATTTTATGTGTATTATCTTCCTTTCCTCTGTGTGTGTGTCCGTGTGTTTGTTTGTGTGTGTGTGTGTTATCTATAGTGTCTCAGGGTTGATGATATTATAATGTATTCCATAATATGATACTGAGACAATAGAATTGTACATTAGAACACTGTATAATTTTACTCACCAATGTCACCCCAATAAATTTAATGAAAAGTAATTTAAAAATTAAAAGAAATAGACTAGGAATAGAGAACACCCAAATCCAAGACTTAGAGATGAACACAGTAATGGACAGTATATTGGAGTTTTTGTTTTGTTTTCTGAAGAGAATTAATTAATTTTATTTTATAAGTGAACAATTCATTATGTTAATGTGGTCTTTTTTCATTGGAACAATAAATATGAGAAGAGGGATACATACAAATTTTCAGTAGCAAAAGGGAGTGAATGATGGTTAGCATGGCCATATTATTTACCATCCAAATTGAGACCCTTCTGTGGGGAACATATGTTTAACCACGTGGGATATCAGTTGTAAACTGGCGTTCTCTTTAGATAGCTAGGACATATGGTCATCTTAACTATAGTGGATATTTTCAAAATGTTTGGCTGTTTAACATTCAAATCCCCATCTTGGTTTTAGGGAATTATACCTCCCTCTTGGAAGGCAAGTGGAGAAATTCTGCCATTTCTGACCTCCTCTCAATCCTGGCAAAGGTAAATAGGCTTCATGAACATTGGGAATGGATACAAATTCAAAAGGACTGTAAGAATGTATTTTACAATGACCATCTCCAGTGTAGTTCATGGTGTACAGTGATGGCGACCGTGGTCTTGGCCAGATTTATTTTTTTCAGAACTGTTACTGAACAATTATTATGTGTTTTAAATATGTTAACTCAGTTGGTTCTAAGAACGGTCCTGTTTTAGGGAATAGAATAGTGAAGAAGAGAGTTGCAATTACTTGCCAAGGTCACAGGTCTAGTAAGATGTGGAGCTGCAATTTGAAGCCAGGCAGTCTGGATTCAGAACCCATATTCAGAAGCACTACAAGATAATGACTTTGCTGTCCTTTGCTTCTTGCCCAGTTTCAGGGACTTCCATCTGTTTCTGCCATCTATTCTATAGCCTCCTGATAAACAATTTTCCTGATATAATTTTTTGTTTATGTTACTTGCAACCAAGAGCCTCAACTGATATAATTACTATCATGCACCAGCATTTTTATTCTTTATTATACTTGTAGTGACAAAGTGGGTTTAAAGAGAATTTATCCATAACAGCATTTTAAATAAAAATAAAAAATTATCATTTAAGTATAAAAAAATTAATAGCTTTGCAAACTATGGTAAAGGCAAGACATTTGAAATGCCCTTAATATCCTTAATATATACTTTCATTAATTTAATCAACATTATTCAATTAAAAAATTGAAAGTATTTATAGTAAAAATGAAAAACAGAAGCTATCTAGGTTAATTTTATTTTAGTAAATTAAATAGTAATAAAAAAATATTAAATAAATTAAATATTTATTCAAAGAACCTTCAACTTCATTCACAGAGCTTGTTTTTCCTAATGTTCAGACAGATAAAGTATAAGAGAGCTGGGGTTAGAATAAAGGTATCCTGCCACTCAGTATTATTCTGTTTTGAAACTTTCTGAAAAGTCTGAAAAGTAGATGAGGATATTTAAATTTCAACCTCAAGGTCAAGGAGTTGAAGCTGAAAATTCATTTGATATTCCATCATTGCCCATTCCCCCATTATAACCAGTTATCATTTCATCCAAAAGGAACTCTGATCTGATGTTCTAAACTTAAATATATTTTTCAAAAAATGTATGAAATCACAATGACCATTTATTGAGTATTTCTTCTGTACTGGTCCTTGTGACAGTTCTTTTATATATTATCTACTCTATTCCACACAACGAATCTATAGTGAAGGTATGAACCCTACTATGGAGAAAATGAGACTGAAATCATTGAGTAACTTGCTCTAAATAATGCAGGAAATAAGTAGAACCAGGAGTCTATTTGATTTATGCCCATCTGCAAAGACTATGTTCTTAACTATTGTGCTATATTGCCTTCTGCTGTTATAATAATAATCCAATTTTATTAAATTCTAATTCCATGAACAATTTTTACAAAGGAATGTGTGCGTGTGTATGTATGTTTGTGTATGCACCTGGATATGTACTCTATAAATGGTATATATATATATATATATATATATATATATATATATATATATATGTAATTTTATAACCTAAAAATTACTGTCATATTCCCTGGAACAAAGCACACATGAAAGTAAATGGTATATCCCATAGTCAACGTCAAACCTTTTCACACATATTAGATACATCACTGATCATTACAACCATGAATGATAGGATTGATTGCCCTCTTTTTCCAGATCAATACACTGAGTGTAGGGAATTAAAGTAATTTGGCATAGCTGACATAGCTAATAATTGGAAGGTCTGAATTCTAAGCCATGGTCTGTCAGTCCCAAAGCTCATGCACTGTCCATGATAGCACACTACCTATCTGGGTATTCATCATCCTGCTATCCAAACACCAGACGTTTCTTTTAACTGAAGAAAAGTTGCTATTCTATGTCTTAAATTGCCAGATACAATGGGATTTTAAAGCCAAATTAAATCAAATAATTCTGTACATTCTCCTGAGCTCCCTGCAGCAAAGACTCAGTGAAATATCAAGGTTGAAGCTGGGAAATGGAAACTGAAATGCACTTTTCTTCTTGTACTCAGCCAAACTCAAAACACATGATAATGTAAAATCTATAAGCCCGTTTCTAAAATTTATATTTAATCTGTTCATTACTATAAAGTAGTTTTCATAAAACCTATTTCTTTGTTTATGGATCACAGAGAAAAAGTTGTTATGCTAAGATGCCAGCACTAACATTTTATAACAAACTTTATGAATGGATAAAACCAGTATACTGTTACTATGGATTATTTATTTTAAATCCTGCGATTAATAGATATTTGTAAATTGGATAATTTCTCATGTATTCAGCTAAGAGTTTTCTTTTTTTTTCAAATTCTATAACTTCTTTAGATTAAGAAAATATGTCAAAAATATATCTTTGCATATGGTACATGTTTTGCCATCTCAATTTTATATACTTAGAGTAAGATTCTTACCCAATACACCTAGAACATTAAGATAGTTGACATCATATTGCTGTTATTTATTATTACCAGATTGACCTCTGCTATAAAGATTTTTAAAAGTATTGTATATACAAATGCCTCAATGATATAATTTCTAGAACCACTAGAAGAATGAAAACAAATTTAAATTCTCAAAGAATAAAAATATGTCAAGTCATTTTTCCTCTGGGAGGAAAAAAACTACTGAGCTATTTTGACACCTTTATTACATATCTTTCTCTCCTTGAGTCTTCTTTGTCTGAACAGTTTTCTTAGAGGTCTGAAGGTACTTGGGGGATGTAGTGAGAAGTGGTACAACCATTCATTTATTTAACAAATATTTATTACCAGACATATGTTCAGTTCTGGGCTGAAATTGTGAGCAAAAATCACACACAGTTCTAATTTTCATGGACTATAAAATATATTTCAGGAATTTCATATGAGTAGGAACATTCTACTTACTACAGGTTCCTGCTCTGAAGTTGTTGTATTTTGTTTTTGTTTTTTTTTAATTCTCAGATAATAATGATGTAGTTGGTTAATTAGCTATACTTTGAGTACCAGTGGTATAAAGAATCGTGATAGTCTTGACATGAACCCTCCAGGGCAAAGTCTTTAGAAATCCCATCTCTAGGACCTGGAGGACAGTGGTAATCAATGAGGCTTGCTTTATGCAGATCCTAGGAGAGTGGGTTGGTCTGGAGCATTAACTCCTTTACATGTGGTCATGCTTCCTCAAGACACAAGCCCTCAACAGGGTTTTGGAGAGAACTGCTTTGAGGTTTGGAAGAGAATCAACAAGGTCTTGATTCTAGAAAAAGCTATCATTCCGGTGAGCAAATGGAGTAATTGGCAAAAGAAATTGCTTGTATACTCCTTGATAACTAGCAGGAACTCAGGGCTGGCTCCTCTATGCCCTGTGTATCTTGCAACAAGGTAAACTCCAGTCTTGTTATTATTTGTCTTATTGATGATAGCCATTCTAACTGGTGTGAGGTGATAGCTCATTGTGGTTTTTATTTGCATTTCTCTGATGATTAGTGATGCTGAATATTTTTTCATATGTCTATTAGTCATTTGTATGTCCTCTTTGGAGAAATGTCTATTCAGGTCCTCTGCCGATTTTTAAATTGGATTGTTTGTTTTTCTGTTGTTCTTGAGTTGCATGAGTTCCTCATATATTTTAGATATTAGCCCCTTATCAGAGGCATTGTTTGCAAAAATCTTCATTAGATTTGTTGCCTCCTTATTCTGTTGATGGTTTCTTTTGCTGAGCAGAAGCTTTTAAGTTTGATATAGTCTCATTCATTTATTTTAGCTTTTACTTCCCTTGCCTTAGGGATCAAATTCATAAAATGCTCTCTGAACCCAAGGTCCATACGTTTAGTACCGTGTACCTATGTTTTCTTTTATGCATTTTATTGTTTCAGGTTTTATGTCTAGGTCTGTGATCCATTTTGAGTTAATTTTGGTACACGGTGACAGATAACAGTCTAGTTTCATTCTTTTGCATGTGGGTTTCCAATTCTCCTAGCACTGGGGAGGCTGTGGAAAAAAATAACCCTCATACACTGTCGGTGGGAATGCAGATTGGTGTAGCCGCTATGGAAGGCAGTGTGGAGGTTACTCAAAAAATTAAGAATAGAATTACCATATGACCCAGCAATCCCTCTCCAGGGTATCTACCAAAAAATCTGAAAACATTTATCTGTAAAGATATATGTGCTCCTATGTTCATTGCAGCTTTATTTACAGTGTCCAAGACTTGCTAACAACGAAAGTGCCCTTCGATAGATGACCGGCTAAAGAAGTTGTGGTATGTATACATAATGGAATACTACTCTGCCATAAAAAGATGAAATACTGCCATTTGTAACAACATGGATGGATCTTGAGATTATTATGCTGAGCGAAATAAGTCAGACAGAATAAGTCAAAACCATATGATTTCACTGATATGTGGTATACAAACTGAAAATAACAAAAGAACAATACAAACAAATGAAGAAATAAAAACTCATAGACATAGACATTAGTTTAGTTGTTACCAGAGTGTAAGGGGGTAAGGGAGGGTGGTAGATGAGGGTAAAGGAGATCCAATATATGGTGATGGAAAGAGAACTGACTGTGGGTGGTGAACACACAATGTGATATATAGATAATGTATTGAAGAATTGTACCCCTGAAATCTATGTAACTTTACTAGCAATTGTACCGCAATAAACTTTAATTACAAAAAAAAAAAAAAACAAATGAAGTCCAGTCTTCACAATCTGAGAATCTCAAGTTAATAAACACATCTTTACTTAGGCTGTAGTAAGACACTGACACATACATTTGAGAATTCTAGTTGGGAGAGGCAGGAAAAGGTGGAAAATTTACTCGCAACCTAAAGGGCAAGGCTCTACATTACCTGGTTTAAGTTCAGGTAGAATAGATAGCTGACATGACCAGATGTAGCATTTGCTGTTTCACTTGCTCAGAGCCCACCTTAATGGTTCATTATATATAATGATGTGTCATTTTGCTAATATATAAATGTGAATTTCTTATACTGTGAAATGGTTTGTGAAAATTAGTCACATCACTAGTAAGTGAAGAGACTCTCTATCACGTGGATCTTAAATTGGTTTTCTTGATAATGACACACATATTAATAATGGTTTTTGCATGTGGAAAACATGCAAATGTTTTGCTGATGACAGTTAAGGAAAGGTAAAATATTCTGTGGAATTATGCTTTTAGAGCAAAAAAAATAGACATTTAGATTAAATAAATTAGCATCTCATCTTGAACTTGACATCATCAAGTAAGTGTCTGAAGGGATCACTTTGTTTTTTTTAATTTGTTGTATTTTATTCAGTAAATGAAATACAATAATGCTATTCACAGATTTGATGATTTCCAAAGTACACATACATTTCATAAATATCAAGGTCCTTCTGTACAGATTCTTTATAAACATCCAAGTACATATTGTTTTTTAACTATATTTGTCCTAAACTCTTTTGTTGTTGTTGTTAATAAGAAGGAAAATTAATTGAATAATGGTAGAAGCCATATGTAACAGGAAATGTATCACTGGGTTACTAAAAATATCTAGGCCTTTCTGTGACTTTAACTATTCATTTGATTTCCATAAGAAGTCTTAAAGTTTTGTAACCATATGATGTGCAAACAAGAAAAGATTGACATCATTCACTAAGTCTGGAAAGCTTAATCTACAAATGTGCAGTTCACATAAGACAATCCACAGATTACATTTTTTAACTTTGTGTCATAATTCCATTTTTTTCCCTGTTTATGTAGCATGTGCTTCCTTATCTTACAATTGCTTTTTGGCACCCGATGCAGGCCAGACTTTTTCAGCACCCTAGTCGTTTAACACATTCATCCCTGATCTCCAACCAAATGTGCGCCTCCCACCACTTGGCTGCTAAGTTCCTCGAGGGAACTCTGAGTAATTAGAAGATATAAAAAACAAAAAAGTTACTTCACTAGAAGTTTATCAGTTGACAGTTTCATAAACTATAGAGTGAGCCAATATTCAAAGGAAAGTTTAGTATCACTTTCTTGCCATTTCGTTTATTTGGCTTTACCAATTTAAAACTATATCTCTCTGTGTGTAGGGAATGGGCTCCATATACCAAATGTATTCAGTGACTGTGTTTGTAGATCTTAACATCATGTGTAAGTGGATTCCTCATCTGGGAACCAACACATTCCTCCTTAAAACAAACTAGGGGAATGACTGCTTCCACAGATTCTTTCTGTCTGGTCAAGAAAATGTCTGGAGATAAAAATACTGTGAGATAATTGTTTCTATGATAAGCATATGGATGACAGCTTAACAGTGGTTTGAAAAAGGACAGATATGTATCTCCTTTAAGCAGATATTTTAAATTGATATTTTTATCAGCCATTTCCTTTAGTATTTTACTCAAAATGCACTCAGCTGTTAACTTTCTTGGCAGAAAACATTCAAATGAATGGAGATAATACTTAGGCACTTGAGTGGCACTTCAGCCACTAAACTACAAGCAGCTTACTACTGGCCTAAGGTTCTGGGGTCTAATCTGTGGGATTTTGTCCACTAATAACTCATTTTTTTAGTGGGAAAAAGTACAAGTTGGGCCAGGATGTATAATTAATAAATGATTATGAAATTAATAAATCTTATTATTAAATTAATAAACTTTACCATCTTCATAGTTCAGTGATTAAAGAGGCTGTCTCAGATCATTGTATGTATACCAATAGGAATACTTGCTTAAGACTTTGTTTAGAGCATAAAGAACATAGGAAATACAGAGGCACTTTCGATCCTGAAGGCTATGGAAAGGAAAGCTGGAATGATGAGGATAACATATTTTTGTAGAAGGAAGATAATTCAAATTAAATTGAAACCAATGGTGGTTTTGCTATGGATGAATGGCATTTGTTATGTTTTCCCATACACTATTGTATTTAATCAGTAACCTATTATCCACAGATTTCTAGGTGGAGATATTTCACACATTACAACAATTTAAAATGTGCACAAAACAACAACAATGACAACAACAATGCACACACACACACACACACACACACTGGTCAGTAGAGTATGGCAAGTAAATTTTAATCACATCTCAAGCCTAAAATGTTTGAGTAATTGCAATCACAACAGCAAATCCTCTCTGTTCCCCTTTGCAAGTTTCTTTAGCCTTTGAGTGTGTAGATCCTACCGGACAGACACAGATAGGAGACTACCACAAGGAGTTTGGAAGTCATGATGGTGCCATTGTTACAACAATCCATGGACTCAGAAAAACAGTTGTCCCCACTGGGTACACAAGTACACTAGTCCCCCAATCATGATCATAGCAGAAATGTGTGTTAAGCTTTGTGAATTAATAGCAGCTATACATAAATCAGCTACATGTTGCCACAAGTAGGCTAAAACCAGCATGGATGGATAGATTAGATAGATAGATAGATAGATTGATAGATGATAGACAGATAGATAGATAGATGTGGTTATAGATATGGATATAGATAAAATATATAAAGACAAATAAAGTTATAGAATATGGAGAGAGAGAGAATGAGTGGGAACCTGCAAAGCAATTACATAATTTCTTTCTTCGCTACATTTTATATATATATATATATATATATATATATATATATATATATATATAGAGAGAGAGAGAGAGAGAGAGAGAGAGAGAGAGAAAGAGAGAGAGAGACATATATATAAACATATATATATATATATATATATATATATATATATATATATACTTGACAGTTGCTAAGAAAGTAAATCTTAAATGTTCTCCCCACCAAAAAAGTAATAATAAAAAATGTAATTATTTTAAGTGAAGGAAGTGTTAACTAATCTTACTGGGGTAATGATTTTCATGCACACACACACAAACACGCACACACACACACACAGAATGCCAAAAATATGTATACACATTTTAAGAAAGGAAAAAACTGTATTAAAAATGTAATACTCAATATATACCAATAACAGAATATAAATACAAGTCACATTTGACTTCTGCAATTACAAGATGTGCTCAAAGGGGTTACCATCAGCATAATTTTAATACAGTTTTTCCTTTCTTAAAATGTGTATACATTATTTTGGCACCCTCTGTATTTTCTTTCTTGGAGAAGTTCACACTAATGTTAATATCTCATTACAGACCTCATTATCCCAGGTATTTTAAAATATCCTTCATCAAATAACTCTTCTTACTTGAAATGCATGACTTCATTCCAAAAATCAGTCCACTGCTATCACCCTTCTTTATAAAACTTTTCTCAACTTCATTCTACATGAAATTCAAAGCTCTTAACATTTAATTTGCATCATTTTAATCTTTCTATAGAAATAGATTAATATGGCCACATTTGGATATTCTATGTTATGATGAAGAAAAGGGGGATTTTTAGAGAGCTTTGATCCTTCCTTAAAAATCAGTTGCCTAATAAAGAAACTTTTATTAAGTTATTGTAAAAATGTAAACACACACACAGAAAAAGTATTAATAATAAGCCTCCATATACTCCTTATTCTGGTAAGTCAGTTATCAGGATTTTGCAGACCTGCTTCATGTGTATCTTTCTGTTTACTTGCTGAAGTATTTTCAAGGTAATTCTGTGTGTCATGTTATCTCAACCCTTGTACTTCAGTAATAGATACATATTTAATGAAAAATGTAATGAAATGAACTTATATTTATTCCAACATTATTAAAAATAACAAACCGTTAAAATAGTAATAGAAATAAATTAAAAATTAATCAATACATAAGAATAAGATCATTCATATCTATTCATATATCAGAATTCTATAAGCTATTAATAAAATGTGGTAGATGTGTGCAATCATATTATTCAGAGAAATAGATCTATATCTGTAGATATATAGATATATTAAAAGTGCATCTATTATATATGATACATACTTATAGATATGACATACTATATGTAAATGGGTATATTATATATCTACATATATAATGTATATACTTCACAATATATTGTGTTTTTTTCTTTTAAAGAAAAACAAAAAGCTGCAAATATTGGTTGTTTTGGTAGAAGAAAATGGAGGGATGGGTAAGGGTGCTTCTTATTTTGTGATTTTTGTAATCCCATACTGTTTGAATTCTTAACATATGTAAGTATTGTTTCTATGTAAAAAGAGGTAAAATCATTCTAAATTAAGATTGCTTGTGCTGAAATCCCCACTTTTCAACTAGTTTCATGACATAAAAAGTTTGTTACTTTCACAATGTCCTCCTATATGAATGTTTATTCATTAGTACCTACCTTACACAATTATATGATGACTGACGCAAGGTTAACATTCAATGAATGTTAGTATTTATTAGTATTTTTAAATAATATCTTCATTATTAATACTCTGAATGACACCATTTGTATGTATAAATGTTTGCTCTACATGTTTAAATAGTATATGCTTATTTTAAAATATTATGAATATTTTATTTTAATAATGATTCTAAAATTCATTATCTATAAATGTGACTAAGACATACTAAAGGAGCCATGAGATATTAAAAAATCAAAAAACAAATATTCACATTTTATTCTGAAATCTTACCTGCTAATTTACACAGGATCATGTTTTAAGAATTTTAGAATGCTGGAATGCATTTTTTCATTAAGAATATAATCATTCATAACTGATACCATAATTCCCTTAGTATCAATCACTACATGTTCATTCAACAACTATTTTTTCATCTACAAATATAATATAGGTAGAAAAATAAATTGGGGCTACGATGCAGATACAGTAAATACATAAATAAACAAATAATTAAATAAGCCTAGCCCTTACCCTCAAGAGGATTGAGGTAGAAAAGGGTTAGTTGACATGTGCTGTTCCTGAATCAATATAACCACTGAAACGTTTCTGACCAGTGAGAATGACATCAGTACCCAAATAGTCCCTTTTATTTCACGGTGGGAAGGGTATTCCTGATTAAACATAGCAACTACAGTTCATGATCAAAACAGATTTAAAATATTAGTGTAGGTACAATAATATAATCAAGATATCTAAAATACTAACATTTGAGTTTGGAGTTTCAATCATGGTTCCATCAAGTTTTGGAAGCCTGGCCAAGTTATTCCAATCTGACACCAATACACACCAATACACTGACATCTTCTCCATGATGTCAGTGGTTATAAAGTGTGGTCCCTGGAGCAGCGTCAGTATTCTCTGGGAGCTGGGAAATACACATTCCTAGGTGCTCCCCTAGGCCTACTGAATCAAGAACTCTGGGCTCAGGGCCCAGCAAACCCTCGAGAGGATTCTGACACATGTTCAAATTTGAGAATCCCTGTATGATGTTAAGCTTCCTCTTGGCAGTAGCTTGGTCAGCAGTCACATCATGGAGATGCTCAGAAAGCTAGCATTCCTGATGCCCTCACAGACTAAAATAATAAAATGAAATGAAATACTAGCATTCTAGGAATTGTAAAACCATAAAACAGTTTAAACATTATTGTTATTATAAAACACTGAGGCAGGTATTGGCCGTAAGGAAACAGCTATAGTTAATCATGTCAAGAGCAATAAAATCCCCTTAAGGTAAAAAGAATAACTATTAACTATATCATCAAACTTTTTTGTTAGTACAATGATATTACAATGAATTGAAATCTTCATTTCACACCTTAGGTAATGTCAGAGGACAAAAGTTTTTGTATTCCCCTGCCTCATCAATTGTGCTCAGAAGTCCAACATTATTGGCTGTGTCAAAGTCTAAGAATTAATGTTTCCCCAGTAGTCAAATTGATCTGGTGGTATAAGCGTCATCCGAGAGGGTTTGTGAATGATGGCACTAATTTTAGATCTCATTTATTACAAAGATGCAGAAGAAATAGTATACTTGTGTGCAAAAAGTTTGGAAGTGTTCCTGTGATCTATAAAAACTCAACTCAGTGACTTGGGGCTAAAATGGAAAAGGTGGTGGGGAGAAGGGAGGGAGGGTTGAGAAAGTGTGAAGAACAGAATTACATATGAAAATAAGTTGCTTGTGATATCTGGATGATGTGTCTTTACACTCTTTAACACTGACACTTCCCTCCCCCCAGCCATCACCACCTTATTACATGGCCTTCTATAAAGAGAAGTTGCTAATAGTTAATATGCACATTAGCTTTCCCCTCCTCTGAAAGCAACTGAGAATTCCACTTTAAGGTGCTTATGGAACTCGAGACTTCTCTTGGTATTTAATTCAGCTAAATGCATTTTCAGTACAAGTCTACAAAAATGCAGTATGTCTGGACTTGCTTATACAATTATATATGAAAGGGTAGTAAGATATAAGGGAGAGATGAAAGGATTATTCCAGAAATCATTATGCTTTTATTAATAGACTTATTTTCATGACTTTCACTTTGATTGTTCACTCCTCTGCCCTTTCCCAGCAACAGTTTTACAATCTTTCAGATCAGTAATTACCATGTCTGGCATACCAAAAATACATAAGCTAAATGAAAGACACATCCTCCAAAAATGATTAGAAGACTGGTTAAATTTCTAACAAAATATAGCATAGTATCATATCCGTATGCCACTAAAGTGGCTGTACATTAGCACACAAGCATTCACACACACACACACACACACACACACACACACACACTCACGCACACTTAAATTCTTAAGTCATCCAACAGTCCTGCTGAACAGACTTAAACTTGTATTGTACAAAAGCTATTCTGCTACACTTATTTGAAGAAAGATATAATTAGTTATTCTTTCAGGTTCCTGGATAAAGATGGCACACATTAAAAAAAAAAAAAGAAATAACAGGCTGTCAATACTCAAAAGGGTTAGCTGTATGAACTCAAAAAAGAAATATATTTTAAGACAACAACAGCTTATTTTTTCCCTAATATCAGTGATATTTTGGGATCCCTTATGGCATGAAAGCATATGTTTAAAATTCAAAATGATTGTAGTTATATGTTATTTATTTTTATCTCTAAGTTCTAAAATGCTTCTAATTATAATTATTTTCAAAAATAATTACTAATAGTAAGTTTACAAAGCAGAATAACAAAGAAGAATAGCTCAAAAAAGCATTTTCCAGGGTTGATTTTGTCCCACAAAATGTATATTAACCAACTGATTTCATTTTGTGTTTCAAAATAACCCACTACTCAATAGCATCTGTTGAAGAAATACTGCTTCAATCACAATTTTCATGTAATTTTCAAAGAATATAAAAGAAAAAGAGGAAAATAATGAGGTTAATCACAAATTGCATCAAAGTTAATGGGGGACGTTTTAAATTGCTATGATCTCATTATTACTTATCTATATATCTATCTATTATTTGGAAGTTTAAAATCAATTCTAAGTGGTTCTTTCCTCCTTTTGAATCACCATTGATTTAAATATGTCATGAAATCTTTCATCAGTAAATAGTAGACAATGGGGAAAAACTCGCACATGATTTTGCACTCACTTTCAGGGAGTTCCTTTATCAGTGCAGCCACTGGAAATAGCAAGTTGAGAACAACAACCTCAAATATGAGAGACATGATATAGTTAGAGTTCCTTCAATTCATCCAAATTTAGGTACTAGATAAGATACAGTTACTTCTCCTTTTTTATGATATTAACTGTCACCAAAGCTGAGGATCACATTTGGCAGCAGTCTGTATTTCACAGTGCAATTGCAGTCTTTTACTTTCAAGCATGATTTCTTTAAATCTCTGTTTTCCAGAACAAGTCACTCTTGGGATTGGCCCTAATATTGGCAGGATGGACTAAGGGACTGTAAAGGTGAGAAACTGATAAGCTGGGTGGATGAGGGGGTGGACTCTTCTAATAAAACTTTATTAGGGAGCCAACTCTTTTCTACTTAATAATAGGCAGTGTGTTCTTATGAACACACAATGCATTTTACATTCAGCTACTTAAGAAGACACCCTAAAAGGCCACCAAACCTCTTGACGGATCAGGGAAGATCTTTTAGAAGAAATGACTGGGTAAGACTCCAGTATTTCATCAAGAAAATGAATGAAGATGTGAGCTTAAATCTGGGTTGCTCAGCATCGCTGCTTGGATTCAAGCTCACAAGGAGAGAAGCGCTCCCCCCAACCCCCGCCCCCGAGTGAACATAGCAAGAGCCCAGAACATGTGTAGAGAAGAGTGCCATAATGTGCATATGAGTATAGGGCATGCTAGAGAAGATACTATATATAACGGCACATCTGTTTAAGCTGTAATATATATAATAGAATCTACAATGTGAAAAGTCCAAGAGGCAAGGAAACTCCACCTGAACTGAAAAATAGAAAAGGACAACCGATAAAGCAAATCAGATTAGGCAGTAGAACCTAGAGCAGCAATTTTCATAAATGGTCCTCAGATATGTGGATGTCCTAGAGACACTTTCACGGTATCTGCGAGGTCAAATCTATAATATTTTGATCATAATATTATTAAGATATTTATTTGCCTTTTTTACTCTGCTGACATTGTCTTGACTGGAGCAAAAGTGATAGTGGCTAAAACACTAAGAGCATAGATCAAGGTACACAGAACTACTGCACTAGCTGTCATTGAAGTTTTCCAAACCAGGCATCCACTGTAAACACACAAAAAAACAATACTTCCAAGAAAGTCCTTGATGAAACACTGAAAAATGTTAATGGCATTATATTTCAACCTTTGAGTACAGATCTCTTTAATATACTATGTGACACAATCAAGCACTTCTGCTGCATACCAAAGTGTGATGGTTGACTCCAGGGAAATCACTCCTACAATTGTTGGAGTCCCAAAGTAAACTGGCTTCTCTTTTCATGGAATTTCATTTTTGCTTGCAAGAATAAACGACAAACTATGGTTATTTGGAAGAGGGTATTTGGTAGACATTTTCTCAAAAATGAACTAAGCTGAGTCTTATTTTTTAAGGAAATATCTGATGGTATTTGCTGTCCTTGATAAAAATTAGAATTTTGGAAAATATGTATATGCCAACACCAGCTGGACAACTTCCCAATATTAAGGACCTTTTGTTTGAGATCAGTGGTGATCTTAACAATGTGATTTAATGAAATGTGTCAACAGTTGGAAAGTCTATGAAATTCCGTGAACATTTTCCAAAAGACCAATTCATGATGTTACAAAATCATTCATCAGTAAAGATTTACTCAGAGTATAAGAAAGGCCAGTCAATTTTAATGTAACATTATAAAAATGTGGTATGTTTTCAGATTCCACATTGCAAAACTAGCATTGATGAAATTACTACTTGTTGAGATTTGGTGTAATATAAAAAAACAAATGAATATTCACAATTACCCAAAAAGGTAATTAAATTTTTTCTTTTTCCTTAT
Source organism: Rhinolophus sinicus (assembly GCF_057876585.1). Lineage (NCBI taxonomy): Eukaryota > Metazoa > Chordata > Mammalia > Chiroptera > Rhinolophidae > Rhinolophus > Rhinolophus sinicus. The sequence goes on along the minus strand of NC_142516.1, from coordinate 143,544,883 downwards.
CTCTGGAGGGCAAGGTTTTCTTCATATGCTTCAATCAAAACAACAGATTATAATAGATTACATGCAGAAGTAGATGTAAAAATCCAGCAGCCTTCTATTAAGCCAGATAGTAAAATATTTTTAAAACATGAAATAATGTTACTCATACTATTTTTTAATTTACTTGTAATAAACATCTTATTTATAGTAAACATAATGGATTTGGTATTATTTATTTAGACTAGCTAATATTTAAAAAAGTTTTCTCAGTTTTAATTTCTAATATAGTAAATATAGATGGATATGTCCTATAAGCAAAAGCTCTTTAGGGTCCTCAGTAATTTTCAAGAGTATAAATGATCCTGTAATAAAAATGTTTGAAAACAACTGATGTTTTCTAAAGGAATCTTATATAATTATCTGAACCCAGGACAGTGGCCAACACTAGTGAGCACTCAATAAATATTTAATAAACAAAGGAATTAAAAGTTTTATCTGATTAGACAGCGGTTAGTCATTTTTAAACAAGAGATAGTTGATAATAACTAATTGCACACTTGGATATACCTGTAAATATTTATAGTTGATTGGTCAATAAATTCAGTATTTTCATAATTACACTTTTTGAAACATATTTCACACAACATAAAATTCAGTATTTTCAAATGCACTCTTGATGTTATTTTAATATAGTCATTATGTTGTGCAACCATCGCTATTATCTAAATCTAGAACATTTTCACCATCCCCAAAAGGAGTCCTGTACCTATACCAGTTAGGAAAAATTCCCCTCTTTCTCTTCCTCTTCCTCTCTTCTTTCTCTTCCTCTGGTGACCACTAATCTGCTTTCTGCTTCTGTGGATTTTACTGGTACAGACATTTCATATACATGGAATCATACAATCCGTGGACATTAGTATCTCATTTCTTTCACTTAGCATATTTTCAAAGTCCATTTCAAGGTCCATTTACGTAATAGTATTTCATTTTCCTTCTGTTACTGAACAATATTCTATTGTATGGCTATAACATGTTTTATTTATCCATTCATCCATTCACAAATAAATATTTTATTTATCCACTATTTTATTTTTCCTACTTTTTGACTATTATGAATATGCTCCTATGAATATTTATGTACACAGTTTTGTTTGAACATATGTCCTCACTTCTCTCAGGAATTTACCATAGGAGTGAAATTGCTGGGTCATAAGGTTATTCTATATTTAACTTTTTGAGGAACTAACAAACAATTTTCCACAGTAGCTGCACAATATTACACACAGTCTCTCTAGCAGTGTATGAGTGTTGCAATTTACCTATATCCTCACCAATCCTGTTATTCTTTTTTTTTTTAATAGACATCCCCGTAGATGCAAAATGACTTCTCATTATGGTTTCAATTTGCATTCCTAATAACTAATGATGTTGATCATCTTTTCATGTACTTGTGACCATTTGTATGTGTTTCTTAGAGAAAAACAAATACTTTGTTCAGTGTTTGAGGTGTCTTTTTATTGCTGAGTTGTAAGAATTCTTCATATATTCTAGATACTAAATCATTACCAAATATAGATTTGCAAATTTTCTCCCTTTCTATGGATTGTCTTTCTTTTTCTTAAGGCTTCCTTTGATGCACAAAAGTTTTCAACTTGATTAAAACTAATATATCTATTTTTCATTTCTCGCTTATAACTTGGGTGTCATATCTAAGAAACCATTTCTTAATCCAGTCAAACAGATTTTTATCTGGTTTCTTCTAAGAGTTTTATATTTTCAGTTCTGCCATTTAGGTCTTTGATTCAATTTGTGTTGATTTTTGTATATGGTAGGAAATGAGTTAGGGGTCCAGATTGATGCTTTTGTAGGTGGACATCCAGTTTCCCCAGCAAGTGTTCTAATTTTAATTCCAATGTTTAATTGTTGCTGTTCTCTTGTATGGGATAAATGATCCCAGAAAAAACCATCTATGATAAGCAGCTATTTTTGTCTGCTCAATATATTACCTGTTTTCCTTTTCCTTCAAATAGACTTTGTCCCTCAAACAAAGTCTGCCACCGAGGGATCATTTTGGGTCTCCTGTGGTTGGGGCGTCTTATGGGAATAGCATGTCCAAAAAAATGAGACTGCTAAAGCTTACATCCTCTATCATTAAAAATAAGGCATAGCATCTATTAAGACACTGAATTTATGTATATAATATATATAATATATAATATATTATATATACATATGTGTGTGTGTGTGTGTGTATATATATATATATATATATATATATATATATATATATATATATATAATGTTATATAATAGTTTCTGGCTGTAAACGATTCACAAGGTGACCTGAACATCTTCCAACTTTCAGGCAATTAAAAAGAAGGAAAAGAAGGATCTCCATCCAACTCAGCCTTTAGCTGTAGCAATTCTGCTTCTTAGCTCCTATAACCAACCAGACCAATAGGAACGATGCTCTAAGAAACTGCAGAGTGTTCATGGAACTTGTAAAAGTTTGAAAAACCAAATCCTAAATTCAGACCCAGACCTCTTAAAAATTGTTCACATTATAAAGTAATAGTTAAAAAAAAAAAGTAAGACCTTGTCATAGGAAAGTGACAGATGTGCCCTATTGAAGTATCGTCTTCTTACTTTATACTAGTGGTATATATAGTGTTGCATTAGGAATGTTGTACAGGAAAAAAAGTAAATCTAGTTTATAGAAGACCCTTTACACCTCTTTTTGTCTGGAGGGAAAAAAAATACACAGATTTGATACCACATCTACTTAAAGTTTAATCTGGAAAAAGACAGTCATATTCTAAGTTCATGAGGTACTCTTTGAGCTGAATCTCATGCAGATGAAAAAAGTACAAACCGGAGGAACCATTTGACTTGTCCAAGGGTACATTGCTAGTGGGTTGCATTGACAAGTCAATTGTAAGTTAGTCAGATGGAAAGCTAGAATAATAATGTGTTTTGCTCTCATTTCCAGATAACAAGCTTTCAACTACGAGACTACCGGCTATATTTACAGAATTTCTCTACTTTTTTCTTCTTTATCACAAGTTTCTTGACTAAGAAGCAAGGCAAGAGAAACAGTTACAATTTCTTTGTAAACACAGTTAAACTGAGGATCATTTTTGCAAGATTACATATTTATTTTGAATCAAAAATTATAGTTTCTAAAAATGGCTATGAGTCTAAATGGTGCATATGATTTTTGTATTATGTAATATTTTGAAAAATTAAAGGGAATGGAATCAAATCTCTATACCCAAACTCTTTGGCTTTTAAAAAGAAGTTTGGTCATATTTTTTCATTCAGCAATATTTATAAGGTGCTTAATATCTGAGCATATTTATATTTTTACAATATTTTATAGAGAGTGGAACAGGCATTCAGTTTAGTAAAGCTAAGAAAAAATCAGTGAGAGTATTGTAGTGTCATGGAAATAAGATATATGACATATAAATTGAATAGAAGTTTGAATCATTAACTGACTTATGGTTAATAAGAAAACTATTAAAATAATATTTTAAACATAGTGCATATTACAACAGACATGCTTTATATTCATGACATTATTTTCTATTGCTAATGAAATAATACCCAGTCAATATGCTTTTAAAAGTAGTTTAAATAATTTTGCTTAAAGAAGCAACAGAGTTTAGAACTTGAAAGTGATATCAAATTACATTTCAGGGTCTGAAGAATATCTTTACAAAACGTATACAAGGATTGAATATAGGATGTTCACATTTAATGTGAAGTGTGCATTCCTCAAGAATAAGTCAAGACTAATTCTGACAAAGTACAGCCAATAAAACTATTTAGCTGCTAAAATGAGGTCATGCAGCATCATAGAGTACACCCATTTTGAAGTTCACTTGATCCACAAGCTATGAAATTACTCAAATCTTGACATTTTTAATTTGAGAGAATTATATTATATCATGTATTGTACATAGACTGAAAATCATTAATATTTTTTATCATTCCATTTGAAATATGTGTGTTTAAATCCATATAAAACATGTACTAATCCTAAATTGACACCAGCATTTCAAGCTGTAATCAATGGGAGAAATGAATCCCTTACTAAAATGAAGCATCAGACAGAAGGACACTGCCAGTGCAAGCCATCGATTGGGTTGGACCTTCTGTGAAATATCCTAATGTGGTGATATTTTTCCAATATACGGCTTGTAGCTTTTCAGGTTGAAAATTGTACGTATTGTGGATATCAGTTTCTTAGTGGCCACACACACACCAGCAAAGCTCATAGGAGAATGATGTTTAATGTTTATACCATAATGCAACTATGTTTGGTTACAATGAGAAATTAGTCAGCCAAGAAGACAAACTGATTACACTGGCCAGTCAGTTCAGCTGCTCTGCACTTAAATATCTATTTGAGCCACCTGAATCTATGCTCTAGTAAATCATAATTTATTATTTGGCAGCCCACAATTAATTCATACATTAAACAAGTGTCAAATACCTGCACTGCCTAACTCACCATTGACAAGTCAACTGTAATCATATTAAAATATTCATCATCTTTCAAAAATTATATTAAGCTCAACAAGAAAAGAAGTAAAGGACACTGTTGTAAATTTAAAAAATTAAAGGCATTTTATTAAAATAGAGAGACTTACATGTCCCTATAAGAAAAAAACATCCTTATTCTTTGAGTATTTCCTATTCCATGATATTCAATTTTTTTAAAGTTTTAGAGCTAAAAGATATTATCAAGATGAAATGGTATCATTTCCGTTATTCTCATATGTCATAACTAACATTGGATGAGAAAACAGTTTTCGGATTTATAAATACCTTTGAATTTCAGCAAATCCATATGGAGTAGCTACACAATTTCTTAATGGATAGCTTAAAATAATATTTCTGATCAAACCTATAGGGTTATTTAAGTAAGAATGAAAATAATTCTATTTATCGGTTAGTAGAATAGGTAGGTGACTTCAAGGTAAGACTGAACAGGCCTAGAAGAAGTAAGCCCATTTTGCCACACCAGTGGACTTTAATGGGAAACAATTGTTTCATAGAGCAGAATAGTATAGCAGGTAATAGCAAATGCATGGAAGTCAAGCAGATCTGGGTTTGGATCCTGCATCTGACTTAGTATTCAGGTAAACTGAGGAAGTCGTTTCATATTTTCTTTATCTTTATTTTACAGACACTATCTTTATTTCATTTAATTTTTTAAACATTTTTGGAATTGAGGTATAACATATATCTAACAAAGTACACAAAATGCAGTAATGGCATCACTATTAGACTGAGAAATAGACAGTGTCCAGCCACCCTAGGATTCCTTGAGCTTCTTCCAGCCAATGGCCCATAACCATACCTATGACCCCTGTCACTGTGACATAGTTGTTGCCTTTTCTTAAGCTTCTTTTGAATGAAAATGTTTCTAGTTCCACTCATCATACTTGAGCTTTTTAATAACATTAGATATCTTGATGTCAAACACCTCAATATTCCACATTTGGTTTTTAAAATTGTCTACTTTCCCTTTTTCCTTCTGACCATTTTTTTTCTCTCTTCTTTAGATTACTTTCTTCTGTCCACACTTAGATTCTGAAAAACACAGAGGTGCTCCTCTCGCCCTGTGACCTCCTCCTGTCTTCTGTGAAACACCCTGCTTCCTCTTTATCTCTCTCCTTTTCTCCACCCCTTCCCTTCATAGTCTCTCGTAATTGCTTCTTTCCCCCCATCCTTAATCTCAGTGAAGGAACCACCATTCATTCCTTCTTTGTTCTATGAAAACATGAAGCCCACTTGAATGACCCCATTTCATACCCACTGTTGTCATCAGTTACCACAACTTTGGATTCTGTTCATAAGCACATTACCATATATTGTGTTTATTCATTTTTTTAAAATTCACTGAAATTGCCAAAATTATCTCAGACTCTTTGCCATACTAGCTTCCACATTTGATCCATTTTACACAGGCTGTCATAACGAGCTTCCTAAAACTATATACTCAGTCACATAATTCTTCATCTTAAAATGTTCCAATGACTTGTCATTACCAAATAACTGACTAAATAACTAGCTAGTTAACAAACAAACAAATAATAAATAAATAAATGAATAAATAATAAATAAATTTGACAGATAGATGATAGATACAGAAAATGTAATCTTCTTCCAGATCACTTCTCTAATATATTACAATTTTGTTCCCTGAATTGTATGTTTCATACCCTTCATGCTTCATATATTTGTTCATCCTGGAAAACACTTACTTTCTTGTCTCCAAGGATTATACTCCCTTTTATCCTTCCAGATTCATCTATTCGATAGAATCTTCTTTGTCCACCTAAGTAAAATTGACCTTTCCCTTATTAGTGTCCTCACTGTACCTCTATGTTTTTACCTTAACAGATTATTGCATTTACTTTATGCTCTAATATCCTTAAGGATAAGAAGGGCACTGCATATAACTTTTTTTCTAGAGGTCTAGTGCAGTGTTAGCATATAATACATACAAAACAAATACATTTTAAAGAATGAACAAATGCATATTTTCTTTATTTTTGTAAATAATTGAATTCTTACTTTGTGCATAGCATCCCATTAGATGTTAAAGAGAACCATAACTGAATAATGTCTCCCCTCTAGGAGTTCATCACAGAAACAAACACAAACAACTCCAGTGTAAGGCAAAAAGTTTGTCAGCAATAACAGAGATATAAATAACGAATAAATATAAGAGCACCAAAGTGGAAGATGAGTTTAAATCTGGCTTTAAGGTGGGATTGCAATGTAGACCGTTTCAATGATATAGTGAAATTAAATTGAAGTATCTTAAGGGAAGTTTATAAAATGCTTGAAGAATCGTTTTGAGGATTTGTATTTTATTGCACATGTAGCAGAGCCATCAAAGACAGAATAAGCAGGAATCCAAGTTAGGAGATTATGAACTTAAGATGAACGTTGAAGTGTTTTTCAGTTTGCACTTTCTGATACACAATGTGATAAATGTTATGGAAGATACAAACATCAATTACTTTTAAAAAAATCATCACTAAAGATCTTAAAAATCTCTTGATAGAGACAGATTTGTAACCAAAACAGGAAGGCAACAGGATCGTAAAATAAGCTCAAAAATGGTAGCTTGGAAATATATTTTTTCTATCAGAATGTATGCTCCCTGAGGGTAAGGGATGGTGTCTCTTACTCTCTAGTACATTCCATTTTCTTGAATACACACATGATGCAGGCTTGTCTACTCTAAGTGAATTTTCTGAGGAAGCTTCAGGGGGATCGGAAAATGGCTTCTTCTCCCAGTTTGCTACCCCTCTAACATCGGTTATTACTTTGTAAGGGATGTAAATGCCTAGTATCTTGTTTTGTACACCTGAAAGTAATAATAATTAAAAAAGAAACAAAGAACTCCAAGCCTAAAAAAAAAAAAAAAAAAGTGTCCCGGTGTTCAACTATCTCTCCATAAAAATATACATGTTTGCCAAACAATATTTTCAATAAATTGAGTTTGTTTTTAAAAACACAAAAAGAAAACATGGCTTCTTGAAGGAAGTGACATTTAAACTGAGCTTTGACAAAATATAAGGTCGTGCCTTGAGGACTATGGACCACTTTCTTCTTTTATGGCAAGAACCCTCAATTCTCTCTCGAAAGGAAATTATTCTTCTACCCTGAGCTAGCTTGTGAAGACTGCCAAGCTGGACACTCGCCCTGTCCTAGACAAGCCAGGCACCAGGGTCTCTTTCCCAGTATCTGACCCTTAAATGGAAGGATACAAGGAAGGAAATCTTAATCTCACCGCTGCTGATTTATCCCTGGGGAGAGGCCTAAAGGATACTGTAGACTAGAGCCTGTATAAATATGCCCAGGGCTACTGTTTCTCTTGTCCTTTCTAAGTCAGGTTCTGTAGCTGTTTCTTTGATTCCCTACTCCTCATCTTTAACACTTTTTTTTATTTTATTTATTTATTTATTTATTTATTTACTTACTTACTTACTTATTGCCTAAATTAGGCAGATACAGTTTGTTTCTTTAGTACCTAAAGAACACAAACTGGTGCAATAGTTAAAGAGCCAAGAGCTTGGTTTTGCTTTGTTATATTTATATAATTAAATAATGTATTTCATGGACTATGTCACAGTTGGCTGAGCATCAGGGCATCATGGGAAAAACATGCTCATACAAGACGCCCCATCAACCAACTTGTAGATTACTGAGTTCCAGATAGTCTTTATACAATTTCATTGTAGAATGCTACACAACTCAGTGAGTGTTTTCAAAACTTAGTTTCATAAAACTTAACATTGTTCACTTGTCTAATAATATATGACTCATTAGCTAATCATTGACATTAGTGTAGTTATGTTCTTTATTTTTTGAAACTACATTGAGTGAGGGAATGATTGTAATGCTTAGAGAGTCTTCTTCGGATATGCCATACAGTGAAATGTGAAATAAAGTCCTTTTAAGGTTCACATGTGCCAATTTATGTTGCCTAGAGAAAGATGGAGGATTAAAGAGAAATTATTTTACTAAGTGACTTCCACTGATATGCGTATATAGAGAAAGAAATTACTTGTAAAAGAACAAATTCTTTTTTTCTCTGTAATGTTTCTGTTCTTTCTGGTAAGCTTTTAAATAAAATACTGAAAATCTTAAAAGTAATAAAAGTATGCGTATTAGGTGAATGAATAAAGAATGTGTTAGTCTATAACAGTAGTACATCTAAGATTTCAGAAGTGAAAAGACCACTTCACAAAGATCAGGAAAACAACTTTCCACATAAACCTTCCTGTGGTCTTCATTGTTTTCCATCTGGAAAAACAACAACAAAAAAAAACAACTAATAACCATGTGATTTTAATCAAAAGACTATCTGGATCAGGGTAGGAAATTCCCAAGTGCCCCTCTCAGCTGATTCTTGTGAGTGGATAATATGACTGGGATCCAATGGATGGATTAGCAGGTAATTTTCCATCTGACTCTGCTTCTCTTTCGTTCTACATAGAATGGAAATGATGTTTATAAACATGCTACCGTATTCAATTTGATTATGAGACCATTAGAAATTATTCTTTGCAGTCAATCAAATTGTGTTTACACTCTCATTTTTTAGTTCCATAAAGAAGCTTATATCCATAATATGAAATATCACTTAGTTAATTTTCCATCATCAAGTACAGAACATAAATCTTCCATAATCACCAGGGTGTCACCATGTATTTAAAGACTTTAAAGGAGGAGATCCTTTAAAGGACACAATATTCACTGTCAGAATAAACTTGTACATGTAGTCCAAAGTCTTTCCACTTTAGCCAAAGCCCTTATCTTGTTATACTATCCCTAAATAAAAAATCATACCATTTCTGAAATAACATGAGAAAAACAATAATTTTTTCTTCTCTAGAATTAATACTTCTGGAGTTAGTTAATTAAATAAATCTGGAATTAAAATAAATGACAATAGATCAGGTTCTTTAAAGTCTGCATCATACATGTAACCTAATCTATACATAAAATCTCCTATTCATTTAGGCTGATATTAAATATAATTTAAAATTATATTGGATTTTATACACAGAACTTAATTCCAGTCTCGGGCATTTATTAGTTAAGAAATCTTAAATAAATTATTTAACCCCTTTGATTCTCACATCTTTCATTTATAAATGAGGGACAGTATTAACTACAGCACAGGTTTGTGATATGGGTGAAATACATAATATGTGTAATAGTACTGTGGATTGTTATCTAAATATCTACTGTTATTATGGACTCCAGAATGTGGAAATTGATATTGAAAATGAAGAACATCTTTCAACAACTGAACAGAATAATCAATGATGATTTGAGAATATCATATAATTGATACGAAAATTATAGCATTTTCATTGAGCATTTATATAAACTATGAATAGATTCAAATGTAATCATTATGAATATGCTCATATTATACTGTAAAATGCAATCATATGGCAGGAATATATGAATATATGTACTCTAAAATAAAGCCATCAGCATATGTACTCTGTAGTTAAGGGATGGTAAATATTGCACACATGAGCAATATTTCTTTAAGTAGAATTTGAGACTCACAACATGGCGATTATTGTTGAATCAAGACCTTTTCACCTCTGATGAATAATGAAGCAATTACTCATTTTATTTTCCTTAAAATAAACTCAATCATGAACTTAAAAAAATCATGATTATAAATTACACCCTATCTTCAAGAGTTAAAAAATTTTAAAAAGAGACCAGCCATAAGCTTAGACAGCAAGTTATATTTCTGTTTCCAATGTTTTGAATTTTAATCAATATTCTTATGATTATGTAACCTTAGAGAGAGAGTAACTTGTTTGTATGTCATTTTGAGATATGGTAGAGGCTAGACTCAAATAGTATATTATACTGTTTTATTTAAACATTATTGTAATGTAGGATAAAATTTGATAATAAGGAATCACAAATGTGTTGTTAAAATTCTACGTGACGATAAATATATCAAATGATTCTGGAAAAATATGATCACATGACAGAAAGATTTGTATTTATATTATATTTTGGGACTTAAAGCATTATGTCTCCACAACTAGAGAATCAAGCCACACACACAAAAAAAGTACCATATTAAATAATTTTTTGGAAGTAATTTTGAAAATGATTATGTAAAATAAATTTGAAGTCTTTTCTGAAAATTTCAAGGGTAATTTTTAAAAATATAATAATAATTGAAAAGAGGCAAAAAACAATTCTGGGTACCAGTCAACATTTTCTCAGTTTCTTTCTTTATTTTTTCCATAAATGTTTCTGCTACTTGTAAAATTGTGACTTTAAAAACTAAAACAGGATAGAATTTCTCATCCCTGTCAATTAGCTCATGTTATAATTTCTCCTAAAAATGTTAATACTGTACTAGATTACTAAAATCAATAAGTACCAGATTGTAATTTCATATTCATCAATTAAATTCATTTGTGTACTTTGTCAATTAATTAATGGCATATGATTCGAGGTAATAAAACTGAAATAATAGAATATTATGGAAAGCTTAAAAATAGGAAACAATTTTTACCATTGTCATATGATAAAATATTTTAAAATACTATGATTTACAATTATAGTGTAGTAACATATTTCAAAGTGCTACGAAAAGTATTAGTATAAAAATAGATGAATCATTACATGTAACTTACTATATAGTGCTATCCCAAACTTGTTGGTACTAAAATGGATAAATAATACAATTTTTCTTACATAATATGTTATACATAAGATACACTAGATAAGATGTCAGGCCTTTTTCTCCTCCCCTGATAATTAGCAGAACTCAGAAGAAACTTAGAACAAGTTAGTTAAATCATTTTTATATGAGATATGTCTTCTCTCTCTCTCTCTCTCTCTCTCTCCCTCTCTCTCTCTCTTTCTCGCTCTCTCACTCTCTCACTCTTTCATTTTGCATATAATTCTAATATATGGAAAATTCTAACATTGGTATGTCTTCTATTAATTGAAAAGACTTGCTTCTTTGGTTAGTTGTAACACATATCTTTTAATGTTGACTGAGCACCAATACTTTTTCAGTACTTGTTTGATGTTTAAAATTAGACATAGAGGGAATAAATCCCTTATAGGAGCAGTATCTCATGATAAATTGAAAATGGATAGAGATTATTTCAATTCAAAGTGATAAGTGTTAGTAGGACTGTGTCAGGTGTAAAGCTTTTATTTTACTATATTTATTTACCTTTGCTAAAATAATCCAAACTATTTTGTACCACAATGTATTGCACTTATTCCTTTATGGAGATATCTTACTGAGAAACATAGATTTGGTATTTCTGATACTTGCAGCCTTTACATGATATAATACTTACAACACAAATCATATGCAATATAATTAATATTACCTATAATTTAATCTGCATATATTTTTTTTAATTCAAATATTTTAATACTCTAATGCATATTCTTACAGAATCTTGGCACTTTACACAATGTATTGACTTTATGAGGAAGTTACTTAGCAAAGCAAATTTATATTTTTATCATCTCATAAGTCAAGGTGTGATAAAAAAATTATGGTGAGTGTTTAATTTTTTTAAAAAAATTACAGTAAAAGACACATTGCCATTAATCCCCCTCAGAATACTCCCCCCAACCCCTGCCGTGCTTCAAACACACTTATCCCATCATTCTTGCCACTATCTGCAGCAGTTCTGGAAGTCCTCTTCAATGATTGTCTTTAGTTGCACTGTCATGGCTGGCTCGATGTCCTGAATCGATTCACAATGTTTACCTTTCATGGTCATTTTGACTTTGGGAAGAGCCAGAAGTCTCATGTTGCCAGATCCTGTGAATAAGGTAGATGAGGACACACCATAAGGCTTTATTTCACAGAAATTGCCATACCAGAAGCAATGTGTGACACGGAGACTTTCTGTGGTGATCACAAAGTACAATGAATGCTGCTACCAAGTGCCATCCATTGGAAAGGCAGGGATCTTCAATACAGGAAGCAGCGCATCAAACCTTAGTAATAATGTGTGACAAGTTTCAACTTGTTCAGTGCAGTCAGTTGGGTGTGAGCTACGGTTGAGAGAAGGTGTGTTTTAAAGTGTGTCATAAATTGTCCTCCATCATGACAATGCTCCATGTCACACATCGCTTCTAGTATACGGCAATTTCTGTCAAATAAAAACATTACAGTGTGTTCTCATCTACCTTATTCACTGGATCTGGCAGCAGATGACTTCTGGCTCTTCCCCAAAGTCAAAATGTTTCAGGACATTGAGCAGCCACAACAGCGCAACTAAAGATACTCATCCAAGAGGACTTCCAGAGCTACTCCAGAAACTGGCAAGAATGATGGGATAAGTGTGTTTGAAGCGAGAGGGAGTAGTTTTTGGGGGGATTAATGGCAATGTGTCTTTTACTGTAATACATTTTTTTATTTAAACATTCACTGTATTGTTTGATCACACCTCATTATACTGAATATATATATATTCAGTATATATATATATATATATATATATATATATATATATATGGTGCAAAAAAAGTATATACATTTTAAGAAAGAAAAAAACTATTAAAACTTTATATAAAATTGTAATACTCAATATATACCCAAAACTAAAGATGAACACAAGTAACATTTGACTTCTGCAATTACAAGAGGTGCTCAAAGTGGTTACCTCAGTTTCCAGACACTTCTGATTACGGTGAATTACTGCTTGAGCAACGTTGCCCAAAGTGTCTATTTGTCTACATTTTTTGGCACCCCCGGTATCATTACAATTTTAATACAGTTTTTTTCCTTTCTTAAAATGTGTATACATTTTTGGCACCCTCTGTGTGTGTGTGTGTGTGTGTGTGTGTGTGTGTGTGTGTGTGTGTCTGTATTAGAACTGAATATACTCCTTTTGAAAGATATGGAAAATGTTGAAATAATTACAAATTACATATATTTATAACATTTTTCACGACTTTTTCACTTTGTTATTAAGTCTATAACAGAATATAGTATATATGCTTTGTGTTTTAATGACACTGGCAGACGTAAGCCTTTAGTAAGTTGAATTTTTTAGAAAACTGATGAGATAGATATTAAAATACAAATATTCATTCACTTCAATTATTTGGAGCCTAAAGGTTTTAAAATTTTGACAGGGAAGATGTCCTTCCCCCTGAAATACAGGAAAAGAGTGATACATTTTCTTAATGTTTCTAGGTTCTGTAGTAACTGAATATACGTTACAAGGTTTTCTAGGGGCAAGTGTTAACTAAAACAAATGCAAAGCAATAAACACAGTAGGAGTTTTGTCTAGTCAAGTGGCAGTTAGCTATAATTTTACCATTTAGTCCTAAAGGGAAAATTGTAAAACCAATTATCTCCTTTTCTTGTAAAAACCTCATTGTTCTATCAAGAAAGGTCAGACAATTTCACCCAAAAGAGTATCTGCCTAGTACAATGCAGTTAAATATATAGTAGGTGTATATGAAGCTCATCTTGACATCTGTCTTCATTTTCTTCCCAAAACTATACTAAGTAGCTATCAGTTTGGGTTTAAGATGTGTATTATAGTTAGAGAAATAAATGACTGCACTAATCAAAAACTTGGGGCTATATATTTAGCTCCTATGGTATTCTTTGTGTTTGATATATGGATATATTAAATCGAAATTTTGAAGGCAGATCAAGACATCCAGTAATTACTACAAAAGCAACATATGCATAATTACTTTTCACTCATTACTAAGACATTAGAGTGACTTTCAAACATCTCTAGAACACCAGTGTGCCAATATTAGTATTGTATAGGTTGTCTATGCTACCTCTTCCTCCTGAAATGTGAAAATTACCTGTTTTTCCTTACCTTTTAGATACGGAATAATTATAAGTTTCTCAAGTTTAGAGGTAAACATCCGGGTTTAGTCACATTCATGCACGTTGCCTGAAATGTCACTACAAGAGACAAAGTCCCCATTTCCTTCTCTGTATAAGATTAAATCATAATACCTACTTCATGTGCTGTTGTGAGATTTCAATAATATTTGTAAAACATTTTGGACAGCGTCTGGTGAATAGGGTATTATTATTTTAAGATTATTATGGATAGAGTGTTCTCCCATCACTTTGTAGTTGTTAGAGAACTTCTATGGGGCATGAAACATTTAGATTTAAAAGGATCCTACACCAGAATAGAAGCCAGCTAACTGTGGTCTGTGGATACCACTTGTTTGTGTAAGGTCTATGAGGTAAGAATGTTTTTTTCATTTTTAAACCGTTGGAAACAACGACAAACAAACAAAAGAAAAGAATTTTATGACAGCTGAACATTATATAAAATTCAAACTTTATATGTCTATAAATATGTATTCATAAATAAATATATATAAAATAATGTATAAATAAAATAATACATAAAATCATTATCCATAAATACAGTTTCACTGAAACACAGCCTCATTCATTGGTTTACTATTTTCTGTGTTTTACTTCATACTACAACTGAAGACTTGAGGAGCAGAGATTTATGGCCCACAAAGCTGAAAATATTTATGTCTAGCCCTTATGGAGAAAACATGCCCCAGCAAGACGGGAAGGCATGTGAACTACTTGAAGCAATTCTGTAAGCTTTCTGCAAAAAGTGAGGTTTGAACTAAACGATTTCTTGGAGACCTTCTGATCTGGTGCTAAAAAGCAGAGATTTAACCATAAACTAGATCATTTCTTCCCATTACTTACTGAGTTCCATGATCTTGGAGAAAGTACTCATTTCTGTATCATTCTTTCTCATTCCTATTGACCTTAAATGAGTATTTTGAAAAGTTAACACCATTGTTAATGTGAAGAACTATCAGCCCAGTAGCTAGCATTCAGTTTGTACTTAACAAAATTAGGGGGTAGGTAGATAAGAGTACAACATCACTATACCATAGAAAATGGAATATTGCAATGGGAAGGAACATTACCTTATTTTTTGTATAAAAAAAGTTCCAAATAGCTAAGAAGTCCTACTTAGAATTGGATTGAAATTAAGGCTACTAGCTCTTAATATGTTGATCATTTTTAATGATGTGTGTACTATGCTACTTCCAGCTACTGATATTGAACCTTAAAATGGAAAAGAAAGGAAAAATCTTTAATATTTTGAATGGCAGTGCTTGCCCTGTATCTTCTACTGGAAAAACAGGAACATAATATAACCAGAAGTTTTAGCGTTATCCCGGGCATTCTGACTTCCGTGAAGAAAGTTCTGTAAAGGTTACTGGCAAAATTTCAAAATCAGACCATTTTTAGTTCACTCCTATTAGAAATTTTAATGGTTGGAGTTTTTCTCTTGAAAATTATATAAAAGAGGAAAAGGGAAAAGGCCTAAATAACATTGTAATATTATAAGGTTTTGTATTATTAATGTAATTTTTTACAATGTAGTGTTTTATCATTTTTACTGTGTGATCAGATTATTTCAAGTATTTTGAAACTATAACAGCAAAGACTATTCAGTAGTTTACAGCAGAGCTAAGTCCAAATCAAGAAAATATGAATGTCAGTTATTCATAAAATATTATTAGCCAGAATAGTACTTTCATTCCATCCTTTGAATTTCATTGAATCTGCTTTTTTCAATATAATCAATAAATTATGATTATATATCATTTACCACATGCTTATGCAATAAACACACTTGAGCAAATAAATTATGTGATTAAATTCATTAATTTCACTTTTAGAGCAAAGATAAGATTATGGCTTTCACAACAATTTGGTTTAGTCAACATATCTGTGAGAAAATAATTTCATTAAATAATACTTATAGAACAGTTAATAGTTTTTGTTTCTAGAACTGTTTTTTGTGAATTTATTAAAACTTATGTTTATGGGAAGTTGAGTTTTAAATCAACATAATGTGCTAACTAGGAAATTCTGTATATTTTCTATTCTATATTGTGCATATTGTAACTGATTTCACTGATTCTAAAGATTCCGTATTTCTCTGAAAATAAGACCGGGTCTTATATTAATTTTTGCTCCAAACGACGCATTAGGGCTTATTTTCAGGTGACATCTTATTTTCTCATGTACAATAAGTTACATTTATTCATTTATTCATGCACAAAAATCTACATTTATTCAAATACAGTCATGTCATCTGCTGGAACATCGACATAACTCTCCAAACCTCGAATTCTGGCTTGAATTTCTTGCAACTCCATTTCCTGTAGAACCATTGGCTCCAATCGCTCATGTCCAGCAATAGAGCTCTTCTTGAGCACTTCTTGTCCATGTAGCCTGCTCGTAGTGCATTGGCAACACAACTGTCAGTGATTTTATCCCATGAAATCTTCACCCAAGTCACAACATCTTGCAGGTTAGGCTTCACAAAGTTTCCACGCTGATTTCTTTCTCTCCATTCTACTTTCAATGTAGTCATTGATTTCCAAGCACAAATTATCCTTATAAGGCTGGAAATATGCAGGCATTCCTGTGGGAATCATTATTTGATCTATTCTTCTCTCTGCAAGGAAGTTCTTCATGTCGTTAGCATGGTGAGTGCTGGCTGAATCCCAGACTAGCAGATCTCTTTGGCCATCTCGCAAAACAAGTGGCAGCATTAAATCAACCCACTTCCTTGTAACTGCTTGTGTGCACCAGGATGTTTTGGTTTCAAGAACATAAATGCCTGAAACACCCTCGACGTTATTTTTCTTGCCTTTCGTGACGATTAGAGGTGGGGCTTTCTTTCCATCCAGACAAATTGCCAAAATATAGTTAACACATGCACCTTCATAACCAGTGGAGGGAATGCAGATTGACGAGGCACCCCTCTGATCAATTGTCATTTGAGATCCTTGAGCCATAAACACTGCAGTTTCACCCATAACAATCATGTTAGAGCGTTGGTATTTAGAAAAGTCGATGCCATCAACAAAGGACTTGAATGCAAGTGCATGTTTAATAACTTCAGTCTTTTGCAGCTTGAACAGTGTTGTCGATCGTAGAGACAGTTCGTATCACTGAAGGTAGCCATCCAGCCAGCGTTGTGATGCTTTGAATTCTTCTGGGGATATTTCTAATTGTAGTGCCATTGCAAGGGCAAATGCTTCAATATCCGCGCTGCGCTCAACCAAAGCCTTTGCTCTCCTGCCAGCAATCTATTCACAGATGATGTCTTCCAGCTCAGGAAATATGGTTGCCAACCTGATCCACACTTGAGCTTCTTGGCATTTCCCTCGTCCACCTGTTGACTGAGGTTATTGCACTCTGCTCACCATTTTCGGACTAGTCGGAGATCCAATTCTTCTCTGCAGAAAGCCATAAAATTCTTGCCCCAGGAGTCCTCCATGATTCCTTTCTTGTACTTGACAGAATAGCTCTTTCTTTCTGCACTCATCTCTTCTGGGGGTCACAATATTATTCCCTTTAAATCTACCATTAAATCAAGTGTTAATTGAAGACTTATGAGACAGGAATGGCAACAAAAATGACGACAATTAAGAATGATGGTCCACACAAAAGCAACAAAAAATTGCAGGCACCAAAATTCAGAAAATGTTTCTTTATTTCACATGAGTGCATTAAGTACGTCCATTACAACACACGACGCATTGAATTATGAAGATTCATATTAGACACAACCAAATACATACGTTATCAAGTGCGCAGGTTACTCACATGTCGTGTCTGTACTCTGATTGGTCATTCTAAAATAAGTCTCAAGTTCTTCTGTTTACATAGGCGTTTACCTCTTGTCCAAAGTCTCTTGCTTGGGTATTTACAAATACTTAATTATAATTTATATTATAATTTATTTTAAGTATTAATGTCAATAATATTTATTTATATTTAATTATATATTAATGTTTTTCTTTTATAATTCAATACGTGTTTTGCAACAAAGTACTAAATGCATCTGTCTGGCTGATGATCTTAACTGGGGCTTATTTTTGGGGTAGGGCTTATATTACAAGCATACTGAAAAAATCATGCTAGGGCTTATTTTCTTGTTAGGTCTTATTTTTGGGGAAATACGGTAGCTGTGAATGCAAAGGCAACATTAAGAGCAATATGAAAGTATGAATAATCAAATACAATAAACTATTCACTAACAGATTTATCAAAGGAATGTAACAAGATTGTACTTCTGATACTACAGAAGTTGCAACAGTAAGGACTTTTCAACAGCTGTGCACAACTTTTAATCTCTCTCTACTCCAATGCATATTGGCACTTAATTTCCTCATTCTTAACCACTAAATTTTAATTGAAAGTGTTATTCTTTATTTTAGAGTTCAATGATTTATGTTTTACCTCTTAGCAAAGAGGCTTGATTTAAATTCCATCTAGTTGGTAAAGTTATATCCTGGGATTTTTCTAAGGAAAATATCATCATGGAAGTTTGTAAATTTAATTTGGAACCACCTGCTGAGTTCTCAGTGGAATATTTGATAATTCATAAACCATTTCTCCTATTTTGAAGAAGATCAGAAAGGGGAGATTAAACTTCATTTTAAAGTCTCTTTCTGACACTTCCCTAACAAATGCATCTAAAATAAGGCTTGTGGGGAAAAAAAAAATTAAAAAAAATAAAATAATAAAATAAAATAAAATGAGGCTTGTGGGTAAATATCTGAAAGAAATGTTAGAATTTAAGGTAGTATATTAAGAAACATAAGTCTAGCAGAATTGCCCTTCCAAGTTTATACTAAAGGCTCCGAGGTTAAGAAAAAATATCAAATAAATAAAGGTATGCATCATATTTTGGTAAGGAAAATGATATTCCCAGTGGATACATTTTGACAAATTTATTAAACCAAGTGTATTTATCCAAGATCCAGGGAATCTTGCTTTCCCCTAACCTAAGCTCATTACACTAATTTCAGTTATATTTGATTCTCGCAGGGATCACCAAGATACATGCAACTGAGCTACTATAAAAGACCAGGGTAGGATAAAAATCAATATCTTTATAAGGAAGAAGGATGGCTCAATCATTGGCATGGATCTAACATGTGCTTTTTATATTATCATTTCCCTCATTCCTCATGTGTCACTCCAAAAATTTTATGAGAGTATTACTTATGTTATCAAAACATATCCTCAGTCAAAATATAAATTTTCACATGATGACCACATATGTAGAAGTTCTCTTTATTGATCCATGAGCATGTCTCCATATGCTTAGCAGATCTACTCCTTTACCAGGGAGCATAATGTACCAAATGCTGGAAACTTCTTGTACCCTATTCAATATGTATTTGGTCTGCCTCTCTCTCCCACTGTGCATACAGATTATTCTGCTGTTAATGCCTGACATGCTGTCAGAAGAGTTGAAATAAGACATGATATACAAGACAGAAGAAAAGACATTTCCGGAAGGAGAGCATCCAAGACGCCTCAAAAAATAAACTCGAACCAAATCCTGTTATGGTCTTAGAAATACATGCTGTGAATATCTGGTGGTGTGTGTGTGTGTGTGTGTGTGTGTGTGTGTGTGTGTGTGTGTGTATGTCTTCATAAGTAAATTTACTGGAAACTAAGAAGCAATGTGATTTTTAAACATCACTTTACTTATTTCAATTTTCTTCTTTTATTCTAGTTTAATACTTTCAATAGCCAATTAAAGCAAAATTACTCAGCTTCATAATTCTGTTCTAGTTTTCCAAACTCACTTCAGATTTTGGGATTACCTTTAAAAACTAACTAGGAAAAAATGAAAAGAAATTAAAAAACAAAACAAAACAAAACTATCTGTCATGTATTAATTAGATTGATTTCAAAAACACACACACCATAAGGAACAAATACAGTGATACAAACAAAAATTAATAAATGATGTTTCTGACTTCAAGGATCTCAGGATTTACTTAAGAGTCAAAATCACAAATAACATATGATTTGCCTTTCAGTTAGGTATCATTTCCTTTTTTTCCTTAGTAAATACCTAGGTCATATGATTACAGGTATCAGTACCTGTTTGGATCACTGGTAAACCATTGATTTCGTAGGCTAAGTTTAGTTACATTTAATAGCTCTTCATGTTCAAATATGATATTCCTGATCCATCTTTGGTACCTGGCCTTAAGAGATATTATTTCACTTATAAAATCTTACTCAGAGTTTCTTCCAGTGAGCATTTTCAATTTGGCAGAGCTGGTATGAAAATTGCAACATACCTATAAAAAGAAGGAAAACTTGACCAGCCCACAGTGAACAGATTATAATAATTTACTTGTCTTTACCATCAAGGTGTTCAATATATTGTAATGAGAAAATATGTCTTATTTTAAAAACTCCTTGCAAAATGCTAGACAAGAAATCTATATACTCAAAAATAATTTAGTGTGAAATTACACAATATTTTTTGCTTTAACATTTGTAGTTATTCTCGGTCAATCAATGGATGCTAATATTTTGAAGAAGCTACAGATGAGCACTTGAATAACCTTTATATTTTCAATTTAAAATATAATGCGAAAAGTATTCAATTAAGTGTCTGTTATCTGAGGACTTTAAAAAGTATTATTGATTATTAATATACACACTAAATCATTTTCAGCTTTATTATTGTGTGAGCTACTCATCCCCTGTTTACCTCCTATATTAATTCACTCAGTCACAATTTTTTTAATTGCACTTCCAAAACTCATATATAACCCTCTCTTCCATGTCCATTCTAAGCAAGGACCCTCTCCACTGAGGATGAAACCTCTGCAGGAGATTTCTAAGTGATTCTTCCATCTAGAGCCTTACATTAATGGTCTCAGACTCAAAACCCTTCTGTTCCAGGGAGACAATGAGAAGCAGGCCCAGCCTTCATTGTAACAGCCAGAAGCTGAAAGGCCCCATTGAAAACATGGCAGAGACCCACTCCTGCCACTGTACCTCTCCACTGAGTTAAGTCTTAGCCTTGCTTTCAACGTCAGCTGAGAGTTTGTCTAATCCAGGACATCTCTGACCACTTCTGATTCTCTCTACCTCTCTTCTTCCTTGGAATCCCTTTGACTCTTATTTTCTGTGCCATATTCACTTGACATTTAATAGAATGAGAGAAATAATAAATTTAATTGGAACTTGCCACAGTGTAGTCTAACTCTTTCACTTTATAGTGGTCCAGGCATAAGAATTGACTTATCTAATATAAGTTAATGATGGAGGACTGAAATTCTGCTTATAATTTCTTCTCCCATTTATCTTGCCTCATCAACAATATTTAGAAGTCCTCTAAGAACTCCTCTAAGATAGAAATCATGCTTTACACTTCTTTTATATCCACTTTATGACAATGCCAAATACACATCCCTATAAAATTTTTTTGAAAAGATAAAAAGCTGAAGAATTCTTATGATTTTGCCCAAAATTGAAGCATTTGCTTTCCAGTCACAGACAAAGAATGAAGCTGTGTTCTATTAAGGGGTCAAATATCACTGCTCTGTGAGGTTGTTGACTTGGCTGCCGTTTTCCCATCTCATCTTGGTCCAGCAAACCTTTGCATTGCCCTCTCACCTAGTTCACAGCTGAACCCGGGTGCCGTTTCCCTTGATGACACACATACGTATTGATTGTGAAACTCTGAGAATAACTGATGCTGATTTCAATATCACACTAGGCTGCCATGATTACTTCATTGAAGTGACTAAGATTGGGCTGATTTATTTCCTACCACTTTATGTAGCAATGGCTGATATTTCATCTGGAAAACTAGCATTTCCATAGTTAAATGTAGATCTGCTAATGCAAATCATAATTGTTCACTTAGTATCCTAGTATGTATAACTGTAGTGATAAAAGCAATACACATAAAATTACGATATTCAAATTTAATTATTGAGCTTATGCACATAAAATAAGGCCACAATGATAGAATTTATTGAACTTGCCAATGTTTTGAACACTACAATTTCCTGACTGTTTCAGACATATATCTCAGTACAAACAAAAGGAATAAATTCAGAAGCCTGTTTTAAATAGTATCTCTCTAAATATTACATAAATATCATAATAGCTTTTTGGGTTATATGAACCATACTTTTCTTCATGCATTTTGGAAAACCATATAATATTAAAAACATGAATATGTACTTTAGAACTAGTCAGGCCTGAGTTTGAATTCCAAATCTACAATTTACATGTCCCTACAAATTGCAACTTACCAATTCTGTTACAGCACATTAAATCCTCAGTATATGTACACACACACACACACATTATATATCACATTAGTACCAAAATGACGGTTACAAACATGTTAGACTGTTGTCCTCCTCGCTTTCTTTCATAGTTTTTTTAAAATGCATTATATATAACTCCACTCCCGCTGTCTATAATGTGGGCTCATTTTCTCTATCAAAAACAAAACAGGGGGAATTATAGCTAGAGTGACTTAGATTAGATAACAAAAAGGATTTCCTGGATACTTACACTTAATCATTTAAAAGATCACTTAAGTAGACGCTTTTATGCCCTGATGGGAATTAGGGAGAAAGACACAATTAATTTAAGAGGTTCCATTCTCTGGGATTATTTTCACAAAATGTTGGACCTTAGTATTTCTACTTCTACGAAAGGACTCAGCTACATTTTAAAGGAGCTCTGTCATTAAACGATGGAGAGTATATATATATACATACATATTCTGGAGTATATATATATATATATATATATATATATATATATATATATATATCATAAGTTGAAATAGAAAGCAAAACAAAATACAAAAGCAAAGTCTTGTGATCTTTAAGTGATTCCTAAGAAGTGCTTTCTAGTATGAAAAAATGAAAAGAACGAGTTAGATTCGGTTTCTATGGTTCACACAAGTTTTACTCCTCCCATTTTCACATCAAGATTTAAAGTATGAACATTGTACTGTGCTTAACTTGTAATGACATCAGGGAAAATGGAGACTTGCAGAGGCCTCCTGCTCCTTTTGTTAATCTGACAAGTGCCACATGTTGGAACTAATATGCTATTCTGTTCTTATCTTCCAAAACTCACATCTCAGAAAAGCAGCACACAGCAGAAAAACAACCTGGATTCTGGCTACGTCTCAAGAGCTAAGCCAGGCTTTGGATCCTGCTGTAGAATTTCCTGACCTGGGAGTAAAAATTCCACCCTTAAGCCATGCTGTCATTTAGATGAGTTCCATTGTAATAGCATATCTACAAACCAACATTTTCTGAATAGGTCCTTGTTCCATTTGGTGCTTTCCTGAGGAAGTTTTATCTGTGTTCTGATGTATAGTAACCTGATAAGCCTTTATTTAGCACCCATATATCATTCCTTAACCTTTAAGGAAGACTACAGGCATCCATGCTTTCCCCATTTGGGTAATGAAAAAGCAGCCAGCATTATTTGAAGTAGATTAGCCAGGTACTTTTTTTGGCAGAAGCTTAGGTTTCAAGCTTTAGTAAGACTTCTCTAACAATAATGTCAACCTATGGAGAACTACCTATTTATATGTGAGAAGGTTTGAAATCTCATAAACTTAAGAATACACATTTGTTTATATCACATAGGCACACAAAACATAATTATAATAGCTTAAAATGATATATGTTTTAACGAGAAAGACTTACTCCACTATATATGAGCTCCATAAAAGTTGAGCTTTAAAAAACAAATCAATCCTTTGGAATGACTTTCCCTCATATCAAAGCTATCTGCATTTTAATTGTATATAAATGGATGATGTTCAGAAGTGCTATGGTTATTTATTTATTTATTTATTTATTTATTTTTTGTGGTTTGGATCATTAAAACCCATATCAAACATTCTTAGAGACACACATATTTTATTACTTGGAAATCGTGATATAAAGTGAAATGGTATGAAGTCAACAATGAAAACACAGTTTTCTGATCCAAAATTCAACCTGAATCTCCTACGACCTGATGAAGACAACTGAAGCACATTAGAGCATTATCAGGGTATTCTTCGATTACATTGTGAAACAACTCACTGTAATCAAATTTTGAGAGGTCCTCAATTTCATTCATTTAAATTTGGTAATTGGCAGCATTCTCCTTAGAAGAAATTTCATTTGAACTTGGCCTTGAAGAGTAAGCAGTCATTTTCTAGGCTATACAGATAGAAGGACATCCTAGGAGGTAAGTACAGCAAGATCAAATCACGAACAGGCTCAAAGAGAATTGTATGGTAAGAGAATGGTCAATACAACTCTTCAGAATGGCTGGATCACTGTTCAACAAGTGTTAGAATCTGAGAGTGGAGAAAATGATTGGGCCAGATTTTCATACTCCTGTTGTGCCTTGCAATGGCGCTTTTAACTTTATTCTGTTAATAGCAGAGAGCTATATTCATTTTTAATCAAAAGGTCAACCTGAGAATAAAGTTAGTATCACCTGGGAAGTCATCAGAAACACAGAATCAGGCCCACCCTGAATGTACTGCGTCAGCAGCTCTGGCAGTGACACCCTAGGAACATGTTTTAATAAGACCTCCAGGTGATTTGTACGCTCACTGTTCTAGAAGTTGTTTAACCAGAAAGCTAAAAACAAAACAATTAAAAGCTGCTACAAGCTCAAATGTAGAATCACTGTTCTTTGTCATGAATAAGGACAAAGGCATTTGTTCTTATGAATAATCCAGGCTTGCATCATGGAATGTGTCTACTAAATTAAAACCACCCTGTTGTTGTATTTAAAGGCTATTCGTCTTCCTAGGAGTCAATAATAATGACAATGCATGTGGTATTTTAGATTTGTCTGGAAAAAAAAACCTGAATATATATGTATAGTTGTATCTAATGATACATAAATCTGGAACATTTATTATTTAACTATCAGAGATAAGAGAGTGATCCCTTGAATACTTTTTGAAAATGAGCAGTCACATTAATTCATGGGTAGTAAAGTCACCAAAGAGTAGGAAAGTTTTTTTTGGTTTGTTTGTTGTGCTCTGTTTTAAAGTGAACTTAGGAAGGATGGATCTGGTAGCAGTGTTTCTCAACAGAGGAGTTACTGGAATTTAGTGCAGGTTGAGAGTTCATTTTCATTCTGCCAAACTGACATATACTCATGGTGAAAAAGGTTTAGCATACCTGGCCCTATCCTACCTGGCCCTAGCATCTCAGACCTTGTTATACTCAACACAAACAGATATCCAAATACCTCAAGAGAGTTTCGGAGGGACAAGGAACAGCAAAGGGGTCACAGCACTGTGCTGACGAGACACAGAGACCAGCAGAAGAGCAGGGTGGGCAGGAGCATCCACTGAGCTGGTCACAAGAAAATTAAGGCATACTTTTCTGGCATAAACCCTATGTGCCTTGTTGCCTCACTTGTAAATGTGAGGTTTGGGTTGGATGGTCACTGTAGCCAAGGACACAGCACCTTGCTCAGTGCAAGACACAAAATATAATAGAACCTCAGTGAACCTTGGTTGAAGTGTTGTGAACTTGTGTCCTCATCTTAACTCAAAACCACAGAAGCTTTTCTGTTAAAAACAGATTACAGACACCAGTTTAACAAAGAGATGACTACTGTTGTTACTTTTAATTGAGTGAGTTCATTATTCATAGTTCAAAAGCAAACACAAATTAACAAAAAGATGAAATAACCAAAATATAGAGATGGTAGGAAACAATGACCAGATGATCAGTGATGTTCTCTTCTCTAAAGTGTTCTAGTGACTCTAAGCACATCCATGGGTAGAAGAAGTAAACATTTTTCCCAATACTATGTAATTATATAATGTATTTACACATTATAATATAAATTCCTAGCCAAAACAGAAATATTGCACTAAATTCCATTTTTCTCAGTGGATTGGTAGCTTAGTTACTGAGAAAGTTCCTCTTAGCTCATCTCAAAGAACTGGCTAGGAACTACTACCAGGTCAAAAACTGTTACAGACAGTGATGATATGCATTCAAAATAGAAAATTAGACTTTATAAAAAGTTAGGTATTGCTTTAAAGACACCCATCCTTTAGTGGACTCATCTCATGGACCTGCATAGAGACTAGTCAAGGTTTGGTTGAAACTGGTGATTAGATATGTTACAAGTTGTCCACATGCCACATGTCCTAGACCAATCATTATGTTGCTCCCAATAGAATGGAAATAGACACAGATAAAAATACCTGCTTCTTCACCACTGATCACTCTTATACTTGGTTAGGTGAAGGGTTCATTGTGATAATAGTAAAACCCACCTTCCTGTGGAAAAAGTAGGAGAAACTTACTTATGCCTTTGGATGGCAGCTGCTCCTTTGGCCATAATTAGAAAGTAAATGGGTTATGGATAAGGCTGGAGGTTAAAGGTTTACAAAAGTTAAGACCTGAAAGCGAGCTGATGATTCAATTGATTTTTTTATAAACTTTTCAGAGAGAGGAAAACTCAAAAACAGAAGAATATAGCTCACCAGCTAATTACTGAAATAATCATAATAAGGTCCATTCTAGCACTAAAATTTTGTGATTTCTTTTTATGTCAAGCACAGATCTGTATTAAATACGCATAAGGTAAAATAAGTACAGCAAAAGGAATTAGGATATGGAAAAAAAGTGGAGATATGTCTCCTTTTATGGAAGATGTTTGGGTTTGAAACAAAAGTAATTGAGAACTGAGCTCTTGCTCTCTCACTCACTATCTGTGCAATCTGTGCAAATCCCTTTCTCTGCATAATGGTTTCATCATTTATGCTGTATGGATAATTCTTTCTATCATGTATGGATTCTGCAAATAAAATGCCCTCCCCATTATGTATTCAATGAGAAGTAGTTTTGAAAATTACAAATATTTCTATTTTATGTAATTAATGGTTTATTTGTATTTGTATTTCAACAAGAAATATTTTAAATACAGAACATCAAAACTAATTCTTTTGAGAGGCTTCTTATCTTAGTAATATGATAATATTCTGGCTTTTTAGCTCAACTCAATCTTGTGAAAAACATTAAATGAACTCTAGAAAGTAAGATCATAAGCATAACAGGAAAGAGATGTAAGAGTGAATTGTGTTTTTACAAATCTTCAAATGTTTATGTATTTGTGAGTTTATGTTTGAAATCATGTGCTCATATGTGTACATGTGAAGATGTGAGCATATTAAAATCACAGTAACCTCTATTTATGCATATGTTCTGAAGCCTGAAATAAATATTAAAAGAAAAATACAATTTCTTAGAAAATACAGTTGTTTATAATTCACAGCCACAGCAACAATTAGGCTTTAGTTTTGACACGTCAGAGGGTAAAACAATGACATTTTTTTGTGTTAGAATTATAGAATCAAGACTGCCTGCACTGTAGACTGAGCAATGAACATTCACAGAGAAAGAGTTTCTAATTTTGGTTTTTATATTAGTATCTGAGCCCTCATAAAATTGTGGAAAAAGGAATAATAAAAATCATGTGGAATGTTTAATATTATCTATTTCCCAGTTCTTACATATTTATATAATCTTAATTTTTCATCAACACTCTCGACTATACATTTATTATAGAATTTCTGGCATAAATGAAACATATAGATTCATTTATTTATTCTGTCCTGTGTGTACAAATTATATCTATTTACGAAGTTTCTTTTTCAAGCTTCATGTTACCTTCCATAATCATTGTCTGACTAATTTCTTTAAAAGTAGGAAGCACTATGTTTTGTTTGTTTGTTTCACTCAGTTCAACACTTTAATATTTGTTCTCATTTCTCTAGAAATCCTTTACATGTTTGGGTTACCCTTACACTATTGACCTAACTCATTTCTTTGTGAAAAAATATGTTGTGTAAAGCTTTTTTATCTACCACAGAAACTATAGCAGATACACACAAAATTAACATTGTAAATAAAATAAACCTGTCTCACCAGAACACACACTGTCTATACTCATTCCACAGTTTATATTAATTATCACTTTCCCTATAATAGTTTTTGTATATGTATTTATTGAGTGGAAACAAAAAATCACAAGTATTGCTGGTATATAATTTGGCTGTACATGTTTAAGAAAGAAAAATTAAGTCATAGTGAATATCATGAACTTCTACCAAGAGCTAATCAATTTTTAATTATTACCAACAATACATAGAATATATGAGTTATGTGACAGTAGAGCATTGATAGTTATGTGGAAGGCTTTAACACATGGTCTCCTTGCTGAGCTCCAAGCTAGTTTTAAGCAGTGACAGAGAAAGTTCATATTTTTCATTTATCTTTGAAAGATCAGTTCTTACGTTCCCATTTTTTACTTCCTAAGAACTGACCTTTCAAAGATAAATGAAAAATGTGATATTTCTCTGTCACGCCCAATGAAATATATAGATGATGTATTATAGAATGTATACTTGAAACCTATATAATTTTACTAACCAATTTCACCACAATAAATTAATAAAAAATTCAAAAAGAATGTGGTAGAGTCTACTAAAACTGTGGAATATTAGTAAGTGTTAGGTATTATATTTAATTTCTAATTTGTTTAATGTCTAATCCATCCCTACTTCCAGCTCACACTCTCAGATGAATAGTAAGATTTCTAGTCATCTTAAAGAATATAAGCTGCAGAATTCCTGACCAAGGCCTATTTTTTAATGAGGAAAAAAGCAAACACAATGAAACAACAACAACAAAAATGTGTTATCTTCAACTCTTACAAAAAAACTGTATTGAAATATAGTGATAAAGAACATGTATACTAATGATAACACATTAAGAATGCATTCATTTATTCATTTGTTTAATATTAATTAATACATTAATCACTAGTCTAGACAGACAGTGAAGAATGAAGGAATCTTTTGCCTCAAAAACTTTCCAGTCTTCCACTTCATGGATGGTGTAGATGCCTGACCACTGCAGTGTACACCTGAAGCTGAAGCTGAATAATAATGAATGTCAACTATAATTTCATATAAATATAATAAATATAAATTTATATATACACATTATATATAATATGCATAATATATATAGACATATATATATATATATATATATATATATATATATATATATAGTCACAGGATGTGAAATACAGCATAAGGAATAAAGTCCGTGGAATTGTAACAGCTATTAACAGCTATATATGATGCCAGAGGGGTAGTAGATTGGGAGAGGGGTTATCACTTTGTGAGGGGTATAAATGTCTAACTATTACATTGTTTTGTACACCCAAAACTAATAAAAAACAAAACAAAACAAAAACAACTTTCCAGTATTATGAGGACCATTGATCTACAGCACAGTGAATTTGGGATACAACGCAGACTGCAAGTGCATAAGTGGAAAACAGAGGAGGGACTTACAATCACTGCCTCAGCTATTTAACATCAAAGGAAACAAAACTATCTTTTATTCTATAATGTCCTAAGTCTTCCATAGAAAACATAAGCTCTCAAACATCACCTTGAGTATGATGAGGTCAGTGTCTATATGTAGAAGCAGACTCATTCTTCAGTGACATTTTTGTCACTTGAATAGGAGTGACTTTTTGTCAGCCTACTTGAATAGGAGCATTTCATTTGATAGACAGTGCACTTGATCTATGTAGCCATGTGATTGAGAAGGGAAAAACCAACATATCCTGACAATGCAAAGTGGGTCAAAAATTATTATTTAGTAGGATCATCTTATCAGAAGAACTCTTCAGGGCCAACCAGTGGCAAAATTCAGTGTTTAAAATGCACTCCTACTACACCCCTTCCATTTTTACATTCCTCTCCTGTCTTCTGAGGTCCTTTACTTCTGCTCACCTAACATTCTTCTCTCTGACTACTCACCGCTCTCTGCTCTGGTATTTTGCCCAGGCACACTTTTCCTTTCATGCCCAAAATAACTTTACCAACCAATATCAAGATTTCTAGTTCCTAAATGGAAATTATATCAGATATTTGGAGAAAAGTAATCTCATTTTTAAGCCATTTCATGCTAAAATGAGGGTGACTTTTCTGTGAGGCTTAAAACATACCAAGGGTCGCTTATAGATCCAAATAAATTTCTACCTGAAAGAATATCTTCAGGGGGACAGAGTTATTCAGCTGCGGTAGAGACTTGGTATTTTTTTTTTTATTTTTTTTAACTCTGCCATATGCACGGGAGCACCTGGTCAGGCAGGGCTCTAGCCTTGCAGCTGTGCCCTAAATCCATTTAGCAAATGATGAAATGGGTATAAGTGTTCACTCTAATCTTGTTATATTTATTCAAGCTGTGTTTCATTCTTTTGAAAAAAATATAAAACTCTTAGAACCATTTTTAAGGAAGTCAGCATTTCTGTACAGACCTATTCTGACTACTTCAATGCTCAACTCAGCTGTTGAGATCAAGACTACGTTTTAAGATGTTCAGATACTAACTGCTCTAAGTCCCCATAGATGGACTGAGCCAGAATGATCATTCTCATTTTGAAATATAGAAGGATAGCTTTCACATTTTTTATGTACTACCTTGCATTATAATATTTATTTACTTTATCCTATCCTGGAGTGAAAGGTCTTTAAAGACATGACATCTAGCTGCTACATCTTAACAACTCTTTACCATTTTTGCCCTTGTGAATGGCAGGCAATCTATAAATATGTGTTAATTAATGTAAGGATAGAATCCTTCCAATTACTTTAACTACTATGCCAATTTGTTGATAGCAGCTCCAGTAGTTCAGGAAAATAAGCATACAGTGCACTGTTAAAATCTATCTCTGGTTACATTTGAATGGATGATAGGAAAGGAAAAGGGCACTAAAGTGAATGAAGTAAAAATGTTCTTCTCTTTGAGAAAGAAAAGTAAGTTCATGGCTTGCATAAAAACTCTTATTTCGCTGTTTCTCTTCCTCTTCTACTTAGTTTATATAAAGCAGAGTAGAGAAGTTCAAAAGGGAATGTAAAGCCTTCCTTGTGATTATATAAATGTCCTGTGAAGAGATGTTATGCATATCATGAAATAAATGAAAAATAGAAATCTAGGTGATGAGATGAATATGAAATTAATATTTTACAAATGAGATTATACGTCTTAAAATCAACTTTTTTCTTAGTATTTTAACTAAAGGAAAAGGCAATAATAATATCCACAAAGACAATGTGACTGAAATTGCTTCAATATTTTGGAAAACCTTGATTAACGCTCTAACACAATTTGAGGATCAGGTTCTAAGTTTAGTTTATCTTACTATCTGTATTTTTTTTGCTGTTGAGTCTTAAGGCTGTCAAACTAAGCTTTAATGAAAGAAATTAATCATTAACTACACTTACCAAATCACTATATTAATTTTTCTATTGTACTTAATAATTTGATAATCCCATTTAACAATTTTGTTTATTATTTGACTAGTAAATTTTAATTTTTCTGATATTGATTATTCTTGTACACTCATCTGAAAGTGTTGAATTTTTATATTTTAACAAGAGGGTTGAAAAATCATTGAATTTTTTTCAGTTTTAAGAATTTTAAGCAACTTTTTTATTTATGGAGATTTGGGAGTTTTATACATAACATACACAGGTTAAAAGTCCTGAATTAATAAGCACCACATGATTTCTAATAGTGGAGTTTCTATACATCCCTGATGTGATTTCTGTACTGTGATAGCATATAAATTGTGAGATAAATGACTTTTGTGTTGATGCAATGTCTGCAACTGTATCCTAGAATTTTCATGTACACTATGAATATTAAACAATAATAGTTTACATACTGTTTACAGTTTTAAACAGTTATCCAAATGCTTTTCATATATTAACTAACATAGCCCTCACAAGCTATCTCTGAGGTCAGTTCTATCTTACATCTGTAAAGATGGAAGGACCAGAGTTTGAACTCAGAAAGTTTGGACCTTTAGTCTTGCTAAAATCAATAGTATCTACGCCACATGTATTAAAATTGATGCAGTGGGTCCTTCAAGGATTATAAGGTATAGTTACCTCCCTGTCCAACATGAAACTTTATGTTATTAAGATTATTATGTTAGTAACATTATTTTATTTATAATTAAAAAATGTTTTCTCTAGTATATACTCCCTTTATTGTCTACAAAATAAGGAAGAACTATTATTAAAATCGTATCAAGCAAAAACCTTAGATATTTTTCAAATATCAAATTTCAAATATTCATTGAATATATTCAACACAAATTGAGTGAGTCCCTTCCATGTGGCAGATGCTATGCTAGATGCTAGATATACAACTGAAAAGTTGAGACACCAATGTCTGCCCTCAAAAAAGTTATAGTCCACTAGACTTTAAAAAAAATTATGCATGCATAGCAAACATTCCACACAGTGTAATTTGTTTTAATTGTTTCCCCTTTGAGTCTTCAGCAAGGTCTGCCATGCAGCTTCCAACATATTTTCTTGTCAACAATGCATTTTAGTTTGTGGCCCTGTACTTATTAGTTACTCATTTAGCCATAAGTACTAGAGAGAAGATAATGTTTCCCCAAAATACAAGGCTTCTGAACTTTATCCATTAAGTAGAACAGAGATATTTATCAAGTTTAACACATTTTATGAATTTCACTATTGAATATAACAAAATTATAAACATTGCTGATAAACTTGTCAAGGTTTGCTTTTCTAATTATGGATGTTTTATCTTCACTGTTGTTATTTAACATTTTCCCTCCTTTCCATCCTGTACTCTTTGGAAGGAAGTCACTATGTGTAATACCCAGTTGAGAAAGTGGAGCTACACTACACCCCTTTGAAGGTGAAGATCTTCATTAATAATTTGGAATTATTCTTCATGGGAGAATAAATTCTTCCCATTTGTGGGAAATGCTAGAATGTATTCTAGCATTTATTTATATTTGTATGGATTCAAGGATATTTATTTTGTAGTTTGGGTTATAATCTAATACTACCTTACTCATTTTGTTCTCAAATTACTCCAGCTTTGGTCATTAGAAGCTCTTTCAGCCTTTGTCTGTCTCCCTTGATATATTACATCAAAAAGTGGCAAAATATGATAAAATATGTTGTTTTACTTGGTTAATCTGATAACAAATATAGTATTAACTACATTTTATGGCATAATTATTTACAAAACACTGTGTTTCTATAATCTCACTGCAAATCACAGACATGGAGGCTACTCTATCACTCATTTGGCATGTAGATGAATAAATTGCAGATAAGAAGTTTAAATGATTCATCTGTAATTACATAGTTTTATCTTGAAGTAAAACTACTTAATATCATTAGTTTTCTTTCTAGTCAGACATCTCTTCCTAACATTTTACTTGAAAGAATCCTAGAAACAAAAGGAAGTAAAGCCTGTATTTTGATTGTTATTATTGTTTTCTAAAGTAATGATTTTTAATATTAAATGTGTATAAAATAAGTTTCTAGCTCACAAGAAACTATCAAAGCAAATGGTGGGCATAGTGCTCTATGGTAGTTATAGGATTAGACAAATATTCTGAGGTTGTATAGAATTTTTAGTTTCATTAAAATTTTAAATAAAAAAAATAGAGTATTATTTTTTTGTTCCGCTCTGTATTAAAAATAAAAAGCAGAGATCACTGAAAATTTTGATTTAGCTATTATGGAATATATCCCTTCTACTGAAATGTCCTCTGCACCCAAAACAAGGCTATTTTACCCATTAGTGGGGGGGGGGGGAAACATTTTGCCTTATTTATTTATTTATTTATTTATTTGGTCCATTTTCATCTCAGAGACATAATACAAATCTTGGCCTGCAGCATTTCCTGCGGCTTATTAACCAGCTGGACCTCAAGTCATCACGTCCTCTCAGGCAACCATTAGTTCCCAGGAAACACTCTTTGCCTTGATCATTATTGCATAATTAAGACCATTTTGTGTTTCTTTAATGTAACATATCAATTATTGAGGAGAAATGTAATACTGGAGAAAAGTGATGATGTTGCTTTATACAAGAAAGAACAAAGAAAACGATCAGTCCTAGGGGTTTGTGACTGTCCTTCAAAAGAAAACTGACATCCAAAGTGAGTTGTTAAAGATCTTATTTCAATACTTCTACTTGCAGATGATTTGGCAAAATGGATAAACAACAAAGAATACAACAAAGAAGGTGCTTGCTTTCAAATAAATTGTACAGAATGGTCCCAGACCTTTGGGCTGCAAACTGCAGTGTTTGAATATGTTCTCAAAATTTAAGTAAGCAGGCAAACTGAGAAGCAAAGAATACTGAGCATTTTGGGTTTAAAAAAGAATAAATGAGTAAAGAGAATCCTTCTGCTCTTATTCTTTCTCTACTGAAATCAGTGGACTTATTTTGCAGTAGAAAGGTGAGTAGAGAGAAAGAGACCCTATTTACTCACATTCATCTTGTGCAACAACTTCTGCCCCTTCACTCCTCTGTAAATCAGAGGAAGTCAGACAGAAGATAGTTGAAATATAGGCAATTTAATCAATTTTAATAATATTTTCATGGAAGTAAGGGACAGAATTTTTAACACAGGAAATGATTCTGATAGTTATTGTAACCAACTCTGCTTCATGGCCATCTCCTTTCATAGTACATAAGATGTCATCCCCACCCACTTCTCTTCCCTCCTTCACTCTAGCTCCATAGGGGAACACAAGGACACGGGCAGGCCTCACATGGACCAGAAGTGGAGTTTTGCACTGAAACAAACAAACAAACAAAAACAAAAAAACAAAAAAATCAAAAAAAAAAAGGGAAGGAAAGCAACTAAAACAATTTTTTTTTTTTCTTTTAAGGGAGGCATGAACTTCAAATGAACAATCTTGTCAAAGTGTCATTTGACAAGGAACTTCCATCAGTCTATAGAGTATATACTATGTGTGTTTATATTTAAAATTTACAGTCATAAAAATCAAAATTCTGAGAATTTTGCTTTGAGTCATTCTGTCAAAAGAGTTTCTGAAACAGTCTTCTAGTGAGTTCTCCACAATAGATAGAGCTAATGAAATTCACAGTCTTTGCTTACTAGAGTAATTTTCTCAATATTGGACAGGCAATGTCATATCCTGGGCAGGGTTTAGGGAGGGGGTCCCCCAGCCATTTACCACTGATTTTATCCAGAGGTTTAGTATTATACAAATCAGAATCAGTTGCTAATTTTACAATGTTGGAAATTTTATCTAGAAAATATCAAAAATCTGTAAATAAGAATTGCATCCCTATGTGGCATTAGTCAAGTGCAACTAAGTGATGGAAACCATTTACATGGGGTAAAGACTCCTTTGATCACTGTAGTCCCCTCATCATCCTGTTGTCTGTCTATGGTCTTCTAGAAGGTCAGATTCATCCATTTGTATTAGATCTTGGCCACTGCGCATTTGTATTTAAAACTGTTGATAAAGTGTTTAAAGCAATTTTGTTAAAACTCAGTATAGTGAACCTATTAAACTATGGATTGTGTGATGGATGTGTAATTAGTATTATTGTAGCAAAACATTATTTTGTATGTCATAATTAATATACTTTAAATAAATAGACTGCAATTTATTTGTAGATATTTTTTGTTAATAACCCATCTAACATTGTTTAGGTGTTAATAAACATGCTATGAAAAGTTCCAGATAGTTACAAATATTCATATGACTTCAGAATTCAACTATTTTCCAAATTCACAACCTGTATCCCTCAAAATGCACATGCCCAAGAAGTTAGCAAAATCAAAGGCCAGATATGGTAGTCATACTCCTTTCTGCAGTTGCAGACGATAATGCATTTTTACTTTTGTCAGTTAGTCTCTTCCAAATATGACTGTGAGCTAAGCAGGCAATTTGCCCTCTCAAACTCTAAAACGACAACCTGAATATCCACAGGCCCTGTTAAGATAGTAGACCAATCTACTGGAATGCATGGCCTTCATAATGTCTGATTGGATATATCATCTTGACAGTACTTACTACTTGATTAAATCACAAATGTTCACAATCACAATCTGCATACTTTCACATTTTAACCAGAACAGACAATGTGAAATGTAGCCTACCAATTGTCCACTCTATATATTTTAAGCAAATAATATAGATAGATCGATAGATAGGTAAATAGTTAAGTAGAATAATTTGTATGTATGTATAAGTATATAGACATTAATATAAATTAAAGACACCCAATGCCTTGCCTAATGCTTATGCCTCTTTTTCTTTTTTGTTTTCTTTTTACAGATTATCAGACGCTTATTATGGCCATTGTCACGATCACAATTTGTATCATCTTGTAAACCCGGGCTTCTCCTCTGAAACATTCTTCGTACACTGTATCGTCTATTACTGGTGATTCCATGATTCCTCCTCCTTTAATTTCAACCTATTCTAACACATTTTCTACTCAGACATAAACCTCCTTGCAATTTAGATAGTCAGCAGTGTTCAAGAAATAGAAAAATAGAAGTAGATGGGATCACTGTACTCCACCAAAGGGGACAACTTGCACATATCATGACAGCTTCGAATAGATTAATCATTATAACAGGTACGTTGGTCAAAACGGAGAAACTTTTAAGAACCAGAGACCCATTAGCAAAGTGAATTGACAACTCTTGTGTATTAAAAGTTGTGTGATCTCAGTTTCTTCATTTGAAATGTTGCATTCAATATTTGCATAGTTCTTATGAAGGATGACCACTTGTCTTCTAAATACTGAAACCTGAAACTAAACTCTACTCTTTCCAAATGCTTACTTGTTTGAAGCCTTTTGAACTGCAAAGTAGGGAGAGCTTAAAATAAATTCCCACCAGTAAGTGATTTGCAATGAAATTAAATAACATTGCATTTCGTATTTAAAACATGCACCGATTCTACTTAAACACAAAGAGAGTGCATCATTATGTATAATGATTAGCTATTACAATCATTTTAGTAAAATTGGAGTTTATTAAAAATATATATACAGAATATCAGGAGTTGAAAGTCAGATGTACTTCTCCTAAGACAAAAATGGCTCAGTGTCTCTTATACCAAAAATACAATTTATTTTAGTTTTAATGGTTATTGATTTCATTATCAATGCCAGCCAATTACATTATAGCTATAGCTGAGTTATGGTAACTCATAAAAGAGCCAGACTGGGAAGACAATGAGGTTTCCAGCTAGTCAATGAGATGCTTTTTTTACTTAGAAACACAGACAGTATTTTCTGGATTTAGTTACAATATTTTTTCTGAATAAATTTTGACTCTCTGGTAATCCTCACCTAGTCTTGCTTCTTAACAAGGATTAGTATGGAGTATTGTTTGTGATGTTTGGGGGGGGCATGAAAGCTGCAGTTAAAAGCAGATCTCATCCAACTTCAGTTTACTTTGCTACTGAAACTCTAACCCTCTGACAACCAACAGCATAATATGATCTTTTTTACATTTTTACTTTGTTTATCTACATTTGAGAGAGTGTTTTACAATCACATTACTGTGTACAGCTGATGTTCAGCCTGCATGTACTGGAGCGTGTTCTGATTGGGCAGCTGTCCGGCTGGCGTTCATCCCTCTACCAAAACTAAATGCTTTAAAATGTGTGTCTACTTAAAACACACAACAAAGAGGTCGCTATCAACTCCCCTCCCCAGTTGCTGCCACTGTCCTCTTTCTCCTGGACTCCTAAGTTGCCTCCTCTCACCCACTCTGAACCCATGCTATCTCCTCTCTGTACTTCAACCTGAAGGAGATCTTCAAAATGCAATTCTGATCTTGTCACCATTCCTCCATGCCAAATCCCTCTAAGGTTTCCCAGTTCTTTTGGACAAATTCCAGACTTCTTGCCTCATCAAGCCCTTGGTTTCACACCGCTGTCTTTCACACTGTGTCTCAGTCATGAACTTCTTTCCATTCCTTGAATAGACCCCACTCCCTCCTGCAGCAGGACTTGGCTTCGGCCTGCTGCCTCTCCTGGTGGGGTCCGCACAGCACAGTCATGTGGTTGCCCCATCCTAAGGATTTCTTTCAGCTCTCTCACTTATTCTTCAGGATGGCTTCCCTGATCCCCCAAGTTTAAGCCAGTTCATTGGCTTAGTCTCTTTCCTTCAGAATAATCATCTAAATTTGAATCAAGTATGCATCTATTAATGTGATTATGTCTTTAATATTGTTTTCCCAGATAGGGCTGAGAACTCTATGTGAGCAGGGAACTTGAAACCAAATTGTGATCATCATCATGAACTCAGAGCCTGGGAAAGTGATTGTATAGAATGGATATTCAATAAATATTTGTTGAATCAAGAAACACACATTTACCCTTATGAGGAAGCAGAATTGTGTAGCTTCTTTATTAATTATATTTTTCCATATAGGAACTGATTATTTGGGCCAACAAATGTTAAGTTGTGACACCATTGGTTTATTGTTCACTCAAATATCTTAACTCTGAAATTTATTTAAATAAATATATAGTGACTGGATTAATAAGTAACCAGTAAATCATAAATGCCAAAGTGCCAAAAAATGTATACAAGTGGACACTTTGACCAAGGTTGCTCATGCAGTCGTTTGCCTTAATCAGAAGTATCTGGACGCTAATGGTAACCACTTTGAGCACCTCTTGTAATTGCAGAAGTCAAACGTGACTTGTATTCATTTTTTGTTATCAGTATATTATTGCGTATTACAATTTTAATACAGTTTTCCTTTCTTAAAATGTGTATACATTTTTTTGGCATGCTTTGTATTAACAAAGTATGCCAAAGGAATATCCCTCTCTGCAAAAAAAAAAAAAAAAAAAAGACATGTATCAAGTTTTCCAGGAATTTTTTTTCAAATGTTATGTTAAATTATGATAATGATCATTCCAAAGTGCTAAACTTAAATCCAAATATATGTGATATTTTCAGAGCTCTCATACTACAAGTTTAAGTTTGGAGAATGTTAACCTTCTAGTAAACGTTATTGGAATAACTCAGTGTAATAACATTTGAAAGAATATGTTTTTTTTTCTCCCTCTAAATCCTTAATGGAGTCCTAAACAAGTCACTTAAACAAAACTACAAAAAATAGCTTACTTAATATTGTTATAAATGTTAAATTAGATATCGAGCATCTATGAAAGTTTGCAGAAAAATGTAATATGTTAAAGAAACATTGGTTTATATTATTCTAATACTATCAATAAAATTTCAAAATTATTTCTACCTTAGATTTTAGGGCCATTAAGTAGAGAAGAACGTCAGGAATCAGTATGACCTTGTATAAATTACATTTAATCTGCTGTTTTTATATCAAAAATACAATTCTGAAAGAACTGACAACCTGAAAACGCATACATGTAAAAAGACAAGATTTTGCCATTTTTTTAAAAACATGGTACTATTTCAAAGTACTGCTATTTTGGATTACTTTTTCAGTATAAAGGATTTGATCCAAGCCTTGAAATGTCTTTTGATTTTATATTTGAAAATGTGCATGCATGTGCATTCATGAAGGGCAGAGAAATGATAAATGTTCTCATTTGAGTTAGAACCAAACACAGTGTAGGCAGCTGCTGTGAGCTTTGTTATTACAATTTGGGCCTGACATATGAGTTGGAAAATCTTGAGAGCATTAAAAGGCTGCGCCATCTAGTTCCCATCACATTCAGTTATGACTTCCCCTACCACACACAGATGACATGGAATTCCACAGAAGAGAATTCATGCTTTGTATCCCCAACCATTACTTGATTACTTTCTACAGCTTTAATAGATTCTTCAGAGCCTGAACACTTTGAGACACTATTTGTCAGTAAAAAGTGGTCAAAAACCCTGAGACCAGAATGCTTTGATCTTCAATTACTCTTCCGGTACTCAGATAATTGTTCAAAAGAATAAACAATCATAAAGAATCATGTTGTATACAAGTTACTTTTTAATATTGAAATAAATTTTCTGTCTCAAAATACCCTACTGAAATTATCAATATAAAAATCTAAAGGGATGTGGTTCTTTACACTAACAGATACATCTGTTTGGATAACTATGTCACAGAATCATTATCTCACCAAGGATTCTCAAATAATTTCTTCACTAAATTCCACCTTCCCATCTCTCTCAAAGTCAAAAGGGGATTTGAATGTAAGCAGAACAATTATTATTATTATTATTATTATTATTATTATTATTTCCCTACAGGTTTTCTTTCCAAAGAGGAAAAAAAAAAGAAAAGTAACTATTAATCAATACAAAATCCAGCACCAGTGGAAGAAATGTATGTTTGCTTAAAGCAGTGTTTTCAGAACCTTCATTCAATCTTTAGCATGGAAGAACTTTTAGCATTTCTTCTCATAGGACCTTCTAGATCCTTTGCATTGCTAGAAACTTGTCAATTTATAATCTCTTTTCCATAAATCCCAATTCCAGAAGGTCTTTATTATTGGAATTATGTTACTGTCTCTTTAAAATCAGACTTGGAGAGAAGGTACACATAAGTTGTTCAGTGAATCCTTATGTAGCTTTAAATTTTATGTGTATAATTATCTTAGATACTTAATACTCAAATGGAATTAATTTACACACAGTTCACTGTCTTACTTCTGTTCATAATTATTACTAGTGTGATTTTAAGAGAATCACTCCATTAAAAAGGGTATCTATAATATTTTCCTGCAGACACTTATGAAGGAAATGGTACTAAACAATCATGTTGACTTGTAACTCCAGACACTTTCCCCAAGAAATTTTAAGTTGATTTAAAATCAGTTAAAAGATATTTGAAACTTTAAGATTAAATCAAATAATCAAATATTAATAACATATACAGATTAGCATATGGAAAAGAGCAAATGATATTTAGGGAGACTTTATAATTATTAAACAAAGAAAAAAGATTGGCAATAAAGAGCAAATTTAATGAATTGCTGGGTGATATAATCTTAAACCATGTAGTATATTAGTTTAACATGTCATACATTTTTATATTAATGTAGCAATTACTATCTAATCTCTTTAGAACTTTCTATAGCTCAATCCAAATCATTTTATAATAAAGAACATTTATTATTACATTAAGAAAACTTGAGGAGTGTGATTGAGAGGAATCAATTTGTCCATTTCATTACGGTTCCTTTACATAATGATTAAATTTTTAAAAAAATCATAAGTACATTAATGGATGTCTGTTTGTATCGCATAAAATGTTCAAATAAACCAATGTGTTTTTTCTTGTTAAAAAAAAAGCTGATGTTTATTTTTTCATTCAACAAATATTTTTAAAGTGCAAACTACATACCACAGACATACTAGGGATCCCTAAATATTTAAAAAATGCTAAGATTCTGCTTTTGACAATAAATTTGGTGAAAATAAGATTATATTAACATTTAGTGCTATTGAGTTTGTGTGGCAATAGTTGTAGTAAA
Organism: Rhinolophus sinicus; assembly: GCF_057876585.1. NCBI lineage: Eukaryota > Metazoa > Chordata > Mammalia > Chiroptera > Rhinolophidae > Rhinolophus > Rhinolophus sinicus. The sequence goes on along the minus strand of NC_142516.1, from coordinate 143,503,139 downwards.
GAAGTAATGAGAATATAAATGATACAAATCTTTTGCATAGTAGTTTGGCAATGTTATCCTATATTTTAATAGGGAGTATGACTCAGTACTATAACTTTAAATGTTCCAAACTTCAGTAGTGTGTAGCAAATTTGTGGGAAGAGAATGTGGTGCTAGATAGATACATGGGCCAAATATAGAAAGAAAAGTCTGGATGTTCACTAAGGCATTGCTCATCTTGGGAAAAAAAATTGTAAACCAATTAAATAACCACTGGGAGTGATTAACTTATACATGGAAATACTATATAGTCATTAAACAAAGGGAGTAAATTTATAAATAAAAATATGAAATAAATACATGTAGGCACAGAGAGATATATCCATAAGAATAGACAAAAGTTTAACACAATATATATCATTAATTACTTTCGGATATTAAAATAACTTTTTAACTTGTTTTTAAAAATATTTCTGAACTACAAGGAAAAGGACAGCTTCTGAGCAGAGTTCAGGATGGCAGGACCTCTAAGAAATCAGGGTGGCAGGTAGGAAGTAAAGGGTCCGGGCATAATAGCAGAGAGAGAATTTTTCCAATGAAGCATGGCTTGAACTGGTCTTAAGCATTTACAGTATACAATTAGACAATTTAGTGAAAGCTTTCCCCCCAAATAAGAGAATACACATTTTCTTATATAATACATTAGAGTGAGCCTACAGACATGCAATACTTTATGGGCTAGTAACAAGAGCAAAAATAAAAATAATTGATACCATCATCATTATCATCATCATCATCATTTGATTCTCACTCAAACTAACTTCTAATCATTTTGAGAAGTGTTTCATGTTTGGATATAGAGTCTATAACATAATGGTCATGCTTTCTTATTTGTTTCTTTTCTAAATATTTCCTATGCTTTTAGTGTTTTAATGTTTATTATTCTTTTTTCAAGGGGAAATGTTTGTGAACTCTAAAAGTCAAAAACTACAGGTAAATATTTTTTAAAACTCTGTTTTAATCACATCTTTTCATAGGTTTTTTTTGACTGCTGGCATTTATATTTGCTTTTTACATGGAATAATTGCTTCTTACTTAAAACCTTCTCAATTTCTAAATTGAAATATTGGATTACCGTTCACAATGACAGTTTGGCAATCTCTTCACGAGATGCACATTTCTCTATTTTTTTAACCTTTAAAGCAAACGAGTTTAAGCATGCCGTGGTATATATTTCTGCAACAACCAAGTTGTCTCTGCAATTGAACACTCTTAACGCTGTCTCTCAAAAGTAAATGCCATTTGAAAAAAAGTGGTCAAGCACTTCTCTCCCAGACACAAACTATTTCTTCCCCAAGGCAGTATTTCCTAATTATCCTTTCCTGTCATCATCACCTTCTTCTTTTCTGGACTCATCAACATTTCAGCCAAGTTACTATGGTGTGAAGTCACTGGGAAAATCAGGACCTCACACTTAGATGATCACCTAAGAACTACACAAAACCCTGTAATGGGGTAAGAGAGATCAAATACTTCAGATACAAAAGTGGGATGTTTCTCTCGATAGGTGGGCTCAATATCTAGTGTAATTAGGAAAACTCTTTTAAGCACAAAATATAACTTGCCTCAATGCTGAATCCAAATAAAATATGAAAGTATCATACTGCCCTGAACCAAACGGACTGTGACAAATGAAATATAACTTAAAACAGGGTCCATAATGCATACAGAATAGCAACGTTCTGAACAGATGAATTATTTTTTTCTTTAAATACATAAAATGTATTTCTATTTCACAGAGGACCAAGATACATTTTATACTGCCTTTTTTTTCTTTTGCAAACACCTAAGTTTCATTATCTGCCATTCATCAAAAAATGGAGCAGTGAGAAGAACTTTACATGCAAAATGTTTGATTTTAATTTTGTTTTAGGCAACTGTGGAAGTGGCTTTTTTGTATATTTGTATAACATGATAAATGTGTACCCTACAGCCAAGGAAATTGTATAAATTTTCCCCTGGCATAGCTACTATTTCCAACACTGCTGAAAAGGATATTTTATCTTCACTGTATGTATATATACACATCTTCAGCATTCATTAGCATTAGCATTTATTTTGGTTCCTGTTATATGTGTGTGTATGTGCTTTTATTGAATAACATTAGTTAACATTTCCTTTTTTTTCCCGTAAATAATGATAGCATAATTTGAAAAGTTTGGCCCAGTTCCCAGACTTAAGTCCAGTTAATATATGAATACACTTAGTCCAGTTTACTTTTTTATTGGACTTTGTTATTAAGTGACTTTTTTAGAAGAATACTTTTTCATGTTGCAAGTTCTAAAAATTATTCTGAAGGAGAAACACCCGTGTTTTCTTTTCTTCTTTAACTGACCCCTGTTTTGTTTTCTTCTTTAACTGTAATGGATTTAATTTGGAAATTCCAATTTATAGCATATATATTTGGGATAATGTGGGAGGCTTAAAATTATGTTGGAAATGAGGAATTTTTTTCTAGCTTAGTCTGTAGCATAAAATTACATTTTTTAAAATTATTTTTGTTTGTCTCAGAACTTTAGAAAATAGAAAAAAATATGTGTCCATGACTAAAGAACAGGTTATTACAAACTTACAGTATCTAAAAATGAACCCACCCTACTTTTCTTAATATTTTTAGTTTGGTTATATCTCTGAATAACATCACCTTTATCTCAGACATGAAATTGAAAATCCTAGGGTTATTGCTGGCTCTTTCTTATTTCTGGCTTTTTAAGTCCTTTGGTTTTTTTTTTAATTCTTTCTACTCTCACAGATGCCACTCAGTTTGGGCCCTCTGTTAATATTAATCTAAAGTAAGAGTTTCCTAATTTCCTTTTGTAATTCATTTTCTTTCCTCACTAAATCTATCATTCATTTTGAAGCCAACGCAACCTTGGTAATATTTGCTTACTTCTAATTGCTTCTTATTTTCTAGCGTATCAGATTCAAAAGAGGATTTAGGAGTCTTTATTATCAGTTTGTTTATGCCTAAAAATTACTGTTAGTGATTTTTAATGATATCTGCCCCATGCTTAAGATTCAAATTCAGTGTATTGAGAGTGCACATGTGTCCAGAATTTCTAAGACAATTTATGGTGTTTTAGTGGTGTTAAAAACACCACACTAGTAACCTAGAATGATGGCTGGCTATTAACAGGTGTGGAATGTATATTTGTGAAACAAATGAATTACTGGTTCTTTGTATGACTAGAGCTCATTCCCAACAAAATATTTTCTCATCACTTGAATATCAGTGCTGCCCACCTCATTACCTTTTATAAATATTCTTCACAGAACTTACTACAGTGTGAAATTATCTTACGTACTTGATTTCTCTTTTCTTTTTTTCACTTTCCTATCAACCACAATGAATATAAGCTCCCTTGAAAGCAGAGCTTTTGTTTTACTCACCGCAGGATCTTGTTGCTTGTAATAGCAACTAATAAAAAATAGGGGCTCGGGAAATATTTGCTGAATAGATAAATTAGCCCTAGTATACATTTGAACAAAGTGGATAAATAAGAGATTATCACCAGAATACCTTCAAATTTTCTGCTATCTACTCTCAAGTTCCAGTAACATCTCCAGAAAGTAGCTGCTTTTTAAAATTCTCCAGATCAACTATACAGATTGGCAAATCTTTTAGCTAAAAGCAGTAAGCAAAATATCACTTTAAAATTTATCATCTCAGTGTTCTATGTCCCAAAATAGCCCGGCTTAGTTCTAAAAAAGTACTGTCAAACAGAAGTATCTGAAGTGATGACAATGGTCTACATCTATGCTGTTCAATATGGTAGTTAGGCACATGTGATTATTGGGCACTTAAAATATGGCTAGTGCCACTCAGAAACAGAATTTTTAATGTTAATTAATTTAAATAGACGTATATTGCCAGAGGCAACCATATTGTACTGTGTAATTCTAGAATTATCTTTCTCTTCCTATAGTCATATCTTATGAGTCTGTCAAAACCAAAAGACTGGCCATAGCTGCTATTACGGGTAAGAGAGTTGTATCATATAAAGATAAATACACACACACACACACATATATGTACATATATGTATATATATGTATATATATATATATATATATTCCATTAACCAACCCCCACATTCTGTGATCCTTAGAGCAGAATCCTAGTTTTGCCGGTTAAGTCCATGTGGAGGCCTGGGTTTTTTTCTACATCTACTTCCCTTAGTTTAGAGGTTATCTGGCTGCAGTGCTTTCTTCAGTCCTCTATCGCTGGCTGGTGCTGTGCCATTGCACAAAGCCTGTGAGTGAGGACAAGTGTGGGAAGTCTCTCAAGGTGGAATGAGTGTTCCAAACCTAGGAGTGTATCTCAAATCCTAAGAGTCCCACGTAACCCTAATCCCTCATGAATGGCTGGTCAGTGGGCCTGCTAAGAAAATACATTGGTGCTTTCATTTCTGACCTGTAGCCAACCATTAACTGAAGCTACTCACAGCTGTCCCCTACTGAGTCTAGCAAGATACTAAGTGAGAGGTTTGTCATCAGACCATACCAGAAACGGCACCCTGCATAGATATCCCTCAGCTATGTCTGCAATTGCTTACTTTGGAGCCATAAACTCTAAGTTGTGAACAATGTAAATACTTCCACTATGCAAACAATCTCTCCTGCCAAAAATCTGCAGGCTTAATCATTCCTGATTTTTCCTTATTTTCCACAGATTTATACCCTAAAAAATTGGCATTAAGTGTGGCGAACGATCACTTTAAACATATAGAAACCTGGACAGATCACTACTGTCTTGAGTGTCTAGCTGTAGGGCCTCAACAAAATAACCAAACTGCTGTAAATGAGAATAACTAACACTAATTTCATATTTTACCACTTACTAAGGAATTAACCACAGCAATACTGATCCCAATTTAGGAAAAATTTTGGATATATTAAACACCACATTATTTCCACCAAAGTGACAGTTGGTAAGCCTAAATTTATCCTAAAGAGTCGTGTCTATAAACTGCAAGTCACAGGAATGAAAATGAAAACAGTTCCTAAATGACCAATGTTTGGCTCAATAGATTCCATATATTAAGACCATTGACACTGGAATAAATATCAGTTTGAATGAATAGTAGATAACATCACTAAAGCTTCCGGAGAACTTCTACCATTATGCCTCTCTCTGACCACATCTGGGAAAAATTCTCTGCTTTTAAAGACTCGTGGTTAACAATAATCACACTTGCAAAAACCTCTTTGCTATGTAGGGTATATCCACAGGTTACAGGGATTAAAACCTGGCCATCTTTGGGGGACTATTATTCTTCCTACAATAATCAACACATAAATTTTAAGATTTTTCTAAATTGAATTTTATTTTGCCTGAAAGGTGCATAAAAGCAGTATTTGATTATAAAGTTTTAGATATTTAGGTTCATCCTACTTTTAATGTATGACCAAAATCAATGGTTACTTAGATATCTTGGCTACTCCAATAATTTTATTTGCATTCATTTAGTAGAATGATCTCAGTTCAATTAATAGGCTCTTTTAACAGCAATGGAAAATTATAAATTTTATCTGAAGGTAACTAATATGAAATGGATTTAAAGCCAATGCCTCATGAAATAATTTAAGAAGCAAAATAATTAGAAACAATTTTCTTTGTAAGGTATGCAGTGTGCTAATTTCTTTCACTCAGCCTTTAACAAAGCTAAGGATGGTGGGATGAAAACAGCTTATTGTCTTCTAATAATGGGTATACGTCAGAATACTATTCCTTCCAGAGACATGTCCGTAGTTTGTGGCATCACAATAAAGTATTATAAAAATGGTTGTGGGTAAACAGAGTAAAGCTAGACATCAAAGGAAGAGAGATCGTGGAACAAATATATCCTTCATGGTAATCTTGATAACCATTCATATACATGAATAAGGAATGTTGGGATAGCAGAAGGATTTTTTTCTAAATGCATATTTTAATCAGATCAAGCCTCACTTTAAAAACACGTGTAAAAACAAGGAAATGCACCAAAAGTCAATATGCTTCAGCACATATAGAAAATAGGTAAGGGACTTAAATTTTCTGCAGTTAGGAGAATGTATCACCTTGTTTAGATGTTTAAGCACTATATGGTTCAATAATATTAGTGCTAGGCAGAATACTAAAGCCAAAATACTGAAAGGCAGAATTTTTTTTTTTTTTTTTTTAAGTTTTCTTATCATCATTCACCCCCTTTTAACCTCCTAGTGGTGTCCTGCTCTACCCTGGCTGCATTTCCTCCACTTTGTCTTAGAAACGTTCCAGCGGGAAAACTAGTTCTCCTGTCATATTTTCTAATGTGGACAATGAGTGAAAACTAACAGATTTTACAAATTCAAGGTGATAGATTACTTCTCAATTATGATTTCACTACTCAAAAATAATTAAACTAGATTTAAATGGACTTATGGGTAGCTTTCCTATTTGTCTGTCATAGATGTTATTAAATAAAGCCCTAAATTTGTAAAGGAAAATAAAGGAGTATAGAATGGATTTTTATAATATACATAGGGAACCAATTGAAGAAAATTTTCTGTAATTACCTAATTTATTTTCATCATATTTCTAAACATTCACGAGTAACATTTAATCTTCTGAGAGTTGTGTTTTCCCAGTTTTTGTTGAATGCAAAGAGAGTCTCACCATGTCCCTCTATTCCATAGTAAGGACTATTTTCACTTTTATATTTCTTGGATGATCTCTTATTATTTGCTTTTATAATAAATTCCAACTGCTGGATTTTTATTTGGTTAATCTGCCTGACCATAATTTGATCTATTTTCTTGTCTGCAAGCATGACATCTTTCTTTACTAAATTAATCCAATTGCTCATTTAGAATTTTGAGGGGAAGGAAAATGTTGGGGTTATATTCTTGTTATGTCTATAATTAGAACAAGCTATTGAAGAAAAAATAATGAAGAATTACCAAACATGCTTTCTCATACAAAGCAAGTACTTTGTTACATATTAAGCAGGATATAATGCTCTTGCTTTCCAGTTTTTAGGGATCAAAATTTCTACCTGTAGCTATTCTGGTAACTTTTCTGTTTTCTTTCTTTTTATATCACTGTTACTAGCTGATAAAGAATGCTTTTGATGCCATGCTTTTTAAAATTTGTCTAATTTTTAAATCAACCAACAAAATCCCAAATAACACATTAATTTACTATGTTATTTATTAGATTTTTATTAATTATATAGAGTAGAAATGTTAAAGCACAATTCATTAAAAATCAATCTATATGGGTATAATAAAGCAGCACATATACTATGTAAAGTCAGCCAGAATCCTTCTTACTATAAAAAAAAAAATTGTTTAATAATTTAATTAGAGCAATTATTCCAAGAGTAATAGCGGTCATATCAAATATGTGGTGCCATATTTCCCCGAAAATAAGACCTAGCCAGACCATCAGCTTTAATGTATCTTTTGGAGCAAAAATTAATATATGACCCGGTATCATATCATATCATATCATATCATATCATATCATATCATATCATATATTATAGACCGGGTCTTATAGTAAAATAAGATTGGGTCTTTTATTAATTTTTGCTCCAAAAAGCACAGTAGAGCTGATGGTCCGGCTAGGTCTTATTTTCGGGGCAACATGGTAAATGCACTTCATATTTATTAAGGTGAAAGACATGAGACTGGAATAAATGGTATAGAATCTGGAGTAGGTGCCAATTTTTTGGCAAAGAGGATATTAGCACAGATTTAATAGGATAAAACTTCCTAGAAGATGTTGTTTTCAAGATTTCTAGGAAGCTTTCATGCTTTGCATAAAAAATAAATCAATGGGCTCAGAATTTCAAATAAGTTTTTGTCACTTACTAGAAAATAAAGAAGGGTTGCTTATTGACTAGAAGATAGATTATGATAAATAACATTTAAAAGCATTTAATCATTAGTTCATATGTATATAAAATATACACATATCAAACATTTTACTTCATTCATTCATTAATAAACTATTACAATCAATTCAAAGGGGAAATAAAAGTCATATATAGATAAAACAGGTCTATCCACAGGGCAATAATCACTGCATTTCACTGGACTCAACAGCTTTGCATTTTTATAAAGAAACTCATTTGCCTTAATATCATTTTTTTTTTTTTTTTCAATTACGAAAGTTGAAGAAGACAATGGGAAGACTGCTGGGCAGGTCATTCACTAATCTTTTGATCCATTGGAATCCTTTGCTATTTTTCCGTACATTCATCATCACACTCTATTTTTTTTATACATCAAAATTAAAGGACTCATGAATACCCAGATAACTTACAATCCTCTCCACAAATGGCCTAATGTTCAGCAAGAGAGGAAAACCCTCACCATAGGGAAGAGCAAATCTAGTGCTCAAACAGGGAAGGGTTGAGTAAAGCCTTTAATAGCAAGATATTGAGCTTTTAAAAGACTATGCATGTGTTATTAAGTATGGCTTCCGCACTGCATCTCATGTGCAATAACTGAGTAAGTCACCACAATTAATTGTTATTTCTTAGCAAGTTAACATTTTTGTTTTACTGTAATTAAATGATTCAAAGTGTAGTTCTATCAATAAAATGGAGTCAGGCTTAATGTTGGATAGATCTCAAAACACAGTGTGTGTATTTCAAACAACACACTGTATTTATTAGAGTTTTTATTTGTAGAAATGTAGTAGTAACCGACAACCTCTGTAAAATTAAGTAAACTGGACAATTCTTATAATCTGTGCACAAAAATTAAAACAGCTTATATGTTAAAAGATACAATACAGCTAATATCATTTGTAATTTTAACTACTGCTGCCAGAAAGGAGACAGAGAAGGAGGAGGGAGGAAGAAGAAGGAGGGAAGGAAGGAAGGAAGGAAGGAAGGAAGGAAGGAAGGAAGGAAGGAAGGAAGGAAGGGATATTGAGATGTTTATTTTCAAATGACACAGAGACATTTATAGAGATGATTAGGTATTTGAATAACTCTTCACACCAGTCCTATGCAGCGAATAAATCTGTTTCATTTTAAACTTTGAAACATAAGAAAAGTAAATGCTAATCTGAACTTTTTGAAAAAACCTCTTGGGATATATATACATACATATATACATATGTATGTACACATATATACATACATACATACATACATACATATATATGTATGTATATATGTGTGTGTGTGTGTATATATAGAGAGAGAGTTTAATCATATATTGTGTTTCCCTGAAAGTAAGACCTAACCAGAAAATAAGCCCTAGCATGATTTTCCAGGATGACATCCCCTGAAAATAAGCCCTAATGCGTCTTTTGGAGCAAACACTAATATAAGACCTGGTGTTATTTTTGGGGAAACACAATATATATATATATATATATATATATATATATATATATATATATATATATGATTAAACTCTACTTTTAATATCCTTCCAACTCAGAAATTATTTATTTCTCTATAATACAGTATCTATTTTTAAAACTATAAAAATAAGTATTTTTGTGAATATGAATAAAATCAAAACATGAATGAATTATGAATATGAATGAAATCAAAGAATTCAATAAATTAAAAGATAGTCCATATTCACGGTAAGAACATTCAATATTGTTAAGATGTCAGTTCTTTTCAATTTGATCCATAGATTCAATGCAATTCAAATCAAAATCTTAACAAGTTACTTCATGGATATTGGCAAACCGATTCTAATGTTTATATGGCAAGGCAAAAGACACAAAATAGCCAACACAATTTTGAAGTAGAAGAACAAAGTTGAGAAACTGACACTACCCATCTTGTTATAAGACTTGTTATATAGCTATAGTAATCAAGAAAGTGTAACATTGATAGAATAAACAAATAAATCAGTGGAACAGAATAGAGAGCCCAGAAATGGATATCTGCTATCTATATCTGTATCTAGTTCTATATCTATATCTATCTGTATCTATGTTTGGTCAGATGATCTTTGATAAAGGAACAAAGGCAATACAATGAAGAAAAGAAAATCTTTCAACAAATGGTGCTGAAACAACTATATATCCACATACAAAAAACAAAAAATCTAGACACAGACTTTACACCTTTCACAGAAATTAAGTCAAATAGATCCACACACCTAAATATAAAACACAAAACTATAAACTCCTAGAAGATAACATAGGAATTATCTTACAGTGATGTTTTTTTAGACACAACAACAAATGAATGATCCATGATTGAAAAGATGGATTCATTAAAATGAAAAACTTTTGCTCTGCAAAAGACAATGTCAAGAGAATGAGAAGATAAGGCAAAGTTTGGGAGAGAATATTTCCAAAAGACAAATCTGATAAATGGCTAGTATCTGAAATTTACAAAGAAGCCTTAAAACCCAACAATAAGTAAACAACCAACTTGATTAAAAAACAAAAACAAACAAAAAACAGGTCAAAGACCTGAATTAACACCTCATCAGAGAAGATACACAGATGGCAAATAAGCATATGAAAGGATCCCCACATCAAATGTCATGGGGGTAATGAAAAGTTAAAACAATGAGATACCACTAATGAATTGCTAAAATCTGGAACCTGACAACAACAAATGCTGTTGAGTATGTGAACAAGAACTCCCATTCATTGCTAGTCAGAATACAAAATGGCACAGCCACTTTGGAAGACAGTTTGTCAGTTTCTTACAAAACTAAATATTAACCTTCCATTCAACCCAAAGGAGTTGAAATGCATGTCCATATAAAAACTTGCATACAGATGCTTATAGCAGCTTTACTCATAATTGCCAAAACTTGGAAGCAACCAAAATGTCTTTCTATAGATGAGTGGATAAAAACCTGCGGTACATTCATATAACGGAATATTACTCAAAGTTAAAAAGAAGGGAGCTTTTTCAAACCACGAAACAACATAGAGGAGCTTTAAGTGCATATTTTTAAGTAAAAAAAGCCAATCTGGAAAGTCTACATAATATATGATTCTAACTGTAAGACATTCTAGAAAAGGCAGAACTGTGGAGACAATAAAAAGATCAGTGATTGTGAGAAGTTGGGAACAGGGAGGGAACGTAGGTAGAGACCAGGATTTTTAGGATAGTGAAAACACTCTGTATGATACCGTGATGATGGATATATGTCATTATATGGTTGTGGAAATCAGTAGAATGTGCATTACCAAGAATTAACCCTAATGTAAACTATGGACTTAAGGTGCTATTTTATTTGTAAATGCAAGTTAATCCTTGGTAAAAATGTACTATTCGGTGAGGGATGTTGATAGTGAGGGATGCTATGATTGTGTAATGGCAGGGAATATACAGGATATCTCTATGACTTCCTCTCAATTTTGCTGTGAGCCTTAAAATGCACTAAGAAACAGTCTTAAAAAATAAAGTTTTCACTGATTTCTTTATATTTTTTCATCACACGCTTTCTAGTATTTTTTTTTTTAATTTATTTTTTCCAAGAATTACTTGGAAAGTTTGTTAAATTTACAGACTGTCATGCCCTATACTAGTAGTAGATTTAAATTGTCATTAAAATATTCATCTTTATCAAGCACCCTGCGTTATTTTGATGTTTGGTTACACTTTGAGAGCAACACAGCTATAGATAAAATGGAAATGAGTACAAAATTAAAAGTTCGAATTTCAGACTGCCTACTCTAATCTTTTTGTTTGTTTTAATATAAAACTTTAAAATTATTTTCAACAATTTCACAACCCAATACTCAAACTCTGCCCAGTTGAAATGTCTGATTTTATCTTTCTCTTGCCCTTTATGGCATTCTTTAAATTATTTTTTTAGGTAATAGGGGTTGTTTTCTCCTAAATAATGTGTGTGTGTATGTGTGTTTTAATTTCCTATAGGTTATGCATAGTAAAACATAAGTGAAATTCGAATAATTTATTTCACCTTTTTAGATTTATATAAAAAAGAGACTAAGCTAAAATCAATTGCAAAGTATAATTTTTAAAAATACTTCTAAAATTCAATAATCCACTACTTTTTTTGCTGTTTTTAACCACTGATAATTTAGTGTTGACTTTTCATGTTTTATCTGATGCTATTTTAATTTGTCGTTTACAAGATTCCCAAAGTCCTTTAGATTGTTACAGAAACATATAGCTGAGCGGCAAAAATTGAAAAAGTCACTCAGTAAAATTATATTTATAGGCATAGAAACAGAACTATTACATACCAATTCCACAGTGATATTTAGTCATACTAATGAGATATAATGTCTCTACAAAGCAGTAGAGGTTAGAGTTTATTGGTTTGAATCAAAGTTAAATTTAGCTAAGGCTCTAAGAGGTTATTTCTACTCATTTTCAATCTAAAGTTCAAATCAGAGCTACTTAATATTTGGACTACAGGAAAACTAATTAAATAAATTCTCATGTCTCCAAAACGCAGCTAAATTCTTTAATTTTCTTACCAATGTTTTTTTTTTGTGTGTGTGGGGGGGGGGGGGGATAGGAATTGAGCAAGAACACATTGTATGTGCAACCCAGTGATAATCATTCATATCCTAGAAAGTTTCTTGGCAAGAAAGTTCGAGTTACGATTCTTAATTCTAGAACAGATCGTCTAATTTTAAAATATTTATATTTAACTTAGCTGTATTAAATATTTAGATGATAACTTATTTTATTTATTATCTATTGATACTGAATGAATTTGTCATAGCCAAATACTTGACATCTACATCTTTGATTTGTTGAGAAAAATGTCAGTGGGACTGTGTTTTACAATAACTTTTCTAAAAATCACAGACATCCTATAGGAAGAACTTGTTTGGAGTGACGTCATCAAAATGGCAGCGTGAGGTGAGCCTCTGGAAATCTCCCCTGGAATTCACAACAAATTGAAAAACTACAAATCCACAAAGGCCTCCCTGCGCAGCAAACAGGTAAGACGAAGAGTCTCACTACTGAATTCACCTAAAGGTTGGCAAATTGCGCGAGCAGGGGAGGAGGGAAGAGAGAAGTGCAGAGACAGAGCCATGCAGACGCAGAACGCAGACCTAGCTCAGTGCTCCAAACTCACTGCATTCAGGAACTACTGCAGCTGCAGGAGAGGGAAGAACTTGGACTGCTAGGGCTCCACTTATGGCCCACAGGGCTGAGGGGACAGCATATAACATGGCTGAACCCAACGGTCATGGCAAACACCTTGGAGCAAAGACTGGGGAAAGAAGGCTGAAAACAGTGGTTTAAGCCCTCACTGCCGCAGAGAATGGAAGCCTTGGGCACTGAGACTAGCTGCCACCTCCCAACACTCCCAGAGCTCACCCTGACATCACCTGCCCAGTGATAGAAGCAGAAGAGTAGCAGTGTCAGATCAAAAGAACAGAATATTTGCAGTTCTGAGAACTGTGCTGTGCAGACACAGATTCACAACCCAACTAGTTCTGGCAAAGAGGAGGGAGCTGAGGAAGCAGGACCAGCTTTGGTGGTGGTCACTGCCATTGCTCTGGGCCCATTCTCACAACTCATCCCGCCCATGTCCCCACCTATCTGGGTGGATCCCTGCAGGAGTAAACAGAACTACTGAAACACACGGGCTCTGAATCTGGTGCAGGAAGAGCTTTGGAACTTCAAAAGCTCTTTGCATCACCACAGGGATGCAGTGCCCTATGACTGGGGTGAACGGTTGACAGAGGAGAAGCCCACCTTCCAGGGAATACCCCCATTGTGTGAGAAGCTGGAATAGTGCAGAGAAAACATAACACTACAGTGTGAGAAAAAAAAAAAGGGGGCTATAGTTGGAGAGAAAATAAGACATTCTAACAACACCTACTGGAAAACAAAAGAAAGACCTCTTCCTATCAACCTGTTCCAGAACCCACTCCTGTAGATATCTAGGAAGAGAAACAATAAATCATTAATTGACATGAATAACCAAGGCAACAAGACAGCTCAGAAAGAAAGTGAAAAGTCTCCAGAAAATGAACTTAAAGATATGGGAATATGTGACTTAAATGACAGAGAATTCAAGATTACAGTTCCAAAAAAACTCAATGATATGCAAGAAAACACAGAAAGGAAGTTAAATGAACCCAGAAACACAATCAAAGGGCAACATGAACATTTTACCACAGAGATTTAAATTTTTAAAAAGAACCAAATAGAATTTCTGGAGATTGAGAACTCAACAAAAGAAATTAAGAATGAAATAGCCAGCTTAGGTAGTAGAGTTGATCAGATGGAGGAAAGAATCAGTGACATTGAAGATAAAAACCTAGAAATGACACGGATGAAAGAAGAAAGAGACTTAAAAGAAATGAAAGAACTCTACAAGAACTTTCTGACTCCAACAGAGAGGGCAATATAAGAATAATGGGCACACCAGAAGGAGAAGAAAGAGAGAAGGCGACAGAGAGTATATTCAAAAAAATAGTCAATGAGAACTCCCCAAACTCGTGGAAAGAACTGGATCCTTGAATCCAAGAAGCAAATAGAACACATAATTACCTCAACCCCAACAGGCCTTCTCCAAAGCACATTGTACTGAAGCTGTCAAAAATCAACAACAAAGAAAGAATCCTCAAGGCAGCCAGGGAAAAGAATACGGTAACCTACAAAGGAAAGCCCATTAGATTATCATCAGATTTCTCAGCAGAAACTTTACAAGCCAGGAGGGAGTGGAACCAAATATTCAAACTATTGAAAGAGAGAAATGATGAGCCAAGAATAATATATCCAGCAAAGATATCCTTTAGCTATGAAAGAGGAATAAAGACCTTTCCAGACATACAGAAGCTGAGGGAATTTTCTAACACATGACCTGCACTACAAGAAACACTAAAGCAGGCTATTAGACCACCATCAATAGGGACAATTAGTGGCAACCAAAACATAAAAGGGGGGAGAGTAAAGGCCTAAACCTGAATATAGGAATGGAGAAAGTAAGCATGCTGAAGAAAATGGAATACTCTAAATATGAAAATTTCTTTTACATAAACATAATGGTAACCACTCAAAAAAAAAAAAAAAAAAAAAAAAAAAATCCAGAACTGAAATATATACTGTAATAAAAGAAGAAACAGAGGGAAACATCATAGAATACCACCACACAGAAATAACAGACAACAACAAAAAGGCAAAGAAACAATGGAGACACAGTCTTACCAGAAAACTAAAGATAGAATGATAGGAAATCCTCACATACCAATTATCACCCTAAATGTAAATGACTGAACTCACCAATAAAAAGGCACAGAGTAGCAGATTGGATCAAACAACTAAACCCAAGCATATGCTGTCTCCAAGAGACGCATCTCAGCTACAAGGACAAGCATAGACTCAAAGTGAAAGGGTGGAAATTGACATTCCAAGCAAATGGTACCCAGAGAAAATCAGTTGTAGCCATACTGGTATCAGATGAAACAGACTTCAGGGTGAAAAAGACAACAAGAGACAAAGATGGACATTTCATAATTGTAAAGGGGACTACACAACAAGAAGACATAACAGTCATCAATATTTATGCCCCCAATTAGGGAGCACGAAAATACACCAAGCAACCACTAACAGAATTAAAGGGAGAAATTGACCAAAACACAATTATACTAGGGGACTTAAATACATCATAGACAGCTATGGATAGATCATCCAAACAGAAAATAAATAATGAAATAGCAGCCCTAAATGACACATTAGATGAAATGGACATAATTGACATTTATAGAGCACTTCATCCTAAAACATCAGACTATACATTTTTTTCTAGTGTACATGGATATTCTTAAGGATAGACCATATATTGGGACATAAAATCAGCCTCAGCAAATTTAAGAAGATTGAAATCATACCAAGCATATTCTCTGATCACAAGGCTTTGAAATTGGAAATCAACTGCAAAAAGAAAGCAGGAAAAACCACAAATACTTGAAGATTGAACAACATACTTTTAAAGAACAACCAGGTCAAAGAAGAAATTAGAGGAGAGATGAAAAGATACATAGAAACAAATGAGAATGAAAATACATCCTACCAAAATGTTGGGGATGCAGCGGAAGCAGTTTTAAGGGGGAAATTTATATCATTACAGGTCTATCTCAAGAAACAAGAAAAATCCAAAATAAATAACCTCACGTTACACCTTAAAGAACTAGAAAAAGAAGAACAAATGAAACCCAAGGTCAGCAGAAGAAAGGAAATAATCAAAATCAGAGCAGAACTAAATGAAATAGAGAACAAAAAGACAATAGAAAAAAATTAATGTGACAAAGAGCTGGTTCTTTGAAATGATTAACAAAATTGACAAACCCTTGGCTAGGCTCACTAAGATAAAAAGAGAGAAAACACTAATAAACAAATCAGAAATTAAAAAGGGGACGTTATCACGGATGTCACAGAAATACAAAGGATAATGTAAGAATACTATGAAGGACTATATGCCACCAAATTCAATAACCTAGAAGAAATGGACAAGTTCTTAGAAACATATAGCCTTCCTAGGCTGAACCATGAAGAACTGGAAAATCTAAACAGACCGATCACCAGTAAGGAAATTGAATCAATCATCCAAAGCCTTCCCAAAAGCAAAAGTCCAGGACCAGATGGCTTCACTAGTGAATTCTACCAAACCTTCAAAGAGGATCGAATACAAATCATGCTCAAACTCTTCCAAAAAATTGAAGAGACATAGTACTCCTTAAAACATTTTATGAGGACAACATTACCCTGATACCAAAATCTGGTAAGGACAACACAAAAAAAGAGAACTACAGACCAATATCTCTGATGGATACAGATACAAAAATCCTTAACAAAATTCTAGCAAATTGAATGTAACACCATGCATTGAAAAGATTATTCATCACGACCAAGTGGGATTCATCCCAGGGGCACAAGGATGGTTCAACATACGCAAATCCATCAATGTGATACATCACATAAACAAAATAAAGGACAAAAACCATATGATTATATCAATTGATGCAGAAAAAGCATTTGACAAGATACAACATCAATTTGTGATTAAAACACTTAATCACGTATAGAAGGAAAATACCTTAACATAATAAAGGCCATATATGACAAACTCTCAGCTAATATCATAATTAATGCTGAAACACTGAAGCCCTTTGCTCTAAGTTCAGGAACACGACAGGGCTGTCCCCTGTCACCTCTGCTTTTCAACATAGTGTTGGAAGTCCTCGTCGGAGCAATCAGGCAAGAGAAACAAATAAAAGGCATCCAAATTGGGAATGAAGAAGTTAAATTGTCACTCTTTGCAGATGACATGATGCTATATAGAGAAAACCCTAAAGACTCCACCAAAAAGCTATTAGAAACAATCAACGAATACGGTAAAGTTACTGGCTAGAAAATCAACGTACAAAAGTCCATTGCATTCTTACATACTAACAATGGAATCTCAGAAAAAGAAATAAAAATTAAACAAAAAAATACAATTCCTTTTGCAATTGCAGCAAAAAGAATAAAATACCTAGGGATAAACTTAACCAAGGATATGAGAGACCTATATACTGAAAACTATAAGACATTTTTAAAAGAAATTGAAGAAGACACAAAAAAATGGAAAGACATTCTGTGCTCATGGATTGGAAGTATCAACATAGTTAAAATGGCCATATTACCCAAAGCAATGTACAGATTTAAGGCAATCCCCATCAAAATCCCAATGGCGTTTTTTAAAGAAATAGAACAAAAAATCATCAGATTTGTTTGGAACCACAAAAGACCCCAAATAGCCAAAGCAATCTTAAGAAAAAAGAGCAGCGCTGGAGATATCACAATCCCTGACTTTAGCTTGTACTACAGGGCAACAGTAATCAAAACAGCATGGTATTGGCAGAAAAACAGACACACAGACCAATGGAACAGAATGACAACCCAGAAATAAACCCACAGAAATATGGACAAATAATTTTTGACAAAGAAGCAAAAAACATACAATGGAGAAAAGACAGCCTCTTCAATAAATGGTGCTGGGAGAATTGGAAAGCCACATGCAAAAGAGTGACACTGGACTGCTATCTGTCACCATGTACCAAAATTAATTCAAAATGGATCAAAGACTTAAGCATAAGACCTGACACAATAAACTGCATAGAAGAAAACATAGGTACTAAACTATGGACCTTGGGTTCAAAGAGCATTTTATGAATGTGACTCCAAAGGCAAGGGAAGTAAAAGCTGAAATAAATGAATGGGACTACACCAAAGTTAAATGTTTCTGCACAGCAAAAGAAACCATTAACAAAATAAAGAGGCAACCAACTGAATGGGAGAAGATTTTTGCCAACAGTACCTCCGATGAGGGGCTAACATCCAAAATATACAAAGAACTCATGCAACTCAACACCAAAAAAACAAACAATCCAATTGAAAAATGGGGAGAGGACCTAAAGAGACATTTCTGTAAAGAGGACATACAAAGGGCAAATATATGAAAAAATGCTCAACATCACTAATCATCAGAGAAATGCAAATTAAAACCACAATGAGATATCACCTCACCCCAGTCAGAATGGCTATCATCAACAAGACAAATAATAACAAGTATTGGAGAGGCTATGGAGAGAAAGGAACCTTCATACACTGTTGGTGGGAATGCAGACTGGTGCAGCCGTTATGGAAGGCAGTGTGGAGGTTTCTCAAAAAATTACGAATAGAATTACCATATGACCCAGCAATCCCTCTCCTGGGTATCTACCCAAAAAAATCTGAAAACATTTATCCATAAAGACACATGTGCTCCAATGTTCATTGCAGCTTTATTTATGGTGGGCAAGACATGGAAACAACCAAAATGTCCTGCGATAGATGAATGGATAAAGAAGTTGTGGTATATATACACAATGGAATTCTATTCAGCAGTAAGAAAAGATGTAATAGGATCATTTGTGACAACATGGATGGATCTTGAGATCATAATGCTAAGCGAAATAAGTCAGACAGAAAAAGCAGAGAACCATATGATTTCACTGATATGTGGTATATAAACCAAAAACAACAAAAGAACAAGACAAACAAATGAGAAACAGAAACTCATAGACACAGACAATAGTTTAGTGGTTACCAGAGGGTAAGGGGGGTGGGGGTTGGGGGGTGGGAGATGAAGGTAAGGGGGATCAAATATATGGTGATGGAAGGAGAACTGACTCTGGGTGATGAACACACAATGGGATTTATAGATGATGTAATACAGAATTGTACACCTGAAATCTATGTAATTTTACTAACAATTATCACCCCAATAAACTTTAATTAAAAAAAAGGAAGAACTTGTTTTAGTTTGCTAGACATCTTTCAAAAAATGTATATTCAGAACACTGCTTATTACTAGAAAACCATATATATGGGTAGGGATGTTTTCAGAGTATGGTAATTTATTACTGTTAAATAAATTAAATAGAGAGACTATTAGACTGAAGTGGCTTTAATGCCCTAGTAGCTATATAAGCAAAACAAAAACCTAATCCTGAAATGCTTCAAGGTTAAGAAATGAAAACCTAAGAACAACCAATCACAAACAGCCTACTAGGCTTTCTCAAATAAGACAACAGCTTAGCTATAGCCAATTAAATAATATCCTTGATTTTCTTCTGCCTCTTCTCTCTAAAAGTCTCTCCTTAGTTCCTGTCAGTGGCGTGCACCTAGCCACTTCTAGTTTGGCTCTGCCTGATTTGAATCAATTTTTGCTCATATAAAGCCTTAAACTTTTTAAATATGCCTCAGTTTATCTTTTAACAGTTAATGTGTTGTCTCACTCACAGGTCACCTTTCAGCTGTCAGGATTGTCTCAGAACAATAGGCTATAGATTATGCAATAAATGGCAATGTTCTATCCACTTGAATTTTGTAAAGTAAATACTTCTACAAAGTTATAATCAACTTTTTTTTCATAGTTAAATGAATCAATTTGAGATTTTTAGGACTGAATGTATCTAAAGTCAGTAACCACATATACAAATATGATGCAATGACACCTGGTGTGCATAAATTTATAAAAATTATATGAAACAAATCAGCTCCAAAAAAATATTCCAGAACCAAATAAGTGAACATTGCAATTACTCTCTTCAACTTAGAATTGGGAGGTGGGGAGAAGAGGAAGTTGGAGAAATGCCAAGTCAAAACTTTCCTGAGAAATAAAGAACAGTTGAAAGAGCATTCTTTTACAAGTGTCTTTAAGGCTTTGAAAATGTCATTTCTCTTCTAGAAATCGCATGACTTTTAAGAAGTAAAACTTATGATAAATCTAAAATTAAGCAGATGATAGTATTTCCCTTTGCTAACACTTAGGTCTTTTTTTTTTTTTTCCTGGACTATTCCAATGTGATTCTAACTGTAATTTGCACTGTCATTTTAAAAGCATTTCTCAGATATTTGCTAGGCATTTTATGGAAGGAGACACTGAGGCAAAGAAGTTAAGCTGCATACTCACAGTTAGATAAGAAAGCAGAAGTTAAGTCAACCTCAGAAACCAGATACCCAGACTCCTGGGCCTTAAGTCACACTCCCATTTAAAATATCCACTAAGGCTTTTATCATGACAAAAAAAAAAAAAAAAAAAAAAGTAATTGGATCCATGAATGCAGAGCTTTGGAGGCGCTATCAGCATTACACATTATCTTTCATCTTGAAATCACACAAAGCTTTATTAAACTGTTCTAAAAGGAAGTGTTATTGTTCCCATGTACCTCTCTCTCCCCAAAAGATAGCTCAAGTGGATTTATCAGGTGGCTAAATGGGAGTACTAAAGAGGTTAAATTTAATTCAGGGGGAGATACTTCCCTTATGAACAGAAGAGCTTTTGTAATGTTGGTGCTAAAATGGTCTCCTTGTCAAAGGACTTATGTCCTATGAGGTCCTCCAAACAAATTTAGAAAAGGAGAGGAAATTGGCCACAGAAACTGGTACATTTGAGAACCAAAATGGAAATTTTTATTCCATGGCATTCTCTAATTCAAGAAGGTGAAAGTGTCTCAGATTGATCAACAACTAAATTACGTTAATCAAAAATTGTATTTATATATGTGTGTGTGTATATATATATATATATGAAAGGGAAGAATTGATTTAGAAATTATCTGGGTAATTTAGGTTGAAAAATATTATTTCATGAACTTTTAAGACATCCTTAAATCTAAACATTTTTCATTAAAAAAGTTGAATATGTAGGTGCTGTATGTTATGCTTAAGGCAGAAAATAGGATGTCAGTTTTATTTTTATGGGAATATTCACTTACAGCATTTGTGTTCTATACAATGGCTTCAATTATTCACATTTATTTTTAATTTGTATTTTCTAGAAGTCTGCACTACACTTTTAGAAACACACACATTATAAGTACACATTTTTATTAAATCAACTCTAAAAATCATTAGAGGTTAGCATCCTTATGTCAATTTACTAAAAATATTACCTTAATAATTCTCCACGTTGGTGAAATCTATTATTAATTTTTAAGACCCTTCCAGGAACATTTTTACTAACCATTTAGAGCAACCAACAGAGGGGGGAAAAACAGTCTTATCTAAAACTTGAACTTATCAAAACTCACTTGTCTAAAATTTAGCCTTGGAATATCTAGACACTGGAATTTCTCACTTATTTTTATCCTCTCTCAACTTTAATCTCAACTTTAAGTACTAAAAGGATAAAGACATTTCCAAAACATCTACTTGTCCACAAAACACAGGTCTTTTTTCTTCTTCTTCTTCTTCTTAAATCACATATAAGGTACCAAAAAAAGGAAGGGAGTTGAACAGGCCAAATTCTCCTTTTTGGTGATTTACAATGTGGGTGCAACAAAGGAAGTGCGTGTTAAACAAATAAATAAATAAAACATCTTCCTTTACTTCATTCTAAATCTGACCCTTGGCTGTAGACAAACCGTGAACTCTTTGGCCATCTGTAGTCCCAATTAATCCCAATTT
Source organism: Rhinolophus sinicus (assembly GCF_057876585.1). NCBI lineage: Eukaryota > Metazoa > Chordata > Mammalia > Chiroptera > Rhinolophidae > Rhinolophus > Rhinolophus sinicus. The sequence goes on along the minus strand of NC_142516.1, from coordinate 143,481,204 downwards.
TCTGACTCTCAACTCATTTTTTCAATTATATTATCTGGTGGGGCCCAAAGACAGTTAAGTCTTAGCACCATTTCAGTCATGATTATCTCAGTATCTCCAGGTGCCTGTTGATTGGTGTTCCGAAGCCCTGGTCTCCCTACATAACTCTGATATTCCAGAACTGCCAGGGGCTCATGTCAGTACGCCTGAACATTTTAATATCCCCCTGCTGCTTATGATTTTCTCTACAAATGCTTCTGAGAAGCCAGGAGAAATAGTCACAAGAAATTTGTTTGTATTCGCAAGTTAACTTGAAGTACTAAGCGACCTTCTTTACTTTCTGTCTATCTCCTTTAATTCTCCTTTTATCCCTGGGCCGTGGTTCGACCCAGTCAAGCCCGTTTTCTATAAATCTGACCTTTATTTCAGAAGCTCAGACTGCCAACTAACAGGACTTAAAATCATACTTCTCCAAGACCTGAGATGTGGAGGTTTGGTTATGTTTTTTATTCCTCTAGAGTTATTTTGGCCTATCAAATCTGAGGTACTCCAGTTTTGGTGCAGTCCATAAGATATAATTTCTATTGTTTTCCTAAATTATATTTCCTCCCATCCAGATGGATTAGTAATTCCTTGTGGGTTACATATTTAAAATATTCTAGTTATAAAAACAATTCTACTCAAATAAATATAAAAATTAAAAAAAAATCTCACAGAAAAATGAACTAATGTAAATACAAAGATCATACACTAAAGCATTTTTAAAATTTACTCATGACACATCATAAGAGAAAATAGATTGTTCTAAAAATAATTAATTAATAAATATTTTAATAATAAATTGAATATGACAGAAAAACATAATTTTTAAGATAGATACCTGGCAATATCAGAGTGATTTTAATTCCTAAAATAGGCACATGGACTTTAAAATAATATAAAACAATGAGAGTCATTTTCAGAATTAATAATTCTGTGCTTGAGTATTAATTCCTTTGCTGGTCAAATTTAATTAAACATCAATTTATCTGCTTATATTTCAGCTTTGCCCCAAGCCAAAATAAAATGTATCATTCAAAATAGTTTTCACAAGATCTCTACAGTTCAGTATTATGTAATAGTCTGTAATGGTAGTTATTACTATGAAACATACTTGGTTTCTTGATAATTTCTGACTGACTAGTTTAGGCAATGATGAAAAGTCAAAATCACCAATGAAATACTCAACTTTAAGTCCAGCTATCTTAGACAAAGCATCTATCAGTACAGCTATGTTTCTATTTGAAAGCACTGTAATTTTTTGCACAAATGTATCTTATTTTTCAAATAGATTTTTTTATTCAGATTCAGCAGCAACAGTATGTTACTTTTTTATTTTTTTAAGTTTTATTAAAAGGAAGCTAACATGCAATACTATATTAGTTTCAGACCTATACCATAGTTATTCAACATTTGTATACCTAAAGAAGTGATCACGATGGTAAGTAGAGCAACCATCTGACACTTTCATTACAGAATTTCTACAGGGTTTCGCCTTTGTAGTTTTGTCCCCTGTAGAGAGGCTTTATCTTATACGTGTTCCATAATCAGTTGGTAACGATGAGCATCATATCCTGTGTTACTAGTCTGTATGAACAAATCAGTTGTATGTTCATCTCGAGTGTGGCTTTACAAACATGGATGAAAGCAGGCTTTCTCAAGTGCAGATGTAAAACTCCAGAGTGAAAGGTCCCCCTTTCCCTCTCTTCACAGGAAAGGACTGAGTACACTTTGGGAGGAAATAAAGGACAAGTGACTCTAGTTGCTCACATCCAGAACCTGAGCTTTTTCTTCTTTTTCTAGGGAAGGGAGCATGAAAGATGTTTTAAATCAATTGATTTCCCTGCCTTCTTTCTGGGCAACTGCAGCCAACTGTATAAAAGTGCACCATATGGACTCTGATTTATGCCACGCCCCTCCTACTAACCCACGAGAATATATGCTCCATGAGAACAGAATTTGGTTTGCTATTTCATCATCCCAAACACGAAGAATCATTGCCTGACATATAGTAGATGCTTAACAAATATTTACTGACTGAAGGAAAGAGTAATCCCCAATTTTTAATAAAACTGTGTCCACCATTGTCTCATTTATATGCCACTTGTCCCACAGACTGACTGTATCATCAATTCATTGATTTATCATTCATCTCCACCTGTTTATCTGATGTGCTCATCTCTATTTCAAACAATACTGTTTGGGGGAACTGCTCCTTCTTAATATTGTACTCTTTTGGGACTTTAATTCCCAGGGGGTAATGGTGTATATTAATATGACCACTGTCTTCCTCCAGTTTCCTTCAAAAATAGTAATGATCATGGGTACAGTTTCTTCAAGACTCACTAAGTGTCAGGCTCTGTGAAATAGGAATAAATTGAAGTACTTTATTTAATTCTCCCAAGAAGCCAATGAAGTGTGTGCCATTGTCGTCCTGATTTAGAGATGAAGACCTGAGGGCGTGGTTTGGTTCTACTATTAGCTCACAATGCCACAGGTAAGTGGGAGAGCTGGGATTTGAATCTGAACCCCATGTAACTCAGTGATGCAGGTCTAAACCACTACACAGTCTGCCTACCCCACTCTCAAGGGACTATTTCAAATATTTTATTATTAAAACAGCAAACCCCTCCATTCACCCCCTTAAATCAGCAGATGTCTGTTCTTCCTAGATTAAAGAGAAAAATAGAAGCCATGAAAAACAGACTCCTTTAATATACTCAGTATCCAGAATTCACACCTATCTGTTTCTCTCTCTCCCCCTGAGGAAAATGTATCCCTCTATCAAACCTCTGTATCCCAACCTTTTCAATGATAGTGGAAACAAACTGTTGGTTCAATTTTTCTCTCTCCTTTTGCATCCTATCATCAATATTTAACATGCTTTAATATCTTAGTAACAAGAATACTTTACCCTTAAGCGATCTCTCTCTCTCTCTCTCTCTCTCTCTCTCTCTCTCTCTGTCTCTCTCTGTCTCTCTCTCTCTCCTTCTTTTAAAAAGACGAACGTCTAAACTGTTTATATTTGCTATCTTTATCTTATCATTCCTCAATCAACCTATTTTCATTTGTCTCATGCCTTAACTGTCCAACTAAATCCTTTTGCTTTATTCCATAATGTATTCTCTGAATCCAATGGACAATTTTAAGCTTTTATTTTCCTTGACTGGTCCCTACTCTTGTCTTCTGTTACAGATCACACTCTTTGTGTTTTATCTCTCTGCTCTTTTTCTTCATCTCTTTTGCCAGCACATCCACTTTTATTTTGATATAATCATTTAAAGTGTAATATGACATTGCGATCTTGGAGACAGGAAATTTTTACCAGCTTTATTGGGGGATGATTGACACACTAAACTGTACATGCTAAAAATATATAATTTGATAAGTTTTGACATATGAATATAACCTAACAACATTACCGCAATCAAGAGAGTTGACATATCTATCATCCCCAGAAGTTTCCACACACTTTTTAATCTTTCTCCCTTTTCTTCCCCTATCCCTTTCACTTTCTACCTTTTCAGTTCTTAAATAAGTGATATTCCTTCTGTCATTATATTAATTTGCTTTTAACTAAAGAATTATATTAGCAGAATCATACAGTACATGCTCTATTTTGTTGTGAGTTTCCTTTCTCGGTATAATTATTGTTAGCCTCATCCATGTTGAGTAGTTTTTCATTGTATCATCATTTCTTTACTCATTCAACTGATCATGGTCATTAGGTTTCTAACTCTTTTATCTGTTATAAGTAAAGCTGCTATGAAAATTTGTGTACAAGTATTTTAATGGATATATGTTTTTTACTTACCATGAGTAAATATCTAGATCATGTAGCTAGATTATGTGGTAGGTATATACTTGCCTTCTAAAGAACCCTCCAAACTTTCTTTTCTTAAGTGATTGAATCATTTTGCATTCTTAACATCAGGGTATGAGAATTTCACTTCCTCCACAGTGTCACCAATACTTGGTATGGTCAGTATTTTAAATTTTAGCCATTTTAGTAGATGTATAGTGCTATCTTTGTGCTTTGGTTTGCATTTTCCTAATGACTAATAATATTAAACATCTTTTCAATACTTATTGGCCATTTGCATGTCTTTGGTGATTTGTCTGTTAAAGTTTTGCCTATTTTTATTGGGTTGACTGTTATCTAATTATTGAGTTTTAAGATTTCTATATATATTCTAGATATAGATCCTAAATTAGATATATCCTTTGCAAATATTTTCTTGTAGGCTATGGTTTGTTTTTTAATTCTTGTAACAATGACTTTTGAAAAGTTGAAGGTTTTGTTCTGTTTTTAACTTTCGATGAATTACAATTTCTCAATCTATTCTGTCATGGATCATGCTTACAGTATTGCTCTGACAAATCTTTATTTAACCCAAATTCATAACAATAGTAATTTCCTATCATTTCTTATAAAAGTTTTATATTTTAATGTTTTACATTTAGGACTATATTCTACCTTGGGGTAATTTTTTTGTATGGAGATAGATATGGATTAACAGTCAATTATTTTGCAATGAATACCCAGTTATTCTAGCACCATTTGTTAAAAGAATGATTTTTACCACCAAATTCCCTTTACCTCTTTGTCTGAAATAAATTATCCATATACGTATGTGTCTATTTATGGACTTTCTGTTTTGTTCTATTGATCAATTTAGCTATCTTAATGCCAATATCTAACTATCAATATTATTCTTGTTCCAAGCTTCATTATTCTTTAAAAAAACAACTATATATATATATATATATATATATATATATATATATATATATATCATTACAGAAGTTAGTGCTTTATAGCTCCATAAGAATTTTCAATTCAGCTTGTCATTCATTCTCTACTTAGAGCTTAATGAGGTTGTATGGAATTTATATATCAATTTGGGGAAAATTTACAACTTAAAAGTATTGAATCTTCTGACTCTTAAAAAATGTTTATTCTGCATTTTTAAGATAATCTGTAATTTTTCTCTGCAGTGTTTATAATTTTTTAACTGCATAGGCCTTTCACATAGTTCCTCAGATTTATACGCATGCATTTCCAATTTTTTGATATGATTAGTAGCATTTTATGAAAATTTCAGACTGTTCATTGCTGTTGTTTCTAATATAATTGATTTTTGTATATTGAGTTTGTATCCTATAACCTTGCTAAAATTACTCATTAGTTCTAGTATCTTTTTGTAAATTTCATTAGGTTGTTTACATAGCTCATTTTATTGTCTGCAGATAAAAACAATTTACTCCTTCTTCTTCAATCTGGGTGGCTTCCATTTATTAACCTTGCGTTACTGCTATGGCTGGAATTTTCAGTACCATATTAAGTAGAATGGGTGAAGTCATTCATCTTTTTCTTGTTTCTGATCTTAGGTAAGCAAATGTAGCACCCAATTTTTTTGTTTTTTCCTCAGAGATCACTGTCTTTGTTTGCCTGATGTCCCATGTCTCCCAAACCATTGTTCCAAATGCTGTCAGTTTTTTGTTTGCAATTTCATATGTCAGGGTGAATTTGGTCCACATTTGCAAATCTTGGCCAGCAACGATAGTCTGTTTTGGCCTTTTAAATGTTTAATGTTGATATTATTTAGTGTTTGTTTGTTTGTTTTGTTCTCTTCTGACTAAATACCTTCTTGCTAGGGAATGTTATCTACTTCTATAGCTCTGATTATCATTTCTATACAAATAACCCTCACATTTATGTCTCTAGCCCAGATCTCAAATGGAATGCATTTGAATTCCAAAGGCATTTTTAGTCACCAAGACTACATATAGTTCCATATGAAAATTTCACAGACGGCTCAAATGTGGCATGTCAAAAATGAACCCATGTTCACCCCACCTCTTATTTGATCTATTGAATTCCCTGTCTCAACAAATGGCATCATCATCTATTATTCATGTCAGAAACTTGGAAATCAACCGTAACTCTACCTCATCCTTCAAATCCCACTCAATCACCAAGTCCTGTTGAGTCTACCACCATAAATATATTTAAAAATCTTTTCATGATTCCTTTCAACTACCCATCATCCGTTTCCTTTGAAAGTCCTCTGTTATGGGTTAAATTATGTCCCTCAAAAATATATGTAAAAATCCTAACCCCTGATACCTGTGTATGTGACCTCATTTGGAATAGTATCTTTGTGGATTTAACTAGTTAAGATGAGGTCATTAGGATGGCCCCAAATCCTACATAACTGGTGTTCTTATAAGAAGAGGAGAAGAGACACAGAGGCACGGGAGGAAGATAATATGAAGACGCACAAGTAGAATACTATGTGATGATGGAGGCAGAGACTGAAATGATGTAGCTCCATGCCAAGGAATGTCAAGAATTGGTAGCAAGCCTAGAAACTAAGAGAAGTTCCTTCTGTAGAGACTTGAGAGAAAGCACTGCCCTGCTAACACCTTGATTTCAGACTTGTAACCTTCTAAACAACATTATTTTGTTTTAAGCCACCCAGTTCGGGGTACCTTATTATGACAGCCCTGGGAACCAACTCTCTATCATCTCATTTCAACAAGGGTCACTTAAACAAGCTCCCATGGGTGACCTGGTGTTATGCTTATCCTCTTTATATGCTACTCTTTATGAAGAAGTCAAAATGGGCTTTTAAAAAGGCAAATCTGATCATGGCGTTGCTCTTGTTTTAAACTTTTACTGGCTGCTTTTTAGTTGAAGAATGCAGTCAGAGATTTTTAGTGTGGTTGGAATATATTTCAATAGTCAGCATTTCAGCCTTATTTCTCAAATATTCTCTTCTGTATTTTGAGTTTTTTTTCTCTTCTTCAAACTACTAATGTTGTTCCTGCTTCTGAGTTTTCACACATACCATTCTCTCTTCTTGGAATATTCTTTCACCCCAAACCTCACCTGCTTAATCTGCTTAACTTGTATGTATTCCTCAAGGATCTACTGAGATGTCACTTCCTCTCTGAGATAACTGATAACAAAATTGTGTGTTTTTCTTTCACTCTCTTTCTCCATTGACCCATGTAGTGAAATATACTCCCCATACAATGTGCTCATTTATTTAATTTGTATAATGAATAAGATGTAGCACAAGGATCCTTTGGAGGCACTATCCATGTATGAGTGTGCTTTCAGCTTCAACAACCAGTATCAACAATTTTCACACACCTTGTCTTTCCTTACTCTGTCTTCTCTCTGCTACATCTCTACATTTCCATTCTACTACAAGGGTAAAATTAATCACCCAAGCCCAAGACCTGTAAGACCTCTGAGCACTGGGTGAAGAGCCTTGAGAATTAGGGTGAGAGGAGAATAGAGAGAGGGATGCAAAAGCAGGAAAACCATGAAAGACAATGAAGTGTATGGAACAACACAATTTTGCCAACTGGCTTTAAAAATGTCCTTCATCTTACATTTATTCAATTATTCATCAAACATTTTCCGCATTTAACAAATCAATAAATGTACTCGCTCCTTTTATGTATATTTATATGTATATTCCTCCTTGGTATCTCCTCTTCTCCCCTAGAGTTTTTGCTGCTGTTGTTCTTTACTAAGGTCATCCTGATTTTTGTTTTGGTTTTTTTAACCTAATACAATTTATATAATAATACTCTCATGGAGCCAGGAGGTAATGTGATTCGTTCCAAATTTTCATAAGAAATTTTGAGTTCTATACGCTGTAAGAGATGTACTGACAATAGCTTTTAATATCCAATGTTTTGGGATTTTACATTTTAGAAATAATTTACTCCCCCTGAAACTTTTCCCCTTTGTTCATTCAAAATGATGAGGCAGAAACTCTGAAACTATTACAGGAATTGTTATTTTTAAGAAAAAAAAACAAAAAAACAGTTTGCAAGATAATAATCAAATATCGGGAACAAAGTACATAATCGTAAGTCAATTTAAAGTGAAAACTATAAAATAATTTATCCAATTTTAAAAATATAGCTGTGTACTATTTTAAATAAAAGTCTCATGTAAAATATAATGAATTTCAAATATCTGCTTTTGCTTGCTCTAAAAATGAAATATTTAGAGAAAATTGATCATCAAAAGCCTATTAAGCACATTTCCTATAATTGCCCGATACCTATTTCAACATATCTGACGGAGTGAATGTAGTGACCAATGTCAACAGGCAACATTTAAAAAGCCATTTCTTAGTGATTTAGAATACTTTTGCCACCCCTAGGGACATGCTTTGAATCTGGCAAGAACATTAGCTGATCATGCTACTTCAGTCTGACAGCTTCAGATTTTTAACAGGAGAAAAAGGCAGAACTAATGGATATGAAAAAGCTTAAAAGCAAGGGAACTTATCAATCACTGTAAACAGCTGTATTTTTGGAAGCTAATAGAGGTACTTCTAAAAACATAAAAAGTCAATAGATATTTTTCTGGCAACTAATAATTTCAATCAGATCTCCTTCATCTCTCTCTCCTTCAACCCCCCACCTGTCTACCTTCTTTTTTCATTGAGTATAATATCTTGTCAGCCTGATTAACATGAAAACACTCTTTTTAGGTGTATTGTTCCACTTTCCAGAAAGGACTAACACAACATCTAATTTTATGAAAAGGTAACTCAAAAGATGAATGAAGCAAATTAAATTATTAAAATGATTATAATCCCTTTTCTTTCTTTTCTGACTGTGTAGTAGAGAACATATACACACAGTGCTATCTATAATTGGTACATTAGTGGGTAATGACTGTAACTATATTTTTATTCAGCCTCAAGCACATAACATTTTACATATATATGTCAAAGAGCTTGAAAACACGATTACTTGTTTTGCTTTATAATTACTTCAAAATATTCTACTACTGTATTCCTCCACAGAGGCCTCTGACCCACTCTTTTCCAGAACAAATTCATTTTAGAAGAGATTACTGGTTTGACAATGATTGAGGAAGAACCATAAACCCTGAATACTCTGGTGGAAAAGTAAAAGCAGATTTAATTTTATTCTCTAAAGAATTAGGATTGGGCCAAATAATCAGGCTTTAGAATACTATGAAGGAAATGTCCTCCTTATGGAACCCCTCAAGGCTACAAGCCTGTTTCAGGTACCACAATGGTCCTCTCTCAAATTCAGAGGCCTCTTTTCCACTAACCATAGCTTGACTATTTTTGGTAGAATTTAAAAAGCATTAGAATTAATTTGCTCATATGCAAGATGCACTACATCATTTGCAAAGGAAAATACAATATTCAGGACACAGCCATGCTCCAATGAATTAACTGTCCACCAGAAGAGACATATAGTATATATACATGCATTGCATTAGAATGTGACTGGGCTTTGTGAACACGACTCATAGGAGCGTGTGATGAACTATCTACTTGGTACGTTCAGGACGTTTTTGATGGAAGAAACTATCTGAGCTGGGTTTTAAAAAAAATGATTTTTGTTTTTCCAGAGAGAGAGAGAAAAATATTTGCATGTAAATGGATAAAGTTTAATGGCATGAGCTCTGAAGTTAGCTGCCTGAATTTGAATCTCTGTTCCAACATTGTCTAACTATGTGAACCTGGGAAAGCTACATAACCCTAATGCATCTATTCTCCCATCTGAAAAATGTGGTTTAATCATTGATTTTTATTCTTTCATAGCACCCAGTGTTCACATTAGGTTTAAATCAAGTCTGCTGGGCAGTTTATATTGGATAATATTCCAGTAATTATTTTGGAAAGAGAAGTTTAAATATCTGTAATTTTTAAAATGCTTTTTCCCCCAAAGATAAGTTAAATAGATTGTTTTATTGAGCAAAACCATAAATAGATCAGGGTTTTTTGTTTGTTTGTGTTCTCAATTTCAAACAAGCTAGACTTGTCTGATATAAGCCTCACAGACGTAGTGAAGCATCCACAATTATCAGCACTCCCTATGATTCTTATTAATCTTTGACCCGATCTAGCAACTCTAACTCAGATTTACCTAGAACAAGTTTAACTAGAGTCTAATTGTCATAAGTGAGGCTTGGGAAATTAGAATTCCATCTCATAAGCTTCTGGTGATTAGTACTTTGCCTGGAAAATGAAAGCATCTTATAAGTGTGAGCAGTCATTATTACTAGAAAGCAAATTCCCTAAACAGAGACCATTTCTTGAGTATGGAAGAATTGCAATATGTAATCAACTGATACAAACATACCAGTCAATGTTCAATTGAACATCCAGCAGAATATTTCAGCTCAGGTCAACTGTTAACTTCTAAAATCAGTGTGTCATAGTTAGCCACAGACTTACCTTCTCTCAGAATTAGACTTTACAATAGACTTATAGAATGTTTATGCTATTCCATAGTCTTTCTGAGAAGCTACATTTAAATATATAGGTGTGGCAGATAGACTTTATGGTGACCCTACAATCCTCACCTCTTTGTGTTCACGCCTTTCTATAAGCCCTCCCCTTGAATGTGGGCAGGAGCTGTGACTTATTTCTAAGCAATAGAATATGGGATAGGTATCAGAATGTCACTCAAATGATCATGTTACATTACACAAGACTGCATCCTGGCCAACTAAGGCAATACCTCTTCGTAGGCTGGACGAAGTAAATGGGCATTGGAAAAAAATCGTCATGTCAAAGAAATGTGAACAGCCTCGAGGGACTGCAGGCAGCATCTGGACCAATTGGAACCTCCAACCATAGTCAGCAAAATGACCAGTCATACAGCCACAAGGAAATGAATTCTGCAAAGCCAAAATAGTTTGGAAACTAATTCTTCCACAGTCAAACTTCTAGATGAGAATGCAGTCAATATTGCAGCCAGTGAGACTCTGAACATGAGATCCAGCTGAACTGGGCCCAAGACTCCTGACCCACGGATGCTGTGAGCAGATAAATGTGTGTTGTTTTAAGTCATTAAGTTTCAGGGTGATATGTTACACAGAAGTGGAAATTAATCCAATAGGCAATCAAAGTACTCCTTTTTGCTTGATCACGTTTTATCTCTAAATTATTATTGAAAGTTATATGGTCACTTCCATGCTACTTTGTGAGGTATTTTTATCAGTAAAGCAAACAATGGAGATTTAAGAGTCCTGAATTGTTAGTGAACTTACATAGAGAAAACTCAAAGATTAATTTACCTCAAATAGTAGTGAAAATCTCCCTTCATCATTGTTAAGGATCTACAATGTGGTACATTGAACATGACATTTTCAATCAATAAATACGGCTAACTGACCCTTTCTTCTTTTTACGAATTCAAAGTATTGTTTTTGGAAAAATGCTAAGGATCAAAATGTTACTCAATAATTTTTATATATTATTCTGGAAATACGTATTTTCTATGTACTTTCTAAGACTCTTAATAAAACGAAAAAATTACTTCTGAGTTACAATTCACTTCCCTGCCAAAGAATAGTAACTTCGCATCTGTTGAAGTGGAAAGAATTCATTTGTTCGGATGCAAAGCTGAGTTATTATTTAGGAAAAAAGAGGCGGTTTTTTTAGGTGATGCGATTGTATTTGCAAGTGTCTGGTCAGTAAGTGATAAAGTGCCATTTTTATGCATCCATCTGGTTTGTGGATTTTCTTTCATTCTTTTTTTAAATGTGCCACTAGGTTAACAACTGACTTTTGTCAGTGATACGATTAAACTACCTGTGTCTGTGACACAACACAGATGATTTGCGTATCTTGCCTTAGCAAAGCTGCTTTTTGTGGGCTGATTTTTGGTAAATACTTCTCCTAGAATAAAGAATAATAAAAGGAAAAAGAATGATGAGTTTAATAGGTAGCTTATAAAGGAAGTTTTTTGCCCTAATGGGATCATAATTTTGTAGATTCTGTACTTGGATAAAATCTAATTGTAGATCTCACTCCATGGATGGTATGCTCTATTGTCTATAATTTCTAGCCATAAACATATTTTATTGATATGTATATATGATATATAATTTTCATCTAGGTAATATAACATTGTATACACCCACACACACACATATACACAGAGGGTGCCAAAAAAATGTGTACACATTTGAAGAAAAGATAAAAATTGTATTAAAATAATGATGATGGTAACCACTTTGAGCACCTCTTGTAATTGCAGAAGTCTAACGTGACTTGTATTCATCTTTTGATATCAGTATATACTGAGTATTACAATTTTAACATAGTTGTTTCCTTTCTTAAAATATGCATGCATTTTTTTGCACCCTCTGTATATATTTAAAGGTTTTACAAATACTGAGCTCCATGTTGTTTCAAAACAGTGCAATGTCTTAGGAGTTACAACTATAGGGAGCAAAGATAAAGGTTAAAAATAGCAAAAGCATATTGTGTAAAAAATAAACACTGGTCATTTTTGGCTGCTGAATTAGTCTAGCTACGAAACTTTTCTAAGTTACAATTTACTTAGTTATGACACAGAGATAGTAAAATGCTTTGTCTAATAAGTCTGTGAATGAGTTAAAACATGAAAAATCTTTTTGCCCAGCCTAGTACATACAAAGAGCTCAATAAATGCTAGCGGCTGTTGCAGGATTTCTATATGCAATATATTATGAGTTAAGAGGCACTGTGCTTAATAGATTGGATATGCTACTTTGCATTGTGCTTAGAAGGTTGCATTGTACTGTGCAAAGATTTATAGAAATGTAAACCAGGTGTCCCACACTTATTCAGCCTTCAGGGGTGGGTCATGCTTTCCTTTAATGCCTTAATAGCAATAGCCCATGTCCCTTTGTGTATTATGGCAGAAAATATAGTCTTTTATGGGGTTTCTCTCCCCAGGTATGTCGGAGAAGCCCTAGAAAATGCTTTTGTATCCCGCAACTTTGTATGTCGTAGTTGCTACTTGCCCTTTAGCGAACTATCTGATTCCAAAAGCCTGTAGCACTTTTCCACACTCATCATTTGTTTTCTTTGTTCTGGCTTCCTTGGACAGATGCTGCTCCCACTCATCACGCAGCATCACTTTGAGTTTGGACCCTGGCCCTTGGTCCTGAACAACACAGCTAAAATCAGGCTTTCACTGAGTATAACTTTAATAGAAGCTTGCAGGACACAAAATAGGCATCCATGCAGAAAGTGTTCCATTAGAGAAGATTGTACTGCACACTGCTGCCTTACAAACAACCACACAGCTCAGAGGCTCGCATTAACAGTCAGTTCTTGCTCATGGTCTTGCTGGCCAGCTGTAACTGAGCCAGAAGCTGCTGTGATTGGCTGGATGTAGCTCTAGGCTATGAGTTAGGTCTAATCAGTTGCATCTATCTTATTCCGGGACCTGTGCTGACATGGAGCATGTTCTCCTGACAAATGGCGGAAACACAGGAGGCCAAGACATCACAGAAGTTCACTTAAAATCTCTACTCACATCATGTCTGCTAAACTTCCATTGGCCAAAGCAAATCCTTCATCAAGACCAGAGGCAATGGCCAAGGGATATGCAATCAACATACTATCTTAAAGGCTCTGCAAAGTCACAGGGCAAAGTGGATGGAAGTATCATTCTATGACAGGAGGGAATGAGGAGTTAAGAATAGTACATTAGACATCATATGTGACTACTCTAAGAATTCTTAGGCTATACCTCCTCCACCGGAGTTTCAATAATGGTCATTCTCACCCTTGCCCCCAGTATTTTGGGCATGTGGTAAAGACCGAATTATCAGTGGAAGTTTCTTTGGCAGATTTCTTACCAGAAAACCATTGGTACTGTCCAAAGAAGGGTAAATGATTCATTCCTGATTTTTCACACTGAGATGTTCTTGGGGGGAAAAATGTTTACTTTGTTTTTCTAACCCAATTCCTTCTTTTTTTCTTTTTCTTTTTTCTTTTATTTCCAGAACAAAGGAACAGTGAATTTGTAATGGTCAGTTCAGGCTACGTCTATGGGAAGACATATTTTTGAATGGCAGAATTGGCAGTATTTTTCAACTTCTAGTCATGATATGTTTTTAAAATATCAGGAGATCTAGTCTGAGCCAGAATCTTCCATTACAAACTGTTTCAAGTAATAGAACTGCAAAACAGATTGGCTTATTTAAGAAACCTCAGAGGGAAATAGGCTGATGGAAGCCATCAAAGGTAAGTGAGAATCAAATTCTATCTGGATGTGAACTGCAGACACTCTTCTCTAGTGACTGGGAAGGATTTTGCTTTTCTGGATTCCTTAGGAAATGAGGATCCACATAAAGTTACTCTTATGGACAGGTTACCTACACAAAAACAAATAAACAGAGACACACAGAGAAGGGTTGCATCAGAATGGATAATCCTGCAGAAATTAGAAGAGGCTGTTTAAAAGAGAGATGTAAATAAAATATAGAAAGCCTAAAACGAGTTTTATTTCATGAAAACATGTTCAGAAGTACCAATTTATGATCTTGGCATCTTATGGGATCTCTGATTAGCCAATTCATGTTATCTAGTTGTTTGTCCTCCCTTACACTGTCAGTGACACCTGGACACCTGGGGTAATCAGTGTGGTAGCCTTCTGCAATATCACACACTGAGTAATAGTCAAATTTACAGTGGATATGATAGTTTGTGTCATATACTGAAAGATACTGAAAATAGTCATATATATATATATATATATATATATATATATATGATATGATATGAAATATCCAAAAGTTGGAATGAAATAGAAAAATTTTATTTTCATTTTGTTAAATAGAGGTGAAAACATTTGTGATTATGCACATATGCACGGCACACAAAGTCAGGTGAATAATAGCAATTGTTCAAATTTTAAAATATCAATGGACTAAAATTAGAAATATGCAATAAAAACATTGAATATTTCATACAAATAAAAGTTCAGTTCAGGGAAAATTATGTCCTAGGCAAAAAAATGAGAATGGGGGGTGAGGGAAAATGAAGTCATGAGTAGGGGGAAAAATTAATGTTTTATTCTATTTTCTCCAAAAACACATCTTTATCAAAACTAACATTCATTCATATAATAGATCAGATGTTCTTCTTCCGCTGTACCAATAGAACACTCCTGGCTCTAGAAGAAATAGGCATCTGACACCTGAGCATATGATAAGAATAGATACATGGTTTTCTAGAGTGGGTGAATTTTGGCTTTTCCCTTCCTGTCTTCTTGTAAAACTTTAATTGGCTGGGTGCCCTGAGGAGCTGGCCAGTTAATGATTGTGATAATTCAGTGGAAATCAACAATTAGTTGTGGCTTGCCCAGTGAAAAAATAAAATTTTATAGAAAAATGGAAAGACATAAAATCTGAGCTGTAAAACACAGAAGCAAAAGAGGCTGCTTTCCCGTTAATTCACCAAGGGGATAAGCAAAGTGCATTTCCATATGCTAGAATCTTAAACACAACCCAGAGTCCAGGAAGCTGAGGAGACATTTCCAGTCACCTGCAGAGAATGTGTTACATTCCTCTCCCTTCCAGAGGCGGCATCAGCTATGTGTGATCTGCATATATAAATACACATATAATTTGTGTTGTTTATAACACCTAGAGCTTTCACTTAATCTGCAAGAGTGGTTTCTTCTAAATTGTGATATTACACTTTAAATTCCTTTTCTTTTTACTTTGTCAAAATGTTCATGTTCTACAAATGTATCCTCTAGTCATATTCACTTCCTCCCCCAGACTCTTGCTTCTGATCTCTCTCTCTCTCTCTCTCTCTCTCTCTCTCTCCCCCTCCATCCGTCCCTCCCTCCATCTCTTCCTCCCTCCCTCCCTCCCTCCCTCTGTCTCACTTTTTTTCTTCTTCAAGTAGAACTTACAGTTCCTTGAGTGGGTCTGTCAAGACTTTTCCAAAATCATTTTTTCCCATTCTAACATAATTTAATATGATAAAGTTTGTCTCTCAAATGATCCTCCTTTTTGCAATCATGTTTCTTTTCTCTCCTGCTGCAGCTACCATTTCCGAAGGAGAACATCAGGTTTCACAGTTGATTGCCCATTGACTATGGACCAAACTTTTCCTGCATTGTTCACTGCAATATTTGCTGCGAATATGAAACTGGTAATTTTATTCAAAGGCATGAGAATATCTTATGTATATAAAAATGTTATCAATGTAAGTGATGATGTGTTTCAGAAATTCTTCACGGTTTTTGTGTGCTTTTTCATAGGTGGGAAAAGGTTACACATCTCTATGCATAGTGATTCACTTCTTATATTTAAATTCCATATGACAGAAATGTTCTTTTATAAAAATCACCTAAGTTGAAAGAAATTCTCAAGTGTGACATCTACAACCCACAATATGTGGGCACTCTTAACAGTTCTTCCTCAAATTTTATACAGCATCTTAATATTATTATATTAAAAGTAGTTTCTCATATAAATGTCTAAATTAAAATGTATGTACAATAAAACTAAATTATAAACAAGAGAATTAATATGTTGGATTGCTATTTTAAATTAGAACATATGATGGTCATCATTTTTTTTTTTCAATCATATATCTTCTATGCCCTATTCTTCTGGTCACTGAATACCAATTATCCTCTAGAGAGAAAACATTTTAAAAATCAAACATATAGTTTATACTAATTACCTATTTATATGCATATATATATATATATATATATATATATATATATATATATATACACAAATGTTTATGTGCACATATCCAAATATACAATATTAAAAGTTGGTCACTCAAAATAAGAGGTTATTAGCCCTCAAGAACGTTGAAGATATACAAAATTTTTTTTCCAACTGTTGAAAAGTGGTAATTCACACTTAAGTGTCTTGAATATTTCAAGACAAAAACCGTCATCTAAGGGTCCTGGCTGTGCTCTAAAAATGTCTATAATAAAGTGTAGTACATCTTGTGTAATACCGTATACATTGCATTTTGTTATACTTTTTATACAAATTGAAATGAATGGTAATTTGCAGTTTTACATCCCATGAATACTTTTTAGTATTCTCCAGCAATAGTTAATATGCTAACCAACTTTACTGAAAGGCATACAGATGTAGAAGAAATCTATCTGGGGACTTTAATTATCACCTTGTCAAATTCAAATTATAATCTTGTGAGCTAATTTCCATAAAGTATCCCCTTTGCTGTTCCATGATTTAACAAGTACCTTTTTCTTATCTTATTTGTATCTATCTGGAGCTTCTAATCCTTTCAAAGGAGATAGTTCTCTGTCAGATCGTGACACTTATCCTGAAGGATTTGGTCAAAGAAATTTTTATTAATACTTTATTTTAGCAGAAGAAAAGTCTGTGAAATCTATAAATTAGCCTGTCAATAATGTCCCACAGACTAAGCAAGGAAGCCCAAGATGCAGAGTAGATAAACATTCTGTCTGCTTCCTTCTATGAACACATTAAAATTACAATTAAATTATAGAACAATCAACCTGGAGAATCATCTGACGTCTAGCTGAACAGAAATTTTATAACGAAGGATATAAAGAAGAAGCCACACCAAGACTGGTAGGAGGGGCAGACACATGAAATAGGCATCCTCTCTGTGGTTGTTTAGAATCAGGAGGGATATCTTGGCCACAGAGGTTATGCCCCCAAGAGGAACAAGAAACCACCACCCCACCAAACTCCCCAGTCAGGAGTACTGGTGCTGGAAAAATGAGCCCCCACAATAGCTGGCTGTAAAAAAAAGTGGGAATTCTGACCATCGGATTGGTATGGAAGGCAGGGAGAAACCCAGACATCCTACGCACAGACTCACCCACTCGCAGGTACTCACTTTGAGCTCCAGCAGAAGGTTGGTGACTCAGCGGATGTCGGAGGAAAACAGAAGACTAAGGGGTGTAGCTTCAGAGCAAGGACTGGGGCACAGTCGCAATTTTCCCTGTAAGGGGGCCTACTCCAGTGTAATCAGCAGGTGGACACAAGCTTCCCTGTGTTGAGCCCGCCCCCACATGGCCAAATCTGCATCTGATTGGCCTGGTGAGCTCCACTGCTCCACCCTGCTCACTCAAGGGAAACCTGCCTCACCCAACTCCATCAATGCTGGAGACACTTCCTTGATGAGCAGCTAGTCCCACCAGCATTGCACTCTTCCTAGGAAAACTATCAGAGTCCATGAGTCCCAGATAGGAGGCAACTGGCCTCGGTGTGCTCTGAGACTTTTGCTGAGTAGCTCCAGGCTCAGCACTGGCACCAAAGCAAAATCTACATTAACCTTGTGACAACAGCAACTCTTTCCACTCTAGTGACTCCCCGAGACCCCGCTTCACCCAACTAGCATACTGCATAAGGCTTTATCACTGGCTGAACCTTAAGGGAGCCAGCAGGTGGCAACAGGCCTCGGAGTATTCTGTTTTTTTGTGGAGCTACACCAGGCCCAGTATAGGTGGTAGATGTTTTCAGTTTGCAGCATGGCCTGTCCCACGCACTTCACAGTTTAGCACAGGCAGTGAACAACTGGGGATCACTTTGTAGCTCCTACCAGGTAGTCCCTGGCCAGTCACAGGAAGAGGGTCAACTGGGCTTGTACTGGAGCCCTTCCCAAGAGGTACCAAAATGAACATAATGGGAGCTTGGCTTCAGACCATAGCAGAGCAACACTCAATTAGCCCCAAAAGTGGCACACCCAACAAGTCGTCTCGACAGGCACCAGAACCCACTAGGACTAATCCCACTCAGTAAGTGTGCCATGCCAAGCAATCTGTAAGCTGTGCATGTGGCCAAACCCTACATTCAATCAGTCTGAGGGCCAATCCCACCCACTGACATGCCAAAAGCAATGAAGTCTCAACTATAACAGGAAGGCACACATAACCCATACAAAGGATACTCCTAGAGCACCTGGAACAAGTTACCAGGGAGAATGTGCCAGAGCCCCACTGGGCACCTACTACATAAGGCCACAGAACCAAAAAGGGAGACATAGAAAATCTATGTAATACATAGAAACAAACACAGAGAGGCAGCCAAAAGGAAGAAACAAAGAAATGTGTCCCAAGTGAAAGAACAGTAGAAAATCCAGGAAAGAAATAAACAAAATGGAGGCAAACAACCTACCAGATACAGAGTTCAAAACAATGGATATAAAGATACTCAAGGAACTGAGTGAGAATTTCAACAAAGAGATAGCAAGCATAAAAAATGACACAGAAATCATTAAAAAGAATCAGTTAGAAATGAAGAATATAATAACTGAAATGAAGAGTGTAGTAGAAGGAATCACCAGCAGACTAGATGAAGCAGGGGATTGAATCAACAATTTGGAAGAGAAGGTAGCACAGAACACCCAATCAGAACAGCAAAAAGAAAAAAGAATCCAAAAAAAAATGAGGATAGTTTAAGAGACTTCTGGGACAACATTAAGAGTAACAACATTTGCATCATAGTGGTACCAGAAAGAGAAGGGAGAGCAAGTGATTGAGAAACTTCTTGAAGAAATAATGACTGAAAACTTTCCTAATTTGGTAAAGGAAATAGTCATACAAGTCCAGGAAGTGCAGAGAGTCCCAAACAAATGAACCAAAACAGGCCCACAACAAGACACATTATAATTGAATGGCAAAGTTTAAAAACAGAGAATCCTAAAAGTAGCAAGAGAAAGGCAACTAGTAACTTATAAGGGCATACCCATAAGATTGTCAGCTGATTCTCAACAGAAACTTTGCGGGCAGAAGGGATTGGCACAAAATATTCAATGTGATGAAAAGCAAGGATGTACAACCAAGAATACTCTATCTAGCAAAGTTACAATTTAAAATCAAAGCATAGCTAATGAGCTTACTAGAGAAGAAAAATCTAATGGAGTCCATACACCAAAGGAGTCTGTACCACCAAAACAGTATTACAAGGAATGTTAGAGAGACTTCTTTAAATGAAGGGGGGGAAAAAAAAGATCAAAATTATAAACAATGAAATGGCAATATCTACATATCTATCAACAATTACTTTTAATGTAAATGAATTAAGTGCTTCAATCGAAACACATAAGAGGGCTGAATGGATAAGTAAACAAAACCTTTACATATGCTGCCCACAAGAGAATCATTTCAAATTGAAAGACACACATAGATGGAAAGTGAAGAAATAGAAAAAGATATTTCATGAAAATAGAAACAAACAAACAAAAAACCAAAAAAACAAAAGCTGGGATAGCAACACTTATATCAGACAAAATTGAATTTAAAACAAAGGCTATAATAAGAGGTAAAGAAGGACACAATAATCCCATTTCTGCATATTTATCTGAAGAAACCCAAAGGCTACTTTGAGGGGACATGTGCATCCATATGTTCATTGCAGCATTGTTTACAATGGACAAGATGTGAAGGCATCCTGTCTGTCAATGGAAGAATAAATAAAGAGGAGGTGGTAGATATATACAATGGAATATTGCTTGGCTATGGAAGGGAATGGGTTCTTGCCACCTATGGTGGCATGGATGGACGTAAAGGGTACTGTGCTATGAGTGGAGTGTAAAACAGAGAAAGAGCGATGCAGCGTGGTTTTGCTTATATATAGAATCTAAATAACAAAATAAATAAACCAAACAAACAAAATCATAAATACAGAAAAAAAATTTGATGGTTGCCAGATCGGAGGGGTTGTGGGGGTTAGAAAAGGGGAAGGGATTTAGAAGTATAAATTGGTTGTTACAACGTAGTTATGGGGATGTAGGGTATAGCATAAGAAATATAGTCAATAATATTGTAATAACTATGTATGGTGTCAGGTGGGGATTATATATGTTGAGGTGACAGATGGGAGAAGGTTGGGGGTCAGGATGAAAAAGGTGAAGGGATTAAGAAGTACAAATCGGTAGTTACAAAATAGCCATGGGCAGGGGAGCCCTGATGGCTCAGTTGGTTAGAGCGCAAGCTCTGAACAACAGGGTTGCTGGTTGGATTCCCACATGGGCCAGTGAACTGCGTCCTCCACAACTAGATTGAAGACAATGAGCTGCCACTGAGCTGGCTGGTGGTTCAGCTGGATGCCTCAGTTGGTTGGATTGTGAGCTCTCAACAAGGTTTCTGGTTCAATTCCTGCATGGGATGGTGGGCTGCACTCCCTGCAACTAAAGATTGAAAATGGTGACTGGACTTGGAGCTGAGCTGTTCCCTCCACCACTAGATTGAAGGACAATGACTTGGAGCTGATGGGCTCTCGAGAATCATACTGTTCCCCAATATACCCCAATTAAAAAAAAAAATAGCCATGGGCATATAACATAAAGCATAGGGAATATAGTCAATAATACTGTGATAGCATGGTACGGTGTCAGATGGTTGTTGGACTTATCATAGTGATCACTTCTTTAGGTATATCAATTATGAATAATTATGATGTACCCCTGAAACTAATATAATATTGTATGTTATATTTTTAATAAGAATATCTTTTAAAATGTCCCACAAATCAGATTAAATACTATTTTTTTAACAAACAATATCAACTTAAGGGAGATATTAAAAAGAAGAAACTATGAAATAAACACAGTTGGAAAGACCGTCAATGTTGCACAGTAAGTTATTTCAAGAGTTAGAAGATTTGCAGTATGTGCACATGATTAAGACATGGGTGATCTTGGTAATTTATGCTTAGACATCTTTTGATGGGAAGTGGGAGTAGAGGCAGAAGAACTAATTAAGTTTTTGTTTCTCTCCCCAGGTCATAATCAATGCGTTTCTAGACAGAGGATGAGGATGGGGGTTAGAAGAGAGAAAAGTCTTATAGAACCAAAATGCTGCCTCACCTTTAATGAGCTAACTCAGACTTCAAGAGGAGCTAAAGTTAATGTCACCCTGGTTGCAAAGGCCAATATTCTAAGAATCCAGCCAACTCCCCCACAAAGGTGCTTATCAGGTCTTCTTTCAAATTAAAAACAACAACAATAACACTGCCTTCCCATCTGAAAGCAAACCAACCCAGGGCCACTACTGCAAACAGATTTGTTATTTTTCCCAAAAGGAACAGTTACATAAACTTGGAAGACAACTATCATATTTTCCTTACATTTTCATGTGAAACTTTTGTGTACCTTGAAAATTAAATTCCCTTTAAAAGTCTTGCTATTCCATCTTGCTAATCTACCTCATTTTATCATTACTCTCCTCTCTTCCAAATTCACTAGACCTCCACTTATTTCCCCCATGCTGACTGTATCATAGATTACCAATGTTGAAACCAGAGCCCCAAGGTATTGCAACACTAAAGACAGTGAATGAACCACAGGTGAAATATAAACAAACAAACAAACCAAAGCAAAACTTAGGTCTGTAATCCAAAACAACAAGGGTGAAACCAGAAGAGTTAAAATGAGTCATGCTGCAACTCTTTTGCACATAATAATTTTTTTATATTCCCTACAATCAAATTAATTTAAAACTATGTCATGTGTATATGAAAAACTTTGAAAGAAATTACTTTTGCTGTGTTAAATGTAGAGGAAAAAATGCCAGTAGGATGTTGAGTGGAATTAGATCAGGTATCAGGATCACTTTGAAAAGCACTTCTGGTGAGAGGAGAGGACATGAGGTTCAAACTTTTGAGTTGTTGCAATTTCCCTCAGTAAAAGCAGGGTCAAAGGGGGTGAGGGTGAAAAGTGTGATATCCTTAATTTAATTTAGCCTTGATAGACATTTGAGATATCTATCTTCAACTACATTGGAGACTAATAATTACAACAAATATGGCCATATTCAGCTGAGATAAATACAAACAGATGTGGATACATCTGAACATGTAAAAATAAAGCTGTCACCTGTGTCTATTTTAAATTAAAGCTTTGCTAAATGCAGTCCTTTGTAATTCTGAGCCAAGTGGTACTTTCAGGGCTCTTGTTGGAGAGAAAGCACTAAACGGTTTAATCCACGTTTAGAGTACTGATATTTGTAGCTTGCCTCCGTTCCTCCACTCCTGTGTGATGTAAAGAGAACCATTGATTTCTGTGGACTGACAAGCAACCAAGCATAAAAAACTAGTAGCAGACACACCCATGAAGTAATCCTTGCAAATTCTTTCCCCGGGGTTCTTTCTGTAAGGAAACCATTGATTTTGACTTGGTTAGGTGGATTTTCCAAAGTGATCTCTTAAAAGTAAGTTTATATTCTAGATTATCTTGGATAAGGAACCTAAATCAAATTGCATGCAACTGGTGGAATTAATCCAAATGCTCAAGTTTTCCAGGCAGAAATTTTGCCTTTGGTTTTGTTTTGTTTAAGAAGGTTTAAGGCAAATGAAGGATAGAAAAAGTACAAAAAAAAAAGTTTTCTTATAGCTAAATTTATGACCGAAGAATGATTTTATACTTAGTGCATGATGAAAATAAGCCCAAGGAGTAAATATATAACTCATTCTATTCTTACATAAGAAGGAGTTTAAATTAAGGGTATGATAAAAATAACTCTAAGTAGTAAATATAACTAACATTATTTTTCATAATTGATGCTTTAAAGAAAAGAAAATCAAACCAAGAGCCTATGTTGATGAGCAATTAGTATTTGTACAATTCTGGAGAAGCACTCTAAGGCATATTTGAAAGAAAAACAGCAAGGTTCTAGTAAGAAAGGAAATATTAAAATAAATAACATTGAGAAAAAATACGATATTCATCTACATGTGCCTCTATAATGTAAATAAATGTATTTAAAAATTTAAGGAAAGAGATTTGAGTTTTGTAGTTTTTCATAATTTTTTGTTTGTTTTTTTCTGCTTCTTACCTATATGAAAAGTACCAAAAGAGTGCTTTAGGCCATCAGTGGTTGGGTTGGCTACGGACAGGGAGAGGATAGGACAACCTATGTTAGATGGAGCCTGGCTAATCACAAGTAGAGAGCAAGTGCCATTCAAATGCTATAGAGTTTACAATATTTCTCTCACCTATAAAATAATTGAGACATTTGTGTAAACAATAGCCGTAATTTATTGAGATTATACCATGTGCCACGCATTATGATAAATTATTTATCTATTCTTCACAATAATCCTATCATACTGTGCGTACTATTATTTTCCCCATTGTACAGACAAAGACACCGAGCTGCAGAGAAGGCACAGAACTTCAATGCAATACAACTATGAAGTGGTAAAACTTGTATTTTAAAGCTCCAGGTAATCTGACTCCCGTTACCTCGTTTAAGCAGTGAAATAGCAGTTTTCAAAGTGCGGTCCCTGGACCAGCAGTATCAGTACCATCTGAGAACATCTTAGAAAAGAAAATTTAAGGACCTCACCCCAAATCTACTGATTAGGGATTCAAGGAGTGAAGCCTAGGAAACCCTCCAAGTGATTGTGATGCACCCTCTAGTTTGAGAATTGCCCTAGATTTCACTGCCACCAAGTACTGCGTAAGGAAACTGGTTATGGAAGAGTTCACACAACCAAGTGAAACGACTTCATTAAATGAAATACCAACTAGATTGGGCCTATTTGCTATTTAGTGCAATTCTAATCTTACTGAAGTAGTAATAATAATTGATTCGCAGGGACTTGGTATATTAGAAAGAAGAGAAGGTGGTCCTTTAGAGAGCACAAATATAAATAAATAAATAAATAAATAAATAAATAAATAAATAAGAAAATAGTAAACAACAAATATACATAGATTTGAAAATGCAATGTATTTTTTTAGCCTTTGTCATTCTGGATTAATCACATACTCCAGGATATTTGTCAACAGACAAAATAGTTTTAGGTATCCATTGAGATAACTTTCCTAATAAAATATTACACATGTGAAACAACTGGAAAATATGCCAAGTGTTTACCTGGCACTAGATTGCCCAAATGACTCCAAGTGCTCTAGGGATTAAGAAGGGAGATGACTGTAAACTCAGAAGGAAAGATAAGACACATAGACCTTGATTTGTCTTTTATCAAATAAAATGTGACAACTTACATTCCTTTCCCTCTGTAATGGTTAATTTTATGTCCACATGACTAGGCTAATTTCCCAGTTGTTTGGTAAAACAGTAGTGCTTTTGTTGTAGAGGTATTTTGTAGATGTGATAAATAATTATACTCAGTTGACTTTACATAAAGAAGTCCCCCTCCATGGTGTGGGTAGGCCTCATCCAAACAGTTAAAGATCTCCCGGGAAAGAAGGAATTCTACCTCAAAACTGTGCCATAGAAATCCTGAGTTTCCAACCTGCTAGCTTGTCCTATGGATTTTGGAATTTCTAGTCCCCACTAGTCATGTGAGCCAATTCCTTAAATCTCTCTCTTTCTCTCTCTCTCTCTCTCTCTCTCTCTCTCTCTCTCTCTCTCTCTCTCTCTCTCTTTCTGTCTCTTTCTCTAATTGGTTCTAGTTCCCTGGGTAACCCTGACTGGTACATCCTCCAACTAAAAACTTTTTGGATGTTGACCAGTTATCATTTTGTGTCCTGGCACCCAGCACAGCTCCTATACCCAAACCATCAGTGAATGATTTTTACTATGAGTTTCTGTAGCTCATATATGACTTAGCCTTTAGAGAACTTCTTGAGCAAAAGCAAAAAATCCTAAAGATCAGAAAAGTCCATATAAGCAAATAGACTTGAATTTGAGTTCAGAATTCCTCTTGACTTCACCAAACCTTCATGAGTTGGGGTAAATGAACATCGCTAAGAGTATCTGGAGCACCATAGCTGCTAAGCAAATCTTAATTCTTGAGACCAAGTCTTCGTATTGTCATAATATTAGCTAGCCCTAACACTGAGGATCAGGAAAAACATGCCATGGTCTTTACACACAATGTTCTATTTCCTGCTAACTACTTAATTCAATGTATATTGTTTCCTTTAGTTATTAAATGAGGAGTATATATGCAGCAAGATTAGGCAATTTGCCCAAAGTGTCCCACTGGGATGAGATTTAAATGCATGTCTTTTTTCAATCCAAATATTCTGTCCCTGTGCCTCAATAAGATGGGTCTATCATTTTGCCTTTCCTTGGGTCCATCCCATCAGTTTCTGTTCACTGACTGTCCAGTTGGCTTGTTTGACCTGTGAAATTGGTTCAGCTTCTGAGATTAAAAAGAATAATTCACTTGAAATAATAGCATGTTCTAATGGAGACTATAGCTCAAAAGTCCTCTCCTAATTAACCTATCTAATTTGATTCAGTGTGAAATTGGACTTTTAGAGATTAGTTTTTCAAAATGTGTTTAAAAGATATAAATGGCCTTTCAAAGGCTGGGTTCAAATCTTTAGGATTGATTTTTACATAATTTATATAGATCATTTATGTGAAAGGCAAGAGATAATAAAACATTAAATGTACATACATGGATGAATGGAACAAAATTTGTAATGTGG